>NC_059102.1:165062399-166312399 GCF_020740685.1 Jaculus jaculus | reverse complement strand
ACAGTAAGAAGTCAAACACCCCACTCACAAAATGGGGCAAAAAGCTAAAGAGTCAGTTCACAGAGGAAGAAATACAAATGGCAAACACACACTTAAGAAAATGTTCATCACCCCTAATCATCAGGGAAATGCAAATTAAAACAACTATGAGATCCCACCTTACCTCAATAAGAGTGAAAACATCTTATACGTTCTATTAGCCACATCAAGGATAGCCAGTATCATATTCTACACTTATCACCTTTCCAGGGAAACTATAAACATGGTAGACACATTTGAGTTTGTATTTAATAAACTTTCTGTTGTTGTTGCTTTTGTGTTTTTTGTTGTTGTTTTTGGTTGTTTGTTTTTAAAGGTTTGTTCTCACTGTATCCCAGGCTGACCAGGAACTCACTCTGTAGTCTCAGGGTGGCCTTAAACTGACAGTGATTCTCCTACCTCTGCCTTCTGAGTGCTTGGAGTAAAAGCATGTGCAACCTTGCCTTCCTGAACATTTTCTTTTTTCTTATTTTTAAAATCTTTTATTTTTATTTATTTGAGAGAGAATGAGAAAGGCAGTGAGAGAGGAGGAGCGAGAGAGAGAATGGGTGTTCCAGGGCCTCTAGCCACTGCAAAGGAATTCCAGATATATGCACCACCTTGTGCATCTGGCTTATGTGGGTTCTGGGGAATCGAACCTGAGTTCTTTGGCTTTCCAGGCAAGTGCAACTTCTAAGCCATCTCTCAAGCCCCTCTTAATTTTCCTTTGTCATTTTTATATTTATTATGATGGTGTGATATATGTGTGTGCATGTGTGTAGATGTATGCTCCAGCATGCTCCCATGCAGAGGCCAGAGGACAATGTTGGCTGTCCTCTATTTCTCTTCTACTGTGTTTTCTTGAGATTGAGTCTCTTACCTAACCTGCTCAGTGTTATTTATACCAATTTTTTTCTTTATTAGTAATGTACATACTCAGTGGGTAAATAGCAAATATTGGTTCCATCCTTACCCTCATCCCTGTCCTCCACCCTCTACAGGGACCCTCCTCCTAGGGGATTCCGGTTATTCCCATGGGGATTGTGGTTCATGAGTTGCTGGGTTAGCCATCAGTTAGGTGGAAGAGACAATGTCTCTGTGCATAATGTCCCAACTTGTGGCTCTAACAACCCCCCCTTCCATGAATTTTCCTGAGCCATGTTGGGGTCATTTTAGGTCTACTTCAGGGATGGGGCCTTGGGAACCTCTGTGTCTCTGGATCTCTGGCTTGATAGGTGTTGAATTTTCTCTGTGTCTATCAACTTCACTCTTGTGCTGGTATCAGCATCACCAAGACAGCAGCACTCTTGCTCATTTCCCCAATTATTCTATGGTCTCAGTTGGGGTCCTGGTGAGGTATGATGGGCTGATTTTCTCCTCTGGTTCTGCATCCATTTGAAAAAGGGGAACAGATTCTCTAATGGAGAGTAAAGTCAGCACTGGATAAATAGAATACCACTCTTATTTTAGAGAGAATTTAATAGGTGTAGGCCCTCTTGTAGACCAAGATTGATGGAAGCTTGATATTGAAGAGTGAACTTGTTTTTGTATATGGTTCTGATGTTTCCCAGTTCCAACTATGGGTTCCATTCCACTGAGTGGATTTTTAGCCAATCCAAGAGCAGTTGTTTACCATGGCTGTGTGCCACTATTGCAGTTGTGTGAGAATCACATCAGGTTATTTTGCTGCTGAGTAGCTTAGACCACCAGTTGCTTGGGCAGATGTTGGCCATTTTCCTCCAGTAGCTCATATAGCACCTTTTGGCACTCCATAAGCTAACTGTCTGGGGAATCTAATAGAAAGGAATCAGGAAGTGTTCCAAAGACAGTTAAATGATCTGAAGGAGAGCGACCAAAAAGAGCACCGGCTGAACATTTTCTTAAGTGTGTATTAGCCATTTGTATTTCTCCCTCTGAGAACTCCCTATTCAGTTCTCTACCCCAGTTTTTTAGAGGGTTGTTTGATTTTTATTGTTTAGCTTTTTTTCCCCATTTTTCACAGATTCTAGATATTAGGCCTCTGTCAGTGGTCTAGGTGGTGAAAATTTTCTCCCACTCTATGGGTAGTCTATTGTCTCTGTTTCTGGTATGTTTGTCTGTGAAAAAGCTTTTTACCTTCCTGAGATCCCATTGGTTGAGAGATTGTTTAATTTCCTGAGCTACTAGGGTATTGTTCAGGAAGTCCATCCCCATTCCTTTATCAAGGAGAGTTCCTGCTATTTTTTCTTTCACTAGTGAGGAGTGTCTGTTCTTATATAATGTCTTCAATCCACTTGATGTTAATTCTTGTATATGGTGAAATGAGTGGGTCTACTTTAATTTTTCTACATGTGGTTATCCAATTTGTCCAGCACCATTTGTTGAAGATGCTGTCTTTTCCCCAGTCTATATTACTGGCACTTCTCTTTTGGGGGAGGATTTTTTAATACCTTTCCAATCTCAATGAATATGACAGGGTTGTTCAGGAGATTAATCTACTATGAATTTACTTTTGGTAGGTGATATGTGTCTAGGAATTTGTCCATTTCTTCTATAATTATCCAATTTGGGAATAATGACTGTCCTATTTTATACAGCTGTTTTGCAGTGAACCAGGCTAGCAAGATTTTCTGCCCAAGACTGAACAGACCATTGTTATGTGGGTATTAATATAAATATTTAGAAGGAATTTGACAGCACAAATGTTTAACAAAAAGATAATAGTAGATTCCTTCTTGTGCCTATGGTCTTTCAAGCCATGGATATTGTTTTATAGAATCATGCATGAACTCACTGTTATAGAGGAGGTCTCAAACCACATCAGTAAGTGGTTTTTTATGCCCATCACCTATTACATGAGTGGTCCCTTTGCCTTGCAGATTAGCATGGTAGCACACTGGCATAACCCCTGTGTGAGACCATTGATGAACTTCCTTCCTTAGTAGCCTGCATAGAACCAGGTGGCACTAGGAAAGCTACCAGGAGGGCAGACAGAAAAACAATTAGAGTTATTTCAACTGTAAAATTGGTCTTGGGGAAAGTCCAGAGGTCTGAGGACAGTTTCTACTTGCCAAGATCAAGTAAGGTAGGGAACATGGCATATAAGATTAAGAGAATGACAAGGTAAACCTTTGGCTGAATGTGGCAGAAGACTAATGCTCTGTGTTTCCTTCCAAAGGTAAATGGTCACAGAAATATGTGAAGACACAAGTGAGAAAAAAAATGAAGATATGTAGATTCTTCTGGTCCAACAGAAGGCACTATCTAAATATCAACTTCGATAACTTACTATGACAAATTAAATATTGTTTGTTGAGAAATTTTATCAATGGAAGATGATAAGTTTAGTTTTATGTAAGGTACTACATTCAAACTTCCACAATAAATCCAAGAAACACATATTCAAATAGCTTTTCCCTTCCAACTTAAACATTTTTCTTATATCTAAATGTGACAATGTTCTCAACTTACTTTTACAGAATGTAAAATTTTGTGGGATTATAACCCCTGGTGGTAGCTACCACACAGAAATATCTATTCTATTTTACCTGCTGTAAAATATCAGAACATTACATATTTTGATATAATGTAAAATGCTTCTTGGAAAAGAAAGCCCACTTCAGTTTATGTTTAGTGGATTTTATTTGACTCCTCTTTTTCCAAAAATTTTTGTTAAAATAATTTACAAATAATTTTTCTCTAAAAAATTGCATATTATTGCCATATTAATAGTCCCAAAGCACAGCTGAAATTTATAAATTTGAATTTTGTTTTTCTAGTATTGGATAACTGGCCATGAATCAAATATTTATCGAGTATATTATAAACATTTTGTTATCCATATACATTTTCAATGGTTAATTTGCATAATGAACATAAATATCCCCTCACATATTATATATTTATGGTGAGAAAAATTAAGACACAGTATCAGCAATTTTCATGGAAATGTTCAATAAAATATGAATGGCCAACATATACAAGTAATTACATGATCAGCTTTATAATAATTTTCACATCATTCCTATGAACAGGCTAAGCATAATGTTTATTATGAAAACTGGAGTCATTCAAAGCATGAAAAGACACTGTATGGATGTTTTTCAGAGACAACAACACAAAACAGGACTCTCCTGAGAAAACTGGGGTGTGTGGTCATGTGTGCTGGACTTGAGGATATTATTTCCCCCATGCTGCCACTCTATGTCTATTCATGAGTCCTTTCATTTTTGTCAGTTAAATTTAGCCTTGGCATTTGTTATTTTGTAGCTTTGTACATGGAATTGACTTCTTGATTTTAGTTCAGATAATTTGCTATTACCAGTTAATAATAGTGAAATGGTTTATATAAAAATATTTTATATCTTCCAACTTTTAAAAAATATTTGTTTGAGGGCTGGAGAGATGGCTTAGCGGTTAAGCGCTTGCCTGTGAAGCCTAAGGACCTCGGTTCGAGGCTCGGTTCCCCAGGTCCCACGTTAGCCAGATGCACAAGGGGGCGCACGCGTCTGGAGTTCGTTTGCAGAGGCTGGAAGCCCTGGCGCGCCCATTCTCTCTCCCTCTATCTGTCTTTCTCTCTGTGTCTGTCACTCTCAAATAAATAATAAATAAATAATTTAAAAAAAAATATTTGTTTGAGAGAAAGAAGGAAAGAGAGGGAGAGAGACTAGGCATGCCAGGGCCTTCTGTCACTGCAAGCATGATGCACATACCACTTAGTGCATCTGGCTTTCTGTGTGTACTGGAGAATTGAACCTGGGGCTTCAGGCCTTGCTACCAAGTGCCTTCAATTGCTGAGACACTTATTTAGCCAAATCTTCTAACTATATTTATTTATTTATTCATTGTAATGTTTTATAGAGTCTTTGAGTATTTTTCTCTGTATGTGAACTTTTTTTCTTTATTTAAATTAATTAGTTTTGTACTCAGTGACTACAATCAATTTGGTACCATTGTTAGGCTCATACATGACCTGTCCCCTCCCCATAGTCCCTCCTTGTTGGGGCATATGGGTCATGCATTCTGGAGTTGGCCCACAGTTATTGGTAGGATAAATGTCTGCATATCATGACCCAACCTGTGGCTCTGACATTCTTTCCACCTCCTCTTCTGCAAAATGTCCCTGAGCCATGTGGGTTCATTTTGGGTCTGTTTCAGTGATGAGGTGTTGGGGGCCTCTGGATCTCTGTAGGAGTTGATTTTTCTCTGTGTTGATCTCCTTTACCCTTGTGCTGGTACCCAGTTCACCAAGCAAATAGTACCCTTGCTTATTTCTCCAATTGTTCTTAGTTTCAGCAGGGGCCCTTTTGAGGTATGATGGGTGGCTCTCTCCTCAGGATCTACATCTATCTGAAAAAGAGAAGCAGATTCCCCAATGGAGAGTAAGTTAGCACCAGACAAATGAGATAACCCTTACTTTTTAATAGCGAATTTAATAGGTGTAGGCCCTCTTGTAGCCCCCATCTGGTGGTAGCTTGATAATGGAGAGTGGGCTTATGTTTGGATATGGCTTTGACTTGTTTCCCAGATCCAGCTATAGGTCCTGTACCACTGAGGGGATCAGTTAGCTGGATCAAGAGCAGTTGGTTTCCCACCATGGCTATGAGCCACTATTGCACTTTTGTGAGCATCACAACTGGTTATTTGCTGCTAAGTAGGTTAGACCATGAGTTGCTTGGACAGATATTGGTCATTTTCCCCCAGTCATCCATGTAGCACCTTCTGGCAGTAGACATGCTTACTGTCTGGGGACTGACTCTTCCAGCTTCCAGCCATGCCATTCCATTTTAGGTGTCAATCACATAAGGTGTCTTCAGCAATAGGGTCTTACCACTAATCTTTGTGGGTCATCAAGTACTCTGACAGAAATCTGTCTTTCTTTTTGGAAAACTTGTTGTAGGTCTCTCTAATCAAAAGCTCATTGTGGAGCTAGAGAGATTGCTTAGTGGTTAAGCGCTTGCCTGTGAAGCCTAAGGACCCCAGTTTGAGGCTCAATTCCCCAAGACCCACATTAGCCAGATGCACAAGGGGGCACATGCGTCTGGAGTTTGTTTGCAGTGGCTGGAGGCCCTGGCACACCCATTCTCTCCCTCTCTCTCTCTCTCTCTCTCTCTCTCTCTCTCTCTCTCTCTCTCTCTCTCTCTCTGCCTCTTTTTCTCACTGTCTGTCACTCTCAAATAAATCAATAAAAATACCAAAAAAATTTTTTAAAAAAAGCTCATTGAGGATGAAAGCAACATGCTGGTACTGGGAGTTACAGGTCATTACCCACTAAGAAAAGGAAGAAAAAGATAACTAATATAAAAGAGTTAGATAGAAGAGAGACTAAAAGAGAGATGGAGAGAAGCTGTAGAAGATTAAGCTCAGTCTTCATCATGCCCTCTCAAGTGTCTTGTGGCTCAGGTGTTCTTTCTAAGGGACTGGTGAAGGTTCAACCATTTCGTCTGCCTTTTAGGATGTAGAATTTTATGGTACCATTGCTGTTAGGATCTAGATTTGTGTTTCCCACCCTCTCCCTTCCCCTCACCACCCATCCTATTGTCTAGTCCATAAGATGCTTGCTGGGTATGTAAAGCATCTTGCATAGATTCAGGTTATGTGCTGTAGATGAGTAAGACTATGTGGTGATTTTTTTTTTTTTCTGTGATTGGGTAAGGTCACTGAGAATGATCTGTTCCAGGTTCAACCTTATTCCTCAAATTTCACTGTGTCATTTTTTTCTTACTGCTGTATAGAATTCCATTGTGTAGATATACCACATCTTAGTTATCCATTCTTCTAGTGATGGACATCTGGGTTGATTCCAGCTCTTAGCTATTGAAATAAGTCCTCATGATTCTCCCAATTTCACTTATGTCTGATGTGATCTCTCCTTTTTCATTTTGAATTTTGTTAATTTGAATCATCTCTTTTTTTTGCTTGATCAAATTGCCCAGGGGTTGTCAATCTTGTTTAGTTTTTCAAAGAACCAGCTCTTTGTTTTGTCAATTGTCTCAATTGTTTTCTTAGTTTCACATTCATTAATTTCTGCTCTGATTTTAATTATTTCTTTCCTTCTGGAGTTCTTTGGGTTGGATATTTCTTGGTTTTCCAGTTCCTTTAGGTGGATGGTTATGTTATTGATTTGGGATCTCTCTGTCTTTTTTATGAAGATATTGCGCGCTATGAATTTTCCCCGGAGGACTGTCTTCATTGTGTCCCATAAGTTTTGGTACAATGTGTTCTCATTGTCATACATTTGTAGAAATTTTGCAATTTCATTTTTTATTTCATCCACTATCCATTTATTGTTTAACAGTGTGCTGTTCAGTTTCCAGGTGCCATTGGGATTCTTGGTGGGTCTTTTGTTGTTAATTTCTAGCAATATAGCATTGTGATCTTATATCATGCAGGGTATTATGTCAATATTCCTGAATATATGGAGGCAGGCTTTGTGAGCAAGTGTATGATCTGTTTTAGAGAATGTTCCATCGGCTGCTGAGAAGAATGTGTATGTAGTCTGTGGATTTGGGATGGAAGGTTCTGTAGATGTTCATTAGGTCTAAATGGTCTATGGTTTTATTGAACTCTCTTACTTCCCTGTTGAGTTTCTGTTTGGATGATCTATCTATTACTGACAATGGTGGACTGAAGTCCCCAACTATGATGGTGTTGGTGATTATTTCTGTTTATTGTCAAGTAGGTTTTGTTTTATGAACTGTGATGCCCCTGTGTTTGGTGCATACAGATTTATGATTGTAATATCCTCTTCATGGGTCGTTCCCTTGATAAGTTGGAAGTGGCCTTCTTTCTCTTTTTTGATTATTTTTGGTTTGAAGTCTATTTTATCTGATACTAATACAGCTACACCTGCTTGTTTCTTATTCCTGTTTGCTTGGAATATTGTTTTCCACCCTTTCACCCTGAGGAGGTGTCTGTCTTTAGTGGTGAGGTGTTGTCTTGAAGACAACAGATTGAGGGGTCTAATTTTTTGATCCATTCTGTTTGCTTGTGTCTCTTGATGGCTGAATTAAGGCCATTAATATTTAGGGAAATGACTGTGAGATTTGATTTGATCCCTGCCACATTCTGGTGGTATATGTGGTTTGGTGTTTTCATGGACGTTGAAGTTTTTTGTGCCTACTCTGAGTTTGGTTATTGTGATCTGTTTCTTGTAGGCATTTGAGGTTGCTATTTATTTCTTCTCTGTGGAGAATTTCCTAAAATATTCTCTGTAGGTTTGGTTTTATGTTCATATAATTGTAAAGCTGAGTTTTCTCATGGAAAGTTTTTCTTTCACCATCTATTATGAGGGATGCTTTTGCTGGGTAGAGTAGTTTTGGTTGGAAGCCATAGGTTCTTAGACTTTGCAGTGTTACATTCTAGGCCCTTCTAGCTTTCAGGGTTTCCATTGAGAAGTCTGGGGTTATTCTGATGGGGTTACCTTTAAAAGTGGTGTGCTGTTTTTCCTGGCTGCTTTTAGGATTTTCTCTTTGGTGTCAATGTTTAGAGTGTTAATGACAATATGTCTTGGAGAGTTTCTGCTTTGGTCTAGTCTGTTTGGAATTCTGTTAGATTCTGTATCTTGATGGGCCTTTCTTTTCAGAGTCTGGGGAAGTTTTCTTCAAGTATTTTGTTAAATAAGTTCTCCATGCCTTTGGTCTGAATTTCTTCTCCTTTTGGTATTCCAATGATCCTGATATTAGGACATTTAAGTGTATCCCACTGTTACCTCATGTTCTTTTCACAGGAACTTTGGAACTTATTTAAATTTTTGAGCTCTTGAACTGTTTCTTCCATCTTGTCTTCCAGATCAGAATTTCTATCCTCCACATGGCTGACTCTATTCTTGAGAGCTTCTATAGAGTTTTGGACTTTTAAAATTAGGTTTGCATTTTCTACTACTTTTCTATGTATAATTTCCATCCCTCTGTCAAGCTCCCTTTTCACATCCTTTTATGATTTTCTTGATGCTCCTTGGAATTCTTCCTTGCATTTCTTTATGTCTTCATTTAGCATCGCCAGCTGACTTTTGCGGTCCTCTTTTTTTTCACTCTCCCTCATATTTCTTAACTGTCTTTGAACTCCTTCCATTTTCTTATCTATTAGGTCTAGTCTACTGATGGCAGCATCCACACGATTATTGGTCCTTTGTTGCTTTTGTGCTAGGTCTACCAGTAGGTTGTTCAGGGTTGCATTGTCCATAGCTTCATTTGGTGTTCTGATCCTAAGGGCTCTTCTATGTTTTGATTAGAGATGTTCATTGTAGGACTGGGTGATCTAAGTGGATTTTCTTGCATTTGATTTTTCATGTTACTTCTTTTGCACTGTGGTCTGCCCATCACAGCTTATGGGCATGAAGGTGGGTGGATCAGCCTAGGTTCAAGCACAATGGGAAGCTGAAGCAGCCTGAAGCAGTTGCCAAGTAGCTTGCGCTTTGGCTCTCACTTTCCAAAGCCACCTGAGTCCTGCAAGGCAGGGGCGACAAAGTTGCCTGAGGTCTCACACAGTAATGCACCAAAGCTGCCTGTGTTCATGCTAGAAGGGAGACTGAGGCACCAAGCACTGACACAGCCCAAACTCTGGCATGGTGGAACACTGGGACCCAGAAGCACTCTGAGCTCATCCGCAACAGGGCAATGGCAGTTGGCAGCGTGGCAGACAGGGAGGGGATGGCACCTGAGGTAGCACTAACGACAGACAGATAGTCTGAACTCACATGGTGAATTGTAATGGACCTGGGTTTGCACATGAATGTGTGGTGGCCAGAGCAGTAAGTGAGCAAATGTGCTGAGCAGGCTAAGCTTTCACAAGCAGGGATTGGCACGCTGACACCATTTGGCAGGCAAATTGATCAAAGAAGCCTGAGCTCCAATGGGCCAGCAGGTGTAGCCTGGCCAAGGTCACTCTGGGCAGGGGTAGCAGAGCAGTTGCCCCTGTGCAGGGAGGCAAGTGGAACTATGTTGGCTTGAGACCCTTTTCCTACAGTAAGCTCAGGAGTTTCCTGAAGCTGGGACTGTGGGTATGGTGGGTGTTTGGGGGGAGGGTTGGTCTATCTGCACACCAGGGAATCAGTGATTCTCTGTGTTTTCCCCTCTGTGCCTTCCCACTCGCAATCTATTGGAGATTGCTCTCCCCTAAAAGACCCAGTGAACCCTTAATGTCTTGTCTTTATTTCCTGGGGATGTAAGGCATAGTTAGGGGGTCGCTATCTTGGCCGGAAGTGCAGTTAGTAATTTTGGTGTATTTTGTGTGGTACATGCATGTGTGTGTGTGTGTGTGTGTGCGTGTGTGTGCATGCACATGCAAGTAAGTAGTGGCCCATGTATGTGTGGAGGTTAGAGTAGGGCTTAGATGCTTTTATGTACTCCTCATTCACCTACTTCCTTGAAACAAGGTCTCTCCTTCAAACCCGAGCTTCTCTTTTGGGGTCAGCAAGCCCTCGTCACTCTTGTTTGTCCCCAAAGACTGTGTTTACAGATGAGTGTTGAAATGCCTGCCATTTTAAGTTGACTAAAGGCCTTGAACGAAGGAGGTCTCAGGCCATCTCAGACTAGTATTTCTGGGAGGATTCTTGTAAGTGTGTTCAGCAAGGATATTTATGTGTCTTCTGTGTTGTTTATTGTGTTTGATTTAACAGAAATGCGAGACTGATTTCAGAACTCTTCCCTCCAATGTAGTTTGGAATCAATAAATAACACTGAATATTAGTTCTTCTTTAAATATTTAGGAAAATGTATCAGTGATCCCACCTTGTTGTGGGTTTCTCCATGATGTGGAGAATTTTGGTAGAGAATTGTTTTCATTATATATTCCTGGTCTATTCAGGGTTTTTATTTCTTCATACTCACTCTTGGTTGAGCATGTACATGCTAAAGTGGGTTATGTCATCAAGGATAACAAGGTGGTTGTCATAGAGTTTATCATAACCCTGTTATCCTGTCCTTATATCTCATTTCCGTGGTGTCATTTGCAATGATTCCCTTTCTTCTCTTACTTTATTTAACTTTTTTTTGTCATATTTTAGATCACTCAATTAGTTACATATGTTGACCATCTTTTTCAAGAGCCATGTATTTCTTGCACTGTTCTTTTTTGTGCTTTGTGTCTATTTTACTTAGTATATCCTTCCCTATGCCAATTTAAGGGTTATTTTGTTTTGGTGTTTCTAGTTTATTGAGGTTGTGTATTTCAGAACTTCTGATTTTATGATGTAGCTACACTGTGATTTGGATGAGTGGCTCCTATGGTTCAGGTGCGATGTCCTCAGTCCCAGGAAGTCAGGCTGGAGAGAAGTTCTATGTGCCAACAAGCTGCCATCCTGTTCTCAGAACACACCTGTGTCCATTACTAAGCCCAAGAACTCAGGTGCAATAATCACTAGTTCAAATATAAACTGGCTTCTCATATTTCTTTCTGGAGAATAAATGTCACTTGAAAGGTTGTGCTCTCATGAGGTTATTTGTTTGGACAGTGAATCATAGTGCATGGAGGGACATGTGGGGATTCGCACTGTGCAGTGGGTTCAGCCACTTACTGAATGAAGAGGGGGCTCTTACAAGGCTTTGGGTAGGATAGGTGAGCACCATGAGTTACAAATAGTCCTGGGCTCCATAGGCCACCTAAGCTCTCTGGTAGAGTCCAAAATTCTCCATTATTCACTAAAGGTGAATCTCGGAGATTATTGACCACCATGAGGAAGCTCTCATTCTAGTTTCTCTACCTCTTTGCTGCTATGAAAATGACTGTAACTTGTTATCAGTTCAGTAGCATCTGCCTAGTAAGTTTTCTTCTCAGAATAATTATATTATTTTGGAGGAGTAATCAGGAAAGAACAGTATTCTAAATTTCTCCTGAGATTTTTGAACTGCTAAGTCATGAGTTCATTTAAAGTCTTTCCACATGCTTAGTCAAAAAAATTATTTCAAGGAAATTTCAGAAATTGTTTTTTTCCTTTTTTAAATTTATGTGACAGAGAAAGAGGGAGAGAGAGAATGGCCACACCAGGGCCTTCAGCCATTGCAAAAGAACTCAAGATGCATGTGCTCCCTTGTGCATCTTGTTAATGTGGGCCCTGGGGAATCGAACCTGAATCCTTTGGCTTTATAAGCAAATGCCTTAAGTGCTAAGCCATCCCTTCAGCCCTGTTTTTCTCTTTTTTTAGTGTTTGGCTTCCTTATGATTTTCTTATATCGAGGAAGATGACTCAAAGTCTCCTGATTCATAAGGCACACTATTCTCTAAAAATCTGAATTAGCAACCTCCAAATGGGTTTTGAGAATACAATACACATGAAGGTCTATGGGCTGGAATGAGCAGTTTCAGAAGTATAAAAGGAACTGTCTATCCTACATACCACCACCTTAATTTTAGCGACTAGAGGGCCCTGTCAAGAAGGAACTATATAAAAAGTAGAAACAGATCTAGGAGATGCCAGACATTGCCCAATTGAGGCTGAATACAAGCACAAGTTAGAGAAGACATAAACACAACTCCAACATACTTCTCTCCTCCTCCATGCTCTTGACCAAAAACTCCTTTTCTTTAAGCCTCCATAAGCATGCTGCCCCAACACTTCCTCTTTTTTGTTTGTTTTTGACCTTGTTCCTCTCTTTCTCATTATTACAGGTTTAGGAGCATTTGTACTTACTTCACAATCATCATCTTAAATATGTTAATTTTTAAAATGTCTCTTCCCAAGTTCATGTAAACATGTTGGGGTTTACAGTTAAGGTTTAAGTCACTGGTATGCTCCTCAGTGGCACAGTGCTGATGTCTAGCAGTATATTCACTCCATTTGTCTTGCACACTGCTTCTATAAATTCTGTCCAGTTTTGATTCTCTAAGTACATGTGACCCACCTTGCTCAGTCAGGCATCACTTTCTACCACTTCTTCATGTGGCATTCTCCAAATTTCCTTTTTCACTCCTTTCTGTTCCCCCCATAAAGCCACTTTTTTTTTTAATGTTTAAAATCCTTTGATTATTAGCCTTTGAAAATAATTCACATGTATATTCATTTAAGTTTCTTATAGTTACCCACTACTTTAATGTTTTACGTTTTACCTAAAACTTTGAACAGGAACACATGGATTTTTTTGTTTGCCTTTTTCTTTTTCTTTTTTTTGTTTTTTGTTTTTTGTTTTTTGAGGTAGGGTCTCTCTCTGGTCCAGGCTGACCTAGAATTAACTCTGTCATCTCAGGGTGGCCTTGAACTCATGACAATCCTCCTACCTCTGCCTCCCCGAGTGCTGGGATTAAAGGCGTGCGCCACCACGCCCGGCTACCTTTTTATTTTTTAAAAACTTTAAAAAAAATTATTCCTGTGAGAGAGATGGAGAGAAAGTGGCAGAAATTGGGACAGAGAGAATGGTTATGCTAGCACCTCCAGCCATAGCAAACGAACTCCAGACACATGTGCCCCCTTGTGCATCTGGCTTACGTGGGTCTGGGAGAATCAAACCAAGGTCCTTTGGCTTTTCAGACAAATGACTTAACCACTAAGCCATCTGTCCAGCACCTTTTCCTGTTTTTGTTTTTTTTAATGCAAGAGATTGAATGAAAGAGAGAATTGTCATGCCAAGTTCTCCAGCCACTGCAATCAAACTCTAGACATGTGAGCCCCCCTGTGCACATGTGTGACCCTGCACATTGTATCACTTTGTGTGTATGGCTTACACAGGACCTAGAGAGTCAATCATGAGTCCTTAGGCTCTGATGCAAGTACTTTAACCACCAAGACTTCTCTCCAGCCCAGATGTACATTTTCTAATGAAAGATAACTACCCTTATTGGCCATGATATTCCCCAACCAGAGTTTTACCTTGAAGGGTTGCTTAAAGAAAATTCTCAGTTGTCTGAGAGATTTTTCTGTGATTTCATCAATTAGCAACTAAAACGGGGGTCCAGAGATTGAGAAAACAGGAGTAACCCACCATCCATCAAGCCTATCTAGTGGACAGTGTATATCTACTCATCCATGTAAGAATTATAGACACTTGGTTATTTGTGATATAATGTCCCTTCTCATCAGGACCATTATCTATCTTCCTGTTGCATTCACACCCTTCAGGCCTAGAGGCATTAGATTAATAACAACAATAAGAATTGAGATACCTGATGCATAAAACCTGGTCTTGGGTCAACCTCTTACAGTGCTTAGCCCATCCTTGATATTGGGGGCATTTTAAACTTTAAGGGCTATCTATGGCTACTAGACAGCTGCCGAGTAACATATCAAACCTTGCTCATGGAAGGACCTGAACTAGTCCTAAGATTATGTCCTAATCCTAACCTAGCTATTTATGTTCCAAAAGAGGAAGGGCCCTTCAATTCCTATAAGAAGTCCTGATGAACTTCAGGCAGCCAAGTCAGAACTTAGAGATCAGCCATTAGAACAACTTGACATAGCGCTATATACAGTTTGAGCTTTTTTTTTTTTTTTGTCTACAATGGGAAAAGAAGAGCTGGGTATGTAATGGTAACCGCACATTAAATGTTCAAATCTGGTCATCTCGCTGTTAATACTAGTACCCAACTAACAGAACTTAATTAGGGTACTAAAGTTAATCGGAAACAGAGGGTCAAATATTTAGATAGACTTTAAATATACTTTTCTAATATTGTAAGCACACTCCTCCAATGACCTCAGAGTCCCTGTTCAAATGTGCCAAAAAGTTCTAGAGATTTAGGTGCAGTGTGTGCTCTTGCTGAGGTGGCAGACACACATGACCAAAGTCATCAGATGGTAGAGAAGCCAGTGACTCAGGCCAAAAAAAGTACAGATGCTGCCATGAAAGCAGCAACATAAAAGAAGAGCTTTTCTCTCTAGTTGGGGAGGACGGAATGCATTCAGTAAGGAAAACTGTTTTTTACATGATAACAGGCAAAGTAGAAGAAAATTGAGATAAAATTAAGTAAATTGTCAAAATAATAGACACATCAAAAGAAGAGACATCAGGAGACATTTGGCTTAGTAATAACTTCTCTTCAATAGGACGTTGAATCTTTCTAGAGATTTTGCCATCCCTAGGCCTCTCATAATAGATGCATTGTTCTTTGCTTTAGCCCCTATATTATAAATCACATCATCCAATTTGTTTCCTGTAATTTTTTAAAATATTTTTAAAATTTTTATTTATTTATTTTTGAGTGACAGAGAGAAAGAGGCAGATACAGAGAGAGAGGGAGAAAGAGGCAGATTCAGAGAGACAGAGAATGGGCGCGCCAGGGATTCTAGCCACTGCAAATGAACTCCAGACATGTACACCCCCTTGTGCATCTAGCTAACATGGGTCCTGGGGAATTGAGCCTCGAACTAGGGTCCTTAGGCTTCACAGGCAAGAGCTTAACCACTAAGCCATCTCTCCAGCCCCTGTCTCCTGTCATTTAAACTAAGTCATGATACAAACAGTGCTTCTGAGGGCGCCCTGCATGTCTACTCCCCCAGGCTTCTATCAGGGAATCTTAGATCATCCTGATGGCTCTGAATCAGTCTGACAACCTCAAAGACACCCAATTGCTATGATTGATGCCCTTTTCCTGCAAGAAGAAACCAGAACGGTGCTAGTCACATCATTCTAACAGTAGCTAGGGTGGCCTGCTTAGAAGGGAAAATGAGAAAGAGATAGGAGGGCACAAGGCAGATAGGGAGAGGAATTTGAGCCATGGGTTAGTAATAATGACTTTCTCCCATCTTGCTCCTAGGAGCTCGTGGGGGAGGAAAAAGTGTGGGGGAGGAAAAGCTCCCAGCGAGAAGCTGGACTTCACTCATAGCCCACAGCCAAGGCAACTTATGAGCAAATGGTTTTGTAAGATGCCTCACCTTTCTCATAGGCCACATCCAAGGCTGTAGTGAGTGTTGCTGTCCTTAAGGAATCAGGCAGAGGCACGGGAGTATGTAATCAGAATGCGGCATCCAATACACTATTGACTAAGAATCCATGCATAAGCAAGACCCTATAGAGATAGACATGATGTAGGCTGGGAAGGGATTATGAAACCAGATATAAACCAGTGGGGAGTGAGAGAGAGAGGGGGAGAGAAAGAGAGAGATCAGTTGCCACCCTATTCGGGGACCCCTACTTATCCTAAAGGGAGATTTTCCTTACTTTTACATTTCTCTGAACAAAATCTGCTTGCTTTATAATATTTCCTGCACTGCAATTCTTTCTTGTGCTGAGAAGAAACTGAGAACTTTCCACAGCACTCACCTGCATGATTATGGATGAAACCAAAAGAAAGATCTGTTTGCATGCTAATAGCTATCATAGTTACTATACTTCCTATCACTGCCACTGTAGATATGCAGCCTAAGCTTAAAAGAAAATTTTTTTCTGTGTCAGACATGTAACTCCCAGTATCAGAGATTGGTTGCTACCCACATTGAGCTGTTGATAGGAGAGACCTATGATGTCTCCAAATCAAGACAGCATTCTGTCAAAGCATTTGATTACCTGCCTGAGGTAAAAGCTAAGACACTATTGCTGAAGACACCATATGCTCCTGACACAGAGCAAGGAGAGACCTGGCTGGAATTCAGAAGAATGCGAGTCCCAAGACAGCGTGTCTAGTGCTGAAAAGTGCTACATGAGCAACTGGGAGAAAATGGCCAGCAGGGGTCTGAGCAGCCAGAGGTCAAAGCTACTCAGAACCAAACACCCTCACACAGTGTACATGCCCGTGCAGTAGTGGCAAAGAGCCTCACTGGGTAACCAGTAGTTTTCTGATTGGCTAAGAGACCCTCTCAGTGTAAAAGGAACACAATCGAAATTGGGAACCAGATCAGAATCCTGTGGAGACAAAGAATATGTTGCCCAGTGTCAAGCTCTCACGAGTTTTTGGCTAAAAGAGGGGTTACATACATCAAATCCTCCCTAAATTAGTAATGCTTATACCATTTAAATTATACTGACTTCATTCTTTGTTGGAAAATATGCTCTTCTTTTTCAAAAGGTAGCAAGACCAGAGGAGATAAACTGCCCCTCACACTTCAGCCAAGCCACAGCTGAAAACCCAGGAAAATTGGGGAGATGAGCAAGAGCGCTGCTTCCAAGCTATATCTGATAATCAGCTCCAGGGTGATGGAGACAGACCCTGAGGATAGTCAACACCTACCAAAGCAGAGATCCAGAGGCTCCTAAGAGCTCATCATGGAAGTAGACTTAAAACTCACCCACCATGGCTCAGAGAATTTTGTGGAAGAGGGGTCAGAAAGATTCTAAGAGTCACATGTTGAGACATCATGCCTGTGGTGTTCCCTCCCCCACAAAAAAATAACTGACTGTTCCTCCCATAATGCATAAACCACAACCCCATGGGGAAGACCTGCAACCCTACTAAGAACTGTCCCCAATGGAATGGGGGTGAGGACCAGTGAAAAGAGGCCATCAAGCCATGATGCATTCATATGAAACATCTTGTTAACAACAATAATAATAATAATAGAAATTAAATAAGACCATTTGCCATTACCAATTTGGTTTTGCTCCAGGAATGGAAAGATGGGTTGTTGTACAAAAATCAGTAAATATAATGCAACACATAAATAGACTTAAGGAGAGAAATCACATGGTCTTCTAAATAGATGCCAAAAAAGCCTGTGACAAAGTACAATATGTCTTCATGATAAAAGCCCTGAAGAAACTGGGAATAGAGGGAACAAATGTCAACATAGTAAAGATTGTACCCAACAGAACTCTAGATAGCATTTCCTTACTGCAGAAAACCTGAAAGCATTTCCTCTGATACTTGGAAGGAGACAAATATGTCTGCTTTCATCAGGTTATTCAACAATGTGCTCAAAGCCTTAGCTAGATACACCATTAAATCAAGAGTAAGAAATGCAAAGGGTACAAATAGGAGAGGAAGAAGTCAACTTATATCTATGTGAAAGTTACATGATATTTAAAAGAAATTAGGTAGTGACTCCATGTGAAAACTCATATTTTCAACAAACCCATTAGCGAACTCTTAGGATATCCAACAAAAATGCAAAAACAAGAGCCAATGTGGTGGCATAGCTTTTATCCCAGCATTCAGGAGGCAGAGGTTCAGGAGGAACGCTGTGAGTTTGAGGTTATCTTGAGACTGCCTAGTGAAGGCCAGCCTGGCCTACAGCAAGACCCTACCTCAAAAAAAAAAAAAAAAAAAAAAAGCCAAAACAAAACCTTGTCACCCTGTGCATTGATTATCTCTGGTAGTTTCTATAGTAACAGTCAGAAATATTTATTTCACATAAAATATGTATTTAATAAATAAAGAATATTGCTATATTTTATGTTCTGAGTTTGTAGGAGAGTGTGAAATAAGGTTGGTATATCTTGAATAACAGTTTACTTATGGCATACTTGGCTTAAGGAAAAGTAAAATAGTGACAGGCTTGTATCTTTTTAAAAGCCATTAAGAGTTCTTTCATTTTGTTTAAGGCAAAATACATACTTTCCTGTTTTAGTTGATAATAATTTCACAAGTACACATTGCATTTGGATCACACAGTTTCTCATTTCCCTACACTCAGCCATCCCATTGCCCAATACCCTCCTTTCCTAATCCCCTTATAAGTGGATACACTGTTGAAGAGAATCAGCCCCTCCTCCAGCAACCGGTAACAGCCAGTATGTGCACAGAAGTGGATTCAAAGTCGTCTCTTCTACATCTCTAATGGACTGCTGAGTGCCGCTATTTTGTGTAGCTCTTATGCAGTGACCACAGTTGCTATGAATTTATCAGTTTAAAGGCCATGTCATGATAGACAGGAAACCACCACAATATTCCTATGTACCCTTCAGATATGACATCCTCCCCAGTGCTTTGTGCCTTCCTGAGCCATGGGTGAGGACAATGCAGATTCCACATCTAGAGCTGAGCTTTCAGCATTCATTTACTTTTAGCACAATGCTGCCTGCCAAAGAAAGCAACCTTTTCTGCATAAGTCTGAACTTTGCACTCTTATGTGGATATTAATGTACATATTTAGAAGGTATTCTGAGAACACAACTATTCAAGAAAATTAAAAAGAAAGCATACTAGATTGCTCCCTAGTGCCTATGGCTTTTCCTGCCATTGTTTTTTTTTTTTTTTTAATAAAATCTTGCATGAACTCACTGGTATAGAGGAGGTATCAAATCCCCTCAGTAAGTGGTTGATTACCCCTATAACACAATACATCAGTGGAAACATTTTTTTTTCTGGCAGATTAGCATTATAGGTCATTGGCTTCACCTCGATTTGAGGCCATTGTTGAACTTTCTCCCCTAGCAGCCTGCATAGATTCTTCTGGCACCATGAAAGCCAGCCAGGAGGAAAAGCAGAAAAACAATTGGAGTTATTTCAACTGTAAAATTGGTCTGGGGTAAGTCCAGAGGCCTGAGGAAAATTGGTACTTGACCAGGTCAAGTATGGCAGGGAACATGGCACATAAGATTAAGACAATAACAAGCTAAACCTTGGCTGAATGTGAGCACAAGACTTAACGCTCTGTGTTTCCTTCAAAATGAGAGTGGTCATAGAACTGCGTGAGGCGATAAGTGTGGAAAAATTATAAAGAGCTTTAGATACTTGTGGCCTACAGAAGGCACTATGTAAACATCAAAGTTTGTTAATCATTTTATTTAATTAATTAATTAATTTTATTTTTTTCGAGGTAGGGTTTCACTCTGGTCCAGGCTGATGTGGAATTCACTATGTAGTCTCATGGAGGCCTCATACTTTCTGCGATCCTCCTACCTCTGCCTCCTGAGTGCTGGGATTAAAGGTATGCGCCACCATGCCCAGCCTTAAATAATTTATTTTAGTAAGTGGTTTCCATGGTAGGCAGCATGCTTAGGCACTACATTGAAAGTCCAGGAAAAAAAAATCCAACATCGATTCAAATAGGTTTTCTCTTTCAACTTAATCATTTTATCCTATAACCAAATATGGCAATGTTCTGGCCTTATATTTATAGAGCAAGAAATTGAAGCCCTCATGATAACTAGCCCACAGAAATCTGTACTTTGATTTTACATTCTGTAAAATGACAGAACATAGTGATATTCAGATATAAGTTGAAATGTTTAAGTTGGAAAAAACAGTTCAGTCCATGTTTAATGGATTTTATTTGATTGTTTTCTTTCAAAAAATTTTTAAGAAGCCAACTTTCTTTATTTAGTATTTATTTTATTTTAATTTATTTTAGAGAGAGAGAGAGAGGAAGGAGAGAGAGAGAGACAGAGAGAGAAGGAGATAATGGGCATGCCAGGGATTACAGCTGCAAATGAACTCCAGAATCATGTGCTGCTTTGTGCATCTGGCTTACGTGGGTTCTGTGAAATCAAACCTGGGTCCTTTGGCTTGGCAGGCTTTAATGGCTAAGCCATCTCTCCAGCCCTTCAAAATATTTGTTAATAGAATTTACAAATAAAGGACAGTACCAACAGATGATGTATCCATAGTGAATGTCTGTAATAAAAAATTACATATTATTGCCATATTAATAGGCCCAGAACACAGGTGAAATTCATATATTTGAATTTATATTCTTATTAATGGCGAATTGACCATAAATAATATATGTGTAGTGTTTAAAAAAACTTCCATATCCCTATGCATTCCAATTGTTAATTATCCTAATCAACATGTATATACCTTCATATAGTTTACATTTATTGTGAGAACAGTTAAGTTCTAATCTCAGCAAATTTCATGGAAACGTTCAATTAAACATGAATTGTCACTGTTACATTCAAGTAATGACCTGACAAAGACTATTGTAATAGTTTTCACAGCAATCGTATGAATAGCATAACCATAATATTTATTGTGAAAAGTTGAGTCTTTCTTTGGAGCTTTACAGACACTGTATGGATGGTTTTCAGAGACAACAACACACCCTGACTAACTTGAGAAAGCTGAGCTGTGTGGTCACCTGTCCAGGAGCTGAGAAGTTTATTTCATCCTCACTTCTGCTTAATATATTTTTTTATGAATCCTTTCTTTCTTCAGTTAAGTTTAACCTTGATATTTATTATTATTATAGCTTGTAAGTGAAATTGATTTCTTGATTCACAGTTCAGAGAATTTTCTATTAGCAGTTAAAAACAACTAATGGTTTATGTCAAGTAATTTTGTAACGTCCAGCTGTTTAAAATATGTTATAGTTTTAATTTATTTATTTGAAAAAGAGAAAAGGAGAGAGAGCGAGCATGGCAATGCCAGAGCATGCAGCTACTGCAAACAACCTCAGATGCCTGCACTACTCTCTGCATTTCACTTACCTGCATCCTTGGTAGTAGAACCTGGGTCCTTTGGCTTTGCAGGCAAGCACCTTAACCACTAAGCCATCTCTTTTGCCCTAACTCCCAACTTTTAAAAAAATATTTATTTATTTGAGAGGAGAAAGAGAGAGAGACAGAGTGAGAGATAATAGGCATGTCAGGGCCTCCTGCCACAACAGGGGAACTCAGATTTAGTGCATCTGGCATTATGTGTATACAGGAGAACTGAACCTGGGGTTTCCGGCTTTGCCTCTAAGCGCCTTTAACTGATGAGCCATTTCTCCAGCCCTAACTTCCTCCTTTATTTATTTATTAATTGTAATATTTCCAATGCTGTCTTTGTGTGTGTATGTGTATGTGTATTAGTAGTATATTATGTAAAGTGTATTCGTGTGTGTGTAGTGGCCCACATGTTTGTGGAGGCCACAGTATGGCTTGAGGTGCCCTTCTGTTTTTCTTACCCACCAACTTCCTCGAAAAAGGCCTCTCCCTCAACCTAGAACTGCTCTTTTGATGTCAGCAAGCCTGAGTAATTCACTTGTCTCTTCCTCAAAGGCTGGAGTTGTAGATGTATGTTGAAATGTCCATCATTTTCCATGGATTCTAGGAGTTGAACTAAGGAGGGCTCAGGTCCTCTGAGATTAGCATTTTGTGGAGGATGCTTGCAAGTGTGTCCAGTCAGGATATTTTAGGTGTTTTCCCTTGTTGTGTCTCGGTGTGATTTTGATATAAGAGCATGTGACCCTTGTAGAATGATTTTGGATCCACTCTACCCAACATAGTTTGGAATCAATTAGTAATAAATATTAGTTCTTCTTTGAATATTTAGTAAAATTTATCAGTGATCCCATCTTATAAGTTTCTCCTCGATGTGGGGAGTTTTGGTAGAGAATTTTTTTCTTTACACAAGTCTATCTAGGTTTTCATTTCTTCAGATTCAACCTTTGTAAGGCATATATGTTCTAAACTGCTTCATGTCATCAAAGTTATCAAGTTTATTGTCCTGGAGTTGATAATAACCCCCAGTGATCCTTGGTGTCTCATTTCTGTGGTGTCACTTGCAATGGTTCTCTTTCATCGTTTATTTTCTGTCACATGTTTTGTGGTTTTTTTCTTATCATTAGGATAGCTACTTATTATCTAGTTTGCTCATCTTTTTGAAGAACCATGTCTTGTTACACAGGTGTTTTTCATATTTAGTGTCTATTTTATTTAGTATTTCGGTCCTCTTCCAACTTAAGGTTTATTTTGTTTTTATGTTTCTAGCATATTGAAGTTGTGTGTTTTAGAACTTTCTGACTTTATAATGTAGCTAGACCCTGTGATTTGGAAGAGTGGCTCCCAGGAAGTCAGTGTGGAGAGGTACTCTGTGTGCCAAGGAGCTGTCACCCACTTATCAGGACACCCTGGGTTCATTACCAGACACTGAGAACTCAGGTGCACTAATGACAAGTTAAAAAGTCAACTGTTTGCTCAAATTTCTTTTTGGAGAATACGATCATCACTTGGCAGATGGTGTTCCCATGAAGTTATTTGTCTGGACTCTGGCCCAGAGTGCCGGGAAGGAGGTGTGCACATTCACACTGGGGATGTTTTCTCCACTCAGTGATTGAGGAGAAAGACCTTATTAGGATTTGCATGGGTAGGACCAGTGATCACCACTAGGTACAAATAGCCCTGGGCCCCATGAGCCACTCAGACTTCTCTGGTGAAGTCCAAACTGCTCCATCATTCTCTAGTGTGGAAAGGTCAGAGCTTGCAGACCACCATGAAGAGGTTCCTGGCTCTCCTCCTGGCCACTCTGGCTCTTTGCTGCTATGAAGGTGAGTGTCACTAGTGATCAGCCCAGCAACAGCTGCCTAGTAGGATGTAGAAATCAGGAAAAAAATAGTATTCTAAAATTATCTGAGCTTTTGAAAGCACTCCCTTAAACCATAAGGTCATTTAAAGGCTTTCCACACATTCACTCAAAAAAATTATTACAAGCAAATTTCAGAATTTGTTTTTCACTTTTTTCAGGGTTTTTGTTGGTTTATGATTTTTAAATATTATTAACTTATTTATTTGAGAAAGAAAGTAAGTAAAAGAGGGGCATAAAGAGAAATTGAATTGCCATTCCAGGTCCTCTAGCCACTGCAGATTAATTTCTGATGCACATACAACCTTGTGTGTCTGATTTACATGGTTATTGGGGAATTGAACTGGTTCCTCATGTGTTGCAGGCAAGTGACTTAACTACAAAGCCATTCCTCCAGCCCAGTTTTGGATTTTTTTTTTTTTTGTATCGAAGAAGATGACAAGAAGACTCCAAATTCATAAGGGTTGATATTCACTGGAAATTTGAATTGTCAAAATTCACAAATAGGCTTTGAGAATAAGAAGTCCTATATTTTCTGTTATTTTACTGGCAACCCTGACAGTAATGGTGAAAGAAATAGTATACTCATTTCCACTGTGATTTACGTGTTTCAAGATATCTCTAGTTGTCCATCAGCAATACCTTCACAAGGTAACCAAACATTTCTGTGCATCCAGTGCCCTCAAGAATGAGCCAGGCTTCACTGACACGTATTCCTCCTTTACCTTATGTATGTCTTCTTGTCTCCCAAGGTAGCCTCTCACCCTATCATCTACCTTGTTTCCCCATAGTTGATCTTTCATTCTGAAGGCTCATATCAAATCTTATTTAGACACCTGCTGATTAGAGTCATTTTCAAATCCTGGGTAAAGCCTGTTTTCTACACCCTAAGCTACTTGGGAGACTGATGCAGGAGGAACTTGAGTGTGATGCCAGGTTTGAGAACACTGTCAAATTAGTCCTCACAAAAGCCTTTCAAAGGCTGGAGAGATGGCTTAGCAGTTAAGGTGTTTGCCTGCAAGGCCAAAGGATCTCGGTTCAATTTTCCAGGGCCCACATAAGTTAGATGCACAAGGAGGCACAAGCATCTGGAGTTCATTTGCAGTGGCTGGAGACCCTGGTGCACCCATCCTCCCTCTCTCTGTCTCTGTCTCTCTCTCTCAAATAAATAAATAAATAAAACATATATATATTAAAAAAAAAAAGCCTTTCAAGGTGGAATGTGCACCCAGACTAGAAAGGGTGGTTACTTTAGTTCTATGCAAACTTTCAGAAGAGATCCAAGATAGGATTCACTTACTTCATGTCACCCTCTCTGTGAGTCTGGACATATAATTTTTCTGAATTAATTTCAAAATATTGTCTTTGTATGTGTTAGTCATCAAATTGTTTTCTGCAAATTGACCTTAACTTTTGTGATCTCTAGCAAAATCTAAATTTACCATTCATTTCAATAAGATATATAAGACTGTAAGATTCCAATATCTAGTTGAAACTTAAAATTAACAATTGTAGCAATGGGAAGTTAATCAGCCAGGAAATCTTTGGAATAATGGGTATGGCTTCAAATACAAAAATGTTTTATCTTGCATGTTGATATTTGATTGCTTCAGCAAGATTCTTATTCTCACCAAGGTCCTACAATATGAACCTCCTGAGTAGTAAGGTGTTTAAAGACACACTGTGTTTAAAGATGTGGCCCACCATGCCTGGCTATACCATACAAAGATGCAATGAAGGAAACTCTACTTCTACTTCTTGCTGGGTGATCCTCAGGAAGAAACAACCTGGAAGGTCTACTGATGACATGAGCATAATCATAGGAGAGGAGTCTAATCTTCTGGGGCTCACCTGAGGTTTTTAGTCTCAAGTTAAAGAGATGGGGAGTAAGGAGACAACTTCCCTTTACTAAGTTGTCTCTACTCACTTCTTGCAGCTAATGCTGGAGTAGTATGTCCTCCAGTTGCTTTTGAAAGCTTCATCTTCCTGGGAGGAACGAAGGCACAGTTGGCTGCCGAACTTGCCAAATACGGTGCTCCTCCTGAAGCAGTTGCAGCAAAAATGGAAGTGAAGAAATGTGTAGATAAAATAGACATTGTAAAAGAAGAACTAATTAAAAAAACTCTGGTAATTTCTTTTCTCCTTTATACAGCTACAAAGCCATGAATGGTCTGGCCTTACACTCCATGAGAATCGAGGGGTATGCAGAGGCACTGCACTCACTGATCTTCAGTTGAGTTTGAACCCAGAGGATGCTGCCACTGTTAGTGTTGATTTGAACTCAGCTTCAGACAGCTCTGGGGAGATCCTCCCTCTGAGTTTCTATCTGATGCCACATTCCTCATGGCATCTGGACAAAGGCCTTGTTGCTCTGCTTAAAAGCTTAAAGCTTTGGGGAGGTTGACTTCAACACACTCAGTGGACGAAAGAGATGAGTGTTAGGTGTATGAAGATCGGACATGGGGAGGGATTAACCCGGAGACAGACTTTGTCAGAGCTCAGCACTGGCAGATGGGTTTCTCTGCTACCACTCTTGCCTCTTCTCAGAAGGCTAGGTACCTCTTATAACTAGCTTTGGCCATGATTATGTTTTATTTATTATTTATTTAACAGAAAAAGGGAGGATGGGCTATTCAGGGTCTCTAGCCACTGCAAACGAGCTCCAGACACGTGCACCCCCTTGTACATCTGGCTAATGTGGATCCTGGGGAATTGAACCAGGGTCCTTTGGCTTTGCAAGGAAACACCTGAACTGCAAAGCCATCCCTCCAGCCCCATGACTATGTTTTCACCTGTCTGTGGTCTCAAATTGATATTCTCAATGTCAAGGAATGTAAAAGACACAAATTTGAGACCATTAGACAAAGTTATTTATGAAAGCTTTATCCCACTCATAGAACCCTCCTGATTCCCCAGAAGCCTTAGTCATACTATTGATCCAACTCAAGTTTGAAGTAGGTTTCACTAGTGTGCATTGTTTGATATAAATACATCAGAACAATGCAGTGTTTGCTCAAACACATTGTGTGTTTGCCTCTTGTCTTCCAAAGTGCCTCTCCTTTGACAAATTCCATGGGCCTTTTGGTTGTGTTCACCCTTCTTCTCCCTTCAGAAGATACATGAGTAACTTCATATTTTTTCTTGTTTTTTCATTTTCAGGGACGTATTTTATTTGTGTGTACCCTGGAGGTGTAAAACATTTCTTCTGGCTTCCACTACTTCTTCCAAATATACTCATCTTCCCTGCTAATTGTAAAGGTTTCAACATTGTACTTTAAATAAATTACTTGCCTTGCATCTTGCCACTTGCCTATTAATAGCCTGCAATCTTGGAACTGAAATGCAACATTTGCAACAATAAATTCCAGAGGCAATATCCAGTGCCCAATTAAAGCCCAAGACTCAGACAACAAAACACAGGTATTTAGTAAGAATCTTCCTGTACAGCCTTGCAAATTTCCTATTTCTGTAATCATGGATGAAAATTAGAGAATGGTGAAAAAAGCCTCTCCCATCACCACTGTGCTAGGTCAAGGCTAATCATTTTCCACTGGACAATATGGCAGACGTTGCCTAAGCACTCCTACTGAACACCTTGCCCATTCAGTTGATGTTTGTACCCTAGGAACACGTCCATATTCTGAAAACGCAGCTCTGGTGCTGTCATTAGCTTCCCTGATATTGACCTGAAATATTCTCCATCCCTTCTGAAATGTAGTGTCACTTCTCCATTCAGGGACTACATTATTCAAACTGCATCACAACTAAAACTGTATACTACTTAGCATTAATAAGTTAATTCTTGTGCTTCTGAAGATATTGATGTTTTCTTCTAAGTGAAGCAGCCAAATGGCCCAGAGCTATGGATACAAGGCCAGCCAAATGGCTTCTGACACTGAATATACATAATCTTGCTTACATGTAGATGCTAACATCTTGCTAAAGTCTTGCTGCCAAACGGCTCCCGACAATTCTCCCTTTTTTATTTTTTATGAACCAGGCCCTTCTGGGCCTTTGTGCAGAAAGACTGTGCCTGTCTTAGGTTGTCCTCTATGATATTTAGGCCTTAACCATCATTGGTACATGAATTCCATCATTCATGCCCTGTCTTAGGTTGAGCTAACTCAAGAGACTCTTACCCGTCTTTGACTACCAGCCTCTGCAGGGGCTTTAAGATAATGTCTCAGGAAGCTGGGGTCAGGTCCATAGCTGTATCCCATGTATTTCTGCTTGGATATCTATAATGGATCTCAAAAGGCTTCTTACAGTATTGGGGTGAGGGAGACAAGAGAGAAAAAGGACTAAAGAATCTCTTCAGGATTCATCAGATTTGGAATAGGTCGACATCTCCTGGATGTGATGGATGTTTGATCTAAAAACAGTATAAAAGGCACTTAAAATTCATTATTATGAAGGTACAGTGTTCTCATAAGTAATAAATGAAAATTAATGCACATAGAAAAGTATTAAATAACCAACAACACAAACACAAGAAATTAGTTGTGTAAAATTGCCCTTAAAAGTTGCATATTAGCAGAAAAGTATTTTTTAAGTTAACAGGAATGTTAGAAGTTAAAGTCATTGCATTCCATAAATAGATTTGCAAATTGAAATGGGCTATTGAGAAATATAATTGCAAAAACTACAAGAATATTTCCCAGCATGTATCATTTGAGATATCAAATATCCATAGAAATCCTCTCTCTCCTCACAGTTGTCATATATTGATCATGTGGAGAACATAACCATAAGAAAGTCTATCTGGGCAAGAGATATTTCTTAGTAGTTAAGGTACTTGCCTGCAAAGCAAAAGGACCTAGATGTGATTCCCTAGTTCCCATATAATCCCAATGCAAAAGTGTGCATGTGTCTGAAATTTGTGTGCAGTGGCTAAGGAGCCTAGCCCACAACTTCTCTCCAACTCTCTCTTTGCCTCTTTCTTTCAAATATATAACTAAATAAATATTATTTTAAAAAGTGATCTTCCACAAAGAAACACTGTCTTTCAAGAACAGGAAACAAAACCTACTTGAGACTTTCAGGCACAATAGCAGATCAGAGGCTTCTTAAATTTGTGTAGAGCCAGAATAAGAACACATATTCTCTATCTCAAAGACAGAAAGAGAAGTATGTCAGAAATTTACAACAAGGGTTACAGAGTATCTCATAAGTATACAAAAAAGATGGCTGCATGTTCACATCATCGTATTTGCATAGCTCTTTCACTGTGGGGTAATCTAGACAGCCCTGGTAAAGAGTTGACTAGGCCTACATTCAAGACCTTCCCTCTCCCCTCACTAACCTCAAAAATAGCTATGGGTTGGGGTAAGACAGTAATTCCCCTAGTGGACAGGTCAGCAGGTGATAGGAGTCCCATTCTGTCAATCTCTATGATTCAGAAGGCAAGTGTTCAGTCCCATCTTCAGGAAAAACCTACTGTTTGGAACTTAACCACAGTGGGGGCCTGAGGTTGTAGGAAGGTACAGGAGATGGGAATGGTTTTGAATGTGACACAACCTTGGAGTGAGAGACAGCCATGGGATGCATTTGTAGAGAGGGGAGGACCAGACTCTGATTAGCTGAGAAGTACAGACCACAGAAGCTCAGTTCTGGTAGTGAAGTGCTTATGGAAATGTAGGCTTATACTATTGGGATCAGACCTCATCATCTGAGAACAACCCTTAATTCGAAAGCTCAGAGCCTAGAGTATTGCACTCACTTCTGGGCCCACCTACCTGCCATCCCAGTGCTGTGGAGTCTAGCAGTTGAGTGAACCTCTAGTGGCCTCTTCGACACTCACAGCTGTATCCTTCCAGTGGGGGTGATTAATATTTAGAGTTTGAGATTTTTTTTTTTTTTTTTTGAGGTAGGATGTGTAGATCATGCTGACCTGGAATGTACTGTACCACCAGGCTGGCCTTGAATTCACAGTGATCCTCCAAGTTCAAGCTTCTGAGTGCTGGAAATAGAAGTATATACAACCACATTTGAAAGCATTTTTAGTTGCAACCAGAAAATCAGGCAGACAAACAGTATAGGTGCAGGATTTTGAGGTTCAGGAGGGTTCCCTCAAACTATTTGAACCCCATATTTTCAGTTCTGTCCTATCTTTAATAAAGAGATAATAATAACTCAAGGAGAATAAATTATGAATTATTAAGTATATTGAGAGGGAAATGACAAATTGTAAGGTTTAGGGAGATTAGTGTTTAATAGAAACTGAAGCTTTTAAGGAGAGGTTAGAGTAAAGCTGCAAACACATGAAAGGGAAGAGGAACTGAGTCTTTTAAAGGAGGATTAGAGTAGAGCCACAAATGGGTGGAAGGTAGAATCTGGGAGCTTGAGTGTGGAGACGTACAAGGAACCTGCATTGCATTTGGCATGTGATTTCCCATGGAGGGAAGTTAAGAGGGCAAAAGGTGATGCTCAGGTAAACACAATAGAACAGATATCTATTCAGAGACCAAGAGATTTGGAGGATAAATGAGTAATGAAAAGAACTATAAGCATGGTTACTCAGAGTTTGGAATAATTACACAGGCAGCAGGCCTAGAGTCACACAAAGAACCCACATGGTAGAGCTAGAATGTAAGGAAAATATGCACCTAGTAGATTTAGAGACCAGAAGAAAATAATACATTTAATTAACTGAGAAGTTACCCCAAACTATAAAGAAGAGGCCAGTAGAAAAATTATCCAGACCAAGAAACAATATCACATCCCATCCACCCAGCCAGGCTGCATGAGAAGGAAAGCCACTCATGTGTATCAAGGCAGAGATGAAATGGAATCCAGAGATAGCAAACAGGAAGAAGGCTGCTGCCTTTATAGTATAGAAAATGTATTCTTTCATGAGACAATGGTACCCAAGGGAAAAACCTGGTTGCTTTGTAGTTTGGAGGGTGGACCCCAGGGCCACCCACACGAACCATCTCTCTGGATGGCATGCTGGACTGTGGACAAGAGGGGGCACTGTAGAGAAGTCCCCATCAGACATGAGTTCCTGCCAAAGGTTCCATTTTGTGCCAGGGTGAGGTGGTATGTGGGGTGTCAGGAAACACCAACTTTTAGACAGTGATCAACATCATATTATAATATGAACAGGTTGTGGAAAAATCAAAAAGATAAAGTAATCACAAAATTCAAATGCAACTGCAGAACATCAGATTTCCAAAACTATCCTCAGCAAAAAAAAAAAAAAAAAAAAAAACATCTCTGGAGGCATCACCATACCAGATTTCAAATAATAATACAAGACCCTAGTAATAAAAACAGCATGGTATTGGCATAAAAACTAGTATATAGATCAATGAAACAGAAGTCCCAGCCCTTAATTCAAGCAACTAGAATTACCCAAAACTTGACAAATGAGACAAAAATGTAACCTGCAAAAGCCAGCATTTTCAACAAATGGTGCGGGAGAAATTGGATAACTACAAGGAGAAAACTAAAACTAGGGGCTGAAGAGATTGCTTAGTGGTTACGGTGCTCATCTGCAAAGCCTAAGGACCTAGGTTCAACTCCCCAGAACCCATGTAAGCCAGATACACATATTAATGCATGCATCTGGAGTTTGTTTGCAGTGGCTAGAGACCCTGGTATACCCATCACTTCTCTCTCTCTCTCAGAAATAAAACTAATATTTTTGTTTTATTTTATTTGGTTTTCAAGGTAGGGTCTCACTCTAGCTCTCAGGCTGATATGGAATTCACTATGTAGTCTCAGGATAGCCTCAAACTCACAGTGATCCTCCTACCTCTGCCTCCTGAGTGCTGGCATTAAAGACATGTGCCATCAAGCCCAGCTTAAAATATTTTTTAAAGAGAAATGAAACTAGACTCACTCCATTCACCATGCAGTAAATCAATTCCAAATGGGATGTAGACTTGAAACTCGTTATCAAGTGGAATAAAAAATAGGGAGAACACTCCATGATATATGAGTGGGGGAGACTTTCTGAACAAGACCACAATAGCCCAGGAAATTAAATAATCTCTGAACTAGTTGTATCTCATGAAACTACAAAGCTATTATACAGACAGACATAAGCAGAGCCAACACACTACCCACAGAATGGGAGAAAGGTTTTGCAAGCTATGCTTCTGACAGAAGCCTAATATCTTAAATCTACCAAGAACTCAAAGAATTAAGCAATGAAAAATTAAATAATTCACCAAAAATGGGCTGAGAACTGAATGCAGAATTGTCAAAGGAAGGAATATAAATGACCAGTACTCACTTAAAGAAATGTTCAACATTTCTTAGCTATATGGTAAATGGAAATTAAAACAACCATGAGATTTCACCGGACTCCAGTGAACTTGGTAATCATTAAAAAATCAAATGACAAGAAATGTGGGTGAAGAGAAAGAGGAACCTCATTCACTGCTGGTGGAAGGGCAAACATGTACATCCCCTCTGGGTATCATTATGGAGAGCCCTGAAAAAGATGACAATTGATTTACCATTTGACCCAGCTATTCCTTTCCTGAGCATTTACCCTAAAGACTCCTCTCTTTATTTCAAAGATACTTGCTCCCCCATGTTTATAGCTGCTTTATTCACAATAACTAAGACTTGGAATCAACCCAGATGCCCACGGACTGATGAATGGATAACGATGATGTTGTACATGTACAAAATTAAATTCTACTCAACAGTAAGGAAAAATGAAATAATGAAATTTGCAGGAAGATGCATGAACTTGTTAAATATAACCCTGTGGGGGCCCACCATGTAAAGTAGTTAAACTGCACATGTTTTTTTCTCATAGGTAGCTCCCAAAATGGACTGGCAGATGAGGAGGACAAAAGGCAGCAAGCATTTGGACTGTGGGCTTATAACTAGAATGAGACCAGGAAAAAGAGAAAACAGGGAGGAAGGAGATGAGGGGATAAAAGGAAAACTCTTACAGGGAAAAAATACTGGAGGTGAAGGGCAGGAGACTGGGTTAGGGACACAAAAGTACATTAACTACTACCCTCCAGGATAACAAAATGCAAGATATAACCCCCAATGAAGGGAAATGAATGGATCTAACAGATATGCCCAGCTGAAGGTTGAGAAAGATTAATCCTAAAACCATATGCTCTGGCTTGTGAATCTCAGGGCCAGAGATGAGCTACCCACTACAGTGGGCATTTGTCACTGGAGATCCAGGAGTTCCCCAAAACAATGTAGGTCATTGCCAAGCCCTTGATTACTCAACAGAGCTACAACATAAGTCCCTGTTGCTGAAGACACCACAGGTTATAATCTTAGCATCCCAAGAGACTTCATGGCAACTGCGTGAAAGCCAGTCTTCTCCTGATAAATCCTCTTGGCTCCAGAAAGTGCTGTAGGAGGTACTATGTGACAATAGTCACAAACATTGCAAATAAGCAGGAAACCTTGCAAAGTGCACAACCCACCAGATGGACAAGAAGTGCACACCTGTGCACTAGTGGCACACAGCCTGTGGAGACAACCAACTGCCCTCTGATTACTTAGTAGGAGAAAGTTCACAGATTAGGAACCAAGTCAGAACCCCACTCACAGGAAATGCACAACTCCAGAGAGCAGCTCCCATTGTTCTCTGGACAAGTTCAGTGAGTATCCTCACTAAAATGTCTCTCAAAGTTATATGCATATCTCCATAAATCAAAGCTGCTCTCACCCTTGGTTGTAGAATCTGTTTTATCTAACAGATAGCAGAGAAAACTGGGAAGATCCAAGATCCACAAGTTCAACAAGAAAAGATGGCTGACTGATCACCATGGGATCTACCACCTCTACCACATTTACCTGGGTCCAGGAGAAACTGAAGAGGAATCAGCAACATGAAGATTGCTCCCTATGCTAGCCAGACAGCCCTGTTCAGGGAAATAGCCACAATCATAGTGGTGAGTGGAAAAAACACATTGTAACATAAATACAGAGTCTACAGAGAACTCAACACGAAAAGCAAATTGCTACCCCTCCTCTTGTGATGGTACTGGTAGAGGGGCCACGAAGACTGTGAGAGCTACAAAAAGGGTAGAAATGTCTTCAGGCAAAGCTTCCCCCCACAGAGAAGGAAAAGGGCCTAATTACTCCATTGTACACACATAGAATCATACTGAGCATAGCATTCTGTGAAATGGACAACGGGTGTGAAGGAATACAAGAGTAAGAATAATATATTTTTTTTAATTTTCTGAGAAAAAGGAAACTTTATCATCTCAAAGTTTTAATAAAATAGATATTCACTGGCCATGAAATAACTACACACTGCTTTGTAAGTTTGTTTATCTATTTTTCACCATATCGCATATTGGTCATATTCCCTTTGGATATGCTGTTATTTTCCTCTTCCATTCCTTTTATCAATGAGGGCCCTCCTCCATAAAGTTATTGATATTTTCAGTGGGGTCATGCATGCACCAGTCAATCTCTATGGAAGGGACAATGCTTCAGGATACAACTTGCAAACATGTGTCTCTTACAATGTTTCCACCCTCTCTTCTTCAATGTCCTCTGAGCCCTGAAGGGTGTGTTACTAATTTTACTTAAAGTTGTGCTCCCAGAAACTTCTGATATTCTGATTGGGTGAGTGTTTAGTTTCCTCACTGTCTACCACAAGTTCCCTGGAGGAGGTGCTCAGGCACGTTATGAGAACAGCATTCATAGTTAATTTACCACTTTCTATGTAATGTTTACTGTGTCCTGACAAATGTGATATAGATGAAGCCTCTCATCAAGGCAGTCTGCTTTCTTTTACTGTCATACTGACGGTTCTTGGGTCTCCCTGTCATTTGCTGGCATCTGTAGAAAGTAGATTCAATAATCAAGAGTAAGAGCAGCATGGCTCAAAGGGAATGAGCCTAAACATTTAGAAGACTTTCTGATGGTATACTCTATCCTTTTAACTACAAAACACTGGAACTTCACTCTAGGGTTCATGATTTTCCAGGTCATAAACTTCAGACTTGATTCTTAGTAGCAGATATATATTCCCTCCTAGTGAGAGGGTCTTCTGTCCAGTGAGTGAGGTCATTACTACCATAACCTGTGTGTGTCTATTGGACAGGTAAGTACATCATCCAGGTTGATTTGACTTAAAGCATGCATGATCCACAGCTTATTCATGCTGCTTGACCTTTATATTCTAGCAGCTCACATAGTCCTTTTCAGCCCTATGAGAACTAGTCAGCAGGAGATGGATTCCATCTAAGCTCTAGCATGAACCATAGCCTGTAGGGTCTTCAGCAATATCGTCTTAGCATTTAGATCTAATGGGTACCCAAGGGCTTTGGCAATGGTCTGCATTGTTTGGGGGCCTTATGGGCCACCCTTAAGAAGAGCTCACTGAGGGGAGTAACCTAGTTGTGACACTCGAATTTACCAGCAATGTCTATGTCTTTAGAAAGATTTTTTTCCTCCCTGTACAGGGTATTCTGCCCAAACACCACCACCAACCCTGTTTTGAGAGTTAGATTCTTTATTTAGACAATTAAGAGGAACAATTTTTCTTTTTTTTTTTCTCAGATATAAAAACATTTTTATTTTCTAGAAAATGGAGTCTAGGAAGGTTGAAAAGCAATACCAGAGGGCACAGGTGTAGAACGGGGTGTATGTAGTCATTCAAAGCACTCAAGTAAGAATATGGCAATAAAAATATCCCAAAAGCACCTCTTAGGTCTTCAAAATAAAAGGTCGTTCCTAAGTAAATTGTGCTTTGAAGTATTTATTAGGGAACAAACAGTTATCATTTAAAAATCTTGAAATCTTTTTCCTTGGTGAATTACATTTATACAGTTTGGCTCTGACCAAACTCCTTTAAACGTGGATAAAGGTATTACATGCATCCACCGTTAAAACAGATAACATGTTGCAAATTAATTCTGGTATAAGTTACTCCAACAATGCTTAGAAAATAAAAATATTGAGGTGGCTTTGGACTAAGATTAATAGTCAGCTCCTCTGCTAACAACTTCTTTACAACTTGGATGCAATAGGGTGGTATGTTCAAATTGAGCTTATATGATCCTTTAATATCACATAGTGGTGGCTATGGATCTACAAAGCCCAAGTCAGATTCTTCAGAGCCATTAGGAATTGACTTTCCCCCAAATGATCCAGCCATCTGCAGCAGATGGCAAAGGTTCCAAAGTTTTCATTGATGACAGTTAATAAGTGTTTTGCCCTTGGAAGTCTTATTGGCACATGTCCAACATCAAAATTTTTCATATAATGTAAGCACTCCATATCATCATAAACAACGCCTTTTCTGTACTTCCAAAGGTCTCAATAGCATACACTTCATCCTCCATTCTTGTTGCCTTGCCTCCTTTCACAATGGGCATGGTTTTTCCAGCATATATTCTGTATTTTCCAATTGAATGCCCATTAAGATTAGGGATTGGTTTCATGTGATATGCCTTCCTATCTATTTCTGCTTCACACACTTCCAAAATTTTTGGATGGCCTCACCAACATCACAGAGATGACTATCAATCCCAGCATACTTTATTACAGTATTAGTGGCATCTTTTACAGCTTCTAATAATGTATCATATTTGGGATTAAGAAGAAGCTTTGTCCTCCATCTACAGGGTATTTCTCCTGAAATTATACCCCCGCCCCAACAGCTTAAGGGTTAGATCTTTTCATTAGCCAGCCAAGAGGAAGAGTTATAAGGTACTGATTCATACCATCATTAGTTTTGTGTATTTTCATCCTCACAGTATCCCTTAACTGAGTAGAATAGTATAGATGATAGATAGATAACTGAAAATATATAGATAAATACATAGCTAGATGATAGATAGATTATAGATAGATAGATAGATAGATAGATAGATAGGTAGAAGACAGAGATATAGATAGATTACAAAGAAATACTACCAAATTTCTTTTATGAAGCCAGCATTACTGTGATATGAAAACTAAAGACACCACAAAAAAGTAATTTAGGAGCTGATAAGAGGGCTTAATAGTTATGGCTCTTGCTTGAGAAGCATAAGAACCCAGGCTAAATTCCCCAGTACCAGGCTGGAGAGATGGCTTAGCAGTTAACTGCTTGCCTGTGAAGCCTAAGAACACCAGTTAGTGGCTCAATTCCCTAGGACCCACGTTAGCCAGATGCACAAGGGTGAGCACGGGTCTGGAGTTCGTTTGCAGTGTCTGGAGGCCCTGGTGTGCCTATTGTCTCTCTCTCTCTCTCTCTCCCCTTCTCTTTCTGTCTGTCACTCTCTAATAAATAAGTAAAAATAAACAAAACAATTTAAATTACCCTTGTAAAGCCAGATACACAAGGTGGTACATACATATATAATTTGTTTCTTGTGGTTTTAGGTCGTGGAACACTGATATTCCCTCTCTCTCTCTCTCTCTCTCTCTCTCCCCCCCTCTCTTTCCAACAAATAAAAAATATATTTAAATAATATTTACAGACCAATCTCCCTCATGAACATGAATGCAAAAATTCTCAACAAATAACTGGCAAACATTATACAAAAATATATCAGAAAAATCATTCATCTGACCAGGTAGGTTTTACCCCAGAGATGCAGGGATCGTCCCACACATGGGAATCGTAGAATGTAACACACCATGTAAACGGTCTGAAGGACAAAAATCACATGATCATCTCCAAAGGTGAAGAAAATGAATTTGAGAAAATGCAGCATTCCTTCCTGATAAAAGTCCTAATGAAATTGGGAATAGAAAGAACATGTCTCAACATAATAAAAGGCATTTATGACAAACATATAAGCAACATATAAACAACTGGGGAAGAGTTTGAAGCATTTCCATTCAAGTCAGGACTAAGACAAAGGTGGTCACTGTCCCCATTACTTTTTAATATAATACTGGAAATTTTAGCTATAACAATACGACAAGAGAAGCAAATAAAAGGGATATAAATGAGAAAGGAAGGGGTTGAATCACCATTATTCACAGATTATATGATTCTATGCATAAGAGACCTTAAACAGACTACCAGAAAACTGTTAGAACTGATAGACACTTTTAGCAATGTAGCAAGATACAAAATTTACACACATAAATCAATAGCCGCCTATATACCAACAACGAACATACTGAGATTGAAATCAGAATAAACCTTGTGAAAAACGGGAAGGATATCAAGAATGAAATCTTCAAAACACTCAAGAGAAGTGTGAGGGAGGAGAAAACATTCAAGAAATAAAATTCAGAAGACACTAGGAAATGGAAAGCATCCTATATTCTTGGGTTGGAAGAACATATCTCAACATAATAAAAGGTATTTGTGACAAACATAGGCAATGTATTGGTAACTGGACAAAAGCTTGAAGCATTTCCATTAAAACCAGGAATAAGACAAGGGTTTCACTGTCCCCACTATTATTTAATATAATACAGGAAATTTTAGTTAGCCTTCCTATATACCAACCACAAAACATGCTGAGGATGAAGTCAGGGCAATACCCCCATTCACAATTGCTTCAAAGAACTGGAAGAATATCAAGAATTAAAACTTTAGAACACTCAAGAGAAGTGTGGGAGACACTCAAGAGATAAAATGCAGAAGACAGTAAGCAATGGAAAGATATCCTATATTCTTAGGTTGGAAGAATTAAGACTGGGAAAATGCCAATCGAACAAAAAGCAAATCAACACATTTAATGCAATCCTCATCAAAAATCCATCTGCATTGTTCACCAAAATAGGAGAAAACAATCCTAAACTTAACATGGGAACACACTGAAAATGGAAGAGCAAAACAATTCGAAGCAACAAAACTAAAGCTGACAGTATCACCATACCTGATTTTAAGCTATAGTACAGACCATAGTACCAAAACCAGCATGGTGATGACACAAAAAGAGACATGTAAATTAGTGGAAAAGAATAGAGGACCCAGATGTAAACCTAGGCAGCTACAGCCATCTGATCTGCAACAAAAATATTCATTAGAGAAAAAAATAACTTCTTTAACAAATGGTGCTGGAAAACTGTATATCTGAATGCAGAAGGATGAAAATATATCCTTATCTCTCTCTACACAAAAGAATGAAGTCCAAATGTATCAAGGATCTTAATATAAGACTTGAAACTCTGAAAGTGCTTGATGAAAAAGTAGGGGAAACACTTCAACAAATTGGCATAGGCAATGACTTTCTGAATATAAGCCCAGTTGCTCAGAAAGTAAAACCACTAATTTGGACCTCAGGAAATTAAAAAGCTTTTTTTTTTTTTTTTTTTTTTTTTTTTTTTTGTGGTGGCACATACCTTTAATCCCAGCACTTGGGAGGCAGAGGCAGGAGGGTCGCTGTGTGTGGGGGGTGGCGGGGTTCTGAGACTACACAGTAAATTCCAGGTCAGCCTGGGCTAGAGTGAGACCCTGTCTCAAAAAACAAAACAAACAAACAAACAAAAACATAGATCACGAAAACAGAAATCTTAAGTTAATCACAGACATGAAAGAGTTAACCACTTCTCTAAGCCTTCTTTTTCCACTCTTGACAGTAATAGAACCTCTAGCATGGGTTTTTTGTAGAGATTGAATTTAAGACACGTATGCAAATCTCTTAGTACAATGTCTGGCATAAAGCAGGCAGTTGACAAATGATAGCAAGTTTTGTTTTGTTTTGTTTTCGAGGTAGGGTTTCACACTAGTCTAGGCTGATCTGGAGTTCGCTATGTAGTCTCAGGGTGGCCTCGAACTCACAGCGATCCTCCTAACTCTGCCTCCCAAGTGCTGGGATTAAAGGTGTGTGCCGCCACGCCTGGCTCTTTTTTTTTTTTTTAATTTTTATTAACATTTTCCATGATTATAAAATATATCCCATGGTAATTCCCTCCCTCCCCACCCCCACACTTTCCCATTTGAAATTCCATTCTCCATCATATTACCTCCCCATTAAATCATTGTAATTACATATATACAATATCAACCTATTAAGTATCCTCCCAAAAAAAAGCTTTTTTTTTTTTTTGTTTACAGCAAATGACACTTCAAATAGAGCAGAGAGGCAATCTTCACAATAGGAAAAGATCTTTGCTAGATATATGTCTGATGGAGGATTAATATCCAGGATATACAAAGAACTCAAAATCTAATAAATAAATAATTGAACAACCCAATCAAAAATGGGCTATGGAGCTGACCAGAGAGTCTTCAAAAGAAGAAATATAGATGTCCTATGCTCATCTGTAAAATGTTGAACATCATTAGCCATTAGTAAAATGCAAATGAAAACTACTTTGAGATTCCATTTCCTATTAGAATGGGTAACATCAAGAAGAAAATGGACAAAGGGGAAAGTGTGGGGGTGGGGAGGGAGGGAATTACCATGGGATATTTTTTATAATCACGGAAAATGTTAATAAAAATTTAAAAAATTTTTAAAAAAAGAAGAAGAAAATGGACTTCTGGATAAGATGGCAGCATAGGAGCCATCCCAAACCAGCCTAGGGGGGATTTAGGCAAAACTCCAGGAAAATACAGTCTTCTTCTGAAACGTGAAGCATAGGTTATTCTTAGACACAGCGGAGAAGCTGGAGAGACCAAGATCCATCAGAAAGGAGGAAAATGGCCAGAGTCCCACTTGTAGCCCTCGGTCCACACAACCATGTGGCTATGCACTGCCAGGTACGCCAAGCAGTGGCAGCAGTAGAGACCAAACAAGGAAAATTTTCAACTTCATCAGCCTTTTTGCAAAGTTAAGAAATCTGAAAATCTACTAAGGAGCTACTGGTGGAACTGTGAGCAACTCCAGAAGGCTCCATCCACCACCATCAGAAGCGCGAACCTCTGGCATTCAGCCCCCAGTGGCAGAACAGCCAACACAACTGATCAGAGCTCCAGTTCCACAGCACAACACGGAGGGATCAAGGTGGCCACTCAGCCCTGGCGAGATTGGAAGCCACCCCAAAAGGTATTGAGGATGACTGACAAAAAAACCAGATCCATAGGCCACATTGGAAGAGCTAATCTCTCTTTCCTTGTCAGGGCAGGTTACGGGCTATATATTCTTGGTGGGCTTTACCATTTTCAAATTAGCTGTATTTGGGGTTCAATATTGCTGCCTTTATGCTTTCCTATTTATAAAGCCTTTCTCTTTTGCTTCTGTCATTATTGTGAGCAGGGTCTGATCCAGATCCAGGCTGACCTGGAACCCAATTCACAACAGATATCTCTACCTCCCAGCTGACAAGATTAAGGGTGTAGACCAATACTCACCTTTAGGGATTTTGGTTTTATAAGACTCTCTGTTTGTTTTAATCATCACAATTGCATACTTTGTGCTGGGTTTTATTGAATGTGTATGTTGCTCAGTTGAAGTTCAGAATTTGCCAGTAAATTGTTCCACCCAGTCCACTACAATACTTACTTAGCAAGCAAACTCAACACCTAGGATTACTTCTGCAGCCGCACTGGGGTACAAGAGCTGCACCTGGCACCTTAAACTCATATCCTGAAAGTATGTTGAGGTGGATTGCCACATCTAAGAAGTGCAGATAAGTAGAAAACCCAAGCAGAAAATCAATTCAGGATGCAAAATTAGGTACATTATAATACAAGAAACCCAAAGAATCAAGAAAATACAGTCTCACCAAAATTATAAATCCATCAGAAATGATCACCAATGAGACTATTTTAGATGAAGTGACTGACAAAGATTTCAAAAAAAGAGCATCTTTCTTCAAAGAAATCAAAAGTAAAAGTGAAAGGAATCAAAGAAGAAAACAAAGGAATTTAAGAAGAACACAAACTGGGCTGGAGAAATGGCTTAGCAGTTACGCACTTGCCTGTGAAGCCTAAGGACCCCAGTTAGAGGCTTGATTCCCCACGACCCATGTTAGCAAGATGCACAAGGGGGCTCATGTATCTGGAGTTTGTTTGCAGTGGCTGGAGGCCCTGGCGCGCCCATTCCCTCTCTATCTGCCTCTTTCTCTTCCTCTCTCTCTCTATCACTCTCAAGTAAATAAAAATGAACAAAATATTTTTTAAAAAGAACACAGACTGCTGACAGAAAACACAGGAAACCAGCTTAATGAACTAAGGAGTCATTACAATACATGAGTACGGAAATAGAAATAAAGAATGAAAACTAGGCTGATGTCCTAGCTCTGAGGAACACAGCCAGTGAAATTTAAAAAAAAAAAAATCTCTGGAAAGTCTCACCAGTAGAATGGATGAAGGAGAGAACAGAATATCTAAACTAGAAGACCAGGTGGCACTCCTAATACAGCCCAACAAAGAGAAAGGCAAGATAATAGCAAGGTATGAATGGGAATTTCAGGATATTCAGGACACTATGAAAAGATCAAACATAAGAATTCAGGGAATGGACTTCTGGCCAACACGGCGACAGCCTAGCTGCCCTGCAAACCCTGGGAACAAAAGGCAAGAAATGAAGGGTTTTCTGGGTCTTCTTGTCAGTGTAGGGCTCAGAAGGGGAGAAATCAGGGAATCCCGGATTCTCTCGCAGGCTGGTAGACCACCCATTTCACCAAATAGCTGTTGTGCCCTCCCGCTGTCCTGTGCCCTATCCCGCATCCCACTGCTGTCCTGCGTCCTGTCCCATGTCCCGTCACCCTCCTGTGAACGGTCCTGCACCCCGTCCCATGACCCGCTGCCATCCCATGCCCTGTCCTGTGCCCCGCTGGTCCTGCACACAGTCCTGTGCCCTGTCCCACGACGTCCTGCCTCTGTCCCATGCCCCATCCTGCACCTGCACCCCGCCGGTCCTGCACACAGTCCTACGCCCAGTCCCACATCCCGCGGCTGTCCCGTGTCCCGTCCTGCACCCCGTTGCCATCCCGAGCCCTGTCCTGCGCTCCGCTGCCATCCTGCGCAGGGTCCTGCACCCCTTCCAGCGCCCCCCACAGTTCCTTGCACCACCACCATGCCCTGTCCTGCACCCCGCTGCTGCCACTCCCCACTGCTGTGCCCAGCCATGGGCCTGCCTCCACTGCAGAAGCTTAAACTGCTCTGCACATATGCCCACATTACTGCTCCTGCCACTGCACATTCAGTGACTCCAGTCCCACAGCAACTGCCACACAAACCCAGACTGTGTGTCTGGCTTGCAACAGTTCAGGTGCCTTCCCATACAGCCCCCATTCTCCTGAGGTGGGGACGCACAGACTGTTTCCAGGCCCCAGTGTTCCCAACCAGAGTTTGGGCTGATTCAGGCCTTGGTAGCTCAGTCCCCCTCCAAAATCAAATGAAAGCAGATTTGGTGTATTACCACTTGAGAATTCAATCAACTTTGGAGCCCCTGTCAGGCAGTAGATAGGCAGCTCTGGCAAGTGGGAGCGAAAGCCCAGGGTCCTTGGCAACTGCACCAGGCTGCCTCAGAATCCCATTGCAATAGAGAAAACACTGATCCACCCACCTATTTGCCCATGCACTGTCATGGGCAGACCACAGTGCAAAAGAAATAACATGAAAACTCAAATGCAAATCAAAGAAGTCAAAGAGGAACTTAAAGAGGAAATCAAAGGAATCAAGGAAGATGCAGGACACCAATTTCATGAAATAAAGAAGGCAATACAAGACATAAATAAGGAAACAGAAATAATAAAGAAAAACCAGTCAGAATTACTAGCAATGAAGAACACAGTTAATGAAATAAAAAACTCTGTAGAAAATCTCACCAGTAGGATGGATGAGGGAGAGGACAGAATATCTAAGCTAGAAGGCCAGGTAGCAGATCTAATACAGGCCAACAAAGAGAAAGACAAACTTATAGAAAAGTAAGAGTGGGAATTTCAAGATATTCAGGACACTATGAAAAGATCAAATATTAGAATTCAGGGCATAGTAGAAGGAGAAGAATTCCACTGAAAAGGCATAGTAGGTGTCTTCAACAAAATCATAGAAGAAAATTTCCCCCATATTGGGAAAGAGGTGCCAATGCAGATACAGGAAGCCTTTAGAACCCCAGCCATACAAAACCCAGAAAGAACCTCTCCTCGCCATATTATAATCAAACATCCAAACACACACATCAAAGAAAAAATATTGAAATCAGTTAGAGAGAAAAATCAAGTTACCTACAAAAGTAAGCCTATCAGGATTACAGCAGATTATTCAACACAAACTTTTAAACCCAGAAGGGCTTGGGGGGATATATTCCAAGTTCTGAAAGATAACAACTGTCAACCAAGGTTACTTTATCCTGCAAAGTTATCCATTCAAATAGATGGAGAAATAAAGGCATTCCATGACAAAAGCAGGTTAAAGGAGTATTTGAAGACAAAACCAGCTCTACAGAAAATACTTGATAGAATCCTCCATGCTGAAGAAAAGGAAAAGCACACATATAAGGAACCTAGAAAAAACAAGCAATACCCAAAATACTAGTTAACAGAAGAGAGTACAGGTAGAACCAGAACCACAAAAAAAAAAAAGGCAAAAATAAATACACACCTTTCAATAATATCTCTTAATATCAATGGCTTCAATGCCCCAACGAAAAGACATAGATTTGCAGACTGGGTTAAAAAGCAGGATTCTACAATTTGTTGTCTCCAAGAAACTCACCTTTCTACAAAGGATAGACATTATCTTAGGGTGAAAGGTTGGAAGATGGTGTTTCAAGCAAATGGGCCTAAAAAACAAGCAGGGGTTGCTATCCTAATATCGGACAGGGTAGACTTTAGTCCAACGTTAGTCAAGAAAGATAAGGAAGGTCACTTTATATTGATTAAGGGCACACTCCAACAGGAGGACATTACAATCCTAAACATATAAGCACCTAACATGGGGGCTCCCAAATTCGTCAAACAAACACTATTAGAACTAAGGTCACAGATAACACCAAACACAGTGGTGGTGAGTGACTTTAACACCCCACTCTCATCAATTGCAAGGTAATCCCGGGAAAAAATAAACAGAGAGGCATCTGGACTAAATGAGGTCATAGAAGGAATGGACTTAACAGATATATACAGGACATTTCATCCAAGGGCTGCAGAATATACATTCTTTTCAGCAGCACATGGAACATTCTCTAAAATAGACCATATATTAGGACACAAAGAAAATCTTAACAAATTCAGGAAAATTGAAATAATTCCTTGCATTCTATCTGACCACAGTGGAATTAAACTACAAATCAGTAGCAAGAAAGGCTATAGAGCATACATAAAATCATGGAAACTAAACAAAACACTACTAAATGATGAATGGGTCAATGAAGAAATCAAGGAGAAAATCAAAAAATTTATAGAGTCAAATGATAATGAGAACACAACATACCAAAATCTCTGGGACACAATGAAGGTAGTTCTAGGAGGTAAATTTATAGCCTTGAGTGCCTATATTAAGAAATTAGAAAGGTCGCAAGTAAACGACCTAATGCTTCACCTTAAAGCCTTGGAAAAAGAAGAAGAAGGCAAACCAAAAATCAGTAGACGGGAAGAAATAATAACGATTAGGGCAGAAATTAATGAAATAGAAACAAAAAGAACAATCCAAAGAATTAATGAAACAAAGAGTTGGTTCTTTGAAACGATAAACAAGATTGATAAACCCTTAGCAAATCTGACAAAAAGAAGAGAGAAGAGACACAAATTAATAAAATCAGACATGAACAAGGTAACATCACAACAGATTCCAGAGAAATTCAAAAAATCATAGGGACATACTATAAAAGCATATACTCCACAAAGTATGAAAATCTGAAAGAAATGGATGATTTCCTTGATCTATATGACCTACATAAATTAAATCAAAATGAGATTAATCACTTAAATAGACATATAACAAACATGGAGATCCGAACAGTTATCAATAATCTCCCAACTAAAAAAAGCCCAGGCCTAGATGGATTCACTGCTGAATTTTACCAGACTTTTAAGGAGGAGCTAACACCATTGCTTCTTAAGCTTTTCCAGGAAATAGAAAAAGAAGGAATTCTACCAAGCTCCTTCTATGAGGCCAGCATCACCCTGATACCAAAACCAGGCAAAGATAGAACAAAAAAAGAAAATTACAGACCAATCTCCCTCATAAACATAGATGCAAAAATTCTCAAAAAAAATATTGGCAAACAGAATACAAGAGTATATCACAAAGATCATTCACCCTGACCAAGTAGGCTTTATCCCAGAGATGCAGGGATGGTTCAACATACGCAAATCTATAAATGTAATACATTACATAAACGGGTTGAAGGACAAAAATCACATGATCATCACATTAGATGCAGAGAAAGCATTTGACCAAATCCAACATCCCTTCATGATAAAAGTCCTACATAGACTGGAAATGGAAGGAACATATCTCAATTTAATAAAGGCTATATTTTTTAAAATTTATTTATTTATTTATTTGAGAGCGACAGACACAGAGACAAAGATAGATAGAGGGAGAGACAGAGAATGGGCGCGCCAGGACTTCTACCCTGTGCAAACAAACTCCAGATGTGTGCGCCCCCTTGTGCATCTGGCTAACGTGGGACCCGGGGAACTGAGCCTCGAACTGGGGTCCTTAGGCTTCACAGGCAAGCGCTTAACCGCTAAGCCATCTCTCCAGCCCAATAAAGGGTATTTATGACAAGCCTACAGCCAACATATTACTAAATGGGTAAAAACTGGAAGCTTTCCCACTAAAATCAGGAAGAAGACAAGGGTGTCCACTGTCCCCACTTTTATTTAATATAGTTTTGGAAGTCTTAGCCATAGCAATAAGGTAAGAGACACACATAAAAGGGATACAAATTGGAAAGGAAGAAATCAAGTTATCATTATTTGCAGATGACATGATTCTATACATAAAGGACCCTAAAGACTCTACTAACAAACTGTTAGAGCTGATCAAAACCTACAGCCATGTAGCAGGATACAAAATAAATACACAGAAATCAGTAGCCTTCATATATGCTAACAACCAACACACAGAGGATGAAATCAGAGAATCACTCCCATTCACAATTGTATAAAAAAAAAAATAAAGTACCTTGGAATAAACCTAACCAAGGAAGTAAAGAATCTCTACAATGAGAACTTTAAAACACTCATGCGAGAAATTGCAGAAGACACTAGAAAGTGGAGAAACATCCCTTGTTCCTGGATTGGAAGAATCAATATTGTGAAAATGGCAATCTTACCTAAAGCAATCTACACATTTAATGCAATCCCTATCAAAATTCCAAAGGCTTTCTTCATGGAAATAGAAAAAACAATCCAAAAATTCATCTGGAATCACAAAAAAAAACCTCGAATATCTAAAATAATACTGAGCAACAAAAATGAGGCTGGTGGTATCACCATACCTGATTTCAACCTATACTACAGAGCCATAATAACAAAAACAAAAAAAATAACAAAAAACAAAAATAACAAAAAGAAATAGAAAAAACAATCCAAAAATTCATTTGGAATCACAAAAAACCCTCGAATATCTAAAATAATACTGAGCAACAAAAATGAGGCTGGTGGTATCACCATACCTGATTTTAACCTATACTACAGAGCCATAGTAACAAAAACAGCATGGTACTGGCACAAAAACAGACATGTAGATCAGTGGAACAGAATAGAGGACCCAGATGTAAGCCCAAGTAGCTATAGCCACCTGATATTCGATAAAAATGCCAAAAATACTCAGTGGAGAAGAGACAGCCTCTTCAGCAAATGGTGTTTTGAAAACTGGATATATATCTGCAGAGGGATGAAATAGATTCTTCTCTCTTGCCATGCACAAGAATTAAGTCGAAATGGATTAAATACCTTAACATCAGACCTGAAACTCTGAAACTGCTAGAGGAAAAAGTAGGGGAAACCCTTCAACATATTGGTCTTGGCAAAGACTTTCTGAATACAACCCCAATTGCTCAGGCAATAAAACCACAGATTAATCACTGGGACCTCATGAAATTACAATGATTTTGCACTGCAAAGGACACAGTGAAAAAAGCAAAGAGGCAACCTACAGAATGTGAAAAAATCTTCGCCAGCTATATATCTGATAGAGGATTAATATCTAGGATATACAAAGAACTCAAAAAGTTAAATAATAAGGAATCAAACAAGCCAATCAAAAAATGGGCTATGGAGCTAAATAGAGAGTTCTCAAAAGAAGAAATACGAATGGCATATAAGCATCTAAAAAAATGTTCTACGTCACTAGTCATCAGGGAAATGCAGATTAAAACTACATTGAGATTCCATCTCACTCCTGTCAGATTGGCCACCATCATGAAAACAAATGATCATAAATGTTGGCGGGGATGTGGAAAAAAAGGAACCCTTCTACACTGCTGGTGGGAATGCAATCTGGTCCAGCCATTGTGGAAAACAGTGTGGAGGTTCCTAAAACAGCTAGAGATTGATCTACCATATGACCCAGCTATAGCACTCCTAGGCATATATCCAAAGGACTCATCTCATTTCCTTAGAAGTACGTGCTCAACCATGTTTATTGCTGCTCAATTTATAATAGCTGGGAAATGTAACCAGCCTAGATGTCCATCAACAGATGAGTGGATAATGAAGAAGTGGCACATTTATACAATGGAGTTCTACTCAGTGGTAAAGAAAAATAAGTTATGAAATTTGAAGAAAAATGGATGGACCTGGAAAGGATTATACTAAGTGAGGTAACCCAGGCCCAGAAACCAAGCGCCACATGTTCTTTCTCATATGTGGATCCTAGCTACAGATGATTGGGCTTCTGCGTGAGAATGAAAATACTTAGTAGCAGAGGGCATTAAGGTAAAAAGGAGACATAAAGGGTAGAGAAAGGAAGGGAGGAGGATACTTAATAGGTTGATATTGTATATATGTAATTACAATGATTGTAATGGGGAGGTAATATGATGGAGAATGGAATTTCAAATGGGAAAGTGTGGGGGTGGGGAGGGAGGGAATTACCATGGGATATATTTTATAATCATGGAAAATGTTAATAAAAAATTTTAAAAAAATCAAATGCAAGAAAATCCAGTTAGATCAGCTAGTCCTAAAATGAATAATACATCTAACCAAAACATAGAAGAACCATCAGGATCAGGACATCAAATTGAAGCTACAAGCAATGCAACCCTGACCAACCTACTGATAGAACTTGGAGGAAAGCAACAAAGGACCAACAATCATGTGGATGCTACCATCACTAAGCTAGAAAAAAATTGATAAGACATTGGAAGGGCTTCAAAGAGAATTAATGGATTTGAGGGAGCGTGAAAAAAAAAGGAGGACCTTAAAAATCAGCTGGCCACACTAAATAAAGACATAAAGAAATGCAAGGATGAATTCCAAGAATCATTAAGAAAGTCAGAAAATGATATGAAAAGGGAGCTTGACAGAGCAATGGAAATGATACATAGAAAAGTAGTAGAAAATGCAAACATAATTGAACAAGTCCAAAACTCTCTAGAGGCTCTCAAGAATACAGTCAGCGAAGTAGAGGATAGAAACTCTCATCTGGAAGACAAGATGGAAGAAACGGTTCAAAAGCTCAAAAACTTTAGTAAGTTCAAAAGTTCCTGTGAGCAGAACATGAGGGAATTGTGGAATACACTTAAACATCCTAATATCAGAATCACTGGAATACCAGAAGGAGAAGAATCTCACACCAAAGGCATGGAGAACTTATTTAACAAAACAATTGAAGAAAACTTCCCCAGTCTCTTAAAAAAAAGGCCCATCAAGATACAAGAAGCCAACAGAACACCAAACAGACTGGACCAAAGGAGAAACTCTCCAAGACATATTATCATTAAGACTCTAAATATTGACACCAAAGAGAAAATCCTAAAAGCAGCTAGGGAAAAACAGCACACCACTTTCAAAGGTAACCCCATCAGAATGACTTCAGACTTCTCAATGGAAACCCTGAAATTTAGAAGGGCCTGGAGTGAAACTCTCCAAAGTCTAGGAACCTATGGATTCCAACCCAAACTACTCTACCCGGCAAAAGTATCCCTCATAATAGATGGTGAAAGAAAAACCTTCCACGACAAAACTCAGCTTTACAATTATACAAAACCAAACCTACAGAGAGTATGTCAGGAAATTCTCCACAAAGAAGAAATAAATAACCAAACTCAAATGCCAAAAAGAAGCAGATCACAACAACCAAACCCAGAGTAGGCACAAAAAACTGCAAGGCCCATGAAAACACCAAAACACATCTACCACCACAATATGGCAGGGATCAAATCAAATCTCACAGTCATTACCCTAAATATTAATGGCCTTAATTCACCCATCAAGAGACACAAGCTAACAGGATGGATCCAAAAATTAGACCCCTCAATCTGCCTTCAAGAAACTTACCTCACCACTAAAGACAGACACCTCCTCAGGGTAAAGGGGTGGAAGACAATATTCCAAGCAAAGGGAATAAGAAACAAGCAGGTGTAGCTTTATTAATATAGATAAAACAGACTTCAATCCAAAAATAATCAAAAAAGACAAAGAAGGCCACTTCCTACTTATCAAGGGAACGACCCATGAAGAGGATATTACAATCATAAATCTGTATGCACCAAACACAGGGACACCACAGTTCATAAAACAAAACCTACTGGACAATAAAACAGAAATAACCACCAACACCATCACAGCTGGGGACATCAATATACCATTATCAGTAATAGATAGATCATCCAAACAGAAATTCAACAGGGAAGTAAGAGAGCTCAACAAAACCATAGATCACTTTGACCTAACGGACATCTACAGAACTTTCCACCCCAAATCCACAGACTACACATTCTTCTCAGCAGCCCATGGAACATTCTCTAAAATAGACCATACACTGGGTCACAAAGACTGCCTCCACCTATTTAGGAAAAATGACATAATTCCCTACATGGTATCAGATCACAATGCTATATTGCTAGAAATCAACAACAAAAGGCCCACCAAGAATCCCAATGGCACCTGGAAACTGAACAGCACACTCTTAAACAATAAATGAATAGTGGATGAAATAAAAAAGGAAATTGCAAAATTCCTGGAATTGAATGACAATGAGAACACATCATACCAAAACTTATGGGATACAATGAAGGCAGTCCTCAGGGGAAAATTCATAGCACTCAATGCCTACATAAAAAAGACAGAAAGATCCCAAATCAATAACCTAACCATCCACCTAAAGGCTCTGGAAAACCAAGAAAAATCCAACCCAAAGAGCTCCAGAAGGAAAGAAATAATTAAAATCAGAGCAGAAATTAATGAATTGGAAACCAAGGAAACAATTAAGACAATTGACAAAACAAAGAGCTGGTTCTTTGAAAAAATAAACAAGATTGACAAACCCCTGGCCGATTTGATCAAGCAAAAAAAGGAGAGGCTTCAAATTAACAAAATTCAAAATGAAAAAGGAGAGATTACAACAGACATAAGTGAAATTGGGAGAATCATAAGGACTTATTTCAAAAACCTCTACTCCACAAAACTGGATAATGTGGAAGAGATGGATAAATTCCTAGATGCATACCATCTAGCAAAGCTAAACTCAGGGCAGATTAATCACCTCAATGAACCCATCACACTAAAAGAGATTGAAAAAGTAATTTAAAAAAAAAAAACCCTCCCCAAAAGAAGAGTCCAGGAACAGATGGCTTCTCAGCTGAATTCTATCAAACCTTCATGGAAGAACTCAAACCAATCTTCCTTAAACTGTGCCAAACAACTGAAGAACAGGGAAAGCTACCCAACTCCTTTTATGAAGCTAGTATCACCCTAATTCCAAAACCAGGCAGAGATGCCACAAGAAAAGAAAACTACCAGCCTATTTCCCTAATGAACTTAGATGCAAAATCCTGAACAAAATCCTCGTAAACTGAATCCAACAACACATCAAAAGCATCATCCACCTGGACCAAGTGGGATCAATCCCATGAACACAAGGGTGGTTCAACATATGGAAATCTGTCAATGTAATACGCCACATAAACAAGGTTAAACATAAAAACCACATGATCATTTCAATAGATGCAGAAAAGGCCTTTGACAAGATACAACATCACTTCATGATCAAAACATTGGAGAGAATTGGCATAGTTGGTACATATCTTAACATAATAAAGGCAATATACAAAGCTCTGATGGCCCAAATAATACTTAATGGAGAGAGACTGGAGGAATTCCCATTAAGATCAGGAACAAGACAGGGTTGTCCTCTCTCACCTCTGCTTTTCAATATAGTACTGGAAGTCCTAGCTCAAGCAATAAGACAGGAGAAGGAAATAAAAGGGATACAATTTGGAAAGGAAGAAGTTAAGTTAGCTCTATTTGCTGATGACATGATTGTATATGTAAGAGACCCGAGAGACTCCATCCCAAAACTCATGAAGCTGATTAACTCCTATAGCAAAGTAGCAGGATACAAAATCAATGTACAAAAATCAGTAGCATTTTTATATGCAAATGACAAAGATACAGAGGAAGAAATAAGGGACATAGTCCCATTTTCAATAGCAACAACAAAAAAATAAAATACCTTGGAATAACGTTAACCAAGGAAGTGAAAGATCTGTACAACAAAAACATAAAGACACTCAAAAAAGAAATTGAGGAGGACTTGAAAAAATGGAAAGACCTCCCATGCTCCTGGATAGGTAAAATTAACATTGTGAAGATGACAATCCTACTAAAGGCAATATATAGATTTAATGCCATTCAAATTAAAATCCCACAGTGTTCTTCACAGACATAGAAAGAAATGATCTCAAATTTCATATGGAAAGGCAGAAGACCTTGCATATCCAAACATATCCTCAGCAAAAGAAATACCTCTGGTGGCATCACCATACCTGATCTAAAGCTATATTACAAAGCCACAGTAATAAAAAGCAGCGTGATACTGGCATAAAAACAGGAGTATAGACCAATGGAATAGACTTGAGGACTCAGACTTTGGGTCAAGCAACTATAGCTTCTTGATATTCGACAAAGGTCCAAACAATATAGGATGGAAAAAAGACAGCATCTTCAACAAAAGGTGCTGGACAAACTGGATAACCACATGCAGGAAACTCAAACTTGATCCACACATTTCACCATGTGTTACACTCAAATCCAAATGGATCAAAGACCTCAATATAAGACCAGAAACTCGAATACTACTGGAAGAAAATTTAGGAAGTACTTTCCATGATATAGGAATGGAAAAAGACTTCCTGAAAAAAAAACCCAGTAGCTCACGAACTTAAACAGTCACTCAACCAATGGGATCACATGAAACAGAAGATTTTCTTTACAGACAAGCATACAATACGCAAAGCCAATAGATTACCCATAGAATGGGAGAAAATATTTGTGGGTTATCCAACTGATAGAGGCCTAGTCTCTAGAATCTACAAAGAACTCAAAAATCTAAACAGGACTTCTGGTTAAGATGGCGGTGTAGGTACCACGCCAAAGCAGCCTGGGGGGGAAAAGACCAAAAAAACTCAGCAAAATACACACTTTTACTAAAAAGTGAGGTGTATAGGAAATTGAAGCAGCAGCAGAGAAGTAGAAGAGTTATAGAGCATCCAGAGCCTGCACAGGTGGGAAAAGCAGCTCCGGCAGCTCGGCCAACCGCCATGGCCACGGCACACGAGAAAGCCAGAAAGCTGCCAGACTCGGCTCAAGCCGCAGGAAAAGCCAGGTGCGGGCGCTTCCCCTCACACCGCGCTCTCCGCAACTCGGGAAACATGAGGGGAGAGCGGCAGCGAGCAATGGAGGAGCAGACCGCGAGGTAGAAGAACACGTGGAGCAGGGAGAGAACCAGAGCAGCTGCGGCTCCCTCCCCTCCCCCACCGCCTGAGCCCAGCTCTGGCAAACAGAACAGCAGCCTGGGACCCAGCCACGCCAACAGCGGGACCCAAGCAGGAGCAGAGATCGGCAGCAACATCAGCGGTTCCAGCACCGGTAACAGCGGCCCCAGCAGCAGCAGACCCAGGAGTGGCAACAGCAGCGGACCCAGGAGTGGCAGCAGTGGCAGACTCAGCAGCAGCAGCTTCAGGGGGAGCAGAGGCAGTGGACACAGCAGCAGCAGCTTCAGCAGCAGTGGTGGCTCCAGCAGTGGCAGCTACAGCAGCAGCAGAGGCAGCAGCAGCGGTGGGTCCAGCAGCAACACCTTCAGCAGCAGTGGCTACAGTCCCAGCAGGGGCAGCTTGAGCAGCAGCAGTTCCAGCAGCAGGGGTGCTGATCTGCAGGGCCACACTTGCCAGGCTCGGTTTGCCCCTCAGGAAAAGCAAGCGCCCAGCTCCAGAAATCAGAACAGCAGCCCGACGGCCTAGGCAGCAACTTGACTGAGACCAAAATCATCCAAGGTAACTGGGATTGCACCAGGGAAGGGTTTCACTTGGTCACAAGCTGACTTGGATCCCTCAACAGACCAGAAATCTTAACCTCTTTGTTGATAGAGGATCTGGTCATTATAATAACTACTCTTGCATACATACTTGGGGCTGTTTTTGATTGAATGTGTACAGTGTTTAGTTAAATTTTAGAATCTACCTGCATTTTATTCCACTCAGCCTGCTTGAATAATCCTATAGCAGGGAAACTCAACCTCTAAGAACATCTTTGTAGATACTCTGAGAGTCTTAAGAGCCAAACCTAACACCTTAAGGTCCTACCCTGAAAATATATTAAATCAAATCAACTGATACAGCTAAGAATACACAGCTAGCTAGAAAATCCAAGCATTAACTTAATCCAAGATGCAAAAATATATGCATTATAACACAAGAAACACTAAAAAGCAAGACGATATAAACCCACCTAAAAGTATTAATGCATCAGAAATGTCCTCCAGTGAGAACGAGTTAGAGGAAATGCCTGAGAAAGAGTTCAAAAGAATGATTGTAAATATGTTCAAAGAAGTCAGAGAACAAATCAAAGGAGTCAAAGAGGAACTTAAAGAGGAAATCAAAGGAATCAAAGAAGATGCAGGACACCAATTTAATGAAATAAAGAAGGCAATACAAGACATAAACAAGGAAATAGAAATAATAAAGAAAAACCAGTCAGAATTACTAGCAATGAAGAACACAGTTAATGAAATAAAAAACTCTGTAGAAAATCTCACCAGTAGGATGGATGAGGGAGAGGACAGAATATCTAAGCTAGAAGACCAGGTGGCAGACCTAATGCAGTCCAACAAAGAGAAGGACAAACTAATAGAAAAGTATGAGTGGGAATTTCAAGATATTTGGGACACTATGAAAAGATCCAATATAAGAATTCAGGGCATAGTAGAAGGAGAAGAACTCCACTCCAGAGGCATAGTAGGCGTCTTCAACAAAATCATAGAAGAAAATTTCCCCCAAATTGGGAAAGAGGTGCCAATGCAGATACAGGAAGCCTTTAGAACCCCAGCCAGACAAAACCCAGAAAGAACCTCTCCTTGCCATATTATAATCAAACATCCAAACACACACACCAAAGAAAAAATATCGAAAGCAGATAGAAAGAAAAATCAAGTTACCTACAAAAGCAAGCCCATCAGGATTACAGCAGATTATTCAACACAAACTTTTAAAGCCAGAAGGGCTTGGAGTGATATATTCCAAGTTCTGAAAGATAACAACTGTCAACCAAGGTTACTTTATCCTGCAAAGTTATCCATTCAAATAGATGGAGAAATAAAGGCATTCCATGACAAAAGCAGGTTAAAGGAGTATTTTAAGACAAAACCAGCTCTACAGAAAATACTTGATAGAATCCTCCATGCTGAACAAAAGGAAAAGCACACATATAAGGAACCTAGAAAAAACAGGCAATACCCAAATACTTGTTAACAGAAGAGAGCGCAGGTAGAACCAGAAACACACACACACAAAAAAAAAAATGGCAAACAAAAATACACTCCTTTCAATAATATCTCTTAATATCAACGGCCTCAATGCCCCAACGAAAAGACATAGATTTGCAGACTGGGATTTGCAGGATCCTACAATTTGTTGTCTCCAAGAAACTCACCTTTCTTCAAAGGATAGACATTATCTTAGGGTGAAAGGTTGGAAGATGTTGTTTCAAGCAAATGGGCCTTGAAAACAAGCAGGGGTTGCTATCCTAATATCAGACAGGGTAGACTTTAGTCTGACGTTAGTCAAGAAAGATAAGGAAGGTCACTTTATATTGATTAAGGGCACACTCCAACAGGAGGACATTACAATCCTAAACATATATGCACCTAACATGGAGGCTCCCAAATTCATCAAACACTATCAGAACTAAGGTCACAGATAACACCAAACACAGTGGTGGTGGGTGACTTTAACACCCCACTCTCATCAATTGACAGGTCATCCCGGGAAAGAATAAACAGAGAGGCATCTGGACTAAATGAGGTCATAGAAGGAATGGACTTAACAGATATATACAGGACATTTCATCCAAGGGCTGCAGAATATACATTCTTTTTAGCAGCACATGGAACATTCTCTAAAATAGACCATATATTAGGACACAAAGAAAATCTTAACAAATTCAGGAAAATTGAAATAATTCCTTGCATTCTATCTGACCACAATGGAATTAAACTACAAATCAGTAGCAAGAAAGGCTATAGAGCATACACAAAATCATGGAAACTAAACAATACACTACTAAATGATGAATGGGTCAATGAAGAAATCAAAAAGGAAATCAAAAAAATTTATAGAGTCAAATGATAATGAGAACACAACATACCAAAATCTCTGGGACACAATGAAGGTAGTTCTAAGAGGTAAATTTATAGCCTTGAGTGCCTATATTAAGAAATTAGAAAGGTCGCAAGTAAACGACCTAATGCTTCACCTTAAAGCCTTGGAAAAAGAAGAAGAAGGCAAACCAAAAATCAGTAGACGGGAAGAAATAATAAAGATTAGGGCAGAAATTAATGAAATAGAAAAAAAAAGAACAATCCAAAGAATTGATGAAACAAAGAGTTGGTTCTTTGAAAGGATAAACAAGATTGATAAACCCTTAGCATATCTGACCAAAAGAAAGAGAGAAGAGACACAAATTAATAAAATCAGAGATGAACAAGATAACATCACTACAGATTCCAGAGAAATTCAACAAATCATAGGGACATACTATGAAAGCATATACTCCACAAAGTATGAAAATCTGAAAGAAATGGGTGATTTCCTTGATCTATATGACCTACCTAAATTAAATCAAAGTGAGATTAATCACTTCAATAGACCTATAACAAACATGGAGATCCGAACAGTTATCAATAATCCTCCAACTAAAAAAAGCCCAGGCCCGGACGGATTCACTGATGAATTTTACCAGACTTTTAAGGAAGAGCTAACACCATTGCTTCTTAAGCTTTTCCAGGAAATAGAAAAAGAAGGAATCATACCAAACTCCTTCTATGAGGCCAGCATCACCCTGATACCAAAACCAGGCAAAGATAGAACAAAAAAAGAAAATTACAGACCAATCTCCCTCATGAACATAGATGCAAAAATTCTCAACAAAATATTGGCAAACAGAATACGAGAATATATCAAAAAGATCATTCACCCTGACCAAGATGCAGGGATGGTTCAACATACACAAATCTATAAATGTAATACATTACATAAATGGGTTGAAGGACAAAAATCACATGATCATCTCATTAGACGCAGAGAAAGCATTTGACAAAATCCAACATCCCTTCATGATAAAAGTCCTACAGAGACTGGGAATAGAAGGAACATATCTCAATATAATAAAGGCTATTTATGATAAGCCTACAGCCAACATATTACTAAATGGGGAAAAACTGGAAGCTTTTCCACTAAAATCAGGAACAAGACAAGGGTGTCCACTGTCCCCACTTTTATTTAATATAGTTTTGGAAGTCTTAGCCATAACAATAAGGCAAGAGACACACATAAAAGGGATACAAATTGGAAAGGAAGAAATCAAGTAATCATTATTTGCAGATGACATGATTCTAGATATAAAGGACCCTAAAGACTCTACTAGCAAGCTGTTAGAGCTGATCAAAACCTACAGCAATGTAGCAGGTTACAAAATAAATACACAGAAATCAGTAGCCTTCGTATATGCTAACAACAAACACACAGAGGATGAAATCAAAAAATCACTCCCATTCACAATTGCATCAAAAAAAATAAAGTACCTTGGAATAAGCCTAACCAAGGAAGTAAAGAATCTCTACAATGAGAACTTTAAAACACTCATGCGAGAAATTGCAGAAGACACAAGAAAGTGGAGAAACATCCCTTGTTCCTGGATTGGAAGAACCAATATTGTGAAAATGGCAATCTTACCTAAAGCAATCTACACATTTAATGCAATCCCTATCAAAATTCCAAAGGCTTTCTTCATGGAAATAGAAAAAACAATCCAAAAATTCATTTGGAATCACAAAAAACCTCGCATATCTAAAATAATACTGAGCAACAAAAATAAGGCTGGTGGTATCACCATACCTGATTTTAACCTATACTACAGAGCCATAGTAACAAAAACAGCCTGGTACTGGCACAAAAACAGACATGTAGATCAGTGGAACAGAATAGAGGACCCAGATGTAAGCCCAAGTAGCTATAACCACCTGATATTCGATAAAAATGTCCAAAATACTCATTGTAGAAAAGACAGCCTCTTCAGCAAATGGTGTTGGGGAAACTGGATATATATCTGCAGAAGGATGAAAATAGGTTCTTCTCTCTCGCCATGCACAAGAATTAAGTCCAAATAGATTAAAGACCTTAACATCAGACCGGAAACTCTGAAACTGCTAGAGGAAAAAGTAGGGGAAACCCTCCAACATATTGGTCTTGGCAAAGACTTTCTGAATACAACCCCAATTGCTCAGGCAATAAAACCACAGATTAACCACTGGGACCTAATGAAATTACAAAGATTTTGCACCGCAAAGGACACAGTGAAAAAAGCAAAGAGGCAACCTACAGAATGGGAAAAAATCTTCGCCAGCTATATATCTGATAAAGGATTAATATCTAGGATATACAAAGAACTCAAAAATTTAAATAATAAGGAATCAAACAAGCCAATCAAAAAATGGGCTATGGAGCTAAATAGAGAGTTCTCAAAGGAAGAAATACGAATGGCATATAAGCATCTAAAAAAATGTTCTACGTCACTAGTCATCAGGGAAATGCAGATTAAAACTACATTGAGATTCCATCTCACTCCTGTCAGATTGGCCACCATCATGAAAACAAATGATCATAAATGTTGGCGGGGATGTGGAAAAAAAGGAACCCTTCTGCACTGCTGGTGGGAATGCAATCTGGTCCAGCCATTGTGGAAAACAGTGTGGAGGTTCCTGAAACAGCTAGAGATTGATCTACCATATGACCCAGCTATAGCACTCCTAGGCATATATCCAAAAGACTCATCACTTTTCCTTAGAAGTACGTGCTCAACCATGTTTATTGCTGCTCAATTTATAATAGCTGGGAAATGGAACCAGCCTAGATGTCCATCAACAGATGAGTGGATAATGAAGATGTGGCACATTTATACAATGGAGTTCTACTCAGCAGTAAAGAAAAATGAAGTTATGAAATTTGCAGAAAAATGGATGGACCTGGAAAGTATTATTCTAAGTGAGGTAACCCAGACCCAGAAAGCCAAGCGCCACATGTTCTCTCTCATATGTGGATCCTAGCTACAGATGACTGGGCTTCTGCGTGAGAATGAAAATACTTAGTAGCAGAGGCCAGTAAGTTAAAAAGGAGACATAAAGGGTAGAGAAAGGAAGAGGGGAGGATACTTAATTGGTTGATATTGTATACATGTAATTACAATGATTGTAATGGGGAGGTAATATGATGGAGAATGGAATTTCAAATGGGAATGTGTGGGGGTGGGGAGGGAGGGAATTACCATGGGATATATTTTATAATCATGGAAAATGTTAATAAAAAAATTTTTTTTTAATATTTTTTTTGTTCATTTTTTATTTATTTATTTGAGAGTGACAGACATAGAGAGAAAGACAGATAGAGGGAGAGAGAGAGAATGGGCGCGCCAGGGCTTCCAGCCACTGCAAACGAACTCCAGACACGTGCGCCCCCTCGTGCATCTGGCTAACGTGGGATCTGGGGAACCGAGCCTCGAACTGGGGTCCTTAGGCTTCACAGGCAATCTCTTAACTGCTAAGCCATCTCTCCAGCCCGAAATTTTTAAAAAAAATTCTAAACAGTAAGTAGTCAAACACCCCACTCACAAAATGGGGCAAAGAGATGAACAGGCAGTTCAAAGAGGAAGAAACAAAAATGGCAGACACACATTTAAGAAAATGTTCATCATCCCTAATTGTCAGAGAAATGCAAACTAAAACAACCATGATATTCCACCTCATCCCAATAAGGATAGTCAACATCAAAAAATCTAACCAAATAAATGCTGACAAGGATGTGGAGAAGCTGGAACACTCATCCACTGTGGGTGGGAATATAGGATGGTACAACCACTTTGGAAAGCAATATGGAGACTCCTGAAAAAGCAGACTATAGAGATACCAAGAGAGCCAGTTATTCCCTTACTGGGCATCTACCCTAAAACCTTCAAACCACAGGCCAGAGAGATTTGCTCAACCATGTGTGTAGCAGCTCAATTCGCAATAGCTATGAGCTGGAATCAACCCAGATGTCCATCACTAGAAGAATGGATAACTAAGATGTAGTATATCTACACAATGGAATTCTATACAGCAGTAAGAAAAAATGACAAAAAGAAATTTGAGGAAAAATGGTTGAACCTGGAACAGATTATTCTTAGTGAACTTACCCAATCACCCAATCACTACAAAAAAAACATCACCACATCGCTGGATGTGGTGGCACACACCTTTAATCCCAGCACTCGGGAGGCAGAGGTAGGAGGATCGCTGTGAGTTCAAGGCCACCCTGAGACTCCATAGTGAATCCCAGGTCAGCCTGGGCTAGAGTGACACCCTACCTCAAAAAAAAAAAAAAAAATCACCACATAGTCTCACTCATCTACAGCACCTAACCTGAATCTACCCAAGATACCTTACATAACCAGCAAGCATTTCATGGACTAGACACTAAGAGGGATGGGGAGAGGGAGAAGGGCATTGAAGGGGTGGGAAACACTAATCTAGACCCAAACGTCAATGGTACCATGAAATTCTACTTCCTAAAAGGCAGACCAAATGGATGAACCTTCACCAGGCCCTTACAAGCAACACCTGAACCACAAGACACTGGAGAGGGTAGGATCAAGTCTAACCTAAATACTCTACATCTTCCCTCCCTCCTTCTCCCTCTCACTTTTCCTCTCTCTCTCTCTCCTATCTAACAGCTATTTATTAGTTACCTTTTTCCCTCATTTTCTCAGGGGGCACTGACCTGTAACTCCCAGTTCCAGCGTGGGGCTATCACCCACAATGAGCTTTTGATCAGAGAAACCTACAAGGTTTTCTAAAAGAATGTCAGATTTCTGTCAGAGTACTTGATGACCCACCAAAGGTTAGTGGTAAGAACCTATTGCTGAAGATACCATATGCAGCTGACACGAAAAATGGAACAGCATGGCTGGAAGTGAGAAGAGAGTCAGTCCCCAGACAGTCAGCGTGTCGAGTGCCAGAAGGTGCTACAATGGGTGACTGGGGGAAAATGACCAATATCTGTCTACACAACTCATGGTCCAACCTATATAGCAGAAAATAACCTGTTGTGATGCCCACACAAGGGCAATAGTAGCACACAGCCATGGTGGAGAACCAACTGCTCTTGATTTGGCTAACTGATCCCCTCAGTGGTAAGAGGCCCATAGCTGGAACTGTGAAACAAGTCAGAACCATATCTAAATATAAGGCCACTCTGAAATATCAAGTTACCATCAATCATGGGCTACAAGAGGGCCTACACCTATTAAACTCTGTATAAAAAAGTAAGGGTTATCTCATTTGTCCTGGTGCTAACTTACTCTCCCTTGGAGAATCTGCTTCTGTTTTTCAGATAGATGCAGATCCTAAGGAGAGAGCCTCAAAAGGGCCCCAGCTGAATCTAAGGAAAATTGGCGAAACAAGCAAGGGTGCTGTTTACCTGATGAAGCAAATATCAGCACAAGGGGCAAGGAGACCAACACAGAGAAAAATCAATGCCTACCAAATCAGAGAGCCAGAGCCCCAGAAGCCCCCAACACCTCATCACTGAAGCAGACCAAAAATGAACCCAACATGGCTCAGGGAAATTTTGCGGAAGAGGAGGTGGAAAGAATGTCAGAGCCACATGTTGGGTCATGATATATGAAGACATTTATCATACCAATAACTGTGGGCTAACCCCACAATGCACAACCCATATACCTCAACAAGGAGGGGCCAATAGGGAGGGTGTAGGTCATGGATGAGCCTAATAATGCTACCAAACTGCCTGTACTTGCAGAATAGAAAACTAATAAAAATAAAAATAAAATGAAAAAGAAAGCAGAGAGAGAAAAAAAAAAAAGAATTCAGGGTATAATAGAAGGAGGAGAAGTTCAATCCAGAGGCTTTGTAGGTGTTTCCATGAAATAATAAAAGAAAAAATTTCCCCAAATTGGGAAAAATGCCAATGCAGATATAAGAACCTTGTAGAACACCAAACAGACAAAATCTTGAAAGAACCTCTCCTTGCCATGTTATAGTTAAACTAATAAACACACAAACCAAAGAAAATATATTGAAAGAAAATAGAGAGAGAAAAAAACATGTCACCAACACAGGCAAGCCCATGAGGTTCAAAGCAGATTACTCAACACAAACTGGTGTATTCCAAATTCTGAAAGATAACAACTGTCAACCAAGTTTACTTTATCCTGCAAAGCTATCTATCCAAATTGATGGAGAACTAAGGACATTCCACAACAAAAGCAGGATAAAGGAATTTATGACAACTAAACCAGCTGTACAGAAAATACTTGAAGGAATTCTTCATGCTGAAGAGAAAGCAAAACACACAGAGGAGGAAATAGGAAAAAATAAACCATACTCAAATAGCAATTAAATGAGTAAGGAGAAAGCAGAAAATACCATAAAATAAGAATAATTGTGAGAATAAATGCATACCTTTCAATAATAACTCTTAATATCAATGGCCTCAATGTACCAACCAACAGACATACGCTTGCAGACTGGATTATAAGACAGGTTTTTGCCATTTGTTTCCTCTAGGAAACTCATCTCTTAAGAAAAGATAGACAAGTTCTTAGGGTGAAAGGATGGAAAATGGTACTTCATGCATATGGGCCTAAGAAGCAAACAGGAGTTGCTATCTTAATATCTGACAAGATAGACTTCAAACCAACATTAGTGAGGAAAGATAAAGAAGGTCACTTTATACTGTTTCAAGGAACACTCCAACAAGAGGACATTACAATCCTAAACATATATGCCCCTAACATGGGGACTCCCAGTTTCATCAAATAAACACTATTAGATTTAAATTCACAGATAACATCAAACACAAATGTAGTGGGTGAGCTCAAATTGACCTAACAGTTATATACAGAACATTCCATCCAAATGCTGTGAAAAATATACATTTTACACAGCAGCACATGGAACATTCTCTAAAATAGACCATATACTAGGAAACCAAGCAAATCTCAACAAATACAGGAAAATTGAAATAATCCCTTGTACTCTATCTGACAACAATGGGAATAAATTGAAAATCAGCAACAAGAAAAGCTACAGAACATACAGAAAACCATGGAGATTAAACAGCACACTATTTAATAATCAATGGGTCAATGAAGAAATCAAAAAGGAAATCAATAAATTGATAGAATCAAATGACAATGATAATACAGTGTACGAAACCTTTGGGACACAATGAAGGCAGTCCTAAGAGGGAAATTTATACTTCTAAGTGCCTATGTTAAGGAATTAGAGAGTTCACAAATAAACAATTTAATGCTTCAACTTAAGGCCTTGGAAAAAGAAAAACAAGGTAAACCAAAAATCAGTTGATGAGAAGAAATAAAAAAGATTAGGGCAGAAAATAAGGAAATGGAAAGCAAAATAACAATCCAAAGAATAAATGAAACAAATAGTTTATTCCTTGAAATGATAAATAAGATTGATAAACCCTTAGCATCTTTTACCAGAAGAAAGAGAAAAGAGAGGGAAAAGGCACCATTACAATAGATACCAAAGAAATTCAGACAATTACAAGGACATCTTTAAGAATTATATGCATAAAATTTTGACAAACTGAAAGAAATGGATAATTTCCTTGATTCATATGACCTACCAACAATAAATCAAAATGAGATAAACCATTCGAATAGACCTAAAACAAGTACAGAGATCCAAGCAGTTATAAAAATTCTCCCAACTAGAAAAATTCCAGGCCCAGATGGATTCGCTGGTGAACTTTACCACAGTTTCCTGGAAGAACCAACACAACTGCTTCTCAAAGTTTTGCATAAAATAGAAAATGAAGGAATTATATGCATTGTGGAATTAGCCCACAGTTATTGGTATTATAAATGTCTCTGCATATCATAACCCAATGTGTGGCTCTGACATTCTTTCCACCCCCTCTTCCTCAAAATTTCCCTGAGCCATGTTGGGTTCATTTTTGGTCTGCTTCAGTGATGAGGTGTTGGGGGCTTCTGGGGCTCTGGCTCTCTGATTTGGTAGGCATTGATTTTTCTCTGTGTTGGTCTCCTTGCCCCTTGTGCTGATATTTGCTTCATCAGGTAAACAGCACCCTTGCTTGTTTCGCCAATTTTCCTTAGTTTCAGCTGGGGCCCTTTTGAGGTATGATGGGGTGGCTCTCTCCTTAGGATCTGCATCTATCTGCAAAACAGAAGCAGATTCTCCACAGGAGAGTAAGTTAGCACCAGGACAAATGAGATAACCCTTACTTTTTTACAGAGAGTTTAATAAGTGTAGGCCCTCTTGTAGCCCATGATTGATGGTAACTTGATATTGGAGAGTGGGCTTATGTTTGGATATGGTTCTGACTTGTTTCACAGCTCCAGCTATGGGCCTCATACCACTGAGGGGATCAGTTAGCCGAATCAAGAGCAGTTGGTTCCCCACCATGGCTGTGTGCTACTATTGCACTTGTGTGGGCATCACAACAGGTTATTTACTGCCAAGTAGGTTAGACCATGAGTTGCTTGGACATATATTGGTCATTTTCCCCCAGTCACCCATGTAGCACCTTCTGGCACTTGACACGCTGACTGTCTGGGACTGACTCTTTCCTAGCTTCCAGCCATGCTGTTCCATTTTATGTGTCAGCTGCACATGGTGTCTTTAGTAGTAGGGTCTTACCACTAACCTTTGGTGGGTCATCAAGTACTCTGACAGAAATCTGTCATTCTTTTAGGAAACCTTGTAGGTCTCTCTGATCAAAAGCTCATACAGTATGGTACTGGCACAAAGGCAGACATGTAGATTAATGGAACAGAATAGAGGACCCAGATGTCAATACAGGCAGCTAGAGCCATCTGATTTTTTTAATGACAAAATATAGTCATTGGAGAAAAGACAGCCTCTTCAACAAGTGGTGCTGGGAAAACTGGATGTCTATATGTAGAAGGATGAAAATAGATCCTTGTCTTTCTCCATGTACAAGAATCACATCCAAGTAGATGAGAGACCTTAATATCAGAACCAAAACTCTGCAATAACAATAGGAAAAGGTAGGGGAAATTATTTATAATATTCACATAAGTAATGACTTTCTGAATATAACCCCAATTGCTCAGAAAATAAAACCACTAATCAACCATTGGGATCTCATGAAATTACAAAGCTTTTCTACAGCAAGGAACACCATGAATAGAGCAAGAAACAAAAACCTGCAGAATGGGAGAAAATCTTTGTCAGACACACATCTGATGGAGGATTAATATCCAGAATATACGGGGAAAAAAAAAAACCACAAAAAACGCCAGGCGTGATGGCACATGCCTTTAATCCCAGTACTCAGAGGGCAGAGGTAGGAGGATTGCCATGAGTTCAAGGCCACCCTAAGATACATAGTTAATTCCATGTCAGCCTGGGCCAGAGTGAGACCCTACCTTGAAAAACAAAACAAAACAAAATCCCCAAAAACTGAACAATAGGAAGTCAAACAACCCAATTAAAAAGGGGGCTCTGGAACTAAAAAGAAAATCTCAACAGGAGATATGCAGATGGCAAATCAGTAGCCTTACTATATGCAAAGGACAAATATACAGAGAAAGAAACCATTGAGGCTGCCCTATTTTCAGTACGAACAAAAAACTTAAATACCTTTGAATAACACTAACCAAGGATGTTAAAGACCTATATAATGAAAACATTTAAAAAAAAAAAAAAGGCTCAAGAAAGAAATCGAGAAGGATTTAGAGGGATGGAGAGACCTCTGATGCTCCTGGATAGGTAGAAATAATGTTGTGTAAATGGCAATTCTACCAAAACCAATATACAGATTCAATGAAATACCAATAAAAATGCCAGCATCATTCTTCACAGAGATTGAAAAAACTGATCTCAAAATTCATATGGAATGACACCAGGTCTCACACATTTAAACATATTTTCAGCAAAAGAAACACCTCTGGAGGCATCATCAAACCTGACCTAAAGTGATATTACAAAGCTAAAGTAACAAAACAACCATGGTACTGGCAAAAGAATGGAAACAGACCAATGGAACAAAATTGAAGACTCAAACATTAGGTCAAGTAATCACAGCTACTTGATTTTTGACAAAGGAGCCAACAATGTAGACTGGCGAAAAGACAGTCTCTTCAACAAATGATTTTGGACAAATTGGATGACCATATGTAAAAAAAAATGAAACTAGACCCACTCATCTCTCCATACACAAAAATCAGGAACAAATGAATTAAAGACCTCAGTAGAAGACCTGAAATACTTCTCCTACCAGAGGAAACAATAGGAGGCACTCTCCATGATATAGGAGTGATGAAAGACTTCCTGAACAATACCCCATTAGCCCTAGAAATTAAACAGTCACTCAACAATTGGGAACTCATGAAGCTATAAAGCTTTTGCACAGACAAACACATAATAAGCACAGCAAATAGATTACCAACTGAAGGGGAGAAAACCTTTGCCAGCTATACCACTGAAAGAAGCCTAATGTCTAGAATCTACAAAGAAGTCAAAAAAGCTAAACAGGGCTGGAGGGGTGGCTTAAAGGTTAAGGCACTTGCTTACAAATCCAAAGGACCCAGGTTCAATTCCCCAGGACCCACATAAGCCAGATGCATAAGATTTTTCCCATCCCATCCTATCCCCTGTCCCCTTGGGCCACCTGACCATGTGGTCCCATACCACAACCACCAAAGACAAACCCTTTCATCAGGTCCTCAGCATGGTGGCAAATGCTTTTAATCCCAGAACTCGGGAGGAAGAGGTGGGAGGATCACCATGAGTTCAAAGCCACCCTGAGACTACACAGTGAATTCCAGGTCAGCCTGAGGTAGAGTGAGACCCTAACTCACAAAGAAAAAAAAAAAAAAAAGAAAAAGAAAAAGAAAATGACATGAAAAGTGAACTTGACAGAGGGTTGGAACATACACACAAACACACAAACACACACACACACACACACACACACACACACACACACACACATATATATATATATATATATATATATATGAAATTGTCCAAACACAAAAGTATGGACGCTCTCAAGGATAGAGTAAGTTATATGGGAGATAGAAATTCAGAACTGGAAGACAAAAGAGAAGAAACAGTTTGTGAGTCCAAAGTTTCATTAAATTCAAAACTTTTTGTCAAAAGAACATGATGGAACTGTGGTATATTCTTAAACATACCAAGACGCAGATCATGGAAAAACCAAAAGGGAAAGAAATTCGAACCAAAGGCATGGAGAACTTATTCAACAAAATTATCAAAGAAAATTTTCCCACTCTCTCAATAGAAAGTCCCATCAAGTTACAAGAAGCTAACTAAACTCCGAACAATCTGAACCAAAGGAGAAATTCTCTAAGACATATTATCATTAAGACTCTAAACTTCAATAACAATGAGAAAGACCTGAAAGCAACTAAGGAGAAACAACACATTACATATTAAAGTAACCCCATCAAAATTACTACAGACTTCTCAACGTAAATCCTGAAGGCAAGAAGGGCCTGGAATGGAACACTGCAAAGTCTAAGAACTTATGGCTTCAAACCCAAACTACTTTACCCAGCAAAAGCAACCCTCATAATAGATGGTGAGAGAAAAACTTTCCATGACAAAACTCAGCTTTACAACTATATGAACACAAAGCCAACCTATAGGGAGTACTTCAGGGAATTTTCTACACAGAAGAACCAAATAACCAACCTCAAGTTCCTATAAAAAGAAGATCACAATAACCAAAGTCAGAGAAGGCACAAATAACTGCAAAGTCTAAGAAAACACCAAACCACTTAAACCACCATAATATGGCAGATAATCAAATCAAACCTCACAGTTATTACCATAAATATTAATGGTCTTAATTCATCCATCAAGAGACATAAGATACCTGGGTAGATCAGGGAATTAGACCCCTTAATCTGCTGTCTTCAAGAAACCCACCTTGCCAGGAGTGGTAGTGTATGGATTTAATCCCAGCACTTGGGAGGCAGAAGTAGGAGGATCACCATGAGATCAAGGTCATCCTGAGACTACATAGTAAATCCCAGGTCAGCCTGAGCTAGAGCAAGCCCCTACTTTACAAAAAAAGAAAAGAAGAAAAGGAAAAAAACCCTCCTCACCACTAAAGACAGACACCTCCTCAGGGCAAAAGGGTATAAAATGATATTCCAAGCAAACATAAATAAGAAACAAATAGGCATAGCTATAATAATATCAAATAAAATAGACTTCAAACCAAATGTAATAAAAAATGACAAAGAAGGCCACTTCTTACTTACCAAGGGAATGATCCAACAAGGAGATATCATAATCATGAATCTTTATGCACCCAACACAGGTGCGCTACAATTCATAAAACAAAAGCTACTTCACAAGAAAACAGAAATAACCACCAACACCATCACAGTTGGGGACTTTAACACTCCACTATCAGCAATAGATAGATCATCGAAACAGAAAATTAACAAGGAAGTGAGAGAGGTCAACAAAACCATAGGTCAATTAGACCTAATAGACATCTACAGAATATTCTTATCAGCAGCCCAAGGAACCTTCACTAAAAGAGATCATATAGTGGGTCATAAAGCCTGCCTCCCTTATTTAGGAAGATTGACATAATTCCCTGCATGATATCAAACCACAATAATGTATTGCTAGAATTTAACAACAGAAGATGTGCTGGGAATCCCAATAGTTCCTGGAAACTGAACAGCACACTTTTAGAAAAAAAAATTTAGTAGTAGACAAAATTAAAAATGAAATTGCAAAATTTCTAGAAATGAATGATAAGGACAATATAATGTACCAAAACTTATACGACAAAAGGAATGCAGTCCTCAGGGGAAAATTCATAGCACTAAATGTCTTCATAACAAAGACAGAGAGATCCCAAATCAACAACCTAACCATCCACCTAGAGTCACTAGAAAAGCAAGAAGAATCCAAACCCAAAAAGCTCCCAATGCAAAGAAATAATTAAGATTACAGCAGAAATCAATGAATTGGAAACTAAGAAAACAATTTTAAAAATTGATGAAACAAAGAGCTGGTTCTTTGAAAAAAAAAAAAAAACAAGCAAGATTGATCAACCAATGGCCAATTTGATCAAGAAAAAATAAAGAGATGCTTCAAATTAACAAAATTAGAAATGAAAAAGAAGAGATCACAGCAGACATAATTGGAATTGGGAGACTCATCAGGACTTATTTCAAAATCCTCCACTCACAAAACTAGATACTATAGAGGAAATAGATGAATTCTTGGGCACAAACCACCTACCACAGCTCAACTCAGAGCAGATTATCTCCTAAACAAACCTATCACACTCATCGAAATTGAAAGGGTAAGCAAAAACCTCCCCCAAAAGAAGAGTCCAGGACCAGATGGCTTCTCAGCTGAATCTTTCTCAAACTGCACCACACAATTGGAGATCAGGGAAAACTCCCAAACTCCTATGAAGCTACTATCACCCTAATACCAAAACCAGCAGAGATGCCATAAGAAAAGAAAACTACAGACCTATTTCCCTGATTAACTTAGACGCAAAGCTCCGAACAAACCAAATTCAACAACACATCAAATCCATTATCTACCTTGATCAATGCACAAAAATCATTAGCCTTTCTATATGCAAAAGACAAAGATACAGAAAAAGAAAAGCAACATTGTCCCATATGGAATAATAATAACAACAACAAAAATAAAATGCCTTGGAATAACATTAACCAAGGATGTGGAAGACCTATATAATGAAAATATAAAAACACTCAAGAAAGAAATTGAGGAGTACTTGAGAAAGTAGAAAGACCTCTCATACTCCTGGATAGGCAGAATTAACACTGTGAAAAGGGGAATCTTACCAAAAGCTATATATAGATTTGAAGCAATACCAATAAAGATCCCACCATTTTTATTCACAGAGATAGAAAAAAATAATCTCAAAATTCAAATGGAATGGTAAAAGGCCTCGGATATCCAAGCATATCTTCAGCACAAAAAAACTATGGAAGCATCACCATACCTGATCTAAAGCTATATTATAAAGCCATAGTAATAAAAACAACATGGTACTGGTATAAAAACAGGATTATAGAACAATGGAACAGAATCAAGGACCCGGACTATGGGTCAAGTAACTGCAGCTACTTGATATTTGACAAAGGCCCTAACAATGTAGACTGGAAAAAATCAAACAAACAGCATCTTCAACAAATGGTGCTGTCCAAATTGGATAACCATGCACAGGAAAATGAAACTTGATCCACACATATTGCCATGCATAAAAATCAAGGCCAAATGGATCAGAGACTTCAATATGAGACTGGAAACTCTGTGACTAACTGGAAGAAAAAATAGGAGGAACTTTCCACAATATAGGGTGGGAAAAGACTTCCTGAGCAAAACCCCAGTAGCTCAGGAAATTAAACAATCACACAACCATTGGGATCTCATGAAGATGAAAAGTTTTCTAACAGACAAACATACAAAAGCAGAGCTAATAGATTGGTGTCATAAAATCCTGTATCCTGAAAGACAGACTAGAAGGTTTAACCTTCATTAGATCCTTAGAGGGAATACCTGAATCACAGGGCCCTGGAGAAGGTATGAGGAAGACTAACCTTAATCATCTCCTGTTTCCCTCTCTCTCATTCTCCTTCTTTGCACTCTTACTTCTTTCTCTTTTATATTGACTGTCTTTTCCTTCCTTCTTTTCCCTTGGTGCTAGCCTGTAACTCCTAGTACCAGGATGTGGTTAACATCCACAATGAGCTGTTGATCAGACAGACCTACAAGGTTTCCCAAAAGAAGACAGATTTCTGTCAAAGTACTTGATGACCCGCCAAAGGTTAATGGCAATACCCCACTGCCAAAGACACCTGTGGCGATGATGCAAGGAGTAGAACACGGAGAGACCAGGCTGGATTCTGGAAGGGTCATCCTCACACAGCTCGCTTGTCCAATGACAAGAGGTGTGACGTGAGTGACTGGGGGAAAATGATGAACATCTGTCCAAGAAACACAAGAGGGCCTACACCTATCATTTTTTTTCTAAAATAATAATGGTTATCCCACTTATGTGGTGCTGACTTCACTTCCAGTTAGTGAATTTGCTTCTCTTTTTCAGATGGACACATACCTGAGGAGAGAATCAGCCCACCATATGTCACCAGGGCCCCAGCTGAAACCAGAGAGTAATTGGGGAAATGAGCAAGAGTGCTGCTTTCTCGGTAAACCTGGTACCTCCACAAGACGGAAGGAGATAGACAAACCACAAGACTGAAGGAGATAGATATAGAGAACCCTCAGTGGCTACCACACCAGAGATCCAGAGACACCGAGGTTCCCAAGACATTGTCACTGAAGTAGAACTAAGAGGAAGCCAACATGGATCAGGGAAATTCACAGAAGTGGGGTGGAGAAAGATTGTTAGAGACCCAGTTGGGACCTTATGCATAGAGACATTGCATCTTCCCCATAACAGAAGGCTGCCCCCACAATGCATGACACATACTCCCCAACCAGGAGGGTCCCTTCTGTGATGGGAAGACAGGGAGGAGGCTAACTATAGTACCAACATGGCTATATACACAGTGTCTACATAGCTCATAAAAAAAATCTAACAAATGTTGGTGAGGATGTGGGGAAAGAGGAAATCTCATACACTGTTGGTGGGAATGTAAACTTGTACACCCACAATGGAAATCAATTTGATGACTTCTGAAAAGGATGAACAGAAACCTACCAACAGACCCAGTTATTCCCTTACTGGGCATTTATCCTAAATGCTCCATGCATTAATGCAGAGACATTTGCTCAACCATGTTTATACGTGCTCAATTTAGTATAGCTAAGAACTGGAATCAACCCAGTTGCCCATCATTGGATGAATGGATAACGAATTGTGGTACATTTACATAATGGAATTCTACTAGGCATTGAGAAAAAAAATGATAGAATGAAATTTGTAGAAAAATGGATAGACTTTGAACAGATCATACTCAGCAAACTCACACAATAACAGAAAGACAAATGCAGCATGGTGTCACGTATGTGTGGTTCCGAACCTGGACCTGCTGGAGTTACTGCCATAATTAATTAGGTAACTCAAGTACCAGACAATAGAGATAAAATGGTTTGGTGGAGGGGAAGGAGAAAGGGTAAAACAAATGCAAAATTAAATCTAAAATGAGCTGGTACCATAGAAACCATTATCATTGGAGATAGCCTAAAGATATAACCCACAAAGGGAGTAAAGGGAGTAAAAAGTAAGGATCTGGTGTAGGTGGGATGAAGCCGAAGCTTAAGAGAATTTTTTTTTCTGTGTCAGACATGTAACTTGCAGTATCAGAGATTGGTTGCTACCCACATTGAGCTGTTGATAGGAGAGACCTATGAGGTCTCCAAATCAAGACAGCTTTCTGTCAAAGCATTTGATTACCTGCCTGTGGTAAAAGCTAAGACACTATTGCTGAAGACGCCATATGCTCCTGACACAGAGCAAGGAGAGACCTGGCTGGAATTCAGAAGAATGCGAGTCCCAAAACAGCATGTCTAGTGCTGGAAAGTGCTACATGAGCAACTGGGAGAAAATGGCCAGCAGGGGTCTGAGCAGCCAGAGGTCAAAGCTACTCAGAACCAAACACCCTCACACAGTGTACATGCCCATGCAGTAGTGGCAAAGAGCCTCACTGGGTAACCAGTAGTTTTCTGATTGGCTAAGAGACCCTCTCAGTGTAAAAGGAACACAAATCAAAATTGGGAACCAGATCAGAATCCTGTGGAGACAAAGAATATGTTGCCCAGTGTCAAGCTCTCACTAGTCTTTGGATAAAAGAGGGGTTACATACATCAAATGTCTACTAAATTAGTAATGCTTATACCATTTAAATTATACTGACTTCATTCTTTCTTGGAAAATCTGCTCTTCTTTTTCAGAAGGTATCAAGACCAGAGAAGATAAACTGCCATTCACACTTTTGCCAAGCCACAGCTGAAAACCCAGGAAAGTGGGGGAGATGAGCAAGAGCGCTGCTTCCATGCTATACCTGATAATCAGCTCCAGGGTATAGGAGACAGACCCTGAGGATAGTCAACACTTACAAAAGCAGAGATCTAGAGGTCCTAAGAGCTTATCACAGAAGTAGACTTAAAACTCACCCACCATGGCTCAGAGAATTTTGTGGTAGAGGGTCAGAAACATTCTAAGAGTCACATGTTGAGAAATCATGCCTGTGGCATTCCCTCCCCCACAAAAGATAACTGACTATTTCTCCCATAATGCATAAACCACAACCCCATGGGGAAGACCTGCAACCCTACTGAGAAGTGTCCTCAATGGAATGGGGGTGAGGACCAGGGAAAAGAGGCTATCAAGCCATGATGCATCCATATGAAACATCTTGTTAACAACAATAATAATAATAGACATTAAATAAGACCATCTGCCATTACCAATTTGGTTTTGCTCCAGGAATGGAAGGATGGCTTATTGTACAAAAATCAATAAATATAATGCAACACATAAATAGACTTAAGGAGAAATCACATGATCTTCAAAATAGATGCTAAAACGGCCTGTGACAAAGAACAACACATCTTCATGATAAAAGTCCTGAAGAAACTGGGAATAGAGAGAACAAATATCAACATAGTTAAGACTGTACCCAACAGACCTATTGATAGCATTTCCTTACTGCAGAAAACCTGACAGCATTTTCTCTGATACTGAAAGGCCCAAGAATTCAGAAGCTCAGAAATACTATCACGCTCCAAGGGGAACTTAAGCGGGCTCCCTGCATACCTCAAACTCCAGGCTTTACTCTCTGTTGGAAGCAAGTGAAGAATCCCTCTTCTCATTATATCAGAGCCCACTCCTAATATAAAACTAGGTAAAAGGGCATGAGATAGCCCTCAAGTATGGGAAATGAGTAATGAAGTGAACCACTTATTTGGTTTATGTAAATAGCCTGCACTGTAAGCCTTACACTATAAGCCTTAATAGCCTTAGTAGCTCGCACCATAAGCTGTAGCAGCCTGCCTCAGACCACCAAGGTCATAGGAGGCTGATACCATACTCTGCTACCCCCACCTAAGGAATTGCGCAAAGGCTGACCTCCAAGGTCATAGGAGACTGGTACCACACTCTGCTACTACTCCCACCCAAGGACCTGTGCAAATGCTGACCACCAAGGTCATAAGAGAATGATTGGTCCACGAGGGGTTTGAACAAATTAAACTAATTGGCTTAGAAATTATGGGGTGGCACAAACTGACTGGCTAACACCCTGCGGGCTCCTGATATTAAAAAATGATTGGTCTAATGCACAGGCTTTGTTAGAAACCCTATAAAAACTATCCTGTTCCTGCATTTGGGGCTCTGCAGTCCTCTACCCCTGTGATGTGTACGACTGTGGGCCCCAGCGCGCTTGGAAAAAAATCCTCTTGCATTTTGCATCAAGACCGCTTCTCGTGAGTGATTTGGGGTGTCGTCATATCCGGGCAGAGCGTGGGGGACCCCCTGCTGGGGTTTTTTCCTTCATTGGGGGCTCGTCCGGGATGTGAAGGCCCCCCACACACACCCAAGAACTGACTTGGAGGTAAGGGGGCCCCTTCTGGAGTGAATGTGTGCCAGCCGGCGTTTTCGCTCTGAGTATCTGGTTTCTGGGACACGTACTTTTGGCTTGGTTTGATTTGCAGCCATCCTCTAGGGCAGTAAAGGACCAGAGGACCATGATCAGCAGACGTGCTAGGAGGATCACAGGCTGCCACCCTGGGGGACGCCCTGGGAGGTGAGGAGAGCCAGGGACGCCTGGCAGTCTCCTACTGTTGGTCAGAGGACCGGGTACTGTTGTTAGAGTGGAAGCTTCCTCCTTCGCGGCCGTCCGATTCTTTTGCCTGCTTGTGGAAGACGTGGACGGGTCTCTGGTGTCTGGATTTGTTAGTCTCAGTTGTGTGTGTTGTTGTTGCTCTTTGTGTCTTTGTCTATAGTTCTAAAATGGGACAGACAGTGGCAACGCCCCTTAGCTTGACTCTTGACCATTGGACTGAAGTTAAATCTAGGGCCCATAATTTGTCAGCTGAGGTTAGAAGGAGACCCTGGCAAACGCTTTGTGCCTCTGAGTGGCCAACTTATAAGGTCGGATGGCCATCAGAAGGAACCTTTAATTCTGAGACTATTCTGGCTGTTAAAGATATTATTTTTCAGAATGGACCAGGCTCCCATCCCAACCAAGAGGCTTATATCCTCACCTGGAAGGATTTGGTGGACAACCCCCTGCCGTGGGTCAGTCCGTGGCTGAATAAACCCAGAAACTCAAGCTCTAGAGTCCTGACTCTTGAAAATGCAAAAAAGCCCTCTCCTGAGGGAGCCAGACCTCCCCCTCATATCTATCCTGAGATCGAAGAGCCTCCGGCTTGGCTGGAGACTCAGCCTGACCCTCCCCCCACTTACCTAGTCCCGGGAGCTGAGGGGAGGCCTCTCGCCCCTCCCGAAGTTCCGCCCTCCGCACTTCCCATGCCTCCGCCCCTCGCCCCTCCCAAAGCTCCGCCCTCTGCCCTTCCCATGCCTCCACCCCTCGCCCCTCCCAAAACTCCGCACTCCGCCATGACCGCTCTGCCCTTCGCCCCTCCTGAAACTCCACCCTCCACCCTTCCCAAGCCTCCATACCCCGCCCCCGAGCCTCCACCTCCAAGCTTGCCTGGGCTTCCTCCCTCTGCCCCTCCCGAGCTCCTGGAAATGGGAGGGCCAGCCGCAAGGACGCAGAGCTGGAGAGATGCTACCCCAGAGGGAGCATATGGAATTGTAACACTGCCGCTACGCGAGGCAGGTCCTCCCATGCTGGGGTGCCAACTACAACCCCTACAATATTGGCCTTTTTCCTCTGCAGATCTTTATAACTGGAAAGCTAACCACCCCCCTTTTTCAGAGGAACCCCAACACCTCATGAGGCTGATGGAGTCTCTTATGTTTTCTCATCAGCCTACCTGGGATGATTGCCAACAGCTGTTGCAGACACTCTTCACAACCGAGGAATGAGAGAGAATTTTAATAGAGGCCAGAAAAAATGTCCCTGGGGCCAACGGGCGGCCCACGCAGCTGCAGCATGAGATAGACATGGGGTTCCCTCTGACTCGCCCTGTTTGGGACCACAATACAGCTGAAGGTAGGGAGAGCTTAAAAATCTATCGCCAAGCTCTGGTGGCAGGTCTCCAAGGTGCCTCCAGAAGGCCCACCAATTTGGCCAAGGTGAGAGAGGTGATGCAGGGGCTGATGGAGTCTCCCTCAGTGTTTCTTTAGAGGTTCATGGAAGCATTTAGAGGTTCACACCCTTTGACCCCACCTCTGAGATTCAAAAAGGCTCAGTAACATTAGCTTTCATAGGACAGTCAGCTCCTGATATTAGAAAGAAACTTCAGAGATTGGAGGGATTACAGGAAGCTGAGCTGCGTGATTTAGTAAAAGAGGCAGAAAAGGCATATTACAAAAGGGAGACAGAAGAGGAAAAGGAGCAAAGGAGAGAGAGAGAGAGAGAGAAGAACGTGAGGAGAGACGTGAGAAAGAGAGAGAAGAAAGGGAGGATAGGCGCAATAGACGACAAGAGAAAAATCTGACCAGGATCCTGGCCACAGTGGTAGAAAAAAAAAGGAGAAAGGGAGAGAAATTTTCGAAAGTTTAGAACAGGCCCTAGGCAGATAGGGAACCTGGGCAACAGGACCCAACTTGATAGAGATCAATGTGCCTGTTGCAAGGAGAAAGGGCACTGGGCAAGAGACTGCCCTAAGAAGAACAGCAAAAGACCTAGGGTCCTACCCCTTGGAGAAGATGAAGACTAGGGAGGACAGGGCTCGGAGCCCCTCCCTGAGCCCAGGGTAACTCTGAAGGTGGAGGGGAAGCCAGTCGAATTTCTCGTGGACACTGGCGCTGAACATTCGGTACTCTTGCAACCACTGGGAGGACTAAAAGATAAAAAAATCCTGGGTTCTGGGTGCTACTGGACAACGGCAATATTCATGGACTACCCGAAGAACCGTTGACCTGGGAGTAGGATGGGTAACCCACTCATTCTTAGTCATCCCTGAATGTCCAGCGCCCCTCCTTGGTAAGGACCTATTAACCAAGATGGGTGTTCAAATTTCCTTCAAATCAGAAAAACCAGAAGTGTCTGCTGGAGGTCGACCCATCACTGTGTTGACTCTCCAACTAGATGATGAGTATCGATTATACTCTCCCCCGGTAGAGCCTAATCAAGACCTAAAGCCCTGATTAGAACAATTTCCCCAAGCCCGGGCAGAAACTGCGGGCATGGGCTTGGTGAAACAAGTACCCCCACAGGTCATTCAACTAAAAGCCAGTGCTATACCAGTATCAGTCAAACAATATCCCATGAGCCGAGAGGCCCGAGAAGGAATTCGGCCCCATATCCTAAGACTGATTCAACAAGGTATTCTGGTATTGGTTCAGTCCCCCTGGAACACCCCCTTACTGCCAGTTAGAAAACCCGGAACCAATGATTACCGCCCAGTATAGGATTTGAGAGAAGTCAATAAAAGAGTATAGGACATACATCCAACTGTCCCAAACCCTTACAACCTCCTTAGTGCCCTCCCACCAGAGCGGATTTGATATACAGTGTTGGATCTAAAAGATGCTTTCTTCTGCCTAAGATTACATTTGGACAGCCAACCTCTTTTTGCCTTTGAATGGAGAGACCCAGATACAGGAAGGACTGGGAAGCTCACCTGGACCCAGTTGCCCCAGGGATTCAAGCACTCCCCAACCATCTTTGATGAAGCCCTACACAGGGACCTAGCCAATTTTAGAGTTCAACACCCACAGGTAACCCTCCTTCAATATGTTGATGACTTACTCCTGGCAGGAGCTACCCAACAGGACTGTCTAAAAGGTACAAAAGCATTACTACTGGAGCTGACTGACCTTGGTTACCGCGCCTCGGCTAAGAAGGCCCAAATATGCAAAAGAGAGGTAACATATTTGGGGTACTCCTTGCGGGATGGACAAAGATGGCTGACAGAGGCATGAAAGAGGACTGTAGTACAAATACCGGTCCCAACTACGGCCAGACAAGTTAGGGAGTTCCTGGGGACAGCTGGGTTCTGCAGACTATGGATCCCAGGGTTTGCACCCCTAGCTGCCCCCCTCTATCCACTAACTAAAGAGAAAGGAAAATTCATTTGGACCTCTGAACACCAGGGGGCATTTGATGCCATCAAGAAGGCACTATTAAGTGCACCTGCCCTAGCCCTCCCTGATGTGACCAAACCATTCACCCTTTACGTAGATGAGCGTAAGGGGATAGCCCGGGGAGTCCTAATCCAATCCTTAGGGCCATGGAGAAGACCCGTTGCCTACCTATCAAAGAAACTTGACCCCATGGCTAGTGGATGGCCTATATGTCTAAAAGCCATAGCGGCAGTGTCCACGTTGATCAAAGATGCTGATAAACTAACTCTAGGGCAGAGGATAACTGTCATTGCCCCCCATGCCCTGGAGAGCATTATCCGGCAGCCCCCAAACCGATGGATGACTAACGCCCGTATGACTCACTACCAGAGCCCGCTCCTCACAGACAGGATAACGTTTGCCCCGCCTGCCATCCTCAACCCCGCTACACTTCTGCCTGAAGAAACTGATGAGACAGTGACTCATGACTGTCATCAACTGCTGGTTGAGGAAACTGGGATCCGAAAGGATCTCACAGATGTCCCACTGACTGGAGGAACATTAACCTGGTTTACAGATGGAAGCAGTTACATTGTAGAAGGTAAGAGGATGGCTGGGGCGGCGATACTAGACGGGACACGAACAGTCTGGGCCAGCAGTCTGCCAGAAGGAACTTCAGCACAAAAGGCTGAATTCATAGCCCTCACACGGGCCTTACGACTAGCTGAAGGAAAGTCTGTGAATATCTACACGGACAGCAGGTACGCTTTTGCTACTGCACACGTACACGGGGCCATCTACAAACAGAGAGGGCTACTTACTTCAGCAGGAAAAGAAATTAAAAACAAAGAAGAAATTCTAAGTTTGCTAGAAGCTCTACATCTACCCAAAAGACTGGCCATTATGCATTGCCCTGGCCACCAAAAAGCCAAAGATTTCATCTCCAAAGGAAACCAGATGGCTGACCAAGCGGCCAAGCAGGCTGCCCAGGGGGTCAACCTTCTGCCCATAATTGAGAAACCAAAGAACCAAAAAAGTGAGCAACGATATACCCCAGGTGACTGACAAGAAGTTATAAAGTTAGGCCAGTTCTCTGAAACTCCAGAGGGGGCCTGTTTTACCTCAGAGGGAAAAGAGATTCTACCTCAAGCAAAGGGACTAGAGTACGTTCAACAAATACACCGCCTAACCCATCTGGGGGCCAAACATCTACAAAAACTGCTGCAGACGTCTCCTTACCATATTCTGAGGTTGCCAGAGATAGCTGGATCAGTAGTCAAGCATTGTGTACCTTGCCAGATGGTCAATGCTAATCCCTCAAGAATGCCTCCTGGGAAGAGGCTAAGGGGAGACAGCCCAGGTGCTCACTGGGTAGTGGACTTCACTGAGGTAAAACCAGCTAAATATGGTAATAAGTATTTACTAGTTTTTGTAGACACTTTTTCAGGATGGGTAGAGGCTTATCCTACCAAGAAAGAAACCTCAACCGTGGTGGCTAAGAAGATACTGGAAGAAATTTTCCCAAGATTTGGGATACCCAAGGTAATAGGATCAGACAATGGTCCAGCCTTTGTTGCCCAGGTAAGTCAGGGACTGGCCAAAATATTGGGGATTGATTGGAAATTACATTGTGCATACAGACCCCAAAGCTCAGGACAGGTAGAAAGGATGAATAGAACCATTAAAGAGACCCTCACCAAATTGACCGCAGAGACTGGCGCTAATGATTGGATAGCTCTCCTACCCTTTGTGCTCTTTAGGGTCAGAAACACACCCAGACAATTTGGACTGACCCCCTATGAATTGCTATATGGGGGGCCTCCTCCAGTGGTAGAAATAACCTCTATACATAGTACTGATGTGCCTCTTTCCCAGCCTCTGTTCTCTAGGCTCAAGGCGCTCGAGTGGGTGAGACAACAAGCGTGGAAGCGACTCCGGGAGGCTTACTCAGGAGAAGGAGACTTACAGGTCCCACATCGCTTCCAGGTGGGAGATTCGGTCTATGTCAGACGCCACTGCGCAGGAAACCTTGAGACTCGGTGGAAGGGCCCCTACCTTGTCCTACTGACCACTCCAATGGCCGTGAAAGTTGAAGGAATACCCGCCTGGATCCATGCATCTCACGTCAAGCCTGCTCCGCCACCGGGCCCCGAATGGCAAGCCGAGAGGACAGACAATCCCCTTAAACTTAGGCTTCGCTGTGTGGCTTCTCCTTCTCCAGCTAGGTGAGGCCTCCAGTCCCCATGCCCCCCAAAAGTTGACTTGGCAAGTGCTTTCTCAAACGGGGGATATAATATGGACTGCAACTAGGGAAGCGCCCCCCTGGACTTGGTGGCCTGTCCTGACCCCAGACACATGTGCTCTGGTAGCCGGGGTAGAATTTTGGGATATCCCAGAGCTCACCCTAGAGGAGGTCTCTAGAGAAGTCCACTCTCATGTGGCTAAGCGGGCACTCATGCAAGGGGTCATCTCCCAAGGCCAATACATGGCAGACAACCCGGGGTGCAGCTCTGGGCCAGCCCAACATAAGATGCAGCATACTCCATTTTATGTCTGCCCCCAAACTTCTAAATGAAGTTGTGGAGGGATAAAACAGTTCTACTGTAAATACTGGGGTTGTGAAACTACAGGCAATACCTACTGGCACCCAGTTTCCTCCTGGGACCTGATTACTGTGCAGGAGGGATTAGATGGGAAAAAAGCAGTTCCTCTCAGCATCTCTTTCACCCCCCAAGGTCGAGAGTCCTGAGAATGGATAAAAGGAAAAACTTGGGGACTCAGGTTTTATATGACAGGATGGGATAAGGGCCTAACCTTTACTATACGACTTAAGATAGAGCCTCCCACCCCAAGACCAGTAGGACCTAATAAAGTTCTAGTAGAACAGGGACCCCCTAAAGTGGTATTACCCAAGCTCCCACCCACAGTGGCAGCCAAGACCCATCACATAACGACTGCTAGAACCCCTCTGACTAGCCCACTCTCAGAAGCCCCACATGGGACAGGACAGAGGCTCTTTAACCTAATCCAAGGGGCCTTCCTCACCATAAATGCCACCAAACCCAACATTACCTCTGCCTGCTGGCTTTGTTTATCCTCAGGACCATCCTACTATGAGGGGATGGAAACTATGGGAGAGTTTAATATGACTAAAGAACATAATAGCCGGTGTTCATGGGGGACCAAAAACAAGTTGACTCTCCCCGAGGTCTCAGGAAGGGGGGCATGTATAGGAAAGGCCCCCCCCCCCGTCCCACCAACATCTTTATAATGTTACTCTGACCTATAGTCAGACTTCAGACAACCAATATCTAGTGCCAGGGTATAACAGGTGGTGGGCATGTGATACTGGGCTAACTCTCTGTGCTTCTACTTCAGTTTTTAACCCATCCAAAAATTTCTGTATAATGGTCCAGCTTGTCCCCCGGGTTTACTACCATCCTGAAGAAGTAGTCATTGATGAATATGACTATCATCCCACCCGATCCAAAAGGGAGCCTGTAACCCTTACCCTAACAGTCATACTTGGTTTAGGGATAGCCGCTGGTGTGGGGATGGGGACCACAGCCCTGGTCACAGGACCACAACAATTAGAAAGAGAGCTTGGTGAACTACATGCTGTCATAAATGAGGATCCCCAAGCTTTAGAGAAATCTGTTAGTAATCTAGAGGAGTCCCTGACCTCCTTATTTGAAGTGGTCTTACAAAACCGGAGGGGATTAGACCTACTATTCCTAAAAGAAGGTGGATTATGTGCAGCCTTAAAGGAAGAATGTTGCTTTTATGTAGATCACTCAGGAGCTATCAGAGACTCCATGAGCAAGCTCAGGGAAAGACTAGAAAAGCGTCAAAGGGAAAGGGAAACTGACCAAGGATGGTTTGAGGGATGGTTTAACAAGTCCTCCTGGATGACTACTCTGCTTTCCACCCTGATGGGACCCTTAATGGTTTTGTTCCTGATGCTTTCAGTTGGGCCTTGCATACTTCATAAGATTTTTACTTTTGTTAGAGAACGAGTGAGTGCAGTCCAGATCATGATGCTTAGACAACAATATAAGGTCCTTCAGGGCAGAGAGGAAGATTACATTTAGTCCTTCCAAGTTCTAGGATTAGAAGTATTAACAAGAGAAAAAGTGGGAAATGAAAGGCCCAAGAATTCAGAAGCTCAGAAATACTATCACACGCCAAGGGGAACTTAAGCGGGCTCCCTGCATACCTCAAACTCCAGGTTTTACTCTCTGTTGGAAGCAAGTGAAGAATCCCTCTTCTCATTATATCAGAGCCCGCTCCTAATATAAAACTAGGTAAAAGGGCATGAGATAGCCCTCAAGGATGGGAAATGAGTAATGAAGTGAACCACTTATTTGGTTTATGTAAATAGCCTGCACTATAAGCCTTACACTATAAGCCTTAGTAGCTCACACCATAAGCTGTAGCAGCCTGTCTCAGACCACCAAGGTCATAGGAGGCTGATACCATACTCTGCTACCCCCACCTAAGGAATTGCACAAAGGCTGACCTCCAAGGTCATAGGAGACTGGTACCACACTCTGCTACTCCCACCCAAGGACCTGTGCAAATGCTGACCACCAAGGTCATAAGAGAATGATTGGTCCACGAGGGGTTTGAACAAATTAAACTAATTGGCTTAGAAATTATGGGGTGGCACAAACTGACTGGCTAACACCCTGCGGGCTCCTGATATTAAAAAATGATTGGTCTAATGCACAGGCTTTGTTAGAAACCCTATAAAAACTATCCTGTTCCTGCATTCGGGGCTCTGCAGTCCTCTATCCCTGTGAGGTGTACAACTGTGGGCCCCAGCGCACTTGGAATAAAATCCTCTTGCAGTTTGCATCAAGACCGCTTCTCGTGAGTGATTTGGGGTGTCGTCATATCTGGGCAGAGCGTGGGGGACCCCCTGCTGGGGTTTTTTCCTTCAATACTAGGAAGGAGACAAATGTGTCTGCTCTCATAAGGTTATTCAACAATGTACTCAACGCCTTAGCTAGATACAGCATTAAATCAAGAGAAAGAAATGCAAAGGGTACAAATAGGAGAGGAAGCAGTCAAGTTATATCTGTGTGAAAGTTACATGACATTTAAAAGAAATTAATTAGTGACTCCATGTGAAAACTCATATTTTCAACAAACCCATTAGCCAACTACTAGAATATCCAACAAAAATGCAAAAATAAGAGCTGGGTGTGGTGGTGTACAGCTTTTATGCCAGCACTCAGGAGGCAGAAGTTCAGGAGTACCACTATGAGTTTTAGGCCACCCTGAGACTACCTAGTAAATTCCAGGCCAGCCTGGCCTAAAGTGAGGCCCTACCTCAAAAAAAAAAAAGCAGAAACAAAACCTTGTCACCCTGTGCATTGATTACCTATGGCAGTTTCTAAAGTAATAGTAAGAACCTTAGCAGAAAATGTGGTGAGTAAACCTTATGTGCTCAAATAACACTGAGAGAGAAACACAGATTTCCAGAGGAAGCACAAGAAGAGAAAGAACAAGGGAGAATACATGAAGCAAGAAGAGTGTCAGTCAGAAAAATAAGGGACCTGGAGAATCAGCAAAAGACAGACAATTGGCCAGGTACATACAATTGGTTCATTCAAAGATACTTTTGAGACAGCAGAAGAAGAGAAAATGATAACTTTTTAGAAGCAGAATGGGGAATGTTAATGTGGTAAATGGAAAGAAATTTTTAAGTGTATTTTCAAAATAAAGCTTTTTATTTAGACTTAAATCAGTCTCTTTTTTTCTTGGAACTTAAACAAATTTGTCATATACACTTACCAATACCTCATTCTCAATGGGATCCATGAACCATAGAGAAATCTATATTCCTGTAGGCACTAGAGGATCATTAGCTTTTCTACAGCCATTATCTCAGTCAAGCCTGGTGCATGCACATAGTAGCCCAGCTACCTGGAACATACCATTATCCCAGAAGTCCATGGCCTCCACGGGATACATAGTAAGTCTTTTTCAACACATTACATAACTATCATCCATCCTCCTCAACCACAGTGACAAATCTGGATATTATAAGATTTGTGGCAGAAATTTTATTTCACAAATATTTAATTTCACATCAAATGTGTATTTAATAAATAAAGAATATTGCTATATTTTATGTTCTGAGTATGTAGGAGAGTGTGAAATAAAGTTGGTATATCTTGAATATCAGTTTACTTCATGGCATACTTGGCTTAAAGAAAAGTAAAATAGTGACAAACTTGTATCTTTTTAAAAGCCATTAAGAGTTCTTTCATTTTGTTTAAGGCAAAATACACACTTTCCTGTTTTAGTAGTTGGTAATAATTTCACAAGTACACATTGCATTTGGATCATATAGATTCTCATTTCCCTACACTCAGCCATCCCATTGCCCAATACCCTCCTTTCCTAATCCCCTTATAAGTGGATACACTGTTGAAGAGAATCAGCCCCTCCTCCAGCAACCGGTAACTGCCAGTATGTCCACAGAAGTGGATTCAAAGTCGTCTCTTCTACATCTCTAATGGACTGCTGAGTGCCGCTATTTTGTGCAGCTCTTATGCAGTGACCACAGTTGCTATGAGTTTATCAGTTTAAAGGCCATGTCATGATAGACAGGAAACCACCACAATATTCCTATGTACCCTTCAGATATGACATCCTCCCCAGTGCTTTGTGCCTTCCTGAGCCATGGGTGAGGACAATACAGATGCCACATCTAGAGCTGAGCTTTCAGCATTCATTTACTTTTAGCACAATGCTGCCTGCCAAAGGAAGCAACCTTTTCTGTATAAGGGAACTTAGCATATTATGTGGATATTAATGTACATATTTAGAAGGTATTCTAAGAACACAACTGTTCAACAAAATTTTAAAAAATCATACTAGATTGCTCCCTAGTGTCTATGGCTTTTCCAGCCACTGGTATTTTTTTTTTTCATAGAATGTTGCATGAACTCACTGGTATAGAGGAGGTATCAAATCCCATCAGTAAGTGGTTGGTTACCCGTTGTTGGGCCTTGAGAGGCCCAGACGTGAGGCCTAGTGGAACTTCCTGAGCCTAACTGCCTCCGCCCAGCTATGACTCAGAAGGGAGCCAAATGGCCTCTGGACTGTTATTTCCACATAGGAAATTAGAATTCCTGCCTGTGGGCACTTAGAACTCAGCAGGGGGCCAAATGGCCTCTGGCCTGCCACTTCCACACAGGAAGTTAGAGTCCCCCACTCCTTCGCTCTTACAACCAATCATCTCAAAGGTCGCGGTATGTTATTGGCCCTTACATCTCACCCCACCCTGAAGTCTCTGCCTTCATTCTCAACATTATATAAACACCCGCCTGTAACAATAAAGTGAGTTCCTGCTTTGAAAAGACTCCTAACTCAGCGTGGTTTTTCTCCCGTGGCCAGGAGAAGTTTCTAGGTCGTCCGTCATCATCCCCTCAACCCCTAGGGAGGAACCAGCAGGACTTGTTCTTCCCTCAGCACTACCTGTGCAGGAAGGAGCCCAACATCTGGCGCCCAATGTGGGGCTCTGGGACCCCGACAGACTAGTGCACCCCATGAGAGGCAGTTGTTGAGGAGGTAATCGGTGTGTGCCGGTGAGCGTACCCTCATAAGTTATGAGGTAGTCTTCATATTTACTGCACTAAACATTCTCTGTACCTGCTATTAATTTTTGTGGCCCAGATAGGAGATTTGAATGGACTGTCTTACCTCAGGACATGGCTAATAGCCCATCCATTTGTCAATATTACCTGTCATCCATTTTTTCTTCTCTTATCAATCTCCCCAATACCCTGCTTTGTATCTACATGGATGATATTATTCTTGGGTGCCTAGATTCCTCCACATTCCAAGACCTTACCCACCAATGTCTAACTATCCTTCATACTCACAGCTTTAAAGTAGCTCCTGAGAAAGTTCAAACCATGCCTCCCTTTAAGATCTTGGGCTCAACCCTTACCCCAGATACAGTTTCACCTGTTAAACCACAACTATATATTCAGGATTCTTACACCTTGCCTCAACTCCAGAAGCTCTTGGAAGAAATTAACTGGATGAGGCCTTGGATACCCATAACTACTAAAGAGCTGTCCCCTTTGTTTGACCTCCTAAAGGATCTTAACGTCTCCTCTCAGGTAATTTTGTCCCCTTGTCATCAACAAAATTTTTGTAAGGTACAACAGGCTATAAATACTGTGACCTTAAAGAGGTTCAATCCTAATTTGCCCATCTCCCTCTACATATTCCCTGGGGAAACATTATGCACCACACTATTGTCCCAGGAAGGTGAGCCCATCCAATGGATCTGAAGGAACCCCAGGAGGGGGACCCCACGCTCTGCCCAGATATGGCGACACCCCAAATCACTCACGAGAAGCGGTCTTGATGCAAACTGCAAGAGGATTTAATTCCAAATGCGCTGGGGCCCACAGTCGTACACCGCACAGGGGTAGAGGACTGCAGAGCCCCAAATGCAGGAACGGGACAGTTTTTATAGGGATTCTAACAAAGCCTGTGCATTAGACCAATCTTTTTTTTTTCCAGGAAACATCTTTTTCTTTTTTTAATTTTTTTTTCATTTTTTTAATTTTTATTAACACTTTCCATGATTATAAAATATATCCCATGGTAATTCCCTCCCTCCCCACCCCCACACTTTCCCATTTGAAATTCCATTCTCCATCATATTACCTCCCCATTACAATCATTGTATAGATTCTTTACTTCCTTGGTTAGGTACATTCCAAGGTACTTTATTTTTTTTGATGCAATTGTGAATGGGAGTGATTTTCTGATTTCATCCTCTGTGTGTTTGTTGTTAGCATATATGAAGGCTGCTGATTTCTGTGTATTTATTTTGTATCCTGCTACATTGCTGTAGGTTTTGATCAGCTCTAACAGCTTGCTAGTAGAGTCTTTAGGGTCCTTTATGTATAGAATCATGTCATCTGCAAATAATGATAGCATGATTTCTTCCTTTCCAATTTGTATCCCTTTTATGTGTGTCTCTTGCCTTATTGCTATGGCTAAGACTTCCAAAACTATATTAAATAAAAGTGGGGACAGTGGATACCCTTGTCTTGTTCCTGATTTTAGTGGAAAAGCTTCCAGTTTTTCCCCATTTAGTAATATGTTGGCTGTAGGCTTGTCATAAATAGCCTTTATTATATTGAGATATGTTCCTTCAATTCCCAGTCTCTGTAGGACTTTTATCATGAAGGGATGTTGGATTTTGTCAAATGCTTTCTCTGCGTCTAATGAGATGATCATGTGATTTTTGTCCTTCAACCCGTTTATGTAATGTATTACATTTATAGATTTGCGTATGTTGAACTATCCCTGCATCTCTGGGATAAAGCCTACTTGGACAGGGTGAATGATCTTTTTGATATATTCTCGTATTCTGTTTGCCAATATTTTGTTGAAAATTTTTGCATCTATGTTCATGAGGGAGATTGGTCTGTAATTTTCTTTTTTTGTTCTATCTTTGCCTGGTTTTGGTATCAGGGTGATGCTGGCCTCATAGAAGGAGCTTGGTAGAATTCCTTCTTTTTCTATTTCCTGGAAAAGCTTAAGAAGCAATGGTGTTAGCTCTTTCTTAAAAGTCTGGTAAAATTCAGCAGTGAATCCGTCCGGGCCTGGGCTTTTTTTAGTAGGGAGATTATTGATAACTGTTCGGATCTCCATGTTTGTTATAGGTCTATCTAAGTGATTAATCTCATTTTGATTTAATTTAGGTAGGTCATATAGATCAAGGAAATCATCCATTTCTTTCAGATTTTCATACTTTGTGGAGTATATGCTTTTATAGTATGTCCCTATGATTTTTTGAATTTCTCTGGAATCTGTTGTGATATTACCTTGTTCATCTCTGATTTTATTAATTTGTGTCTCTTCTCTCTTTCTTTTGGTCAGATTTGCTAAGGGTTTATCAATCTGTTTATCCTTTCAAAGAACCAACTCTTTGTTTCATTAATTCTTTGGATTGTTCTTTTTGTTTCTATTTCATTAATTTCTGCCTTAATCTTTATTATTTCTTCCCGTCTACTGATTTTTGGTTTGCCTTCTTCTTCTTTTTCCAAGGCTTTAAGGTGAAGCATTAGGTCGTTTACTTGCGACCTTTCTAATTTCTTAATATAGACACTCAAGGCTATAAATTTACCTCTCAGAACTGCCTTCATTGTGTCCCAGAGATTTTGGTATGTTGTGTTCTCATTATCATTTGACTCTATAAATTTTTCGATTTCCTTTTTGATTTCTTCATTGACCCATTCATCATTTAGTAGTGTATTGTTTAGTTTCCATGATTTTGTGTATGCTCTATAGCCTTTCTTGCTACTGATTTGTAGTTTAATTCCATTGTGGTCAGATAGAATGCAAGGAATTATTTCAATTTTCCTGAATTTGTTAAGATTTTCTTTGTGTCCTAATATATGGTCTATTTTAGAGAATGTTCCATGTGCTGCTAAAAAGAATGTATATTCTGCAGCCCTTGGATGAAATGTCCTGTATATATCTGTTAAGTCCATTCCTTCTATGACCTCATTTAGTCCAGATGCCTCTCTGTTTATTTTTTCCCGGGATGACCTGTCAATTGATGAGAGTGGGGTGTTAAAGTCACCCACCACCACTGTGTATGGTGTTATCTGTGACCTTAGTTCTGATAGTGTTTGTTTGATGAATTTGGGAGCCCCCATGTTAGGTGCATATATGTTTAGGATTGTAATGTCCTCCTGTTGGAGTGTGCCCTTAATCAATATAAAGTGACCTTCCTTATCTTTCTTGACTAACGTTGGATTAAAGTCTACCCTGTCCGATATTAGGATAGCAACCCCTGCTTGTTTTTTAGGCCCATTTGCTTGAAACACCATCTTCCAACCTTTCACCCTAAGATAATGTCTATCCTTTGTAGAAAGGTGAGTTTCTTGGAGACAACAAATTGTAGGATCCTGCTTTTTAACCCAGTCTGCAAATCTATGTCTTTTCGTTGGGGCATTGAGGCCATTGATATTAAGAGATATTATTGAAAGGTGTGTATTTTTGTTTGCCATTTGTGTGTGTGTGTGTGTGTTTCTGGTTCTACCTGCGCTCACTTCTGTTAACTAGTATTTGAGTATTGCTTGTTTTTTCTAGGTTCCTTATATGTGTGCTTTTCCTTTTGTTCAGCATGGAGGATTCTATCAAGTATTTTCTGTAGAGCTGGTTTTGTCTTCAAATACTCCTTTAACCTGCTTTTGTCAAGGAATGTCTTTATTTCTCCATCTATTTGAATGGATAACTTTGCAGGATAAAGTAACCTTGGTTGACCGTTGTTATTTTTCAGAACTTGGAATATATCACTCCAAGCCCTTCTGGCTTTAAAAGTTTGTGTTGAATAATCTGCTGTAATCCTGATGGGTTTGCCGCTACTGGGGCCACTGTTATTGGTGCTGGAGCCGCTGATGTTGCTGCCGAACTCTGCTCCTGCTTGGGTCCCGCTCTTGGCATGGCCGGGTCCCGGGCTGCTGTTCTGTTCGCTGGAGCTGGGCTCACGCAGTGTGGGAGGGGAGGGAGCCGCAGCTGCTCTGATTCTCTCGCTGCTCCAAGCGTTCTTCTACCTCGCGGTCTGCTCCTCCGCTGCTCGCTGCCGCTCTCCCCTCACGTTTCCCGAGTTGCAGAGAGCACGGTGTGAGGGGAAGCTCCCACACCTGGCTTTTCCTGCAGCTCATTTTTTTAATATCAGGAGCCCGCAGGGTGCGAGCCAGTCAATTTGTGCCACCCCATAGTTTCTAAGCCAATTAGTTTAATTTGTTCATGCCCCTCGTGGACCAATCATTCTCTTATGACCTTGGTGGTCAGCATTTGCACAGGTCCTTGGGTGGGAGTAGCAGAGTGTGGTACCAGTCTCCTATGACCTTGGAGGTCAGCCTTTGTGCAATTCCTTAGGTGGGGGTAGCAGAGTATGGTATCAGCCTCCTATGACCTTGGTGGTCTGAGACAGGTTGCTACAGCTTATGGTGTGAGCTACTAAGGCTTATAGTGTAAGGCTTATAGTGCAGGCTATTTACATAAACCAAATAAGTGGTTCACTTCATTACTCATTTCCCATCCTTGAGGGCTATCTCATGCCCTTTTACCTAGTTTTATATTAGGAGCGGGCTCTGATATAATGAGAAGAGGGATTCTTCACTTGCTTCCAACAGAGAGTAAAACCTGGAGTTTGAGGTATGCAGGGAGCCCGCTTAAGTTCCCCTTGGCGTGTGATAGTATTTCTGAGCTTCTGAATTCTTGGGCCTTTCAGATCCACCTCTCAATGGGTGGGATCCCCAGAGTTTATTCTATAACCAACCAGGTTGCTGATTGCATTATCAAGGGCAGAGACACCTCTGTCCGGTTGTTTGGCACAGAACCTCACCTTATTGTCACTCCCTTTAAGATAACTGATTTCACCTGGCTTCAGAGAAATAATAACAGAGTTGCTATGGCTCTCGAGGGGTTTCTAGGTAAAATTGATTGCCATCATGGCTCCCATAAATGGATGAGTTCTTGCTCCAGGTTAGAATGGAAGCCCCCCAGGCTTTTCCTGTCTCAACCTAACCCTGACTTTCTTACCATGTTTACCGATGGAGGACACCTGGGGGCTTCCCTAGTCTTTACCCTCCCTTAAAACATAAAAAAGAGCCTATCCCCATAAAGTCAGTCTCCCATGATGTTGAGGGATGAACACAATTCAAAGAACTATTTGCTGTCATTCTAGCTTTGGACACTATTCAAGAGCCATTTAACTTATTTTCTGACAGCCTTTATGTTGTTAATTTATTACCCAACCTGGTTGAGACCCATATTAGACTGGATTCCAACCCTATATCTCCTTTGATGATTCAAGCTCGTTCCCTACTCAAACAAAGAATCAATTCCATTTTTCTACAACATCTCAGGGGTCATCAAAACTTACTGGGATTTCTCTCTCAAGGAAACAATGTGGCTGATAAAATGGCTTCTATGCCTCAATGTAATACTATTACAGAAGCTCCATGCTTCCACTTATTGACCCATGTCAACTGGAGACTTCCTTAACAATTTCCTCGTGTCTCTTCTGGCTGTAGGGTTGCTCGGTGGAATCCATTTTGTTGACCCCAACAATTAGTTGTTTCACACCCAGTGTGTAAGCCAGAAGAGCATGCTCTCGGGTCTGCCCATTCTTGGATATACCAGCTTCAAATTCACCAACACCAGCAGCAAAAATCAGGACAGCACAGTTAGCCTGAGAAGTGCCGGTAATCATGTTCTTGATAAAAGTCTCTGTGTCCTGGAGCATCAATTATAGTCACATAGTATTTGCTGGTCTCAAATTTCCACAGGGAGATGTCAATAGTGAAACCATGCTCACACTCTGCTTTCAGTTTGTCCAAGACCCAGGCATATTTGAAGGAGCCCTTGCCCATCTCAGCAGCCTCCTTCTCAAATTTCTCAATGGTTCTTTTGTCGATCCCACCGCATTTGTAGATCAGATGGCCGGTAGTGGTGTACTTGCCCGAATCTATGTGTCCTGTGACAACTAGGTTGATATGAGACTTTTCCTTTCCCATTTAGGCTTCGGTTTAGCAGTGGTTTTCACGACACCTGCGTCCTGACGGCAAACCCGTTGCGAAAAAACTGCTTAATGTATTTTTTTATGAATCCTTTATTTCTTCAGTTAAGGTTAACCTTGGTATTTATTATTATTGTAGCTTGTAAGTGAAATTGATTTCTTGATTCATAGTTCAGACAATTTGCTATTAGCTGTTAGAAACAACTAATAGTTCATATCAAGTAATTTTGTAACTTCCAACTTTTTAAAATATCTTATAGTTATAACTTATTAATTTGAAAAAGAGAATGGAGAGAGAGAAAGAGAGAGAGCAAGCTTGGGCATGCCACAGCATGCAGCCACTGCAAACAACCTCCAGATGCATGCACTACTCTGTTCATCTGGCTTTCCTGGGTCCTTGGTAGTAGAACCTGGGTCCTTTGGCTTTGCAGGCAAGCACCTTAACCACTAAGACATCTCTCTTGTCCTAACTCCCAACTTTTTAAGAAGTATTTATTTATTTGAGAGAGAGAGAGAATAGGCATGCCAGGGTCTCCTGCCACTACAAGTGAACTCCTGATGCATTCACCACTTAGTGCATCTGGCATTATGTATATACTGGATAACTAAACCTGGGGTTTCAGGCTTTGCCTCCAAGTGACTTTAACTGATGAGTCATTTCTCCAGCCCTAACTTCCTCCTATATCTACTGATTAATTGCAATATTGTCAATACTGTCTTTGTGTGTTGATGTTAGTAGTATATTATGTAAAGTGTATTCGTGTGTGTGTGTGTGTGTGTGTGTGTGTAGTGGCCCACATGTTTGTGGAGGCCATAGTATGGCTTGAGGTGCCCTTCTGTTTTTCTCATCCACCTACTTCCTAGAAACAAGGTCTCTCCCTCAACCCAGAGCTGCTCTTTTGATGTCAGCAAGCCTGAGTAATTCACTTGTCTCTTCCTCAAAGACTGGAGTTGTAGATGTATGTTGAAATGTCCACCATTTTCCAAGGATTCTAGGAGTTGAACTAAGGAGGTGTCAGGTCCTCTGAGATTAGCATTTTGTGGAGAATGCTTGCAAGTGTGTCCAGTCAGGATATTTTAGGTGTTTTCCCTTGTGTCTGGGTGTGGTTTTGATATAAGAGCATGTGACCCTTGTAGAATGATTTGGTATCCACTCTCCCCAGCATAGTTTGGAATCAATTAGTAATAAATATTAGTTCTTATTTAAATATTTAGTAAAATTTATCAGTGATCCCATATTGTGAGTTTCTGCTTGATGTGGGGAGTTTGGGTACAGAAATTTTTCTTCATACAAGTCTAACTAGGTTTTTATTTCTTCATACTCAATCTTTGTAAGGCATATATGTTCTAAACTGCTTCATGTCATCAAAGTTATCAAGTTTATTGTCCTGGAGTTGATAATAACCCCCAGTGATCCTTGGTGTCTCATTTCTGTGGTGTCACTTGCAACGGTTCCCTTTCATCATTTATTTTCTGTCACATGTTTTGTCGTTTTTTCTTATCATTAGGATAGCTACTTATTATCTAGTTTGCTCATCTTTTTGAAGAACCATGTCTGGTTACACAGGTGTTTTACTTTTTTTGTTTGTTTGTTTGTTTTTTGTTTTTTGAGATAGGGTCTCACTCTGGTCCAGGCTGACCTGGAATTAACTCTGTAGTCTCAGGGTGGCCTCGAACTCTCGGCGATCCTCCTACCTCTGCCTCCCAAGTGCTGGGATTAAAGGCATGTACCACCACACCCGGCTTACATATTTTGTCTATTTTATTTAGTATTTCAGGTCCTCTGCCAACTTAAGGGTTTTTTTGTTTGTTTGTTTTTATGTTTCTAGCTTATTGAGGTGTGTTTCAGAACTTTCTGATTTTATAATGTAGCTAGACCCTGTGATTTGAAAGAGTGGCTCCCAGGAAGTCAGTGTGGAGAGGTACTCTGTGTGCCAAGGAGCTGTCACCCAGTTATCAGGACACCCTGGGTTCATTACCATACACAGAGAACTCAGGTGCACTAATGACAAGTTAAAAAGTCAAATGTTTTCTCAAATTTCTTTCTGGAGAATACAATCATCACTCTGAAGATGGTGTTCCCATGAGGTTACTTGTCTGGACTCTGGCCCAGAGTGGCTGGAAGGAGGTGTGGAGATTCACACTGGGGATGTTTTCTCCACTGAGTGATTGAGGAGAAAGACCTTATAAGGATTTGTGTGGGTAGGACCAGTGATCCCCACTAGGTACAAATAGCCCTGAGCCCCATGAGCCTCTCAGGCTTCTCTGGTGAAGTCCAAATTGCTCCATCATTCTCTAGAGTGGAAAGCTCACATCTTACAGACCACCATGAAGAAGTTCCTGGCTCTCCTCCTGGCCATTCTGGCTCTTTGCTGCTATGAAGGTGAGTGTCACTGGTGATCAGCCCAGCAACAGCTGCCTAGTAGGATGTAGAAATCAGGAAAAGAATAGTATTCTAAAATTATCCGAGCTTTTGAACACACTCCCTTAAACCATGAGCTCATTTAAAGGCTTTCCACACATTAACTCAAGAAAATTATTACAAGCAAATTTCAGAATTTGCTTTTGTTTTGGCTTTTTTCAGGGTTTTTGTTGGTTTATGATTTTTAAATATTATTTATTTATTTGTTTTAGAAAGAAAAAAAGGGACATACAGAGAAATTGAATTTGCATTCCAGAGCCTCTAGCCACTATAGATTAATTTCTGATGTACATACAACCTTGTGTGTCTGACTTACATGGTTACTGGGGAATTGAACCTGGTTCCTCATGTGTTGCAGGCAAGTGACTTAACTACAAAGCCATTCCTCCAGCCCAGTTTTGGATTTTTTTTATATTGAAGATGACAAGAAGACTCCAAATTCTTAAGGGTTGATATTCACTGGAAATTTGAATTGTCAACATTCACACCTAGGATTTGAGAATAAGTAGTCCTGTATTTTCTGATATTTTACTGGCAGATCTGACAGTAATGGTGAAAGAAATAGTATACTCATTTCCACTGTGATTTATGTGTTTCAAGATATCTCTAGTTGTTCATCAACAATACCTTCACAAGGGAACCAAACATTTCTGTGCGTCTAGTGCCCTCAAGAATGACCCAGGCTTCACTGACACGTATTCCCCCTTGACCTTCTGTATCTCCTCTTGTCTCCCAAGGTAGCCTCTCACACTATCATCTACTTTGTTTCCCCATAGGCTGATCTTTCATTCTGAAGGCTCATATCAAATCTTATTTAGACACCTACTGATTACAGTCATTTTCAAATCCTGGGTAATGCCTGTCTCTACACCCTAAGCTACTTGGGAGACTGATGCAGGAGGAACTTGAGTGTGCTGCCAGGTTTGAGAACACTGGCAAATTAGTCCTTACAAAAGCCTTTTAAGGGCTGAAGAGATGGCTTAGCAGTTAAGGTGTTTGCCTGCAAAGCCAAAGGATCTCAGTTCAATTCTCTAGGACCCACATAAGTCAGATGCACAAGGAGGCACAAACATCTGGAGTTCATTTGCAATGGCTGGAGACCCTGGTGCACCCATCCTCCCTCTCTCTGTCTCTGTCTCTCTCTATCTCTCAAATAAATAAATCAATGAAACTTTTTTTTAAAAAAAGAAAGCCTTTCAAGGAGGAATGTGCACACAGACTAGAAAAGGTAGTTACTTTGTTCTACCCAAACTTTCAGAAGAGATCCAAGATGGGTTTCACTTACTTCATGTCACCCTCTCTGTGAGTCTGGACATATAATTTTTCTGAAGTAATTTCAAAATATTGTCTTTGTATGTGTTAATCATCAAATTGTTTTATGCAAATTGACCTAAACTTTGGGATCTCTAGCAAAATCTAAGTTTATCATTCATTTCAACAAGATATATAAGACTGTAAGATTCTAGTATCTAGTCAAAACTTAATATTTACAATTGTAGCGATGGGAATTTAACAAGCCAGGAAAGCTTTGGAATAATGGGTATGGCTTAAAATACAAAAATGTTTTATTTTGCATGTTCATTTTTGATTGCCTCAGCAAGATTCTTATTTGTCGCTTCTCAGTCCGACCAGCAGAAAGGAACGACTCCACACAACATTCTTCTCAAAGCAGTTTATTCAGGAACCTTAACCGCATGCAAGGAAAGAAAAAAATGAACCCCGAGCCCTTCCCAGTCCATCCTTAAATCCCTAGCCTGCACCACTCAGAGTCTGCCGCGTAAGTCTCTTCAATAGGCTCACGTCAGTACAATGTCAGATGGTCTGATCTTTCATAGCAACGAGTCTGCGCAGTGCACACCACGGACATGGCTATTCAGGGGTGTATAAGGAAGTCAGGTGCAAATCATACAACTTGGCAGCCGTCCCTGGCGCCATCTTGGAATGGCTTCCACACCTGCTCCCTACAATTCCCCCTTTTTTTTATTGTTTATGGCAGAGAGAATGCCTGTCTTAGGTTGCCCCCTGGGACAATGCTCCTTACCTGTCATGGGGAGTCAAACAGCATTGGTTTAATCCCTGTCTTAGGTTGGTAGCATGTCCAGGGAATCTTACCCGTCTTTGATTACTTCTCTAGCATGCCAAGCCACACTTGAGGAGATTGTCCCATCTCCATCACTGCAAATGCTTGTATAAGCAAGGCTTGATTCTTTTGTTGACGAACTCTCATGTTACATATGCACCAGAATTCTAGGCAACTGATGAGGAGCAGGCATAGGGCTAACCACCCCCAGTCCAGCCCATTCCTTCAGATGAGACATTGCTTGAAGAATCCAATTGGTTAATCCCGAAGCTAGAGAGGCATCCACTCTGGTTGAATTTATGTGGACAATGGACTGTCGCAGTTCCCTCAGCTTGGTATCCAGCTCGTGAGACCAATTACCTGTAAGATAGCTAGAAAGCTCTCGGGAAAGATTACCAGCAGCACTTGCATTATGGAAAGGAACAGAAGTTACACACAATCCTGGATAATGCCATTGGCACCCTAGCTGCGCTAACTCCATCAAAACATCCACTTGTTCCTGGACTAAATCTACTCTTTGATTAAGCAAAAGGATACCTGCTTTTAATTGGCTATTTATATTACCTTGCACATCAAAGGCCTCTGCTACTCCTGCTGACAGATTATTCAAGGTAGCCGCAGTCTGTACTGTAGTGGTTAACGCCACTGCGGTGGCCATGGCAGCAGTAGCTGACACAGCAATGGCTGTAATGATGGCTGCAGTAATGCCAAAATCTCTTTTAGATCTAAACAAGGTCACAGCAGAAGGAGCCTCCACAGGCCAGGGAACATACCGAGGCATGTGGGCAACAACAGCCAATTGATGCTCAGAAGCATTCCAGCACATCATATAAAAACAGGTATCATTACTACAATGTAAAACACTATCATTATGACTACCATTATATACTATAAAAACAAAAGGAGGCCACACACACACACTGGCGTAGGCCGAAAGGAAATATTCTGTCCAGGGCTCAGTTCTTGTACGGAGGCCTCAAAAGTTCCATTCCAACTAAAACTAGCATTTCCTACACCTCCACCTGCAATCATCGCCATGGGCTCCCATTTACACCGCACAAAAGCCAAACATCAAAGGGATTGCTATATATGGTTTGCGTTGGGTTTTGATAGGTCCAATTATAGCCTGCAAACGTATAATTATACATTGTTCCTATGTAGGGAGAAAAGGAAAAGGCATTTTTCACTGTCCAGCCAATCTTGCGAGATTGACACCCTGTCCATGGAGGTATATCAGTTCTACTGCCTCTGCAAAAGGGAGCCCACCTGGGCTGTGCAGGAATACTCGTATTGCCCTTGGCAACAAAAGCAGGCCAAACTCCATGCATCCAAGTTGCATTTGCCTGAGTGGGGTTTTTAAAGGGCGAATCAAACCAAGCTCCAGTTTGATTATACAATCGAACACATGAGCTATCATGAGAAATATTAGTCACTAATTGAAAACACAAAATCCCCTTCAACTGCAATGTCAGAGGATCTTGCACCAGAGCAACCTCTCCATCCCAAGGTAAATAAGGCAACTGTAAGGAAGTATTGCTAACAAAAAGTCTAGGAAAACTTGTGCAGAATGTATCAAAGGAATAGGCTTAGGAAACACTGACCATATACCCCATCGTAATTCATCTCTCTTTATCATGGGAAGCATCCACATCAGCAGGAGCACTTTCATGGCTAGCACGATCACAATCTTCAGACTGTACAACTCTGGTAAGTCACTCTGGAACCCAAATTGGCTGTCGTTGATCCTGGGGAAACACACAAACAGAACCTCTTGCCCAGACCAACACGGGATCTGGGCCATTCCAGCAGCCTGTCAACACATCTTTCCACATTACCCTGCCTTTATTGGAGGAATCGGGATCAGCATGACGATCGACAGCAGAGAGCCCCTGCTTATCTTCAGTCAAAAAATTTAGGGTAAAAAGGGCAATAGCTAATCTTTCCCTTGGCGTACGGCCCGAGGCAATTCCCCCTCTTTGTTTAAAAAGATATTCTTTCAGGGTGCGATGAGCTTGCTCAATAATTCCTTGTCCTTGGGGATTGTAAGGCAATCCATGATTAAGATGAACTCCCATCATTTTACAAAAGGATATAAAAGAGGCAGAAGTATATGCAGGCCCGTTATCAGTTTTTAATTCTTTAGGCATGCCCCAAGCACGCCAAGCTTCAAAACAATGTGCGATAACATGTCGTGCCTTCTCTCCTGAATGCAGGGAGGCGAACATAGCACCTGAAGCAGTATCTATAGAAACATGAATATATTTTAACTTCCCAAATTCAGACAAATGGGTTACATCCATTTGCCACACATGTAGAGGACGAAAACCTCGAGGATTGACCCCTACACTTAACTTGTGGTAAAAATGGAGCACAGGACTGGCATGATTTAACGATGTCTCTCCCGCACGAGAAATACCAAAGCGTGAAGACAGGGTCTTAGAATTTACATGAAACTGTGTATGAAAATTTCGGGCCAAATCAATGGAAGAAGAGGCTAAGAAAACCATATAGGCCTTGGAAGCTTTATCCACTGCATCATTTCCTTCAGCCAAAGGTCCTGGCAATCCAGTATGAGCACGAATATGTTGTACAAAAAAGGGTGACATCCTATTCCAAATTAGTATTTGTAGTTTGGCAAGCAACTCTCCAATAATAGATTTCAAATTAATCTTTCCTACTATTTCTAGGGATTTAAGAATATTTACAACATATTGACTATCAGATATTAAATTGAAGGAATTATGAAATTTTTCAAAAACAGTAATTACTATTTGCAATTCAATAACTTGAGGTGAGGCTGGAGGGAACTCTACTACAACTGGCTGAGATCCATTAACCATATATGCTCCACATCCTGTTTGTGAACCATCAGTAAAAATGACAGGACACTCTGCCAATGGATCCACACGAGTAACACGAGGAAAAACCACAGGATGCATACTAACCAATTGTAAAATAGGATCTTTTGGAAAATGATTATCTATAAGACCATTAAAAGAACATCTTAAAAATGCCCAATCATCCACGGTTGCTGACAACACTTCAACCTGAGCTGAAGTATAAGGAGCAAACAAAATTTCTGGTTGAGTTCCAAATTATTGGATACATTGTTGTATACCCATCATGGCCAGCTGGGCTACAGCTGTTGGGTAATGAGTAAGTGTTTTTGCTGGTGAAATCTTAGGATGCACCCAAAATAGGGGGGCCCCTTGCCATAACACTCCTGTAGGCTGACATTCAGTTTGTAAAATGCACAATACTATGGCCTTAGCTTCATCTCTATGCCTAAGGGCAGCCTTTTGTATACTCTTTTCCATTAATTACAAAGCTGTTAGAGCTGCATCAGTAAGTTGTCTTGGGGAATTTAAATCTGAATCACCTGGCAGGATATCATATAATGGTTGTAGTTGTTTATTGGTCAAAGAAAGATAAGGCCTAACCCATTGAATATCCCCTAATAATTTTTGAAAATCATTCAAGGTGCAGTCCATCTGTACGAATTTGAACCTTCTGAGGAGTTACTTGTTCTGGTGTTATTCTAGTTCCTAAATAATTTACTACAGAATCCTTTTGCACCTTTTTTGGGGCTACAACCAAATGTTTCCTTTTCAATTGTAAAATAACAAAACTATAAATTTCATCAAGCATTACTTCCATGGGGGCAGCTATAAGAATATCATACATGTAATGGTAACATTTAGCCTTGGGGAATTTTTCTTTAATCTCTTTTAAAGCATCATCAACATATCTGATACATGGTAGGGCTATTTGCCATTCCCTGTGGCAAAACAACCCATTCATATCTTTTATCAGGTTCTGCATGATTTAAAGAAGGAACTGTAAAGGCAAATCTTACTGTATTCTTTTGATGCAATGGAATGGAAAAGAAACAATCTTTAATATCCAAGACCATTACGGGCCATTGCCTAGGCAATGCAGAAGGTAATGGTAATCCTCTCTGCACTGGTCCCATGACTATCATTTGTTTATTAATTTATCTTAAATCATGTAAGAGCCTCCACTTTCCTGACTTTTTCTTTATGACAAAAATTGGAGTATTCCAGGGTGATGTGGATGGCTGCAAATGTCCTAATAATAGTTGCTCTTGCACCAGGCCTTGCACTGCTTGTAATTTCTCTGAGGGGAGTGGCCACTGAGGAACCCACACGGGGTCCTCAGATCTCCACGCTATGGGCAAAGCTTCCTCAGTGGCCCCTAGGAAAAACCCACTTCAGCTCGGTTCCATTTTTTCTGAATGGGCACGGGAGATGTTCTCCCTTGTAATCTTCATCCCAGTACCTTTCCTGGAATATAGCCCATACTAGACATGATGTTGCATGACTGCAAGCTGTACTTTCCTTCATTGGTCAGCACAAATCCCATTTCTTGCATAAGATCTCTTCCCCACAGGGAAACAGGAAGTCCTAGGACATAGGGCTGGAAAGTCCCAGAATGTCCCTCAATATCTTTCCAATTCAGAAGGTGGGAACCCATCTCAGGTTCCTGAGCATATCCTAGTCCCCTTAGCAGCTGATCTGATCTCTGCCTGGGCCAGCCAGAAGGCCAATCTTTGGTACTGATAATACTGCGGTCAGCGCCAGTATCTAAAAGGCCAGAAATAGACTTGTCCTCAATAATCAGCTCCAGCAAAGGGCGTGTATCAAGATTCAAGGAGAAGAATATGGCAGAGGTTCCTGTAGAACCAAACCCTTTTGCTCCTCGCTCAACATCCCTTGCCGGAAATTGATCATGGCAACTGGGTAAAATCAATAGCTGAGCTATTCTATCTCCAGGGGAAATGGCAGATACCCCTCTAGGGGAGGACACCATAACTTTTACCACTTCGGTATAATCCGGATCAATCACTCCAGGATGGATTATCATACCTTGTATAGTAACAGAGCTCCTCTCCAAAACCAAACCCACTGTCTTAGGTGGTATTGGGCCATGAAAATCTGTCTCTATCAATTGAGAGCCCATTCGAGGTGTTAATATGAGTCTGGAGGTGGAACAGAGGCCAAGTCCTGCACTTCTTTTTGTTGCTCTCTGGGGCGACTCCACTGCATTGGAGGCCTCAGACTTGGCCAATTCTCGGCCATTGCCCCATATATTTGAGGGCCCTGGGGTCGGGGGACCTGTGTCAAGTTTTTTGGCCTGAATCCACCATATCCAGCGCTCAACAGCTGTCCATTAATGTCTTTCACTGACCTGCATTCATTTGCCCAATGGTTTCCTTTTCCACATCTAGGGCAAAGCCCAGGCACTTTTGGCTTAGGACCCCCTGAAATCTGTAATTTAGGACACTGTCATTTCAAATGTCCGGGTTGCCCACATTTAAAACAATTGTTATTCTTGGGTCCACTTTTACCTTGGGTCAATTGCACGACTGCTGTAGCCAAACCAGCGTTTGAAAGGGCTCCTCCCAATTCTCTACATATTTTCATCCACACTTCTAATCCCTTACTCTTATATGGATTAATAGCCTGCCTACACTCCTTAGTACACTGCTCAAAAATTAATTGTTTCAGCAGCGGCATGGCTGTACCTGGGTTGCCAAATATCTTGCCTCCAGCCTCTACCATCCTGGCCACAAAGTCAGCAAAAGGCTCTGTTGGCCCTTGGACAATTTTAGTTAAGTTCCCACCTACTTCTCCTCTATTTGGAAGAGATTTCCAGGCTCTAGTCCCTATCTTGTTGATCTGTTCATACACCTGTAGAGGGTAATTATTCTGGAGGTTGGCAAACCGACCCTGCCCCATTAACATAGCCTGGTCCCAGGCAGCTTGGCCATTCGCATTATTCACAGCCGCCTGCTCTGCTGCCAGCTCCATATAAAAGCTTTTCCAATCTAAGTATTGACCAGGAGACAGACAGGCTCTAGCAAGATTTTGCCAATCACTGGGAGTCATGCAATATCAATGGAGAGATTCTAATTGGGCTACCACATAGGCAGCGGTGATGCCATAGGCTCGAACCCCTTCAGCTAACCTTTGAATAATTTTCCAATCAAGTGGCTCATGATAGTGGTTACCTTGGGCATCCTGAAATACAGGAAAACACTGAGCTCGTAGCTCCCTCCAAACCTCGGGGTGCAAACTCCTTCCCGAAACTCCATTAGGAGCGTATGGAGGCAGACGCGGTGGTCCTGGCGCTGAAGGTTCTACTTTTAGTTTCACTCTTCCTAAACTTTCAGCTATGCTTTCAAGCTCGTCTTCAGAGACCTCCTCATCGGCAGAACTCTCAGCAGCCTCAGATCTTTGCGACGGCTCCTCTCTTAACTGCTCCAACGCCTCTGTGCCCTTCTCTAGTTCCGCTCCGCAGCCCTCCTTATCCTCTATACAATTCCTAACTAGCTCCCAGACTGGCAGCACCCGGGTCAGCAGTATGCCCTGCTCTTCAGCAAACTTTAAATCCTTCCCTAGCTTCTCCCAACTGGGTGCCGTAAGACGTCCTGATACTGAAAACCAGGGCGCAACTTCATCAACCGCCCATAAAAATTTCTCAGCAGTAGCTTTCTTAAGGCCAACTCCTTTCGCTTTTAAAAGACTTCGGAGGGCCTGACTGACTGACCTGGCAGAAGATGTATTTCCCATAGTGCTTGTGCAATTTGTCCCTCAATCGGGAACCTTATTGTCTCTTGCCGAGAACTTGCCCTCGTCCCACTTACCTGGGAACTTACCAGCTAGCTGCCCTGACTGCGATGAGTTCTGAACGTCCCCGTACGAGCCACCACTTGTCGCTTCTCAGTCCGACCAGCAGAAAGGAACGACACCACACAACGTTCTTCTCAAAACAGTTTATTCTGGAACCTTTTCCGCATGCAAAGAAAGAAAAAAATGAACCCCGAGCCCTTCCCAGTCCGTTCTTAAATCCCTAGCCTGCACCACTCAGAGTCTGCCCCATAAGTCTTTTCAATAGGCTCACGTCAGTACAACGTCAGATGGTCTGATCTTGCATAGCAATGAGTCTGCGCAGTGCGCAACGCGACGTGGCTATTCAGGGGTGTATAAGGAAGTCAGGTGCAAATCATACGACTTGGCAGCCGTCCCGGCACCATCTTGGAATGGCTGCCACACCCGCTCCCTACACTTATTCTCACCAAAGTCCTACCATATGAACCTCCTGAGTAGTAACGTGTTCAAAGACACACTGTGTTTAAAGGTGTGGCTCACGATGCCTGGCTATATCATACAAAGATGCAATGAAGGAAACTCTACTTCTGCTTCTTGCTGTGTGATCCTCAGGAAGAAACAACCTGGAAGGTCTACTGGTGACATGAGCATAATCATAGGAGAGGAGCCTAATCTTCTCACATGAGGTTTTTAGTCTCAAAAGCAATGGGGAGTAAAGAGAGAACTTTCTTTATAAGTTGTCTCTACTCACTTCTTGCAGCTAATGCCGCACATGTATGTAATCCAGTTATTCACGAAAGCACCATCTTCCTGGTAGGAACTGAGGCAATGTTGGCTGCCGAACTTGCCAAATATGATGCCCCTCCTGAAGCAGTTGCAGCAAAACTGGAAGTGAAACAATGTGTAGATGAAATATCCAGAACAAAAAAAAACCTTCTACTTGAAGAAACTTTGGTAATTTCTTCTCTCTATGCAGCTACAAAGCCAAGAATGGGCCTGGCCTTACACTCCATGAGAATCGAGGGGTATGCGGAGGCACTGCACTCACTGATCTTCAGTTGAGTTTGAACCCAGAGGATGCTGCCACTGTTAGTGTTGATTTGAACTCAGCTTCAGACAGCTCTGGGGGAGATCCTCCCTCTGAGTTTCTATCTGATGCTACGTTCCTCATGGTGTCTGGACAAAGACCTTGCTGCTCTGCTTAAAATCTTAAAGCTTTGGGAAGGTTGACATCTACAAACTCAGTGGACAAAAGAGATGAGTGTTAGGTGTATGAAGATCGGACATGGGGAGGGATTAACCCGGAGACGGACTTTGTCAGAGCTCAGCACTGGCAGATGGGTTTCTCTGCTACCACTCTTGCCTCTTCTCGGAAGGCTAGGTACCTCTTATAACTAGCTTTGGCCATGATTATGTTCTTTCTTTTTATTTATTTAACAGAGAAAGAGGAGGGGAGAGAGATAGAGAGAGAATTGGTTCTCCATGGCCTCCAGTCACAGCAAATGAGCTCCAGACACGTGCGCCCCCTTGTGCATCTGGCTAATATGGATCCTGGGGAATCGAACAGGGTCCTTTGGCTTTTCAAGCAAACACCTTAACCGCAAAGCCATCCCTCCATTCCCATGATTATGTTCTTTACCTGTCTGTGGTCTCAACCCTGATAGTCTCAATGTCAAGGAATGTAAAAGCCACACATTTGAGAATATTAGACAAGGTTATTCCCAAAAGCTTTATTCCACTCATAGAACCCTCATGATTCCCCAGAGGCCTTAGCCATACAACTGATATGACTTGAGTTTGAAATAGGTTTCACTAGTGTGCATTGTCTGATATAACAATTCAGTGTTTGCTCAAACACATTGTGTGTTTGCCTCTTGTCTTCCAAAGTGCCTCTTCTTTGACATAATTCCATGATCCTTTTGGTTGTTTTCACCTTTATTCTCCCTTCAGAAGATACATGAGTGACTTCATATTTTTTTTGTGTGATTTTTCATTTTTAGGCACTTCAGATGGTTGTGTGTTATGTGGAAAAGTAAAGCATTTCTTCTGGCTTCCACTGCTTCTTGCAGAAACACTCATCTTCCCTGCTAATTGTAAAGGTTTCAACAACTTTAAATAAATTACTTGCCTTGATCTTGCCACTTGCCTATTAATAGCCTGAAATATTGGAACTGGAATGCACATTTGTAACAATAAATGCCAGAAGCAATATGCTGTGCTTAATTAAAGCCCAAGACTCAGACAACAAAACACAGATATTTAGTAAGAATCTTCCTGTACAGCCTTGCAAATTTCCTATTTCTCTAACCATGGATGAAAATTAATGAATGGGGGGGAAAAAGGCCTCTCCCATCACCACTGTGCTAGGGCAAGGCTAATCATTTTCCCCTGGACAATATGGCAGACGTTGCCTAAGCACTCCTACTGAACACCTTCGCCATTCAGTCGATGTGTGTACCCTAGGAACACGTCCATATTCTGCAAACACAGCTCTGGTGCTGTCATTGGCTTCCCTGATATTGACCTGAAATATTCGCCATCCCTTCTGAAATGTAGTGTAACTTCTCCATTCAGGGACTACATTATTCAAACTGCGTCACAACCAAAATTTTATACTATTTACCATTAACAAGTTCATTCTTGTGTTTCTGAATATATTAATGTTTTCTTCCAAGTGAAGCAGCCATGGCCTCTTACAGAATTGGGGGGTGGGGGGAGACAAGAGAGAAAAAGAACAAAAGAATCTCTTCAGGATTCACAGAGATTTCAAATAGGTACACATCTTCTGGATCTGACAGATGTTTGATCTAACAAAACAGTACAAAAGGTACTTAAAATTCATCATTATGAAGGGACAGTGTTCTCATAAGTAATAAATGAAAATTAATGCACATAGAAAAGTATTAAATAAACAATAACACAAACAGAAGAAATTAGTTGTGTAAAATTACCCACAAAAGTTGCATATTAGCAGAAAAGTGTTTTTAAGTTAACAGAAATGTTAAAAGTTAAACTCATTGTATTCCATAAATAGATTTGCAAATTGAAATGGGCCATTGAGAACTATAATTACAAAAACTACAAGAATATTTCCATGCATGTATCATTCGAGATATAAAATATCCATAGACAAAGTTGACAAATACCACTAAACTGGTTATGATTTATATAAATAAATAAATACAATAAAATATCTATAGAAAACCTCTCCTCGCAGTTGTCATATATTGATCATGTGGAGAACATAACCATAAGAAAATCTATCAGGGCAAGAGATATTGCTTAGTGGTTAAAGTACTTGCCTTCAAAGCATAATGACCTAGATGTGATTCCCTAGTTCCCACATAATCCCAATGCAAAGTGTGTATGTGTCTGAAATTTGTGTGCAGTGGCTAGGGACCATACCACATACATTCTTTCCAACTTTCTCTCTGCCTCTCTCTTTCAAATATATAAGTAAATATTATGTGAAAAAGTGGTCTTTCTTCAACAAAGAAACGCTGTCTTCCAAGTACAGGAAACAAAATCTACTTGAGACTTTCAGACACAATAGCAGATCAGAGGCTTCTTAAATTTGTGTAGAGCCAGAACAAGAACACATATGCTCTATCTCAAAGACAGAAAGAGAAGTGTGTCAGAAATTCACAAAGAAAGTTTCAGAGTACCTCATAAGTATACAAAAAAGATGACTACATGTTCACATCACCATATTTGCATAGCTCTTTGGCTCTGGGGCAATCAAGACAGTGCTGGTAAAGAGTTGAGTAGGCCTACATTCAAGACATCCCTCTCCCCTCACAATTCTCAAAAACAGCTATGGGTTGGAATAAGACAGTGATTCCCCTAGTGGACAGGTCAGCAGGTGATAGGAGTCCCATTCTGTCAATCACTATGATTCAGAAGGCAAGTGTTCAGTCCCATCTTCAGGAAAAACCTACTGTTTGGAACTTAGCCACAGTGGGGGCCTGAAAGGTACAGTGGATGGGAATTGTTTTGAATGTGACACAACCTTGGAGTGAGAGACAGCCCTGGGATGCATTTGTAGAGAGGGGAGGACCAGACTCTGATAAGCTGAGAAGTACAGACCACAGAAGCTCAGTTCTGGTAGTGAAGTGCTTATGGAAAGGTAGGCTTATACTATTGGGATCAGACCTCATCATCTGAGAACAACCCTTAATTCAAAAGCTCAGAGCCTAGAGTATTGCACTCGCTTCTGGGCCCACCTACCTGCCATCCCAGTGCTGTGGAGTCTAGCATTTGAGTGAACCTCTAGTGGCCTCCTTGACACTCACAGCTGTATCCTTCCAGTGGGGGTGATTAATATTTAGAGTTTGAGATTTTTTTTTTTTTTTTTGAGGTAGGATGTGTAGATCATGCTGACCTGGAATATTCTGTACCACCAGGCTGGCCTTGAATGCACAGTGATCCTCCAAGTTCAGGCTTCTGAGTGCTGGAATTAGTATATGCAGCTGGGCGTGGTAGCACATGCCTTTAATCCCAGCACTCGGGAGGTAGAGGTAGGAGGATTGCTGTGAGTTCGAGGCCACCCTGAGACTACATGGTTAATTCCAGGTCAGCCTGAGGTACAGTGAGACCCTACCTCAAAAAAACAAAAATAAATAAATAAATAAGTATATACAGCCATATGAAAAATATCTGAATTTTTTTAAATTTTTTATTTGCAAGCAGAAAAACAGACAAACAGTGCAAGATTTTGAGGTTCAGGGGGATTACCCCAGAGTATTTGAATCCATATTTTGGGTTCTGTCCTACCTTTAATAAAGAATTAATAATGATAACTCAAGAAGGCTAAATTATGAATTATTATGTTTATTTAGGGAGAAATGATAAATTGTGAGGTTTAGGGAGAATAGGACAACTTCTATACCTACAGACAACAAACCATGGTCTTTCCCTCCCCTGCCCCACTTTCCCCTTCATAACTCTGCTCTCCCTCATAGCCCCTCCTTCTCTCCATTAGTCTCTCTTTTAATTTGATGTCATCATCTTTTTCTCCTATAATGAGGGTCTTGTATAGGTGTTGCTAGGCACTGCGAGGTCTTGGATATCGAGGCCAATTTCTGTCTGGACAGTTGTATGTAAGGAGTGTTACCCTTCCTTTGGCTCTTACATTCTTTCCGCCACCTCTTTCACAATGGACCCTGAGCCTTGGAGGATGTGACATGTTTTAGTGCTGGACACTCCTCCATCCCTTCTTCTTAGCACTACGTTGCCTTTGTGGTCATGCCAGTGGTCATCACCATATAAAAAGAGAAGGTTCTCTAAAAAGAAGTGAGATTAGCATTAATACATGAGTATGAACATTAAGTATAGTGCTTTCAGAGCAATTTGGTAAGAATAATATATGCATTTATCCAGACAAAAGCAGGCTTTATACCCCTAAGGTTCATGACCTCCCCTGCCATAGGCTTTTGATTAGGTTTTCAGTACCAGGCATGTATTCCTCCCATAGAGTGGGCCTTCAGTCCAATTAGAGAGCAGTTGGTTTCACCCAGAGCAGACATGCCACTATTGCACTCATTCAGTTATTTGGCCTGTCTGGCTAAACTTGAGGCTTCCAGTGTCCACTGTTTTCACCGCTGATGACTCCTGTTTCCCACAAGACTGCATGCAGTACAGCTTTTTCCAGCTTTCAGTTGGCTGGGATACAGGGAGAAGGTTTTCTGCTCAGCACCAGCTTGATTTCTCAGTGACTTTGTGGCCCAGAGATGTGAAGTCTTCAGCAACAGTGTCTTACCACCTTTTTCTCATGGAAAACAAAGGGTCTTAGCAATAGCCTATAATGTTTTGAGGCATCAGGGACCTCCCTGGCCAACAACTCACTGGAAGGTGTCCCATCTCTGCCACTGAAATTTTTCTAGTAACAATCTATGGCTTCTGGATGTGCCATTATTGAAGAAAGTAGATTCTCATATGTCTTATTAAGAATATCTTGAAAAAAAAAAAAAGAATATCTTGAATTTTGATTGACCCTTCCCCCCTGCCGCCCTTCTTTTATACAATCCCTTCCCCTGACCTCACTTAGGCCTTTCCCCTCCCTGTAATCTGTTCTTCTACTTACATACAGAGGCTCACTAGATATAAAATAGCACTAGGCTCTAATGTACCACAAGTACTTGCGGGGGAATCCAAACTGCTTATCGTTTGCTAAAGCCTAAACTTCAAAGTAAATAAGCACCATGAGGTTATATATGTTTCTCCTGCTAGGTTCTGTGGCCTTGTCCTTCAACAGTGATGGATAGTTTGTGATCAAGGCAGCATCAGACCCTGGTAAGTTCCCTTTGCTGAATACTGGCAAACCTTTTCAGGGACGAGGGAGTGCGAATACCAGCTCTTTTTCTGACATTTCTTCTAAGCTTCTTGAACTTGTCCTCTAAAAACACAGAACTCATTTAATTAATTTCCTCACAAGTAGGCCTTTCAACAAGGAAATCACTAGAAGCAAATTTTAGAAACTGCTCTTCTTCTGCCTTGTTTCTGGTTTGCCATTATGGAACCTGGGCTCTGCTCCCTACAGTTCCTTTAGCCTTGGCTAAATGTGTAAATTCTCAGAGTTTCTTATCATTACCACCATTAGTAATTATGAAAAGATTATCAGACTAAGGGCATTAAAAACCTCGGTGCACCCATATAATCAATATCTACATTATCAGATGATAGTTCCTAAACTCCTAAGATTAGATTCCAAGTGTTACATGGAGGAAAGTAATTAGACTGTTACCAGTTCAGTATAGCTGCTGTTCTCTCTGAGTAATAAAGATTCGGTTAGGCTCTGAGCATAAGCAGCCCTGAATGAGTGTGGTCTGTGTTCTGGGAATCCTGCCTGGAATGGTGGCAATAATTTTGTTGAGTATGTTCTTCATGCCTTTGGCCTGAATTTCTTCCCCTTCTGATGTACTTAGGATCTGGATGTTTGGTTTTGTAGGGTATCCCACAATTCACTCATGTTCTTCACATGATTTTTTGAAGTTATCAAAGTTTTTGGACTCTTGAGCAATTTCTTCTTTCTTGCCTTCCAGCTTTGAGGTTCTCTCCTCCACCTGATTAACTCTGTTACAGAGGGCTTCTAAGGTAGCTTTTACAAACTCTATTTGAATTTTGTTTTCTGGGTTTTTTGTTTTGTTTTGTTGTTTTTTTTTTTTTTTTTGAGGTAGGGTCTCACTCTTGTCCAGGTTGACCTGGAATTAACTATGTACTCTCAGGGTGGCCTTGAACCCATGGCAATCCTCCTACCTCTACCTCTGCCTCCCGAGTGCTGGGATTAAAAGCGTGAGCCACCATGCCCAGCTCATTTCTCTGGTTTTTTAAAATTAATTCATTTATTTATGTGAGAAAGCAAGAGAGAGAAAGAGGCAGACAGAGGGAGAGAATGGACACTCCAGGGTCCCCAGCCACTGCAGATGAATTCCAGACACGTGTGACACCTTGGGCATCTGGCTAACGTGGGTCCTGGAGAGTCGAACCTGGGTCCTTTGGCTTTGCAGGCAAAAGCCTTAACCGCTAAGCCATCTCTTCAGCCCCTGTTGTTTTGGTTTGGTCTGGTTTGGTTTGGTTTGGTTTTTTTGTATCATCTGTTCTATTTTTGAGTTCCAGTTTCAGATCATGGTTTGATTTTTTTTTTTTTTTTTTGATGTTTCTTGGCATTCACTCTTGCATTGCATCATGTTCTCATTAAGCTTAATCAGTTGGTTATTGAGATCCTCTAATTGTTGACTCACCTTCATTTCATTTATCTCCCTTTTAAGGTCTCTCTGGATTTCCTCCAAGTTAAGCCTAGGGAAGAAAGGTGTGTGCATTTCATTTACACAATTGTTGGTCTTTTGATGGTTTGCTTCCTGTTGAGTGATTCATTTGTTCAGTCATGCAAGTTATTGTGTTTTCATTTTGGGGTTCTATTTCTCTTTCTCCTCTGTGTGATCATTGGACATTTTCTTTGTGGGGCTGTGCAATCTTGGTGAATATCTCTCAGTTTGGTTTTTTTGCCCGTTTTTGTAATAAGAAATTTTTTTTAAGTATAAAGCAAAAACTTTCCCTTGTAGGAGCATCGTGAGTGTAGTCTTTTGTGCTTGGATGGGTTTGGAATGAGATGGTGATATAACTGCCTCAGTACAGGTTGTGGAGGAAGCAAGCGCATCAACAGCTCCGGTCTGGTGGTTGATACCAAAGTGAAGTTGGAGGTCTGGAGTCTCGTTGTCCCGTCACAGCTTGCAGTCGGCTTGGGATGTGTGTGTGACCCCGTGGTGCTGGGTGGGAGAGATTCACCCAGGCACACAGGGGCTAGGGGGTGTCCACGACCCCAGGACACTCTAAGACGATAGGATGTGGGGGCTTAGTGCATAGGGGTGACATGGGGTGTGGTGGATTAGCTGAAGGTCGTGTGTGGGGGCTGCACGGAGCATCCACTATCCAAATGTGCACATGGTGATGCAGGATGTGGTCGACTTGCCGGGCATGAGGGAATGCTGCCAGGAGTGTGGGTGACACGAGGTGCACGCGGGCCTCCTGGGGCACGGGGGGGCTCGGGGCCTCGTGTGGTGGTCTTCCACAGGTGAGCTGCATAGGACGTCTGTGGACAGCGGGGGAGCGGGAAGACCAGCCGCAAGGCCAGGTAGACAGGGCACACCTGCAAGCTGGGGGAGCAGCATGAGGTGGGAGGACCCGAGTGGCACCCATGGGCAGCACGGGTTGTGGGGGACAGGCCCACAGGGCTGGTGCGGGCTGTGCCCAGGCTGCTGTAGCAGTGCAGGGCTGTGGGACAAAGGGCACCGGCAAATGCGTCACAGGACGAGGTGGGACCGAAGCATGGGGCCTGTGGGTACCCGCTCAGTGGGCTGGACCCCGAGGCAAGGGCGGGTGAGCAAACATGGCTTGTGGAATTGCCCCGCCCGCCGAACCTCAGACACCTAAGCTAGGTAGACAACAGACCGGCCCCCCTGCCCTCATGTGAGGGGCTAGTAGGCCACCTGAGAGCTAGAAATCAGCAGATTCTGGACTGTGTACCCCCTCAGTGGAGGTCCACTAAGACCTACTCATATTGGACAGCCTACAATTCTTGCCAGATATCACCCCAAAAGCTCTACTGTGGTTAAGAATCTGCCATATTCACTTTTTTTTTTAAATCTTGTGCCTGGCTTTTGGAGGTCTGGCTTACACATGGGCAGCTGAGGAAATGAATTTCCACCAACAAGCTTTGTAAGCAAAGGCCTTTGACCTCTGAGCCGCCTCTCTAGTCTACTGCTTTCGTTTTTTATTATTTGTTTACTTATGTGTGTGTAGGGTGTACCAGGCTCTCTTGCTTCTGCAAATAAAAACCAGATACTTGTGTCACTTTTTGCATCCAGCTTTATATGGGTGTTGGGGAATTGAACTGGATGCACAGGCTTTGCAAGCAAACATCTTTAAATTTAACCACTGAGCTATCTCCCCAATCCTGCACTCTTTTTTTTTAACGAGTTGTCGGTATTTTTTTTTAATTTTTTTATTTATTTGAGAGCAACAGACACACAGAGAGAGAGAGAGGGAGAGGGAGAGAGGGAGAGAGAGAGAGAGAGAGAGAGAGAGAGAGAGAGAGAGAGAATGGGCACACCAGGGCCTCCGGCCACTGCAAACGAACTCCAGACGCGTGTGCCCCCTTGTGCATCTGGCAAACGTGGGTTCTGAGGAATCGAGCCTCGAACCAGGGTCCTTAGGCTTCACAGGCAAGCGCTTAACCACTAAGCCATCTCTCCAGCCCAAGTTGTCAGTATTTTTGTTTAAGCTTGAAACTTCAGCCTTCAGCAACCTGCTGGAATAGGTGTCACCCAGAGTGGATCTTTCAGTCAAGCCCTAGTAGGTGTGTTCAGAACAGTTTGAGGTCTGGCTGTATTTGATGGCTGTTTGGTGGTGTCCAGCTACTATGAGTCTATAGACGTGAGCCAGCTTCCTCTGCCATGATGGAGTTGACCCTGCATTCTATAAGCCTGAAATAAACCTTTTCCTCCCATAAGCTGCTTCTAGTTAGGTTTTGTCCAACAATAGGAAGGTAACTGCAACAGATTTATTCCCAGATAAATTATTTTTTTAAGAAACTATTGTGAATGAGTATTTTTTTCCTCATTACATTCTCTGCATGTTTGTTGTTAATGTATATGACAGCGACTGATTTTGCATGTTTGTTGTTAATATATATGACAGCGACTGATTTTTGTATCCTGTAAGTTTGTCAACTCTGTTTAGTAGCTCAGAGTGTCTTTATAAAGTCTGTAGAGTTTTTTATGATTAGAATGATGTTATCTGTGAACAGAGACACTTAGACTTTTCCCTTTATTATTTTAATTCCTTTTATGTCTCTCTCTTCTCTTTTTTTAATATTTTATTTATTTATTTGACAGAGAGAAAGAGGGAGAGAGAGAATGGGCGCTCCAGGGCCTCCAGCCACTGTAAATGAATTCCAGACTCATGCACTTTGTGCATCTGGCTAACGTGGGTCCTGGGAAATCAAACCTGGGTCCTTTGGTTGTGCAGGCAAATGCCTTAACCACTGAGCAATCCCTGCAGCCCTCTCTCTTCTCTTATTGCTCTTTGAACACTGTATTGGAAAAGTGTGGGCACACTTTTCCTCATTGAATGTTTTTGAATAAATGTGCTAAGTTTTTCCCAGTTGCAATGTTGGCTATAGGTCTGCATATGTAGACTTTAGTATTTTGAAGTATGTTCTGCCCATTCCTAAATTATCCAGGACTTTTTATCATGAATGTGTGTTTAACTTTGTCAGATTCTTTTTGTGCATCATTGAGATGACCATGTGATTTCTGTCCTAATGATTATTTTTATGGGTATTATAAGTATTCACTTGCATACATTGAACCAAGCTTGCAATCCTGGCATGATGCCCTCTTGTCATGGTGTATGATTTTCCTAATTTGATTTTGAATTTGATGTGCAAGTCTTTGCTGATGTTTATATCTATGTTCATCAGGGAAATAGATCTGTAGGGTTTTTTGTTGGTCTTTTTCTAGTTTGGGTGACATAAAATACATATATAGATTGGCATGCTGAAGAGATGGCTTACCAGTTAAGGCACTTGCCTGAAAAGCCAATGGACTTAGGTTTGATTCCCAGGACCCACATAAGCCAGATGCACAAGGATCTGCTTGTGTTTGATGATGGTTTGCAGTGGTTCAAGGCCATAACACAATCATTCTCTCCCTTTCTAGCTGCCTCCCCCCCCCTTTCTCTTTTTCTCTCAAATGAATAAAACTTAAAAAATATCGGCTTCACAGAATGAATGCAGTAGTGTTCCTTCCCCTTTCTGTTTCATGGAAGTGTTTGACAGGTGTTGTTATAAGATCTTCTGTGAAAGTTTGATAGGATCCAGCAGTTAGGCTACCTGGTTATTTGATTTTCTTTGTGACAAGACTTTTTGCACATGTATCTATTCAAAAATATCTGTCTAGTGCAATGTGTGTGGTGTATGCACATGGGTGTGCTTGTGAGTGAGATCCCTGCACGGGCATGCACAGCTCAGAGGAGCATTTTGGGTGTGACTTTTGTATTGCTCCTCTGCATATTTCCTTGATACAGAGTCTGTCCCTCAATTGGCAATTTCTTTGATCTTAGACTCTTAGGGTTTTCTCTAGTATCTGCTCCTCCCTAGGGTTCCAGAAATGCATCACCATATTGGTCTTTATGTGGATTTTGGAGAGTTAAAGTTGATGATTTGTGGCCCAAGACAGTATAATAATTATGCAGCAAATGTTCTTGGCCATGTCCTTGGGCCTTATGTTAGACTTCTAATTATACATGGCTTTCATTGCTTCTAACAGGCCTAGTTAACTTGTTTATATTTCTGGTCTTAATTTTGATAGGTCAGATATATTTAGAGATTTATTCATTTTTTCTAGGTTTTCTAACTTGTTGGGTTATGTTTTGAAGTATTTTCTAATTACTCCCTATTTTTAATTGGAGTCTATTTTACCATCTCACTTTTCATGTCTTTTGAATCTTTTCTCTTTTTTACTAGCTTTGCTAGTGATTAGCAAAACTCATTGAACTTTCAAGAAGCCCATTCATCAATGATTTTGCATATTGTTCTTATAGCATGCTTCATTAATTTTTGCTCTAATCTTAACTATTTCTTGCTATACACTGGGTTTGGGATTGGCCTGTTCTTGGTTTCCTAGAACCTTTGGATGCATCATTAGTTTATTGAGATATCTCTAACTTTTTTTAATTTTTTGTTCATTTTTATTTATTAAGTTGAGAGCAACACAGAGAGAAAGATATCTCTAATTTTTAAGTGAGTAGATGGAGTGTGTGTAAGGACTGAATCAGACTATGCTCACATCCTGGCCACACTTTTATTTTAGTGTACAACAATGGATTCAAAACTTAAAATATCTGTGTCTCCTTTAAAAAGCCAAAAAACACAGAGTTGTCATTAAGCATAAATGAGTTAAAGCATGCCACCTTCTTAGGACAGTGCTTGGCCCACAGTCATTCTTTGGTTCATATGCATTTAGGATTGTAAATTCCTCTTGGTGAATTGTTCCTTTGATCAGTTAAAAGTGAAATTTTTTTCTTCTAATTAATTTTGGTTTGAAGTCTATTTTATTAGATATCAGAATAGCCACACCTGCTTGTTTCCTAGCTCCATTCACTTAGAATTTCTTTTCACATCCTACCACTCTAAGGTAGCCTCTGTCTTTGACACTGAGTTAAGTTTCTGTAAGATAGCAAAAGGATGGATTCTGCTGTCTGATACAGCCAGTTAATGTGTCTTTTGACTAGAGAATTGAGTCCAATAATATTCAGACTTAGTACTGAAAAGTTTAGCTAGGGCTGGGAAGGTAGCTCAGTGGCTGAAGGTGCTTATTTACAAAGTCTGCCAGCCCAGGGTTCAGTTCCTCAGTACTACATAAAGCTAGACACACAAAGTGGCTCTTGCATCTGGGTTTCTTTGCAGTACAAGAGGCACCAGTGTTCCCATGTGCTGTCTCTCAAATAAATAAATAAAATAAAAATAAGACAGAAGTTATGATGAATCTCTGTCATATGAGTAATATTGTATAGTTTGGTGGTTTCTTAGGTTTTGTTTGTTTATAAATTATGTTAGCTTTGTTATTGGGGTTTTTAACCTCCTAGAGTCTGCTGAATACATTTATTTTCTTCACTGTGAGATAGTCTATTCACTAGTCTCCATAGGGTTGGCTTAGTGCTCACATATTTATTTAGCCAGATTTTACCATAGATAGCTTTTTTTCTTTGCCTTTTATTACAAGGGATAATTTTTCTGTGTATCGTAGTTTGGATTTAGCAGCTGTGATCTTTCAATACTTGAAATATATCATTCCAAACTCTTCTGGCTTTTAGTGTTTCTACTGAAAAATCCGCTTTTATTTGGTTTACTTATTTATTAGAGAAAGAGAGAAAGAGAGAGAGAGAGAGAGAGGAGACAGAGAATGGGCATACCAGGGCCTCTAGCCACTGCAAACCAACTCCAGACACATGTGCCACCATGTGCAACTGGCCTACTTGGGACCTGGGGAGTCAAACATAGGTCCTTATGTTTCACCTTAACCACTAAGCCATATTTACAGGCCCAGCTATTATTTTGATGGGCTTATACTTATAGCTAATGAGATATTTCTCTCTAATATATTTTACTATCATTTCTATGTTCTGTGCATTTTGTATTTTCACTTTAATATATTGCAGAGAATTTTGGTCTGGCCCTGTTTATTAGGTGTTTTGTAAGCTTCTTGCATCTGGATGGACCTGTGTTTCCCTTGAAGTGGAATTTTTTCCATAATTTTATTAAAAATATTTTCTATGGTATTAACCTGGAATTCTTTCTCTTCTATGTCATTAACCTGAAATTCTTTCTCTTCTTTTATGCCCTTAATTTGAACATAAGGTTCAAATTCAAGGTATCCCAAATCTTCTCATGTTCTGCTCATAGTTGTTTTTTTTTTTAACTTGTTAGCGATTTTGGCATCCTTATCTCTTTCCTCCACCTTGTACTGAAGACATAATACTCTATTTGTAAGACTTCCCAGGATGCTTTTTATTTGATTTATTTCTTTTTTCATTTCCATGTGCTTTTTCTTCAGTGTCTCTACCACTTTATTGAGTTCAACTTTCCTCTGTTCTCATTTCATTGACTTGATTGCTTGTGTTCTCTTGGATTCCATTTAGGCATTTGTTCAGGTTCTCTTTGAACTTATTCACATAACTATTGAAGTATTTCAGTTGAATATTTGTGCCTTGTTGGATTTGTTGGCATTTATTCATGTCCTCTTTAAATTTATTGTATCTACTTGTCATAATTGTGTTTTGGAAGTTTTCGTCTGCAATATCCTCTAAGTGGTTCTCATTGGAGGCTGCTACCATGTAACTAAGCATTCTTAGTTGTGATATTTGCCTGGTTTCATTTGTTGCTTGTTGTACATTGGGGTTTGTCCTTTTGCAGGTATTCTCCTTGTCTTATTAAGAATGTACTAACAGGGCTGGAGATATGGTTTAGCAGTTAAGTGCTTGCCTGTGAAGCCTAAGGACCCCGGTTCGAGGCTTGATTCCCCAGGACCCATGTTAGCCAGATGCACAGGGGGTGCACGCATCTGGAGTTTGTTTGCAGTGGCTGGAAGCCCTGGCACACCCATTCTCTCCCCCCCCCTCCCTCTTTCTCTCTGTCTGTCACTCTCAAATAAACAAAATATTTTTAAAAAGAATGTACTAACAGCTGCTTCATTAGGAATCTGCTGCAATGAAATTAGAAGGACATGACCAATAAAATTTACATAATCTTAAAGACCTATCTTAAAAGCATACGCTCTACTAAATTAGAAAGCTAAAAGAAATGGATGAATTTATAGATTTCTATTAAAAGTAACTTTGACAATTGGAGCAAAATGAGATATACCATTTAATCAAATCCATAACAAGCAATGAGCTGAAAGACATTATAAAGAATCTCCCAATTTTAAAATGTCCAGGCTTAAATGCATGCACTGGTAATTTGTTTTGGTTTTTTTGTTGTTGTTTTTGCTGGGATTTTTGCTGTTGTTGTTGTTTTGTTTGTTTTTCTTTTCGTTTTTTGAGGTAGGATCTCACTCTAGCTCAGGCTGACCTGGAATTCACTCTGTAATCTCAGGGTGGCCTCGAACTCTTGGCAATCCTCCTACCTCTGCCTCCCAAGTGCTGGCATTAAAGGTGTGCACCACCATGCTCTGCTTCACTGGTAAATTTCGACAGACCTTCAAAGGGTAACTAACAGCAATGTTTCTCAAACTATTCCATAAAATAGAAAAGGAAGGAAAACTACCAAATTTATTTTATGAAGTCAATGTTACCCTGATACCAAAATCAGATAAACACAATGACAAAGAAAATTGCAAAACATCTTCCTCATGAACATAGATGTAATATTCTCAGCAAAATATAAGCACAAGACAGTAAAATGATTATTCACCTACTGAGATGACTTTTATTCCGACGACTTAGGGTTGGTTGAACACATGCAAATCAATAAATGTAATACATTGTATAAATGAGCTCAAGGACAAAACTCACATGATCATCTCAATAGACGCAGAAAAGGCATTGGAAACTGAGACTAAAATAAACATATCTCAATATAATAAAGGGTACATATACCAAGCCTATATCCAATTACTGAGAAAAACATGAAACATTTCTACTAAAAAAAAAAAAACAACTCAGGACCAAGACAGGAGTGTCCACTTGCTCCACTCTCATTCATTATAGTACTGGAAGTTTCACTACAGCAATAAGTCAAGACACACAAATAAAAGGAATGCAAATAGGAAAGGAAGAAATCAAATTAACCTTATTTATGGGTGATATAATTATATCCATAATATGTTCTAAAGACTCTACCTGAAAACTGTTAAAGCTGATAAACACTTTCAGCAAAGAAGGAAGCAAAATTAACACACAATCAATACTCATTCCATATACCAATAACAAAGTATTATGCATGAAATACGGGAAATGACCCCAGGAATTTATAGTTGCCTCAAAAACTAAAATACATTAGAAAAAAAATAACCAAGGATGTTAAAGACCTCTGTGGTGGTTTGATTCAGGTGTCCCCCTAAACTTAGGTGTTCTGAATGCCAGGCGCTCAGCTGATGGAGATTTGGGAATTAACACCTACAGGAAGCAGTGTATCGTTGGGAGCAGGCTTATGGGTGTTATAACCAGTTTCCCCATGCCAGTGTTTGGCACACCCTCCTGTTGCTGTAGTCCACCTTATGTAGGCCATGGGGTGATGTCCACCCTCTGCTCATGCCATCGTTTTCCCCTGCCATCGTGGAGCTTCCCCTCAAGCCCATAAGCCAAAATAAACCTCTTTTTCCTACAAGCTACTCTTGGTTGGGTGATTTCTGCCAGCAATGCAAACCTCATTGCAACAATCTCTATAAGGAAAGCTTTAAAATATTGAAGGAAAAAAAATATATTGAAGGAACCAGAAAGAAACCTGATGTTAGTTAGTGGACTGGAAGAATCAATGTTGTGAAAATATCTATCATACCAAAAGCAATCTATAAATGTAATATAACTCCCATCAAAATGCAAATGCCAGGCTTCACTGAAACAGAGGGAAAAAATCCTAAATTTTACATGGAAGTAGAAATGTAGGTGGCATTTAACCCAGTGAGGCAGACATTCTGCTGACAGACTAACCCGTGATTGTGCTGACACTCTGGTTTGAGAAGAGGAACACCTGCACCTGATCTCAGGATGCTGCGAGCAGAGCTTGTGGGGTCTATCGTCCAGCTGTTTTGTGTGCTTCAGAGCACATACTGGGGAAGCCTGGGATTCATCTACTGCCTCAAGTTAGCCAAGTTGTCTCCTGCTCCTGAGATAAGAAAGTTGCTGCCTGCTGTGTATCAGTTAAACCATTATTTACATGAACTCTTCATGACCTGCATAGACTGAACCATCCTAATAAAAACTCTTCAGGATGCTGGCCTCGACAGTCTTGTGAGGCATAGTCCGGAGTCCCCTGGTTCCCTTGAGTATCTCAAGTCTCAGCATCAGTTCCTCCAGAATCTACTGAGGATCATCAGAGAGGTACGTGGTTAAACCAAAAGTAAAAGGGAAGAATACATGCACCCCTATGCAAGCATCAGGTGTAAGAACAAGAAGAAATTTTTATGAACTCTTTGAATATATAGATAAACACTCTTATACCTCCACAGGGCACTCTGTGGCACAACAATGGTAGGAAATTCTAACATCTTTTTTTTTTTCCTTTTCGAGGTAGGGTCTCACTCTGGCCCAGGCTGACCTGGAATTCACTATGTAGTCTCAGGGTGGCCTTGAACTCATGGAGATCCTCCTACCTCTGCCTCCCAAGTGCTGGGATTAAAGGCGTGTGCCACCACGCCCGACAGACACAGAGAGAAAGACAGATAGAGGGAGAGAGAGAGAATGGGCGCGCAAGGGCTTCCAGCATCTGCAAACGAACTCCAGACGCGTGCGCCCCCTTGTGCATCTGGCTAACGTGGGACCTGGGGAACTGAGCCTCGAACCCGGGTCCTTAGGCTTCACAGGCAAGCGCTTAACCGCTAAGCCATCTCTCCAGCCCCTAACATCTTTTAAACAAGCTCACTGGTGAGGTGAAGTTATTCTTCTAAATATCTGGTCTTTGTGTAATCTTATTACTCTAGCTATCAATCCAGACCTTAAAAACTCCTGCTCGGACTTCCGGGTAAGATGATAGCATAGGAGCCACGCCAAATCAGCCTAGCAAGGGACTCAAGCAAAGCCACAGCAAAATACACTCTTCTTCTGAAAAGTGAAGGTGTGTAGGTCTTTTTTTTTTTCTTTTTTCTTTTTTTTTTTTTTTTTTTTTTTTTTTTTTTGTTTTTTCAAGGTAGGGTCTCACTCTAGTCCAGGCTGACCTGGAATTAACTCTGTCATCTCAGGGTGGCCTGGAACTCATGGCGATCCTCCTACCTCTGCCTCCCGAGTGCTGGGATTAAAGGCGTGCGCCACCACGCCCGGCTGTGTGTAGGTCTTTTATTAGCCACAATAGAGAAGCCGAAGACACCAAGATCCACCAGAAAGAAGGAAAATGGCCAGAAGCCCACTCAGGTGCTTGCCACCCCAATCTGCACTATCCGTGGGATCCATGCACCTGCTAGGTGCCACTCGCCCAGCACCAAGCTGCAGGAGCAGAGACCAAACAACATGACTTTCCAACCTCATCAGCCTCCTTGCAAAGTCAAAATCCCAGAAGAGGAAACAGCAGACATCCGCTAAGAAGTGGCTGAAAGAGGCAGAGATGGGACCACCTGAGCAGTTCCAGCACAACTCCAGGCTTCCTGCACTCTCCCATCCCCCAACCATCAGAACCAGGACCCTCAGGAGAGGGCATTCAGCCCCCAGAGGCAGGACATCCAGCACAGCTGATCAGAACACCAACTTCACAGCACAACACAGAGGGATCGAGGTGGGCTCTCAGCATTGGTGAGATTGGGAGCCACCCCAAAAGGTAACAAGGCTGACTGACAAAAAAAATAAAACAGGTACATAGGCCTGCATTGGAAGTGCTAACCTCTCTTTCCATGTCAGGGCAGGTTATGGGTTACACATTCTTGGTTGGCTTTACCACTCTCAATTAAGCTATATTTGGCAATTGACTATTGTTGCTTTTGATGCTTTTAGATTTATAGGGCCTTTGTCTTTTGCTTCTGTCATTATTGGAGGCAGGGTCTGGATTCAGATCCAGGCTGACCTAGAACCCAATTCAGAAATCTCGACCTCCCAGCAGACAGAATTGAGCAACACACACCTTTAGGCATTTTGGCTTGATAAGGTCATCTCTTTGTGTCACTCCCCACACTTGCATACTCTGTGCTGGTTGTTATTGAATGTGTATATAGCTCTCTTGAATCTTAGAATTTGCCAGTAAATTGTTCCACCAAGCCCACTAGAATACTTGAATAGCAGACAAACTCAAAACCTAAGATTGCTTCTGTGGTTGGATTGGAGTACAAGAACTATACTTGGCACCTTAAACTCCTTCACTGAAGATACATAAAGTTGAATTTTCAAATCTAAAAGCACCGCAGATGATTAGAAAACCCAAGCAACAAATCAACTCAGGATGCAAAAATCACATTATACTGTAAGAAAAACAAAGAATCAAGACAATACAATCCAACCAAAAATTATAAATCCATCAGAAATGGCTCCCAATGAGACTGTTTTAGATGAAATGCCTGACAAAGATTTCAAAAAAAAAAAAAAAAGATTTTATCTATACTCAAAGGAATCAAAGAAGAAAACAAAGGAATTAAAGAAAAAAGCAAGCACCTGAAAGAACTCAAAGAGAACACACAAAACCAACTTAATGAAATAAAGAGGTCATTACAAAACATGAGTAAGGAAATAGGAATACTGAATAAAAACCAGGCTTAAATCCTAGCTCTGAAGAATACAGTCAGTGACTTGAAGTGATGTATTCCAAGTTCTGAAAGACAACAACTGTCAACCAAGATTACTTTATTCTGCAAAGCTATCTATCCAAATTGATGGAGAAACAAGGACATTCCACAATAAAAACAGGCTAAAAGAATTTATGACAACTAAACCAGCTCTAGAGAAAATACTTCAAAGAATTCTTCATGCTGAGAAGAAAGCAAAATACATACAGGAGGAAACAGGAAAAAAATAAACCACACTCAAATAACAGTTAAATGAGTAAAGGGAAAACAGGAAACTCTACAGAATAAGAATGGTGAGAATAAATGCATACCTTTCAGTAATAACTCTTAATATCAATGGCCTCAATGCCCCAAACAAAAGACACAGGCTTGGGACTTCTGGTTAAGATGGCAACATAGGAACCATGCCAAAGAAGCCTAGGGGAGAAAAAGGAAAAAAAAAAAAAAAAAAGCAAAATACACTCTTCTGCTAAATAGTGAGGTGTATAAGAAATTACCAACTGCAGCAGAGAAGTAGGAGAGACACAGAGCGTCTAGAGCCCACAGAAGCAGGCAGAAGTGGCTCCAGCAGCGGCGGCACCAGGTCCACGTGGCTCCAGCTGAAAGGCTCGGCCTGAGCTGCAGGAAAAGCTAGATGAGGAGACTCTCCACTCACACCAGAGCTCCTCTCAAACTCAAGAAATGTGAAGGGAGGATGGCAGGGAAGAAATGAGGAGCAGCTCATGAGGAAAATGATTGTGAGGACCAGCAGGAAAACATCAACCACCATCGACAGCCTCCCTCCCCTACTGCCAGCATAAGCTCCAGCAAGCACCAGAGACCTGGGGAAGGGGGATACCTACACAGCACACAATAGGCAATGAGAGCAGTGATCCAGTGACCCAGCCAGCCTGCCTGAACCACAGCACAACAAAGAGTACCCAAGCAGTAGCGCAGCATAAATGAGACGAAAATTATCCCAAAACGTAACTGGGATTACATGAGGGAAGGCTCTCACATGGTCACAAGCTGACCTGGAACTCTCAACAGACCAGAAATCCTAGCCTCCTAGTTGACAGGATTAAGGGTGTCTGGCAACGCACATCCTAAGGGAGTGTGATTGGAGGATATGGTAATAATACCTACTTTTGTATAACTACTCTGTGCTCTTTTTCACTGACTGTGTACATTGTTTAGTTGAATTTTAGAATCTGCCTGTATTTTGTTCAACTCAGCCTTCTTGTATACTCTCGTAGCAGGCAAACCCAACATCTAGGGTCGCTTTTGTAGTTACTTTGAGAGTCTTAAGTGCCACACCTAGCACCTTAAGCTCCTACCCTGAAGATATATAACATCAGATTGATTGATGCATCTAATAATACTGCAGCTAACTAGAAAATCCAAGCATTAAATTAATCCAAGATGCAAAAATATGTACATTATAACACAAGAAACATCAAAAATCAGACAATATAAATCCACCAAAAAGTATTAATGCATGTGAAATGACCTTCCATGAGACTGATTTAGAGGAAATGCCCAAAAAAGATTTCAAGAGAATAATTTTATAAATATGTTCAAAGAAATCAGGGAGTAAATCAAAGGAATTAAAGAGGAAATAAAAGGAATCAAAGAAGACACAGGAAACCAATTTAATGAAATGAGGAAGTCAGTATAAGACATAAATAAGGAAATGGAAATAATAAACAAAAAACCAGTCAGAATTGCTAGTAATAAAGACCACAGTCAATGAAATAAAAAACTGTAGAATATCACCAGTAGAATAGATAAAGGAGAGGACAGAATATCTAAACTAGAAGACCAGGTGGCAGATCTAATACAGTCCAACAAAGAGAAAAACAAAATAATAGGAAAGTATGAATGGGAAATTCAAGATATTTTGGACACTAGGAAAAGATCAAACAAAAGAATTCAGGGTGTAGTAGAAGGAGAAGAATTTCAATCCAGAGGCTTAGTAGGTGTTTTTAACAGAATCATAGAAGAAAACTTTCCCCAAATTGGGAAACAGATGCCAATGCAGATGCAGGAAGCTTTTAGGACACCAACCAGACAAAACCTGGAAAGAACCTCTCCTCGCCATATTATAATTAAACTACTAAACATACAAACCAAAGAAAAAATATTGAAAGCAGATAGACAGAAAAATCAAGTTACCTACAAGGCAAGCCCATCAGGATTACAGCAGATTACTCAACACAAACTTTAAAAGCCAGAAGGGCTTGGGGTGATATATTCCAAGTTCAGAAAGATAACAACTGTCAACCAAGGTTACTTTATCCTGCAAAGCTATCCATTCAAACCAACAGAGAAATAAGGGCATTCCATGACAAAAGCAGGTTAAAGGACTATTTGAAGAAAAAAAACAGCTCTTGCCGGGCGTGGTGGCGCACGCCTTTAATCCCAGCACTCGGGAGGCAGAGGTAGGAGGATTGCCGAGAGTTCGAGGCCACCCTGAGACTACATAGTGAATTCCAGGTCAGCCTGAGCCAGAGTGAGACCCTACCTCGAAAAAAACCAAAAAAAAAAAAAAAAAAAAAAAAACAGCTCTACAGAAAACACTTGAAAGAAGCCTCCATGCTGAAGAGAAAGAAGAACACACATATAAGGAACCTGGAAAAAGCAAGCCATACACAAATACTAGTTAATACAAGAAAGCAAAGTTAAAACAGGAAGAACAACAACAACAACAAAAAAAAAATGGAAAAAATACTCTTCAGCAAATGGTGTTGGGAAAACTGGATATATATCTGTTGAAGGATGAAAATAGATTCTTCCCTCTCTCCATGCACAAGAATTAAGTCCAAATGGATTAAAGACCTTAACATCAGACCTGAAACTCTGACACTGTTAGAGGAAAAAGTAGGGGAAACCCTTCAACATATTGGTCTTGGCAAAGACTTTCTGAATACAACCCCAATTGCTCAGGCAATAAAACCACAGATTAACCACTGGGACCTCATAAAATTACAAAGATTTTGCACTGCAAAGGACACAGTGAAAAAAGCAAAGAGGCAACCTATAGAATGGGAAAAAGTCTTTGCCAGCTATACATCTGATAGAGGATTAATATCTAGGATATACAAAGAACTCAAAAAGTTAAATAAAAAGGAACCAAACAAGCCAATCAAAAATGTGCTATGGGGGCTGGAGAGATGGCTTAGCAGTTAAGTGCTTGCCTGTGAAGCCTAAGAACCCCGGTTCGAGGCTCGGTTCCCCAGGTCCCACATTAGCCAGATGCACAAGGGGGCGCACACGTCTGGAGTTCGTTTGCAGTGGCTGGAAGCCCTGGCTCGCCCATTCTCTCTCTCTCCCTCTATCTTTCTCTCTGTCTGTCACTCTCAAATAAATAAATAAATAATGAACAAAAAATATTTTTAAAAAAATGGGCTATGGAGCTAAATAGAGCATTCTCAAAGGAAGAAATATGAGTGGCATATAAGCATCTAAAAAAAATATTCTATGTCACTAGTCGTCAGGGAAATGCAGATTAAAACTACATTGAGATTACACCTCACTCCTGTCAGATTGGCTACAATCATGAAAACAAATGATCATAAATGTTGGTGGGGATGTGGAAAAAGAGGAATCCTTCTACACTACTGGTGGGCATGCAATCTGGTCCAGCCATTGTGGAAATCAGTGTGGAGGTTCCTAAAACAGCTAAAGATTGATCTACCATATGACCCAGCTATAGCACTCCTAGGCATATATCCAAAGGACTCATCTCATTTCCTTACAAGTACATGCTCAACCATGTTTATTGCTGCTCAATTTATAATAGCTGGGAAATGGAACCAGCCTAGACGTCCCTCAACTGATGAATGGATAATGAAGATAAGGCACATTTATACAATGGAGTTCTACTCAGCGGTAAAGAAAAATGAAGTTATGAAATTTGCATAAAAATGGATGGATCTGAAAGGGTTATACTAAGTGAGGTAACCCAGGCCCAGAAAGCCAAGTGCTGCATGTTCTCTCTCATATGTGGATCCTAGCTACAGATGATTGGGCTTCTGCATGAGAAGGAAAATACTTAGTAGCAGAGGCCAGTAAGTTAAAAAGGAGATATAAAGGGAAGAGAAAGGAAGGGAGGAGGGAACTTAATAGGTTGGTATTGTATATATGTAAGTAGGATGATTGAGATGGGGAGGTAATATGATGGAGAATGGAATTTCTTTTTTTTTTGTTTGTTTGTTTGTTTTTAATTTTTTTATTTTTTTAATTTTTATTAACATTTTCCATGATTATAAAATATATCCCATGGTAATTCCCTCCCTCCCCACCCCCACACTTTCCCATTTGAAATTCCATTCTCCATCATATTACCTCCCCATTACATTCATTGTAATTACATATGTACAATATCAACCTATTAGGTATCCTCTTCCCTTCCTTTCTCTACCCTTTATGTCTCCTTTTTAACTTACTGGCCTCTGCTACTAAGTATTTTCATTCTCACGCAGAAGCCCAATCATCTGTAGCTAGGATCCACATATGAGAGAGAACATGTGGCACTTGGCTTTCTGGGTCTGGGTTACCTCACTTAGTATAATACTTTCCAGGTCCATCCATTTTTCTGCAAATTTCATAACTTCATTTTTCTTTACCGCTGAGTAGAACTCCATTGTATAAATGTGCCACATCTTCATTATCCACTCATCTGTTGAGGGACATCTAGGCTGGTTCCATTTCCCAGCTATTATAAATTGAGCAGCAATAAACATGGTTGAGCACGTACTTCTAAGGAAATGAGATGAGTCCTTTGGATATATGCCTAGCAGTGCTATAGCTGGGTCATATGGTAGATCAATCTCTAGCTGTTTTAGGAACCTCCACACTGATTTCCACAATGGCTGGACCAGATTGCATTCCCACCAACAGTGCAGAAGGGTTCCTTTTTTTCCACATCCCCGCCAACATTTATGATCATTTGTTTTCATGATGGTGGCCAATCTGACAGGAGTGAGATGGAGAGAATGGAATTTCAAAGGGCAAAGTATGGGGGGGATTACCATGGGATATTTTTTATAATCATAAATGTTAATAAAAATTGTGAAAAGATAAAAAATAAAATAAATGGCAAAAATAAATATACACCTTTCAATAATATCTATTAATATCAATGGCCTCAATGCCCCAACCAAAAGACATAGGTTTGCAGACTGGGTTAAAAAACAGGATCCTTCAATTTGTTGCCTCCAAGAAACTCACCTTTCTACAAAGGATTGATACTATCTTAGGGTGAAAGGTTGGAAAATGGTGTTTCAAGCAAATGGGCTGAGAAAACAAGCAGGGCGTTGCTATCCTAATATCTGACAAGGTAGACTTCAGTCCAACATTAGTTAGGAAAGATAAGGAAGGTCACTTTATATTGAATAAAGGCACACTCCAACAGGAGGACATTACAATCATAACATATATGCACCTAACATGGGGGCTTCCAACCTCATCAAACAAATGCTATTAGAACTAAGGTCACAGATAACACCAAACACAGTGGTAGTGAGTGACTTCAACACCCCACTCTCATCAATTGACAGGTCATCCTGGCAAAAAATAAACAGAGAGGCATCTGAATTAAATGAGGTCATAGAAGAAATGGACCTAACAGATATATACATGACTCTTTTCAGCAGCACATGGAACATTCTCTACAATAGACTATATATAAGGACACAAAGCAAATCTTAACAAATAGAGGAAAATTGAAATAATTCCTTGCATTCTATATGACCACAATGGAATCAAACTACAAATCAATACCAAGAAAAGCTATAGATCATAAACAAAATCATAGAAACTAAACAATACAGTACTAAATGATGAATGGGTCAATGAAGAAATCAAGAAGGAAATCAAAAAATTCAAAGAGTCAAACAATAATGAGAACACAGCATACCAAAACCTTTGGGACACAATGAAGGCAGTCTTAAACCAGGCATGGGGGCACGTGCCTTTAATCCCAGCACTCGGGAGGCCAAGGTAGGAGGGGCACTGTGAGTTCAAGGCCACCCTGAGACTACCTAGTGGCTTCCAGATCAGCCTGGGCTAGTCTGAGACCCTACCTCGAAAAAAAAAAAGAAAAGAAAAGAAAAAAGAGGGAAATTTATAGCTTTAAGTGCCTATATTAAGAAATTAGAAAGGTCTCAAGTAAATGACCTACTGCTTCACCTTAAAGTCTTGGAAAAAGAAGAACAAGGCAAACAGAAAATCAATAAACAGGAAGACATAATAAAGATTAGGACAGAAATTAATGAAAGAGAAACAAAAAAAAAATCCAAAGAATCAATGAAACAAAGAGTTGGTTCTTTGAAAGGATAAACAAGATTATTAAACCCTTAGCAAATCTGACCAAAAGAAAGAGAGAAGAAACACAAATAAATAAAATTACAGATGAAAAAGGCAACATCACAAAAGATATCAGAGAAATTCAAAAAATCAGAGGGACATACTATAAAAACATATAATTCACTAAGTATGTAAATCTGAAAGAAAAGGATGATCTCATGGATTCATATGACCTACCTAAATTAAATCAAGATGAGATTAATCACTTAAACAGACCTATAACAAGTATGAAGATCCAAGCAGTTATCAAAAATCTCCCAACTAAAAGCAGTCCAGGCCCAGAGGGATTCACTGGTGAATTTTAACAGTCATACAGGTAAGAACTAACACCATTTTTCTTAAGCTTTTCCATAAAATAGAAAAAGAAGAAACCCTACAAAACTCCTTCTATGAGGCCAGCATCACCCTGATGCAAAAGCCAGGCAAAGATAGAACAAAAAAAGAAAATTACAAACCAATCTCCCTCAAGGACATAGATGCAAAAATTCTCAACAAAATATTGGCAAACAGAATACAAGAATATATCAGAAATGTCATTCACCTGACCAAGTAAGCTCTATCCCAGAGATGCAGAGATAGTACAACACATTGATAAATACAGCACATTGATAAATGTAATACATTATATAAATGGACTGAAAGACAAAAATCACATGATCATCTCATTACATGCAGAAAAAGCATTTGACAAAATAAACATCCTACAGAGACTGAGAATAGAAGGAACATATCTCAATATTATAAAGGCTATTTACAACAAGCCTACAGCCAACATATTATTAAATGGAGAAAAACTGGAAGCTTTTCCACTAAAATTAGGAACAAGACAAGGGTGTCCACTGTCCCCAATTTTATTTAATATAGTACTGGAAGTCTTAGCCATAGCAATAAGGCAAGAGACACACATAAAAGGGATACAAATTGGAAAGGAAGAGATCAAGTTATCATTATTTGCAGATGATATGAGTCTATACATAAAGAGACCTAAAGACTCTACCAGCAAAGTGTTAGAGCTGATAAACACTTATACACATGTAGCAGAATACAAAATAAATACAAAGAAATCAGTAGCCTTCCTATACGCTAATGACAAACACACAGAGGATGAAATTAGAGAATCACTCCCATTCACAATTGCATTAAAATAAATAAATGAATAAATAAAGTACCTTGGAATAAACCTAACCAAGGAAGTGAAGGATCTCTACAATGAAAACTTTAAAACACTCAAGCAAGAAATTGCAGAAGACACTAGGAAATAGAAAAACATCCTGGTTCCTGGATTGGAAGAATCAATATTGTGAAAATGGCAATCTTACCAAAAGCAATCTACACATTTAATGCAATCTCCATCAAAATTCCAATGGTTTTCTTCACAGAAATACATAAAACAATCTAAAAATTAATTTGTAATCACAAAAATATCAAATATCTAAGACAATACTGAGCAACAAAAATAAGGCTGGTGGTTTCACCATACCTGATTATAACCTATACTACAGAGCCATAGTAACAAAAACAGCATGGTACTGGCACAAAATCAGACATGTAGATCAATGGAACAGAATAGAGGACCCAGATACAAGTCTGGGTAGGTGTAGCCACCTGATATTTGATAAAAATGCCCAAAATACTCATTGGAGAAAAGATAGCCTCTTCAGCAAATCATGGTGGAAAAACTGGCTATTTATCTGTAGTAGGGTGAAAATAAATTCTCTCTCTCCATGTACAAGAATTAAGTCCAAATGGGTTAAAGACCTTAACATCAGACCTGAAACTCTGAAACTGCTAGAGGAAAAAGTAGGGGAAACCCTTCAACATGTTGGTCTTGGCAAAGACTTTCTGAATATAATCCCAATTGCTCAAGCAATAAAACCACAGATTAACCACTGGGACCTCATGAAATTACAAAGATTTGATTTATTTCCATCCACTTAGATTTTGATCAGCCCTCCCACCACCTTTTCTTTACTCAATCTGTGCCCCTGACCTCACTTTGGGCTTTTTCACCCCCGTTAATCTGTTCTTCTACTTACATATATACAACACCAACCTATTAAATACCCTCCTCCCTTCCTTTCTTTTCCCTTTATGGAATCCTCCAGTTTTGGACAATGGAACACTCAGGAGCCATAGATCGTTGTTAGAAAATTTTCAGTGCCAGGGATGGGATACCTCCAGTGAGTTGTTGGCCAGGGAGGTCCCTGATGCCCCTAAAACATTATAGGCCCTTGCCGAGGCCCTTGGTTTCCCACCAGGAATCGATGGTAAGACCCTATTGCTGAAGACTCCACATACTTGGGCTGCAAGGCCACTAGAAATCCTACTGGAACTGAGCTGATAACCCCCTCCATGTAGACCAGCTGACAGAAAGCTGGAAGAAGCCATTCTACATGTAGTTCAATGGGAGAAAGAGATACCACCAGTGAAGATACTCAACAGCAGACACTGCACGCCTTATAATTGGCCAGCCAGGCCAAATGAGCCAACAGGTGCAACAGTGGCTCGTCTGTCATGGTGGAAACCAACTTCCCAACAATTGGACTAGAGGCCCGCTCCATGGGAGGGAATACATCCCTGATACTGAAAACTTAAAGCAGGACTAGTCATGAGCCCTAGGGGTGTAACATCTCCTGATGTCTGGATAAGTGTATATACTATGCTTATCAAACTGCCCAGTAAGCACTTCTCTAAATATTTATACCCTTATATTAACACTACTCTCCCTTTGTGTAGAGAATCTTCTCTTTTCAGATGGCAGTGACCTTGGGATGACTCAGAAGATAGCATACTACTGGAAAGAAGTGACTGGAGTACTGAGTAACATCTCAATCACAACTTCCAAGGCTCAGGGTCTAATGCAGAAGAGATGGCGGAAAGAATGTAAGAGCCAAAGGAAAGGTAGGCCTCCTTACAACATGCTCCTCCAGACACAAAATGGCCTGCATATCCAAGGCCTCACTGTGCCTGACACTACCTACACAAGACCATCATAAGAGGAGGAAAAGATCATGACATCAAAATAAAAGAGAGACTGATTAAGATGGGGAGGGTATATGATGGAGAATGGAATTTCAAAGGGGAAAGTGGGGGGGGAGGGAGGGTATTATCAAGGGATATTTTTTCTACTCATGGAAAATGTTAATAAAAATTGAGGGAAAATGCTTTAAATTTTAAAAAAAGAAATTACAAAGATTTGTACAATAAAGGACACTGTGAATAAAGCAAAGAGGCAACCTACAGAATGGGAAAAAATCTTTGCCAGCTATACATCTGATAGAGGATTAATATCTAGGATATACAAAGAACTCAAAAAATTAAATAATAAGAAATCAAACAAGCCAATTAAAAAAGGACTATAGACCTAAATAGAGAGTTCTCAAAAGAAGAAATATGGATGGCATATAAGCATCTAAAAAAATGTTCTCTCTCTTCCTAGTCATCAGGAAAATGCAGATTAAAACTACGTTGAGATTCCATCTCACTCCTGTCAGATTGGCCACCATCATGAAAACAAATGACCATAAATGCTAATGAGGATGTGGAAAAAGGGGAACCCTTCTACACTGTTGATGGGAATGCAATCTGGTCCAGCCATTGTGGAAATCAGTGTGGAGGTTCCTAAGACAGCTAAAAATAGATCTACTATATGACCCAGCTGTAGCACTCCTAGGCATATATCCTAAGAACTCATCTCATTACCTTAGAGATACTTTCTCAGCCATGTTTATTGCCACTCAATTCACAATATCTGGGAAATGGAACCAGCCTAGATGACCCTCAACTGATGGATAATGAAGATATAGCACGTTGATACAATGTTCTACTCAGTGGTAAAGAAAAATGAAGTTATGAAATTTGCATAAAAATGGATGGATCTGGAAAGGATTATACTAAGTGAGGTAACCCAGGCCCAGAAAGCCAAGCATCACATGTTCTGTCTCATATGTGGATCCTAGCTACAGATGATTGGATTTCCATGTGAGTAGGAAGAAAACTCAGTAGCAAAGGCCAGTAAACTATAAAAGAGATATAAAGGGAAGAGAAAGGAAGGGAGGAGGTACTTAATAGGATGATATTGTATATATGTAAGTAGAAGAATAAATTAATGGAGGTAAAAAGGCACAAAGTGAGGTCAGGGAAAGAGATTGAGTAAAGGAAAAGTGGAGGGAGGGCTAATCAAAATCTAAGAGGATATAAATAAATCATATGGAAACCTACTCCTTTGGACATTGGAACACTTGGAAGCCATAGATTATTGCTAGAAAACTTTCAGTACCAGGGATGGGTTACCTTCCAGTGAGTTGTTGGCCAGGGAGGTCCCTGATGTCCCCAAAACATTTTTGGCCATTACTGAAGCCCTTGGTTTCCCACCAGGAAAAGATGGTAATACCCTATTGCTTTAGACTCCACATACTTGGGCTGCAAGGCTGCTGAGAAATACTGCCTTAATTGAACTGATAACCTCCTCCATATAGACCATCTAACAGAAAGCTGGAAGAAGCCATTCTGCATGCAGTTCAATGGGAGAAAGAGAAATCACCAGTGAAGATACTCAACAGTGGACACTGCAAGCAGTCTAATTGGCCAGCCAGGCCAAATGAGCCAACAGATGCAATAGTGGCACGTCTGCTGTCTAACTGGACTGTAGGCCCACTCCATGGGAGGGAATACATCCCTGATACTGAAAACTTAAAACAGGGGTAGTCATGTGTCAGGAGCCATACAGCAAAAGCTCTCCATTTTGCCTGGGCCTGCTCATAAACTGACTCATTACTTTTTTTCTGTTAGGTGCTTCTGGAACCAGTCAGCACACTGCTTACAAAATCTTATCTTTTGCAAAAGGCCAGTTTATGGTCAGGATGTGAAGCCTGGTGCAGTCAGGATGTTAAGCCAGTTAGGCAAGATTAGATGAACACCTAATTACATCCCTTCTAGGTTTCCTGACAACTCCTTGCCCTGGCCAGATCCCCTTCCCCCTACAACTCCTTGCCCTGACCACTTCCCCTTCCCCCTACAACCCTATGTAAACCTACATGTAACAATAAACTCTCGAGGCTGTGACAAACATCTAGCATGGTCTCCTTCTTGTGTCTGTTTGCCTTTTTTCATTCAGGTTAATTTTCTCCTTGCTTCCTTGTTCGACTCCCCACTGGCTAGGGCAAGTGGCACCTGAACGTGAAGCCTGAGGTACGAAGTGTGACCTGAACGTTGCTCAAAGTGGACGGTCGTCCCAGCCATTAGACCGCCACCCCACCGGAGGGGTGAGTGAAGGTCTGCATAGAGGTCACTACAGGCAATACACCTGTAAAACAGACCCAGACCGCAATCGACGCAGAAAAGCCTGCCTGTGAAACTGATCCGTTTGAGGTAAGCGATGAATTTTAGGCAATTAAAGTAAAGACTATTGAGTCATTTTTTTTCAAGGCACAAGAACTGCAGGACTTCCTTTTTGCACTTCTTTTCCTCCTTTTACTTTTGGTTGGCGCCATCACGTGGAATTGCAACATAGTGACAGGGCAACTGAAGCCTCTTGGCCAGGGCTACCCTCTGGCATTGGCTGAAGGCCCCTAGCTCCCTGTGCAAATCCTGCCAGCCTGTTTGGGCATTGGCAAAGACCTCCTATCTAGTCTCTCTTCCCATCAACAAAGTTGGGTACGCAACAGCCAGTAAATGCTCTTAGAGCGGCTGCCAGCTCTTAGAATTACGGTCAGGCTCACGTCAGGCCCACCGGGGAACCCCCCGTGCTGGTTCTCTGACCAGGAATGTTGCCCTCTGGTCTTGCCATTTCTCCTCTTTCCTTTTCTATCATGGGACAGACCCTAAGTAAGCATAAATTGTTCAAAGGCTTAAAACTCCTCTCAAGGCACAAGGAACACAGGTTAAAAAAAAAGGTTTAACAAAGAGTAAAAAGAAGCTAATTGCCATAGTAAAAGATATTTTAAAAACACAAGGAATTGAGATTGCTTCAAATTCTTTTTGATTTTATCAGGAGGATTTGTTCTTTTTATGTGTGTGTATATGTGTTTATGTGTTTATGTGTGCTCATTGTGCTTGCTAGTCGTGTCATGTTTGTGACTGTAACTAAAGAGATGAGACGGACGCAGGTGACATTCCTTTCTCTTCTAGAGAACAATTTCAAGGAAATCAAAGACCTAAGCATAGAAATTAAAAAGGGAAAGTTAAATGTCTTTTACAGGAGTGAATTTGCCAGATATTTGTTCTAGGTCAACTTCACCTTACATAGAGGATCATTATAAACAACAAAACTTCCTCTAAAGAGGTAACTTATAATTTGTCAGATAATTTTTAAAAGATTGTAATGTCCTGTTACTTAAAAGGAGGAGGTAACTGATCTGACTTCTGAGCCAGCCTGCCTCAAGATAACAACATAATTTGCCTTAGCTACTCCTAATAAAATCATTCCCAAGTGTGTTATTGGTATTAATGATATAAAATTGTATTAAGACTGCTTTCTTTTTAGTAATAGGATTAATCAATTTGGTGTAATTTTTTAATAGCCTTATAAGAAAGATAATCACTTCTCGGCCTTTTGGCTAAGATCAAGTGTAGTATCTGTTCTTATCAGTTTAATATCTGATATGTCCTCTATCCAAGGATAATATATTAAATGGATTTTTGGAACTTGGAGTTGGAATAGGAGCTTACTCCATCCACTCCACGCATCGACCTGGTATTGCAGTACTTCCAGGAACAGTGCACCCCCTCGGGGGAATAAAAAAAAGAAAAAAGATAATTAATGATGGAGTGAGATGAATTAATTGAAGGAACTGGAAAAGAATTTTTCAATGTTGGGACATAGAATGCTCGCTAAAAATGCTTTTTGAGTGGTACTGAGAATGTTAAAGTATGTGGATAAAGATGTGCATATGTAGGAAAGAATTTTCAGGCTAAACCTAAACACCATGCCTAACGTTAAAGGTTTTTAAACTGTTTACAAACTTTAAGAAAAACAAAACAAAACAAAACTAATTTTCAGGGTAAAATATGTTGGGACAGCTTACTTAAGTTTTATCAAATTTAAGTCATGGGTAAAACATAAAATTGTTTTATGTTTATAAAAATTTCTATGGTACATAAAATCAATAGCTATCAAGTTTAAGCCAAAATCATTGGTTGTCAAATAATGTTTTTTTTCTTTCAAAAAAATTTTTATCAACAGTTATATTAATATTTAGTTAACTATTTTGGCTCAGAAAAGACCAAATTCTACTCTATTGTATGTAAAGTAACTATCTCAATTTTTACATCTTAAGCCCAGTGCTTATAACAAAATTAACTCTTAAGACATATTCCCTACTTTAGGGTACAGCCTCATGCTCTAACAATGGTTCTCATCTAATATATATATATATAATATTTATTTATATATTTATATATATTTTATATTGCATATATATACATATATTAATATATATATAAAATTCAAGCTCCATGTCTCTGTTTCCAATGTTTTCTGGGTAATTTGTACCCACACAGGAATCTGAACTAATCAAAGATGTTTTCACACAGGTGCTAAGAACTTATACTATCTTACTTGTTCTTTTCTGATAATTTCTAGGTTAAATTAGGTAAGTTTATAAATCAATTGGTACTGTTTTCAATACTGGTAACAGGTTCTGCCTATATTTATAAATGTTAGATATTTAAAATGTGAGATGTGCCTACTTCCTATGCCTCAGATATATGGCTTATGCTGCCACAGTACAACAAAAATTTTAAAGATAGGACAAAATGATTTTAGAAGCCCTTGTGCCATTCTTTAACTAAGTCTATTTCAGTAATCAAATGTGCTCTATATGTACACACATCCAGGCTGATGTAACATCCTTTCTGATTGTGTTAGTCACCTATGTATAAGCCAAAGCCAAATGGAATCATTAGAGTAAAAAGTGTCAATATTTTGGCCTGTACTCCCATGTCATGAGGCCACTGGAGATGATGGGACACTTCTACACTGGCCCCCTGGTAAGTCACCTGTCTTCCTGAGCAGGGAGGATATGGAGACCCAAACAAAAGTGGTGTACAGTCTAAAACAGGAGAGTCACAATTGAGGAACAATCTGCCCTCCAGACTTCCCAAAGAAGACTTGGCCAACATGGCCCTGACTCATCCTAACAAGCAAGACACCAATAAACTATGGGGCTACTCCTGTGTCCCTAAAGTCTCTTTGGAGAGCCATTAATGACTGTTGCAGTCCGGTTCACATTGCTCGTAGAAATCACCCAACAAAGAGCAGCTTCTGGGAAAGAGAGATTTATTTTGGCTTACAAGCTCAAGGGGAAGCTCCACAATGGCAGGGGAAAACGATGGCATGAGCAGAGGGTGGACATCACCACCTGGCCAACATAAGGTGGACCACAGCAACAGGAGGGTGTGCCAAATACTGGCATGGGGAAACTGGCTATAAAGCCCATAAGCCCGCCCCCAACAATACACTCCCTCCAGGAGGCATTAATTCCCAAATCTCCATCAGCTGGGAACCTAGCATTCAGAACACCTAAGTTCACGGGGGACACCTGAATCAAACCACCACATTCTGCCCCTGGCCCCCATAAACTGATATCCATACATGATGTAAAATACAATGCATTCAGTCTGACTTTAAAAGTCCCCATAGTTTTTATCAATTCCAATGATGTTCATACATCCCCATAGTTCAAGATCTTTTAACTGAGCCATAATACCAAAAAATAACCTCAAAAAAAAAAATCCCATAATGGCACAGAATAAATATTCACACTGCAAAAGATGGCATTGGGCATAGCAAAGAAACATTCAACCAATACAAGATTTAAAACAACCAGGCCAAATATCAAACTCTGTAGCTTCAAGTGCAACAACTCTAGCCAGTGACAAATCTTCAAGTCCGATAAATCTAACCAGCAACAAGTCTCTGGCATTCCAATTCCACCCCTCCAGCTAGGCTACTCACAGTCCTGGGAAACTTCATCGGGGCTGGCAGCTCCTTGGCAGCCATCTCATGGTCCTGGCATCTCCACTGGGTCTCTACTGCAAGCCACAGTTCATCCTCATGGCCCCATGGGGTCTCTATGCAGGCAACCAGCAAACCTGCTTCACACTGCCCATGGCCATTTCCAAAACACAAGACCGTGTTGCAAACTCAATGATCCTCTTTCCAGCATTTCTTATACTCCACAATACCAGGTAGGTGCCAATTTGTTAATCCAGGGGGAAATAAAGCAGACTTTGAAGAACAGGAAACTCCTTGAGCACTCAGGCCCCTTCAAAAGAGTCTACATTCTTCTTGTTGCCCCAGTGCTGGTCAGCTAGCCCAATCTCAGAGGTTGTAATCTCTGAGTTGCAACCGAACGGGCAGCAGTCCACCCAAAGATTTTTCTTTCTGTGCCATATTCCTCTGCACACACCAGTTCATTTCTATGCAAAGTAACCCTGCACAACTTCTCAGGACATGGGCACAAGAGCAAGCTTCTCACACAAACTCCTAGCCCAGTCCAAGCAAAGCTCTTTCTCCCTCATGAGCCAAACCTCAGTCCATAGTTCTGACCAGAATAATCCATTGAGCTGTACTTACAGCAAGGAATCTCTTAGGCCAAGGTTTCATCTCCTTCCACTTTCCTCTTGAAAATCAGCTCCAAAAAGGCTGAAGCCACATAGTCAGATGTCTAGCAGCAATCCCACTCCTCGGTACCACTTTACTGTTGCAGTTCGGTTCACATTGCTGGTAGAAATCACCCAACAAAGAGCAGCTTCTGGGAAAAAGAGATTTATTTTGGCTTACAGGCTCAAGGGGAAGCTCCACAATGGCAGGGGAAAACGATGGCATGAGCAGATGGTGGACATCACCACCTGGCCAACATAAGGTGGACCACAGCAACAGGAGGGTATGCCAAACACTGACATGGGGAAACTGGCTATAAAGCCCATAAGCCCGCCCCCAACAATACACTCTCTCCAGGAGGCATTAATTCCCAAATCTCCATCAGCTGGGAACCTAGCATTCAGAACACCTAAATTTATGGGGGACACCTGAATCAAACCACCACAATGACCTCTAAAATTATTCCTTAATTAACTTTTGGCTATCTGCTTTGTCTTAAGCACTCAGAGAGAAAAATATAACCAAAAATTAAAAAAATACCTTAAATGTATAAATGGCCCTTAACTTCTGAAATTAGCTACAGCCACGATGTTAGTATAGGAACAACTTGCTGCAGGCCATATTGAACCTACCACCTCTCCTTGGAATACTTCTATCTTTGTATTTCTCCAGGACCTTAGAGAAATTAATAAGGCCATGGTACCTATGGCAGCCCTACAACCAGGCCTCCCCACTCCAGTAGCAATTCCTGCAGGACATTGTAAAATCATTATTGACCTAAAGGATTGCTTTTTTTATAATTCCCTTACACTCCTCGGCAGCATTTTACATTTAGTTTACCTGTGGTAAATTTTAGAGGCCCTGAAGATAGTGGAGGCTAAGAGTCACTTTTATCTCTTATAAAAAGCCTCCTCTCCTGGTCATTTGTGCCACTGACTTTACACCCACCACGGTGTTCTGGCAGGAGGGGCCCCTCTTCTGGGTCCATGTACCCTCCAAAAGTTAAAAACAGGGGATTTATATCCCATAAAAGGCTCTCCAAGAAATATCCTTCATCATGCCTTGTTTGTCCTAAACTTTTAAACCCTTGATATTTAGGGAAAGTCAGCAGCTGATCACTTTTGGCACACAAATACAAAAAATACCTTTGCCAAAGCCATGTGGAAAGATCCTTTAACTTTAAAATGGAATGGCCCAGACCCAGTACTCGTTTGGGGCCGAGGATCAATATGCTTTTCTGACACCAAAGAAAATGCTGCAAGATGGCTACCAGAGAGACTTGTAAAAGAAGCTGATGATCCTCCATTGACATCTCACATATCCAGAGAAGAAACACTTCCCGGAGAGAATCCCCCTTTTTTCCCTAACAGGACAAAGCTGGAAGGACCTCTATTTATCTTAATCCTCTCACTCACAATCGGACCTGTTATTATAACTAAAATCATGTCTTTTATATGTCAACAGATTAAAGCCATTAAGGTACAGCCTTTACAGGTCCATTTTCACAGACTGGAGCTGGCGGATTGAGGCGTTGCCACTAACGACCTACCACCTGCAGCTGTCACTCTCCCTTTATCTTACATTTTGTACTTATTTACTATACTGCTGTCTTCTACACCTCTGCTATCGCTGCGGTCTACCCGTCTTGGCCAAATAGCTACCCCTACTTTAGGAGCTGCATAGGATTCAGACCTATACATATCAGCTCACAATGAAGTGAGTGTGATATGGGCACCAACGTGGGTGCGAGGCAAAGCACTGTAGGGGAAGGTCCTTGTCTGACCACTTCTGGATTCCCTTAGAGGTATACCTGGCTTGCATGGAGGTTGGTACCATAACTGTTATCACTAAGGCCGTGCCTTGCTCTCCAGCCACATAGGCCCTGCCTCCCCTCCCCAAAAGGTACCAAGGGCCAAAGATGGTGGGAAAAAGACATCCCACGGGAGGAGTCGGGTCCCTACTCCCCCAGTTGGTTAATGCCCACACTGCAAAGCGGGCCTCCCCCTCTTTTTGTATAAAAAAAAGGGAGGAGATGTTGGGAGCTATGAATCAAACCTTAGCCATGTCAACAGAAACCGCCATATAGCAAGTTAAGTTTCTACTGCCTCACCTAATATTCAACTACCAGGGGATCATACGCTTGGCTGAATACTCCCCCATCCTGCCGGTAGCTGATGAAGAAACAAAGGCATTGCAGCCCACCACTGAACAACGGGCCTCCCCCTCTTTTGTATAAAAGAAAGGAGGAGATGTCAGGAGCCATAGAGCAAAAGCCTCTCCATTTTGCCTAGGCCTACTCATAAACTGACTCATTACTCAGAAAGCTCCATTCAGCTTTCTGTTAGGTGCTACTGGAACCGGTCAGCAGACTGCTTACAGAATCTTATCTTTTGCAAAAGGCCAGTTTATGGTCAGGATGTGAAGCCTGGTGCAGTCAGGATGTTAAGCCAGTTAGGCAAGATTAGATGAACACCTAATTACATCCCCTCTAGGTTTCCTGACAACTCCTTGCCCTGGCTACATCCCCTTCCCCCTACAACCCTATATAAACCTACATATAAGAATAAACTCTCGAGGCCATGACAAACATCTAGCATGGTCTCCTTCTTGTGTCTGTTTGCCTTTTTTCATTCAGGTTAATTTTCCCCTCGCTTCCTTATTTGACTCCCCGCTGGCCGGGGCAGTCATGAACCCTAAGGGTGTAACGTCTGCTGCTGTCTGGCTAAATGTATATACTATACTTATCAAACTGGCTGGTAAGCACTTCTGTTAATGTTCATACCCTTATAGCAATGCTACTCTCACTTTTGGTAGAGAATCTTCTCTTTTTAGATGGCAGTGACCTTGGGATGACTCAGAAGGCATCATTGTGCTGGAAAGAAGTGATAGGAGTGCTCACTACTGCAATACCTCTATCACACCTTCCAAGACTCATAGTCTATTGTGGAAGAGGTGGAGAGGTGGCTGGAATAATGTAAGAGCCAAAGAAAGAGTAGGACTCCTTACAATGTGCTTCCCCCAGACACAACATGGCCTGGATATCCATGACCTCACAATGCCTGACACTACCTCACAGGACCATCATAATAGGAGGAAAAGTTCATGACATCAAAATAAAAGAGATACTGATTGAGATGGGGAGGTGGTATGATGGAAAATGAAGTTTCAAAGGGGAAAGTGGAGGGAGGGAAGGCATTATCATGGAATTTTTTATAATCATGAAAGTTGTTAATAAAAAAAATTGAAAATAAATGAAAAAAATTGAAAAAATAAACCCATAGTGAAGGAGACTTGGCTGTCCCTGGACAGTGACACCAAATGTGAACATTTGTAAGAGAACATTTTGCAACATGTGTTGCTATGGGAACATCCAAACTGCTGTAATTTTCCATTTTTACTGTATTTCTATTGCAACCTATTTTTAATAATCTTTGTATCTATTTTTAAAAAATTCTAATGGTGGGCTGGAGAGATGGGTTCATGGTTAAGTGCTTGCCTATGAAGCCTAAGGACCCTGGTTCGAGGCTCAATTCCCCAGGACCCACATTAGCCAGATTCACAAGGGGGCGCACGCAGTGGCTGGAAGCCCTGGCACGTCCATTCTCTCTTTCTCTCTGCCTGTTTCTCTCTCCATCTGTCGCTCTCAAATAAATAATAATAAACAAATAAAAAAGGGCAGGGGAGGTGCTGGAGAGATGGCTTAGTGGTTAAGGTGTTTGCCTGTGAAGTCTAAAGACCCAGGTTCAATTCCTCAGAACCCATATAAGCCAGATGCACATGACACACGTGTCTGGAGTTTGCTTGCAGCGGCTGAAGACCCTGACCCACCCATTATCCCTCTCTCTATCTCACCCTCTCTCTCTCTCTCTCTCTCTCTCTCTCTCTCTCTCATAAATAAATAAATAAAAACAAAAAAATGAAAAAAAAAGTTTTTAAAAATTCTAATGGCATTGTTAACAGAAATAGAAAAAAACCAGCTGGGCGTGGTGGCGCACGCCTTTAATCCAGCACCCAGGAGGCAGAGGTAGAGGATTGCTGTGAGTTCAAGGCCACCCTGAGACTCCATAGTGAATTCCAGGTCAGCCTGGGCTAGAGTGAGACTGTACCTCAAAAAACCAAAAAAAAAAAAAAAAGAAATAGAAAAAAACCCTAAAATTCATTTGGAAGCACAAAAAACTCAAATAGCCAAAACAATTTTGAGCAACAAAACTAAGGCTGGTGGTATCACCATGCCTGATTTTAAGTTATATTACAAAGCCATAGTAACAAAAACAGCATGGTACTGGCAAAAAGACAGACATGTAGATCAATGGAACAGAAAAGAGGACCCAGATGTTAATCCAGGCAGCTACACCCATCTGGTTTTTGACAAAAATGCCAAAAATATTCATTGGAGAAAAGACAGCCTCTTCAACAAGTGGTGCTGGAAAAATTGGATATCTACATGTAGAAGGATGAAAATAGATCCTTGTCTTTCTCTGTGCACAAGAATCAACTCCAAATGTATCAAGGACCTTAATATCAGACCTGAAACTCTGAAACCACTGGAGGAAAAGGTAGGGGAAACCATTCAACTTATTGGCATAGGCAATGACTTTCTGAATATAACCCCAATTGCTTAGGAAATAAAACAACTAATCAACCACTGGGATCTCATGAAATTTCAAAGCTTTTGTACAGCAAAGGACCCTGTGAATAGAGCAAAGAGACAACATACAGAATGGGAGAATATCTTTGCTAGCTATACCTCTGAAAGAGGATTAATATCCAGAATATAAAAAGAATTCAAAACACCAAACAATAAGAAATCAAACAACCCAATTAAAAAATGGACTACGGAACTAAATAGAGTTCTCAACAGAAGAAATACAGATGGCATATATGCATCTTAAAAAGTGTTCTACAACCTTAGCCATCAGGGAAATGCAAATTAGAACTACTTTGAGATTCCATCCTGTCAGAATGGCTACCATCAAGAAAACAAATGACAATAAATGTTGGTGAGAATGCATAAAAGGGGGAACTCTTCTACACTGTTGGTGGGAATGTAATCTGGTACAGCCATTGTGGAAATCAGTGTGGAGGTTCTTGAGACAGCTAAAAATAGAATACCATATGATCCAGCTACAGCACTACTAGGCATATATCCTAATGATCCTTCTCACTACCTTAGAGATACTTGCACAACCATGTTTATTGCTGCTTGATTCACAATAGCTAGGAAAGGGAACCAGCCTAGATGTCCCTCAACAAATGAATGGATAATAAGGATGGGGCACATTTACACAATGGAGTTCTATTCAGCAGTAAAGAAAAATGAAATTTTCTGGGAAATGGATGGATCTGGAAAGGATTATACTAAGTGATGTAACCCATGTCCAGAAAGTCAAACATTGCATGTTCTTTCTCATATGTGAGACCTAGTTAAAAATGTCTAGACTTAAGCTGGGCATGGTGGTGCACGCCTTTAATCCCAGCACTCGGGAGGCAGAGGTAGGAGGATTGCCGAGAGTTCAAGGCCACCCTGAGACTACAGAGTTAATTTCAGGTCAGCCTGGACCAGAGTGAGACCCTACCTCGAAAAACCAAAAAAAAAAAAAAAATGTCTAGACTTGTGGGTAAACTGGAACCAAAAAACACAAGCAAAGTCCAGTAAGCTAGAAAAGGGCTATAAGGGAGGGAGAAGAGAAAAGGACTTAATGGGATGGCATTGTATATATGGAAGTAGAAGAACAGAGTACAGGGAGTGGAATGACCAAGTGAGGCTAGGGAAAGAAAATGAGTGAGACAAGATCGTCTGAATAAGACATATGAAAATCTACTTTCTTGAATAATGGCATATCCAGAAGCCATAGATTGCTAGAAAATTTTCAATGCCAGGGATGATATACCTTCCAATGAGTTGTTGGCCAGGGAGGTCCCTGTTGCCTCCAAAATATTACAGGCTATTGCCAAGGCCCCTACTTTCCCACAAGTAACAGATGGTAAGACCCTATTGCTAAATATTTCTCATGCATGGACAGCAAGGTCACTGAAAAATCAAACTGGTGCTAAGCTGAAAACCTTCTCCCTGTAGACCAGCCAACTGAAAGCTGGAAAAAGCTACACTTCTTGCAGCTTTATGGGAAACATAAGTCATCAGCACTGAAAACAGTGGTGACTAGAAGCCTCAAGTTTGGTCAAACAGGCCAAATGACTGAACAAATGCAATAGTGGCATGTCTGCTTTGGGGGAAATCAACCATTCTCTAACTGGACTGGAGTCCAGCTCTCTGGAAGGGAATACATGCCTGGTACTGAAAACCTAATCAAAAGCCTATGGCAAGCAAGGTCATGAGCCTTAGGGTCATAAAGCCTGCTCTTGTCTGGCTAAATGCATATGTTATTCCCACTGAACTGCCCTGAAAGCACCACACTTAATGTTCATAGTCATCTTATATTAACACTACTCTCACTTTTGCTTAGAGAAGCTTCTCTTTGCATATGTCAGTGACCACTGGGATGACCAAAGGGCAACATAGTGCTGAAAACAAGTGACAGAAGGGTGTCCAGCACTGAAACATCTCTATCACACCCTCCAAGTCTCAGGATCCATTGTGAAAGAGGTGGTGGAAAGAATGTAAGAGCCAAAGGAAGGTTACCACTCCTTACAATGAAACTGTCCAATCAGAAATTGGTCTCAATATCCATGACCTCATAGTGCCTGGCAATACCTTCACAAGACCCTCATCATAGGAGAAAAAGATGATATCAAAATAAAAGAGAGACTTATGGAGAGAGGGAGGGGGTATGATGGAGAGCAGAGGTGTGAAGAGGAAAGTGGGGGACGGGAGGGAATTATCATGGTTTATTATCTGTAAGTATAGATGTTGCTAATAATTTTTTTTAACTTTGGAATTCCATCTTACCCCAGACAGGATGGCAGTCATCAAAAATCAAATTACAACAAGTACTGGCATGGATGTGAGGAAAGAGGAACTCTTATTCACTGCTGGTGTGAATGCAAACTTGTACAACCACTATGGAAAGTAGTATGGAGATTCCTGAAAAAGATGGAAGTTGATTTACCCTGTGACCCAGATACTCTACTCCTAGGCATTTACTCTAAAGGCTCCACTCTTCACTTCAGAGATACTTGCTTAGCCATATTTATTACAGCTCTGTTCACAATAGCTAGGAATTGGAATCAACCCACATGCCCATGGATGGATTAATGTATAATGAAGATGTATATTTACAGAGTGAACTTCTACTCAGCAGTAAGGAAAAATCAAGTAATGAAATTCACAGGAATATAGATAGTCTTGGAAAATATCATCCTAAGCAAGGTCGCACAGACTAAGACAAATGTCACATGTTTTCTTCATATGTGGCTCCAAACCTGGACCAATGGAAGAAGAGTGCAAAAGGAATTAAGCATTAGGACAATGAGTATGTAACTAGAATGAGACCAGTAAAAAGAGGAACCAGGGAGGGATGAGAAGAGGAGGTACCAGACAAAGCAGAACAAGAAAAGAATATGTGGTGGGAGGAGCTGTTCAGGGAAAGGGTGGGTAGAGAGAGGAACTACACAAAGCAGTCAGCACAATAGGAACACTCTCCTAGAAACCAGTATTCCAGAACCCCCAATTAAGGGAGGTGGACAGACCAAACCAAAATGCCCAGTAGAAAGTGTAGAAAGCTTAATCCTTAAACATGGACTCTGGCTTGTGGATTTCAGGGCCGGATCTGACTTAACCCCAACAGTGAGCTGTTGGCCAAGGTAATCCTTGTGATTCCCCCAAAAAATGCAGGCCTTTGCCAAGCACTTGGTTACCTGACAAAGCTAAACAATAAGACCCACCAGGTGTGGCGGCACACGCCTTTAATCCCAGCACTCAAGAGGCAGAGGTAGGAGGATCACTGTAAATTCGAGGCCACCCTGAGACCTCATAGTGAATTCTAGGTCAGCCTGGGCTAGAGTGAGACCCTACCTCAAAAAAGAATGAAAAAAAAAAAACATTTTTAAAGTTAAGACTCTAGACTTCTGGTTAAGATAGGTACCACGCCAAAGCAGCCTGGGGTGGGGGGGAACACCAAAATACACACTTTAACTAAAAAGCGAGGTGTATAGGAAATTGAAACAGCAGCAGAGAAGTAGGAGAGATCCAGAGCATCCAGAGCCCACACAGGCCAGCAGAAGTGGCTCCAGCAGGTCTGCAGAACCACAGTGGCAGCTCCAGCATTGGCAGCGGCTCCAGCAGTGGTGGTGCTAGGTCCACAGGACTGCAGCTGCCAGGTTGGTCTTGAGCCACAGGAAAAGCCAGGTGAGGGGATTTTCCACTCACACAGAGCTCTCCACAAACTCAAGAAACATGAAGGGAGAATGGTAGTGAACAACAGAGGAGCAGATCACAAGGTAGAAAAACATGTGGACCAGCGAGAGAACCAGAGCCAGCATCGGCATCCTCCCCTCCCCCACCACCAATGCCCAGCTCCAGTGAATGGACCAGCAATCCAGTGCCTCGGCCAGCCTACTGGAACCCACAGTGCACCAAAGAGGGACCCAAGAAGGAGGGCAGCATAACTGAGACCAAAATCATCCCAAAAGGTAACTGGGATTAAACCAGGTCAGTACCCACCTAATAAACCTGGTATATAGGTCTGAACCAGAAGTGCTAATTGCACCTTCCATATCAAGATAAATGATGTGTTAAATCTGATGGATGGTCAGATTTGCCATTCTTAAATAAGCTGTATTTTGGGCTTGTTATTTGTTGCTTCTTGATTTATAGTGGCTTTGTTTCCTCTTCTGTTATGCATTAGGGAAGGGTCTCACCTGGTCACAAGCTGACTTGGAACCCTCAACAGACCAGTAATCTTAACCTCCTTATTGTCAGGATTAAGGGCGTGGGTGGGGCACCACTCAACCTAAGAGACAGACAGAGGATATGCTTGTCATAATACCTACTCTTCGATAAATACTCTGTACTGTTTTTCATTGAAAGTGTAGATTGTTTAGTTAAATTTTAGAAACTATCAGTATTTTGTTCCACTCACCTAGGGTCACCTTTGTAGATACTCTGAGAGTCTTGAGAGCCACACCTAGCGCCTTGAGCTCCTACCCTGAAGATATATAACATCAGATTGATTGATACATCTAATAATACCCAGCTAACTAGAAAATCCAATCATTAAATAATCCAGGATGCAAAAATATATACATTGTAACACAAGAAACACCAAAAATCAAAACAATATAAAGCCACCAAAACGTATTAATGCATCAGAAATGACCTCCAGTGAGAACGAGTTAGAGGAAATGCCTGAGAAAGATTTCAAAAGAATGATTATAAGTATGTTCAAAGAAGTCAAAGAAGAAATCAAAGGAATCAATGAAGACACAGGATGCCAATTTAATGAAATAAAGACATCAATACTAGACATAAATAAGGAAATAAGAATAATGAAGAAAAACCAGTTAGAATTACTAGCAATAAAGAACACAGTTAATGAAATTAAAAAAAAAAAAAAAAAAAAACTCTGTAGAAAATCTCACCAGTAGAATGGATGAAGGAGAGGACAGAATATCTAAGCTAGAAGACCAGGTGGCAGATCTAATACAGTCCAACAACAAGAGAGACAAACTAATAGAAAAGTATGAATGGGAATTTCAAGATATTTGGGACACTATGAAAATATCAAACATAAGAATTCAGAGCATAGTAGAAGGAGAAGAATTTCACTCCAAAGGCTTAGTAGGCATCTTCAACAAAATCACCGAAGAAAACTTCCCCCAAATTGGGAAAGAGGTGCCAATGCAGATACAGGAATCCTTTAGAACACCAGCCAGACAAACCTGGAAAGAACTTCTCCTCGCCATATTATAAGTAAACTACCAAACACACAAACCAAAGAAAAATATTGAAAGCTGTTAAAGAGAAAAATCAAGTTACCTACAATGGCAAGCCTATCAGGATCACAGCAGATTACTCAACACAAACTTTAAAAGCCAGAAGGGCATGCAGTGACGTATTCCAAGTTCGGAAAGATAACAACTGTCAACCAAGGTTACTTTATCCTGCAAAGCCATCCATTCAAATAGAGGAGAAATAAGGACATTCCATGACAAAAGCAGGCTAAAGGAGTGTTTGAAGACGAAACAAGCTCTACAGAAAATACTTTAAAAAATCCTCCATGCTGAAGAGAAAGAAAAGCACACATACAAGGAACCAGGAAAAAGCAAACCATACTCAAATACTAGTTAACACATGGGGGCAAAGGTAAAACTAGAAGAACTACAAAAAAAAATGGCAAAAATAAATACACACCTTTCAATATTATCCCTTAATATCAATGGCCTCAATGCCCCAACCAAAAGACATAGGTTTGCAGACTGGGTTAAAAAGCAGGATCCTTCAATTTGTTGCCTCCAAGAAGCCCACCTTTCTACAAAGGATGGACATTATCTTAGGGTGAAAGGTTGGAAAATGGTGTTTCAAGAAAATAGACCTAAAAAACAAGCAGGGGTTGCTATCCTAATATCTGACAAGATAGACTTCAGTCCAACATAAGTTAAGAAAGATAAGGAAGGTCACTTTATATTGATTAAAGGCACCCTCCAACAGGAGGACGTAACAATCCTAAACATATATGCACCTAACATAGGGGCCCCCAAATTCATCAAACAAATGCTATTAGAACTAAGGTCACAAATAACACCAAACACAGTGGTGATGGGTGACTTCGACACCCCACTTCATCAATTTACAGGTCATCCCAGGAAAAAATAAACAGAGAGGTATCTGGATTATATAAGGTCCTAGAAGGAATGGACCTAACAGATATATACAGGATACTTCATCCAAAGGCTGAAGAATATACATTCTTTTCAGCAGCACATGGAACATTCTCTAAAATAGACCATATATTAGGACACAAAGCAAATCTTAACAAATACAGGAAAATTGAAATAATTCCTTGCATTCTATATGACCACAGTGGAATCAAACTAAAAATCAATAGCAAGAAAAGCTATAGAGCATACTAAACAATACACTACTATAATGGTGAATGGGTCAATGAAGAAATCAAGAAGGAAATAAAAAAATTTATTGAGTCAAACGATAATGAGAACACAACATACCAAAATTGTGTCTCTGGGACACAATGAAGGCAGTGCTAAGAGGTAAATTTATAGCTTAAAGTGCCTATATTAAGAAATTAGAGCCCATTCTCTCTCTCTCTTTCTCTGCCTCTTTCTCTCTCTGTCTGTTGCTCTCAAATAAATAAATAAAATAAACAAACCAAAAAAAAGGGCTGGAGAGATGGCTTAGCGGTTAAGCGCTTGCCTGTGAAGCCTAAGGACCCTGGTTCGAAGCTCGATTCTCCAGGTCCCACGTTATCCAGATGCACAAGGGGGCACTCGCATCTGGAGTTCGTTAGCAGTGGCTGGAGGCCCTGGCGCGCCCATTCTCTCTCTCTCTCTCTTTCTCTCTCTCTCTCTCTCTGCCTCTTTCTCTCTCTGTCTGTTGTTCTCAAATAAATAAATAAAAATAAACAAAAACAACAACAACAACAACAAAAAGAAATTAGAAAGGTCTGAAGTAAACGACCTAATGCTTCACCTTAAAGCCTTGGAAAAAGAAGAACAAGGCAAACCAAAAATCAGTAGATGGGAAGAAATAATAAAGATTAGAGCAGAAATTAATGAAATAGAAACCAAAAAAAAAATCCAAAGAATCAATGAAATAAAGAGTTGGTTCTTTGAAAGGATAAACAAGATTGATAAACTCTTAGCAAATCTGACCAAAAGAAAGAGAGAAGAGACACAAGTTAATAAAATTAGAGATGAAAAAGGTAACATCACAACAGATACCAGAGAAATTAAAAACTCATAGGGACCTACTGTTAAAGCATATACTCCACTAAGTATGAAAATCTGAAAGAAATGGATGATTTCCTTGATCTATATGACCTACCTAAATTAAATCAAGATGAGATTAATCACTTAAATAGACCTATAATAAGCATGGAGATCCAAGCAGTTATCAAAAATCTCCCAACTAAAAGAAGCCCAGGCCAAATGGATTCACTGCTGAATTTTACTAGACCTTCAGGGAAGAACTAACACCATTGCTTCTTAAGCTTTTCCACAAAATAGAAAAAGAAGAAATCCTACCAAACTCCTTCTATGAAGCCAGCATCACCCTGATACCAAAACCAGGCAAAGATAGAACAAAAAAAGAAAATTTTAAAAGTTAAGACTCTATTGCTGAAGACACCACAAGTTGCTATCTCAGAACACAAAGAGGCAACATGCGAACTGAGAGGAAAAACAGTCCTCACCTGGCAAACCCTCATGGTGCTGGAAAGTGCTAAAGGAGCTACTAGGTGAAAATAGTCACCAACAGTATAAATAAGCAAGAAACCTGACAACCAACACAATCCACCAGCTGGACAAGAACTACACACTTGTGCAATAGTTCAGGTAACCAGCTGCCCTCTGACTGGACATGAGGCCTGCTCAGTGGGAGAGAACTCATAACTGGTACTGGAAACTAAGTCAGTACCCCATGGTCAGGAAAATCACAATATCCAGACAGAAGCCCCCAGTATTTCTTTTACAAGTCAAATGGGTGGCCTCATCAAACTGTCTCTCAACCTTATAGGCATATCCCCTTTAGTCAAAGCTACTCTCATCCTTGGTCAGAGAATCTGCTGTATTTTTCAGATATCAGAGAATACTGAGGAGATCAAAAACCTATCAACACAAGGAAAAAAATGCCAAATGCTCTCAACAAGATGTGCCACTTCTTCCACATCTACTGGCGCCCAGGAGGAAGTGCATAGGAATCAAGCAGTGAAAGGAATATAGCAGCTCCCAAGGCAAATCCAACATTGACACCGAGGAAAATAGCATCAACTACTGTGGTGAACTAAAAAACATCATAACAGAAATACAGAGGCTACATAAAGTCCATTCTAACTGATGAAACTCCTGCCAATTCTCAGAGACTGTTGTGAAAGATGAGACAGGAAGACTGTAAGAGCCACAAGAGTGGTAGAAAAACCATAAGGCACAGCTCCCCTCAGAAACAGAAGGCCAGGTTACCCCACAGTGACACCAATAACCCTTCTGAATAGAGCCCTCAGGGAAAGTGGCATGGAGGAGGGGACATACTCCAACCTTTGTCCAAAAATTAACTACTTAGCAGGGCGTGGTGGCACACGCCTTTAATCCCAGCACTTGGAAGGCAGAGGTAGGAGGATTACCACGAGTTCAAGGCCACCCTGAGACAATATAGTGAATTCCAGGTCAACCTGAGCTAGAGTGAGACCCTACCTCAGAAAACAAAAAAATTATTATTATTATTATTTAATTAAAAAATATTTATAAACAAGAAACAAAATGATATTCAAGAAAGATATGGAAATGCTGAAGAAAAACATAACAAAAAATAAACATACAATAACCCTTTTTAAAAGTTCCCAAAAAAGCCAGGTGTGGTGGTGCACGCCTTTAATCCCAGCACTTGGAAGGCAGAGGTAGGAGGATTGCAGTGAGTTCGAGGCCACCCTGAGATTACATAGTAAATTCCAGGTCAGCCTGAGCTAGAGTGAAGCCCTACCTCAAAAAATAAACGAAAATTTAAAAAATTTTAAAAGTTCCCAAAAAAGCCTCACCAACAAAACAGACCATATGGAGAGCAGAATTTTGGAACTCAAGGGCAGTATAGAAGAAATAGATTGGAACATCCAAAACATTGTCAAGTTCAAAAAAATGTGCAAACAGAGCATGAGATAAATTTGGGACACCTTAAAAGGTCCATATATTGAGATTGTTGGCTATTATAATGAGTTTCATGTTGTCCACCACAACATCCAAACCAGGCACAGTTTGTGGGAGAAAGGGATTTTTTTTTCAAGTTTATAAATCCAGGGGGACATTTCACAGATGACAGAAGAAGCTGCTTTCATACATCCAAACCGAAAGAGAAGCCATCACCATCAGGCAAACATCAAAAGCAACAAGCACTAACAGGCAGCAAGTAGCAGGGACCTTGGTAGCCCTCAGACTTCTCTGTATACCTTTAAACTGGAAATCAGATTCACCCCCAAACACGCCTTAGAGCTGACCCCAAGATCTGCTCCCACTAAAACCTCTTCCAGCAAAACAGCTGAAGATCCAAATTACAAGTTTTAATAAAATACCAGAGTCTATGGGGAACGTGCATTCAAAGTACTACTTAGGCATTCAAGAAGGGGAAGATAAAAAGGCCAAGGGCACAGAGAATATTATCAACAAAAGTATTAAAGAAAATTTTTCCGCCTGGAGTGGTGGCGCATGCCTTTAATCCCAGCACTCGGGAGACAGAGGTAGGAGAATCGCTGTGAGTTCAAGGCCACCCTGAGACTACATAGTGAATTCCAGGAGAGCCTGAGCTAGAGTGAAACCCTACCTCAAAAAAACAAAACAAAACAAAACAAAAAATTCCAATCTTGAAAAAGAGAAACTGAACCAGGTACACAGAATACCAAATAGACAGGACCAGAGAAGAGACACCCCACACCACATCATCAAAACAATATTCAAAGAAAACAAGGAAAGAATACTAAAAACTGTAAGAGAAAAATAGCTCATTACATATAAAAGTAAGCCTATCAGAATTACCTCAGATTTTTTTTCCAATGGAAACTCTTAAAGCCAGAGGAGCTTGGAATAGAGTTCTTTAAAAGCTAAAAGACCATGTCTGCCAACCAAAGTTCTATACCCAGCAAAATTATCCCTCATAATAGAAAGTGTAAAAAGAAACCCTTCACAATATAAACAAGACTTATGATACATAATCACCAAGTCATCCCTACAAAGAATAATTCATGGAACATTCCACACTCAGGAAATGAACCAACATGCACATGAGGAGAGAAAAAGAAACAATAAAAACTCTAGAATGAACATAAAAGTATGCAGACCAAGAAAATACCAAAATCCACAAAACCTTCAACATAACAGAGATTAGTTCACACCTCGCAATTATAACTGGGCATTAATGGGTGTGATAGTTTGAAGGTATATGCCCCATAGACTCAGGTGTTTTATTGAAACTTGGATCTCTAGCCACCTGGCTGAAGGAAGTGTCCCTGGGGGTGGATCCTGGGGTCCAGCCCTAAGGCGTGTTTAGGAGGCACATTTCCAGTGTAAAGGTATGCAGAGAGGCTTTTGAGCTCTGCTGTGCTTGATGGCAGTGGTGGCAGTTTGGTGGTATCTCTCTGCTTGGATTTATGAATGGAAACCAAGCTTCTTCTACCACCTGATGGAACTTTCCCTGGATCTGTAAGTTTGAAATAAATCCTTCTTCCCCCAAACTGTGCCTGGTTTAGATGTTCATCCCAGCAGTGTGGAAACTGACTACAACAGAAATTTGGTGTCAGAGAGTGGGGTGCTACTGAGATGAATGTGGATTTTGGTCTTTTGGAATATTTGGCCCAAAGGACTATGTATGCACTTGGCACTTTTGTAGTGCAGCCATAGAGAGTGGTAAGCCAAGTTTTGTGGACTATTTCAATGAGAGTTTGAAATGCTAAATGAAGAGAGAATTGTATTTGGAGGCTTTCCTTATGAACTTTCAAAGGGGAAGGAAAGGCCATAGAGAACCTTGTTAGAACTGGGTTACAAGCATAAAGGCTGGTTGCATTCTTCTCCCAAACCCTAAGAGTTTAAGCAAGGCTGAATTTAAAAGTAATGCTTTGATGTGCTTGACAGAAAATATGGAACTTTGAAATATAAGATTTAAAGTTGGAAAAATTTAAGGAAGTTTAAGATTACTGGCACAAAGACTGGTTGCTAAAGCTGCTATTGTTAAGGATGCCCAAGTGCTTTACATTGGAAACAATGGAAAGGATGCCTGAGCTGGTTGTACCAAGGAACGACTGAATGGTAGAAATGCAAACTCTTCTTTGTTTGTTTGAGGCAAGCCCAACAGACTGGCCTTTTTATGTGAGAAAGCAAGGGTGAGAGAGAGAAAGAGAAACAATGAGAATTGGCATTTCAGAGCCTCAATCAATACAATTGAATTCCAGACACATGCGCCCCATATGCCCATATGCGAACTTGCACACTTGCATCACTTTGTGTGTCTGGCTCACTTGGGACCTGGAGAGTTGAACATGAGTCCTTAGGCTTCACATGCAAGTGTCTTAACCCCTAAGCCATGTGTCCAGCCCTGCAAACTCTTTTGAAAGGAGATGGCTAAAAGATAACCTGTTCTTCAAGATCATGATTTATTGCCTCAATGTTACTGTGTCCTGCACACCTGGTATTGGTTTGGGAAACATTAAAATTTCATGGAAGCAGGTCATGAAGTGGACATGGTTCCAGGAACTGCTGCTGAGACATAACATATTACATTACAAGGTGTAATAGATAGAGAGTCCCTGATAGAGAATTGATTGAGACCATTGTCTGAAGCAAAATAGGAGCTGAGATAAGGCATAGAAAACAGCATATTCCTGTTTTAAAGACTAGAAAGGCCATTGTAGGATGTACCATGGTTTGCAGTGGAGACCCAGAGATGTTTTGAATATACCAATACTGTGCAGAGGTTACCATGGAGTGCTGTTGGCTTAGATCCAGACTCTATCATCACTCGTCATTGGACTTGAACTGCAGATGTTTGATGTTTGTCTAATAGTTATTGAGTTTGCATTGGTCCAGTCTTACCTTATTATGCCTTATAGCAATGGAAATGTTTACTCTGGGTCATTATATGTTGGAAGTATGTAACTTGTTTTGATTTTACAGGCCTCACAGTTAAGAGATAGTCTTAAATCTCATAAGAGACTTTGGACTTTCAAATAGTCTTAAAGTTGGTAATGACTGTGGGAACCTTTGAATTTTGACTGAATACAATTTAGTGTGGGTTGGTCATGAGTCTATTGGGGTCCAGAAGAGTAATGTGATGTTTTGGATATATGACCACCCATAAACTCTGGTGTTTTATTAAAACTTGGATCTCTAACCATTTGGATGGAGGACATGTCACTAGGAGCATATTCTGGGGTCCAGCCCTAAGGTGTGTTTTGGGGGAAGCTATGATTTCCAGCCTAAAGGTGTACAGAGAGGTTTTTGAGCTCTGGATGTGCTTTCTTGTGTTGCTACCTGTTTAGTGATGTTTCTCTCCTTGGATTTATGAATGGGGGCCAGCTTCTTACACCATTTGATGGAATTTTGCCTGGATCTATAAGCTTGAAGTAAATCCCTTCCTCCTCTAAACTGTGCCTGGTTTGAATAGTCTTACCAACAATATGGAAACTAGCTACAACAATGGGTTCAACTCCCCAATAAAAAGACACAGGGGAGGGGCTGGAGAGATGGCTTAGTGGTTAAGCGCTTGCCTGTGAAGCCTAAGGACCCCAGTTCGAGGCTCAGTTCCCCAGGTCCCACGTTAGCCAGATGCACAAGGGGGCGCACGCATCTGGAGTTCGTTTGCAGAGGCTGGAAGCCCTGGCGCGCCCATTCTCTCTCTCTCCCTCTATCTGTCTTTCTGTCTGTGTCTGTTGCTCTCAAATAAATAAATAATTTAAATAAAAAAAATAAAAATAAAAAAAATAAAAAGAAACAGGGCTGGAGAGATGGCTTGTTGGTTAAGGCACTTGCCTGCAAAGTGTAAGGGCCCAGATTCAATTCCACAGTACCTACATAAGCAAGATGCACAAGGTGGCACATGCATCTGGAGTTCATTTGCAGTGGTTAGATGCTGCGAGCCCCCTGACCCGCAGGAAAAGCACGACCAGCAAACAAAGATCCTTCTCGATCACACTTTATTGGAGAGCCTCTTGGTTAACAGAAAAGTTGATGGCGAGGGGCCTGGGCGCAGGAGTGTAGCTGCTTTTATAGGGTGTAATACTACTAGACACCTACGGATTGGCCGCCACCTGCTCCCCCATCACCCAGGGCCACGGGATAGGCCCAGGATGCATTACATCATGTGCACGCGCAGCATCAAGCAAGACTGTCGCCAGGATATGACCAAGTAGGGGGTTGTTCGTCACCACTCTCAGCAGGAAGTCAGCGCCATCTTGTAATGGCATCTGTAGCCGCTCCCTGCAGTTAGAGGCCCTGATGTGCCCATTCTCTTTCTCTCTCTTTCTCTCTCTCTCCCCTTTCTCTTTCAAATAAAAAAAAATTTTGGAAGACACAAGTTAACAGGCTGGATCAGACAGCTGTATCCATCCATTTGATCTCTATAAGAAACCACCTTATAATTAAAGATAAATACCATCTTAGGATAAAAGGATGGAAAATATATATCCCAAGCAAACAGAAACAAAAAACAAGCAGGAATGGCTGTACTGATTTCAGACAAAAGTGGCTGTAAACCAAACTTAAAAGAGATAAAGAAGGCTACTTCGTACTTAGAAGTCCCTGTATGAAGGCCCAATGTAGCCATGAGAATGAACTGAGGTTGCTGTGGAAATCCAGTAGAGATACCATGACTGTGAGTTGGTTGCCAAGGAGAACTACCAGCACCAAATGGAGCTTTTCCAGGGCTATGAGCAGCCCAGCTGGAGGGGTAAGATTGGAACTCCAAAGACTTTGTCACTGGCTACTTGGAGCTATAATATTTGATGTTTTCCCTATGTGTTTAGATCTTGCCTTGGTTCAATCTTTCTTTACTATGCCCAATGCCATCTTTTGCAGTGTGAATGTTTATTCTGTATTATTATGCATTTGTTGTTGTTGTTCTTACAGCCACAGTTAAGGAACTTTGGTCTATGGAGATGTTTGAATACTACTTGGATTGAAAAAACTAAGGGGCCAGGCATGATGGTGCACACCTTTAATTCTAGCACTTGGAAGGCAGAGGTAGAAATATCTGCATGAGTTCGAGGCCAGCCTGAGGCTATGAAGTGGAATTCCAGGTCAGCTGGGGCTAGAATGACACCCTATCTCAAAACAAACAAACAAAAGAAAAACTAGGAGGAATTTTAAAGTTGGACCAAATGCTTTGCATTTTACATCAGCACTCTTAATTCTTGGCCCAACCCTTGCCCAACAGCTGAGGCCTCCCTATTGGAACTTGGCCACTATTTATTCAATAGAACTTTTGGGTAGTTACTATGGACTATGCTCTGTTCCAAGCAAAGAGGATAAAGCAACAAATAAAAATGCCCCATGAAGTTGTTACCCACATTAAGCCAGATGCACAATTGCACAATGTTGTCTGAAGTTTATTTGAGTGGCAAGAGTCCCTCACATATCCATTAATTCTTATTCTCAATTTCTCTCTCTCGCTCGCTCGCTCGCTATCTAGCTAGCTATCTCTCCTTGCAAATAAATAGTAAATGGTTGTGGTGATGCAGGATTTGAAGGTTCAGAAGGGGCTCCCAAACTTTTTGTTTTAGATAGCTTCATGTTGCTGGGATGAACATACAAACTGGACACCATTTATAGAGGAATGGATTTATTTCAAGCTTACAGATCTAGGGGGAAATTCCACCAGTGTTGCAAGAAGCTGTTTCCATACATCCAAATGGAGAGAAACAACCAAACAGCCAGTTAGGCCCTACTTCCTGAAGGTTCCATAAGCCTCCCAAAATAGCTCTGCTGGCTGGGGAACAACTATTCAGACATTTTAGATTCAAACCATAAATCTTGACAATACTTGATAAGCAAAAAAAAAAAAAGTAATAACACAGCTGACAATGGGCTTGAAAGTAAATTGTCCCCCATAGGCTTATGCATTTGAATACTTGGTCTCCACTAGGTGGTGCTGTTTTGAAAGATGGTGGAACCTTCATGAGGTAGAGATTACTGGACGAAATAAAAGGCTACTAGGGATGGGCCTTAAGGTTTATTGCCCTACCCCACTTCCTGTCCCCTCCCTACTTCTTGAATACAGAGGCAATGTGACCAGCTGCCTCACACTCCTGTTCCTAGCTTCACCTCCATGATGAATTATATCCCCTTAAACTATAAACCAAAATGAACCCTTCCTTCCTTAAGCTGATTCTTGTCAGGCAACAAGAAAAGTATTGCATCAGTATGAACTATAAGACAATGCTACTGGTGATAAGAGCTTAAGGTGAGGAGTCCATGAATGACTGTAAGGTTCTGGTATACATAACTGAGTGGATAAAGTAGCATTCATTAAGAGGAAATAAGGAAGGAAACAGGTTAGGGGCAGGTGAGTGGGAGTTAATGGACAAACAAAAGCTATTCAGAGCTTCCTACTGCAAAGGCACCAACCCATCACTTGCTTTGGCAGATCAAAAGCAGGTAGGAGAATGAGAGAGGAGGGAAAGGTAAGCTTGAAGGCTGTTGGACTGGGGAAGCTAGAGGTGGGCTAACCAGGAGGGTCATCCTATATGATGGTTAGAGGAGCAGATCTGGATTTCTCTGGTTGGTCCTAAGATGTCTGCAAGAATAAAAAATATGTGGGTTTAAGGTGGCTGGGGTGCAGCTTGATGGTTCCCAGCCTCCCAGTCCCAGCTCCTGGTTCCCCTGCAGCTGTGGGGCAGCTGGGACCCTGGTGTGACACAGAGGGGAATGTCAGGACGAATAAGAATATATCAATACGTCAAGAAGAGAGAGCTGCTGGACATAGTGACACACGCCTTTAATCCCAGCATTTAGGAGGTAGAGGTAGGAGAACCTGCATGAGTTCAATGCCAGCCTGAGACAACACAGTGAATTTCAGGTCAGCCTGGGCTAGAGTGCGACCCTACCTCGAAAAAAAATAAATAAATAAGCAAAACAGAAGAAAGAAGAAGGAGAAGAAGAGAGATGACTTTCTACTAGGAGATGGGTCACCTCCACTTCATCTGCCCAGGGCCCAAAAGTCATTACAGGGGAAGGGGTGACACAAATATTGCTCTCACCGCTAACCTGAAAACTAGTTCCAGGGAAATGGCAACAGACACCATAGTCACTCAAGCCTCATAAAAGAGAGATCCCAAGTCTACAGAGAAAGCAACACTAAGTCAGATCTCCATCTTGCCCACCAAGGCTCAGAGAGCATCAAAGAAAAGGGGGGCGGAAAGATTGTTGAGAGCCTCAGGGTGGGTGGGAATCGCCTGAGACACAGTGTTTCCCCCATCCCTGCAGAGACTGACTGAGGCTTCTTGGTCCCCACAGTGAATACCAGTAATCTCACTGAAGACCCTCAGCAGAATTGGGGCAGGGGAGAGGGTTTATGTGTGCAACATTTTTCTTTTTTAAAAAATCAATACTATTTTTTTTAAAAAATAACAAAATAGGGAAAAGTTAGCATTTGCTGATCACTTGGAGCCCATTGCTTGCAGACGTTGTGGTTTGGTTTCCTGGACCAGTGGCTGCACATCTTATGATTCACAGGTTCTATTTTTGCATAAGGTGTGGCGTTGTCCTGGTACATAGTCAGCCCTTCAGTAACAAATCCATCTGCATTGCTCTTTCTCGAGTGCAGGGAGGTGGTGGGAATCCCTTGCAGACAAAGTGACATTTGACATTGCCTCATCCAGCCAATAAACAGTTTAAAGGAAATTAAAAGAGTACTGTTGTGAGCTGAAACCATTCTAGGAAAGAAAGGCTATGAAAAAAGTGAATTCATAATTTTAAAAAGTCCTTGATATGCAATTAATGCATTATAGAATAATGCATATGCCATTCATGCCACTAATCCAGTACCTCATAGTTGTCCAATAAACTTATTGACCCTTGACTATTGGAAGGACAAAACCGAAATGTAGGGCAGTTTGGGTGGATATAGGTGTTTGGTCGTGTCACCAGGGGGGTGTCACATATTAAGGAAATGCTCAGAAGCCGGGAGAAGAAATGTCTAACAATGTAAGGGCACCTACAGATGAAGCTAGCTGGAATCCTACAGCTTAGAGAAGTAGGCCTCAGTCTCTAGGTGCCTCCCACCCCTACAAACAGAGCTATGCAGGTTACAGACGTTTATACTGTTCATCTTTCTCTACAGAAGATTAAGGCGCGGGGACATTTAAAGGTGAGAATAGTAAGTGAGCACAGCGTAAAAATTACAAAGGTGCTTCTGACCACCAGCCAGATCGCCCCAGTGAATGGGGGGAGGGGGGGCAGAGAGAAGAAGAAAGAGGAGAGGAGGAGAAGGAGAGCGGGGAGGGGCTCCCGTAGGCCTCTAGGGAGCGAGGGCGTGGAAGGCCACAGTTGTTGGGGTTCCGGGAGGCGCACAGCGCGCGTCCAGCCCTGGACACACAAAGCTGCTGCGCCGCAGGCCTATCGAGGGGCTTTACGGTAAGTAGGCCCCGCCCTCGTGCGCAGGCGCGGAGCCGTTGCGGGCCGAGCGGTAGCGAGCCCGGCGGTTTGCAGAGCCTGCCCGGGTTTTGCCAGCGAGACACCGGCGGCCGCGTCCCCCCCGTAAGTCCGGGCGCTACCGCCCGAGGGGCGGGGGGTGATGGACGTGAGCACTGTACCGTGTGCCAAAGGAAGGTAGGACGCACTGCCTCGGGCTGCAGCTCCAGACCCGAGGACACCCAGGACGCCCAGCCCTCGGCTGCTCCCCCAGCCCCTCGGCGCAGTGGAAACAGGGAGCATCCTCCGAGGGAGACTGAGGCGGGACAAGGAGCCGGGGAGCTGGACTGGAGCGCGACACCTGTCCCATCCGCGCCAGCCACCCAACAGAGGACGGGGACTCCGGGGAAACTGAGGCCGGGGGCAGCCTGGTGGAGGGTGCGAGGGCTCCGAGCCCCGGAGTCCTCCCCCTCTGGCCCGCAGCACCCAGACGCAGACCCCCTCCGGGGCAATCGGGGAGGAAGGCCGGGAGCCAGGGGCCGCCTCGGGCTCCTCATGCCAAGTGCCAGCCCAGCTGCCCCTCCCCGCCTCCTGCTCCGAAAGCGCCGGAATCCGTGAACCCGCAGCCCGCCCCCTTCCGCGGACATGATGCCCCAGCGGTTTCTTGATCCCTTAGGATGACGCGTGCCTCTTCCTCGCCTAGGCTCTGCCGACATGAACGGCGTCGTCGTGGTCCACGGCGGCGGGGCCAGCAGCATCTCCGCCGAGCGGAAAGAGCGGATGCGCCAGGGCGTCGTCCGCGCGGCCGCGGCGGCCTACGGCGTCCTCAAGCAGGGCGGGAGCGCGGTGGACGCTGTGGAACGAGCGGTGACGGTCCTGGAAGACGACCCCGAGTTCAACGCAGGTAAAGCGGGCTTTCACCGCTGCGTGGTGCCACGTCGGGACACGCTCCCAACGGAATAGATGCCTTCTCAGGTCTAACCGGCTTTGTGGAGGAACAAATACGCCTGAGGGAGAGAGCAGTATTTAATTTTCTCCTTCCACGTTGATGGTTTCGTAAGCATTTACCTCACTTGGCAGGGCGCTTGCCTAGCCTAGCACAAAGCCTTGGGTTCACTCACTAGCACCACAGAAAACCGGCTGGTGCACACTCAATTACATAGTGAGTTTGGGGCTGGCCCTGGGCTATGCAAGACCAGCCTCACAAAGCAAAAGTTTTTTTTGTGTTTTGTTTTGTTTTGTTTTACCTGTATGTGGTTTGTGGGACATGCACGTGTATGTATGCACCCATGTGATGCCCTTGAGGCGAGGTGTGCTTGCCAGTGGTCCGGTGTCCCATTCCATCTCTCATCTTTCTTATTGGAGGTGGAATCTCTTAACAATACTGGAGTTTGCCTTTTTTTTTTTTTTCATTTTTCATTTTGTGTTCATGAGCTCCTGCGGTTCTAGAGTCTCTGGTCCGCTACGGGACTGGGACTGCAGACATGCATGCCATGCCCAGCTATTTGTGTGGGTCCTGGGGATCAAACTCCGACGTTCCTCAAGCCTTCTCTGGCCCTTGTGCTTGCACAAGAACTGCTTTTAACCCCTGGAGCAGACAGCTTCAGGTTCGCTGAGATGAACTTCCAGACCAGGCACAGTGTGGAAGGGATATTTATTGAAGCTTACAGATCCAGGGGAAGTTCTATAATGGCTTTCACAGGTCCAGATAGAGAGAAGCCACAAGTCCAAAAGCACACTTCAGGAACTCCAGGTGGAACTAGGCACTTTGTATAGCTTTAAATTGGAATTTCAAACCCACCACAACACCTTAAGATCAGCCCAGTGACACCTCCTTCAACCAGTGGCTGCAGATACAAACTACAACCTAATGACACACTGAATATATTGGGGGCCATCTATTCAAACTACCACAACCCCTGAGCCATTTCTCCAGCCCAATAAAAGAAGCTTTAAGGCTGCTAGTTCACCTTTTATCTAATTTAATCTGCGTCTAATTCAAATACTTAAGACTTTTAAAAAATTTTTTGTTGTTTATTTTTATTTATTTATGTGAGAGCAACAGAGAGAGAAAGGGGCAGACAGAAATAGAGAGAGAGAATGGGCGCGCCAGGGCCTCCAGCCACTGCAAATGGTGCGCCCCCTTGTGCATCTGGCTAATGTGGGTCCTGGGGAATCGAGCCTCAAACTGGGTCCTTAGGCTTGACAGGCAAGCGCTTAACCGCTAAGCCATCTCTCCAGCCCGACTTTTTTTTTTTTTTTTGAGACATTCTTCCTACATAGTCCCCTAGCTTCAAACTCACAGTCTTTGTGCCTCAGCTTCAGGCTTTCCAGGTGCTGGGATTGCAGACATGCACCTCCATGTCTGGCTCCAAAAGACTGTCTTTTTATGGGACTTTACATACCATAAACTATGCCCTTTTCAAGTTTTGGAAAATGTATACACCTGTAAATCAAGATTTAAAGCATTTCTATCATCTCTGTGACATTGTGATAGTAAGCTCTAGACCAGCCAGGGCTACATATCAAAACCCTGGCTTAATAAAAGAAATGAAAGAAATATACATCTGGCCTCCCCACCCCTACTTCAGGTACAGAAATCCTAAAATCCTGTAATTCCCTGAACAGCAGAGAAGAATCCTTTTTTTGTATGTTTGTGGTGTGTGTGTGTGTGTGTGTGTGTGTGCATGTTTGTGTGTGAGCATGTGTGTGTAGGGATACATGTGTGTGCACACGTGTGCCCCATGCCTGTGGAAGCCAGGGGTCAGCCTGGGAAAACAGCCTGTGGTCATCCTTAGTTGCTATTCACTATTTTCTTTGACCCAAGGTCTCTCCATGAACCTAGAGCTCACTAACTGGGATTGGGTTAAACTAGCCAGTGGGCCCCAGGGATTCACTGTCTCACCTCTCCAGCACTGGGATTGCAGGCGCAGATGCCACCCTGCAGGCACTTTGCTGGGTTGTAGGGTCTTCACTCAAGTGCTCCTGCCCACATGGCAAGTGCTGTACCCACTGAACCTTCTTCCCAGCCCAGAAGAATCTTACCCCAGGCCCTAACACAAAGCCTCAAATCTTTGGAAATTTTGGGGTGGTAAGAGCATCTTTCCTCCTAATAAGATGACTCTTACTGGGCTCCTAGATGAACCAAATCATATGGGAAGCACAGAATTGACAGCCCCTCCCACACCCCAACCTCTGCAAAAGAGACAGAGTGTGGAGATGCTTAATATTCCATTATACCCCCCTAATGAAGTCTTCTGAAAACAAATCTCAGAACTACAGAGCTGAGAACACTTCCAGATTGGCGAACACACCCATGTGCTAGAAGGGTGGCGGACCCCACCTCCACAGAGACAGAAGGCCCTGAGCTCAAGACTATCCCAGACCTTGCCCTAGTTATTCATCTACCTGGTTTTTTTAAGTTTTTTTTTTTATTATTTTTGTTTATTGGTTTGCTTTTTTTTATTTGAGAGTGACAGACAGAGCAAGAGAGAGAGAAAGAGAGAGAATGGGTGCACCAGGGCTTCCAGCCACTGCAGACGAACTCCAGACATGTGCGCCCCCTTGTGCATCTGGCTAACGTGGGTCCTGGTGAATCGAGCCTTGAACCAGGGTCCTTAGGCTTCACAGGCAAGCACTTAACCGCTAAGCCATCTCTCCAGCCCATCTACCTGGTTTTATTTTGTTGTTATTATTTGATGGAGCTTTGTTTTTGTTTTTTGCTTTGTTTGGTTTTTTTGAAGCAGGATCTCACCTAGCCCAGTGTGACTTGGAACTCACTCTGTAGTCCAGGCTGGCCTCAAGCTCATGGCAACCCTCCTACCTCCCAAGTGCTGTGCTTAAAGGTGTGCACCACCATTCTGGCTATCCTATTCTTTATATAATAAACTCATGAATGTAAATGTTTCAATGAGTTCTTTGAGCTGCTCTAGGAAATTAAGCCAAAGCTAGGGCTTATGGGAGCCTCTGGTTTGTAACCAGGTTGGCAGTAACCTAATAATCTAGTACCTGCAATTAGTTTCTGAAATGCGGGAACAGTCTTACAGGACTGATCTCTTAACCTGAACCCTTAACTCTGCCTCCAAGGTGGGTAGTGTCAAGAGTGCATTGAATTATAGGACACCCCCTTGGTATCTGTCAGAGAATTGATGTGGGAAGTGGATCCACACATCCAGTGTCAGAAATGAAGTATTGGAAATGAACGCAACCCTAAGAGTTCTTCAGGCCACTTCATAGTTATTCACTCCTTCATCCCCAGGCATCTACTGCTCTGCTTATGTCACAGCAAATTAGTTCACATTTTCAAAAATTTCATAAACTGATAAACAGTGAATTATATTGTGTGTGGCTCCTTTTGTTCAAAGTCTGCTCATTTTCAAAAATAATATTAATCATAGTTAATATGTTTCCATATACCATTGTAAGAAATTTGCAAAATGAACTCATTTAACCAGCACTGTAGTCCTGTGAATTAAAGATAATTGTCATGCTCATGTCTCTGATGAGAATACAAAGGTAAAAAAGGTTCATTTACTGGAAGTCATTTATTTTGAAATAGAAAACTTAAGATGTTGAGATTAAAATACTTCTTGGGGCTGGAGAGATGGCTTAGCGGTTAAGCGCTTGCCTGTGAAGCCTAAGGACCCCGGTTCGAGGCTCGGTTCCCCAGGTCCCACGTTAGCCAGATGCACAAGGGGGCGCACGCATCTGGAGTTTGTTTGCAGAGGCTGGAAGCCCTGGCGCGCCCATTCTCTCTCTCTCCCTCTACCTGTCTTTCTCTCTGTGTCTGTCTCTCTCAAATAAATATTAAAAAAAAATACTTCTTGGAATTATTCCGTTCATCCATCCTCTGTCATAGAAAAGAATTTCAGGAAATCTTAACCAATAAATCATCAAGTATTTACTGAGTATTTGTTTGGTCTCCTTGACTCTGCTATACACAATACCACTTATGAAACTTTTTTATATATAATTTAATTTTTATTGGCAACTTCTAAATTTATAGACAATAAACCATATTTCCCTCCCTTCCCCCATTTTCCCCTTTACAACTCCACTGTCCATCATATCCCCTCTCTCTCTTTGTTAGTCTTTCTTTTATTTTAATGTCATCATCTTTTTCTCCTATTATGAGGGTCTTATGAAGGTATTGCTAAGCACTATGAGGTCATGGATATTTAGGCCAGTAAGGAGTGGTACCCTTCCTTTGGCTCTTACATTCTTTCCACCACCTCTTTCATAATGGACCAGCCTTGGAGGGTGTGATAGAGATATTTCAGTGCTGGACACTCCTCCATCCCTTCTTCTCAGCACTAGGTTGCCTTTTGGGTCATCTCAGTGGTCATTGCCAACTGAAAAGAGATGCTTCTCTAACCAAAAGTAAGAGTAGCATTAGTATATTAATATGAACATTAAGTATAGTGCTTTCAGAGCAGTTTGGTGAGAATAGTATATTCATTTATCCAGACAAGAGCAGGCTTTATACCCCTAAGGCACATGACCTCCCTGCCATAAGCTTTTGATGAGGTTTTCAGTCCTAGGCACATATTCCCTACCATAGAGTAGGCCTCCAGTCCAATTAGAGAGTAGTTGGTTTCCCCCAGAGCAGACATGCCACTATTGCACTCGTTCAGTCATCTGTCCTCTTTGACCAAACTTGAGGCTTCCAATGTCCACTGTTTTCACTGCTGATGACTTCTGTCTCCCATAGGGCTGCATGCAGTGCAGCTTTTTCCAGCTTTCAGTTGGCTGGGCTACAGGGAGAAGTTTTCAGTTCAGCACCAGCTTGATTTTCAGTGACCTTGCTGCTCATACATGTGAAGTCTTCAGCAATAGGGTCTTACCATCTGTTATGCATGGGCAACCAAGGGCCTTGGCAACAGCCTGTAAGGTTTTGGAGGCAACAGGGACCTCTCTGGCCAACAACTCACTGGAACGGATCCCATCCCTGGCACTGAAAACTTTCTGGTAGCAATCTGTGGCTTCTGGATGTGCCATTATTCAGACAGTAGATTTTCATATGTCTTATTCAGAATATCTTGAATTTTGATTGACCCTCCCCCACCCTTCTGTTACTCAATCTCTTCCCCTGACCTCACTGAGGCCGTTCCGCTTCCTGTAATCTGTTCTTCTACTTACATATATACAATACCATCCTCTAAAGTCCTTCCTCCTCCCTCCCTCCCTTATAGCTTTTTACAGCTTACAGGCCTCTGCTACTAATTTTTTGGTTTCAGCTCCCACACAAGTCTAAACATTTGTAGCTAGGATCCACATATGAGAGAGAACATGAACTTACGAAACCTTTTATAAGTATATCTGCCTGACTTTACAGAAAAGAAATAGCACATGTTACTTGTATGGCCAGTTCTTGAGACAGAATTTACCAGATGAGTATCAGTGTTGCCAGCAGGGGGAGCCACAATAGTGGAGGGGGTGCTTTCAAACCTCATGCCTCTTAACAATCAAGACCACTTGACAGGCAGACTCCACTTATACAGTCTTCCTTAAAGAGGCCCATTTTGGTTTCCCACCTCTCTAAATAGAACTGAGGAAGTAGAGGGAAGGGAACCGGATTCGCTAGTTCTCATTTATTTGCTCTGTACCCCAAGACCTGCCTTCTGAGTGTCTCCCTCATTTCTAAATGTCTGCTACGCGTTGTGCACATTGAAGAAGGTGAACAGTGCTGAAAAGAAGGAAATCAGAGATCAGGGGCAACACTGGAGTTAGTAATAGCCTATCGACCAAAGCTCTGTTTATTCCGTTGGCTTCCCCTGCCAAGGTCAATCAAAACAAACAGCTTCCCAGCAGCCTCTACTGTTTCCTCTAGAACTATTGGGGGACTTGAAAGAAAAGGCTGGCTCCTGGGAGTGATTGAGTTCCATGGCAATAATTAGCATTCATGATGCCTCATCACATTGTTTTTTCTGTTTTCACATCTTTTCTGTCATGCTTCATTATGAATTTATTGAGATTGTTCCATAATAACTTAGTTTATTGAAAAGTAGTTTATTTGTTAGATTTGTTAGGTGCTACCAACACTATGGAAATTGAACTTTTAGGTTTAAGTGCCCAAATCTTTTTTTTTTTTTTTTTTTTTTTTGAGAGGGCAGTCCTCCCCACTTGGCTTACCAAGTAGCTGGAATTACAGGGACATGCCCTTGCACCAGACTAAGAAATAGTCTTTAAAGGCTTACTTAGATTGGCAACAGAATAATTATGTATTTCATTCACTAGAGTTAAGCTGTATTTGCAAGGTACTTTATTTTTGCTACGATTCGGTTTTGTAGATTCAGAGTCTTTGAGATAACCAGATTGATTTCTTTATCCACTTTGAAGTCTTTACAACTTTTAACATTAAGTCCTTTGCATCCACAAAATTAAACTCTGTGGTGGGATCTAGGAATTGCTCTGCCTTTATTTGTTGTGAAGACTCCCAGGTGACCCAGAGGTGCAGCCAGGTTTAGGATCCAGGACTGGCTCAAGCCAGTCTGGAGCCCCTTGCCCATCGGTGTATATGGATGTATGATAGCTTGGTAATCAGCATCTGGAAACGTGATTGTCAGCATCCAGGCGTTAGCCTTTGTAAGCAAGCAGCGTAGCCCATAGGACAGTAACTTGAGGACTCGGGCTGGTGAAAGTCCTGCAAGCTAAGGCTTTGGTCTCACAACACTGCCTCCCATTTATCTGCCAGGACAGGTCACAGAACTCAGAAACATACTTACCAGCTTATAATAAAAGAAACACATTGGTAGATGTTTATTATATTTTGATGAGTTTTTTTAGTGTTTTCCCTCATTATTAACTTTTAAGATTTATATATTTTAGACATGATTTTTTTCATATATATTAATGTGTTCTATAGATATTTTCTCCCAGTTGGGTCAAAAATTTTAATCCACACTGCCTGTCTCTGTTTTTAAGTGGTCTGTTTAGAATATAGACATTTGATATAATTACTGATCTGCTAGTGCTTAAGTCTGTTGTATTTTTAGCTCTGTTTGTGTTCTGTTTTCAAATTTCTCTTTCTTGCCTTCCTGTGAGATTCCTGAACATTTTTTAGAATTCCATTTTGTTTTACCTTTGTGTTGAATATCTCCTTGTACAGATTTTAAGCATATGCTCTAGATACTATGTGGTATTTACATAACTTACCTTACCAATCTAATAATAGAAACATTTAATTAACAAGCATCACCAATTCATGGAAACCTTCACTCCCTACATAGTTCCTTTACCTTTCTCCACTTAAAGTTGTCTTAAATTTGCCGGGCGTGGTGGTGCACACCTTTAATCCCAGCACTCAGGAGGCAGAAGTAGGAGGATTGCTCTGAGTTCAAGGCTACCCTGAGGCTCCATAGTGAATTCTAGGTCAGCCTGGCCTAGAGTGAACCCTACCTCGAAAAACAAACAAAAAAAAGTTGTCTTAAATTTTTTGTCTGGGTTTTTTTTCAATGTTTTCATTTGAGAGACGGGGGCAGGGAATGAGCCCAGTGGAGGCTCTTGCTACTGCACACTCATGGACTACTTCGTGCATCTGGATTTACGTAGGTACTGGAGAATTAAAGTTGAACCATCAGGCTTCAAGCATCGTTAACTGCTAAGCCATCTTTACAACCCTTTTTCTGTGTTTTTCTATTTTAATTTTTTTAAATATTTTATTTATTCATTTATTTATTTATCTAAGAAAGAGAAAGAGGCAGATAGAGAGAGAAAAAGTGCAACAGGGCCTCCAAGCACTACAAACTCCAGATGCATGCGCCACCATGTGCATCTGTCTTATGTGGGTACTGGGGAATTGAACCCGGGTCTTTAGTCTTCACAGGCAAGCGCTTTGATTGTTAAACCATCTCTCCAGGCCTAACTTTAATTTTAATTTATTTATTTGCAACCATAGAGAGAGAGAAGAGAGACAGACAGAAAGAATGGGTACACCAGGGCCTTGAGCCATTGCAAGCAGACTCCAGATGCATGCACCATCTTGTGCATTTGGTACTAGGAAATCAAACCCTAGTTGTTAGACTTTGTAGGCAAGTGTCTTAACTTCTGAGCCATCTCTTCAAAGAGCCTTTTTCTGGTTTTTAAGAGCCATGTCAGATAGTGTTGTAGTATGTTGTAGTTTTTCCTCTCATTAGCAAAATCATAAATTGGAAAACTAAAGAAGAAAAGGAAAGCCCTTCATATTTACCCATAGTTTTACCCTCCTCTGTTTTTCATCCATCTTGTTTTGTGGAACTCTTCCAGAATTTCTTGTTTTACTCTTGCCTTTCTACTTCAAGAGCTCCTTTTAGCCATTCTTCTAGGTTGGATATACTAGATCAGGGGTCTCTGTTTTCCTTCATCTGTGTTATGAACTGAATGTTTAAGACCATGTAAAAAAAAAATTTTTTTTTGGTTTTTTTGAGGTAGGGTCTTACTCTAGCCCTGGCTGATCTAGAATTTATTATATAGTTTCAAGGTAGCATCAAACTCCTACCTCTGCCTCCTGAGTGCTGGGATTAAAGGCGCGCGCCACCATGCCCCACTCAACCCTTCAAAATGCTAATGTTGAGGCCCTAGTCCCTGGTGTCTCACTGTTTAGAGATAAGGCCTTTAAGAAGATTGTTAGCTTTAATAAGGGCATATAGTAGAGTTGTGATCTAATAGGATTAGCATTCTTATTTAAAAAAAAAAAGACAGAGAGTTTACCTTCTCCCCATTAGCACAAGATGAGACTATGTGAGTATTTAGTGAGGCAGTGACCACTAACTGGCCAAGTATGAGAAAGAAGCCTGCCTCCTTTAGAGCACCTTGACCATGAACTTCTCAGCCTCCTCACTGTGAAAAATAAATTATTTTATTTTATGTATTTTTCTTATGTATTCTTTTTAAACTTTTATTGACAAATTTCATACAAGAAAGTACTTAGTATATTTTGATCATAATTCCCTCCCAATACCTTCTTTTGTCTCCTTCCCCCTCCCTCTTCCTCTGAATCCCTTCTTCCCAACTGGTCCTTCTATTTTAATGCCTTTTTTTTTTGCTCTCCTCTGTCATCTGTGGCAATATATTGATGAGCCCAATATTATGCAAGTCTTAGGCAAGTAATGACAGTTGCTGTGATGTAATAAATGCTACTTCATGTATAGAAGATAGTGGAGAAATAAATTTCTGTTATAGGAGCAGCCCAGTCTGGAGTATTTTCATACAGCAGCCCAAACAGACTAGTACAGTCTACACTTTATAAGAGTATAAACAGGATACCTTGTGCTAGACATAGAATTCTGATGTGAATAGTTCTTTTCTTTCAGCCCTGAGAAAATGCTGTGCCTCTTCTCTCTGGCCTCCATGGTTTCTCCTGAGAAGTCCTTTGTCATTATAATTGGTTTTCCCTATAGGTAAGGTGTCATTTCTTTCTTGATACTTCCAAGATTTTTTTTTTTTTCAGTGCTAGAGACTGAACCACCATGCATGCTTGGTAGGCCTCTACCACTGAACCACAGCCTCAGTCCCCCAAGAGGTATTTATTACTTGCAGATAGATAGATAGATAGATAGATAGATAGATAGATAGATAGATAGATAGATAGATAGATATAGACAGGTAGAGAAATGATAGATAGATGGATGGATAGATTGATTGATTGATTTTGATATGTCTTACTATGAAGTTCTTTGTGTTTAATAATATTTAGGATTGGCCTAGGTTCTTGAATTTATAGATTTATACCATTTGTCAAATGTGGAGAATTTTCACCCATTATTTCTATGAGTACTTTTTAGCCATGTCCTTTCCTCTTCCCTTTTCGGGAGTCTAATGACTTGAATATTAGGTTTTAGTAGGGTACCACTAGTGCTGAGGCTCAGTTCTTTTCTTTCCCCAGTCTATTTTTCACCTGTTTTCAGTTTGGCTGGTTCTATTGTTGTAACTCTAATTTCATTAATTCTTTTTGTTAATTCATATTAAATACACCAATTAATGGAGAAGATCGTCTTTGTCACTTGCTTACAGAACAGCACTACTGATTTTATATAGTGACTTGTCATAATCCATTTGGGTTGCTTTTAAAAAAGCATAGACTAGATGACTTGTAAATAGAAATTTTGTTTTTTGCTTTGTTTTGGGGGTTAGAAGGATCTCACTGCGCAGCTCAAGCTGCCCTAGCAGAGGGTACTTGAGGTCTCACTGTGCAGCTCAGGCTGCCCTAGATCCGTATGTTGGGGGGTCTTACTATGCAGGTCATGCTGCTCTAGAACAGCACGCTGGGGGATCTCGCTGGGCAGCTCAGGCTGTCCTAGAACGTGTTGCGTAGCCAGCCTGGCTTTTATATCATGGTCCTCCTGCCTCAGCCTCCTGAGTGCCGAGGTTGCAGGTGTGTGCCACCACACCTGGTCCAGGCGTGGTGGCGCACGCCTTTAATCCCAGCACTCAGGAGGCAGAGGTAGGAGGATCGCCGTGAGTTCAAGGCCACCCTGAGACTACAGAGTTAATTCCAGGTCAGCCTAGACCAGAGTGAGACCCTACCTCAAAAAAACAAAAAAAACAAAAAAAACAAAAAAAACTTATTTCTTTCTTAAACTAAAAAGTCCAAGATCAAGGTGTCAGTGATAAGTATCTAATGAGGGCCCGCTTTCTCATAGCCAGCATCTTCTCGCTCTAGTTTCACATGGTCGGGAGGCTTTCAAGCCACCTTCATAAAGACACATCCTATTGATGAGGACTCCACTCTCATAACTAATCCCATTCCAAAGGCCTCCTAATACTGTCACCTTACAGGTGAGGATTTTTCAATATATGAACTTAAATGGGACCGTAAACATTCAGACCATAACAACTCTGAACTCTGTGACCAGGTTACATTTCCTTCTGTGGGCTTCCACAGTGACTGTTATGTGGAAATGAGGCATTTTCTTTCTTTCCAATCTGTGTGCTTTTTTTCTTGCCTCTTTACATGGGATAGGCCACTCAGTGGTGTGGTTCATAGAGAGTAATGAGAGCAGCGCTCAGGCTCTCACCACTGGCGTGAGAAGCTAGTCTATAGCGTGCACCCAGAGCATGCCTGACCTCACCTGCAGCCATAGGATTTCACAAATGACCTTTGTCAGGTTGAGCTAATTCCCTTATTAGGTTTCTGAGATATATTTTTTCTTTTTTTATTGACAAAGTCCTCACTTATAGACAATAAACATGATATAACTCCCTCCCCTCTACCACTTGCCCTTCACAAACCCACTCTCCATCATATCCTCTCCCTCTCTCCATCTCTCTTTTATTTTGATGTCATCATCTTTTCTTCCTATTATGAGGGTCTTGTGAAGGTAGTTCTAGGCACTGTGAGGCCATGGATTTTGAGGCCAATTTTGCTGAGATATTTTTAAACTGTATATAAATGTTAACTTTTTTCAAATGAATTTTTATATCTATCAAGATGATTTTTGCTGGGCATGGTAGTACACACTTTTAATCCCAGCACTCAGGAGGTAGAGGTAGGAGGATCGCATGAGTTCAAGGCGACCCTGAGAATACAGAGTAAATTCCAGGTCAGCCTGGGCTAGAGTGAGACCCTACCTCGAAAAACAAAAAACAAAAAAAAAGGATGATTTTTATCTATTGATATGATGAATAATTATTTATTGATTCTTTTTATTGATAACCAGTCCTAAGATCAACACTACTTTATTAATCATTTGTCTAATATATTGATGTGCTTGATTTGCTAGTATTTTCTCTATGTGTTGGGGTGTGGGTAGGTACATATATGCCACTGTGCATGTGTGGAGGACAACTTTTGGATGTCAGTGCTCACCTTTCACCTCTGAGACAGAGTTTCTATCTGCCTGTCTATCATTTTATCAATCTATTCCTCTTCCCACCCTCCCCTACCACCTTTGTTTTGTTGTTTTTGAGATAGGTTCTCATCATTATATAGCCCTGGCTGCCCTGGAACTTGCTATATAAACTGAACTGGCCTCAAACTTGCTGTCATTTTCCTTCCCCTGCCTCCCAAGTGTTGCTGGTATCATAGACATGTACCACCACTCCTGACAAACCATATCCAAACCATAACAGGTACCAAGTCAGATTTGCATTTTCCACAATGTTCCTCTAGTAGAACAAAAAATGGATTCAAGGGATGGGTTGACAAAAGTCTGGAGTCTTATAAAATTTTAATTCTTGTTTTTCAACTTCTTGATTTTAGGTTGTGGGTCTGTCTTGAATGAAAATGGGGATGTTGAGATGGATGCTAGTATCATGGATGGGAAGGACCTGTCTACAGGAGCAGTATCTGCTGTGCGCTGTATCGCAAATCCCATTAAACTTGCCCGGCTTGTCATGGAAAAGGTACGTGTGACTAAAGAAAGCATCACTTTTTTTGGTTTTGTTTTTTTCAAGGTAGGGTCTTACTCTATCCCAGGCTGACCTGGACTTCACTCTGTAAACCCAGGCTGGCCTTGAACTCACAGCCATCTCCTATCTCACCCTCCCAACCCTCCCAGCTGAAAGTATAACTTTCTGAGGTGGCATTTCTGCTGTACTTCAGTGGAGAAAAGGGGCGTGACCCAGGGGAATATTGATATCATGGTACTGAAAATACATACAAAACAGAAACGGTGCTTGGGCTTCTGTAATCAACCATGATCTTGACCGTGTTACATGACTAATTATCACTTGGTAAGTGGTAACTTGTATCATCTTCCCATATGTTCTTTAGCTTTCTTCTACTAACTATGACACAACACATACAAACTCAACCAATTAATAGCATGGATTCAATAAAAACTGGTTGCTACTAAATTTAAGATATATATTAGTCATATCCCTAGTGACATTCCATCAATTTTGAAGTGTTTTAAAAATACAGAAGCTCAGAGACCTGTGCTCTTTCGGCATTCAGAAAAGCAAGCCAGGAGCTGGAGAGATGGCTCAGTGGACAAAATGCTTGCCTTGCAAGCATGAGGACCTGAGTTTGATCCCCAGCACCCATGTAAAAATGTGAGGCATGGCAGCATGCACCTGTACTCCCAGCACTAGGAAGGCAACTAGGATATGTTGCAGTCAATGCCACATTACTGGGACAAACATCCAGCCAGCCACAGTTTATGGGAGGAAGGGTTTTCAAAGTTCCATCAGTGGCAAAAGAAGCTGCTTCCATCCATACATCCAAGCAGAGAGAAACAATGTAGCAAGTAGAACTGACCCAGCACGAACCCTTCCCAAGCTCAGACTGTTCTCCATGCCTTTGGCTGGGATGCAGATCTATCCCAGTGACACATCCCCTCCAGCAGGCTGTTGCAGACTTAAGCAGGAAGCATAGACTTGAGCCTGTGAGGCCATACATTTACATTGTCACATTCAGACTACCACAAGATGATCCTTGGAGCTCACTGGCTTGCCAGCCTAACCTAATTGGTCAGCTCCAGTCCAATAAGAGAGAGCTTGTCTCACAAAGAAGAGGATAGTACCAGGCATGGTGGTGCATGCCTTTAATCCCAGCACTCAGGAGGCAGAGGTAGGAGGATCACTGTGAGTTTGAGGCCAGCCTAGAACTGTAGAGTGACTGTAGGTCAGCCTGGGCTAGAGTGCGATTCTTCCTCAAAACAAACAAACAAACAAAAAAAAAATAGGTGGATAGCATATCTGAAGATGCTAAAACATTAAAACTGTCCTCTGGCCTCCACATGTGCACATACAAACACACATAGACACACACATACCATGCATATAAAAAGAAAATGGAATACCAGGTGTGGTGGCACACACCTTTAATCCAAGCACCCAGGAGGCAGAGGTAGGAGGATCAAAATGAGTTCAAGGCCATCCTGATACTACATAGTGAATTCTAGGTCAGCCTGGGGTAGAGTGAGACCCTACCTCAAAGGAAAAAAAAGAAGAAGAGCCAGGTGTGGTGGTGCATGCCTTTAATCCCAACACTTAGGAGGCAGAGGTAGGAGGATTGCCATGAGTTCAAGGCCACACTGTGAATACAGAGTGAATTCCACGTCAGTTTGGGCTAGAGTGTGACCCTATGTTGAAAAACCAAAAAGAGGGCTGATGAGATGGCTTAGTGGTTAAGCGCTTGCCTGTGAAGCCTAAGGACCCCGGTTCGAGGCTCGATTCTCCAGGACCCAAGTTAGCCAGATGTACAAGGGGGCGCATGTGTCTGGAGTTTGTTTGCAGTGGCTGGAGGCCCTGGCGTGCCCATTCTCTCTCTCCCTCCCTCCCTCCCTCCCTCCCTCCCTCCCTCCCTCTCTCTCTCTCTCTCTCTCTCTCTCTCTCTCTCTCTCTCTCTTTCTCTCTCTGCCTCCTTCTCTCTGTCATTCTCAAATAAATAAATAAATAAAAGAAAAAGAAATACAGACTAAGAGTGTAGCTCAGAGATGCCTGGCACGCACAGAGGCCTTGTGTTTGACCCAAACGTGAGAAGAAAAACTGGTATAATTTGTGTTTTTGCACCTTTATAGCAAGAGAAGCACTTCTTTCTACACAGTAGAACAAGTTGAAAACTTTTTTAAAAGATTTAAATTTTTTAAATATTTTATTTATTCATCTGCAAGGATGAGAGTGACAGAATGAGAATGGGTGCACCAGGGCCTCTTGCCACTGCAACAGACTCCAGATGCATGCACCATTCTGTCCATCTGGCTTTATTTGGGTACTAGGGTATCAAACCCAAGCTGTCAGGCTTTTAAGCAAGCACCATTAGCCACTGAGATGTCTCTCCAGCCCAGCATTTAAATTTAAAAAGAAAAAAAAAATCTGGAGAGATGGGTGTTTTCCTGCAAAGGCTAATGACCCAGGTTCAATTCCCCAGTACCCACATAAAGCCAGATGCACAAAGTGACGCATGCATATGGATTTCCTTTGTAGTGGCTGGAGGCCCTAGTGCACCCATTCTCTCTTTCTCTTTTCTCTCTATCTCTTTCTTCTTACAAATAAATAATTTAAAAAAAAAAGCTAACCATTTTTCCTTTTGTTTCTGGCTCAGACATCTCACTGCTTGCTCACTGGCCAAGGTGCAGCAAAGTTTGCAGCAGACATGGGGATTCCAGAAGTTCCTGTGGAAACATTGATAACAGAGAGAAGCAAAAAGCATCTGGAAAAAGAGAAGCGTGAGAAAGGAGCCCAGAAACCAGACTGCCCAAAGTAAGTCTCATCTGCAACGCATAATCCTAGGGGTCAGTACAGTGTGAAAGGCTGGAAATGTCTGCTTCCCTCATTTCTTAAGTATTAAACTAAATGGTGGGGAAAGCTGCCCTTCTTGTTCTTACATTTAGCCTCATTTATGGCTCCTGTGCATGATAAAGCAGACTAACAGAGTTCCTCTCTGGTGTGACAGAGTAGATTAAGTTGGGCATGGTGGTGCACACATGTAATCCCAGAGACAGGAGGCAGGGGCAAGAAGACAGACTGTAGGAAGTCTAAGCTGTGGAATGAGGACCTGTCTCAAAGAAAATCTTGAGTACAACACAGGAGTTCATAGTGGGATATAGTAATTCTATAGAGTCCTTGGTGTAGAAATATTTAACCATAGGTCCACCTTCAGATCACCTAGGAAGCTCGTTTAGAATAGACATGTGTGGGCCCCTTCCCTAAAGAATCAGAACTAATGGATCTGAGGGGTAGAAGCCAGGCATGTGTAGGAAGAAAGATTCCAAGGTAATTTGATGTGCCTCCCAGGTTTTAGGATTGGCAACATGTTGATAGCTACTAATTGTCTCGTTTTTTTGTTTTTCTTTTGAATCAGGATCTTTCTGTGTAGCCCAAGCTAGCCTAGAACTTATGATCCTCCTACTTCAGACTCCCAAGAACTTGGATTACAAGCTATTATTTTTGGGGCTGTTGTCATAAAAACAACGCTGCTTAATCAATGGTTTATAATCATTTTTAAAATATTTTTACATATTTGCAAGGAGAGAAAGAGAGAACGGGCATACCAGGACCTCCAGCCACTGCACATGCCACTTTTTGCATCTGGCTTTATGTGGATACTGGGGAATAGAACCCAGGTCATTAGGCTTTAAGGCAAGCACCATCTCTCCAACCCTCATAATCATTTTAAAGGATGCTTTCACATTGTTTTTTTTTTCTTTTTAACCATACCCAGCCTCTGTGTGGGTGCTGGGGGTCCAAACCCAGATACTCTCACTCACACAGCAAGCAATGTATCCATTGAGCCATCTCCACGATCCACGTGTAAACAGAAAATTTTGTTTGTTTCTTCGAGGCAGGGTCTCACTCTAGCCCAGGCTGACCTGGAACTCACTCTGTAGTTCCAGGCTGGTCCCTAACTCACAGCAATTCTTCTACCACTGCCTCCTGAGTGCTGAGATTAAAGGCATGCACCACCACACCCAGCAACATATAAAGTTATTTAAGCAAAATAATTACTCATGGGGGCTGGAAAGAAGGCTCAGGAGGGAAGAGCACTTGCCACACAAGCATGAGGCCTGAGAGAGCCTGAGACTGGCCATTTGATTCCCCAGCACCCACATAAAAGTCCTGCAGGGGGCAAAGACAGGAGAGTCTCTGGGTCTCACTGGCCAGTCTGACTGAAAATGGCAGCTCCAGGTTGAGTGAGAGTCCCTCTCAAGGAAATACACAACTAAGCAATTTGGTCAAGTAGTCACAGTTCTCTTCTGAGCTCCCCATGCATGTGCATGGGGTACACACATCTGCACATGCCCCATACCCTACACACATGTGCCAAATAAAATTAATGAGTTCAACTAGATTATGCCATGATCAGAAGACATCTTCTGAGCAAGTGCTATTTACTATATGCTCTCTACACAAGTCTAAAAGAGGTCTAACAGTCTAAGAAAAAAAAAACAAGTCAAAATCACTGTTTCATTGACATTATAGTTCTCTTTTTTTAAATTCTTTTTTAAAAGTATATTTTATTTATTTATTTAATTTTTGTTTAATTTTATTTATTTATTTGACAGCAACAGACAGAGAGAGAAAGAGGCAGAGAGAAAGAATGGGCACGCCAGGGCCTCCAGCCACTGCAAATGAATTCCAAATGCATGTGCCCCCTTGTGCATCTGGCTTACATGGGTCTTGGGGAATCTAACCGGGGTCCTTAGGCTTCACAGGCAAATGCCTTAACTGCTAAACCATTTTCCTAGCCCACATCTGTCTTTTTTTTTAAGATAAGGTCTCACTACATAGCTCAGGCTACCCCAAACCATGATCCTCTGGCCACAGCCTCCCATATGCCAGGCATTCAAGAATGTACCACACCCAGCTATATCTGCTGCTTAAAGGTTGACTTAGGAAATAAAGGGCTGGAGAGATGGCTCAGCAGTTAAGGCGCATGCCTGCAAAGGATAATGACCCAGGTTCAAAGTCCCCAGTACCCACATAAAACCAGGTGCACAAGGTGGTACATGTACTTTGAATTCATTTGCAGTGGCTAGAAGCCCTGGTGTATCCATGCATATCCTCTCTTTCTCTATCTCTCTCTCCTTCAAATAAATAAATAATTTTTAAATGAAGAGATGAAAAATAAACTTTAAGAATTAATTTAAGATTACCAAAGGCAGGCCAGGGATAAGGTTGCAGAAATCCTCTGGAACAGTCACTCCAACGCCAGTATGAATACAAGTAGAGGAGTTTACTTACCCAGGGACCAAAGAACTTGATACAGCCCTCCAAAGAAGGTCTGACCCAGAGCTGAGATTTTATTTCCATTTTATAGTTTTCATAAGCAAGGGGAGAGGTAAGTGAACAAATAAGACGTAGAAATTTACATATCAGTCATTTCTGTAGTCAGGCCACCCTAACAATGAACTCCATTTTACTTTTTTAACCTAAACTCTCTCCTTCTTATTGCCCCTCTGGGCCCTTTCTGGACAGTTCTCTCTTTGGAGTTTTTCCATCTCCTGACAAAGATAAGTTTAGCTCCTCAGCAATTAACTCTTAGAGTAACTCAGTGAATCAGTTCAACTTTTAGCTTCTTTTTCTACCACAATAGTAGAGCCAATGTGGTTGAGAAATGAATAGTCCTCAAGTGAAAAGTTTGGCCAAGCACACAGAAGTATGCTCTGTGCATAAACAGTTCATAGTGACATGTAACCTGAACTGTTCCAGTCCTAATGATGCTATGGAATAACAGGGATTTGATGCAGTGCTTTCTGGATATGCCCGAGTGGGACATCCTGCTTAAACTCATACTTGACTTTTATAACAAAGACACATAATAAAAATACCAACCTGGGGAAATGGCTTAGCAGTTAAGGCATTCGCCTGCAAAGCCTAAGGATCCCGGTTTGATTCTCCAAGACCCACATAACGCCAGATGCAAAAGGGGGTGCATGCATCTGGAGTTCATTTGCAGTGGCTGGAGGCCCTGGCATGCCCATTCTCTCTTTCTCTCTCTCTGCCTCTCTCTTTCTCAAAGAAATAAATAAAATATATTTTTTAAAATACCAATTTAGCAGCCAGGCATGGTGATGCACGCCTTTAATCCCAGAACTCAGGAGGCAGAGGCAGAGGCAGGAGGATCGCCTTGAGTTCACGGCCACCCTGAGACTACATAGTAAATTCCAGGTCAGCTGGAGAGATGGCTTAGCGATTAAGGCACTTGCCTGCAAAGCCTGTGGTTCTAGGTTTGATTGTCCAGGGCCCACATCAGCCACATACACAAGGTGGCGCATGCATATGGAGTTCATTTGCAATGGCTAGAGGCCTTGGTGCACCCATTCATTCTTTCTCTCTCTCTGACAAATAAATAAATATTAAAAAATAACAATTTGGGATTGGGAAGATTGCTCAGTGGTTAAATGTGCTTGCTTGCAAAGCTCACTGGCCCAGGTTCAGTTCTCAAGCCACCCATATAAGTGGAACATAAAAAAATGGCAGAAGTCGGGCGTGGTGGCACATGCCTTTAGTCCCAGCACTCGGGAGGCAGAGGTAGGAGGATCGTCGTGAGTTCAAGGCCACCCTGAGACTCCATAGTGAATTCCAGGTCAGCCTGAGCTAGACTGAAACCAAAAACAAAAAAAAAAGGTGGCATAAGCATATTTGGTTTGTTTATAGCAGCAAGAGGCCCTGGTATACCTATACGCAAATTCACACTCACTTGAAAATACCAAGTAAATGTTACTGAAGCAGCTAAATTGAATTTAGATGAGATGCATTAAGCAAAACTGTAGAAGATACCTAAAGAACAAGTGATAGAATCTTAAAGAAGATGAAATTAATTTTGAATTTGTGCTAAACTATTTGTATTAATTATTTTCTCATTGCTGTGAAGCAGTTCCTTGCCAGAAGCATGTTAAGGAAGGGAAGAGTTTATTTCCACTTACGTTTTGAAGGGATCCAGCGCCGCATGGCGAGGCGGGAAGCACCACCGGGAGGAGCTGGTCGCACTGCAGCACAGGCAGGAAGCAGAGAGCGCATAGAAAGTAGAAATGGGGCTGGGGAGATGGCTTAGCAGTTAAGGCGTTTGCCTGCAAAGCCAAAGAACCTAGGTTCAATTTCCCAGGACCCACATTAGACACAAGGTGGCACATGTGTCTGGAGTTCCTTTGCAGTGGCTGGAGGCCCTGGCGTGCCCATTCTATCTATGTCTCTCTCTCCCCCTCTGCTTCTCTCTTTCTCTCTCAAATAAAATATTTTAAAAAACATATTAAAAAAAAAAAAAAAGAAAGTAGAGATGGGCTATGAAACCTCCAGGCACCCTCCCACTGACCCACTTCCACCAGCAATATTCCACCTCCTAAAGTTTCCACAACCTTGCCAAACAGTGCCACCAACTGTTCAATTTACATTCAAAGCACGGCACCAGTGATCTCTATTAAACGTAACTGAAATATTTGAGTAGGGCTGTTTTACCTCTAGGAGCATTAAAAAAATGTTCTCTTTGAACTGTGAGCCTCACATGTGCCAGGCAAGTGCTTTACCACTAAGCTATGTCCCAAGTCTTTTTTTTTTTTTAACTATTTTTGTTGAGATGAGGTCTCACTGAGTTAGTCAAACTATTCTTTTTTATTATCATTCCTGTCATTGAGAACTTTAAGATATGAACTTATTGCAAATTGGTCATAATCTCATCAGGTTATAACTCTTATGTCCCCTCCCCCACCCTTACTCCACTGAGGGTGCTCCTCAGTGGGTTACCACTGTGGCGTCATGAATGCGCCAGTCAGTCTCTGTGGAGGGCCAATGCCTCAGAATACACTTTCCCACCCTGTGGCTCTTACATTCTTTCCATCCCCTCTTCCACAGTATTTCCTGAGCCTTGGAGGGTGTGTTATAAGTCTCCTTTAGTGTTGAGCTCCAGGCAGCCTCTAGTGGTCTGCAGTGAGTTCAAGGCCAGCCTGGTCTACACAGTGAGTTGTTCTAGGCCAGTCTAGACTATAGTGTAAGAACCTGACACACACACAAAAAAAAATTTTTTTAAGAGTTATATTGATAATTCCAATTGCTTCTTCCTCAACAGGGAGAACCTTCTCAAAATTGAAACTAACATATCATGATGTACAAAAGTGATGAATAAAGGAATCTGATCTATGTTCCCAGAGAAGGAAAATTAACTGTGTAGAATAAATGCATAATAATTTGAGCTGTGTATATATGTACATCATCTATACTTATCTATCATTACTATATAATTAAGTAATCAGAGTATTACAATAACTGAATTATTATGATAATAACTAAAGTCATTGGTAGTTTAGGAATTTCGGTTAGGAATATTGATAAAGCTATGAAAACCATACTAGGTCAAAGGGTACAAAGTTGAGGGCTGGGGAAATGGCTTAGTGGTTAAGGCATTTGCCTGTGAAGCCTAAGGATCCTGGTTTGATTCCCCAGGACCCACATAAGCAAGATGCACAAGGGGGCACATGCTTCTGGAATTCATTTGCAGTGCCTAGAGGCCCTGGCGTGCCCATTCTCTTTCTATCTGCCTCTTTCTCTCCCTCCCTCCCTCCCTCCCTCCCTCTCTCTCTCTTCCTCTCTCTTTCTCTCTCTCTCTCTCTCTCTGTCTCATAAATAAATAAATTTTTTTAAGTTGAAGGTATGTAGGGTAAATATGTCAAGATCCAATGTAAATTGTTAATATTTTTCAAGACGTATTTACGAGGTAAGAGGATAAGACATATCTGTAATTTCTGAGTATGAAACACGTGGTATGGGCCTCCCCATTGTATTTGTGCTGTTATCCTGCCCCTGACAAACATGAGGGATGGCCTGCTACCAGCACTGACTAAGAGGACCTTCGTCCTGATCGGCTTTTACTTTCTTAGTGGCATTTTTACCACCAAGAAAGATTTTTCTTTGTAATAAAATCTGTCTACCTCTTCTTTTATAGTTTGTAAGACTACAACTAAGGATATTCCCCTTCCTGAGGCATACAGTCCCCTAGAGCATCTCCACCCACTGCGGCTTCCTCAAAATTCCATAAACAAGGCAAACATCTTTCTGTTTCAGTAATGTTCTTCCCCAGCAATCAGCACAGCTAGCCCTCACTACGTCAGGAAGACTTTATTCCAAACAAAGCCTCCCTGCCATCACCCCCTGCCTGCTATATTCGTAGCTTTTCTTCTTGTGTTTTCTGGGGGCTTTTTGTCAGTTCCATTTATTGACTGTCATATTCTCCTACTGGAAGTTATTTCAAGATTAATATTCTTTACAAATCTACTTGTATATTTCATGAGCTCTTTTAAACTTTGTTTTTTTAATAATTGTATGCTTTGCTGTATATTGTACATTGATTATATTCCGATTGGGTTGTAGTTTCATGTTCCCCCTGTCTCTTCTTATCTTTAATTGCCATATGAAATTTTTACAGCTCTGTGATGGCTACCCTCTGACCCAAATAAAAGCCTATGGGAGAAAGGAGTTTATTCACTTCAGACAGCATCTCCATTATAGCTCATTGTGAAATATTGGGGTGGGGACACATAGGTGTTAATATAAAACATCTTCAACCTTTTTATTTGAAAATTCAAAAGTCAAGTATGATGGTACACTACTATAAACCCAGCATGCAGGAGCCAGAGGCAGGAGAATCATGGGTTAAGACCAACCTTGGCTACATAGCAAGTTCAAGGCCAGCTTGAGCTACATAGTCAGAGCCTAGTTCAAAAAGCCAAGGCTTAGAATGTAGCTCAGTGGCCCAGCACTTGCCTAAGATCTGCAAGGCCCTGCATTTAATTACAAGCACACACACACACACAAAAAATGACATAAAATGTCAAGAAAAATTAACTTAATTTTCACAACAATGCCATGAAACTGTTAAACCCAGTGGGGCCTGTGGACAGGCAGTGGTAACCCCCCCCCAGTGGGGCCTGTGGGCAGGCAGTGGTGACCCCCCCAATAGGGTCTGTGGACAGGCAGTGGTAAGCCCCCCCAGTGGGGTCTGTGGACAGGCAGTGGTAACCCCCCCCAGTGGGGCCTGTGGACAGGCAGTGGTAACCCCCCCCAGTGGGGCCTGTGGACAGGCAGTGGTAACCCCCCAGTGGGGTCTGTGGACAGGCAGTGGTGACCCCCCTGGGTGGGGCCTGTGGACAGGCAGTGGTAACCCCCCGGGTGGGGTCTGTGGACAGGCAGTGGTGACCCCCCCAGTGGGGTCTGTGGACAGGCAGTGGTGACCCCCCCGGTAGGGTCTGTGGACAGGCAGTGGTAACCCCCCAGTGGGGCCTGTGGACAGGCAGTGGTAACCCCCCTGGTGGTATCTGTGGACAGGCAGTGGTAACCCCCCGGGTAGGGTCTGTGGACAGGCAGTGGTGACCCCCCCAGTGGGGTCTGTGGACAGGCAGTGGTAACCCCCCAGTGGGGCCTGTGGACAGGCAGTGGTAACCCCCAGTGGGGTCTGTGGACAGGCAGTGGTAACCCCTAGTGGGGTCTGTGGACAGGCAGTGGTGACCCCCCTGGTGGGGCCTGTGGACAGGCAGTGGTGACCCCCCCGGTAGGGTCTGTGGACAGGCAGTGGTAACCCCCCGGGTGGGGTCTGTGGACAGGCAGTGGTGACCCCCCTGGTGGGGCCTGTGGACAGGCAGTGGTGACCCCCCCGGTAGGGTCTGTGGACAGGCAGTGGTAACCCCCTCCCCAGTGGGGTCTGTGGACAGGCAGTGGTAACCCCCCTGGTGGTATCTGTGGACAGGCAGTGATAACCTCAGTGGGGTCTGTGGACAGGCAGTGGTAACCCTGGTGGGGTCTGTGGACAGGCAGTGGTAACCCCCCTGGTGGGGTCTGTGGACAGGCAATGGTAACCCCCGTGGTGGTATCTGTGGACAGGCAGTGATAACCTCAGTGGGGTCTGTGGACAGGCAGTGGTAACCCTGGTGGGGTCTGTGGACAGGCAGTGGTAACCCCCCTGGTGGGGTCTGTGGACAGGCAATGGTAACCCCCGTGGTGGTATCTGTGGACAGGCAGTGATAACCTCAGTGGGGTCTGTGGACAGGCAGTGGTAAATCCCATGGGGTCTGTGGACAAGCAGTGGTAATCCCCATGGGCCCTGTGGACAGGTGGCGGTAATCCCCGTGGGGTCTGTGGACAGGCGGTGGTAATCCCCGTAGGGTCTGTGGACAGGTGGTGGTAAACCCCGTGGGCTCTGTGGACAGGTGGTGGTAAACCCCACGGGCTCTGTGGACAGGCGGTGGTAAACCCCATGGGCTCTGTGGACAGGCAGTGGTAATCCCCGTGGGCTCTGTGGACAGGCAGTGGTAATCCCCATGGGCTCTGTGGACAGGGGGTGGTAATCCCCGTGGACTCTGTGGACAGGCTGGTTCCCCCAGTACAGTCTGTGGACACCCCTGGTAGGGTCTGTGGACAAGCAGCCACACCTGGGAGTTTATTGGAAATTCAGGTCCTGGGTCCATTCTGTCTGTATTCACCAACTCACCATCCTTTTCTGTCTCTTCTTGGTGGCAGCTTCAGAGTCTCAGGGACCTAGTGGTTCTTAGTCTAAAGTTTGAGCTCCACTCCTATTTATCCTCATTTGTGTGTGTGTGCAGACCGTGAGGCACAGAATAAAACTTAATAGGTTTTACAGGTAGAATGTGGTTGGACTGGCTTGAGTGAACTTTAAGTGGAGATTTAAAGAAATATCTGGAAATCTACTTGCAGCTGGTAGGTGGAATGAGCAGTGAAGGGGTCCATGAGCTCAGAGTGTTGAACTGAGGAGTTCCCCATGCACTGGTAACCTTACATGATGTGGGAATTTAAGTGTGGTCTTAAGCTCCATGTAACTTGGGAGAGTGTTTCTCATCTTCAGCCTGTCTTTTTTTTTTTTTTTTTTGGCAGAAACATGGGAACTGTGGGTGCTGTTGCCTTGGACTGCAAAGGAAACTTGGCTTACGCAACCTCTACAGGAGGTATTGTTAATAAGATGGTTGGCCGAGTTGGGGACACACCATGTGTAGGTAAGACTGGGGGATACCTCCTGCCTCTCCTTGCCCTCCCTGTCACCAGTCTCATTTTCTGCTATCTGCCCTTTTCTCCTTTGTTTGTGCCATTTCTTTTTTCCTCTTGGTAGCAGCTTCAGAGTTTTGGGGAGTGGTAATTAAGTTGGAAGGATTTGTTGGGGCCACTGCTTTGAGCAGGTGTTCACATCAGGTAGGCACTGTGTTCTTTCTTAGATTATATTTTTGGGATGACTTGAGGGAGGAAATGGAGGTGGTTCTAAAATTGCCCCAGCCTGCCATGTGGCTCAGCTTCTTCTTTTTTAATCTCAGTTTCAAGATCTGCAGGCTTACTTGCAGATGACTAAGTACGTGACTCCTCCTTCCAGACACTGGCTCATGTTAATGATGTAAGAAAGCTGAGCACAGGGCCTGAGGGGATGGCTTAGTGGATAATTCACTCACTGCTCAAGCTGGAGTACTCAAGTTCAATCCCCCAGGCCCCTCTTCAAAAGCCAGAAGCCACCATGTTGGGCTGAAGCTAACACTGATGGCAAGATGGAGGTGGAGACAGGAGAATTTTCTGGAAGCTTATGGGCAGCACAGCAAAATACAGCAGAATGAGAATCCAAAGCACGGAACCCTCCCTCAAATAAGGTAGAAAGGCAGAGAACTGACCTGAAAGTTGCCCTCTGACCTCCACATGACAGGCACACACGTGAGCATGTGCTTGCAGGCAGGCACACCCACACAAAAGGTTAAGAAAGGGCTGGGCTAGAGGAATGGCTTAGCAGTTAAGGTGTTTGCCTGCAAAGCCAAAGGACCCAGGTTCCACTCCCCAGGACCCACGTTAGCCAGATGCACAGAAGGGAGCACACGTCTGGAGTTCGTTTGCAGTGGCTGGAGGCCTGGCATGCCCCTCTCCCTCTATCCCTCTTTCTCTGGCAAATAAATAAATAAAAATAAAAAATATTTAAAATGTTAAGAAAGGGAAGCTAAGAACCTTTGTGTACGGGTACTAGGTCTGAGTGACACAAAAGCAGCACAGTGTACGGAACTTTGACAGGCCGAAGTGTCCCTGCACTGGCCCTGACGCGCATCGCCTCCCAGCAGTGAGGCATGGGTTGGACGTGTGTATTCACTCTGTGCAGATTTTCGGGGTTTTCTTGTGGGCATTCCCATGAACTTCTGCAGATGACTTAAGTTTTTTGGAAACAGCTAAATTGTTACATCTCCCCGAAAGACTGTCTTATGCTTTTAGTGAGAAGCTAATCCTCTCTTTGTGTTGTGTGTCTGGGGGGAGCAGAGAAGGTGAATGCATGTATGTGTATCATGTGGGTACACATGTGTGCAGGTGCACATGAGATAGATGGTCAGGTGTGTTCAATCACTCTCCACGAGATTGGTTGAAGCAGGCTCTCTCGTTGAACCCAGAGCTTACCAAGTCATCTTGTCCAGTTAGACAACTTGCCCTGGGGATCGACCTGTTTTCTCCTCCCAAAGCACACACTGCCACACCTGGCTTTCACGCGGGTGTAGGGGATCTGAATGTATACTCTCACACTTGCACAGCAGGCAGTTTATAAACTGAGCCATCACTCTAGCCTGTTTTCTGTATATCTTTCCCATATGGTGTTTTGGTCTGCAGCAATAACCTGCACTGTTGACAATCCTCTATATCCTTCATCTGGTCATAGCCTCAGAGAAGACACTGGCAGCTTCTTTAAAAAGTAGGGGCCTGAGTTATTGAGAGACATAGATGAGTTGAGTCCATGTCTGTACAGAAGTCCAGCCACCAAAGACCCTGCTTTTAGAAAATACTAGCTAGAACTTAACGGCTCACTTTTAGTTTTCTTTTTCAGAGTCAAGGATGCCCTCCCACCCACCCATTTAACAGCTACAGAACAGACATATTAAAGCACCTTGTTATTGGTAATAAAATATCAAATATTGGCTGAGGAGATTGCTCAGCAGCTTAAGGCCTTTGCCTGCATGGCCTGCTAACCAGGGTTCAGTTCCCCAGTATCCGCATGAAGCCAGATTCAGAAATGGTGCATGTATCTAAAATATGTTTGCAGTGGCAAGAAAAGTGCACATGTGCACACACACAGTGTGTGCATGCAAATAAATAATATTCTTAAATATGAAATATACTTTAACAGGGAGCTGGAGAGATGTCTCAGTGGTTAAAGGTACTTGCTTGCAAAGCCTGCCAGCCTGGATTCAGTCCTCTAGTACACACATAAAGCCAGACACACAAAATGATGCATGTGTCTCGAGTTCATTTATAGTGGCAAGAAGCCCTGGCATGATATATTCATTCTCTCTTTCTCTCTTTCCTTCTTCCTCCTTCCCCCATTCATTTCTCTCTGTCTTTCTGTCTCTCTCCTCAAAAAGAAATAAATGAAAATACTGAACTTGGGTCATTCGTTATCACTTAGTTTTGTTGTTGTTGTTTGTTTGTTTTGTCTTAGTGTAGAGGCCTGATAACTTTATTCACTCCAGAGATAAACTGGGCGCCCTTCTTTCCTGCCAAAGTCGGCTGGTCAGCAGTGCAGCTTGCACTCAGTGGGGTCCATGCCAGGCTGCAGGGCCACCCATGGTCAGATTCTAGAAACTGATGTCAGATTTGTTGCGTCTTACTGGTAAAGTATGGAGAGGAAACAGCAGTGACCTAATTTCCCAGAAGTCCTTGTCTCGCCTGTGAACCCCAGGTGCACTTGGGCTGGCCTTTCTTACGAGCATTGCCCAGGAAGGTCCCGCGGCCCCACCGGGCCTGCCTAGCTGCTAGCACGCTCAGCAACACGCGACTTCTGGTGGTGCACTTACCTGGAAGAAGGGGGGTGGCCAGGGGATGGCTCTATCCAGAGTTTAGACCCCCTGTACCCACATAAATGCTGGGTAGGCATGGTAACCCTCTGTAATGCCAGTGCTTAGAAAACAGAGACAAAAGATCCCAGAACAAACTGGCTAGCTAGACCAGCTGAATCAGGGAAGAGAAACCCCGCATCATTTGAAAATTTAGAACAAAATGAAGAGTGCTCATCCCAGGACCACACTTGGAGTCACCCTGGCCTTTGGTGATACTAAAGGAACTAAGAATAAAAACAAATGAAGACTAAGCTGCTTCCAAATCATAGTGTCTCATTGACACCATGGAGGCTACACAGTTCATCCTACAGCAAAAGCTTGAAAGATTAGAGGAAAATGCCACCTTCTCCCATTGCAGTAGTTCACATTCCCTACACAGTCTCAGTTCTCCCCACAACCAGAGCCAGAAAGTTACCTTCCTCCAAAATCCCTGGGGAAAGTGACACTCAGTAGAACATCTCCCCTCCTGAGCCCTTCCCACATCCAGCACCAGTAAATAAGGCAATGTCAATGCAGTGCTTCCATGCCAGCCAGAGGAAGGTCAAAGTGAACCACCCAGGCTGTGAGACTCTCAGGCCGGTGGCTATGTGTGAATAGATACAGGAGTGACGGAGAGATGGCCGTAGAGTTACTAAGTCAAAGACTAAGTGAGAAATCTTATCAAAATAGCCTTACCTGCCAGGCATGGTGGTGTGTGCCTTTAATCCCAGCACTCGGGAGGTAGAGTGGAGGATCACTGTGAGTTCGAGGCCAACCTGAAACTCCACAGTGAATTCCAGGTCCGCCTGGACCAAATGAGACCCTACCTCAAAAAAAAAAAAAAAAAAAAAAAAAACTTACCTACAGCCCTGCACTTAATGCACAGCCCACAAGGGTTCCTTCAGGTGATTAATCTGCCTTTAGCAAACACTCCTAATCCCTGAAGTGTAGGTAGGATGGTAGGTATGGAGGGACTGCAGTCTACCCAAAACAGGTTTTTTAAAAAAAAATTCTTTGTTTTTATTTTTTATGAGAGAGAGGGGTGCATCAGAGCTTCCAGACACTGAAGTCAAACTCCAGACACGTGTGCCACCTTGTGTGCATGTGCCACCTTTGTGCGTGTGTCTTACATGGGACCTGGAGAGTCACACATGAGTCCTCAGGCTTCACAGGCAAGCGCCTTAACCACTAAGCCATCTGTCCAGCCCCAGAAGTATTTCAGTATGGTGGTTTTCCTGATGATCCAAATCACACAGCCATGGTGTCGACTTCCTTCCTAGGATGTGAGAGCACAGTGGCTTCACTGAGCATCATGAGCAAACAAGGTCTCCCCTGGGTGTCCCTGCTCTGGGAAAGGTCCCGTCTGCCTCCTTGGAGGTTCCATCCTCCTGGACTCCTGCGTGTTTACATGGTTGCCTTTGCATCAGCGGATAATGGATTTAACATAAAACAGTATGAGCCTTGTGAATAAACATTTTTACTATTACCACTCAGAGCCAGTCACCTTTTTTGAGCAGGATCTGGAGGGTATGCTGACAACAACATCGGAGCCATTTCAACAACAGGGCACGGGGAAAGCATCCTGAAGGTGAATCTGGCCAGGCTCACCCTCTTCCACTTAGAACAAGGTGAGTACAATGTGGGAAGAGCTTGTCACCAGCAAAGACAAGTATGTAGGGCTGCAGAGATGGCTTAGCGGCTAAGGTGCTTGCCTGCAAAGCCTAAGGACCCAGGTTTGACTCTCAGATCCCAAGTAAGCCAGCCCACATACAAGGTAGTACAAGCACTCAAGGTGGTGCATGCATCTGTGTCTCCGTCTCTCTCTCTCAGTCTCCCCACCCCTAAAAAAATAAGCTAGTCTTGCCAGGTGTGGTAGCGCACGCCTTTAATCCCAGAACTCTGGAGGCAGAGGTAGGAGGATCACCATGAATTTGAGGCCACCCTGAGAATACATAGTGAATTCCAGGTCAGCCTGGGCTAGAGCAAGACCCTACCTCAAAACAACAAAAAAATAAAATAAAATAAAATAAAATAAAATAAAATAAAATAAATAAAATAAAATAAAATAAATACAGGGCCAGTCTGGGGCTGGAGAGATGGCTTAGCAGTTAAGGAACTTGCTTGAAAAGCTGAGGGCCTGTGTTCAGATCCCTAGTACCTACATAGAAAGTCATGTTTTTTTGCATGTTTGTTGTTGTGGCTTGAAGCCCCAGTGTACCCATAGCTCTCTTTCTCTTTCCTCTCTCTCTTTGCAAATAAATATTTTTAAAAGAACTGGAGAGACAGTTTAGTGGTTAAGGCACAAGGGGGCACATGCATCTGGAATTTATTTGCAATGGCTAGAGATCCTGGTGTGCCCATTCTCCCTATCTGCCTCTTCATATTCTCTCTCTCTCTCTCTCAAATAAAAATAAGTAAATTTAAAAAAATTTTAAACATATTACCTTTAAAGAAAGAAAAAGCATTAAAAAAAAAAAAAGTTCGGGCCCATCCTGAGACTACGTAGTGAGTTCCAGGTCATCCTGGGCTAGTGTGAAACACTACCTCAAAAAAAGAGAGATAGCTTAGCAGTTAAGGCACTTGACTGAGAAGCTTAAGGATCCAGATTTGATTCTCCAGGTCCCACATAAGCCAGATGCACAAGGTGGCACATGCATCTGGAGTTCATTTGCAGTGGTTCAAGGCCCTGGTGTACCCATTCTCTACCCCCCCCCCTTTCTCTCTCTTTCTCTCTCACATAAATAAATAGAATTTTTTAAATAAAAAAAAAAAAAGGAGGCATTGAGCCTTTGTACGGAACCAAAAGCAGCTCCACTTAGCTGGTGTGAAACCTCTGTCTTTGCAAGGATTCACATTGTATTAGTTATTTCACTCATTGCTGCAACTTGACAAGAAGCAACTTAAGGGAGAGGAGGGTTTTTTTAACATGTTATTGACAGCTTCTGTAATTACAGACAATAAATAATGATAATTCCCTCCCTCACCCTCATTTCCTCCTCCCAAATCCACCCTTTATTGAATCCCTTCTTTGCAATTAGTCTCTCTACTATGTTAATGTCATTTTTTTCCTATTATGAAGGTCTTGTATAAGTAGTGTCAGGCACTGTGAGGTCATGAATATCAAGGCCACTTTGTGTCTGAAAGATAGTATTGTAAGCAGTCTTACTCTTCCTTTGGCTCTTACATTCTTTCCACCACCTCTTCCACAGTGGAGCCTGAGCCTTGGAGGGGGTGATAGAGATGTATCAATTAGTGCTGAACATTCCACTGTCACTTCTCAGCACTTTGTTAAGTTTCACCCCTGTAGTCTCCACCATCTGAAAAAAGAAGCTTCTCTAATGAAAAGTGAGAGTAGCATTAATATATGGGAATAAACATAAATATTTATAGAGGAAAATTTGGTGGGCATAATATATCCATTTAACCAGACAACATAGTTGTCAATTCCCTAGGGCTATGACCTCCCTAGCCATAGTCTTTGTTTATTTGGTTGGTTGGTTAGTTGGTTTTTTTGTTTTGTTTTGTTTTTCTAGGTAGGTCTCACTCTAGCCCAGGCTGACCTGGAATTCACTACTATGTAGTCTCAGGGTGGCCTCGATTTCACGGTGATCCTCCTACCTCTGCCTCCCGAGTGCTGGGATTAAAGGCGTGCGCCACCACGCCCAGTGTCACCATAGTCTTTTGACTAGGTTTTCAGTACCAGGCAGAAATTCCCTCCTGTGGAGCGGGCCTCAAGTCCAATCAGAGAGCAGTTGGTTTCCCCCATGATAGGCATGCCACCTTTACACCAGTTGGCACATGTGGCCTGGGTGGCCAGTCTTAGAGCTTGGAGGGCCCACTGCTGTTTAACACTGGTGGTGACTTATCTCTCCCACAAGGCTGCATGGTGCATAGCTCTTTACAACATTCTGATCGGTAGTCAACAGGGAGGAGGTTTCCAACAGGAAGAGAGTTTTATTTTGGGTCACAGTTTGGGGTAAATGGTCAGTGATGTGAGGGAAGGCAAAGTGGTGGGCAGCCATGTGCAACAACTGCTTATTCACATCTCAGTGGACCAGGGAACAAACAGGACAGGAAGTAGGCTAGGCTCCTCCCCAGCAACCCACTTCTGTCCAAGGCCCCATCTCCTGAGAGTTCCACAACCTTCAAAAATAGTGCCACCAACTGAGCATGCAGGGGACACTTAGCAACCAATAAACCTGGGGATGTAGCTCAGTTGGTAGAACGCACAAAACCCCAGGTTCAGTCTCCAGCACTGGATAACCAGATGTGGAGGTGCACATCTATAATGCCAGCACTTGGAAAGTGGAGGCAAGAGGATCAAAAGTCCAAAATCATCCTTAGCTCCTTAGCAAGTCTAAGGCCATCATGTGCTACATGAGACTGTCTAAATGACAGAAAAGAAGCTTGGCATGGAGGCACATGCCTTTAATCCCAGCACTTGGGAGGCAGAGGTAGGAGGACCGCTGTGAGTTTGAGGCCACCCTGAGACTTCATAGTGAATTCCAGGTCAGCCTGGGCTAGAGTAAGACCCTACCTCAAAAAAAAACAAAAAAGAAAGGGCTGGAGAGTTGGCTTAACAGTTAAGGCATTTGACTTCAAGGCCAAAGGACCCAGGCTTGATTCCCCAGGAACCACGTAAGCCAAATGCACAAGGGGGCGCATGCTTCGTGGCTGGAGGCCCTGGCGCTCGCGATCTCACTCTTCCTCTCTCTTTCTCCCTCTCTCTCTCTCTCTCTCTCTCTTTCAAATAAATAATAAAAAAACTTTACAAAAAAAACTTTAAAAATAAATAAGTAAAAAGAAACAAAGGATGGAAGGGAGGGAGGGAGAGGAAGGGAGAGGGAAAGGAAAGAAAGAAAGAAGAAAAATGAGGGAGAAGAACTCTGCCTATAACTTTTTTTTTTTAGTTTGTTTTTCAAGACTGAGTAACCTGTAATTCACTGCTTTCTCAGTGTATCCTCAAACTCACAGCGATCCTCCTACCTCTGCTAGGATTAAAGATGTGTGCCACCACGCCTGGCTGACTATAACTTTAAAAGGGAAAGTAAAGGCTAGACATGCAGCTCATTTGGTAGAGTGCTTGCCTGGCATGCATGAAGCCCTAGCTTCGATACCCAGCATGAGAGGAGTGTGGCAGCACATGGCTGTAGCCCCCGCACTAGGAAGGTGAAGGCAGGAGCATCAGAAGTGAGAGGTCGTCTTGGCTACTTAATAAGTTTGAGGCCAGCCCACACTACATGAAACTCTTTGGCGGGGAGATTAACACAAGTAAAAATCGTTTACCTCCTAACTCACTCTCATGTCTTGCCCTGCTGGGACTATTACACATGCTGTTCTCAACTTCTCGTTTTCAGGGAAGACAGCAGAAGAGGCTGCTAACCTGGCATTGAATTACATGAAGTCAAAGCTCAAAGGCTTAGGCGGCCTCATCATGATCAGTAAAACAGGAGACTGGGTGACAAAGTGGACCTCTGCTTCCATGCCCTGGGCAGCTGCAAAAGATGGCAAGCTGCAGGCTGGCATTGACCTTTGTGAAATCATGACGGAGGACCTGCCCTAAACTGTGAAGATTGTATTCTCCTCAACAGCTTGGAGACAAAGTTCAGCTGCCTGGTGGAGAGCCATAGCTTAAACCAATTAGATATAGACATGGAAAACATACGCAGTCTGTCCCTCATTTTGTTGCCTTGATGAATAAGTCAATGAATGTTTGGTTGAGGGTCGGGTTCTGAGGTGATAAGAGAAATGCCTGTATTCAAACTGAAAATAAGACCAGTGAAGATGGCAGATTCCAAGGGAGCCTTGTTTTCACCAACTCTGTTGTATAGAGTTAGAAAGAAGCCAACTGGATCTTGACCCCACAGAACTGCCCCCAGGCAGGGAGTGCCTTTGGGATTGGCAGACACGCAGTTTGCAGAAGCCTGGGAAGGTGTGGGGAAGGCCTGGAAAGGTGTTGGAGAGTGAGTCAGGAGTAGCAGCAGCAGCAGACCTAGTGAGCAAAGTCCAAGTGAGCCTCAAAATGTGGCAGTGTTCATTCTGAGTCACAACACCTGGCAAAAGAGTTCATCTATGAGAAGGAAAACTTTTTTTTTAGAAAGCTCAGATTTTCTCGGACATGTCTCCAGGTCCAGTGAAGGTCCCCCAGACCTCCAGTCTGGAGATTAATGGAGAGTATGAGGTTTCTTAATCTGAAGGTTTACCTGGGTCACAGGTCACAGATAAACCACCCTCATCTCATGTTCTCCCAAAAGCCAGCCCCTGCTCCCACCGCTCAACCCAGACCTTCTGGTCCTCACATGAGTTTTAACAGGGCTCCTGACCTCTCTTGACTCTCCAGTTCAAGGCAGTGTAGATCACTGCGGATGCAGACTGCCCAGTGCTTTGGGACAGCCCCACACACTGAATCCGATGCTCAGTGTGGTGACCATGATGAAGAAAGCAATTACTGGAGAGTATTCCTGTCCATCTCTCATTGCACTAGAAATGATGTTTCTGCTGTGATGTAGCTGTTCGGGGTTTTATTAGTGTGTCGGAGCTTAACTTTAAATTCCATGTGCCACTAATAAAAATGTATTTTGAAAGAATAACAGTGTGGTTAGGTGTCACTATTAACCAAGATCAGAACAGAACAAATTGTCCTGTTGTCTCTTGCAAGCAAGTATAGCAGATAGGGACCTTTTGAGATAAGGGCAATGTGTAAAAGTGATAGCATGACCTGCATTGCGGAATAGCATCTGCAGGTGGGGGCAAGAGAATCGCAAGTTCATAATCATCGTCAGCTGCACAGTGAGGTCAATTCCAGCCTGGGCTACATGGTACTTTGTCTCAAAAAAAAAAAAAAAAAAAAAAAAAGCACTATTTGCAAGTATCAGCAAGGCCCATGGCTCCATTCCCCCAGTTTGCCAAAATTCACCCACCACTGTGAAGATCTAGCTCCTGACCCAAGACACTTCCTGGGCCCACTCAGCTGCTCTGAACTAAAGAGAAAGGGACTGCATCTGGAGACAGGACTGAATTCTGAGCCTACTTCTCCCCATTTTGGGAATCCTGGGATCCTGCATGTGTCAATTGCCTTCTCACTGCTGGGACAGAATTACCTACCAAAATCAGTTTAAAGGAAGAAGGGCTCAGTTCAGCTTACAGTTCCAGGTTTTGGTCCATCATGGTGGGAAAGGCATGGTGGCAAGAGACTTGAGGCAGCTGGTCACATTGCATCCACAGGGAGGAAGCAGAGTGATGAATGTTGGGGCTCAGCCAGCTCTTTCCTTTTCATATAGTCCAGAGCCCCAGCCCATGAAAAGGTACTGCCCACAGTTAAGGTGGGTCTTCCCATCTCAACTAACCTAATCAAGATAACACTTCATAGGCCAGATGTACCTGCCCAGAGGCCAAATTAATCTAAATCATTCCTCAAAGTGATTCTAGGTCTTATCAAATTAACACCATAAACATCACATTTAACATTTAAGAACGTTTCACCTATAAAATAAATTACTCTGAAGATTTAAATGAACACAACTGTTCAGGGGGCTGAGGAGATGGCTTAGTGATTAAAGGCGCTTGCTTGCAAAGCCTATTGGCCTTGAGTTCAGTTCCCCAGCCACCCACATAAAACTGGATAGCCTAGCGGTTGGTTTGCAGCAGCAAGAGACCCTGTCTCACGTGCACACACAGACCCGCACACAAATGAAACCCTCAGTCGGTGGTCTAGTATGAGGATCCCATGGACAAATATTAAATATTTTAACATAATATTAAAAATACTAAAACTATAACCAGGCTCCAAAGGGGAGGGGAGTCAAATATACCTTGAAAACCTCAGCATACAAACACCTGCCCCTTTACAGAAAATACGTTGCTGAGGCTACCATAAAATTCGCAGAGTGAGTGGCTTAACCAGAGGAATGTTTTCTCTGTTCTGGAAGTCCAAGATCAATGCATCAGCAGCTTTGGCCTCTCAACTTTTTTTTTTTTTTTAAGATAGGTTCTCACCATGGAGCCCAGGCTAGCCTAGAAGTAATCCTTGCAAGTGGTGGGATTAAAGGTGTCCACCACCTGGCCACAGCCCTCTTCTTGCAAGGACACCCATGGTTTGGATTAGGACCCTTCCCCACAGCTTCATTTGATGGCCTTGTCTCCAGAGACAGTCACATTTGGAAGTACTACTGGGTGTTAAAGGGTCAGCCCATGAATTTGGGAGGTGACTGAATTCAGCTCCTAACAGGAAGGAGTTGAAAAGGGCAGATGCTCTTTGAAGATGACAGCCCTCAGTTACCTAAGAGAGGAGACGGGCCTTGGAGATTCTCATCCGTCTGCCGCTCTCACGGGAAGCTGGCCCCAGAGACTTCTAGAGGTACAGCTGTGGTCTGTGGACCTCTTGAGCTGCAGAGATCAGCAACCCTTTACACAATGCCAATATGTGTAAATTTTTAGTGTTTAAAACAAAGTTTATTTTAAAGTAAGAGGTAAAGAAAGCAGAAAGAACAGACTCCTCTGGGAGGCGGGGATTCCAGAGCTGGAAAATTGGTAATGCCACGGGGACCTGGGCTTTTGTCGAATGGGGGAAGCCTGCCCATCCAGAGACCATGATTGGTCAGCTTAAATGAAGATGAAGGCGCTGGCTGGTCCCAGAAAAATAAGCGTACTTTTGCCTTCAGACCTTGGTTTGACTAAACTGGCTTGGAAGTGGAGATCACAAATGGTTCTCACTTTTATTACTATGTGTGTATTTGTTCCCCAGACGCACGTACCACTTTTGTGCCTGGCTTTACATAGGTGCTGGGAAATGGAACCTAAGCTGGCAGGCTTTGCGAGAAAGCACGGATAACCACAGGGTCATTTCCCCAGCCAGGTTCACTTTTGCCTCACACATCCAGTGACCTGCTCCTCTACTAACACTAAATGAGCCAGTTACCCAGTGACCATGTGTTTAATCACTTCGACGCCACAAGAGGGCAGCAAACTACAACACATCACCAAGTGTCGCGGCCCAAGAGATCATTTCTCTTACTCTGATCAGGCTGGCCCTAGTATTTGGAACTAACAGAGGGTTCCTGACTCAACCTATCTTTCCATCCAAAAACTACAAGTTATTTTAGAACAGAGCTGCAAATGCGGCTTAATTCCACTGCTGTGGCCTGCTGGTGGACACCAGGGTCCAAGGTGAGCAAGGGCAGACGCCCACCCCCTGACCTTCCAGACAGGAAGACTGATAAATTGCCACTTAGTCGCTTTCTTCCAAAATGATAGGGTAACAAAGAGTTTGGAGAGTTGGGCATGGTGGCAAATGCCTTTAATCCCAGCACTTGGGAGGCAGAGGTAGGAGTGTTGCCACCCTGAGACTACCTAGTGAATTCCAGGTCAGCATGGGCTAGAGCGAGACCCTATCTTGAAAAGAAGCCTAGAGGCTCCCCAAGCCAAGAGCACCCTACACCAGACAGGAGGTGGAAGCCAGGTCTTGCTGAGCTACAGAGGAAAGTCCTGGATATAGAAGGGCCTCCATTTGCTTAGGGTAAAAAAATTTTTTTCAAATGCACCCTCTCAGACTTGGTCCTTTCTAGCAGAGATGGACATGGAAGGGCCGAATGTCCTTCAGTCCTTCTCCGTGTTCCTATCGTCAGAAGTGGAGCTTGAAAAAAGCCGTGCAGGAAAATTGCCTCTCCCAGCCCGGTACCATCTCCTGCAGAGCCCTTCCATTAACTTCATCTTTGTCCAAAATCCTCACTGAATTTGGACTCTACTATTTTGAGAGCATAGGGAGTGCCGCTAGGAAGTTTGTCCAGCTGAGAAAAATGCAGGCATCCCCTCTCTTCCCTGCAGAGGGGAAACCATGGCCCAGGGAGGAATGGGGGCCAGGGGAAGAACACAGGCAAAACCAGGCCAGGAACGAGGTTGGGAGGCTGGAGGGACCTGGGACACGGTAGGGCTGGGGAGGGAGTGGGTGTGGCATGGGTGCCATCTGTGGCTGCATCCACAGTATAAATACCACCAAGTGGGGAAGCAGCATTTTTACCCCACCCCACATGAGGTCACCTAGGAAGAGCTGAGCCACAGTTATCCATAGCCGTCTTCTGATTAAAAAAAAAAAAAAAGATTGGGCTGGAGAGATGGCTTAGCGGTTAAGCGCTTGCCTGTGAAGCCTAAGGACCCCGGTTCGAGGCTTGGTTCCCCAGGTCCCACGTTAGCCAGATGCACAAGGGGACGCACGCATCTGGAGTTCGTTTGCAGAGGCTGGAAGCCCTGGCGCGCCCATTCTCTCTCTCCCTCTATCTGTCTTTCTCTCTGTGTCTGTCGCTCTCAAATAAAAATAAAATTAAAAAAAAAAAAAAAAAAGATATGCCAGGGAAACTGAAGAGTCACCTAGGCAATTTAAAAAAATGAGAGAATATATGATGGAGAATGGAATTTCAAAGGAGAAAGTGGGGGGGGGAGGGAGGGAACTAACATGGGATTTTTTTTTATAATCATGGAAAATGCTAATAAATTTTTTTTTAAAAATGACAGAGTAAGGCAAAAAAAAAAAAAAAAAAAAAAAGGACTTTCCCCCTGAGCAGTCTTTCCTCCACTGTTAAGTGGAGGTTTATGTCAGCCCTTCTAGTCCCAAATCACGTACGGCTCCTACTCTGACGTCATGGTCACTATCACACTATGTCATGGCTATGGCGGCCAGGATCCTCCTAGGGACACAAGCAAGGAAGACCAGCACATCTTGTCAACTTTACCCTTCAAATTCTGGTTTTCCCCAGCCCACCATTAAAATGAAGATGGAGAGCCAGGTGTGGTGGTGCACGCCTTTAATCCCAGCACTTGGGAAGCAGAGGTAGGAGGATCGCCATGGTTTCAAGGCCACCCTGAGAATACAGAGTGAATTCCAGGTGAGCCTGAACTACAGTGAAACCCTACCTCAAAAAAAAACAAACAAGGGGCTGAAGAGATGGCTTAGCGGTTAAGCACTTGCCTGTGAAGCCTAAGGACCCCGGTTCGAGGCTCGATTTCCCCAGGACCCATGTTGGCCAGATGCACAAGGGGGCACATGCGTCTGGAATTTGTTTGCAGTGGCTAGAGGCCCTAACGCTCTCGCTCGCTCTCTCTCTCTCTCTCTCTCTCTCTCCCTCTTTCTCTCTCTCTGTCACTCTCAAATAAATAAAACTGTTTTTAAAAAAAAGATGGATTTTCAGTGCAAGGTGTCAGACATGGAGTAGATTGGTAAAAATAACAAATCTGGGGAATATTTTTGTCTTTTCAAGGCAGGCTCTCACTATAGTGCAGACTGATCTGGAACTCATTCTAGTCCTAGCCTGGCCTCGAACTAATGGTGATCCTCCTACCCTATCCTTTGAATGCTGAAACAAAGGTGAGTCACTACACTCAGGTAAATTCTTTTTTAATCGGTGATCACCTCAGAGATAACTTTTACTATGAAATTATCAGCACTTTCAAGACTCAGTTGGGAGTTTGGATTCTAAACTACAACTTAGAGCCAAGGAGGCAGCTGTGATATGGTAGCTTATGCCTGGAATTCTAACACCTGGGAAGTGGAGGCAAGAGGATCAGAAATTCAAGACCAGCCTCAGGTATATAGTTTGAGGCCAGTCTGAGCTTCATAAGACACTATCTCCTAAAATGAGGAGGATGGGAGGAAGGGAAGAGAGAGGAGGGGAGAGGAGAAGTCAAGTCTTCCTAACCTGGAAGATGGGGTCTTCTCCCCTCAGTGGCCACCACCTACTACCTGGGGAGTCAGAGTCCCAGGATTATTGCCTTTACAGGATAGCAAATTTTTTTTCTGAGTCGGGCCTCACTCTAGCCCAGGCTGACCAAGAATTCACTGTGTAGTCTCAGGGTGGCCTTGAACACATGACGATCCTCCTGCCTCTGCCTCTACCTCCTAAGTGCTGGAATTAAAGGTGTGCACCACCACGCCTGGCCTAGAATAGCAATTTTTTTTACTACACGTTTTTTTGGGGGCCGTGGGTTTCGAGGTAGGGTCTCACTCTATCTCAGGTTGACCTGGAATTCACTATGTAGTCTCAGGGTGGCCTTGAATTCACAGTGATCCTCCTTCCTTTGCCTCCTGAGTGCTGGGATTAAAGGTGTGCGCCACCACGCCTGGCTTACTACACATTTTTAAGTGAAAAATAACCTTTGAACCTGGTGCCCTTGGGTGGCCCCAGCTACTTGGGAGGGTGAGGCAGGAGGATTGCTTGAACCCAAGACTTGAAGGCTAACCTGGACAACAAAGCAAAACTCCATCTCAACAAAAATAATAACATTTAGGGCTGGAGAGATGCCATAGCAGTTTACAAAACTTGCTTGCAAAGCCTGATGGCCCAGGTTCAATTCCCCAGGACCCAAGTAAAACCAGATGCACAAAGCGGCACATGTATCTGGGGTTCATTTGCAGTGATAGATGGCCCTGGGATGCTCATACTCTCTTCTCTCTATCTCTCCCTCCCTCACAAATAAATAAATAAATAATATTTGAAGCATAACATTTAATGCAACAAAAGCAGTATATGTAAAGTGTAGAAATTAGAAAAATGAGTAAATTAAAACAAAACAGATAGTAACATATCTTAAAATATCTCCAAGAAAATAGATCAACAATCAAAAATAGGGAAAGGGGCTGGAGACATGGCTCAGCAGTTAAGATGCTTGTCTGCAAAGCCTAACGACCAGGGTTTGATTCCCCAGTACTCACATAAAGCCAGATACACAAAGTGGCTCATGCAACTGGAGTTGGCAGTGGCTGGAGGCCCGATGTGCCCACATGCTCTCCCTTCCCTCCCTCCCTCCCTCTCTCTCTCTCTCTCTCTCTCTCTCAGTTTGTATCTCTCTGCAAATAAAATATTTTTTAATATAGGGAAACATTTATCAACTGGGGATTAATCCCTATTAATCCCTCATTAAAATATATTCTTCCAGACCTTTTTCAAGTGTGTTTATAATTATTTTTTAAGTGAGGCCATAAATCTGTTACGTGTGTAACTTTTTTCAGATAACACTCCGCCTTTCCATGTTAATAAACCATTATCTTGCATAATACTGTCAGCATTCAAATTTCCCCATTTTTGTCCAACATATTTTTTGCAGCATATTTGTCCATGGGCCCCACCTTTTTTTTTTTTTTTCTTTTTCTTCTTCTTTTGGTTTTTCAAGGTCTAGTCTCACTCTAGTTCAGGCTGATCTGGAATTCACTATGTAGTCTCAGGGTGGCCTCAAACTCTCCGAGATCCTCCTACCTCTGCCTCCTGAGTGCTGGGATTAAAGGTGTGCCACCACACACCAGCTTGCCCCACCTTTTAAAGTGGCCACTGGCTTGGGTAGGTAAGGCCTCATGCCCATTATATGTCACTTTCTCTACTGGCCAGCTCCCTCTCATAGGTGTGGGAGATGTTGGGTACCAGGCAGATCATTTCCAATAGAAAAAGCTAGCTTCCCTGTGCCACAGAAACCGAGTGAGGCTGGGCCGTGGGATGGGCCAGGGCAGAGACTTGGAAAGGGAAAGAAAGGCCGTGCCAAAGCCCGGGGCCCCACCCGGAGTCTGGCAATGAGTGAGCTGGAGTGAGAAGAGCAGGTGAGAGTGGGTTCACCCAGTGCAGCCACCAGGAAAGGACCTGCCTACCCCCTTCCTCCCCAGGTCATTTCCCTTCATACAAAGGATCTGTTTACTGTCCTTCCCAGTTCTCCACACCTTCAACCTTTCCCAGGACCTGTACCCCAACACAATAGCCAGGGCCACTCCATGCATCTGAAGCAAAGGGCAATTTTCAGAAGTGTTTATCAATACAGTTGTACACCACTCCAAATCCGAGACTATTTACCCAAAGCTAAGGATCGGGTGGTTCCCTTGCCTTCCAGAACAACCTGTCTACCCTGAGCAAGTCCCCGGGGGCTTGAACTCCTGAACTTCTGCCCTTCTGTTCAAGCACTAAGTATTTAATCTTAAAAGCAAGAAAGAGCAAAGCCAGTTTTTCTTTCCTCCCTCTGCTAGTCTCGCCCCTTCCCTGCACCCACTTAGCTGAGGTGCGGCTCCCTGTGAGCCCCACATGCCTTCCTGCTGACCTCACCCTGGTCCAGCCAGTCTGTTGAGGGCCTCCTCAATCTTCCTGGCCATCTCTGTCATCTTATCTGTAGCATAGATCACAGATATCACACCCTGGATGTCTCATGACTAAAATCTTTGCCACTTCCCCAAGCCCTTTCCCACCCTGTCCCTGTCTCAATGTAAATTCCAACATATTTTGTTAAGTACTACTCTCAAGCAAAAAGGGTCACGACCCAGGGAGGGGCCCCATCACTAGGAAAAGTCTCTCCGTACACTTTCTCCACTTTACCAGCCAAGTCGGAACTTGGATGTGCAGCAGAATAGGCGGCCAAGGCCCATGGATGGGACTCATCTGCTTTCTTGCTATCGAGACCCTCCCAAGCTTATAGGACGATAAGCCAATGTCCTGCTTTCAGCGGCCTCCCTGGCAAGGGACTTCCTACCTCTGTCTCTAACCACCATGGCTATTGCTGAACCACTTCCTCCCCAGCCCAGCTAGCCCCAGGCCAAGCTCTACTAGAGACTCTGACAAGGAAGGTGCTGGACTTCTACCAACCTGGGCAGAATGCTCCAGCCTCCTCTGACACCCAGAAGGCAGTGCTTCCCTTCCCAGGGCAGCTCTCAGAACAGGGTGCAGCCAGCCCCAGGAGAGCTGCCAGTGAGGCCTGGCCCACACAGGACCAGGACCCAGGCCATTTGACTGCCACCCTGGTGCTGACAGGGCTCTGAGGCCAAACCACACACAGCCTGGCTTCTTTGTGTTTTTAAATTTTTATTTAGTCATTTGCATCTGTGTGTGAGGAGGGGATGGCTAAGTGTACACACCAGGGCCTCTTGCTACAAGATGCTTGAGCCACTTTTTGCTTAAAAATTGAACGGGGAAAGCAGACTTTGCAAGCAACTGCCTTTGACTGCTAAGCCATCTTCCCAGCCCTAGCTCAGCTTCTGAGTCCGTCTTGGCTTCAAGATTTCCCAAGGGCCACTTGGCTCACAACTGGGCCCATGTTCAAACATGAAGACTGAGGAATGAGGAAACCCCACCTCTTTCCTTGGACTTTGCTCCACAGCCAGTCCATCACCGCCCTCCCAGGAGTCCCACCCACCCACCCTCAAGGATTGGGTTGATCAAGAGCCACCAAGGGTTCCTGCTGCTGCCTACTGATCAAATCTCAAACCCTCTCCTGGGCTGAGGAGATGGCTCAGTGGCAAAACCGCTGTACTGGCATTCAAGATCTCCTGTTTCTAGGCCTGAGGGAGGGATGCCCAATTGCCCCCAGGATGCAAGTGGCTCCTCAAGGCCTCTCCAGAGACCCTTTCTACTTCAAAGGTGTTTAAAAGAGAACTAAGCCAGGCATGGTGGTGCATGCCCACAATCCCAGCTTCCTGGTAGGATGAGACAGAAGGATCAACATAAGTCCTAGGCCAGTGTGGGATATGTAGCAAAACACTGCCTCAATGTCCAGAAGAAGGCTGGGGAGATAGCTCAGTCAGTAATGCTCTTGCCTCACAAATGTAGTCCTGAGTTCTATCCCCATACTTGGCACATGAAAATGCCAAGCATGGTGGTGCGCATCTGTAACCCCAGCACAGGAGAGACAGAGACAGGATTCCTGAAGCTTGCTGCCAGCCAGTCTAACCTAACTAGTGAGCTATAGGCCACCAAGTTTGAGACCCTATTTCACAAAAGTTGGACAAGGACCAGGCATGGTGGCACACACCTTTAATCCCAGCACTTGGGGGGCAGAGGTAGGAGAATCGCCATGAGTTCAAGGCCACCCTGAGACTACATAGTGAATTCTAGATCACCCTGAGCTAGAGTGAGACCCTCCCTTGACAAAAAAATAAAAATTAAAAAAAAAATAAAAGGTAGACAATGTCCCTGAGAATGACACCTTAGCAGGTCTTCCTCTGACCTCCACACACACACACACACTCACACACACACTCACACACACACACACACGTGGGTGCACGTGCACACATTCATGCACACTCACAAACACATGCACCTGCATACATGTGCACACACAAAGACTTACAGAGTTAAGAGCTTGTTTGGAAGTTTTAGGAGGAGCGCTCAGCTGCTCATATATGCTTGACCAAAGACTGCTCCTCCTCTGTTCAGGGAAGGTCGTCCTCCCTATGGGAGGGAGAGTGATGGAGGAAGGGATACCAGCCTAGCCAGCCAGATTAGCCAAATCAACCCTGATGATCAGTGGGGTGACAGATACCATAGCCAGTTCACTCTCACCCTCAGATTAAGAATGGGGGCTGCTGGAGAGATTTCTCAGTGGTTAAGGAGCTTGCCTGCAATGTTTAACAACTGGGGTTTGACTCACCAGTACCCATATAAAGCCAGATGCACAAAGTGGTGCATGTATCTGGAGTTCATTTGCAGTGGCTGAAGGCCCTGGTATACCTATTCTCTCTCTTTTTCTATCTTTCCTTGCAAATAAATAAATAGAATGTTTATTTAAAAAAAAAACAGAAGAAAATAAAAAAGAAGAGCTAGGTATGGTGATGCAAAACCATTAGTCCCAGCACTCAGGAGGCTGAGGTAGAAGGATCCCCCTGAGTTCGAGGCCAGTTTGAGGCTACAGACTGAGTTTTAGATCAGCCTGGACTTGAGTGAGACCCTGCCTCAAACTAAAAAAAAAAAAAGGAAAAGAGGAAAAATGATAGATAGTATTGTAACTCCTCCCTGAAGGCCAATTAGTAAAAATGTGAAAAATTCTTAGACACATGCCTGGCATATATGGTTAACTACTATTATGATGTATTGTTTCCCAAACCACACCCACTAGAGTCAACCCTTGGTTTCCCAAGCCCTCGCCACTCTTCAAGATTGCCCAACTGTATCTTCTAAAATGGGTCTCTGGCTGGGCGTGGAGGCTCATACCTGCGATGCTCAGGAGGCCAGGCAGGAGAATATGCACTCCAGGCCAGCCTGGGCTACATAATGACTCTGTCTCAATACACAACAAAATAACTCTCTGTTCCATGGGCTCCAAAATTTTGGCCAAATCCTAAGTTAGCAGGGACTCAGTCATTCCTACATGATACCCACACACAGGTGACCCCCCCCCAATTTCATGTTTTATGATTTGCACTTTGATTTGAACCTTACGGAGTAGACGCTGCACAAAGTCACTCCCAGTTTTCAAACTGGGCTCCTGACAGGCAGAGTCAAGGTGGCGGAGTTAAGAGGCATAAGCTAGCATCCAGCACGCAGCATCTCTGTGGTGTTAAGTTTGATTCAAGTTTTGATGAATGCCAAGCCCTGTGTTTTCCCCTTAGCACAGAGCCGGGTCACAACCAGTTAAGTACATCTTCCTCCTCCTCCCCCTCCTGAAAAGAAGCCTCAGAGGCCAAAGGAACTGGAGACAGCCGCCCAGTGAAAACCAGACACCCAGCCCCTTGTCCCTGGAGCAGCTCCCAGGAAAGGGAGGACAAGCGGCTAATGGGTGGCCCCTGCGGCGGCTCTGCCCATGAGCTCAGCTCCTGGCAGAAAGAGCTCCTCGTGAGGAAGGCCTGGTGGGACCCCTGGGCCCAGGAAAGTCACACACCGGAGCTGGGGCCAGACCACAGAGCTGCTTAACTCTGGGGGTCAGAACAAGGAGTGTCCAGGGCCAACCATATTTGCATTAACCCTCTCTAACCTCAGCTACCCAGGAAGGTAGACGCTGTGCCTGTTTTTCATTTGAGGAAACAAGCTTTTGGAAAATATGACCTCTTTCTTTCTTGTGAGAATTGTGTGTGGTGTGAGTGTATGTGTGTGCTTGTATATGGAGGCCAGAGGTGGACATCAAACGTCTTCCTCTTTCACTTCGTCACCTTTTGTGGGGGAGCTGATTTTTTTTTTTTTTTTTTTTTTTGAGACAGGGCCTCTCACTGACCCAGAAGTCACCAATTCAGCTAGACAAACTATCCAGCAAGCTCCAGAGGTCCTGCTGTCTCTGCCCCCCGCCCCAGCACTGGAATTACAGGAGCATAGCACCACCCAGGCACTTTACATGTGCGCTGGTCCTTATGCTTCCAACAGCAAGTGCTTCTCCTACTGAGCCATATTCCCAGCATCCCCCTTTGCTCTCTATGTAACCCTGGCTGATCTGGAACTCTCGTCGGCCCTCCTACCCCTGCCTCCTGAGTGTTGGGATTACAGATGTGCCTCACCACATCCTGCTCTGTGACTTTCCCAACCTGCAAACAGCAATGCTGGAAATAAGCCGGAGTCTATGTATGGGGCTCCACCATAAGCCAATGTGCGGTGTGAGCTCCACCCAAAGCTTTGTACCTCTAGAGCACAGATCAAATCAAGACAAGTGTGAAGCCACTCTGTGATGCTGCAGCCACCTACCCAATTCACAGGATCAGGGTCCCCTGGCCTGTGCTCCTCCTCCTGGCCTTTGAGAGATAGGCACCTTGTCAGTGTAGACTTCCAGATAATTATCTGTAGCAGGCCAGGGAGGAAGACGGGGCAGGGCTCGTGAGAATGAAGAGGGAGCAGAGGTGGGTAGCAAGGAGCTAAGAACAGAACAGGAGAGCGGGTACACGCTGGGAGCCCCGGGCCATGGGCCCAGCTCTACGAGATTCCTCTGTTAGATGGTTTCTGTAGCTGCCTTGGCTACCTATGTGATAGAGCAGGCGGGGGCAGGGGGACTGAGCCACACTCAAACCTCGCACTGGGAGGCCAGGCTGAGCCCAGGCCTGCACCCTTGTTCGTCCAATCCAAGCTCCTGAGCCCAGCAGGGGCTCTGTTCTAATTCACTTAACAAGCATAAGGACAGTCATGACCACAAAGCAGAAATAACAATGAAACCAAACTCCACCCTAATCCCAACCCGCCTGCCAGCTGGTGCTTGGCCTGCAGAGCTCAGGGCAGGGCTTGCCGAGCTTCTGAAAGATTCAGGGAGTGGAACCGTACAGTGAGTATCTGGCTTTCCCCGCGTAGTGCCCCCGTCCCTGTAAACCCGGCCCTCCGCCCACCAGTCATTGGCTATACTTCCTTCCAAGCCTACTGCCTTCACTGGGCCCAGCACACCTGGGCCTGGGAAGTTCTGATTCTCCCTTGTCCCTTAATGAGCAATACCAGCCCTCTGATATGGAAGGACAGCAGCCCCAACTTGTAGGTAAGACCTCTAAGGTTAAGAGGAAAAGGACCTCAACATTCTGACTATTCTAAGCACTCATATGCAGTTGTCCTTGGATACGCAGGAGGGATTGGCTTCAGGACCCCCTTGAGAATACCAAAACCCATAATGCCTGCAATGCTTACATGAAAATGGCATAGTATTTGTATGTAGCCTACAGATATACTCCTGTGTACTTTAAGTCATCTCTAGGCCTAATAGGATGAAAATGTTGTATAAATAATGATACTGAGTTTTTAAAATAAATGATGACAGGAAATAAGTCTGTACGTGTTCAGTAGTTTCTCTTCTTGAGTATTGGGCAGTTGAAACTGTACATGCAGAAGTGTGTGCTGAAATTGTCAACTTGACAGGACCTAAAATCAGCCTCTGATATTATCTGTGAGGAACTGTCTTTTTAAAAAAATTTTTTGTTTATTTTTATTTATTTATCTGAGAGCAATAGACAGACAGACAGAACGAGAATGGGCGCAACAGGGCCTCCAGCCACTGCAAACGAACCACAGATGCGTACGCCCCCTTGTGCAGCTGGCTAATGTAGGCTTCACAGGCAAGCGCTTAACCACTAAGCCATCTCTCCAGGCCATGTGAGGAATGATCTTGATGGGTTAATGTTAACTGAAGTAGGAAGACCTGCCTTAACTGTGGGTGGTACCATGCCATGGGCTGGAGTCCTGGATGAATAAAGTGCACTAGCAGTCACTGCTGTCTGCCTCCTGAAAGTGGATGCAATGTGACTGGCCGGCCTCCTGCTCCTGCCACCACCTTCCCTGCCACGATGGACGAAAACGTGGGACTGTGAGCCTTTGCTTCCTTAAGTTGCTTCTTGTCTGGTATTTGGTCACAGCAACAAAAAAGTAACTAATACACTGCGGGTACTAAGGGCCAACTAACTACGCTTAGCACTGGGTAGACTATGAGGGGAACACCCAGAAGGGCCCTGCCTTCAGTTAATGGACTTCACATAAAGGCCCAACCCCAAGGCAAGAAGGAAGAAGCAAGGGAAGGAGGGAGTGAGGGAGGGGGGGAAGGAGAGGACTTAATTACCTCTGATAGGAGCGTATGGTAAAAGGTGCCTTTTGGCAGCTTGGACTTAAGACCGAAGGTTAAGATGGCATTTTCAGTAATTACTTGCTATTTGCAAAAGTTTTAGCTATCCCTTCCTAGCACATGCTCTTCTTTCCCTTCAACATCCTTGTATCTCATTCTATGGAGCTTTTGTGGCAAAGAAAGACGACAAAAGAAACCCAGCTTCCCAGCTGGGTGTGGCAGGTTTGCACCTGTAATCTTAGCATTTGGGAGACTGAGGAAGGAGGACTCCCTTAAATCTGAGGCCAGCCTGGGCTACAAAGGGAATTCTAGGCCAGCCCAGATTGATCTACAGAATGAGATCTTGCTTTAAAAAAGAAAAAAAGTGGGGCTGGTGTGGTGGCGCACGCCTTTAATCCCAGCACTCGGGAGGCAGAGGTAGGAGGATCGCCATGAGTTCAAGGCCACCCTGAGACTACACAGTGAATTCCAGGTCAGCCTGGGCTAGAGTGAGACCCTGCTCGAAAACAAAAAATGGGGGAGCTGGGGAGTAATGGCCAAGTGCTTTCTGAGTTTGAGAGTTAGTGGAAGATGGTGCCTGTACCAGTTACTAAGGTTTTTTAACTCTTCAACCGATTCTAGAAAATACTTTCAGAAGATTTAGTATCAGAGTAATTCACCCAGTTCAGTTTGTTTTCTTAAGGAAATGCTACCATGTGGAAGATTCTCACATCCGTACTTCACACTGCTGGGTCAAAGTCTCAAATCTATTTTTCTTGGCTGGGAAGCTCTGCCACAGTGTGTTCCTGATGTTCACATAGATCCAATGGGATAGGCTTTCACACTCCTGCTCTTTAAGCATATAGGGGCTGCCAAGTTGGAAGCTATGTTCATTCTCCCACTATCAGCACCGACATGCTCTCTGTGTTGAAGAATCAACACGTGGGCTGAAGAGATGGCTTAGTGGTTAAGGCACTTCCCTGCAAAGCCAAAGGACACGGGTTCGATTCCCCAGAATATACACAAGGCACCTGCAAAAGTTGCCATACACATCTGGAGTTTGCAGTAGCTGGAGGACGTGCACCCACTCTCCCTCTCTCTCAACTAAATACATAAAAGTAAAATATTTTTTAAAAAAAGAATCAACATGCTGGCTTTAATAATGCAGGCTTCATTACCAGGAATCCTTGCCTCAGCAAAGTGAAGCTCATTTACTACTGTTTTGCTTGTATTTATGGCCTGGTGGGCTCTTCCAGTGATGCAGTCTTGGCGAATTCGTCTTGGACACTAAACCACATTCTCTCACTGTGGAAGGCCGAGCATGGCACTAACATTGCTTATCCGTCTTGTGATACACAGACATTTCTGGACATTCCAGTACATGAGAAAAAGACCCCAGGACATCTGCTCGTTTCCATTGTCCAGTTCAGGCCTGAAAAGAATCATCCTTTGCGGATCAGAGCCTTTGCTAACTTGCTAAATAAGGAGGCAGCTGAGTCACTCCTTTACTTTTAAGCTCGTCCTCATTGGAGGTTGCAGTAACAAAGATGAACTTAGGGTAAACCAACTGAGAAAGCTAAACATGGATTTAGGCAGTCAAGAAGATGTGCACTCTGGGCCAGGCATGGTGACGCATGCCTTTAACCCCAGCGTTCGGGAGGCAGAGGTAGGAGGATCACTGAGTTCGAGGCCACCCTGGGACTACATAGTGAATTCCAGGTCAGCCTGAGCTAGAGTGAAACCTTAGCTTGAAAAAAAAAAAGTGAACCTTGAAATAAACATTTCATTTGATGAGTTAAAGAATTACTTGTCAGCGGGGGAGGGTTGCGGGGGGGGGGGGAACTAGAGAGATTTCTCAGCAGTTAAAGGCACTTGGTTGCAAAGCCTTACGGCCTGGGTTCAATTCCCCAGTACTCACGTAAAGCCAGATGCACAAAGTGTCTCATGTGTCTGGAGTTTATTTGTAGCAGCAAGAGGCTCTGGAGTGCTCATACTCTCTAATAAATAAATAATTGTGTTTTTTTTTAAGGCAGGACCGGAATTCAATTCACTTCTACCCAGCAACATTTACTGAAAGTCCTCAAACAGCAAGAAGCACCAGAGCCTCAGAAGAGGACGAGGAGAAATCTCACCCAGCCCTGGCCAGGGAAGGTGACGGGAGCCAGGGCTGCAGGAGGCGCAGGCAAAGCTGCCAGCCACAGAACCAACAACGGGAGGGGAGCGGTGAACTTGGGATCCACTTCCTGTGCTTAATCCTGGCTTCTCTACTTGCTGTGAGGCCTTGGGTACCTTTCTGAGCCTTGGTTTCTCATCTTTAAAACGCAACCAAGGGGCTGGGAGATGGCTCCATAGTTGAAGGTGCACGTGTACAAAGACTGCCAACCCAAGTTCAGTCCTCCCCAGCACCCACATAAAGTGTAATGCAAAGCGTCGCATGCATCGATGATCCCCACATGCTTCCAGCCATGGGAAGTAGAGCCAGGAGAATCTGAGGCTCATGGACCAGCTAGGGTGGTATTTATTTGCAGTGGCAAGAGACTCTGCTTCAAAGAAAGTAGAAGATCACAAGGTTATCCTCTGACTTCCACATGGGTGCTGTGGCATATGCATGCCCACACACTTGAATTAATTAATTAATTAACTAAAAATTAACCAGGAGAGCTGGAGAGATGGCTTAGTGGTTAAGGTGCTTGCTTGTGAAGCCTAAGGACCCAGGTTCAATTTACCAGTACCCACATAAGCCGGATGCACAAGGTGTCACATGTGTCTGGAGTTGGTTTGTAGGGGCTGGAGGCCCTGTCACACCCCTTCTCTCTGTCTATCCATCTGTCTATCTATCCATCTATCTATCTGCCTCTTTCTCACTCAAATAAATAAAAAATAATTTTAAAAACTATCTAGGAATAGTATCTACATAAGAAGACTGTTACAAGGATTGAGACACCGCAGTTACCTGGCAGAGGGTAGGAGTTAGTTCCTGCTGTTGTTATAGCAATAGCTGCTACATTGACGGCCTGAAAGAGAGAAAGGGCTTTGTAGAAGGTTGCCTTCGGGCAAGATTCCACCGTGTCATGGCTAGCACTCTGGACTCTGAAGGTCGCATTTGGGCTGGGTCTTGCAGGGTTTTTGCAGGCGTGGACAGAGGTGGAAGACAGGTGTACATAGAGATGTAGGCGCAAGAAGGGTGAGGTGTACATTCCTAAGGCCAGGCCTCAGGAGTGCTGCTAGGTTCAGTTATTAGACAACAAACATAGCACTTCATACAGACTAGGCAGTGCTCCAAGTAGTGGACACTGCCCTCACTCACATCACAGAGCACTGGAAATAGACTGCAGGGAAAGGCTCCGAGGCCTGTTCATGCATTCAGTAAATATTTAATAAGCATCTACTGTGCAGCTGGCCCTGGAACAAGAAGGTAAACGTGGAGCTGACATCCTAGGAAGGCAGACAAACAATACACATGAAAAAAACCACCATTTCACTGTCTTCCAGACACAAAATGGCCTCAATATTCATGACCTCACAGTGGCTGATTCTACCTACTACACAAGACCTGCATAATAGGAGAGGGAAAATGATGACATCAGAATAAAAGAAAAACTAGTTGGAAAGAAGAAGTGATTCAACAAAGGGAGGATTTGAGAAAGGAGAAAAGGAAGGGTGGTGGGAAGGGATTATGATCATGGTATATTGTTTATATTAATGAAAGTTGTCAATAAAATGTTTTTTAAAAAGTATAAGAGCCAAGACTGGAGAAATGGCTTAGTGGTTAAGACATTTGCCTGCAAAGCCAAAGGACTTCAGTTCAATTCCCAGGATCCACGTGAGTCAGATGCACAAGGTGGCACATGCATCTGAAGTTCGTTTGCAGTGGCTGGAGGTCCTGGCGTACCCATTCTCTCTCTCATTCTCTCTCTCTCTGCCTGTCTTTCTCTCTCTCTCTCTCTCAAATAAAATAAATAAAAGTGTAAGAGCCAAAGGAAAGGTAGAACTGCTTACAAAGCAATCATTCAGACACAAATTGGCCTCAGTATCCATAACCTTGCACTACCTCGCACCACCTTCACAAGACCATCATAATAGGAGGAAAAGATGATGACATCAAAATAAAAGAGACAAATTGAGAGAGGGAAGGTATATGATGGAGAGTGGATTTGTGAAGGGGAAAGTGAGGAAGCAGAGGGAATTATTATGGTTTATTGTCAATACTTACAAAAGTTGTCAATTTTAAAAGTTTTTAAAAAGTAGTGGGATTATCCTATTGGATAATAAAAATTAAATTACCCCTTGCTATGCACCAAAATAAATAAATTTTAAAAAACAGCATTTCACCTGGTGATGAAGGCCCTGAAGGAAGGAAAGCCAGATGCTAAGTAACAGGGTGGGTGGCCCACAGTGATCTTGAAAGACCCATCCACAGAGAGGACAGACAGTACTTTCCTGGTGCAACCAGAATATAATACAGAGTAGTAGGAGGAAAGCAAAAGCAAGGCCCAGAAGTGGTCAATTTTCCATGCAGCTTCAGAGCACTGGGTCTGGGGAGGGGTGGACAAGAAGAAGTTGGAGAGACAGGTAGAGATGGGGTCCTGCATGGTCTTCATATATATATAAATATAAAGAGAGAAAGAGAATTGCTGCACCAGGGCCTCAGCCACTGAAATCAAACTCCAGATGCATGTGCCACCTAGTACGCATATGCAACCTTGAGCTTGCCTCACCTTTGTGCATCTGGCTTACATGGGATATGAAGAGAGATCAAACATGAGTCCGTAGGCTTCACAGGCAAGCACCTTAACAACTAAGCCATCTCTCCAACCCAGGCTCTTATTTTTTACGTGTGTGTGTGTGTGTGTGTGTGTGTGTGTGTGTGTGTTGCATGAGTGTGTGTGTGTGTGTTCATGTGGAGGGGGTGTGCATGCACATGTGTGGGGGCTACAGGTCCATATTCAGTGTCAAACTTAATTACTCTCCACCTTTTATTTTTGAGACAGGGTTTCTCACCGAACCTGGAGCTCACCAGTTCGGCTAGACAAGCCAACCGATCAGTCCCAGCAGCCCCCCCTCTCTCTGCCTCCTCAGCACGGGGTTACAAGCACGTGGGCCAGCAGCCCGCACTGTGCATAACGCTGGGGGCGGGGCTCATCCCCATGCTTGTACGGCAAGCATTCTACCCACTGGGCTGTCACCCCACCAACCAGCAGGAGCTCGAGTTGTCTTCTAAGTGTTGTGGGAAGCTGAGGAGATACTACACAGAGAAGGGACACAACCCGGGGTACACTTTCTAAAGCTCTCTGTTGTGGGAAGGTCAAAATTCAAGACATGCACCCTATACTGAGCCAGAGCAACCAAGGCGGCAGTCCCCACTTCCTATCACCTCCAGGCCAGGCCACACAGATCTGGCACAGGCCTCTCCCAGGCCACTGTGGCGATGGCTGCTCTCAATTGCCTCTTGCTTGACCGAGGCATCTCCTCTTTCAGCCTCTGGGACTGAGGAATGCATGTTCTCTTGTTATCATATTTCCTGGCATTCTGAATGCAACCAGGAAAGACCCACCAGTGATTTCAGAGGAAAGTTAATTACAGCCAGAGCTGGTTGTTTTTCTGCATTCTCACAAGCCCTAAGGCTCCTTGAAGTTTAGCGCATAAGTGCATGCGCTATGCTTGTTCATAAGCTGTTAGGTACACGTAGAGCTGAGCAAGTAACAAGGAGGGAGCTATGTTCTGCTCTGTGCAGCAGGATTCCAGGTTCAAGTACTGTCTCTCCCCTTAACTCTGTGCAAACTCTGGGGTGGAGTAAACAAAACTTCCCCACGGTGCTTCTGGTCCTTGCAGATCAAAGACCAGTGGAGAGTCCCTAGGAGTTCAAATATGGGGCAAGTCACAGGCAGTTTCTGAGAATGGCCTAAGCTGTCCTCTGGAGGTGGAAAATTTTGGATGCATTAATTCATATTATTTTTCTTCTTCTTTCCCTTTCTTCTCAGAGCTCTTTGCCTGATTCAGGCAGCCAAGGGGCCCCAGGGAAGGGCTGTGGTAGAGCAAGGGAAAGAAAGGAGAAGTCTTTTCCTGGCTCTTGCAGTTCAAATGCCAGGCCTCTGGAGGATGGAAAAACCTCCGGGCGGCGGTTGTGTGTAAGAGGCCGGCTTCAGAGCCGCGCACACTCCAGAGAGAAAGGAGTCCCAGGACAGCCAGGAAGTGATGGAGCAAGGGTTAGCCAGAGCTGGTCGGCCCCTCGGGGTGCCAGCAGAAAGGAATTCAAAACAACACAGCCACCGAAAGTCGGGTTGCTTTTCTCAATCACCATGCTCCAGCAATTCTCAACAGTGTCAGGGATAAAATGCCTGAAACATTACCTCATGTTTGAAGAAGTTGCTGCATTTACTGTTGAGTATGCAGGCTCCCTATAAGCACATGTTTATAACTTACTTTTAAATAAACACCGTTTACATGGAAATTATTCCAAAGAACTCTTAGTTATACAAATGATCTCCCAAGCATTCATTTCTCAGAATGATTGTGTGCATGCATGTGTGTGTGTGCGTGTGTAGCAAACAGCTTCAGATCACTGAGATTAACTTCCAAACCAGACACAGGCAGCTGAAGATCCAAATGACAAGCTTTTAATAAACTTCTGATTCAACTGGGGGCCATCCACTCAAACCACCAGTGCGCACACGCGCATGTGTGTGTGTGTGTGTGTGTGTGTGTGTGTGTTGTACTTATGTGTGAGAGTGTAGGTGCTGACATGCCACAGCACTCATGTGGAGGTCAGAGGACAACCTCGGGTGTCAGTTTTACCTTCCACCTTGCTTGGGGGAGGGTTTCTAGTTCACTGATGTGAACTCCAGGCTAGCTGGCCAGTGAGCTTCTGGGCTTCTCCTGTCTCTGCCTCCCATTTTGCCTCAGGTGCCCTGGAACTACAGACCTGTGCTTCTGTGTCCAGCCTTATACGGGTTCTGGGGATCTGAACTCAGATCATCAGGCTTGCATAGCAACTATTTTTACCCCCTGACTCATCTCCCCATCCCAAGAGCATTATTTTTATTGCTTACTAATTTGTTTCATTGACAAACAGTAACTGTATGTTTATGGGTACAGGGCTGTGTTGATATATGTATGCACACATAGAAGGGAGACTAAGTTGAACTTAATAAACATATCAATCATCTCATTTTTCCCCCAACACATTTGCTTCATAAATAAGGTCATTGTTGTAACTACCTTCACGTTGCTGGGATAAAACACACAGCTAAAATCAGATGTGGGGGGGAAAGAGGTTTTTGGCTTGTAGTCTCAAGGGGAGACTTCATGACGGCAGGGGAACCTGGTAAGGCAGAGGCTGGGTGTTTTCTGGTAGCAACGCGAACCTGACTGCAGTAATGTTGGTACCGAGGAGTGTTGTCATTTGCTGCTGGACACCTGACTGTGTGGCTTTGGCCTTTTGGAGTTGATCTGCAAAAGGAATTTGGAAGGATTTAAAACCTTGGCTTAAGAGACACCTTGCAGTTCTATAAGTACAGCTTGATGGACTATCCTGGTCAGAGTTGAAAGACCTGAATGCAAAAAGAGCTATGGACTGTGAGGTTTGGCTGATGAGGGTGAGAAAGAGCTTACCTTGGACTGAGCTAGAAGCAGTTTGTGTGAGAGGCTTGCTGTTATGCTTGTGTCCTGAGAACTTGTGCAGGGTTGGTTTGCATAGAAACAAACTGATGGGAGCAGAGGGCTATGGCACAGAAAAAAAAATGAAATTTTTAGGCCAAAACTTCTGCCCATTCAGCTGCAATTGTATGAGAGATTATAACCATAGAGATAGGGCCAGCTGACATGCATTGGGACAAAAAAAAAAAAAAAAAAAGCAGAGTCTTTTGAAAGAGCTGAATGCTGAAGGAGTGTCTTGTTCTTCAAAGTTTGTTTTATTCCCCATGGATTAACAAATTGGCACCCCACCTGGTATTATGGAGTATAAGAAATGCAGGAAAGAGACAGTCATTGAATTTTTAATGCAGTCTTGTGTTTTGAAAAAGGCCATGGGCAGTGTGAAGCAGGTTTGCTGGATGCCTGCATTGAGATCTGATGAACCGTGGCTTGCAGTGGAGACCCAGTGGAGATGCCGGGACCATGAGATGGCTGCCGAGGAGCTGCCGGCCCCGATGAAGTTTTTCAGGACTGGGAGTAGCCTAGCTGGAGGGGCGGAATTCAAACTCCAGAGACTTTTTGCTGCTTAGAATTATCGGACTTGGAGAGTTATCACTGACTAGAGTTGTTGGACTTGGAGTCACAGAGTTTGATGTTTGCCCTGGTTGTTTTAAATCTTGTATTGGTTGAATATGTTGTTGCTATGCCTGATGCCATCTTTTCAGTGTGAATGTGTTTTCTGTGCCATTATGGGCTTTGGGGGGATTTTTTTTTTTTTTTTTTGGTATTATGGCTCAGTGAAAAGACCTTCAATTATGGGGGTGTTTGAACATCATTAGGATTGATTAAAAATAGGGGGACTTTTAAAGTTGGATGAAGGCATTGCATTTTATATCATGGACAGATATCAGTTTATGTGGGCCAAGGGCAAAATGTGGTGGTTTGATTCAGATGTCCCCCATAAACTTAAATGTTCTGAATGCTAGGTTCCTAGCTAATGGAGATTTGGGAATTAATGCTTCCTGGAGTCAGTGTATTGTTGGGGGCGGGCTTATGGTATTATAGCCAGTGTCCCCTTGGCAGTGTTTGGCACACCCTCCTGTTCCTGTTGTCTACCCGACGTTGGCCGGGGGTAGGGGGTGATGTCCACCCTCTGCTCATGCCATCGTTTTCCCCTGCCATCGTGGAGCTTCCCCTCAAGCCTGTAAGCCAAAATAAACCTTTTTTTCCCACAAGCTGCTCTTGGTCAGGTATTTTCTGGCAGCAATGCAAACCTGACTGCAACACAAACTATAACCAAAAATGCAAATGACTCTTAGGTAAATACACAGGCTCTTGAATAAACAGTGATTTCATGTATGCTCGTGTGTGTGCCAATTTTTATTTATTTTTATTGGCATGATTTCATACACAGTTCCCAGGCCCCAGCACAGCATAGAAGCAGCCAGATTCCTGTGTACCTGGGAGTGGCCAGATGTGGCAGAAAAAGTGAGCGAGCTGAGACCTGAAACATTCAGGAGCAGGCTGCTTTGCTGATGGCCAATCGCAAGGAATGGGCTGGTGACAGGTGACATCAAGCACCAGGTGCAACAGAAAGTGAAGAAGTTAGGCACTACTGCAAGGGAAGGAGCCCCCCAAGATGTCCAAGGTTGTTTCTATCCCTTTATCAGAGGAAGGGCTTGATATTGGAATTATACTTTATTTTAACTATAACTATTATAACCTAGACTAGCAATGTTTGAGGTTATATATTATGTATTGCATGTATGTCATATAGTACATATATCATGAACATAATGCATAAATATAAAACATAACTGCAGTCATTATAAAATAGGGAAAAGTATAGATAGATAGTAGATACAGATAGATAAATAAAAGAAGGGCTGGACTATGGCTTCACAGGTAAGAGTGCTTGTTTCAGGTATAAGGACCTGAGAGGGCCTTAAAGGACTTGAGTTCAATTCCTAGCACCCACATAAAAAGCTGGGCATGGTTACCTATCATGTAACCACAGTCTTATGGGGCGGGGTGGGGGGAGGTGGTCAGCCAGTCTGGCTGAAAACGGCAGCTCCAGGTTCCATGAGACTCGGCCTCGAGGAAACAACATGGGAGGACAGAGAAGGACACCCAACCTTCTACTCTGCTTCCACACGTGTGCACAGGGCACATGCATCTCCATACATGTGCATATATTGTATACACACATGTCATACACACGCCATACCATGCATGGCCAAAAAAAAAAAAAAAAAGATGTTAAAGGGAAGTGTTGTTTGACTTTGTGAGCACCTCTTTTTGAGGACCCCAAGTCACCCTACACATGCCAAGGAAATAAAAGTGACAAGATGCCCAGCTAGGGTAGCATCAGGTTGCTGGCTTCAGTAGCAGCCTTTGGGCCTCACCAGTTTCCTCTGGGTGAGATATCACCAAGCCTCAGACTCCTGGAACCAAGAGCTCCCCAAGAGCCTCTCGCCTGCCTCTCCCTGTGCAGGAAGGGCTACTGGAGCCCTGCATGGCCACTCAGTCAGCCACATCAGCTCACCTTCTCCATGAGGGCTGGCCAGGAGCCGAGCCTTACAGCCCTCTCTGAAAACACCATCTACACAGAGATAGAAGGGCCTGGGGGTGGACGGTGAAACCCCCGAGTAAGAACAAGCTCAGCGCGGGGAGAGAGGACAGAGAGGAGGGCAGGACACAAGTGACTCACCACAGAACAAAGAACCTGCAGAGGTAAGTGATAAAGTGAGCAGGCATCCAGGGAAAGGTCAAGCAGTGAGTCGTGTCATTCTGCTTCCAACCCCCAAGTCTGCTGCCCAATCCCCAGAGTAATTCTGTAAAATGGAGGGAACCAGTTCCCTCCCTGCAGAACAGGGACTTCCATCAGCTTTAGCAGCCACACCCTGGAGGGAGCTTAGCCTGAAACAAAAAACCTGCAGGTTCTGCTGGGGCACCCTCGCCTTAGGAAGGTACACCCCCAGCTCCTGCTCCGGCTCCACCAACTTTTACCAAAGCCCTACCTCCTGGAGAGTGCTTGGCTGGAAAGGCTCCAGCTTTGCAGCACATCAAAGCCTCCTCCACCCTCCCTGAAGCTATTGGGCTCCAAAAAGAGGAAGCCAGGCCATTTCACGCCTGGGTACAATTGGCAGCTGGAGGGTGGTGTGTGACCACAAGATGCCACCCTGTAGCCTTCAAGGACACACATGTGCTAGACAGATCTTTGTGGGATGAGTGACAAACTTAAAAAATTACCAAGACCTTTGTGAAGATCAGAATACTTGATGCCACTGCCTATGATACCCACCCCATCCATCTCCCAGCCTTGACCATCACCTCCAACACCTCCTCTACAGTGGGAATGGATGGACTTCTAGGTTTGGGAGAGCCAATGTCAACAAAGGCTCTCTAAGCCCAGACAGTTCTATAGAAAAGAGACCCTAGGGAGAAAGGTAGCATATACTGTGTGATTTGTAATGGCAGGAAAACTGGAAATAATGCAATTGTCCAACAAAGTACTAGTAAATAAGCATGAATTACATCCACACAAAGTGGCATGCTGAGTCGTGGAAAGCAGCTCACATACGTGGGGCTGGGGAGAAGGCTCAGTGGACAACAAACAAGCTTGCTGCACAAGCGTGAGTGCCTGAGTGTGGACCCCAGAGTCCACGTGAAAACCTGATGGCTTTTTCTTTTGTTTTGCTTTTTTTTAAATTTTTTAAAATTTATTTATTTGAGAGCAACAGACAGAGAGAGAAAGAGGCAGATAGATAGATAGAGAATGGGCGCGCCAGGGCCTCCAGCCACTGCAAAGGTCCTCCAGACGCATGTGCCCCCTTGTGCATCTGGCTAACGTGGGTCCTGGGGAATCGAGCCTCGAACCAGGGTCCTTAGGCTTGACAGGCAAGCGCTTAACCGCTAAGCCATCTCTCCAGCCCAAGCCTGATGTTTTTATACACTAGCTTCTAATCTCAGACCTCCTAAAGTCAGGTGGGATGCAATGTCGATGGCCACACCACCCTGAACTTCCAGTTCAGTAAGAGACTCTGTCTCAGAAAAAATCAGGTGGAAGAGCAACAGAGAAGGACACTCAACAGCCTCCTCTGGCCTCCCTTCTCATGTGCATCCATACACGCATCTGCATGTGTGTACATACACCACACACATACTACATACTGTAGCACACACACCAAAAGTATGAAATAAAATAAAAAAGATATACACAGTTGGCTATAAACTTTTTGAAGAGATTACACTTGATCATATGATGTGAACTGTACTGTGTCTACATACGATTGTGTCGTGGTTGGTCTGTCACACCTGCTTGAAATAATGTCACCTAGATAAATATTCACTGATTATAATTTAGAGATTTTCTTTGCTACATTTTGGCACCAGGAGATACGTGACAGTTTTTTGTTGTTGTTGTTGTTTTGTTTTGTTTTGTTCATTTGTTCTTTTAGGCTCACAGGATCTAGGTTCCATATTCAGTAGGCAAAGTAATGAGAATGTATAGAAGTGGCCAGGCATGGTGGTGCAGACCTTTAATCCCAACACTTGGGAGGCTGAGGTAGGAGGATGTCAGTGAGTTCGAGGCTATCCTGAGACTACATAGTGAATTCCAGGTCAGTCTAGGCTAGAGTTAAACCCTACCTTGAAAAACAGAAACAAAAGAAAAAGAGAGAGAGTGTGTGTATAGAAGTTTATTGAAGTTGCCAAGCTTTTCCTAGAAGAGGAATCTAGGTCAATGCCAGGGTCAGCCCCAGGGCAGAAGAGAATGGACCAAATCCATGAGGGAGAACCTGCTGTTCATGAAAGGTACTTTCTGGGCAATCACAGAGCTGCCCATTAAGGGTAACAGGAGAGATGGGCCTCTAGAACTTACCTCAGGTTGACCCCATGAGCTGACCTAAGCCTATGCTCTGACTAGCCCAGCCAGACAGATGGACTCAGCCAGATAGATTGGCCTGTCCATGGCCTCCAACCTGTTTTTTGGCCATGTTGAGACTTGCAGCAAGACTGCTACCAGCCTGGGCTGTACCCCAAGCTGCCTCCTCATTAGGATATGCCAAGCACAGAGTCCAGAGGGCAAACATCTGGTCTAAGTCAACATCTTCCCTCAGTATGGGCTGGAGGCTGCCCCTGGCCCCTCCCACCTGCCATTGCCATCAGACCTTTAAGTGACAACCAGAGCAGGCCTCCCCCAGGGACACTGAACATGGTCCAGCAACCTGGGACCTACATGTGTACCCATACATAGCCCATCCGCTGGGGAGCAGCCAGCAGACCTTCAAGCCCTAGCCTTAGAGTACAAATATCCAGTCAAGGCTTCCAGGCCCCTCGCTACTGTCCAGCCTCAGGCTATTGGCGAGGCTCTGGACTTTTCTGCAAAACAGAAGTAAACCCAGGGTGCATGCACCACCCCAGCAGGCTCCCGGGTACTGACTGGACCTTGCCTTCAAAGAAGCTCCATCAGTTGATAGGTCAGGACTCCCCAAAGCCAGGCACAGACAACACAGGGACTAAGAAGAGGAGAGAGGTGAGCAGGAATCATCCAATCCACTGTCACCATGCTAATAACCAAGTGGATTCTCTCCTCTGAGAAATTTGTCTTTGCACAGTGTCCGGATACTGCCCAGAAAGGATGCTCCCCGCCCTACCCTGGTCTCAAGCCAGCTGAGGACTCTGGCCCAGAGTTCAGTGTATGCATGGGCTCTAAAGATGGGAAGTGCTAGCGTTCAAATTTTAGAAGCCCTGTGGGAGACTGGAGAGATGGCTTAACGGTTAAGGCACATGCCTGCAAAGCCTAAGGACCCAGGCAGGTCCAATTCCCCAGGACCCACATAATTCACATGCACAAAATGGCCCATATGTCTGGAATTCATATGCAGTGGTTAGTTACATTTTCTCTCTCTCGCTCTCTCTCATAAATAAAATGTTAAATAAATAAAAATAGTTTTTTAAATTAAGCTCTTTGGGGAGTAGTGCTATAGAATGCTGTTTCCTAGACATGAAGCAGCCATTGCATTTATGAGATCACAGCAACTGTCATTATCTGCACAAGACCTGCCTGATATTGGGCCCATCAACATATTACATAGATGATTGAAGAGGGCAAAAAAGAAAAAGAAAATATAAGAGAGACTAGTTGGAAAGAAGAGGTTCCATGGAAAGGGGAGAAGGGACAAAAGAAGGTAATAAGAGGGGATTATGATCAAAATACATTAAGCACATGTACAAAAATTATCAATAAAGCCGGGCAAGGTGGTGCACTCCTTTAATCCCAGCACTCAGGAGGCAGAGGTAGGTGGATCACCATGAGTTCGAGGTCACCCTGAGACTACATAGTTAATTCCAGGTCAGCCTGAGCTAGAGTGAAACCCTACCTCGAAAAAAAAATTATCAATAAAGAGGTGTTTTTTTTTAAGGTAAGAGAAACTGGGGACATGGCTCAGTGGTTAAAGGTGTTTGCTTGCAAAGTCTGCTGGCCTGGGTTTGATTCCCCACACCCACATAAACCAGATGCAAAAAATGGCACAAGTAGCTGGTATTTGCTTGCAGCAGCAAGAAGCAAGAGATCCCAGTGTGCTTATAACACACACACATGTGAAAATATTTTAATATAAAATTTAAAACTTAAAAAATATTTTTATGGATTTCTTTGCAAGCAGAGAGAGACAGACAGAATGGGCATGTCAGGACCTCCAGCCATAGCAAACAAACTTCAGATGCATGGGCCACTTTTTGCATCTGGCTTTACATGGATACTGGGAACCAAACCCAGGTCATTAGGCTTTACAGGTAAGTACTCTGCTAAACCATCTCTCCAGCCCAATAAAAACACTTTTTAAACAATATATTTTTGTTTGTTTGTTTGTTTGTTTTTTCAAAGTAGGGTCTCACTCTAGCCCAGGCTGACCTGGAATTCACTCTGTAGTCTCAGGGTGGTCTTGAACTCATGGCTATCCTCCTACCTTTGCCTCTGAGTGCTGGGATTAAAGGCGTATGCCACCACATCTGGTTAATTTTTTTAAATAACCTTTTAGGGCTGAAGAGATGGCTTAGCAGTTAAGGCGTTTGCTTGCAAAGCCAAAGGACCCAGGTTTGATTCTCCAGGACCCACCAGGTACACAAGATGGCACATGCGTCTGGAGTTCATTTGCAATGGCTAAAGGCCCTGGCATGCCTATTCCCTCTCTCTCTCTTTCTCTCTCTTCCCCCCTTTCTCTCTATTAAATAAGTAACTAAATAAAAATATTTTAAACAACCTTTTAAAATTGCTGTAACTATTTTTTAAACTATTTACTTATTTATTAAAGAGAGAACGAGAATGAGGTAGGTAGAGAAAGAAAGAATGGATGTGCCAGGGCCTCCAGCCACTGCAAACGAACTCCAGATATATGTGCCACCTTGTGTATCTGGCTTACACGGGTACTAGAGAATTGAACCTGGGTCCTCTGGACTCACAGGTAAGCACCTTCCCTGCTAAGCCATCTCACCAGCCCTAAATTTTTTATTTTTATTTATTTATTTATTTGAAAGAAACAAGGAGAGAAATAGGCATGTAGAGAGAGAAAAAGTGAGAGACTGGGGAGCTGGAGAGATGGCTTTGCATTAAGGCATTTGCCTCCAAAGCCAAAGGACCCAGGTTCAACTCCCCAGGACCCACATATGCCAGATGCACAAGGGGGCACGTACATCTGGAGTTCTTTTGCAGTGGCTGGAGTTTGTTTGCAGTGGCTGGAGACCCTGAGTGCCATTCTCTATCTGCCTCTTTCTCTCTCTCTCAAATAAATAAATAAAAATAAAAATATTTTTTTAAAAAGAGAGAGAATGGGCACTCCAGGGCCTTGAGCCACTGCAAACAAACTCCAGATGCATGCACCCCCTTGTGCATCTGCAGACTCATATGGAAACCTTGACATTGGAAGGCCTTCCCCTTGCCCATTCAAAGTAGAGACAGGCAAACACAGCACTTGCCCGCCTGCACTAAGCAAGTTCTTGGTACCTGGTGTCATTTAAGGTATCTTATACCAATTATAGTATTATATATTACATATTATAGTATTATATATTATTGGTATAAGGTATTTTATACCAATTCAGTCCTCACAGCCAGATTCTATTCTATATTCTATTCTATATATATATATATATATTATATATATATTATATATATATATTATATTCTATATATATATTCTATATATTTATATTCTATATAAATTCTATTATTAGACTCTTTACAGAGAAGAGAATCAAGACAAAGATATGAAATGCTTCACCCAAGACATACACTTACTATGCAATGGGTCTGGTGCTCAGCCCAAGCAGTCTCATACTCAAACCCGTTCTCGGTCTTTTTCTAAGTGTTTTTGATTGTGGTGACGTACACATAACACATGCTTTCCTATCCTGACCATCTTTAAATGAACAGTTCACTCGAATGAAGAGCCTTCACAGGGCTAGGCAGAATAACTGCTATCCATCACAAGAACATTTTTCACCTTACAAGCCAATGTGGTGGTGCACGCCTTTAATCCCAGCACTTGGTGGGCAGAGATAGGAAGATCACTGTGAGTTCAAGGCCAGCATGAGACTACACAGTGAATTCCAGGTCAGCCTGGACTAGAGTGAGACCCTGTCTCAAAACACCAAAAAAAAAAAAAAAAAAAAAGGCTGGGCATGATGGTGCAGGCGTTTAATCCCAGCACTTGAAGGAGAATAAATAACTGAAATATTATTTTTAAAAAACTGAACTGTCCCCATTAAATGCTAACTTCCCATTGCCCTCTTGAGAGCCCCTAATAACCATCATCCTACTTGGGTGGAGGGGATGGCAGGGGATTCTTTGAAACTGGATCCCTTATCTAGGCTGGCCTCAAAATTACTATGTAGTCAAAGATGCCCTTGAACTCCTAATCCTCCTGCCTCTGCCTCTAAGTGGGCAAAGCCATTGCCTCACAAATGTGAGGACCTGACTTTGGATCCCCAGACCTATGCAAAGCTGAATGTGGTGACTGAAGGGGGCTAAAGAGATGGCTTAGTGGTCAAGGCACACCTATGCAAGATGGGAGGCAAAAACAGGAGAATCTCCAGAAGCTCACGCACCAGCTAGCCTGGTAAACACAGCACCCAACAAGATACCCTGCCTCCAACAAGGTGGAAGGTGAGAACCAACATCCAAGGTTGTCTTCTGACCCCCATGGGCTCACCATGGCACATGTGTACCCACACACACACACACACAGAGAGAGAGAGAGAGTTCTGTTTGTTTGTTTGGGGGTAGGGTTTCACTAGCCGAGGGTGACCTGGAATTCACTATGTAATCTCAGGGTGGCCTTGAACTCACGGTAATCCTTCTACCTCTTCCTCCTGAGTGCTGGGATTAAAGGCTTTTGCCACCAAGCTGGCTTCATGCCTCCATTTTCACATATGATAATTTTTTTAAATGTGAGTGCGAGGCAGGCGTGGTGGTGCACACCTTTAATTCCAGCACTCGGGAGGCAGAAGTAGGAGGATCACTGTGAGTTCGAGGCTACCCTGAGACTACAGAGTGAATTCCAGGTCATCCTGGGCTAGAGCAAGACCCTACTTTAGAAAAACCTACAAATAAATAAATAAAAGAGAAGAAAATAGAGGCATAAGATTCCTATGTAGACAGAGGCTGTTGGGAAAGGGCTTTGTAAATTACACCTGAATTTTATCCTGCTGGCAAGAAGGGACTTTAAAAGGGTTTAAAGAAGCCTCTGGCTTGACTAGCAGACTTTAGGAAGATCATCCTTCCAGACATCGGCTGAGACGTACAAGCCAGGAGGCAGAGAGACCAGAGCAGGAGGTAATTTTGATCAAGCCAGGCTAGGTGCTAAAAGACGTGGGCACTGGAGAAGAGAGGGAGCGAGCACCGAACGTGACCATGGGAGACAAGAGGCCAAGGCCAATGCCTGGGAACTACCAACACTTAAGAATTGTCAGCAAAAAGTAAATATCAAGAAAGAATGGCCAAGGAAGGAAAACAGGAAAGAACCAAGCGTGGGAGTGCACGGGGCAGAACGGATCAACAGGGAGAGGGTCAGAGAGAAAGGCCATTAAGAGGTCATGTGAGATAAGGACCGTAGGTGCCCTGCATCTGGCCATCAGAAGGACAGGACTAAAGGACAATTCTGGGTGGGAACAGACCTAGCCTGACCCAGGGCTTGGGTTCCTGTGTGCTCTGAAGAAGTCCTTTACTTGTCCACATGTAATGCAGGGTCTCCCCCAAGCCTGACCACAATAGCATTCTGCGAGTCATGTGACTTTTGTGCCTTGAAGTTCAGCCACTTTCCTTGGAGGCAGGCTGTGGAAGGAGCCCAAGATATATCAGGGTTCTGGGTGTCTGATCCTCTCTGTCTTCGATCTTCAAGGACTCAGGTCTCTGATTCACATGGTAAATTCACATGGGCTCTACATATTGCTTCCAGTAATCTGGACTGTCCCCATGCTCAGCTTCAAAGAGAGGACACAGATGTCCTGTTTCCACACCCTCTCTCTTGGGTCCCAAGACTACCTCCAAACAGGACTTGGGACTTCTCCCCCAAATGGCCCATTGTGTGAGCCCAGTTTCGATGAGGACAGAAAGTGGGTTGAGAAAACAGAATATTTACTTATTCCACAGAGCACATGCCCAAGTAAATAATTCACTCTCACAAGTAGACCTCAGGCCCAGCCCCCCGCCCCCACCTGTGCGCTGCCTATAGTATATAAGAGCACGCCTGCTCCATGGGGACACCACAACACTACCACCAGATCCACAAACAGCTCCATCTCCAAAGCCTCCAGCCATGAAGCTGGCCGTCACCCTCTCCCTGGTCATGCTGGCCTTCTGCTGCAGCTCTGGTGAGTGCCCAGGGTCCCTTTCCCAAAGAAATGTTAAGTGCCCAGACCCTCTTGGTAGCTTCCCATAAGACCTAGGCATGTGAATTCTCATCTTGAGGGCATGGAGAGAGTACCATGCTGTTAGGAAACAGAAAGAATTCCATCCTCCAAATTTAGAACCTCAAATTCCAAGACCTAGGAAAACTTAGAGGGATGGATGGGGAAGTTTCATATAGATGAACACATCTGTCCAACAAAAATGGAAGAGGAGGCTGGGCGTGGTAGCACACACCTTTAATCCCAGCACTTGGGAGGCAGAGGTAGGAGGATCGCCATGAGTTCAAGGCCAGCCTGAGACTACATAGTGAATTCCAGGTCAGCCTGAGCTAGAGTGAGACCCTACCTTGAAGAAAAAAAAAAAATGGAAGAGGAAAGGTGAGCATGGTGGTGCATGCCTTTAATCCCAGCACTTGGGAGGCAGAGGTAGGAGGATGGCCATGAGTTTGAGGCTGCCCTGAGACTATGTAGTAAATTCCAGATCAGCCTGAGCTAGGGTGAAACCCTACCTCGAAAAATCACAAAAGGGGTGGGGGGTGGAGAAGAATAAAATCTCCCAAAGCCTGGACTGCAACAGGTACCAAGATGCTAAGATACTTTGGTCATCCTCCAAGTTTGGGGTCCCCACCCAACTCTGGCCATCAAAATCTGGAAGGAGAGATATGAAGACTCATGTCCTCAACCCCAGGGCAAGATCTGTCCTTCTGGGCAGAAAGGAATATTCCAGGGAAGGATCTTCCTTTTGGAAAACTGCCAGCCTAGGGTGGAGTCTACTAAATATTTTTGTTCTCTGGAAAAAGGATTAAGCATCTCTGAAGAGTCACTATTCTCACTAAGATGAAAGGAAATGAGAAAGGAAGGAGGGAGGAGGAAGAGAGGAAAGAAAGGAAGCCGGGCGTGGTGGTGCATGCCTTTAATTCCAGCGACTGGGATGCAGAGGTAGGAGGATCGCCATGAGTTTGAGGCCACCCTGAGAGTACATAGTGAATTCCAGATCAGCCTGGGCTACTGCAAGACCCTACCTCGGGAAAGAAAAAATGAAGGGGGAGAGAGAGACATAGAAGGAAGGGAGCCATCCCATGTTTGGGGAATGGGGTTGAGGAAACTTTTTCCATACTACATCAACTTATTCCACTCCCTTCTGAAAATGCTGGGTTGATTTTTCTAATAAACAAAATTCCAATTATTGTACTTGTAAAGTTTCCTAGTACTCGTGGATATGTTTTTATGGCTTGTTTTGGGCTTAGACAGCCCAAACCAAGAAGCAATGGAAACAGCTATTTTTCAGCTTTATTTGTTTTTCAGAGGAAATAACATCATCTTGGGACAAAATGTTTATTCATTAGATCTCAGTGTTGTGTGTAGAGGCGAATGTCTCAGCAAGAAAGGACTGAAATATGTGAAGAGGTGGGCTGGCAATATGTCTGAGTATCTAGGAAACACTAATACGAATGCCACATGCAACCTGTCAGTCCCTGTTCCTTTTTTTTTTAAATTTTGTTTATTTTATTTGAGAGCAACAGACAGAGAGAGAGAGACAGAGAGAGAGAATGGGTGTGACAGAGTCTCCAGGCACTGCAAACAACCTCCAGATGTATGTGCCACCTTGTGCATCTGGCTTACGTGGGTACTGGGGAATCAAGCCTCGAACTGGGGTCCTTAGGCTTCACAGGCAAGCGCTTAACCACTAAGCCATCTCTCCAGCCCTCAGTTCCTGTTCTTAACCCTTTGACATGCTATCTCTTCTCATTCTTACAATTCGATAAAATAGAGATTGTTCCCATGTTTTCAATGAGAAAACTGAGCCCCTGCAAGATAAAGTAGCCTGCCTGTGCATACTGAATAACCACGATCTAGGTTCTGGAGAGAATTTGACTGGTACTGACTGAGAGTTTGGCTTCTAGATAGGTTCTTGCTAGGTAGCACAGGCTGGCCTTGAACCATGACCCTCCTCCCCAGTGCTGGAATGACAGGCATGTGCCACCACACACAGCTGGAGTGGCCACTCGGAGTGGGGCTTTGAATCACAGTGAAGCTAAGTTTGCACACAGAGCAGAGAATTCAAGGACAGGGGATCTGAGGCCCCAGTAGAAGATGGAGACCAACAGAAGGGAGGACACGCCGTTCCTAAGGGCAGGGACGGGGCAGGCGGCACTCCAGCTGAAGGGAACACGGTGAGACGGGAGGCTTCTCTGTGAGCTGACCACACCATGAGCCTGACACCCAGCTGGACACCCAGGTCATTCATCTTCCAGGCCTGGTTTGGGGGCCGTGCTGCAACAGTACAATGGCTTTGCTGCATGCCCTCAGTGACGCGCGGCAAAGACCAGCCCTAACCACGGATGAGAGGCGAGTCTCATGGGAAGCAAAGCTGTCAGGGCCTGCTCCCAGACCCCAAGTCAGACCGGCGGCTTTTCTTATCCATAGTCTGTCTAGATCTGCAGCAGAGAGAACAAATGGCCAACCCCATCCAAGACTCCCAGGAAGGCTCAGGAGAGCCACAGAAAGCTGGCCATAACCTGAAAGCATTCACACACGGCCAAATTTTCAACCTCTTGGTACATCTCCAGGTCTTCCATTCTGTCCCATCAACAAAAAGCTATCTCAGGCTGAAGTGATGCCTTAGCATTAAGGCGCTTGCCTGCAGAGCCCAAGGACCCATGTTGGACTCCCCAGATCTCATGTAAGCCAGACGCGCAAGGTGACACAAGAGCAAATTCGCACATGCGCACAAGGCGGAGGACGCGTCTGGAGTTTGAGTGCAGTGGCTGGAGGCCCTAGTGCACCAGTTTTCTCTCTCTCTCTCTTTCTCTCTCAAGACAAAAAGAAAGGGCTGCTGTCGCTTGCTGACCACCCTGGTCAGCTTGGGAAAGGGCCCAGATGCATGTGTTCTCTCTCCTGCATACTCCAGCTTCTGCCAAAGATTTGCCCATCTGCCCAGGATTCCAAAAAGTCATTGAGACCCTCCTCATGGGCACCGTCCCCAGTTACCAGAAGGCCCTGCAGCCTTTCAACCCTGCCCAAGAACTGCAAGACTCGGGGGTCCAGATGAAGATGGTGCTGGACACTCTGTCCCAGGAGACCAGAGAGAACATCCTAAAACTCACGGTGAGCACGGTTCTCCACTCACGTCGGTTCTCCGTGGCTTCCCCACAATCCTCCAGCTGTAGTGTCATACCAATTTTTGGGGGGGTTCCATTTCTAATCTAGAGGGAAAGTTGCAATGCTGACAGATATTCTAGTTGTTTCCTCCACCTTCTTGCCCTGGCCAGCCCCAAACTCCTAGGTTCGAGTGATCTTCCCACCTCAGCCTCCTGAGTAGCTGGGTCTACAACTTTGCACCACCAGCATAACTTCCTCTACTGTAGTGTGTGTGTGTGTGTGCGTGTGTGTGTGTGTGTGTACATTGGTGTGTATGTGTGCTTGTATGCGTATGGGCACATGCGAGTGTGTGGGTGCATGCACATGTATGTGGAGGCCAGAGGCTGATGGGGGATTCGTCTTCTATCTCTCTTTACCTTATTCTTTGAGAAAGAGTCTCACTGAACTTGTAGTTTACTGATTCAGCTCAACTAGCTAGCCAGTGAATCTCGGGAATTTCCTGTCTCTGCCTCCCACAGCTGGTATTACAGGCACACCCAGCATTTCACACGGGTTCTGAACTCAGATCCTCATGCTTGCGTGACAAGTACCATCTCCCCAGCACTCCCCCTATCTTGCTTGTTTGTTTGGAGGTAGTGTCTTACTCTAGCCCAGGCTGAGTCACTATGTAGTCTCAGGGTGGCCTTGAACTCACAGTGATCCACCTACCTCTGCCTCCCAAGTGCTGGGATTAAAGGTGTGGGTCACCACGCCCTGCCCATCGTGTTTTGTTTTTTTTAAGAGACCTTTGAGAAAATCATACAAGGCTTTATAATCTCCGTTCCCCACCAGAGTTTACCTACCTTTCAGTCTTTGTTCAACTTCTACCGAATTCTGAGGTGCGCTCACTATTTATGCTGGGCTTTTGTTTCTTTCTCTATTTTAGGAGAGAATACTAACAAGTCCACAGTGTAAGAAGGACTTAAAAATCTGAGTAGCAGAAGCTCATTTTGGAGTGCTGGACCCCCGACTGCCGCAGCCCCTGTCACTGCTCCCTGCCTCTCCAACCTCCCTGCGACCAGCCCCGTCTTGCTCGCTACAATAAACAGCATGCATCTCACCTGTGTTCCTTCGCCTTTGTATCTGCCTGCCAGAAAAGTGAACCAGACAAAAGGAGGGCCCAGAGCTATTTACTGCTGGAAGAATTTGAAACCCCTCCAACTAAGCCCTACGGTCTACTCAATGTCTCCAAGCCAGTTTGTCCAATAGACCTGTGACACCCCTCCCCCTAGTCTGGCCCTAAATGCCACTGAATTCTGGCTGCATTTTTCCAGCTGAACCATTCCAGCCAGAAACCTGATGGTCATATCTTAGTCCTTCCTGTCCAGTCAATTTAGGGAACCTCTGTAATTATCCACTCCCTCCCTCTACCACTGTCCCTGACAGATTTAGTGCCTTGAACTGCAAGGTTCACTCACCCACCACAGGGATTTGATCGATGTTTACCACGCCCCGCTCCGCCCAGCCTTCAAAGCTTCCAGCACATAGATCCTGAAGGTCTAAGCCCCGCACCAGCCCCACCCAACTCCCTTCCAAACAGGCCCCGTCTCTCCTGCCCTCAGTTTTTGTTTAGTTTGATCTTGTTTTTGTGCATTTATATGTGTGGTGTATGTGTGCCTGTGTGGATATGCATGTCTATAATTTTTTGAGACAGTGTCTCTCTGAACCCAAGACTCACGAAGTCAGCTTGACGAGGCAGACAGCAAGTCCCAGGGATCCTCCTATCTCCTCCTTCCAAGCACGGGGATTATAGGCGCAGCCTCTACCTCAAGCAGTTTACTTGGGTGCTGGGGATCCAAACTCAGGTCCTCACGCTTATGCAACAAGCACTTTACCCCCTGAGACGTCTCCCTGGCTTTAGTTTCTAAGAGACAGCCCTTCCCATCTCAAGGATTTTGTACAGGCCACACAATAGCAGCTGCTCAAAAAGTATAGTTAATTGGCTTTGTTGACAGCGCTATAGCAGAGAGAGGGAGAGAGAAAAAAAATTAATCCTAAAGACACATCCCATGAGCTAAAATTCCCAAGACACACCCTGTCCCATAGCAGTGACCTCCAGCCCGGACATACTACATGCAGTATCTGAGCGGTGGCAGGAACGGAGCGAGCCACTGCTGGGGCACTGTCGGAAGGAGGGGGCGCTGGGGAGCGTCAGCCGGGCAGTCGCGCCCGCTCCACGCAGCCACGTAGGCGGAGGGCGGGACGGAGCCTGCGCCGCGCGCCGCGGCCACGAGGGGGCAGTGTCCGCCGCGCGGTCACTCGGCCCGCGCGCGCCTGGGGTCTCGAACCCTGCTCCCGCAGCTCCCGCGCCCCGGCGTGCAGGGAGACTCTCTTCCAGCCATCTTGTGTCATCGAACATTTAAGTTTTGATTCAAGGGGCTTTCAGAAAATCACACACATGGTGTTAAGGCTGGGTTGAACCCTGCCAACAACGTGGCAGCCCGGGAGCAGTCTGACAAAATCTAGAATCCGAGATGGCCCCGGAAGAAGACCTGGCGGCTGACCTTCGATCTCCGCCTAACAACCTTTATCGATTGTTTACTCGCTGCCAGGCGTTTTCACAATATCCCGTTTATTCCTCACACAAGCCGGAGGGCAGGCCCAAGCCCACAGATGGTGGAATCCCCAAAGCCAGGAAACCTCCAAGCCCAGGAGACTAAGAGAGGAGAAAAGTCCACCTGCTCCGACACACACGCACTGTGCACACAAACTGTAAAGCCACCACACCCGGCCCAGCCCATCATTGTCTGCCACTGAGACTCTGGGTTGTAAAACTTACAAGGCAGGGCCAAGGGATTGGCAATTTCAAAAGAGATTCTTTGCATCAGGTAGAGCCCTGATGGGAGCTTCGCAGGCTCTTACTCCGAGGCCTGAAGATTCTTTGGCACCCAGATCATTCTAGACAAATACCTTTGCTTCCGCTGGACCATCCACCTAGGTGACTGTTGTTCAAATGGAAAAGGTTTCAGGGCCATAAAAGGTTCAGAATTTTAATTACCTGTCCCCAGCTTGGGAAATATTTACCTTGAACAAATACAATGCAGATAACTGGGGAGGAAAAGGAAATATAGTTATCAGGCAGAGGGTCTCTGCCCTGCAGGCATTGCAGGTGACCTGCAAAATTATGAGCTACATTAACACAGAAATGTATAGTACCTTAGATTTTTTTTAGTACAGATTGCAAAGACAAACTGATTGCAATCATAGAAAGAACAAGTTATCTATGTGTCATGAATATGAAATCAGAGGAAATTAGGAGCATTCATTGGATCCTTTTCTGTCACAGTTACTGACACTGATCCACAAACCATGGCTAGAAGGCCAAGGTCAGGCCATGGGCTGTTTTGTTTTCTTTTGTTGTTGTTGTTATTTTGATTTATGATTCCAATTATTACTTTACTATATGTTACTGATTCCTCCTGAAAAATATTTACATGGAAAATTTTTATGTAGTTTTTTTAAACTTTTGCTTTATTGAGAATTGTCCTGTGTATACATAACCCCTCTCTCCCTCCTCCTTCCTTCCACTGAACTCCTGTTATTTCATTTTATTTTATTTTATAATTTTATTTGCAAGCAGAGAGAGGTAGAGAAAAGAAGACAGACAGAATAGATGCACCAGGGCCTTCAGCCATTTCAAACGAATTTCAGATGCATGTGCCCCTTTGTGCATCTGGCCTTGTGTGCGTAATGGGGAAACAAACCTGGTTCATAAGGCTTTGCAAGCAAGCACCTCAACCATCGAGCCTTCTCTCCAGCCCCGCTTTTTATTATTTCTAGTGAACCTTGAGCTAAGAATGTTTTTTACATTTGAAGAATGAAAAAGAGAAGGGAAAGTGCACACTTGTACTATATAAATACATGTATAATCTGCCATCTTCACTGTGAACATGCCAAAATCTAAAGCACGGGGGGGGGGGTGCCATGCAATTCCTCCACTGCAGAAGTATAAACCACAAATTGTATGAGGAAGAGTCTATCTGAACAAAGAGAAAAAAATATTTAAACCTGGGCTGCGGGGTGTATGCCTAGAATTATAAAACTCAGGAGTCAGAGGCAGGAAAAGAACTACAAGTTCAAGACCAGACTGAGTTAAATAATGAGTTTCGGACCAGCCAAGGTTATATAGCAAGACTCTGTCTCAAAAGAGAAAGAAAAGAATTAAAAACAAGAAATGAGCTGGGCATGGTGGTGTACGCCTTTAATCCCAGCACTTGAGAGGCAGAAGTAGGAGGCAGAGGATTGCTGGGAGTTTGAGGCCACCCTGAGACTACATATTGAATTCCAGGTCAGCCTGGGGCTAGAGTGAGACCCTACTTTGAAAAACAATAAGCAAACAAATAAAAAAGGAAAGAAGAAAAGAAATGAGGGCTGGCTAGTTTGCTTGGTGGGGAACGTGCTTGCTACACAAGTGTGGGGACCCGAGTTCAGATCCCACCACCCACATAAATGCTGGGTGTGGTTGTGGGCACCTGTAATCCTGAGCTGGCTAGCTAGACTCACTGAATCAGTGGGCACTGAGCTCAAATGAGAGGCCCTGTCTCAATAAATAAGGTGGAGATGTATAGAGGAAGATTCCTGACTTCAACTTCTGGCTTCCACACACATGTCCAAACACATATGTGCATACCCACACATATGTGCTCCTATACACACCACACATTAAAAAGAAGAAGAAGAGGAGGAGGAGGAAGAAGAGGAAGAAGAAGAAGAAGGGGCTGTAGAGATGGTTTGGCAGTTGAAGCACTTGACTGCAAAGCTAAGGACTCATGTTCTACTCTCCAGATCCTACTTTAGCCAGAGACACAAAGGTGAGGCAAGTGCAAGGTCACACATGCCCACTAGGTGGCACAAGTGTCTGGCCTACGATTGCAGTGGCTGGAGGCCCTGATGTGCCCATTCTCTCTCCCTCTGACTCTCTCTTTCTAAATAATAAAATAAAAATAAAAAAGAAGAAGATACTGGAGAGATGACTCAGTGGTTAAGGCACTTGCCTACAAAGCCTAATGACCCTAGTTCTATTCCCCAGTACTCGCATAAAGCCAGATGCAAAAAGTGGCAAATGCATCTGTGTTCATTTGCAGTGGCTGGAGGCCCTGGCATGTCCATTCTCTCTATCTGTCTCTATCTCTCTCTGCTGGCAAATAAATAAATAAAAATATTTTTAAGAAGAAAAATATTTTTAGCACTCTACTAATTAGCATTTATTACTCTAAGGAGCCCATGGGAGAGACATATTTCTTAATGATGTTGTGGTGAAAATAAATTTTTGAAAAGTATATTATCTCCACTATATGCAGCCAAAGGAATCTTACTTGTGAAGATAGTTACGAAGGGATGGTAATTACTGGACATTACGATCATTGCAGTCTCAGGGCTTTCCTTCTATGTGTCAATTATAGCCTGGATTCATTGATTATCTCAGGAGAGCTATCATTTTACAAGTGAGGCCATCAGACTTCACCTGTCAGAAAAATCTTTCAGTGACTCACAAGGCAGGAAGAGGAAGCAAAACCAGCCCTCATCAGCTTTATCAAGATGGTGGAGATAAAATCATGTCTAGTTTACAGCTGACACAAGGCATGCTGTTTGTGAATACCAAGAGAGCTTTGGGCAGCAATTCACCACAGGGTGATCACTGCTCAAAATGGCTTCAGACAGATGATAAAAGGAATCTTGATTGAGGATGATAGGGCCACGCAAACAATGCTTTCTGAAATATGTAATTATAGGATGCTTCTTTCCAAGCGCTTACCAAATATACCAACAGGCACACAGGAACAGCATGAGGATGAATCATCAGTAGCTACCACCCAACATATTTCCATGAACAGACTAAATTATGAGGCTATGGTATATGCAGGGAAGGGAAAGACATTTTCTTCAGTGGTGTAGCCATCAATAAGTGCCCATGCATCAGTAAATAACCCTTCACTCATGTTCATGGGAACCACCCTAATTAAACTCCCTGGATCATGAAAAAAAAAAAAAAAAAATAGATGATACCAGGGCTATGGAGATGGATCAGTGGATAAAATGCTTAAGCCTCAATGCCTGAGTTTGTCCCCAGGCCCCACGTAAAAAGCCAGCAGTTGTGGTGGACTTCTGTAATCCCAATACACTGATAATGCTGACGCCAGCAAGATGGGAGATGGAAAGAGGAGAATTTCCCATAACTCACTGCAAGCGCAACAGAAAGACCAGCAGCAGAGCAAGATCCGGGGAAACCCTGCCTCAAGGTGGAGAAGCAAGGACAAGCTTGGCAGTCCTCCTGTGACCTCCGCGCCCGTGTAATTCCACACATGCCTGCACTCACACACGTGAACATATCGCACACGCACATACACACACACAATGAAAATATCTTTTATAAAAAGACATGAAAACAGAGGGGAGCTAGTTGGAAAGGGGTTCAGTTGGGCAAATAAGATTAATGAGGGAGTAAAAATGACCTAAATGTGTGTGTGTGATAACTGAATTCAAAAGGAGAAGCATGGAAGAGGTCAAATGCATAGAAACAAAAAGTAAACTGGGGCGTGGTGGCACATGCCTCTAGTCTCAGCACTAGGAAGGCAGAGGTAGGAGGATTGCTGTAAGTTCAAAGCTATCCTGAGACTACATAATGAATTCCAGATCAGCCTGTGCTAGAGTGAGACCATACCTCAAAAAAAAAAAAAGAAAGAAAGAAAGAAAGAAAGAAAGAAAGAAAGAAAAGTAAAAAGAAAGAAAGTAGAATGGTGATTACCGAGAGTGAGGAAAATGGGAAGGTAGATGTAGGTCCAAGGGTACAAGGTTGCAGTTCTCTTGAATGAGTAAGTGTGAAGACCTAATGTACTGATGACTATAGTTAATGGTACTCCTACCCAGGAAGATAATAGCCATTACCTTCTGTGTTTGTGTCCCTCTCTTCAATACACATACGTACAATGAAACATCCTGTTGCACATCTTATGCACAAAAAAAATTGTTTTAAAACTGTTGGGGATGCTGGAGAGATTGCTTAGTGACTAAGGCACCTGCCTATGAAGCCTTAGAACGCATGTTCAACTCTCCAGGTCCCACATAGCCAGATGCAGTGATGCAAGCATGCAATGTTGCACATACGCCACAAGGGGGCGCATGCATCTGGAGTTTGTGCAGCTGAAAGGCTCTGGTGCGTCCATTCCCTCTCCCTCTCTCTCTCTCTGTGTGTGTGTGTGTGTGTGTGTGTGTGTGTGTGTGTGTGTGTGTGTGTGTGTCTGTATCTCTCTCTCAAAAATAAAATACTAAAAAAAGGTGAGGGGAACTATATAGTACATGCAAAAACATATATTCAGCTAAGCAAGCATGGTTGGCTGCCAGTTTCAGAACTGATAACTCAGGCTTGGAAACTCTCTGTCCCCATAAGTGAATGGATGCCCAGCCTAGCATGCAAGTCTTACTAACACATTTATAAATTATCTGAGGCTTTGTGCCCATAGCATGCAACCACCCTCCTCAACCATAAAGCACACCGCTGCAGATCCTCCCTCAGGATTCCCCCTCAGGCTCCTGTCACAGAAGTAGATATGTCACCAAGAGAACAGGACGGAAGTGAGCTTCCTGAATCAGGTGAAGAAGAGCAGGCCTCGAAGCTGGAGAAAGGACTATGGGACATGGTGGCTCTTGCCTATAATCTTAGTACTTGGGAGGCTGAGGCAAGAGGATTGCTGTGAGGATCTCCTGGCTTTGTGATCTTAGGTGTTTAGTCCCCAAATCAATCTTTATTGCCTTGATTGTGTCCCCTTCTCTCTGCCCCATTGCCTATGCTAGGCTTTCACCATCTGTCACCTGGATTACTAGAAGTAACCTGTGACTTAGCCAGCTATGGTTGCTGTGACAAATGACCACAAACTTAATAGCTTTTAAAAAATACAAGTGTGAGCCAGGCGTGGTGGTGCACGCCTTTAATCCCAGCTCTCATGAAGCAGGGGTAGGAGGATCGCCAAGAGTTCAAGGCCACCCTGAGACTTCATAGTGGATTTCAGGTGAGCCTGAGCTAGCACAAGACCCTACCTCAGAAAACCAAAAAATGAAAAAAAAAAAAAAAAGATGGGCTAGAGAGATGGCTTAGCTGTTAAGGCACTTGCCTGTGAAGCCTAAGGATGCATATCCTACTCTCCAGATCCCACAGATCCCATGTAAGCCAGACACACAAAGGTGAGGCAAGGGCAAGGTCACACATGCCCACTAGGTGTCTGATGTGCAATAGTAGTGGCTGAGGCCCTGGTATGCAAATTCTCTCTCTCTCAAAAATAAAAAGTTTAAGCGTGCAGAGCTGGAGAGATGGCTTAGCAGTTAAGGTACTTGCCTGCAAAGCCAAAGGACCCAAGTTTGATTCCTCAGTACCCATGCAAAGCCAGATGTACAAGGATGCATTTGCATCTAGAGTTTGCAACATCTAGAGAACCTGGTGCACTCATTCTCTCCCTCCCCATGCCTTGCTTTCTCTCTCCCTCTGACTCTTTCTCTCTCTCTCAAATAAACAAATAAATTACAAGTGTGGACTGTGGAGATGGTTCAGTGGGTAAGATGCTTGCTGCACAATTCTGAGTGTCTGAGTTCAGATCCCCAGGCCCCCCATAAGAGCCAGAAGCTGTGATGAGCCTCTGAAATCCCAGTGTGTCTGTGACAAGAACGGAGGCAGAGACAGGAGAATTTCCCTAAAGTTCATAAATGGAGAACAATGGTGAGACACCCTTCTTCAAAATGATGACTGGGCTGGAGGGGTGGCTTAGCAGTTAAGGCATTTGCCTGCAAAGCCAAAGGACCCAGGTTCAATTCCTCAGGACCCATGTTAGCCAGATGCACAAGGGGGCACACGTGTCTGGAATTCATTTACAGTGGCTGGAGGCCCTGGCACGCCCTTCTCTCCCTCTCTCTCTATCAATAATTAATTAATTAATAATAAATAAAATATTTTTAATGATGACTGACCCAAAAGTTGTCCTCTGACCTCCACAGGTGTGTGAACCTGCACTAGCACAAATGCACACGAACACACACACACAGCAAATAAATAATGAATCTTTAAAAATAAAAGTGTATTATCTTGCAGTTTGGAAAGCCAAAAGTCCAAAATGCATCTCACTGGGCTGTAGGCAGCACAGGCTAATGGCTCACACCAGATCACCTCAGCAGTTGAGAAGCTAGGGCAAGAGGACTGCTGGGGATCCAAGGACAGCCTGGAGGACAGAGTAAGACTCCGCCTCAAAACACAAACACACTAATTAAAGAGCAAGGTGTGCGCAGGCCACATTCCTTCGGAAGGCCCTAGGGGAGAATGTTGGGGAGCCCGCCCTCATTCCTTGGCTCCTGACTCCTTCCAAATCTGTCAAATTCTGACCTGGGCCTCTGTCCTGAGAGTCCACTGTTCCCACTCAGATGGTCCAGAATGATCTCCCCCATCTCAAAGCCAGCTTATAGGCAGCCTCAGTCTGCAGTATTGTTGTCCCTTTGCCAAGAAACTAACATACTCACAAGTTCTGAGGATTAGGACATGGACATCTTAGAGGGGTAATGAATCAGCCTCTTAAAGGGACTCTGAAAATTCAGTCTTGCTCCTTCTAGAACATTCTTCCACTATTGCCAAAAATCAAACAGTATTTTAATGCTTTTGTTTAAAAATCCCATTCTGCCCCCAGTCTCCTATGCGAAAGCACAGACTCCCCACCCAGGGAAGGGGTTTCTGAGGGACAGCCCTGCCTCCTGATGCTCCTCCCACATGATTGTGACTTTAGGGGTACAGGACAATTTGAAAATAAGACTGCCCCCTAAATTAGGCTGGTCAAGTTGCAATGAGGCCTACATGTTAATATTTGAAGCCAGCAACAAAACCACGCTATTCATACCTCATTCCTTTGCACAAACGGTTCCCACTGACTTGCCCTCCACAGGGAACTTCGAAGAACTGATATCCAGCTTCATGACCTGTGAAATACTCAGGACATAGCTACACTAAAGAGTAGTTCACAAGTTGTCAAAAGTTCACATCTATCCAGATATGTTTAATTTATTTAGTTAGTTATGTTGTGGCATGTATATGTGTATGGATTTGTTTGTGTGCATGTGGAAGCCAAAGGCCAGTGTTGAGTATCTTCCTCAGACATGCTCCACCTTATTTATTTATTCATTTATTTAAGAGAGAAAGAGAATGGATGCAGCAGGGCCTTTAGTCACTGCAAATGAACTCCAGAGACATGCACCATCTTGTGCATCTGGTTTACATGAGTATTGGGGAATTGAACCTGGGTCCTTAGGCTTTCAGGCAAGTGCCATAACCACTAAGCCATCTCTCCAGCCCCCAACCAGATATCTTCTTTTATGTTTTGTATGTGTATGCACGTGAGTGTGGTGTATGTGTGTATGATGCGTGTGTGTGAGTGCTATAAAACACATGTGGAGGGCAGAGGACAACTTCAGTTATAGGTCCTTGCCTCCCACCTTGTTCAAACAAGGTGGATTTTTGTTGTTGTTGTTCGTTGCTTCTTTTGCCAAGCTCATTGGCCTGAGTATTTCTAATGCTCCTGTCTCTGTCTCCCGTGTCACCGCAGGCTGGCTGGGATTACAGACATAGCCCCCTATCAGCCTCGAACATGGGTGCTGGGATCTAAGCTGCTGGTCCTCCTGCTTGCACGGCAAGCGCTTTATCAACTGAGCCATCTCCCTAGCCCACATCCTATGTTTGGTCTGCTAAATCTGGCTACCATAAAAAGGTTCCTTCCTAAGCGCCACATGTTCTCTCTCATATGTGGATCCTAGCTACAGATGATTGGGCTTCTGCGTGAGAAGGAAAATACTTAGTAGCAGAGGCCAGTAAGTTAAAAAGGAGACATAAAGGGAAGAGAAAGGAAGGGAGGAGGGTACTTAATAGGTTGATATTGTGTATATATAAGTACAATGATTGAGATGGGGAGGTAATATGATGGAGAATGGAATTTCAAAGGGGAAAGTGTGGGAGGGGAGGGAGGGTATTACCATGGGATATTTTTATAATCATGGAAAATGTTAATAAAAATTGTGAAAAGAAAAAAAATTTTTAAATAAATTTTTAGCCGGGCGTGGTGGTGCATGCCTTTAATCCCAGCACTTGGGAGGCAGAGGTAGGAGGATCGCCGTGAGTTCGAGGCCACCCTGAGACTCCATAGTGAATTCCAGGTCAGCCTGGGCTAGAGTGAGACCCTACCTCAAAAATCCAAAAAAAAAAATAAATAAATTTTTAAAAAAAGGTTCCTTCTGGATACATCTTTGGGCTCTTCTTAGACGCAATCCACACCCCGGTCCTTGTGCCTGAGGATCCATGACCCTGGACCTCCTTGGCTCCTTATCTGCTCTCCGCACTGCCCTGCACCCAACTCACTGGACACATTTGTTAGTATTGGTTGCTGCACGAAGGTCTGACCCACATTTTGTATCTTGCCACTCGCTGCAGAAAATATAGAAAATCAGCCAAGCATGGTCGCCCACGCCTTTAATCCCAGCACTTGGGCGGTAGAGGTAGGAGGATCACCATCAGTTCAAGGCCAGCCTGAGACTCTATAGTGAATTCCAGGTCAGCCTGGGCTAGAGTGAGACCCTACCATGAAAAACAGAACAAAAAAAATTTAAATATAGAAAATCCAGTTAAGCAAAAAGAAAAGCAATCACTCAACTGTGATTATTGATGTTATTAATCATACTGGCATGATTCTACTTTTTTGTTCGAGACAAGGTTTCTCACTGAGCCTAGAGGTAGGCAATGCCAAAAAACTAGCCAACCAGGCCCACCCAGCTTTTACATGAGTGCTGGGGATCCGAACTTGGCTCCACTTTACCCACAGAGCCATACCTACGATCTTTCTGCTGATCCTCTCGTGAAGAGGTTACGCCTAAAGTGACCACTGTGACAGCAAGTTAGACTCTCTTCTTATCCCATCTGTCTACTTCCAAACAAGACCACATCAGTAACAAAGTGACCTCAGACAGAAGACCCGGGTCCCCAAGGATATCACCCTCCCATTGCACACACCCCCGACCCATGTAAGGAATTTGTGTATAGCATGGCAACAGTTTTAATCAAAATTCCAAAAAGTTCTAAACTCATCAAGCTCTGTTGTCCTCAGCCTCTTTCTTGTTTCAGGATGACAGTGAAATCAGATTACAAAAATGGATCCTTCTTAAACCACAAATCCATCTGAAATGGACTCATTTCATGCTTGATAAATTTCAAGGCCCAATTATTTTGCAATTATATCAAAGTAGATAAATGTCAAGCATTATCATAAACATAACCAAAAGTTATCTTTGATTTTTCTATCCCTGCCTCCCAAGAATACCCCAGTAATAGGATACTTGGGGAAAATGCTGGGTCTAAAGTAATATATAGATTGACAGGTTAAAAATTCTGCCTATTATCTTAAACTACTTACAAAGAAAAAGAGGGCTGAGATGGTGGTGCGCACCCTTAATTCCAGCACCCAGGAGGCAGAGATAAGAGGAGTGAGTTTGAGGCCATGCTGAGACTACATAGTGAATTCCAGGTCAGCCTGGGCTAGATTAAGGCCTTACCTCAAAAAAGAAAAAAAAAAAAACAAACGGGCATGGTGGCACATGCCTTTAATCCCAGCACTCAGAGGCATAGGTAGGAGGATTGCCATGAGTTCGAGGCCACCCTGAGACTCCATAGTGAATTCCAGGTCAGCCTGGGCTAGAGTGAGACCCTACCTTGAAAAACCAAAAAAAAAAAAAAAAAAAAAAAAAAACCAAGAAAGTGCTTGCCTATAGCCAATCTTCTCAGGGATTTTAACAAGCTCAAGAAGGAAAGGTGCATTTCCACCAAAGCTAGCAAGGTGTGGTGCTACATGCCTGTAATTTCAGCCTCTTAAGGCTGAAGCAGTAGGGTCTCAAGTTTTAGGCAACCTTGGGTAACAAAGTGAGACCCTACCTCAGAAAAGCAAAACTCGGACTGGAGAGGTGGCTCAGTAGGTAAGACCACTTGCTGTGTACTCACGAGTGTCTGAGTTTGATCCCCAGCACCCACGTGAAAAGCTGGTGCAGCCACGCATGCCTGTGACCCCATCACCGAGCAGGATAGAGGCAGGAGGCTCCCTGGGGCTTGGTGGTCATCCAGTATAACTAGAAAAAGAAACAGTGAGTCCCAGCTTCTGTCTCAAGGAAATAAGATGGAAGAACCGTGCAGGAGGACACACCATGTCTTTCTCTGGCCTCTACACATCTGCCCACAGAGCACACGCACGCACACACACAAATACAAAGTAGACAGAATGAATGCTTGATAAATGTTTATTGGATAAATAAGTGAATAATCACCTGTACCCCACAGCTGCCAAAGCACACCTTAGTTGCAAATGTTAAGTGCACACCCCCATCCCCTTGAAAGCAAAGAAGCGCACCAAGCGAAGGGCCGGAGGCCGCGGAAGAGGCGCCGGGAAGCCCGCGTTCTGACCGCTGCCTCCAAGGTGTCTCTTAACCGCAGGTTCTTGTTTCCTTTGGCATGGCCAGATGCAATTTCCCATTTTTAGAACAATGCTCCAAGGAACAGTCACAAAAACAACCTTCAGAAGGGGGGCACTTTTCTTCCTGGCCACGGCTACAGCCCTGGAAAACAACAACAAAGGCATTTTTATGTGAACCGCTCTCTGCTTCTCTCCATAGAATCAGGAGGCTGTTCACTCTGCACAGGCTGCAGAAAGGGTCTCCCCCTCCCCACCTTTGGCAGAACCTCAAAACAAACTTGCACTCAGCAGAAGGCATTGGAAAGTGGCACGGTTGGTTCTGTGTGGGTCTGGACCTGCCTCCCCTTGTGTGGTTTCCACGTAGCTAAGGTGGAACGGAAACTGTGGGAGGCCAGCGGGTGTCCTCTGGGTGCCCTGTACAAGTCCAAGAGCCGAAGAGGACAACGTGTTCTTGGGAGCATCCAAATAGCCGAAGGTAAGGACTAGGAGGAGATTAGCCCCCGCTAGCAGCAGCTGTTTCATGGGTTATGGATACAGCTTCGTGGTGGACACTCGCCTGGCATACTCGGAGTCCTGGGTTCAATGGAAGGAAGCGAGGGAAGGAGTAAGGGAGTAAGCGAGGGAGCAAGGAAATGAGAAAAGGAGGGAGGGAGGGAGGGAAGGAAGGAAAGAAGGGAATGAGGGAGGGAGGGGGAAGGAAAGGAGGAGAGACCACTGGGACTAGAACTTAGAGCTATCGTGTGCTAGGCAGTATTCTAGTACTCAAGTAGTGAGCTATGTCCCCAGCCTTTTTTATTTTTGAAACAGGGTCTCACTAACTCGCTAGGGCTGACTTCTAATTTTTAATCTTCCATCTCAGCCTCCTGAATAGCTGGGCTTACAGACAAAACACCATGTCCCACTGGTTTACTTCTCCTCTTTTTTTTTTTTTTTGCACACATGTATGTGTGTGCATGATCACATGTGTGTACACATGGAGGGTGCACATGTATGTTCAGGCCACTATCCACCTCATATATTTTTAAATATTTATTTATTTATTTGCAGGCAGAGAGAGAGAGAAAGAAGAGAGGCAGACAGAGAGATTGAGCACACAAGGGCCTCCAGCCACTGCAAACAAACTTGAGATGCACGTGCCACTTTGTGCATCTGGCTTTACACGGGTACTAGAGAATCAAACCTGGGTTGTTAGACTTTGCAGGCAAGCACCTTAACCGTTGAGCAATCCCTCCAGCTTATATTTTGAGACAAGGTCTCACACTGAACCTAGGGCTCACCACTTGGGCCAGGCTGGCTGGCCAGTATGCTCAAGAAGTCCTTCTGTCTCCACCTCCCAAGCACTGGGGTTAAAGGGATGCATCACCACGTGAGCGCTAGAAACCCAAACTCACATCCACCTTCCAGACTGAGCCATCTCACCAGCCTCCAGGTTTATTTTTCTTACTCTTGCTTTATATGGCATCTTTCTCCAGAGAGGAAGACAAATGATACGTTATTTCTATGAAAAGCAAGTTGAATACAGAAACTAACTGTGACAGGCTCTTGTGGCTGTGCTCCTATGGAAATGACTGTCTGAGTCACTGGCTTGTCCAGCCAGTTATGCCAAGTTGTCATGCGGGATCACAGTCATCACTGCCAACATGTCAACATTGCTGAAATTCCATAGAAGATGTTCCTGACAGGGGGGCTGGTATCTGCCACAGTGAACCGACCAGGAAGAAGGAAAGCGCGTCCTTAATCCTCTGTGCTGGTGATTTTTCTGTTTACTACAAGAAGTAACTCAGATAACTCACTATACAGAGATTTATTGGGAGTCATGATTTGAGAGGGCCAGGCCCAGAGGGGACAGGCCCATCCATGGTGAAGGAAGCAAAGGGCTCAGTTTGTGACCAGGAAGCTGAGAAGTGGGGGTCAGGTGAAGCTAAGATCCCACAACTCCTTTGAGGATATGCCCCAACGAGCTAAAGCCCTCTTACCAGGCTCCATCTCCTAAGAAAGCTTCCATCACCCTGCACAGAAGCACCCTGGGGACCAAGCCCGTGGGGTGAACTCAGCATTCAAACTGCAGCAATCCTCAGCACTGGTTTGCCCGGAAGGCCAAAGCTTAAACTCCGCTCACCCCAGCTGGGACCGCTTTGCCAACACAGCCTTTCATAAACCCTGTGCTGTGCACCCCGTTTCCTCCCTAAAATTTCCCTTTTGTCGTCATTTGTCGGATCATTTATTGCTTGTAGAGGACTTACACATTTGCCCTTCGTGCACGTGTCTGTGTGTGTGCACGCCCCCGTGTATTCACATGCAGATGGAGGTCAGATGTGGACATTGGGGGTGGGGGGTCTTCCCCAGTCACTCTTCACCTTCTTCTTTGAGACAAGGCTTCTTGCTAAACCTAGAGCTACTCGATTTGGCTAGTTGAACCAATCAGTAAGACCCTGCCTCCTCTTCCTCAGAGCTGGAATTACAGATGTGTGCCATCTCACTCCACGTTTCTTTTTCTTTCTTTCTTTCTTTCCTGAGGTAGGGTCTCACTATAGCCCAGGCTGACCTGGAATTCACTATGGAGTCTCAGGGTGGTCTCCAACTCATGGCGATTCTCCTACCTCTGCCTCCTGAGTGCCGGGATTAAAGACGTGTGCCACCACGCCCAGCTCACTGCGCATCTTACGTGGGTTCTGGGGATCCAAACTCAGGTCTCCACACTTGCTCAGCAAGCACTTTACCCACAAGCTGTCACCCTAGCCTGAATTTGCTTTGTAAATCTTTTCTTCCAGTGTGTCTCATTCCCTAAAATAGAGTTTCTCAGCCTCACTCTTTTTTTTTCTTTTTTTCTTTTTCTTTTTTTTTTTTCTGGTGGGGAGTTACAGGACACACAGCTTTCCTTACTTCTTGTTCCTGCCTCTTACTCTTCACTGTACATCAAAGGGCCTGAAGGAAAAACAAGGGGGTGGTAAAGAAGCAGAATCATCGATTTTTCAAACTTAAAGGGGTCTAAGATATGATCTAATGCAACCCCCTCATTTTAGAGATGAGGAAACGGATCCTGAGATGGGCGGGAGAGGATGTGTCAGAGCTGAAAATGTGGGGGACCAGGTGCCAGGCCAAACAGGAAGTCAAAATTCCAGGGCCTGCAGCAGAATTTCCAGTCCCACTGGAAGCTGGTATTGCTACACACAGCTCCCTCCAAACCTCTCTCCCCTTCCAGAACCAGAGCAAGCGACAGGCCCAGATCCAATAAGCCCCCAGCACATACGTGCCAGTGTCCATCCCTAGAAGCCCATGCCCAAGCCTCAAGTGGACAAAAGTGACCACTAATTACATCAGGGATATTTTGTGACTCACACCATGACCACATCTTAGTTCAGTCCTATAATCATGAGGGAAAAGATGGTCATGTCACCTGGCCACACCTGTCCCAGTGAAGACAATAGAGGACAAGAGAGTGGGAAGGAGCCTGGAGACAGAGCCGGCCCTGGCCCTTCCTCGGTCCAGGAAGATGTCAAGATTCCCAGGGCAGTAACGACTCAGCCAGAGCCTCTGCTGTTGTTTGTTCCCTCACAGGTTCATGTGCTGTAAGCCTGGTTCCCAAACTCATAGTTTTTTTTTTTTTTTTTTTTTTTGAGAGCGACAGACACAGAGAGAAAGACAGATAGAGGGAGAGAGAGAGAATGGGTGCGCCAGGGCTTCCAGCCTCTGTAAAGGAACTCCAGACGAGTGCGCCCCCTTGTGCATCTGGCTAACGTGGGACCTGGGGAGCCAAGTCTCGAACCGGGGTCCTTAGGCTTCACAGGCAAGCGCTTAACCGCTAAGCCATCTCTCCAGCCCCCAAACTCATAGTTTTAAGACATGGTGGGATCTTTAAAAAATATAAGGCCTCAGGTTAGAAAGATGGGCACTTGCCTGCAAAGCCTGCTGGCCCAGGTTCAGTTCCCAAGTACCAATGTAAATCCAGATGCACAGAGTGGCTCATGTTCCCAGAATTCATTTGCAGCAGCCAGAGGCCCTGGCACACCCATACTCATTCTCGTTCTCTCTCCCTCCCTCTCCTAAAAAGAAAAAAAAAGAAAAAGAAGAGGCCAGGTTGGACATGATTAGGTCATGGGGATACCATATTCAAAAATTGGACTAATGTCTTCTCTAGAGACTGGGTTAGAGCTGAATGTGGTAATCCAAGCACGCGGGAGGCAATGGTAAAAGTTCCAGGCTATCCTGAGCTACGTGAGGAGGAGGAGGAGAGAGAGTTTTCTCAGGTGGATTGAGTCGTGGAAGTAAGGTGGTTCTCAGGAAGCTATAGCATTTGCCTGAGGAGTGGGTCTCTCTTGCACACATGCGTCTTTCTCACAAGCCCACCGCCCCTTTCCCTGCCCGTGATATGACACAGCACACGGCCCTGACCAGCCTTCAGAACCATAAGCCCAAATGGACTTCTGCTCTTTATACTTACCCAGCCTCAAATATCTCGTTATGACCACAGAGACAGACTAGCACACCTTTCAAGTGGGTGTGAACATTAGGTGAGCCCTTAGTATGCACTAAACTTGGGTCTAGGTACTTTTTAGATACATGAGTTCAACTCACCCTCACTGAGCCCACAGAAGGAGCCAGTGTGATTTTGCCATGTTAGACATGCTGACAGGAAGCCTGGGGACTTATCCCTGGAAGACATTTTTGCTGTGTTTGTTTGTTTGTTTGTTTGTTTGTTTGTTTGTTTGTTTGTTTGTTTGTTTGTTTGTTTTGAGGTAGGGTCTTGCTCTAGTCCAGGCTAACCTGGAATTCTCTAGGTAGCCGCAGGGCCATCCTCCTACCTCGGCCTCCCAAGTGCTGGGGTTAAAGGCGTGTGCCACCATGCGTGGCTATTATTTTTGTTTATTTCTGAGACAAGACCTAACTCTGAAAGCTCAGACTGGCCTGCAGCTCCCTATGTAGCCCTGGTTTGCTGGAAATCATGGTCAATTCTCCCATCTCAGCTTCCTAAGTACTGGGATTACAGGCATGAGTCGCCATACCCAAACAGTATCACGTCTAAAAGATGACTGACCCCTGCTATAGGCCGGGGTCACTCCTCACTCACTTCCTCACCTACCATCCTCATAATGTCTTTCCTGGTACAACCCTACAGCCTGAAGGTCACAGTCACACATCCCTTTTCAGTCTTTTATTCCTTTTTATATATAAGTTCCTCGCCTGTTTTTGTTTGTTTGGTTTTGTTTTTTTGAGGTAGGGTCTCACTCCAGCCCAGGCTGACCTGGAATTCACTATGGAGTCTCAGGGTGGCCTCAAACTCACAGGATCCTCCTACCTCTGCCTCCCCAGTGCTGGGGTTAAAGGCGTGCGCCACCACGCCCCGCTAGTCCCTCACTTTTGAAGCTGCTCTTTCATCTGGTGATGAAAGTCTGATAGATGTTCCGTGTGAGGACAGCGAGAAAGGAGGAGACCCGCCCTATGCCGCAGACACGTCAGCCCTGGGCCTTCTGCTCCCAGCGGGCCTTCAAGACCCCGGCTGTGGACATGTCAGCGCAGGGCAGGACATCCCCCTCCCCAGGCACGGTCCTCGATCTGAACTTGCCAGAAAGCTGTTCTCATGAGCCACCACCGCTGCCCTGATGCCGGGGTCATGCTGGCACAAAGTGGCCCCTTGGCTCCAGATGTAGGTGCCATGGGGAGTCATGTGGCTCTGTGCCCCTCTTAAACCACCTGAGTCCTCAGAGCCCTGGTGGTATGGGAGAAGTTTAAAATAATGCTTGTAGATGAGATGGAGGACAGGACAGGACAGGACAGGCCGGGGCAGGTGGCACGTGGGGGGACTTGTTCTACCAACACTGCACTGTCACTGGCAATGCTTAAAGGATGTTAAGCGCCCTCTGCCCTGCAAGTGCCATCCATTGTGTGTTCACGGATGCCAGGTCTTCTTTGAGGCTGGGTGGGTGCCAAGGAAGCCGAGCCCCACTATTGGGCCATTGTTCTCTTAAAAGAAGATCTCGAAAGCAGAAGGAAATGAGAAACAACCACACAGTGAATACCAGATTCTCCTTCCTCCCTGCTTTGGCTGCCAAGGGCTGTGCAGAGCTGGCTGACAGAAACACTCCTCCCAGTGCAGCAAAAGGCTGGCCCCAAAGCCTTGAATGTTCTCTATTTATTTCCAGTGTCCCTGTCCCTTCTCTAGCTAGGTGCTGACCTAAGGCTTATTTTCCATGAGATACATCACGGTCAAGTTTCAGGCACTCCATGTCGGTGACTGACTGATTGCATCTGGGCAGATGTGACGGTTCAAGAGCGCAGGCACATTTCTAAACATTCTTGTTTAGAGTCCCACATTACAGGTGATGCAGCAGAATCCGAGTGGCCTGGGCTAAAGTCAGACACAACTGATTAGGGCAGTTTGATGGCACCCAGGGGACCTTGCTCCTCACTGGTTCTCAATCTCAACCATCCCCCAACAATACCAGAGGCATACACAGAGCCCTCCTCAGCTCTAAGTCCTACCCCACATGCCAGGTGAAAAGGGGGTGGCCTAGGAGAGAACATCTCATGTGAACTGAGCTCTTCTGAGCCAGGAGATGGCAATGATCCAGACTTGGAGCAGCTAACAAGAAAACGCACGGAGCTCACATTAGTCAGAACACTGTAGTATCTGAACATTCCTGCTAAGAACTTTTTCTTAAAAATTCACTTTTCTTTTCATGCCAGGGCCATTATTCATTTTAACATAATGTTGTGTTTTATGCCTCCTACGTAAGTAGACACCAGCTTTAAATGTTGTGGGATACTGAGCTCATATATCTAGTCAAACTTCTGTTTGCTTTTTGCTGCAGCCATAGCTACCATCTGAATAAATAGAGGAGAAAGATTTGGCTCCCGGTCCTACTAGCTGGGCCCATGCCATCATTTCCCAAAACAAAGGGGAGTAGATGCCAAACGTAAGGGACCAAGCGTAATGGTGACAGAAAAGCACCATCCTGTGCATCCAGAGGGCATGGAGCGGCCAGGATCCCCCAGGGAGTAGAGGAGGAGGATTGAAGGTATTTGATGATTCCCTGTGGGTATCCAGCACACACCATGACTGTAACAAGGAAGAGAGGAGAATGTCGGGTGTTCTCTATCACTCTTCTACCCTATTTCCTTGAAACAGTCTCTCACTGAACCTGAAGCTGCCATTTTTCAGCCAGACTGGCTAACCAGAGAGCCCAGCTCTCCTCCCCCCTCAGCATTGGGGTTATAAGCACACGTGGCCATGCCTAGCGTTCTACACTGGTACTGGAGATTGAACTCAGCAAGTGCTCTTACCCACTGGAATATCTCCGCAGCCCAAATCAGCCTATTTCCACATGAAAGCTGTGGGATGCTGTGTCACCACCCAGCCGCCCCATCCAACTGTCTACAGGGCGTCAGTCTTCTCAGGAGAGTCTCCTCACTAGGTCCAGTGACTCTGCACTTGATCTTATCTCTGTGTCCTTTGCAAAGCATGAGGATCAGCTAGCCCATCTTACTTCAAAACACTTCCCCTCTCTCCTGCTGACTCATTTCTCAGCCCATAAACATCTTCAAGTCAGCTCCAAACCAAGAAGTCTTCCTATATCTACCTCCTGCACCCAAGGATTGTCCCTCCCTCCTCTCTTACCTTTAAAAGCCAACTTCAGGGCTAGAGAGATGGATTAGTGATAAAGGCACTTGCCTGCAAAGCCAAAGGACTCAGGTTCAATTCCCCAGGACCCACATAAGCCATATGTGCAAGGTGGTACATGCATCTGGGGTTCATTGGCAGTGGCTGGAGGCCTCAGAGTGCCCATTCTCTCCCTCTCGCTCGCTCTCTTTCTTTCTCTCTCTCTTTCTCCCTCTCTTTCTATCTTTCTCAAATAAATAAAATAGTCAACTTTGGACTGGAGAGATGGTTTAGCAGCTAAGGCATTTGCCTGCGAAGCCTAAAGACCCATGTTTGACTCTTCAGATCCTTCGTAAGCTAAACACACAAGGTAAAGCAAGCACAGAAGGTCGTGCATGTGCACAAGGTGGTGCACGTGTCTGGAGTTCAACTTCAGTGGCTGGAGGCCCTGGTATGCCAATTCTCTCCCTCTCACACATTAAAAAAAAAATCCAGCCTGTTGGTCTTGCTTTGAAATAAATAAATAAATAAATACAAGTCCACCTTCATCTCCTGAACCTCCAGTTCCAATGTCCCTGTATCTGCAGTGAAACCCAATAGGTCTAGGGAGCTGCTTCTCAAAGGCCACAGATAGGTTCACAAGCATCAGGTCATGAGGCTGCTTCTCAGCCTCCATCCACTTCATCTCCCTGACTCAGCCCAGGAGAAACTCTCCCTGGTGAGGTGTGCATATGGCAAGCACTGTTCACTACTACCAAAGCCCTTCTCCTTGGAAAGCAGAATCCTTTTTGGCTAAGGACAAGAAAGTTATTCTTTGGGACCTATACAGTCCCTGGCCCAAGCTCAGATATGCATCCCTTCTTACCAATGAGGAATTGGGAGTGATTAGCTGGACCTAAGGATAACCCACCCCCCACCATCACCTGCATCCCACTAGTAAGAAGGACGTGAGGGGCATGTCTACTCTGTGCTGTCTGCTGATTCCCACCTTCAGACTCATGTGAGGAAGTGCTGCTCAAAGCTGAAGGAAGGTTGAGAGGACTTCAGTGACATTGATACTGAGCTTTGCAAATGGACAGCCATAGACCATGAGGAAAAAAAAAAATAAATAAAACGCCCCTTTTACCGAACCCTACTGTACAAACCTCACTGTACAGGTTTGCTATTACTTGCAGCCAAATGTAACCCATTGTATTACCCCTCCCTTGGTGACCGACACAACTCTTCTGTCCCTGGGGGTCAGCCCCTCTGCTCACCTCTTGAAATCAGTGCACTGCTAGCCCTGTGTGCTCCTGAAATTCCCCCCTCACCGTCTGCTGCTCATTAACCCAACAAATGCCATTGGCACTTCCTATATGCCAAGTTGGCCTCAAGGAGTTGACACTCTAGTTGGGAGAAAAACAACAAGATAAACAGACTTTCACCTTGTGAAGGATGTTAAAATGCCATGCCGAGCATGGTGGCACACGCCTTTAGTCCCAGCATCTGGGAAGCAGAGGTAGGAGGATCGCCATGAGTTCAAGGCCAGCTGAGACTACATAGTGAATTACAGGTCAGCCTGGGCTCCAGTGAGATCCTACCTTGGAAAACCAAATAAATAAATAATAAAGCCATAAGGAGCCAGGTGTGATGGCACACATCTTTAATGCCAGCCCTGGGGAGGCAGAGGTAGTAGGATCACTGTGAGTTCGAGGATCGCCTAAGACTACATAGTGAATTCAAGGTCAACGTGGGCTAGAGCAAGACCCTACCTTGAAACCTTCCCCCGCCTCCGCCAAAATAATGTCTAAAGAGCTACACAGAAACCTGCAATTTTGCACCTAACTAAGAAATAAAAGTCTTTAAGAAGAAGTTGAATGAAGGTACGCTGCACGGGTGGATAAAGCTGCTCCCAGAAGCCACAGGTCATTAAATGAGCAGTGATGGTCCTCCCAGCACCCCAGCTCCCACTTTACGAGTGGTCAGTGGTGGGGGCCCCTGTGGCCCCAAAACAGCATAAGCTATTGCCACTGCTCTTGGCTGCTCACCAGAACCACATGATGAGACCCTGTTGCTAAAGACGCCACACACTTTAGTTGCAGGACATAGAGAAATTAAGCTGGAATGGCTGGAGAGCGTTCATAATAAGGTGGTATGCAGGCAGCTGGGGGAGAGCTATCTACATCTTACACAGTTGTGTACCCTGTGCCCCATACTGCTTACCTACCAGGCAAGAAGTTCTCACTGGCTCAATAGTGGCATGGCTGTTATGGGGTATACCAACCACTTTCTGATTGAGTTTGAAGCCCACTCCACTGGACAGAACTCATGCCTGGAACCGTAACCTGGCCCAAAGCCCATGCCTGGAGAGGTCACAGGCCCTCGCGGAGAAGCTACTACTATTGTTTTCCTAAATTGACATGTTGTGCCTATTAAATTTTCCTGTAAATATTTACGCTTATGCCCATAGACTAACACTGCTCTTAGATGACGCCAGAGAAGCTTCTTTTTGCAGTGGGCAGTGGTTACTGCAGAGACTAATAACTGGTCAAAGTGCTGAGACTGACCGTTGAATGCTCAGCCTTGAATGGGTGTTGTAGTCAGATTCACATTGCTGCCAGAAATCATCTGGCCAAGAGCAGCTTTTGGGAAACAAAAAAAGGAGGGATTTATTTTGGCTTACAGACATGAGGGGAAGCTCCATCATGACAGGCGAAAATGATGGACATCACACCCTGCCAACATAAAGTGGACAATAGAATCAGGAGAGTGTGCCAAACACTGGCATGGGGAAACTGGCTATAACACCCATAAACCTGCCTCCAACAATATACTGACTCTAGGAGGCATTAATTCCCAAATCTCCATCACCTGGGAACCTAGCATTCAGAACACCTAAGTTTATGGGGGACACCTGAATCAAACCACCACATCCCACCCCTGGCCTCCATAAACTGATATCCATACATGATATAAAATACAATTCATTCAGTCCAATTTTAAAAGTCCCAATAGTTTTTATCAGACCTAATAATGCTCAAACATCCCCATAATCCAAAGTCTTTTAGCTGAGCCATAATACCAAAAAATCCCCTCAAAACCCATAAGGGCACAGAATAAACATTCACACTGTAAAAGATGGCATTGGACATAGCAAAGAAATACTCAACCAATAAAAGGTTTAAAATAACCAGGGCAAACATCAAAATCTGTAGCTTCAAGTCCAACAACTCTAGTCAGTGACAAATCTCCAAGTCCAATAATTCTAACCAGCAAAAAGTCTCTGGAGTTCCAATTCTGCCCCTCCAGCTAGGCTACTCACAATCCTGGAAAACTTCATCCAGCAGCTCTCCTTAGCAGCCGTCTCATGGTCCCAGCATCTCCACTGAGTCTCCACTGCAACCCACGGTTCATCCTCACAGCTCCATGGGGTCTCCATGCAGGCATCCAGCAAACCCACTTCACACTGCCTATGGTCACTTCCAAAACACAAGACCGTGTTGCAAACTCAATGATCCTCTCTTTCTGCATTTCTTATACTCCACAATACCAGGTAGGGTGCCAATTTGTTAATCCACGAGGGAATAAAATAGACTTTGAAGAACAGGATACTCCTTGAGCACTCAGGCCCCTTCAAAAGAGTCGACATTCTTCCTGTTGCCCCATTGCAGGTCAGCTGGCCCAATCTCAAAGGTTGTAATCTCTCAATTGCAGCTGGATGGGCAGCAGTTCACCCAAAGGTTTCATTTTTTCTGTGCCATATCCCTCTGCTCACACCAGTCTGTTTCTATGCAAAGCAACCCTGCACAACTTCTCAGGACACAGACATAACAGCAAGCCTCTCACAAACTGCTTCTAGCCCAGTCCAGACAAATTTCCTTTCCACCCTCATAAGCCAAACTTCACAGTCCATAGTTCTTACTGCATTCAGGTCTTGTAACTCTGACCAGAACAGTCCATCAAGCTGTACTTACAGCACTGCAAGGCATCTCTTAGGCCAAGGTTTCAAATCCTTCCACATTCCTCTTGAAAATCAGCTCCAAAAGGCCAAAGCCACACAGTCAGGTGTTTAGCAGCAATGCCACTCTCAGTACCAACATTACTGTTGTAGTCAGGTTGGCATTGCTGCCAGAAATCACCCAGCCAACAGCAGCTTTTGGGGGAAAAGGGGGATTTATTTTGGCTTACAGACTCAAGGGGAAGCTCCATCACGGCAGGCGAAAACAATGGCATGAGCAGAGGGTGGACATCACTTCCTGGCCTACATAAGGTGGACAACAGGAACAGGAGAGTGTGCCAAACACTAGAAAGGGAACACTGGCTAAAATGCCCATAAGCTCACCCCCAATAATGCACTGCCTCTGAGAGGCGTTAATTCCCAAATGATGGATCAGCTGGAAACCTAGCATTCAGAACATCTAAGTTTATGGGAGACACCTGAATCAAACCACCACAATGGAACATCTATATCAACTCGTCCCAGGCTCGGGGCACTTAAGAGGGTAGAAAGAATGTAGAAACCAGAGGAAAGAATGGAGTGTTATGGATTGCTATCTTATAGACATGATGTGTCTGTTGCACTCATGAATTCACAGCAACCATGGTTACCCGCACAAGACTGGGCCCCAGCAAAAGCCTGTCATGAATGGAGGAGAGGCTCATGGGCCCCCACCCCTCCCTGAGAGTCTATTGGTAGTTATGGGTTGCTTGGGGAAGCAGAGACATTTTCTTCAGTGGTAGCCACTGGTAAATTGTTCATACTCTTGTAAATAATCCCTCACCGATGCTCATATAAGAAACCATAATCAGGCTTATTGGGTCACAAGAAAGCATAAAAGTAGAAAGGGATATAATAGTTCTTTTTAATTGTCAACTTAATGGGATTTAGAATCACCATGGAAATAAAACAACTCTCTTGGCACATCTGGGAGAGAGTTTCTAGATTAATTGAGGTAGGGAAGAGGCACCATAAATGTGGGCAAAATGGCCACATTTCATTGGCCTGAATAGAAGAGAGAGAATGAACTGAGCATTATTCATCTCTCTCTTCTTCCTGACGGTAGACTCCGTGTGACCAGCCACCTCCCACTTTTATTGCATGCCTTCCCCACCATGATGAACCACAGTCCCTCAAGCTGTAAGACAGAATAAATCCTTTCTTCTTCCATTGTTTTCTGCCAGGTGTTTGGTCACAGCAATGAGAAAAGCAATTAATGCAGGTAACTAGTTTGAAGGAGGGGCCACTTCCTCTTCAGTGGGAGGGGGGCAAGAAAGGGTAATGGAGTTATATATGATCAAAATACGTAATATGAAGATGTCATACTGAAACCCATTGTTATATAATTAATATATGCTAATACATTTTTTCACATTGTGATTGGTGTATATTCTAAATGAAATGAATGTTGAAGAGGGAGTTAAACCTACTTAAGTGTGTATAATAAGCTAAAGTGGAACATTTAGGCTATTGTTGTTTTTAATATTTATTTATAAGAAGAGAGAGAACTTAGGTGTACCAGGGCCTCTTGCCACTGCAAATAAGTTCCAGACACATGTGCCACCTCTTACATCTGGCTTTACATGGGTACTAAGGAATTGAACACAGGATAACAGGCTTTCCAAGCAAATGCCTTAACCACTGAGCCATTTCCTCGTCCCACAGACCGATGTTTCAAGGATGAAAATGAGCATCCCAGACAGTGGGAACAATGGTTCAGGAGGAAGACCTGAGGAAAGAGACGATACATTATGGGGGCTGCGAGGATGTCAGTGATGCGAAAGAGAAATGGTGACAGAAGAGATGTTCGATGACAGAGATGTTAGATGTAGAACCTCATTAGCCATGGAAAGCCAGTCATTAGTAGTGTCAGTGATCAGATTTGTGTCCCTAAAAATCCCTGTAGCTGAAATCTGGAACTGGAGTGAAAGTGGGAGACAATATCAGTCCTGCAGGCAGGGGACGGTGGTGATCTGACCTGCAGGGATGGGACTTGGTGGTGATGGGAACAGAGGGCAGAAGGGAAATGCATGGAGGACGTGCTTTCTGTCCCGGAGCATGGGGGAGAGGCAGTCATGCAGGAGCTGGAGAAACGCACTCAAGAGTGAGGGAGGGAGCCAGGCGTGGTGGCACATGACTTTAATCCCAGCCCTTGGGAGGCAGAGGTAGGAGGATCGCTGTGAGTTCAAGGCCACGCTGAGGATAGAGTGAATTCCAGATCAGCCTGGGCTACAGTGAGACCCTACCTCGAAAAACAAAAATTAAATAAAAAGAATGAAGGAGGGGCTGGGGAAGTGGTTCAGTTGGCAAGGTGCTTGCTGTGCAAGCATAGGGACCTGAATTCGGATTCCCAGCACACTCTTCAATGCCAGACATGTGTGGCAGTCTGCCTGGAACCCCAGAACTCAGAAGAGAGAAAGAGGGGGGACCACTAGGACAAAGTGGCTAGCTAGACTAGCCGAATCAGCACGCTGTGAGTTCTAGTGAGAGACCCTGCCTCAATAAACAAGGAGGGGCCATGGAGGAAGACACCTGGACTCTGCACACATTCACACGTGAACGTGCATCTGCACACATGTGCAAGTATGCATACATGCATGCATACACACCACACACAGTGGCAGCTGGTGAAATGGTGAATTAAAGGCATTTGCTTGCAAAGCCTGTGGCCTGGACTCAATTCCCAAGTTGGACCCAAAAAGCAGCACAAGCATCTGATAATCTATTTGCAATGGCAAGACGCTCTGGCACAGGCATGCACGTAAATAAATACAATTTTACATTCTTTCTCTTTCTATCTGCCTCTCTCAAGCAAAACATTTTTAACTTAAAAAAAAAAAAAAAAAGGACTGGAGAGATGGCTTAGCAGTTAAGGTGCTTGCCTGGAAAGTCTAAGGACCCAGGTTCAATTCACCAGTCCATGTAAGCCAGGTGCACAAGGTGGCGCATGTGCCTGGAGTTGGGTGACACCCATTTCTCTCTCTTTCTCTCTCTTCTTCTTCTTCTTCTCTCTCTCTCTCTCTCTAAATAAATAAATAAATAAAATACTTTTTAACTTTTAAAAAAAATTAAAAGGAGGGCTGGAGAGATGGCTTAGCAGTTAAGCGCTTGCCTGTGAAGCCTAAGGACCCCGGTTCGAGGCTCGCTTCCCCAGGTCCCACGTTAGCCAGATGCACAAGGGGGCGCACGCGTCTGGAGTTCATTTGCAGAGGCTGGAAGCCCTGGCGCACCCATTCTCTCTCTCTCTCCCTCTATCTGTCTTTCTCTCTGTGTCTGTCGCTCTCAAATAAATAAATAATAATAAAAAAGAAGTTTAAAAAAAATTAAAAGGAGTTGGAGAGGTAAATGATTCTGGATCTCTACTTTGAGATCTGTTTTGGAAATGCTGAACTTGAAATGCCTGGGAGTCAGCCAAGCACAGAGCCGAGAGGGAGATCCTGACACAGTGATGCAAATCTACCACCCAGCACTTTGGAGGCTGACGCAGGAGGATTGCCTCAAGTTCAAGGCAAACTTGGCCAGCCTGCACAGCAACACCCTGTCTCAAAAAACAAAACAAGCAGAAAAGGCAGGGGGAGGCTAATTCTTCAAGACTGTAGCCCAGGGGAATGGGAATTGGCAGCCTGGAGATGGATCTCAGCAGTGGATCCTATCACTGACTGCAAAGGAAAGCAAAGAGGGCCGTTTCACACTCCAAAATATGTCTTTCACTTCTTCCTCTCTTTTCTCCTTATGGTGTTAAATTGTCACATCCTATCAGTTTCAAATCAAAAATATTCCTCCACTCCCAAGCCCAGAACTCTTCTAGACCTCACATGTCCTTCCCTGAAGACCCTTGGCCAACTCCTGGCTCTGGCCCCTTAGTTCATCCACGACTTCTCAGCGGCAGCAAAACTGAAACCAGAGAGGGGTGAAGGGGGCAGCCTCCAGGAAGCAGCTGGGGAAAGTCTCTAGGAGGGAACAGGGTCACCCAGACCTGAACTGGGAAGGCCCCAGTGACAAAGAGTAGTAGCCACGGCAACCAGGGAGGGTGCAGGCAGATGCTGAAAGGGCACCTCTTCTGCACCCTCCTGTGGTGTGGGTGGCTTTATGAGCCTAGTTTACTGGTGCCAACCTATATGCTTTCAAAGGTACCACCCAGCACCTGGCATGCCAAAAGACACTCTAAAACAGATAATAACAGAAAAAAACAGTGATTAACCCTTATTGACCTCTTATAGTGCCCTGGGCACTGTGCCAAGTGTTTTACGTGTATTTGATAAAACAACCTATGAGGTTAATATCAGAGATCAAGACACTGAGGTTTAGGGAGAAAAGTTAACAACTGGGGCTTTACATTTGGAGAGCTGTCTCATCCCAACTGCTGTATGAAAGGGCTTATGAAGCCCCTAACCCTCATCAGTAAGATGGAATTTGACTCATGTTAAAGTGCCTAACAGAAAAACTGTGTGCAGCATTGGTCACTGTAATTGCTATTAGGATGATGGCAATGATGATGATGGAGGAAACAAAGGTTAACTCATGTGTCTTCCCCACACAGAAATCCTCAGTGGCTTGCTACACGCCAAAGAAAGGTCTTTCCATCACCTTCCTCCTCCATGCAAACAACTCCTCCAGACACACCGTGCCGCCCAGCATTGGCTGCACGTGGTGTGCATTAGCCTACCCTGAGCCTGCACTCTTGCCTGCCTGGAATGTCCCCCTCACCTTCTCCAAAAGGAAAGAGAGAGGAAGTCCACAGTAGAGAGGTCCCACAGACACCAGCCTTGGGCTCTTTAGGTTTACAGACAGAGCATCAGTTGTCAGCTGTGCATTCTGAGCAACTAGCAAAGCCTCAGACACGCAGCCCGTGCTGACACAGTCAAGGTCGGCGCTCGTTACTGTGTTCTTTAAGATGGGGTCTTGCTATGCTACCAGCCTAGTCCCAAATGTTACCTTTTTTTTAAAAAAAAAAAAAAAGAGGGGGTCATGTTAAAATTGGTGAAGAGACTCCAAGAAAAGCAGACATCTCAGGACTACCCTTGCAAGGAGGAGGGAGTTGAGAAAAGAGGAGTGGGAAGGAGGGCCAGAAAGGAGAATGAGATGATGAAGGGGGATGAGGGAAAGAGAAAGAGAAAGAGAAAGGAACAGAGGAGGAGGAAAATACGAAAATGAAGGGGGAAGAGGAGGAGAAAAGGAAGGAAAGGTGGAAGAGGAGAAACTTGGACACACAGATGCCAGGGATGCACAGCACTGGGAAGGACAGAACAGTGAGAAGGGGACCCCTGCAAGCCCAGGAGAAAGGCTCAGAAAACACCCTAATCTTAGACTTCCAGCCTCCAGAACCATGAGGAAATACATGTCTCTTGTTTAAGGCCCTGAAGTCTGTGGCACTCTGTTTGGCAGCCCTAACTGACTAATACTACCTACACTGCTGGCCTTAGCCAGTTCCTGTCACTAACAAAAATCAAAGCTTCCCTTCGGTATACCCCAGGCACTGTGCTGAACTCTCATGGAAGCCCCCCAACCCCTGGAACAGTGTTACCCTCTGTGGTGGCTTGAAAGGGAAATCCCCTCTAGCCCTACATGTTTGTGACTAAGCTTCATATCCCATCCCCAGCTGGTGGCAACTGTGGCAGGTGGAACCTTGCTGGAGAAGGTGTGTTGCTGGGGGCAGGCTCTTGGACTAAGTGATGGGCCTTATGGATACTCTGAAGTCAACAGTGAGGCTCCATACCATCATGACAGGCTGATCCCCCTGGAAACTCAACGCTGGCTGGTCACCCCAGGAGCCCCCATCAACCTCCTGCCTCATGCTGCAGGCCTGTGAGATGGTCACTGAGAAACTAGGAATATGCATGTAATCAACACCCAGGATGGGAGGGTGGATAAGTAAACTCCCAGAGGCCATGATACAGATGATTCCGAGAGCCATCATTCCTTTCCCCTTCTCTCTGAGAAGCGCTTCTGCTGTTTGTCCCAGTGATCGAGCCCTCTCGTTGACTCACGAGACTACCAGGAGCTCCTCAGCCAATGCATCCCCCTGAGTGCCCTTGAGGATGCTGATTCATTAATTCACGTTAGGAAAAGGCTTAGTTCACAGGCAACAGAACTGACTTCTGGCCACCAACGAAAAGAATGTGGCCGCCCTCTAGTGCCATAGTGGCGTGACTGTTATGGGGGTGACCAACTGCTCTCCGATTAGATTTGAGGCCCGCTCCACAGGAGGGAATTCATTCCTGGTGCTGAAAATCTAGTTAAAAACCTACGGAAGGGCAGGTCACAGGCTCTAGGAGGGGCGGTACTATGGTTGTTTGACTAAATGGACATGTTGTGCCCATCAAATTGCTCTCTAAACTGGGCACGGTGGCTCATGCCTGTAATCCCAGCGTTCAGGAAGCAGAGGTCGGAGGACCGCCATGAGTTTGAGGCCAGCCTGAAACTACACAGCGAATACCAGGTCAGCCTGGGCTAGAGTGAGACCCTACTCAAAAAAGAAATCCCTCTAAATATGTATGTTTGTGCCCGTAGCTTAGTGCAGCTCTCACCTTTGTCAGAGAAGTTTCTCTTTGCAGTTGACAGTGACTACTAAAGAGACTCAAACCTCTGCCAGGCGTGGTGGTACACACCTTTAATCCCAGCATTTCTGAGGCAGAGGTAGGATTGCCATGAGTTCAAGGTCACCCTAAGACTACATAGTGAATTCCACATCAGCCTGGGCTAGAGTGAGACCCTACCTCGAAAAAACAAAAGAAAGAGAGAGACTCAAAACTCACCAAAGTCCTGAGAATAAATGACTCTTGAGTGCTTATTTCTAAAAGAGACATTTTTATCATGCCCTTCAAGGCTCACAGAACACTATGGAAGGTGGGCAGAAAGACTGTAAGAGCCAAAGAATGGAGAAGAGTGCTTTGAAACGCCCTTCTAGACACGAGGTGGCCACTGTATTCACGGCCTCATGGCAACTGAGGTTACCTGCGTAAGACTTGCACAACATTACAACATTGATGGTGGAGAAAGGAAGAGAAAAAGACAGATAATTGAAAAGAAGAGTCAAGAGAACTGGGAATTGGGGAGGGAGGACAGAAGAAGGTAATGGAAAGAGATTTGATCAAAATATATTGTGTGTGTGTGTGTGTGTGTGTGTGTGTAAACTGCCAATGAGAAAAGAAAAGAGGGGGCTGGGGAGATGGCTTAGCAGTTAAGGCACTTGCCTGGGAAGCCTAAGGACTCAGGTTCTAATTCTCCAGCTCCCAATGCACAAGGTGTCACATGTGTCTGGAGTTAATTTGCAGTGGCTAGAGGCCCTGGCAGGCCCATTCTCTCTTTCTCACTCTCCCTGTCTCTCTGTCTCAAATAAAAATAAATAATAAAAAGAAAAGAAAAACCTCAGCCTTGCCCTCCCTCAAAAAGAAAAAAAAAAAAATCATGGCCACGTCTTCACCCCATGCCAGAGAGTTAGAGTTGCCATGGGCCCTGGAGATGGTCCCTTTGGTCCCCTCAGCAGGGAGGCCCAGGGTATGGCAAAGAGGTGGTGCAAGGGAGCCTGGTAGATACTAGAGTGGACACTCACTTCTTGTGATTGACACACCCTCACCCTCTTACAGGCCTCTGCCAGCGAACACCAAGTCGCCCTCTATAATGAACAAAGCCAAGCTTTGTCAGCACTGAATTACTTGGGTGGGAGGAGGGGGAAAACTGGCTGCTACTCATGTCATAGCTTTCATTTCATTTTACTGTTATCAGGATCAGTTCCCTGCTTGGCTCTTCTGGCCTGAGTTATGAGCCTCTTGGGGCCTTAGCGGGCTCCGTTTCCCCCACAGCCCTTTGTACAGGGTCTGTCAAAGAACCTAAATCATCCGTGCAAGACTCACATGGGAGCTGATGAAGTGAACTCTAGTCTCCTCTCAGCTTCAACTGAATCGGGTCCACTGATCAAGGACCACGGGTGATTCGAAAGCCGATGCCCTGCTGGCTCCTTCGTCCCTCTGAGGAAGCTGGCCACCCTCTGATGTACAGTTAGGTAGAAAGGCCACCTGTCCTGGTTTTGGACTGGAACATGGAACTTGCAGTGCTAAACCAAGGACAGTCCAGGAAAAAACAAGATGAGTGGTCACCATAGCGCACCTCAAATTTCCCTTCCACAAGGATGAGAGAAACAGGAGTGTCAAGTTCACAGGTAAGAATGGTCTCCCTAACCCTCAAAGTTAGAATTAGAATGTACCATAAATGTATTCAGAGCTGACATGGGTGTGGCTGAAGCTCTGGGATTTCACAACACTTCAGATGAAAAAACTAAATCAAACCACAAGGAACTGACTCAGGAGCGCTGGAAATGGGTCCAGCTTCCGGAGCTTGTCCCCTGTCCAAAACCTATGGTCACACCATCCCACGCAGAAAATAGCAGATGTCTTCCCTAAGCTGACTGAGAGTCATCACTCTTTTCTTCTCCTCTCTGAGAGACACTTCTATTCTTTGTCCTCTGTCACCAGAGAGACCAGCAAGCAAGCCCTTTAACTGTCAATTGTTAGACCTCCGAGAGCTCTTCCCCAGCCTACCCCTGAGCACCCACCCCTGCCAGAATCACAGTCTCTCAGAGCTCAGATAGTCCTTGTCCTTCATTTCTCAGATGAGAAAACTAAAGCCTAGAAATACCAAAGAAAGACAGGGTAACATAGCTAGCTTGCCTAAAGGTGAGCCCTTCTCCTGACCTCTCCATGAGCACTTCTGCTAATCTAAAAATGACAAGAACCGAAAAAAACACCAAAACTACTCATTAAGAAGGAGGCTAGGCCAAGCATGGTGGTGCGCGCCTTTAATCCCAGTACTCAGGAGGCAGAGGTAGGAGGATCGCCATGAGTTCAAGGCCACCTTGAGACTATTTAGTGAATTTCAGGTCAGCCTGGGCCAGAGTGAGACCCTACCTCAAAAAACCAAACAAAAAAAAAGAAAAGAAAAAAGAAGGAGGCTGGATATAGTGACTGGTCAGAAAGTAAGAGTATGTAAGAGATCACGTTGTCCTGATCCCCACATTACAGATGAAGAAACTGATGCGTGTGGAGGTCAAACACCTTTTTGAAAGGTTGGAGGGCTGGGGGGATGGCTCAGCGGGCTTGTTTGCAAAGCCTGCCATCCTGGATTCAGTTCCCCAGCCACCCATGTAAAACAAGACAGGAATCATTTACAGAGGCAAGAGACCCTGGTGCACGTGCACACACACACACACACACACACACACAATGTGCACAAATAAATTTTAAAAGGTGAGGGGAGAAGGGAAGGAGAAAAAAGAGAAAAGAATAGAACAAAAGACCCTAGGACCTAGAGATAACATGGTCTCAGTGTCCTAAATAGAAGTTATTTGCAATGTGGCAGGCTCTAAATTGCAAATTAGGAAGAAATCAATCAAGCTGGAGAGATGGATCAGTGGTAAAGGTGCTTGCTTGCAAAGCCTTACAACCCCGCATTCGATTCCCCAGCACCCCCCTAAAGCCAAATATACAAAGTGATACATGTGTCTGGGGTTTGAAGCAGCAGAGGCTCTAGCATTCTTGCTCTCTCACTTTCTTGTTCTCATTCTCTGACAAATAAATAAAATATTTTTTTTTAAGAAAAGAAATCAGCTGGATATGGTGGCACATGCTTTTAATCCCAGCGCTCAGGAGGCAGAGATAGGAGGATCACTGTGAGTTCAAGACCACACTGAGACTCCATAGTGAATTCCAGGTCAGCCTGAACTAGAGTGAGACCCTACCTTGAAAAGAAAAAAAGAAAGAAATCAATAATTAATCTGAAGAATCACAAAAGTGTCCATTTTTCATATCAATAGTAAGACTAACGGTATGGGAATTAATTCCTCAAAAGTATTTTGAGTTCTCCATAACTGAAAACTCAAAAATACCACCTCCAAGTTATAGTCCATGACAAAATGGGAAAAATCTCCAGGAATTGATGTGTTCCTAGTTGGCGCAGTAAAACCCTGGCAATGCTGAAACCTTGGGGGAATGAATGAGTCACTTTATGAGGTAGAATTTCCTGAATAACTAAAAGGTGAATCCTTTATATGAAAGACACTTAAACTTAGATAGGAGCATTCTAAAATGACCTCTTGTCCCTTGGCTCTAAAACAGCATAACCTGGACGTAGTAGCTCATGTCTATAATCCCCTCACTGGAGAAGCTGAGACAGAAGACCAGCCCAGGCTACACTGAGTTTCAGGCCAGCCTGGGATGCAAAATGAAACTTTGTCTCAGAAAAAATAATGAATTTGAGCTGGAGAGATGGCTTAGTGGTTAAGCGCTTGCCTGTGAAGCCTAAGGACCCCGGTTTGAGGCTCGATTCCCCAGGACCCACGTTAGCCAGATGCACAAGGGGGTGCACACGTCTGGAGTTCATTTGCAGAGGCTGGAAGCCCTGGTGTGCCCATTCTCTCTCTCTCTCTCTCTCTCTCTCTCTCTCTCTCAAATAAATAAAAATACATAAATAAAATATTTTTTTAAAAATAATGAATTCATTAAATAAAATAAAGTAGAGCACATGGGCTAGGAGTAGAGCACTCACCCAGCATGTGGAAGGCTCTGAATTCAATCCCGGACACCATAAAAAATAATAATAATAAAATAATTTAAATAACTTTGCTACTCAGGCATGTGAAGTCTTCAGCAATAGGGTCTTGCCATCTCTTTCTCAAGAGAAACCAAGGACCTTGGCAATAGCCTGTAATGTTTTGGAGGTAACAGGGACCTCTCTGGTCAACAATTGTTAAAGACTTCACATGCCTAAGAGGCAAAGTCACTGAGAAAATTAGCTGGTGCTGAGCAGAAAACCTTCTCCCTGTAGCCCAGCCAACTGAAAGCTGGAAAAAGCTGCACTGTATGCAGCCCTATGAGAGACAGAAGTCATCAATGGTGAAAACAGTGGACACTGGAAGCCTCAAGTTGGCCAAATGACAGAACGAGTGCAATAGTGGCATGTCTGCTCTGGGGCGAACCAACTGCTCCCTAATTGGACTGAAGGCCCGCTCTATGGGAGGGAGTACATCTCTGGTACTGAAAACCTAATCAAAAGCCTATGGCAGGGGAGGTCAAGAGTCTTAGGGATATAAAAGCCTACTCTTACATGGATAAATGCATATAGTATTCTCACCAAATTGCCCTGAAAACACTACATTTAATGTTCATATTCATATATTAATGCTACTCTCACTTCTGGTTAAAGAAGCTTCTCTTTTCAGATGGTGACGGCCACTGGGATGACCCAAAAGGCAAGATAGTGCTGAGAAGAAGGGACGGAGAAGTGTCCAGCACTGAAACATCTCACACCCTCCAAGGCTCAGGGTCCATGTGGAAGAAGTGGCAGAAAGAATGTAAGAGCCAAAGGAAGAGTACCACTCCTTACAATGTAACTGTCCAGACAGAAATTGGACTCAATATCCATGACCTCACAGTGCCTAGCAATACCTACACAAGGCTCTCAGAAGAAAAAGATGATGACATCAAATTAAGACAGACTAATGGAGAGAGGGAGGGGATATGATGGAGAGCACAGTTATGAAGGGGAAAGTGGGGGAGGGGAGGGAACTATCATAGTTTGTTGACTGTAAGTATAGAAGTTGTCAATAAATAAATATGTATGTATGTATGTATGTATGCATGCATGTATGTATATTCAGGGCTGGAGAAATGGTTTAGTGGTTAAAGTGGTTGCCTACAAAGCTAAAGGACCTCAGCTTGATTCTCCAGGACCCACGTAAGCCAGATACACAAGGTGGCACATGCATCTGGAATTCATTTGCAGTGGCCGGAAGCCCTGGTGCACCCATTCTCTCCCTCTCTCCCTCTCTCCCTCTCTCTCTCTCTCTCTCTCCCTCTCTTTCTCTCTGTCTCTTTCTCTCGCTCTCTGCCTCTTTCCCTCTCTCAAATAAATAAATAAATAAGCCAGGAGTGGTGGCACATGCCTTTAATTCTAGCATTCAGGAGGCAGAGGTAGGAGGATCGCCATGAGTTCAAGGCCACCCTTAGACTACATAGTGAATTCCAGGTCAGCCTGGGCTAGAGTGAAATCCTACCTCAAAAAAAAAAAAAAAAAAACCCAAATCAAATAAAAAAATAAATAAAATAATTTAAACAGAACACAATGGACATAATTTCAGCAATCACAGTTTAAGTTGGCACCCTAGACTTTGTCAACACCTGGAACTTCTTCCCATCACAAAGGTTCTCACACGAAGAACCGCCCCTCTTTGATGACAATGCCTGCTTCTCTCCTACTGGGCTCTCATCTCATCTCTGTCCTCTGGTCGGCCATCTCAGCCTTTATTTCTACTGACAGTTATTCAAAGCACAGCTGCCACACCCAATGGGTCAGCAGTTTCTTCCATCCCTATTTATTAAAGCTACAGAACTGGAAACTTCTGAAAAGGATTCCAGAGCCATGCTGCAAATAATCACCCATCAGTCAGCATTCATCTCACACAGAACTTCATTTATGTATCTTTTTAGTGTTTTATTTTTGTTATTTGTGTGTGTGCATGAGTGTATGAGGAAGGAATGATGTATCCTATGGTGTGCATATGGAAATCAGAGGACAATGTCAGGATGTTGGTTCTGAGAGACAGGGTGTCTCTTGTTTTGGACACTGGGAAGGCCAAACTAGCAGACCCCGTGAGCTCTGAGATTCTCCTGGCTCCACCTCGCATTGCCACTGGGATTTACTGACACTTGCATCCAGCTTTATGTGGGTGCCAGGAATCCAAACTCCAGTCAGTTGGCAAGTTTGAGGAGCAAGTGCCTTCAACCACTGAGCAATCTTCTCAGCAGCGTTTACATATTGTATGAAGTCTGTACACCCTGGAAAGCAGATAGCACAGGTAGCTGTAGCCACACTTTTAAGACAAAACAAAGTTTTACAGTCAAATGGGCCTCACAAGAACACCTGACCAATAAATAGTAGTAGATGTGAACTTGAATTCAGGTGCTCTAAATCCACATTCTTTGCAATTTCTTTTATTTATTTATTTATTTATTTATTTATTTATTTATTTATTTATTTGAGAGCGACAGACACAGAGAGAAAGACAGATAGAGGGAGAGAGAGAGAATGGGCGCGCCAGGGCTTCCAGCCTCTGCAAACGAACTCCAGACGCGTGCGCCCCCTTGTGCATCTGGCTAACGTGGGACCTGGGGAACCGAGCCTCGAACCGGGGTCCTTAGGCTTCACAGGCAAGCGCTTAACCGCTAAGCCATCTCTCCAGCCCTCTTTGCAATTTCTTAAAGTACCTACAGTGGTTATGTATCCATTATCTAAAATCTGCCAAGAGAAGGAACAGAATAAATACAAGTTGGCAACATGGATGCAAAAGGTTGACCAGATGGCCAGTGGCACTGTCACTGTTGACAGCCCCTGGTGCAACACACGAGGCTGAGGAGGAAGGCGTTGTTTATTTACTCCAGGGAGAGTTGGCTCCTGCTCTGTTTTCATTGCAGTCCTACAGACCAGGAATGTGTTTCTAATAATGTATCCGTTCAAATCATATTCTAACAGAGTCTTAACTTTCCAACAAGTTGATTATAACAGGATGTTAGCCATTTGGCTTTTTGCAGAGGGAAATAGAAGCCAAGATCAAGAACTACTTCGTCTTCCTTTGGTCCAGCCTCCCTTGACCCTGTGTCCAGCTGTGCACGGTCCCCACAGGGCAGAGCGGAGGGCACACCTGGGTTGTGGAACTTTCCAACTTAAAACTGCACTTTCGATGTTAAACTGGTCAAGTTCACCCTATACATGGATGGGCTTTTCCTGATCCTTCCCTGGCCAGCCCTCTAGGGTACACAGACCCTCTGGCCATTCTGCATCCTCCACCTCTGACTCCACCCAACCATTGCCGAGTTGGCCATAAGGTATAATAGCCACCATCTTAGAGAATAAAGCTACATTTTCCTAGCCCCAGCTTCCCCTTCTCCTACTGACCCCCTCTTTTAAAAGACTTTTTAAATTTTTTATTTATTTATTTATTTATTTTCTGAGGTAGGGTCTCACTCTAGCCCAGGCTGACCTGGAATTCACTATGGAATCCCAGGGTGGCCTTGAACTCATGGCAATCCTCCTACCTCTGCCTCCTGAGTACTGGGATTAAAGGCGTGTGCCACCACTCCCGGCTAAAATTTTATTTATTTATTTGAGAGAGCGAAAGAAGGGGAGAGAGAGAGAGAGAGAATGGGCATGCCGGGGCCTCCAGCCACTGCAAACGAACTCCAAATGCATGTGCCCCCTTGTGCACCTGGTTTATGTGGCCCCTGGAGAGTCAAACCAGGATCCTTTGGCTTTGCAGGCAAATGCTTTAACAGCTAGATCATCTCTCCAGCCCTTACCAGCCCTTTTTGTAGCCTCAGTCTTTCTTAGTCAGCAAAGCTCTATCTGCCCTCCCTGAGTTTCCTCTCCTCTACTGCTTCTGTGTAACACCTTCCATTCAGGCTTCTAGCCTCTCACCCCAATAAAACTTCCCTTGTTGGGGCCACCCATACTACCAAACCCAGGGGAATTCCAACCTGTATGGAGGGATGGGATTCTTACATGTTTATATTCTACTGGTAGGCTGGGGAGATGGCTTCGCACTTAAGGTGCTTGCCTTTAAAGCCTAAAGATCTGGGTTCTATTCCTGAGTACCCACGTGAAGCCAGATGCACAAGGTGGCGTATGTATCTGGAGTTTGTTTGCAGTGGCTAATGACTCTGGTGCGTCACTCTCTGCCCCCTCCCCAAGGTAGGGTCTCACTCTAGCCCAGGCTGACCTGGAATTCACTATGGAGTCTCAGGGTGGCCTCCAACTCACAGCGATCCTCCTACCTCTGCCTCCCAAGTGCTGGGATTAAAGGTGTGTGCCACCACACCCGGCTGGTGCCTCTCTCTCTCTCTTTCTCTCAAATAAATCAAATTAAATATTCCACTGGTTACAGACCAAAGGGAACAACTATGGCAATTTAGGACTGGACAGAAGGCTTGATGGTTAAAGTGCTTACTGCTAGGCCTAAGGACCTAGGTTCAACTCCCATGTAAGCCATATGCACAAGATGACACATGTGTCTGGAGTTTGTTTGCAGTAGCTAGAAGCCCTGACATACCCATTCTTTCTCTCTCCCTCTCCCTCTTTCTCTCTTTCAAATAAATAAATATTAAAATAAGTAAAAAGGGCTAGAGAGATGGCTTAGCTGTTAATGCACTTGCCTGTGAAGCCTAAGAACTCATGTTCAAATCTCCAAGTCCCATGTAAGCCAAATGCACAGTGATGCAAGCACGCAATGTCACACATGCACACAAGGGGGCGCATGCAATTAGATTTTGTTTGCAGTGGCATGTTGCAGTGGTTCTGGCATGCCCATTCTCTCACTTGCTTTCGCTCGCTCACTCGCTCTCCCTCCTCTCTCTCTCTCTTCTTCTGCCTCTTTCTCTCTCTCTCTCAAATAAATTAATTAAGTAAATAAATAAATAAAAATATTTTAAGCCGGGTGTGGTGGCACACGCCTTTAATCCCAGAACTCAGGAGGCTGATATAGGAGGATCGCCATGAGTTCAAGGCCACTCTGAGACTACATAGTGAATTCCAGATCAGCCTGGGTTAGAATGAGACCCTACCTCATAAAACCAAATATATATATTAAGAATGGTGATTTAGAAAAATAAGCATAATAACCAGGAAGAAATGTTTTTGAATGTTCTCATTACAAAGCCATGATAAAAGCCGGCAGCAGTAGTGCACCCATGCAATAAATACCACCAATAGGGAGGCTGAGACAGGAGGGCCTGAAGTCCAAGGCCAGCTTGTTTCAAAACTAAGGAGGAGGACAGGGCGTGGTGGCGCACGCCTTTAATCCCAGCACTCGGGAGGCAGAGGTAGGAGAATCACCCCGTGTGTTCGAGGCCACCCTGAGACTACATAGTGAATTCTAGGTCAGCCTGAGCTAGAGTGAGATCCTACCTCAAAAAAGCAAAAAATAAAAATAAGGAGGAGGGTCTGGAGAGATGGTTCAGCAGTTAAAGGTGCTTGCTTACAGAGCCTGACCACCTGGGTTTGTTTCCCCAGCACCCACAGTAAGGTAGATGCACAAAGTGTTACATATGTCTGAAGTTCATTTGCAGTGGCAAGAGACCCCGATGTGCCCATTCTCCTTCTCTCCCCCCCCCCTTGAAAGTAAATAAAAAATAAAATATTTTAGGGCTGGAAAGATGACTCAGTAGATAAGGCACTTGGCTGCAAAGCCTAACAAACCAGGATTGATTCCCCAGTACCCACGTAAAGCCAGATGCACAAAGTGGCATATGCATCAGGAATTCATTTGCAGCAGCTAGAGGTCCTGGTATGCCCATTCTCATTCTCTCCCTCTCTCTCTCTCTCTCTCTCTCTCTCTCTCTCTCTCTCTCTCTCTCTCTCTTTCTCTCCTTGTACGTCAGACTGCTACAAAATTGCAGAAATTGTCTGGTATGGCTATACTGAGAAAGCTGAGTCAGAAAAATCATGAGTTCAAGGTCAGCATGGGTAACAAAATGAGACTTTGTCCCCCCCCCCAAAAAAAAGTTCAGAATGCCTACTCTATTTCTATAAGTTGGACCAGTAACAAATGACCCATGAACAGGCCCATCCCAGAAGCCACTCTTTGAGAAGCATTCCTCTAGAGCCCACACTCTCCTGGACTTTCTTCTACACTTGTCATACCTTCTCTGTCCACTGAAACCCAGCTTCCTTTTCTTGGATTCTAAATGTTGGCCCTCAGCCCTCAACTTACGGTTCTTCTACTCCATGTTGTCCCTAGGGCATGCCAACCAGATCGTGGTTGCAAATGCCTTTTGCATACCAATGGCTTTATAGATGACAGAATCATGTTCCCCCAAAACACGTTTCCATCCTAACCTAGGGTACTTATGAGTGTAACTTTTGGCACGTGTGATCAAGATGAGGGTAACCTGGATTAGGATGGTTCCTAACCAAATGACTGTTGCCCTCATGGGAGACAGACAAATGTGGCCCTGTAGAAATTAGAGTTACGCAATTATATTCCAAGGAATGTCAGAAACCATCATAAGCCAAGAAAAGAAAAGGAATGACTTTTTCCCTAAAACCTACAGAACCTGGCCTTACCAACACCATGATTTTGGGGAGGGGAGGCAGAGTTTCAAGGTAGGTCTCACTCTAGTCCAACACTTTGATTTTTGACTTGTAAACTCCAGAACTATGTGACAATAAATTTCTATTGTTTGAAGCCTGACAGTTTGTGATAATTTATTACAGTGGCCCTAAGAAATTTATCCAGGGTTAAAGAGATGGCTCAGCAGTTAAAGGTACTTGCTTGCAAAAACTAAGCCTGGGTTCTATTCCCCAATATGCACATAAAGCCAGATGCACAAAGTGGCACATACACACATTACATATTCACACAAAAATAAAATTTAAAAAAAACTGGGCTAGTGAGATGGCTTTGAGGGTAAAAATACTTCCCACTCAAGCATGAGGGCCTGAGACCACCTGAATTTGAGTCCCAGCACCCATATAAATAGATGGGCATCACCATGAGTGTCTATAACCCCAGTCCTGTGAGGAGCAAAGACTAGAGAATCACTGGGACTTATGAAAACAGCAAGCTTCAGAAACTTAAGTAAGAGACTCCATCCAACTCAAGCAAACTCAGAGATGAGATAGAAAGGGGCACGCTCGATGTTTTCTAGCCTCCACATGCATGCACATGGAGTATGTGTGTGTTCATACAGCACACACGCATACCACACTACACATACTACACACAAAAAAAGAACTAAAAAAAAAAATAAGGTCATATGATAAAGATCAGTCAGTAAAGCACTTGACCTAACATGTGCAAAGTCCAGAGAAAAATACCCAGCACCATAGATAGATAGATTATGATAGATGATAGATAGATAGATAGATAGATAGATAGATAGATAGATAGATAGACAGATAGTAGATAAAATAGATCTGGGTTACTTGATAGTATTCAAAGCCTAGATCATTCCTCATAAACCTTTCCAATACATTTAAAATATATCTTTGAGGTCTGGAGAGATGCCTTAGTGGTTAAGGAGTTTGCCTGTGAAGCCAAAGGACAAGGTTTGATCCTCCAGAACCCATGTTAGCCAGATGCACAAGGTCGTACATGTGTCTGGAGTTCATTTATAGTGGCTAAAGGCCCTGGTGCACCCATTCTCTCTCTTCCTCTCTCTCCCTCTTTTTCTCTCTCTCAAAAATAAATCTTTAAAATTAATATAATTTCATTTAAAGGAAATATTTATACTACAATTCAAACTTTTGCAGTGACAGGGCTGAGAGATGGCTTAGCAGTTAAGGCGCTTGCCTGAAAAGCCTAAGAACCCATGTTAGACTCTCCAGACCCCATGTAAGCCAGATGCACAAAGGTGAGGTAAGCGCAAGGTCTCACATGCCCACTAGGTGGCGCAAGCATCTGGAGTTTGATTGCAGTGGCTGAGGCCCACCAATTCTCTTTCTCTCTCCCTCTCTCTCTCTCTAAAATAAAAACAATAAATAAATAAATAGAAAGTATGCCCTACAGTCCAGGTATTGTGATACATACCTGTAATCCTAGTATGCACGAGGCTGAGGCAAGAGGCTTACAAGTTCAAGGCCAGCCTAGGCTATGGATTGAGATGCTAACTAAACATGCATGAACAAAGAGAGGTATACCCTACAAACGTCTTAAATTCTCAGTCTCTAGTCTTCACCATGGATTCCAACAATGCATCTTGAAGCAGTCACACCTCCCAACAGAGAGGAAATCACATTAGAAGCCACAATTGGCTAGGAAAAGAAAGGCGTACGCTCTCTCGGGTAGTTGCCAACAGACCCTGCTACAACTGTGCAGCAACGCCTTTCTTCAGAATATGCTCAGTGACTCAAATATGCCACTTTCCTGGTCCACTCATTGCATACAGTTTGCTTCTTTGAACCTTGGCTTAGCACACATAGCACTCCCTGCAGCCTTATCTCAGATCTGGCGATTTAACACTTGACACAGACGTGGTGCTCAGTGATGAGTAAACAAAACATGGTTCCTGTCCTTCAGAATCATATTAATTATATCAAGATTTGATTCACACAATCACGCTACAGTAAGAGCTACAGTTGAGAGACTGTATGTGTGTGTGTGGATGTGTGTGTGTGTGTGTGTTGTGAATGTGTGTGCAGGCTCACAGGTTAAAAAAAAGTAATTGCATGAGAGGAAAAATTGTCAGAGGAAGAGGAAGTAACAATAGTTTAAGCACACAAAGTAGACAAGACATGGAAAACAAAAAGCCATTTGCCCATGCCTGAGTACTCTATCATAAACCAAAAATCAAGCCAGGCATGGCAGCTCACACCTGTAACGTCAACACTCAAGAGTCTGAGGCAGGAGCATTATTAAAAGTTCCAGGCCATCCTGAGCTATATAGTGAGTGCTAGGCCAGCTTGGTTTATAGGCAAGGCCGCGTCTCAAAATACCAAAACTGTGTGTAGATATAAATAGAAAATAGAAAAGAGAGACTGATTGAGAGGGGGAGGGGATATGATGGAGAGTGGAGTTTCAAAGGGGAAAGTGGAGGAAGGGAGGGAATTGCCAGGGGATATTGTTTACAGTTATGGAAGTTGTCAATAAAAATAAATAAATAATAAATAAAAGTAAATAAATAGAAGATAAAGGACAGATCGAGGTATGCTAAAAATCAAAAACAGCATTTATAAATTAAATCTCTTTCACGTGTGCTTATGTGCATGTATGGTGTGTGTGTGTGTGTATGCATATTTGTATGTGTGTGTGTGCACATGCATGTGTGGATTGCACACACATATGTGCAGGTGTAGGTGGAGGCACTGAGTGTCTTCCTCAATCTCTGTCCACCTTATTTTCAAGACAGAGTCTCTCACTGGACATGCAGCTAACTGATTTGGCTACAGTAGCTGGCCAGCAAGCCCCAAGGATCCTTCTGTCTCCATTTCCCCAGAGCTGGGATTATAGGCACACACTATCACATCTGACTGTTACATAGGGGCTGAGGATTCAGATTCAGAATCTCATGCTTATGTGGCAAGACCTTTACCAGCTGAGCCATCCCTCCCAGCCCTAGACATTGGCTCTCTTAACCAGAGCTCTGGTTCCTTGCTACCAAAACCACAAAAGATAGAACTTAACACTCCTCAGCCTGATGCTTAGTCATGCAGCCACAGAGTGAGGTTTGGGCAATGATTAGAGTCCCACAGAGTCATCCCAGAAGGACAGGAACGAAAAGCTCATAAATAATATTCTATATTAGACCATTATCTCCCACCAATCTCAACTCCCACCCTTTCTTTTTGCAGGAAAAAAAAAAAGCACAAAAGTGTCTAAACAGCCAAATAGTTCACCATAAACCAATGCTTACTGAGCAGGGGATTTTAATAGTGGCAGCTAATAGTGATATCAGGCCTATTGTGGTTCCCCCCCCCCACGAACATAACCCTCCCTGCAGGATAATTCAGATGCTTCTCCCACCTGTGGCTGACTCTCCAAGTTGAAAAAAACTTCTGATTTTATTAACACCTATGCAGAGAAGGATCTAGAGAGGAACACTTCCTGCAGCGACAGGAATGAGGACAGAGTCTGTGGTGGTTTGAGTGTAAAATGTCCCCCATAGCCTTGTGTGTTTGGGTCAAGCCTGGAGTGTTTGTGACGAAGCCTCCTACTTCATTCCCAAGTAGTGGACCCTGGGGAGCCCTGGGGAGGCAGAGCCTTGCTGGTACATCACTGGAGGTGGGACTTGGGGTTTCATGGCTGAGCCCCACTAACCAGAAAGAGTGCTAGCTCACTCTTTCTCCTTTCCTTTCTACTGATGAAAAAGATGTGATGCCTGGCTGTCTGCTCATGCCATGCTTTCCCCACAGTGATGAAACTTGCCCTCACAATTATAAGCCAGCCGGGTGTGGTGGTGCACGCCTTTAATGCTAGCACTTGGGAGGCAGAGGTAGGAGGATCGCTGTGAGTTAGGGCCACCCTGAGACTACATAGTGAATTCCAGGTCAGCCTGGGCTACAGCAAGACCCTACCTCAAAAATGCACACACACACATGCACACACACATGCACACACACATGCACACACACACATGCACACACCTATAAGCCAGAAATAAACTCATTCCTTCCATGAGTTGCTTCTGGTCAGGTATTTTCTCCCAGCCACGAGAAAATAACTGTTCCAAAGTTTCTGGCCCCTGGCACCCTGGGAAGGCTGGAGATCCTCAGAGGAATCCTTCTTGACTGCAAACAAAGCTGAAGTGTGGGCCGGGTGAAACTTCCTTGTAGAAGGCAGCTTTGCATCATGGGGTGCTCAGAAGCATCACTTCTGTCCACCCACAAGACACTTACTTGTGACAACCAATTCAAGCATGCTCTGGGGAGGGACAACGACGTGATTAAGAACCACCACTGCCCTAGAAGACAAAGCAGGGACAGAGGACAGGGAGAACCCCAGTGTGAACTGGATGTTGGGGAGCACAGGGGCAGGGTACTGTGGAGACAAGGGGTGAAGAGAGCATGCCTGTGCAAAGCTGCTGCCACATGTTCAGGGAAGTGTTGATAAAGCGCAGACCCACCTCCACGCCCACAAGACCTCATAACATGTAACCTTGGAGCAAAGAAAACCTCTCACTTTCAACCAGCAGAGACGCATATATATATATATATATATATATATATATATATTTTTTTTTTTTTTTTTTTTTTTTGAGGTAGAGTCTCACTATAGTCCAGGCTGATCTGGAATTCACTATGTAGTCACAGGCTGGCCTTGAACTCACAGCGTCCTCCTACCTGTGCCCCCTGAGTGCTGGGATTAAAGGCGTGCACCACCATGTCCAGCAACACATCATTTTTACTAATAAATATATGACTTATATTTTCCTGGGCCACTCCAGTCTGAGGCGGAGGCTAAGGCCATTTTGACAATAACCTGCATGTTGCTGGCTCTGGCCTCTGTAGGGTCCCAGCCTCCTGCAAGCCTCGTATACACATACACAAGTATGTGGGCAAGGATACATGCCTACACATGCACACATAGGTGTGTACATCTATGCACACCTTGTATACTTGTGTGCATGTGTGTGTGCTTTGCACATGTGTGAGCATACACACAGGTACCTATACCTAAACATGTGTGTACATGTATGTATTCAGTACTCGTGCACACGTACAGACATGCTTATGTGTGCACACATGTGTAATGCACACACATTTAGACCTAGAAGCCCTGAGGCAGCAGTCACATGACACCTTAAGCCAAGCAATCCACTCCTATGAAGACAGGCCTTGGTTTCCTCCTCAACACCTCTCTACCTTGATAGTTGCTGTCAACACCCCCATGGCTTGCCAAGCTACCTGAATGAAGACCTCACCACTGCCCACAGGACCCCACACCAGCTCAGGGGTTGGAGCTCTGCCCCAGACCAACTGCTGCTCTAGAAACCTCACTGCCCTCAAGATGCCACTGCTCCGCAGCACTGCCATGTGTTCCAGGCACTGCCAGGGTCCCGCCCGCCATGTCATGAAGGGCCAAAGCCTCCCTGCGTTCCTGGATCCCCGATATAGCCGAGATGCCCTCCTTCATGTTCGGATAGGTAAACCACGCCTTTGTCTGCCTCTGAGCAACAGGTCCAGAAGCATCGTTTCTCAGCCCCACTGCCTCATAGGGACTTCAAAACGACCACCTTCCAAATTATGGCTCCAGGCTGGAGAGATTGCTTAGTGGTTAAAAGTGGCCAGAGGGGGGCTGGAGAGATGGCTTAGCTGTTAAGCGCTTGCCTGTGAAGCCTAAGGACCCCGGTTTGAGGCTCGGTTCCCCAGGTCCCACGTTAGCCAGATGCACAAGGGAGCGCACGCGTCTGGAGTTCATTTGCAGTGGCTGGAAGCCCTGGTGCGCCCATTCTCCTTCCCTCCCTCCCTCCCTCCCTCCCTCCCTCTCTCTCTCTCTCCTTCTTTCTCTGTCTGTCACTCTCAAATAAATAAATAATAAACAAAAAAATTTAAAAAATAAGTGGCCAGAGGGGGGAAGGACTGGACATGTGCCAAGGTCTGCTGTGTAGGGGCAACCAACAGAGATGTGTGTCCACCCAGGCACGTTCCATGCATACCTCAGCTCCACTCAGTGTCAAGCAGGAGAAAGGGAACTCAAGAAGAAAAGGGGAGGGCTGGAGAGATGGCTTAGCGGTTAAGCGCTTGCCTGTGAAGCCTAAGGACCCCGGTTCGAGGCTCGGTTCCCCAGGTCCCACGTTAGCCAGATGCACAAGGGGGCGCACGCGTCTGGAGTTCGTTTGCAGAGGCTGGAAGCCCTGGCGCGCCCATTCTCTCTCTCTCCCTCTATCTGTCTTTCTCTCTGTGTCTGTCGCTCTCAAATAAATAAATAAAAATTAAAAAAAAAAAAGAAGAAAAGGGGAACTGAGGGGGGAAAATAAAGAAGAAAGCAAGCCAGCAGGGCATGGTGGCACATACCAGGAACCCCAGTACTCAGGAGATAGAAGCAGAAAGATCAGGAGTTCAAGACCAGACACAGCTACATAGTGATTTTGAGATCATCCTGGGCTACATGAGATCCTGTCTTAAACAAACAAACACATAAATAAATAAGGTCTGGGGATATAGCTCAATGAATTATGTAGGGTTCAGTGATAGAGTGTAGAGTGCTTGCCTGGCATCTACAAAGCTATGGGTTCAATTCCCAGCACTACAAGCAAAACAGAAAATAAAAGCATGGAGAAAGACAGACAGACAGAAAGGGAACAGAGTAGAAGGAAAAGGTGGGCCCATCTGACTCTATCTCTAGTAACAGGGGGGGAGACTGCTCAATACCACTCTCCAGGAGGGTCCAGATTATCTCCCTTCAATTCCGAATATTGCCCATGACTCATTACAAGGTTGGGAGGAAGTTCAGTTGTCTCTGGGATACATGGTGGATAGATTCAGTAGACTCAGGGATACCAAAATCTTCAAATACTCAAGTCCCTCATAGAAAATGGCATAGTAGGCTGGGCATAGTGGCGCACTTCTTTAATCCCAGCACTCTGGAATCAGAGGTAGGAGGATTGCCATGAGTTCAAGGTCAGCCTGAGACTACGTAGTGAATTCCAGGTCAGCCTGGGCTAGAGCAAGACATGGTATAGTATTTCGGGGAAATGGCTCAGCAGCTGGGAGAATCTGCCATGTAAGCATGAAAGCCTGGGAGGGCCTGACCCCGCTCCAGCTCAGCTCCCCAAAACCCATGTAAATGTGAGACATGGCTGCACGTGTCTGTAACGCCAATCTGCTGCCACAGGTAGAGACAGACTGGATAATTGCTGGGGCTCAGTGACCAAAAAATGGCAGCTCTAAGTTGAAAACCAGCCCAGCTCAAAGAGGCATATGGATGAGCAACAGAGAAAAATCCCTGAGTTCTCTGGCTTCTGCATGGGCATACACCACACAAAATACACCACGCATACTCTATACACACACATGCACTTGCAAAAATAAAAACATTAAGAAAATGGCATCATAGAACCTGAGGACACCCCCTCGTATGCTTTATTTTTAGCATGTGTGTGGTGTGAGCACACAGTCATGTGTGGGAGGCATTTATGTGTGTGTGTGTGAGGAAGAGGTTGGTGCTGAGTGTCTTCCTCAGTCACTCCCCGCTTTATTCAGTGATGGACAAGCACTCATTTGATCCCAAAGATGTCCATTTGGCTAGTCTAGCTAGCCAGCTTGCCCTGGAGGTCTCTTGTCTGTCTCCCCACACTGGCATTGCGGGCACACCCTCACACCCAGCACTTACATGTGTGCTGGGGATCCAAACGCCAGTCCTCACATTTGCACAAACGAGCACTTTGTCCACTGCATCACACCTTCATTCTCTTTCCTGTTTTGTGAGAGAATCTCACTCTGTAGCCTATGCTGGCCTGGAACTCACTATGTAACCCAAATGGTTATAATCCCAGAGATGAGCCACCGGGCCCAGCTCCTTCACACACTCAAATCATCCCTAGATTATTTACAATACCCAACACAATGCAAATGCTATATTATTCAGGGATAATAACAAGACAGTCTGTACATATTCAGTACAGATTCTTTCTTTTTCTTTTCTTTTCTTTTCTTTTCTTTTTTTTTTTTTTGTGTGTGTGTGTGTGTGTGTGTGTGTGTTTCAAGGTAGGGTCTTACTCCAGCCCGGGCTGACCTGTAATTCACTATGTAGTCACGAGGTGGCCTTAAACACATGGCAATCCCTCCTACCTCTGCCTCCCAAATGCTGGGATCAAAGACATGCACCATCATGCCAGCTCTTTTATTTTTTAATTCATTTATTTGTTTATTTTGTTTGTTTTGTTTTTCGTGGTAGGGTCTCACTCTAGCCCAGGCTGACCTGGAATTCACTATGGAGTCTCAGGGTGGCCTTGAACTCATGGCGATCCTCCTACCTCTGCCTCCTGAGTGCTGGGATTAAAGGCATGCGCCACCACGCCTGGCTTTGTTTTTTTGGTTTTTTATTCCAAATGATTTTGATGCACAGCTGGTTGAATCCACAAATATGGAACCTGTGGACGTGGTGTGCCAGCTATCAATACTGTCTCCTATGTGACAGGTTGGCCCCCATCAAATCCTCTCCCTGCTTTCTAAAAGCCATTTCCCACATCTTCTGACCCTAAATCTCTGGGTTCCTCCACTCGGGTTGAGCCACCCGACTATTCTTACCCTCTGTGGGTGCCACACGCCCCACACCACCCTTAGGCTTTTCTTGGTCCTGGGCCGTGAGCCATCACTCATGGTGCCTTCCACTCCGAGCTCGTAGGCCTCCGTCAGCCCCGCCGCATCATTAATACCTGCCAGAAACCAGCCGCTGCCCGCGCAAGCCCCTCCGCGGCTCCTACCTTCCTCCCCGCATGGCAGCCCGCACCAGCCCTCCCTGTTCGCCTGTGCCAGGACAGCCCTTCTCCCCCACTCTCTCCCCACCCGCCACCATAAACTCCCAAAGAATGATCCAGCCCCCAGGCCTGAAGATGACCAGAAGTCCTTGTTTAAAATACTATGACAGTGAAATAAGCCAGGCACACACCTTCTGGGCTTGTTTGAGTACTTAGATATGCAGAGACAGAAAATAGAACCGCAGTTGCCAGGGGCTGGGGTAGGGGGAGTGGGACCTTAGTGTTTGGGGGGTGAAAGAGCTGTGGAGGTGAATGGCAGTGATGGCAGCTGGGATGTACTTAACAGGTCTGTTTCCCTAAAATGGTCTTTGTTATGTATCTTTTATCTCAACTTCTAAAGCTATAAGGAAATCAAATTTTAGGGTGTGGGGCTCAAAAATCTACCTTTTCCAACAGTTCTTATGAATTTGCTCCTACTTATTAGCTGTGTAACTTCAGACCGTTACTAAACCCACTGGGCCTCACTGTAAATGGACCCAGCACCTTCCTCACAGGACTCTTCTTCTTTTGCTTTCTTTCCTGTTTTGTGGGGAGGGGAGTGTCCGTGTATGGTTGGATGAAGGTGCACACGCGTGTGTGTATGTGCATCATGGGCACTTTGTCCACCTTTTCTTTACTTTCTTTTTTTTTTAATTTTTTATTTATTTATTTGAGAGCGACAGACACAGAGAGAAAGACAGATAGAGGGAGAGAGAGAATGGGCGCACGCCAGGGCTTCCAGCCTCTGCAAACGAACTCCAGACGCGTGCGCCCCCTTGTGCATCTGGCTAACGTGGGACCTGGGGAACCGAGCCTCGAACCGGGGTCCTTAGGCTTCACAGGCAAGCGCTTAACCGCTAAGCCATCTCTCCAGCCCTTTGCTTTTCTTTTGAGACAGTCTTTTGTCGGCCTGGAGTTCTCCAATTAGGTTAGACCAGCAGGCCAGTGAGCCCCCGAGATCCTCAGGTCTGTGTCCCCTAGCACTGGGATTACGGGCAGACACCATCACACCTGGACTTTTTTTTTCTTTTTTTTTTTTTTTTTTTTGAGATAGGGTCTCACTCTAGCCCAGGCTGACCTGGAGCTCACTATGTAGTCTCAGGGTGGCCTTGAACATGCAGCGATTCTCCTACCTCTGCTTCCGAAGTGTTGGGATTAAAGGCATGTGCCACTATGGCCACCTAAAATATTTTATTTATTTATTTATTTGAGCGAGAAAGAAAATGGGCACACCAGGGCTTCCTGCCACTTCCACTGCACTCCAGATGCACGCGCACACCTGGCATTTTTATCCAGCTCTCTGCGTCCAGGACCTGGGGTGAGATTGGAGGGGGAGCGGAGAGACGATAGCCCACGTATTGACAGACAGTAGGGGTCTCCCTTCACTCACTCCCAGATCTCTGAAAAGCATCCTGCCAGAAACACCTGACTACAGGTAAGGACCTTAGAGACTGGGTTTACAACCTGGTAAGAGATGTGGTGGAGCAGAAGACTTACACAGACCTAGTGTAGATAATCTCTGGGCATCTAAAAGGAGACCCATGGGATGGAGATATGGCTTAGTGGTTAAGGCGCTTGCCTACAAAGCCAGAGAACCCAGGTTTGATTCCCCAGGACCCACATAAGCCAGATGCACAAGGTGGCACATGCACCTGGAGTTCATTTGCAACAAAGGCCCTGGTGCGCCCATTCTCTCTCTCTCTCTCTATCTCTCTATCTCTATATCTATCTATCTCTCTATCTATCTATTTACCTACCTCTTTCTCTCCCCGCCCCCACCTTAAATAAATAAAATAAATTGAAAAAAGAGGAGACCCTAACCAAGCCCGGAGTCATCTTTCCTGAACTGGGGATGGTGGGGCCAAAACCTAAGATTAATGTGTGGAAAGGCCCAAAAGCCTCTGCTACATTTGAGGAAAAGAAATAAGGCCAAAGTGGTGTGGGATGGAGAATATGTACCAAGAAGCCTGTCAGTCATTTCACTCAAAGGCCTCTGAATCCAAGAGGCCTTCAGAAAGCAGCAGCTTTTCAGGAAGGAAGCCATCTTGAAATATCTAGTTGTCATTCCTCCCAGGAATTTCCCTCCAAAGATAGTGTTATCTTAAGAGCCCAAAGCACATGGCTTCCCTATCTTTTCATCCCCCATTCCATATGCTTTTTGGAGGATGGTTTCCTTCCACCACCCTCTCTGGTCAGCAGCCATCTCTGACCTTCCTAGGCAGAGCCTCGAGGTCTGGCAGGAGGTAGGGCTGAGGTCTGACCACACCAAGACCGGACCTCTCCTCTCCTCCTTGCTGCGCTCACCCCAGGCCCTCCCGCCCCCACAACGCAGATCACTCGGCTGTCAGTTCTTTCTAACCCTCAGACCTCAAGAAACATAAGTGGTTCAGGCCACAAGAGTGTCCAACCTTTCGGATTCTCTGGACCATACTGGATGAAGGAGAATTCACACATTAAGGTGTAGCTCAGTGATTTCCCTAGCACATGTAAGGCCTTAGATTCTATCTCCAGTAAAAGAGAGAGAGAGAAAGGAAGGAAAAGAAAGTGAAAGGAGGAGAAAGCAGGGAATGAAGGAGAGAAAAGAGAGAAAGAAAGTTTAAAAAGAGAAGAACAAAAAGGCATCTTGCTGAGGCTCTAGCTCAGCAGTAGTGTTTGTCTAACATGCACAAGGTCCTTGGTTCCATCTCAAGCACTGCCAACAAAAAGTAAAAATAAAATAAAATAATTAATTACTTATTTTTGAAAGCCTCACATTAAAAGGGGGGCTTAATGTATTATGTTATTATGTTTTTCTCCTCATTTACTTTCCCCAAGACCATTGCAACTGACAATGCTTAGAAAAATTAAATGCGAGCCAGTCATGTCTTTAGTCCCAGCATTCTGGAAAATGAGTGAGGTAGGATGATCACAGTGGGTTCAAGGCCAGCCTAGGCTAGAGGGCATGCTCCAAGTCAACTTGGGCTAGAATGAGACCCTGCTTCACAAAAACAAGGAAGTGATCGGGGAGTGCTTGCTTGCACAAAGTGACACATGCATCTGGAGTCTGTGTGCAGTGGCGAGAGGCCCTAGCATGCCCATGCCCATTCTCTCTCTCTCTGTTTATAAATTAATTAATTTTTAAAAAACAAAGAAGGAAAGAAAGAAGAGAGGAAGAAGGAAGGAAAGGAGAAAAGGGAGGAAGGAAGGAAGGAAGGAAGGAAGGAAGGAAGGAAGGAAGGAAGGAAGGAAGGAAGAAATGGAAAAAGCACTATAAAAACTACAGTAGGGGGCTGAAGAGACAGCTTTAGTAGTTAAGCTCTTGCCTGTGACGTGTAAGGATCCCAGTTTGAGGCTCTCTTCCCCAGGACCCACGTAAGCCAGATGCACAAGGTGGTACATGCATCTGGAGTTCGTTTCCAGTGGCTGGAGGCCCTGGTATACCTCTCGCTCTCTCTCTCTCCCTCTCCCTCTCCCTCTTTCTCTCTCTGTCTATACCTCTCAAATAAAAAATATAAACAAAAAAAAACTACAGTAGGGCTAGAGAGATGGCTTAGCAGTTAAGGTGTTTGCCTGCAAAGCCAAAGGACCCAGGTTCAATTCTCCAGGACCCAAGTAATTCATATGTACAAGGTGGCGCATGTGTCTGGAGTTCATTTGCAATGGCTGGAAGCCCTGATGTGCCCAGTCCTTCCCTCCCTCCCTCTCCCTCTCTCTTTCCATGTATATCTGCCTCTCTCTATCTATCAAGTAAATAATTATTTTTAAAATAAAGACAGTAAATCCAGGCACATGCTATAATCCCAATCCTCAGAAGATTGAGGCAGGAAAATCTCAAGTTCAAGGACAGCCTAAGCTATAAAGTAGACATCGTCTCAAAATGAAATCACTTTAATCTAACCTAGGCTTTTTGGCCCATGAGTTTTGTTCATGATGATACATTTGAGATTACAAAGTCTACCTACTTCAGCACTTACTGTAATAAGATAGTTGGGCAAATTTTTAAGAGCTTTATTTGTTTTTTCTTAAGAGATCCATGACTTGTGTGGTTTGGAGTTTGTAAAACAGTAAATGTGTGAGGCAATTACCTAAACATCTTTGTCAGGCTAACACTTTTGCTTGGGGTACAAGGAGGGTAGGAAGGATGCCAGATTGCTCATGACTGTTATTCAGATGTTTCCTTAAGAGCCTGTCACCATGCAGCGGGGAACCTCCTGGACAAGTTCCAGGCCTCTGTCCCTTTAACCAAATGCCTTCTACTCTCCTGCACTATATGTGCATCAGATAAGGCACAAAATAAAAGTTTGCTTTCTTCAAAACTGGCTCTCCAAGTGGGTGATGGAGCCCTGCCTGCAATGCTGTCCTTTTGCCTATTTTGTTATGAAGCAGCTCCTGAAAATATTCCAAAGTGGCTTTAGGGAATATTGATATCTCAGGCCTTTTTACTTCAATTTAAAAAAGAAAGAAAGAAAAACACTTATGGCAAGCTTGGCTGGTTCCAAAGAGCTGGAATTCAGGAGAGAGGCAGATAAGGTGCCAGGTGCACCTTCTGGTTTGATCCTGCCAGGTTTGTAGGATGGCATCCCCTCCCCCAGCCAACATCTAGCAGGAAAGCAGCTGGCAGGGCTCAGAAGCTCCACCCAGGCCCTGTGTCCTGCCAAGCAGGTCAACCCCCTGCAGCCCACCTGGACCTGCTGGGGAGAGCAGACTCCACCCAGCCACCATGGTGTCCAGGCCCTGGGCAGTGAGAACAGCTGCCAGTCTTTCCTCTGCCCCTTGTCCAGATCCCCTCAGCAGAGTGTGACAGAGCTCATTCCACAGACATCAATTCAGAGACAAATGAAGCAAATTTGGGATTGGCACCAGAAGGCCCTGAACTTTGAAGCCCTGACCTTTGTCCCCAAATAGGGCCTTCTTTCCAGAGCCCTCTGCTATGTAAGGAATTCTGCTCCAGTTTAAAAAAAAAAAATTGCTGCTTTGTGATCTGACCAAGTCAGAATGCAGAGCTTGGAAGAAGGCTCCCTGCCTGACCCAGGACAGTTGAAACCCTAGTGAATAATGTCCCCTATCTTCTCTAAAGCCCTGTGGTTGCCCCCCCCCCCCGTGAGTAAGGGGAGGTAGGTGACAAGAAACCCCAGCTGGGCCTGGGGAGACGGCTCAGCGGTTAAAGGCACTTGAAAGGAGTTCGCGCCCCCAGCATTCACGTAAAGCCTGACGCAAAAGTGGCACACATACCTCAAAGCTTGCAGGGCCAGGCTAGTCTGGGCTTCCCAGTGGCACACAGAGAGCCCGTGTCTCAACAAGGTGGTAGGGGCTGGAAAGATGGCTTAGCAGTTAAGGCATTTGCCTACAAAACCTAACGACCCAGGTTCAATGCCCTAGTTCCCACAAAATTCACTTCTGCCTCCCCATCTTTGACCTTCAGGCCTCTCATCACACATGCGGATCTTTTCTTCTAAAAGTCACCTTCGTAAATTCCAGGTCAGCCTGAGCTAAAGTGAGACCCTACCTCAGAAAACCAAAAATAAAATGAAATAAAATAAAGATATATAAATAAAAGTCACCTTCAACCCTGTGCTCTTCCAGATCAAATCAGACCCTGGCACATGTATACCATATGTACACACACCATACATGCACATACACAAAAAAGACCCAGAAGCCGGGCGTGGTGGTGCGCGTCTTTTAATCCCAGAACTGGGAGGGAGGGAGAAGTAGGAGGATCGTCATGAGTTCGGCACCGTGCTGAGACTACATAGTGAATTCCAGGACAGACTGGGCTAGAGTGAGACTCTACCTCAAAACCTCCCCCCCAAAAAGAAAAAAAGAGCCAGGCGTAGTAGCACACACCTTTAATCCCAGAATTTGAGAAGCAGATGTAGGAGGATCCCTGTGAATTCAAGGCCACTCTGAGACTACAGAGTGAATTCCAGGTCAGCCTGAGCTAGAGTGAAACCCTAGCCCATTGAAAAGCCAAAAGAGAGAGAGAGAGAGAGAGGTGATGGGAGTTAATATGATCAAAATACATTATATACATTATGAAAATGTCATGATAATGCCCATTATTGTTTTTAACTAATATAGGCTAACAAAAAAACTTTATTTAATATTTTTATTTATTTATTTGCAAGAGAGAGTATGGGCACACCAGGGCCTCCCGTCACTGCAAAGGAACATGCATCACTTTGTGCATCTGATTTTACATGGGCACTGGGAAATTGAACCTGGGCCAGCAGGCTTTGTAAGCCAGAAACTTTAACTGGTAAGCATCTCCCCAGCCCTATTAAAAAAAAAAAAAAAAAAAAAAAAAAACTTTCTAAAAAGCACTTGTGGATTGGAGAGATGGCTCAGCAGTTAAAGGTACCTATTGACTGGTTGGTACCAATGCTGAGGATTAGAACAAGCATCCAACTCACTTGAGTTCAAGTCCCAACTATGACACTTAGAGGCAAGCTTTACCACTGTGTGAAGCCCCTGTCTGTTCAGCCATAACTTAATATTGATGATAATAGAGCATTCTTTTTTATTTTTAATTTTTTGGTTTTCAAGATAGAGTCTCACTCTAGCCCAGGCTGACCTGTAATTCACTATGTAGTCTCAGGGTGGCCTTGAACTCATGACGATCCTCCTACTTCTACCTCTCGAGTGCTGGGACTAAAGGTATGCACGACCACATATGGATATTACTTACTTTTGAGACAGGGTCTCAAGGTGGGAGAGACAGGAGGATTGATCTATCTATCTATCCATTAGAGAGAGACGAGGGAGAGAGAAAGATTGGGTGTGCAAGGGCTTCCTGCTGCTACAAATGAACTCCCGATGCATGTACCACTTTGTGTGTCTGGCTCAACGTGGATATTTGGGAACTGAACCCAGGCTGCCAAGCTTTGGAAGTATGTGCCTTTGACCACTGGGCAATCTCTCCTGTATTCATTTTTTAAAAATTATTTATTTGAGGGGGAGAGAGCTAATTTGCATGCTAGGGCATCTTGCCGCTGCAAACAAACTCCAGACACAAATGATGCTGGGTGCATCTGGCTTCATGTAGGAACTGGGAAATCAAACCTGGGCCATCAGTCTTTGCAAGTACCTTTCACAGCTGAGCCTCCTCTCCAGGACCCTGCATTCATTTATTTTTGTTTTGGTTTTTCGAGGTATGGTCTCAACTCTAGCCCAGGCTGACCTGGAATTAACCCTGTAGTCCCAGGCTGGCCTCAAATTCACAGTGATCCTCCTCCCTCTACCTCTTGAATGTTGGAATTAATGGCACGTACCACTACGCCCAGCTTTGCATTCATTTTTTATTAGAGCTTAAGGTACTTTGCACAGCTCCTGAAACAGAAGCACTCAAATCATCTCGCCGTCTGCAGATGTTGCTCAGCCACCCACTGAATGACTGATGCTGGTGTGGAGGACAGGAACCACAGTCCTCAACAAAAAGTTTCCTTATGGAGTTTCTTTGTAAAGGAGAAGACATGTGGTAAGAAATAACCAAAATAAAAAAATAGCTATATTTATTCAAATATATAAAAGAAACTGTGAAGGAAAGTTAAGCAGGGTAAACGGGACTAGAAATGAAGTGTGATATTTATGTACACAAGGCTACCTGAAGAAAACCTTGAACAGAGACCTCAATAAATGTGGTCACTATTAATCCCAATAGTAGTGCTCTGGGTTTGGCACTAACAAGAATTTTTTCCAATGTCCAAATGGGAATTTTCTTTTTCAGGAGTGGTGTGTGTGTGTGTGTGTGTGTGTGTGTGTGTGTGTGTGTGTGTCTTGCCACTGCAAACAGAGCACCAGGCTTTATGTAGGTAGCTGGGGAATTGAACCCATGGCTATCAGGCTTTGCAAGCAAGGGCCTTTAACTGCTAAACCATCTCCCCAGTGCTCCCTCACCTTTTTTTGTTTTGTTTTGTTTTTGAGGTAGGGTTTCATTCTAGCCCAGCACTTGGGAGGCTGTGGTAGGAGGATTACTGTGAATTTGAGGCCAGTCTAAGACTACAAGTGAATTCCAGGTCAGCCTGGACTACAGCAAGACCCTACCTCAAAATAAGTAATAAAGAGAAAGAGAATTGCTGAGGCTCATAAAAACAATGGCAAGCTCCAGGATCAGTAAGAGCCTCCAGCTCAAGTAATGGCAGGCAGAGGAGTGACAGTGTAGGACATTTGACAGTCCCCTCCAGCTACCACAGGCAAGCACACGCCACTGCAGGTGGGTACCCAGGGTGCTACGTGGGCACATACACGTACATATACCACACACACACTAATAATAATAACAAAAACTTGTTTTCAAGGATCAGTCTTGTCACTGTGAAGAAACCAGAGGGGTCCAAGACAGAAACAGGGATGCCAGCTAAGAAAGTCACCATAATGCACATGAGAGTGGTGGCAGCTCAGATCAGGGCTATAGTGACGGCCAGGCAAAATACGACGAAAGTCAGGATATGGAAGATGGAAATGATGGGAATTGCTGATGGTCTATTACATGGAAAAGATGTATTCAGGGTCTGTTTCTCCTGGACAAGCTGACAAGTGGAAGGAGTGGGGAAAGGAAAGACAGCTTTCCCATAAGTGTGCAAACACTTTTCCTGATTTCCAAAGTGCACTTTGTAGACGACAGGGACCAGGGCTAGAGAGAGGGTACAGAGGGAAACGTGCCTGCCACATAAGCGGGAGAACTGGAGCTCAGATCCCCAGTGTCCACATCAAGCCAGACGCTTAGCAGGCACCTCGAATCCCAGCACGCCTACATTAAGGAGGGAGGCAGAGACAGGAGAATCCCCAGGAAGCTTGTGAGCCAACTAGCCTAGCAGGGCAGCAGTGAGCAAGCAGAGACCATGCATCAAATGAGGGGGAAGGCAAGGTCCGACACGCGGGGTTGTCCTCTGACCTCCACCCATGCACTCACACACAAGGGCACACTGACATCACACACACACACACCAAAAAGAAGACAGCGGCCGTGTGATCCATCAATTCCACTGCTGGCACACCCAGCAAATGTAAAAGCATTAGGGAGATAAATGAGTCTGTAAAGTGCTTGCCTTACAATCAAGAGGACTTAGTTCAATCACCAGACCCCATGAAAAAAGCCAGGTGTGGTGGAATGCACTTGTAATTGCAGCTCTGGAGAAGCAGATGCAGGTGCTGGGACTTGCTGGCCAGCTAGTCCAGCCTACTTGGTGATCCCAGGCCAATGAGAGACCCTGTCTCATAAAAAGGCTCAGGGGCTGGAAAGATGGCCTAGCAGTTAAGGCACTTGCCTTCAAAGCCTAAGAATTCATGTTCAAATCTCACACACAGTGACACAAGCATGCAATGTCGCACATGCTCACACAGGAGTGCATGTCTCTGGAGTTCATTCACAGCAACGAAGGCCCTGGCATGCCCATCCTCTCTCTCTCTCTCCCTCTTCCTCTCTCTCTCTCGAAAAAAAAAAAAAAAAAAAAAAAGCCTTTGCAGTCAAGAGTGCTTGCTGTTTAAGCATGACAGTCTCTCAGGCTAGAGACAACCAAGTTAAATTCCTATCTGTAACCTCCAACTCAAGTATGGGGGGACCAGCAAATCACCTCACCGGGACTTACTGACTGACAACAGCTCCAGGTTGAGGGAGAGACCCCATCTCATGGAACTATACAGATGAACCTTAAAAGAAGGACATCCAATGTTCTCCTCTGGCCTCTACAAGCACATACTTGGGGTGCATGTATCTGTACACACATGTACATCACCCCATATCACACAGAGAGAGAGAGAGAGAGAGAGTGGAAGGTGCCTGAAAACAACACCCAAGGCTGTACTTTGACCTCCACATGCATGCACATATATGCACATGCACCCACACAAACATACACACAGAAGTGGAAGCACATAACTCAAAGATATATTTCGACACCATTGTTCATACCAGTTCTATTCACAAAAGCCAAAGGGTAAAGACAGCCTAAATGTCCATCAATGGATGAATGGAGAAACAACATGAGATATGTACATGGAAAGAAATATTGAGCTTTAAAAAGAGATAGGGGGATGCCAGGCATGGTGGTGCACGCCCTTAATCCCAGCACTAGGAAGGCAGAAGTAGGAGGATCACCATGAGTTCAAGGCCACCCTGAAACAGAATTCCAGCCTGAGCTAGAGTGAGACACCCTCAAAAACCCAAAAAGAAAAAAGAGAGATGAGAGGTTGGGGAGATGGCTTCTGGGTAAGAGCACTTAAAGCCCAAGCATGAGGCATGAGATCAATCTTCAACGCCCTTGTGAAAAGCTACACATGGCCATGCATGCCTATCACCACAGTCCTGAGCAGGGGAGGTAGAAAAAGGATGAAAATTGGAAATCGACTGTCATCCAGCCTAACAGAAAAAAGCCAAGCTCCAGGTTAAATGGACAAGGGTGTCTCAAGTAAATAAGGAAGGAGAACAATAGAGGAGGACGCCAGCACCCTCTGTCTCTAGGAAATAAGGTAGGAGAATGATAGAGGAGGACGCCAGTACCCTCTGACCTCTGCACACATGTGTACAGGTCATGTACTTCTGCATGCACATATGCCCACAACCCCCACACACACATACAAAGAAATGAAATTCTGACACATTGAGGGTATTGTGGTAAGTGAAGCAAGTAACAAGCCCGACAAACACTGTATGAGTCTCCTTACATAACATATAATATACCTAGAGTAACCGGATTCACAGGATCACAATGAGGAGGGTGGTTACTAGGGGCTGGGGAGAAGGAACGAGGAGCTAGTGTTTAGTGGCTATAGGGTTTCAGCTGGGAAGATGGGAAGAGTTGTAAAGATGGATGGGGGTAAGGGTTGCATAGCCTTGTGAAGGTATTTCATACCACCGAAGGATAGACCAAAACATGGTAAAGCCAGACCTAGTATCTCAGGCCAGTAATCCCAGCTACTTGGGAGGCTGAGGCAAAATAATCACAAGTTCAAGGACTGCCTGGACTATATAGTGAGTTCATGGCCAGTTAGAAACATTAGTAAAATCCTGTGTCAACACAAAAAAGAAATAAATTTTTAAAAAAAAAAAACAGCTCTCTTGTGAAAACTTGTGAACTCTCAGCTATGAGTGAGTTATTCCCTCAGCTGGGCTGAGCTGAGGGGAGGGCCCCTAGCCCTTACCACACAGGCTCCTTGAACTTTCTTTTCTCTCTTTTCTTTCCATGGTTTTCCCAGACCCTCCACGTGGGATCTCTAGCCACATGGGTGCCTTTCCTTGGCTCTGCACTTCTCTCAGTAAATATAATAATGTAATAATTTTTTTAAAAGAGGACTAGGGAGATAGCTCAATGGTGGAGCACTTACCTAACATATGAAAGACCTTAAGCTCAAGCCCCAGTACCATTAAAAAAAAAAAGTGTTAAAATGATTCTATTATTTCAAAATTTTTACCAAGGTCACAATGTGAGCATGAGTCATGAATCAGAATATAAAATGAACTGGGTGTGGTAGCACATGCCTGTCTGTAATCTAGCACTTGGTAAGTGGAGGATGGAGAATCACAAATTCCAGGCCAGTCTGAGCTACAAGCAAAACTGTTTATAAATAAATGCATGAATGAAAATAAAAAAGAGAATGAAGACAGGAAGGAAGGGAAGAAAAGGGAGTGGAGGGGAAAGGAAGGGAGGAATAAAGAGAGGGAGGGACAGAGAAAGGAAGGAAGGAAGAAAAGGAGGGAGGAAGGGAGAGAGGGAGGAAGGGAGGGAAAGAAGGAGGGAAGGAAAGACAGAGGGAAGGAAAGAGGGGAGGAAGAGAGGGAGGAAAGAAGGAAGGAAGACAAATAAGCATAATCTGCCCCAAAGTGGCAGAAAGAGGATAGGAGCCCAAACAGCCCCATTTCACAGCTGGCTCCACAGCTCTTGATACAGGACAGCAGGCCTTCCGACACCATCCTCACTTTCGTAGCTTCAGCTGCCCAACATCTCAGCCTTGAGACATCCATGAACACTGCAGACCGTGGACCAGACACAAGGCTCTAGTGGCCTTAACTACACAGCCTTCTCCTGGCAGTGGCTCTCTAACCGACTTGCTGCCTATTTACCAATATGACTGACCACCACAGCTGACCAATAGCAACCTTGGTCATGTTCAAACTGGTTTTTAGATCTCTTCAGGAAAATGGTAAGATCCCTTTGCTGGCTAGAGGATAATGGTGGGACAGGTAAGGCTGGTTTCTGACATGGAGAGGAAGTCATGTTTAGATATAGTTCAAGGTCCATGAAAGGGAGGAACACAGAAATGTGTGTGTGTGTGTGTGTGTGTGTGTGTCTGTGTGCCCACACGCACATGCACACACACAGCAGTTACCATCTTGTTACTGGAACAAAGCACCCAACCAGAAGCAGCTTATGAAGGACAAGGTTTATTCCTGCTTAGTTTGGGTGGGAAGTTTCATCATGGCAGGCAAAGCATGGCAGGAGCAGGAAGCAGGCTCACATTGTCACATGTCAGCAAAGAGGAAGCAGCAAATGCAAGCTAACTGGCACTGGCAAGGGAGCTAGATTGTAAAATCAAACGGCCCACCCCCAAGGACACACTTCCCTCCAACAAGACCCCACCTCCCAAATACCCTGCCACTTTCCCAAACTGCCACTAGCAGGGAACCAAGTATTAAAAACACATGAGCCTATGGGGAGCATTTCCCTCAAACTACCACGGTTTGAGGTAGAATCATGACAGATAGCCTATACTTGTCTTGAACACACTGTGTAACAGAGATAGACAGGCCTTGAATTTGTGACATTCTACCTACCTCAACTTCCCAAAGTACTAGGACCACCAAGCCCAGCTCACAAAAGTTCATTTCATTTGTTTGTTTATTGTTATTTGAGACAAGGTCTTACTCTCTAGCCCGGGCTAAAATACTCGCTCTGTAGACCAGGATGGTCTCACTCACAGTGATCCTCTTGTGGTGAGATTACATCATGAACTACCATGCTCAGAGCAAGTTAGTTTCTACTGAAATACCCACAATGGAGGTAAAGAGACATCCCTGATAATGGTAAGTTCAGTCTTTCTCTTGTTGAAACTAAGGCACACAAAGAGAAAAGGCCACAGAAGTTCCTCTAAGCTCCAAAGACTTGACCCATATCCCTGTTATTAGCTGCCGTAATTCTACCCCTTTCATGCCTGACTCTGTAGATGATCCACAAATGTGCAAGGGATAGACATTAGGCATCCAGTGTATAAGTCCTTGAGGAAAGGGATCCAATCCAATTACCTTTAAATTCCAGACACTTCACTTAATCATTGTGAAGCAAATTGTACAAAACTCAAGTGCTGAGCTGGGTGTGGTGGGACACACTTTTAATCCCAGCACACGGGAGGCAGAGGTAGGAGGATCACTGTGAGTTCAAGGACACCCTGAGACTACATAGTGAATTCCAGGTCAGCATGGGCCAGAGTGAGAACCTACCTTGAAAAAAAAAAAAAAAATCAAGTGTTGCACAGGGAAAATGAATAATACATGAAGCCAGAATGTATCTCAAAGGGCAAGAGAGGATTGTCCAGCTGTGAAGCCAGCCAGGAGTTCTTACCATCCTCTGCCTGTTTTGTTTTCCAGGAATTCTGTTCTGGGCCACCTTGATGTGCAGTCTAACACTAGCCCAGCATTGTGGGAGCTGACACAGAAATGCCCAAGTACCCAGTAGAGCACAAAGAAGGGACACTGAGTCTTGAGGGCTTAGGTAGGCCCAGGAAGATGATTCAAAACTCCACTAAGGCTGGGCATGGTGGCGCACGCCTTTAATCCCAGCACTTGGGAGGCAGAGGTAGAAGGACGGCCGAGAGTTCAAGGTCACCCTGAGACTACATAGTGAATTCCAGGTCAGCCTGGACTAGAGTGAGACCCTACCTCGAAAAATCCAGTAGGGGCTGAAGAGATAGCTGCTTAGTGGTTAACGTGCTTCCCTGTAAAGCCTAAAGACCCAGGTTCAATTCCCCAGTACCCAGGTAAGCCAGATGCACAAGGTGGCTCATGCATCTAGAGTTCATTTGCAGTGGCTACAGGCTCTGGTATGCCCATGCTCTATCTATCTATCTATCTATCTATCTATCTATCTATCTATCTATCTATCTCCTTGCAAATAAATAAATAAAATTAATAAAAATCCACTAATCCTGGCATGGTGGTGCATACCTTTAATACCAGCACTCAGGAGGCCAAGGTAGGAGGATTGCTGTGAGTTTGAGGCCAGCCTGAGACTACATAGTGAATTCTAGATTAGCCTGGGCTAGGGTGAGACCCTACCTCAAAAAAAAATTTTTAATCCACCAAGAAGGGCTAGGGAGATGGCTCCATTGGTAAAGTGCTTGCCATACAAGCATGATCACTGAGTTTGGATCCCCAATGCCAATGTAAAAGCTGGGCATGGTGGCACACACCGGTAATCCCAGACCGAGGAGGTAGAAACAGGAGGAGCCCCAGAATCTGCTGGCTAGCTACTCTAGCTTAATCATGAGTTCTGGATTCATTGAGAGACACTATTTCAAAAAATAAGGTGAGAGGCAACTGAGGAAGACATCCAATGAAGACCTCTGACCTCCGTATGTGCCCCCCCACACACACACACACGTGCAACCACATGCACAGGAGAAAAAAAAACAGCTGGGCCTGGAGCTAGGGATTAAGCTCATTTGGTAGAGTTGTTTGCCTAGCATGCACAGCCCTGGGTTTTATTCTATTTCTGCATAAACCAGTGGTGGCACAAACCTGTGATTCCAGCATTAGATAGGCAAAGGCAAAAGAATCATGAGTTCAAGGTCAAACTCACAACACAGTGAGTTTGTGGCCTGCCTGGGGTACATGAGATCCTGTCTCAAAAAATAAATATATAGAAATAGAAAAGAACTGGGTCTGGGGTTGGAGGTCTATAATCCAAGCTACTCTGAAGGCTGACACAGGAGGATAGCCAAGTGTGGTGGCGCACGCCTGTAATCCCAGCACACAGGAGGCAGAGGTAGGAGGACTGCTGTGAGTTTGAAGCCAGCCTGAAACTACAGAATGAGTTTCTGGTCAGCCTGGACTAGTGAGACCTTACCTCAAAAAAAAATCAATAAATAAAAGAAAATCCAAGGCCTAAACTAGAGAGGTGGCAGTAGTTAAAGGCACTTGCTTGCAAAGCCTGATGGCCAGGGTTCGATTCCCCAGTAAAGCCAGATGCACAGAGTGATGCATTTGTCTGTCTGGAATTCATTTGCAATGGCAGGAGGCCCTGGTGTACCCATTCTCTTTCTCTGTCTCTCCTCAGGTAAATATTGTTTTAAAAAAGAAATCAAGTTCAAGGCCCCGATGGGGCTACGGAGCTACAGAGTGAGTTCAAGTGCAGCCTGGGCAATTTAGTGAGATTCTGTTTCAAACTAAAAAGTAAAGAGAAGTTGGGGATGGGACAAAGAGGAACAGACCTTGTGGAACGTGCAAAAGGCCCTACATTCAATCCCAGTACCACAAACTCAAGTGGCAGTAAGAGGAGCATTGAGTCAGGCATGGTGGCGCGCGCCTCTAATCCCAGCACTCCCCAGGCAGAGGTAGGAGGATTGCCGTGAGTTCGAGGCCACCCTGAGACTACATGGTGAATTCCAGGTCAGCCTAGACTAGAGTGAAACCCTACCTCGAAACCGCCCCCCCCAAAAAAAGGAGCATCGTGAAGAAGCATAAGCCAGCATCACAGGGCTGACGACCTGCAAGCACGTGGTATAACTGAAATGAAGGTGTGGCATGCCGTGTGCGACCCTGGGTCACAGCAGCCGTGTGTGCTACGGATGTGAACTTCACCCTGAAAGCCGTGATGGAGAATTTGAAGCAGGGAAGTAACATGATCAGATCTTTTTGTTTTGTTTTTTGAGGTAGGGTCTCGCTCTAGCCAGGCTGACCTGGAATTCACTATGTAGTCTCAGGATGGTCTTGAACTCACAGAGATCCTCCTACCTGTGCCTCCCCAGTGATGGGATTAAAGGAGTGCGTCACCACGCCCGGTTCCAATCTTTTTATTTTAGACTAACACTATGTCAGTTCACTCTAGCAGTGAAGAACAAGATCTAATACAAGAAGACTATTAGGAGGCAATTGCAATCTGCAACGAAAACCAAAGACCTTGGAAAGGTTAAAGACATGGTGACCAGATGGTAAGCAGTGTTTATCAGAGGCAGAGAAAACAGGAGGGTGGGGATGAGATGGGTGGAGCCCAGTACTGGGCATTCCAGATGTCTAGGCTTAGTGTTCCAAACAGACTGGATGGAGGTCTTGCTAGCTAGCTTTAGTGGCAGACTGTTCTAAAATAAGGTAGAGGGGTTAGCTGGCCATGGTGGTGCTCACCTTTAATCCCAGCACTCTAGAGGCAGAGGTAGGAGGATCGCAGTTCTTACCATCCTCTGCCTGTTTTGTTTTCCAGGAATTCTGTTCTGGGCCACCTTGATGTGCAGTCTAACACTAGCCCAGCATTGTGGGAGCTGACACAGAAATGCCCAAGTACCCAGTAGAGCACAAAGAAGGGACACTGAGTCTTGAGGGCTTAGGTAGGCCCAGGAAGATGATTCAAAACTCCACTAAGGCTGGGCATGGTGGTGCACGCCTTTAATCCCAGCACTTGGGAGGCAGAGGTAGAAGGACGGCCGAGAGTTCCAGGCCACCCTGAGACTACATAGTGAATTCCAGGTCAGCCTGGCCTAGAATGAAACCCTACCTCAAAAAAGAAAAAAAGGTAGACGGGGATGGAGAGATGGTTTAGTGGTTAAGGTGCTTCCCTGTGAAGCCTAAGGACTCAGGTTCAATTCTCCAGATTCCACATAAGCCAGATGCACAAGGTGGCATGCATTTAGAGTTAATTTGCAATGGCCTCTAGCCCAGACTCGCTCTCTCTTGCACTCTCTCTCTCCCTCTTTCTCTCTCTCTCTCTCTCTCTCAAAAATAAATTGTAAAGGGCTGGAGAGATGGCTTAGTGGTTAAGCGCTTGCCTGTGAAGCCTAAGGACCCTGGTTCAAGGCTCGATTCCCCAGGACCCACGTTAGCCAGATGCACCAGGGGGCGCACGCTTCTGGAATTCATTTGCAGTGGCTAGAAGCCCTAGCGCACCCATTCTCTCTCTCTCTCTGTCTCTCTCTCTCTCTCACTCTCAAATAAATAAAAATGAACAAAAATTTTTAAAAATAAATAAATAGGGCTGGAGAGATGGCTTAGCAGTTAAGCACTTGCCTGTGAAGCCTAAGGACCCCGGTTCGAGGCTCGGTTCCCCAGGTCCCATGTTAGCCAGATGCACAAAGGGGCGCACGCGTCTGGAGTTCGTTTGCAGAGGCTGGAAGCCCTGGCGCACCCATTCTGTCTCTCTCCCTCTATCTGTCTTTCTCTCTGTGTTTGTCACTCTCAAATAAATAAATAAATAAATAATTTTTAAATAAAAATAAATTGTAAAAAAAAAAATTTAAGGTAGGAAGCTGAGGTGATGGCTCAGTGGTTAAAGACACTTGCTCCACAAGCCACAAAGCAAAGTTCAGATCCCCAGCACCCATGTAAAAGCTGGATGAGAAGAGTCCCAAGCACCTTGTGACATTGTCAATTTGACAGGACCTACACTCAACTATGGAGGATTATCTAAATCAGGTTAACCATGCTACTCATAAATAAAATATTTTTTAAGCCAGGCATGGTGGTGCACACCTTTAATCCCAGCACTCAGGAGGCAGAGGTAGGAGGATTGCCATGAGTTAGAGGCCACTCTGAAACTACATAGTTAATTCCAGGTCAGCCTGAGCTAGAGTGAAACCCTACCTCAAAAAACCAAAAAAAAAAAATCTTTAAATAACTTTTATAAGACCTTATTGCTGAAGACTCCACATACTTGGGCTACAAGGCCACTGAAAAATCTTCCTGGAACTGAGCTGAAAACCTCCTCCATGTAGACCAGCTGACAGAAAGCTGGAAGAAGCTATGCTGCATGCAGTTTAATGGCAGAGAGAGATATCACCAGTGGAGATAAACAACACTGGACACTGTAAGCCTCAAATTTGGCCAGCCAGGCCAAATGAGCCAATGGGTGCAATAGCGACACATCTGTTATGGGGGAAACCAACCACTCTCTAATTGGCCCACTCCATGGAAGAGAGTATATGCCTGATAATGAAAACCTAAGACAGGAGAAGTAATGAGCCCTAGGAGTCTAACGTCTGCTGGTGTCTGACTGAATGTATATATTATGTTCACCAAACTGCCCAGTAAGCACTTCTCTTAATGTTCACACTCATATATTAATGCTACTCTCACTTTTGGTTAGAGAAGCTTTTCTTTTCAGATGGCAGTGACCTTGGGATGATTCAGAAGGCAGTATAGTGCTGAGAAGAAGACAGAGGAGTGCTCAGCACTGAAACATCTTCCAAGGCTCAAGGTCCATTGTGGAAGAGGTGGTGGAAAGAATGTAAGAGCTAAAAGAAGGGTAGGAATCCTCACAGAGCACTCTTCCAGACACAAAATGGCCTGGATATCCATGACCTCACAGTGCCTGACACTGCCTACACAAGACCATCATAATAGTAGGAAAAAAGTGATGACATCAAAATAAAAGAGAGAAGCTGGGCGTGGTAGCTTACGCTTTTAATCCCAGCACTTGGGATGCAGAGGTAGGAGGGTCACCATGAGTTTGAGGCCACCCTGAGATGAATTCCAAGTTAGCCTGAGCTAGAGTGAGACCCTACCTCAGAAAAAAAAAAAAGTCAACCAAAATAAAAGAGAGAATGATTGAGTGGGGAAGAGGATGTGATGGAGAATGGAGTTGTGAAGGGGAAAGTGAGGGGGAGGAGGGAATTACCATGGGTTATTGTCCATAATCATGGAAGTTGTCAACAAAAAAAAATAATAAAATAGGGCTGGAGACATGGCTCAGCAGTTAAGACACCTGCCTACAAAAGCCTAAGGACCTGAGTTTGACTTCCCAGTACCCACGTAAAGCCAGATGCTCAAGGTGGTGCATGCGTCTAGAGTTCATTTGCAGTGGCTGGAGACCCTGGCAATTCTCTTTCTCTCTATCTGCATTCTCTCACTCTCTCTCTCAAATAAATACATAATAACTAAAAATCTTTTAAAACATAAAATAATAAAACAATAATTTTTAGCTTGACGTGCACCCTTAATCTCAGTACTTGGAAGGCAGAGACAGGAAGATCACTGTGAGTTCGAGACCAGCCTGAGACTACATAGTGAATTCCAGGTCAGCCTGGACTAGAATAAGACTCTATCTCATAAAGCCAAAAGCAAGGAGTGGGGGAGCTGGCTGAGCAGCAGCATTTACTGCCCTCGACTTCCTCACTTGCTCAATATGACCAGCAGCCTCAAAGTCCTACCGCTGTGCCTTTCCCACCATGATAGATTGTAACCTGGAACTGTAAGCTGAAATCAACCCTTCCTCCTTTAAACTGATTTTTATTACAGTAACGAGAAGTTGACTAACAAACATCTGTAATCCCAATGTACCGACAGCAAGGGGAAGTAGAGTCAAGCACAATGGCCTTCCCAGATTCAAATAACAGCAAGAGAGACCCTGTCTCAACCACACCAACAACCTCAGGTTGTCCTCTGACCACACAAAAATAATTTAAAAAAAAAAAAAAAAGGTGGCTGGAGAGATGGCTTTGCAGTTAAGGTATTTGCCTGCAAAGCCAAAGGACCCCTGTTGGATTCCCCAAGGCCCACGCAAACCAGATGCACAAGGGGGCACATGCGTCTGAAGTTTGTTTGCAGTGGCTGCAGGACTTGGTGAGCCCATTCTCTCTCTCCCTCTCTCTGCCTCTCTTTCACTCACTCAAATAAATAAATAAAAATAAATAATAATAATAATAATAATAAATAAATAAGATGGACAGTGATTGAGGAACATCAACATCTGGCCTCCTCACACGCATACTTTCACACATGCATACTTTCACACAGACATGCACCTACACACATACACAAGGCTTTTTCCTTAACTCAGAGAGATCTCCTGATAGAAGTAGATTCTTTGCCCACTGTATAAGTTTAATAGATACTCTCTTAGTAGCACACAGATGCTGCACAGCACTCTACAAATGAAAGAGCAGACAATCCTTGGTGCCAAATACACTTCCTAAAGACTTTTTTTTTATTATTTTAGAGAGAGTGAGGAGAGAAAGAGAGATGGGGGTGGGGAGAGAACTGACATGCCAGGGCCTCAGCCACTGCAATGGGACTCCAAACACTTGCGCCACCGAGTGGGCATGTGCAACCTTGCTCTTGCCTCACCTTTGTGCATCTGGCTTACATGGGATCTGGAAAGTCAAACATGGGTCCTTAGTCTTCACAGGCAAGCGCCTCAACTGCTAAACCATCTCTCCACCCCCTAAAAGCTTTTGAAAATACAAGAAGGAGAAAAGGAGGTCTTGAACTTCTGGGCCCTTGAGAGCAAGGTGGGGGCTACCCAGCCAGGAGTAGCTTCCTCAGCCCAGGAAGTCACCTCATCTGCAGGTGCTTTCGTGAGCTTTACCTCTGCATAGGCGGTATCATTTTTAAAATGAAACGTCTTGGGCTGGAGAGATGGCTTAGCGGTTAAGAGCTTGCCTGTGAAGCCTAAGGACCCCGGTTCGAGGCTCGGTTCCCCAGGTCCCACATTAGCCAGATGCACAAGGGGGCGCACGCGTCTGGAGTTCGTTTGCAGAGGCTGGAAGCCCTGGCGCGCCCATTCTCTCTCTCTCCCTCTATCTGTCTTTCTCTCTGTGTCTGTCGCTCTCAAATAAATAAATAAAAAATGAACAAAAAATTTAAAAAAAAATGAAACGTCTTTCTTTCAGTCCCCACCACTTGGCTCACCTGCACATGACGGTGGAGGCTGGAACTGCCCGGCTTTGCCGGTGGCTTCTTCAGGTTTAGTCTGATCTTTGCATGCCAGGGCTGAAGGCTGTGAAGTGCTCTAACAATAAGGATAAAGATCGTCACTCATCACATAATCCCATCAATTAGCACTTCTCAAAGGCCCACAGCAGTAGCAGAGAGCCTTCCATCATGAGCCTCCCCACACTCCCAGGGCTTCTCAGCCCAGCCCAGCCTTGCGGGGAAGCTCTAGCTATAGAAGAGATGACAGAGGGACCTAAGAAAGGACTTGGCACGAGCTGATATCACCCTTCTATGAAATCCTGTGGGTTTCACACAAATGGGTTACTGTCTCGGGTTCATCAATCACCAGACCACTCCCAGTTCTCGGAGACTTCACAGCAGCAGGAGAGGGACAAGATGCAAGTCAACAGTGAGCAATGCATAAGAGAGGAGGAGTGTCTGTACAATCAGCAAACTGATCAGTGTCCATTAAGCATCTTGTCTCTGCTCAGCACTAAGCAGGATGCTATGGGGAAGGAGACCCAGCCAGCAGGCGGTACTCCACAAGAAGTTCCTAAAGCCTTGTGTGTTAGATCCCCGACCCAGGAGTAGCTGCCATCTTGGTGGGAGCATCCCATCAGGAAAGAGAGCCAGGACTTCCTGGCCACCTGACAGCAACATAGAAACTATACATACAGAACTTGGTTGCTGTCTGTGGTGGTTTGATTCAGGTGCCCCCCCCCCCCATAAACTTAGGTGTTCTGAATGCTAGGTTCTCAGCTGATGGAGATTTGGGGATTAACACCTCCAGGAGGCAGTGTATTGTTGGGGGCGGGCTTATACCAGTTTCCCCACATGGGCCAGGGGGTGATGTCCACCTTTTTCTCATGCCAACATTTTCCCTGCCATCATGGAACTTCCCCCTTCGAGCCTGTAAGCCAAAATAAGCCTCTTTTTCCCACAAACTGCTCTTTGTTGGGTGATTTCTACCAGCAATGTGAACCGGACTGCAACAGTAAAGTGGTACCGAGGAGTGGGGTTGCTGCTAGACACCTATGTGGCTTTGGCTTTTTGGAGCTGATTTTCAAGAGGAATGGAAGGACTTGAAACCTTAGCCTAAGAGATGCTTTGCAGTGCTATAAGTACAGCCTGATGGACTATTTTGGTCAGAGCTGCAAGACCTGAATGCAGTAAGAACTATGGGCTGTGAAATCTGGCTTATGAGGGTGAGAAAGAGCTTTGTTTGGACTGGGCTAGCAGTTTGTGTGGGAAGCTTGCTCTTATGCCTGTGTCCTGAGAAGTTGTGCAGGGTTGTTTTGCATAGAAATGAAATGGAGTGAGCAGAAGGATATGGCACAGAAAAACAAAATCTTTAGGTGAACTGCTGCCCATTCAGCTGCAATTAAGAGATTACATACAACCTTTGAGATTGGGCTAGCTGACCTGCAATGGGGCAACAGGAAGAATGTAGACTCTTTTAGGGGGGCCTGAGTGCTCAAGGGGTGTCCTGTTCTTCAAAGTCTGCTTTACTCCCCCCTGGATTAACAAATTGACACCCCACCTGGTACTGTGGAGTATAAGAAATGCAGGAAAGAGAGTGTCATTGAGCTTGCAACACAGTTTTGTGTTTTGGAAATGGCCATGGGCAGTGTGAAGCGAGTTTGCTGGTTGCCTGCATAGAGACCCCATGGAGCCATGGTGATGGACCGTGGGTTGCAGTGGAGACCCAGTAGAGATGCCGGGACCATGAGATGGCTGCCAAGGAAAGCTGCCGACCCCGATGAAGTTTTCCAGGACTGTAGTAGCCTAGCTGGAGGAGTGGAATTAGAATGCCAGAGACTTGTTGCTGGTTAGAATTATTGGACTTGGAGATTTGTCACTGGCCACAGTTGTTGGACTTGAAGCTACAGAGTTTAATGTTTGTCCTGGTTGTTTTAAATCTTGTATTGATTGAATATTTATTTGCTATGCCCAATGCCATCTTTTGCAGTGTGAGTATTTATTCTGTGCCGCAATGGGTTTTGGGGGGATTTTTTGGTATCATGGCTCAGTTAAAAGACCTTGGATTATGGGGATGTTTGAACATCACTAGGTTGATAAACTATAGAGACTTTTAAAGTTAGACTGAATGCATTGCATTTTACATCATATATGGTTATCAGTTTATGAGGGCCAGGGGTGGAATGTTGTGGTTTGATTGAGGTGTCCCCCATAAACTTGGGTGTTATGGATGCTAGCTTCCCAGCTGATGGAGATTTGGGAATTAATGCCTCCAGGAGGCAGTGTATTGTTGGGGGTGGGCTTATGGGTGTTATTGCCAGTTTCCCCTTGCCAGTGTTTGGCACACTCTCCTGTTACTATTGTCCACCTTACATGGGCCAGGGGGTGATGTCCACCTTCTGCTCATGCCATAATTTTTCTTGCCATCATGTAGCATACCCCTCGAGCCTATAAGCCAAAATAAACCTCTTTTTTTCCACAAGCTACTCTTGGTTGGGTGATTTCTACCAGCAACGCGAACCTGACTGCAACACTGTCCGTAGCTCTAATTTTTTTCATGTCTTTACTCAAATGTAATATCATCCCAAGAAATTCTTCTTGCTGAGCATGGTAGTGTATATCTGTAATCCCAGTGCTGGGAAGATGGAAACAAAAGGATCTGGAGTTCAAGGCCATTTTCAGCTACATAGCATGTTTGAGACCAGCCTTGGCTACATGACACCCTGTCATAAAAAAGAAAAATAAAAAAGAGAAAGAAAGAATAAGATAGAGACAAGTAAAGAAGGAAGGAGGGAGGAAGAGAGGGAGGAAGGAAAAGAGGGGACTGGAAAGGTAGCTAAATGGATAAAGAGTTTACTACTCAGGGTTGGAGAGATTGCTTAGTGGTTAAGGCATTTGCCAGCAAAGCCAGAGGACCCAGGTTCGATGTTCCAGTACCCACGTAAAGCCAGATGCCCAAGGTGGTGCATGCATATGAAGTTTGCAGTGGCTAGAGGCCATTCTCTCTAGATAGATAGATAGATAGATAGATAGATAGATAGATAGATAGATAGATCCGCTTCTCCCTCTCAAATAAATAATTTTTTAAAGTTTGCTACTCAAGCATGAGGACCTGAGTTGGGATCCCCAGAACCCATATAAAGCTGGACACTATAGCAGGCATCTGTAATCCCAGAGTGCCTAGGGCAAAAAGGGAGGCAGAGGCCAGAGAATCCACTGAAAGCTCCTGGGCCAGCCAGCCTGGCTAACAGAGTGGTGAGTAGTAAGTTCCCCTAGTTCAAACTAGGTGGGAGGAGAGAAGCAACACCCAGAAGTTGTCCTTTGGCACATGCATCAGGGCATGTGCATGCCCACACTCACACACATGTACACACATACATACACATACACACCAAAAAAAGGAAAAGAAAAATTATTCTTCCTCAAAAAAATGGAATATATAAAATGATGGAGAAGGAAAAACACTGATGTTCTATTTGTCTTGCCAATGTTCTGTGTTTTATTTTTTTGTTGTTGTTGTTTTGTTTTGTTTTGTTTTTCGAGGTAGGGTCTCACTCTGGCTCAGGCTGACCTGGAATTCACTATGTAGTCTCAGGGTGGCCTCGAACTCTCAGCGATCCTCCTACCTCTGCCTCCCGAGTGCTGGGATTAAAGGCATGCGCCACCACGCCCGGCTTGTTCTGTGTTTTAAAATGTGAACATGGAGGTGGCGGAAAGAATTTAAGAGACAAAGGAAGGGTAGGACTCCTTACAACATGCTCCTCCAGACACAAAATGGCCTGGATATCCATGACCTCACTGTGCCTGACACTACCTACACAAGACCACCATAAGAGGAGGAAAAGATTATGACATCAAAATAAAAGAGAGACTGATTGAGAGGGGAAGAGTATGATGGAGAGTGGAGTTACAAAGGGAAAAGTGGCAGGAGGGAGGGAATTACCATGGGTTATTGTTTATAATTATGGAAGTTGTCATAAATAAAAAATACAAATAAATAAAATGTGAACACAGCAAAGGCTGTTAATTGCATTGGGTCTAAGTAAACTGGAGTTTATGTTCAATTATATATTATCATATATAATTGAATTATATTATATATATATTATATTATATAATTATATATTGGAAAAGAATGAAATTTTATTATTTTCCCATTGCCATTCAAGCTTAAAATTTGAAGTGGGGTTTTTGACTCCTTGTTTATTGAAGAAACATGCTTGGGGTGGAAGGAACTATTGAGATTTTACTGAGACTTTTTCTTTCATTTTTTAAATATATTTTGTTTATTTGAGAGAGAGAGAAAGAGAAAATGAGAGTGTCAGGGCCTCCAGCCACTGCAAACAAACTCCAGACACAGGTGCCCCCTTGCGCACTTGGCTTATGTGGGCCCTGGAGAATTGAACCAGGGTCCTTTGGCTTTCCAGGCAAGTGCCTTAACAGCTAAGTCATCTCTCCAGTCCGATACTTTTTGTTTTTAATAAATGAAACCTTTTTATGGAAAAAAAAAAAACTTGGAGATTGATGACTAGAATTAATTGAGGATCTTCAGTTTCACTCGTTCTTTTTTAAATTTATCTTATTTATTTGAGAGAGAGAGGGAGAATGGGTATTCCAGGGCCTCCAGCCAATGCAAACAAACTCCAGAAGCTTGTGCCACCTTGTGCATCTGGCTTATGTGGGTCCTGGGGAATCAAACCTGGATCCTTTGGCTTTGAAGGCAAGTTCCTTAACTGCTAAGCAATCCCTCCAGCCCATCTAACTCATTCTTCCTTCTTACAGATATACTGTCTTCCCTGTCCCAATCTTTTGGGGGAATATTGGAATCACTTGAACTTTTCTTAACCATAAACAATAAGCAAATTCCTTACTAACTATTCCTAAGCACAAGAAAAACAAATTGCTTGTTTCTGTGCATCCCAAAGCCCAGAGCAGTGTCCCAGGCATTCTGGAAATGTCTATGGCCTGGATAGCTACATGATGAATGATAATGAATGAATGATGAAATGTTCTATGAATTGTTTTACCAAAAGAAAAAAATCTAGTCTTTCCCAGAAAGGGTTTGGTTGAATAAGCATTTGATAACTGTTCCTTTCATTTCCGTTTCTTCAGTTTTCAATTATAAAACACATCTCAGAAGAAGTCCAAATAACCACAGAAGAAAGGAATGTTTCTTTTTTTCCTTTCAGAAACAACGATCAAATAATAATGGCAAACACTTCGGCACTTTCCATGTTCCACACAAGGCCAAGGAGCTTTAACTCTCATATTAACTCCTTATAACAACTCTGAGATATGGTAATACTACTGCCTTACATGGAGGAACCTGCGACACAAAGAACTCAAGTCATTTGCCCAGTGCACACGCAGAAGGTGGCAGAACCAGCGTCTAAACCTGTCTACTTGGTCTCATGAGCACACACTTTAAACCGCTGAACCATCCAGTCATGATTTGCAGCATATGTCGGATAGCCTGAAAGAAGAAAAAAGAAGAAAAGCCCAAAGTTTCCAGTGTATTCAAAATAAGGAGTTAGCTTGAAGAAACCATGGTTCTTAGCTATATATAGAAATTATTTTATAGTGTCGTTTTTGGTGTAATTCATGGCCAAAACTAGTGTTTTAGAAATAATAGTAACATCACCATAAACAGCAAAAATAAAGAATCTATAGTAACTGGACTAATTAAAGGAGTAGAAAGTTAATTCTGTTTCCATTTACTTTAGAAACAAATCATGCAGATGTTTTTCTGATACAAATATAAAATTAATTGAGCTATCAAAACAAGTCACACTGTCTTAAAATCTTAGGCCTCCTCAAAAAATTACTAGGTCTAGCCACCCTGGGTGGCCATTCCAATTCTATCTCTGTAACCACAGATAATATTGAGTACTCAAGATTTTCCTTTTTATTATTCTTTTATTTGTTTTTTTCTGATTTGGTTGAGAAAGAGATGAGGAGAATGTACAACTTGCCAAGGCCTCTTGCCCCTGGAAACAAACTCCAGACGCAGGCGCTATTTTGTGCATCTGGCTTTACATGAGGACTGGGGAATCAAACCCCAGCCACCAAGCTTTGTAACTGTAAGCAAGTGCCTTTAACCTCTGAGCCATCTCTCCAGCCCCAGCATCACCTCCATTTTTTTTTTTTTTGCAGTTTTTTAATGAGAGAGAACTGGAGCATCAGGGCCTCCAGTCACTGTAATCGAACTCCACATACGTGGGCCACCTTGTGCACATGTGTGATGTGCACCTGGCTTACGTGGGACCTGGAGAATTGAACATGCAGTCTTAGGCTTCACAGGTAAGCACCTCAACTGCTAAGCCATCTCTCCAGCCTTAGCACCATTTTTTTTGTTTTTGTTTGTTTGTGTGTTTGTTTGTTTGTTATTTTATTTATTTTATTTTTATTTTTATTTATTTATTTGAGAGTGACAGAGAGAGAGAGAGAATGGGTGCACCAGGGCTTCCAGCCACTGCAAACAAACTCCAGACGCATGTGCCCCCTTGTACATCTGCCTAACGTGGGTCCTGGGGAAGCAAGCCTTGAACTGGGGTCCTTAAGGCTTCATAGGCAAGCACTTAACCATTAAGCCATCTCTCCAGGCCCTGTGTGTTTGTTTTTTGACATAGGGTCTCACTCTAGCCCAGGCTGATCTGGAATTCACTATGGAGTCTCAGGGTGGCCTCGAGCTCACGACAATCCTCCTACCTCTGCCTCCTGAGTGCTGGGATTAAAGGCGTGCACCACCTCTCCCAGCTTTTTAAAATATTTTTTTATTTGGGCTGGAGAGATTGTTTAGTGGTTAAGGCTCTTGCCTGCAAAGCCTAAAGACCTAGGTTTGATTCCCCAGGACCCACATAAGCCAGATGTACAAGGTGACACATGTGTCTGGAGTTCATTAGCAGTTGCTGGAGGCCCTGGCATGCCCATTCTCTCTAGTTCTGCCTCTCTTTCTCTCTCTCTTTCACTCTCAAGTAAGTAGATAAATAAAAAATATATATATTTTAGTCAAGCATGGTGGCGCATGCCTTTAATCCCAGCACTCAGGAGGCAGAGGTAGGAGGACTGCCGTGAGTTTGAGGCCACCCTGAGACTACATAGTGAATTCGTGCTAGAGTGAGACACTACCTCAAAAAAAAAAAACAGAGAGTGAGAGAATAGGTATGCCATTACCTCTAGCTGCTACAAATGAACTCCAGATGCATGCACCATTCTGTGGGGTACTGGGAAATCTAATGTACATTAGCAGGCTTTTGCAAACAAGTGTCTTTAACTGCTGAGACATCTCCCTAGTTCCCATAACCTATGTCTTCTGGGAGCATTATTAACAAATATTTCTTGAGCACCTCTATGAGCCCAAGCATTGTTGTTATCTCTGGAGATACATTTAAAAATGCATGGAGTTTCTCACTGGGCCTGGGCATGCTGGTACATCTCTAATAGTCCCAGTGCTTAGGAAGTAGAGAAGATCAGGAGTTTAAGGCCAGATTCAGCTATATAATATCTTGTCTCAAAAAAATGTATGAAATTCCTAGCTTCATACCTTGCATAGAGGAGGGTACTTATGGAAGAAATTTATGGGGAGATAAAATATAGCACATAGATGGGCTCTGGTCTCTTTTCTAGCCCAAGGAAAGAGGAAAAGATAGGAATAGCTTAAAGCCATTAGTACAGTTGCATAGCATCTGGCTGGCTCCTCATGGAAGGGTTTCTGCTCCAATCAGCTGCGGGAGCTAAGGTATTTGCAGACAGCTCTTTGGTCACTCCTCAGCCTACCAGAGGGACTAAGAACCAAGATAGGAAGAGGAAAGGGTGTGGCCAAGCTCTTCTCTGATTTGGGAGTTCCTGATGAGAGTTCCTTTCCGGCATGGGTCCATTTAGAAAGACAGTATCAAGGGAGAAGAGGTAAGAGGACAGAGAATAGGCTTTAAGAAAAGGGGTGGAAGGAAGTGAAAGGGAGGAAAGGATCCTGGGCAGGTGCTAGCTAACTGTACATGAATGAGAATGCAAAGCCTGCTGGTCCTCTGGCCCTTACTTCCTCTCCTGTGTCCCCTACTAGGCCATCTGGCTTCCAACTTTGCTTGCTTGTTTGCTTGTTTTGAGACGCAGTCTTATGTAAGTTAGGCTGGACTTGAACTGCAATAGTCAAGGATGACTTTGAACCCTTGATCTTCCTGTCTCTACCTCCCAAGTGCTCAGCTTACAGGCAAGCACCCATGCCAAGCCGTTTTACTTCTTAGAGACTAGGAAAGGCAGGCCAGGTGTGGTGGTGCACACCTTTAATCCCACCAGAGGTAAGAGGATCACTGTAAATTCCAGGTCAGCCTGAGAGTACATAGTGAATTTCAGGTCAGCCTGGGCTACAGTGAGACCCTACCTCGGAAAAACAAAAAGAGAGAGAGAGAGACTGAGAGACTAGGATAGGCAAAGGAAATCCAGGCAGCCCCATATGAAAAAATAGAGGGGACTGGGGAGATTGCTCAGTGGTTAAAAGCATTTGCTTGCAAAGACTACTGGCCTGTGTTCAGCCCAGGTTCAAATTCCTAGTATCCATGTAAAGCCAGATGCACAAAGTGATGAATGCATCTGGAGTTTGTTAACAACAGCAAGAAACCCTGGCATGTCCACTCTCTCTCAGTCTTCCTTTCTCTCTCTCTCTCTCTCTCTCTCTCTCTCTCTCTCTCTCTCTCTCTCTCTTTCTCTCTCTCTCCTTTCTCTCCTTGCAAATAAATAAAAAAATTTTTAGTACAGCTGAAGGAGCTGGAGAGATTGCTCAGTGGTTATGAATATTTGCAAAAAGTAGAGCTGAGTTTGTGGCTTACCCAAAAGATTAAACAGAATTTAAGAAAATATATGCAATTTAAGGTGAGAGAAATGACAGGACCCTGTATCCCAGACCAACCTACACTCACAAAGTAACTCACAAAGAACCTTGGTAAACACAAAGAAATGACTCACTAATGGTGAAATTGCAAACAATCTTGACAAGCCAGTAGAGGAGATATTTCAAGCTAGGGCAGCCTTTCCTATAGCCCTTAAATCACACCTTACAGGACCTGGCTGCCTCACCTAAGCTTGGCCTGGCCAGCTTCCCTGAGATGTGGTTCACACGGTACAGAAGGCTAATCTGATTGGCCCAGAGATTTATGGTTGCTAGGGAAGACAAGCCAGTCTGCTAATGATCAGGCTCAGGTTTGAACCTGTTCCTCTCATACCTACGTGCAGGTCCTCAGAAACCCCATGGGGAGACACAGGGTGTGGTCAGCAGTTTTGATTGCACCAGTGATTTGTAAAATCCAAGCGGGTTTTAAACTGCTGAGCCTGGTTGACCATACTAGAAATCAAACTAAAGAATTACTTCAAAAAAGTAAATAAATAAAAGAATTACCTCAAAGTCATTTTGTTTCCCTTTTGAGATAACAGAATTAATTGAGAGATTTCATGACTCACCATTTCACTGGTAAATAATCCTTTTTATTGCATGTTTAGCTGAGCTCTGTGGACAAGGAACCGGCCAAACCCACCTGTGCCAGCTGAGATTGCCATGAGCTGGCAATGCTCACCCTGTGCAAATAGACTAACTGATCGTTTCCCCCCTTAAAAAGGGGGTGTGGACACGACTTAGACATATTGCATCACATTAAAGCATACAAATGTATGCCTTCCTCCCCAGGTTTCTGGTCTCAGTGCCTCAACAATTTTTTGCTTTTTCTAAATATTTTATTTATTTGTTTATTTAAGAGAGAGAGAGAGAGAGAGGATGGATGTGCCAGGGCCTCTAGCCACAACAAACTCCAGATACATACACCACTTTGTGCCTATGGCTTTTTGTGAATACTGGGGAATCTTGAACCTGGGTCCTTAGGCTTTGCAGACAAGTGTCTTAACTGCTGAGCCATCTCTCCAGACCTTATATTCTGTTTTTTAAGACAAGGTCTCATGTAACCATGCTAGCCTCCACCTCATCAAAAGTGCTGGGGATTAACCCTAGGGCTCCATGCGAGCTAGGCAAGCACTCTACCAACTGAGCTACATACCCAGCCCTCAGAATCTACTTTCTTTTTTTTTTTTAATTTTTTATTTATTTATTTGAGAGTGACAGACACAGAGAGAAAGACAGATAGAGGGAGAGAGACAGAATGGGCGTGCCAGGGCTTCCAGCCTCTGCAAACGAACTCCAGACGCGTGCGCCCCCTTGTGCATCTGGCTAACGTGGGACCTGGGAAACCGAGCCTCGAACCGGGGTCCTTAGGCTTCACAGGCAAGCGCTTAACCGCTAAGCCATCTCTCCAGCCCAGAATCTACTTTCTATTTGTTAACAAAAAAAGAGCAAGAGAGTGAGTTTGGACAATAGTATCCTGTAGAGGTGAATACTGTTGTTCTTAGAAGACATAGATTGTTATAAGAAAAATGTTAGTGCCAGATAGGATACCATCCAGTGAGTTATTGGCAAAGGAAGGCCCTAATGCCCCCAAAACATTATAGGCTATTGCCAAGGCTCTTGGTTGTCCACCAGAAGTAAATGGTAAGACCCTATTGCTGAAGACTCCACATGCTTGGGCCACAGGTCACTGAGAAATCAAGCTGGAGCTGAGCTGGAAGCCTCCTCCCTGTTGACTAGCTACCAGAATGCTGGAAACAGCTATTCAGCCTGTTGGGGAGAAAAGCCATTAATGGTGTTAACCAGCAGTGACCCCTGCAAGTCTTACAGCTGGATAGCCAGGCCAACTGTACCAACTAGTGCAGTGATGGTATGTCTGTTATGGGGAAACCAGCTGCTCTCTGATTGGACTTGAGGCCCACTCCGTGGGAAAGAATTATTCCTGGTAGTAAAAACCTAATCAAAAGTCTGGTTAGCTGGGCGTGGTCATGCATGCCTTTAATTCCAGCACTTTAGAAGCAGAGATAGGAGGATCAGCATGAGTTCAAGGCCACCCTGGGACTACAGAGTGAATTCCAGGTCAGCCTGAGCTAGAGTGAGACCCCACCACAAAAAAAAAAAAAAAAAAAAAAAAAAAAAAAACTGTGGCTGGGGTTAGAGAGATGGCTCAGTGGTTAAAGGCACTTGCTTGCAAAGCATGATGGTCCAGAGTTCAGATCCTAAGTACACATGTAAAGGCAGATGCACAAAGTGGTGCATGCATGTGGAATTCATTTGTAGCAGCAAATGCCCTCTCTCTCTCTCTCTCTCTCTCTCTCTCTCTCTCTCTCTCTCTCAAATAAATAAATAAAAAATTTAGGGCTGGAGAGATGGCTTAGCAGTTAAGTGCTTGCCTGTGAAGCCTAAGGACCCCAGTTCGAGGCTCGATTCCCCAGGACCCACGTTAGCCAGATGTACAAGGGGGTGCACACATCTGGAATTCATCTGCAGTGGCTGGAAGCCCTGGCGCATCCATTCTCTCTCTCTCTCTGCCTCTTTCTCTGTCTACCGCTCTCAAATAAATAAATAAAAATAAACCAAAAAAAAAAAATTTAAAGCCTATGGCTGGGGAGGTCATAAGCCTTAGGTGAAAAATTACTACTGTTATCTGGCTAAATGAATGTATTAGGCCCAACCAACTGCCCTTTAAATACTTAATGTTTATGCCCATGTATTAATGCTACTTCCACTTTTGGTTAGAGAAGCTTCTCTTGTCAGATGTTGGTGACCATGGGGTGACTCAAAACTCACAAAATACTGAGAAGTGACAGTGAAATGTTCAACACTAAGTAAGATAACTCTATCACACCCTTCAAGGCTCAGGGTCCATTGCAGAAGTGGAGGAAATAATGTAAGAGCCAAAGGAAGGGGAGGAGTGCTTACAGTACTGTCTTCCAGACACAAAGTGGCCAGGTATTCATGGCCTCACAGTGGCTGACACTACCCACACAAGACCTGCATAACAGGAGAGAAAAAAATGATGACATTGAAATAGAAGAGAGACTTGTTGGAAAAAAAAAAAAAGCAATTCAACAAAGGGGGGATTCAGGAGGGGGGAAAAGGAAGACAGTGAGAGAGGATTATAATCATGATATATTGTCTATATGTATGAAAGTTGTCAATAAAAGAGTTTTTAAAAATCCACTTTCTGGGGGCTGTAGAGATAGCTTAGTGGTTAAGGCACTTGCCTGCAAAGCCAAAAGACATAGGTTCAATTCCCCAGTACCCACATAAGCCAGATGCACAAGGTGGTACATGCATCTGAAGTTCATTTGCAGTGGCTAAAGGCCCTGGTACATCAATTCATTCCCTCTCTCTCTCTCTCTCTCTCTCTCTCTCTCTCTCTCTCTCCCTCTTAAATAAATAAATAAAATATTTTCAATTTTTTTTAATCTACCTCTAGACAAACTTTGTCCCTACCTGAGAACCGTACACACACTTAGCAGACCCCAGCATGCATGTGAGTGCTGAGTGCTCCGGACACAACAAAGCCTGTCTTGCGCCCACATGCCAGTATCTCAGAGCCAAGTGCCTCTCAGCAGAATGCACAGGGCTTTGTCTCATTCTGCAATGGTCTGCACTAGCAGCAGGGCCACAGTGGATGTCTCTGCCAAGCTCAAAGAGAATACTGGGGCAGGCAAGGGGTGGGGACGATTAGCTGTACTAAATACAAGGCCAGCCTGGCCTTACTTCAGTGGAAAACATGACTCTCCACATCCTAGCTGGATTGTACTGGGTCAAAAAACTTCAGAAAGAAAAAAAAAATATGAAGAAAGGAGAGAGGGAGACGGGGAGAGAAGGGAGAAAAGAGAGAAGTTGGTAAATGAAAGGGCTATTTCTTTTTTTTTTTTTTCTTTTTTTGGTTTTTTGAAGTAGGGTCTCACTCTAGCTCAGGCTGACCTGGAATTCACTGTGGAGTCTCAGGGTGGCCTCGAACTCATGGTGATCCTCCTTCCTCTGCCTCCCAAGTGCTGGGATTAAATGGGTGCGCCACCACGCCCGGCATTATTTCATTTTTTGAGACAAGGTCTTCCTGTGTTGCTCAAGCTGGTCTCAAATGCCTCGACTCAAATAATCCTCCAGTCACAACCTTCCAAGGGACTGGGGCTATAGTTACATATCACGATGGCCAGTTTATTTTTTTCTAATAATAAAAACAAAAACAATTCACAAGGAACAGAATCAAAAGTCACACAGGAAATAAATAAATAGTCACACAGGGCTGGAGAGATGGCTTAGCAGTTAAGTCACTTGCCTACAAAGCCAAAGGACCCAGTTTTGATTCCCCAGAATCCACGTAAAGCCAGATGCGCAAGGCAGTGCATGCATCTGGAATTCATTTGCAGTGGCTAGAGGCCCTGGTGCACCCATTCTCTTTCTGTTTGTCTCTTTCTCTCTTTCAAATAAATAAGTAAAATATCTTTTAAAAGTCACACATTAGGGCTGGAGAGTTGGCTTTGCAGTTAAGTGCTTGCCTGTGAAGCCTAAGGACCCCGGTTCAAGGCTCGATTCCCCAGGACCCAAGTTAGCCAGATGCACAAGGGGGCACATGCATCTGGAGTTCGTTTGCAGTGGCTGGAGGCCCTGGCACACCCATTCTCTCTGTCTGTCTGTCTGTCTGTCTGTCTGTCTCTCTCTCTGCCTCTCTCAAATAAATAAATAAAAAATAAACAAAAAAAATTTTTAAGTCACACACTAGGCTCAATCAATAAAGCACTGCCACAAAAGTGTGAAGAGGGGCTGGAGGAATGGTTTAGTGGTTCAGGCACTTGCCTGCAAAGCCTAAGGACCCAGGTTCGATTCTCCAGGTCCCACATAAACCAGAAGCACAAGGGGGCGCATGCGTCTGGAGTTCATTTGCAGTGGCTGGAGGCCCTGACATGCCCATTCTCTCTCTCTCTCTCACTCTTTCTCTCTCTTTCTCTCCCCCTCTCTGTCTCTAATAAGTAAATAAAAATAAAATTTAAACTTATCTCCCTGTCTCCAACTCTCAAGTTCTGGCATTTTAAGGCTGCCATCATAGCTGGCCAGCTAATATCTTGACTACACTCTCTCTTTCAGGCTCATCCTTCACCTCCTCAGTGTGCCAGCAATCACTTTCTCCTCTGTCTTAGGCTGTTTAGAATACCTGAAAGTAGGCAATTTATAAAGAGTAGATTGAGGCTGGAGAGCAGGCTTAGTGGTTAAGGTGCTTGCCTACAAAGCCAAAGGACCCAGGTTTTATTACCTAATCCCCATGTAAAGCCAGATGCACAAGGTGGCACATGTGTCTGGTGTTCATTTGCAGTGGCTAGAGCCCCTAGTGCACCCATTCTCTCTCTCCCCCACTTTCTCTCTCTCAAATAAATAAATAAATAAAATATCTTAAAGAGCAAAAATAAATAAATAAATAAATAAAATAAAATAAAATTTTTTAAAAATCTGATTTAAAATAAAGTGTGTAACCCCAGCACTCGGGAGGCAGAGGTAGGAGGATCGCTGAGAGTTCGAGCCCACCCTGAGACTACAGAGTGAATTTCAGGTCAGCCTGAGCCAGAGTGAGACCCTACCTTGAAAAACCAAAAAAAAGAAAAACCTAAATCAATTAAAAAATAATTTAAAAAAGAAAAAGTGTGAAGACGTGAGTTTAGATCCCCAGCACCCATGTAAACACCAGACCAATGTGGCAGCCTGCCTGTGAGCCCAGATCTCAGGACGTAGAGACAGGGAATCTCCAGGTCAAGCTGGCCAGCAAGACTAGCCAAATCAGCAAGCTCTGAGCTCAAGTGAGAAACTTGTTCTTAATAAATAAGGTGAAGATGAGCCGGGCGTGGTGGCGCACGCCTTTAATCCCAGCACTCGGGAGGCAGAGGTAGGAGGATCGCCGTGAGTTCAAGGCCACCCTGAGACTACAGAGTTAATTCCAGGTCAGCCTGGACCAGAGTGAGACCCTACCTCGAAAAACCCAAAAATAATAATAATAATAATAATAATAATAATAAGGTGAAGATGGGCTTGAGAGATGGCTTAGTGGTTAAGCACTTGCCTGTGAAGCCTAAGGACCCCGGTTCAAGGCTCGATTCCCCAGGATCCACGTTAGCCAGATGCACAAGGGGGTGCATGCATCTGGAGTTCGTTTGCAGTGGCTGGAAACCCTGGCGTGCCCATTCTCTGTCTCTATCTGCCTCTTTCTCTGTCTGTCACTCTCAAATAAATAAATAAACAAAAAAATTAATAAATAAATAAGGTGAAGAGCGATTAAGAAAGAGCCTGACTGAGAAGATGGCTCAGTAGTTAAAGTTGCTTGCTTACAAAGCCCCCAACCCAGCTTCAATTTCCAAACTACTCCAGTAAGCTGAATGCAAAAAGTGGCACAAGGATCTGATGTGTGCATGCAGAGGCAAGAGGCCCTGGTGCACCCATACGCAGTGCGCACACACATGTGCAAATAAGTAAGCTTTTTTTTTTTTTTCTGGGTAGGGTCTTGCTCTAGCCCAGGATGCCCTGGAACTCACTATGTAATCTCAGGCTGGCCTACAACTCACAGTGATCCTCCCACCTCTGCCTCCCAAGTGCTGTTATTAAAGGCGTGTGCTACTAAACTCGGCTGAAATTAAATGTTTTAAAGGCACTCAATATGAACCTCTAGCTTCCACATGCATGGAGAGAGAGAGAGAGAGAATGTCACACATCCAAGACTTAAGCATTGAGTAACATTTCAGGTACCACTCTCTAGTCCTGGACCAGAGTGATCTGCTTTCTTCTACTTGCCCTTTAACTTTTTTGTTGTTTGTTTGTTTTTAGAGGTAGGGTCTCACTGTAGCCCACTCGCTGTAGCCCAAGCTGACCTGGAATTCACTATGTTGTCACAGGGTGGCCTCAAACTTTACGGTAATCCTTCTACCTCTGCCTCTTGAGTGCTGGGATTAAAGGCGTAAACCACCACACCTGGCTCACCCTTCAACTTTTATCTTCAGCTGTCATCTCCCTTCCCCACATTGTTCACTGTGGGCAAACACTGCCATCCCACCTTTATTCAATTCCAGGTCATCACCTTCTGTGTTTTTAAGCATCTGCCTGACCTCATTCCCACTAAAGGCGGCCCTGGAGGCTGGAGAGGTGTCGTCTGCAGTTTGCTACAGACAGCCTGTGGACTCTGCCGCCCTGACTGCAGCTGAATCCAGACTCAACAACAGCTCAAGGAAAGCAGCTGGCTTACAAAACCCTCAGCAATAACTTAGAGAATAATAATAATAGAAAAACAGTTCTGTGTTTGTTTTTAGCTTTTGTTTATTTGTATTCAGTTTCACCCTGTGAGTAGGCAAATACCTCTGAGACCACAGAACAACATAATAAGGAACAGAGGGAAAATAGGTGTACCTGCTGCTGAAGGGAAGTATGTGAAGTGATAAGATAGTGATTTGGTGGTGCCATGTGCCTGGCACTATGCCAGAGATAAAATGGTTAAAAAAGAAAACCACACCCCTCCCTGACAGGCCATGGGGAGGCATCCTGACAAGCAGTCAGCCACCAATGATACAAATAGTGCTGAGAACAGGAAACTATACAACAACAAGAGCGCGTGGGCTAGCTGCGGCAGGTGGGAGGAGTCGGGCACGCTTCCAGAATGAAACGCTCCCAAACTGAGACTCAAAGGAAGAGAAAAGGAGAAACATGCATGACAACCAGATAGAGCACACTCGTTTTAAAAAATACATTTTTATTTTTATCTTATTTGAAAGCAGAGAGAGATAGAATGGGCATACCAGGGCCTTCGGCTGGTACAAATGAACTTCAGATGCACAAAGTGCTGCAAGCATCTGGAGTTCATTTGCAGTGGCAAGACTCTGACACACCTAACTCCTCTCTCTCTCTCCCTCTCTGCTCACAAATAGATTTTAAACTATATTTCTGGGGGCTGAGAGATGACTTAGCAGTTAAAGTGCTTGCCTGTGAAGCCTAAGGACCGAGATTTGATTCCCCAGTACCCACATAAGCCAGATGCACATGGTGGCACTTGTGTCTGGAGTTCATTTGCAGTAGGTACAGGTCCTGATGCACTCATTCTCTCTCATTCTCTCTCTTATAAATAAATAAAATAAAAATAATACATGTGCTGGGCATGGTGGCACACGCCTTTAATCCCGGCACTCAGGAGGCAGAGTTAGGAGGATCACCATGAGTTTGAGGCCACCCTGAGACTATATAGTGAATTCCAGGTCAGCCTGGGCTAGAATGAGACCCTACCTTGGAAAACCAAATAGTAATAATAATAATATATGTATATATGGTTTTTTAAAAAACGCAGGGAGTGGGGAGATGGCACTCTTCAGTGAAGGCATTTGCCTGCAAACTTAATGACTTGGGTTCAATTCCCCAGTACTCACTTAAAGCCAGATGCACAAGGTGGCAATGCATTTGGAGTTCGTCTGCAGTGGCTAGAGGGCACCCATATTTTTTTTCTCTCTCTCAAATAAATAAATAAAAATAAAAACTTTTGCCAGGAATGGTGGCAAGATGTCTTTAATCCCATTATTCAGGAGGCTGAAGCAGGGGGATCACTGTGAGTTTGAGGCCAGCCTGGGACTAAAGAGTACATTCTGCTTGGGCTAGACTGAGACCTTACCTCAGTGGGGGAAATGAAACAGCACTGGAAAGAACTGACTGGTTTGGCTGGCAAGGCTGGCCGAAAGCCGCAGAGACTGGCAATGATCAGAGTACAAAGTAGGGGAAGTTCAGGGTCAAGAACTCCTTGGGCCTTGGCAAAACAGAGGCACATGGCATTTATTGCCACCCCACAACATTTTTCTCCCTGTATGAACCTACGTGCAGGTCAGGCTGTCTTACTACAACATTCCCATCTGTTAAATCTCCTTATTTCCTGAAACTTCAGCAGATGCCCAGTCTTGTCAGGGCACAGCGAGTTGAGGACAAGCCTCAGCTCCAGTATTTTTTTCTGTACACATTTCTGCCACCAGCAAAGTCTACCAAAGGCTCTCCATCGTTATATAACAAGACATAGCGAGTGACCCATGGGCTCCAACCATTTTCCCTTTGAAAACTGTAAATCAAGGAAAGAAAGCGTCTGCAGAACACACTGCAGGCTGGCTACCTGGGCCACTGGCAGGGTCTGGAGTCACCATCCAGTGGCAAGAATCCAACTGACCCAAAGCACTTCTTTCCTTTTGCTAATCAGTAATCTCTAATTTCTGAATTTCAGAGTTAATACTTGCTTCAAACAAACAGCAAGCACAGGGTTGGAGAGATGACCAAGAGGTTAAAGGCACTTGCTTGCAAAGCCTTCCAGCTTGAGTTGGTCTGGGTTTGATTCCCCAGTACAAACATAAAGCCAGATGTCTCTCTCCCTCCCCCTCATAAATAAAAATCAAAAGATTTTTTTTTTAAAAAAAAAGCCAGCAAAACCAGTCTTTAAAAGGAGTGATTTTCCTCCACATGAGATCTGAAACTCAAAAAAATAAATGAACAAATAAATAAAGCCCTCAGTTCAAAGCTTTAATTTGTCTCTTAGATATGATTCATGAAACAAAATAAGCTGGACATGGTGGCACACGCCTTTAATCCCAGCACTCAGGAAACTGAGGTAGGAGGATCTCTGAGTTTGAGGCTAACCTGAGACTACATAGTAAATTCCAGGTCAGCCTGGACTATTGTGAGACCTTACCTCAAAAAAAAAAAAAAAAAATAGAGAGATCGTGGTGGCGCACACCTTTAATCCCAGCACTAGGGAGGCAGAGGTAGGAGGATCACTGTGAGTTCAAGGCCACCCTGAGTGAGACCCTACCTCAAAAAAAATTAAAGAAATTAAAAAATAAGAGAGAGATACAAAGAGACAAAATAAATTTGGGGAAAGTGCGGTATCCAAATAGAAAAATCCATGCCCCTCCTAGGGGCCTCCCAGCCAATTTCCCAAACTTAACCTATTTGATGATCCTCCCTCCCACACTAAAATTCCTAGAATGTATTTATTTTCTAAGAATTTAGACAATTCAAATTGGCTGCCTCTGCTCTCGCACCTGACTTCCCTATCTGCTTGAAGGACCTACTTGAAATTCAAGCAGTAAGCCAAACTTGCAGCTTTACAAATAGAAAACGCCCCGTCATTCTTTTCTCCTGCCCTTCTCACATTCCAGCCCTCCCCGCTGCCGCTGCAGAAGACAGGACAGAGGGCCGCTGCCAGGCAGCTATGTGCGCTTGAGGAGCCACACACCCAGGTAGAATGCGCGAACTGGACCACATTGCACTGAGTGAAATGGTCTGAGGTTGTCAACAGCCTTCCCTTTCAGCTGGGCAGGAGCAGGGACTTGTCTCCTGGGCCAGGGCCAGGCATGGTAGCACTCAGGAGGCTGAGGTAGGAGAATCACTGTGAGTTTGAGGCCAGCCTGAGACTACATAGTGAATTCCAGATCAGCCTGGGCTAGAGCAAAATGCTACCTTGAAAAAAAAAAGGGGGGGTGGGGGAGAATAAGGTGTACCGGGTAGGGAGATAGCTCAGAGGTTAAAAGCACTTGCTTGTAAAGCCTGATGGCTAGTTTCAATTCCCTAGTATCCACATAAAGCCACTGAAAGATGCACAAAGTAAGATAAATCAGGTGTGATGGTGCACACCTTTAATTTCAGCACTGCAGAGGTAGGAAGATCACTATGAGTTCAAGCCCAGCCTGACACAATGTAGTGAATTCATCTTGGGCTACCCTACCTCAAAAAACCAAAAAATAAATTTTAAAAAGATGCACAAAGTGGTCAATGCATCTGGAGTTTGTTTGCTTTGGCAAGAGGCCTTGACATGCCCATTTTCATCCTCTCTCTCTCCCCCTCTACCCCCCTCCCCTCTGCAAATAAATAAAGGTTTTAAAAAATGGTAGAGGACCAAGTGCCCCTGCTGCAGCCCTGTGACTACAGTTTAGCATCCAGGGCAGTGTCAGACTGCAGGACAAGGAAACAAGGTGGGCAGTACCCATGATGTTTGTGTAGCTGAGCTCTCCTGCCCCAGATGCCGACGGGCTTTAAATATCCACCAAAAGGGACCCATCCCTTCAAGACCCACAAGTCCTTTAATCTATTCCATTCCCTTCTTCCCTTCCTCCCTCTTTCCCTCCTTCCTTCCTTCCTTCCTTCCTTTCCACAGGGTCTCATGTAACCCAGTCTGGCCTCACATTCCCTATATAGCTGAAGATGGCCTTGAACTTCCGATCCTCTGCATTCACATCCCAAGTGCTGGGATTACAGGTGTGCACCACCATGCCTAGTGTATGGGTGCTGGGGATCAAACCCAGGGCTTTATGCATGCCAGGCAAACACTCTCCCAATTAAGCTACATTCCAGCCCACAACTTTTTTTTTTTTTTTTAATTTTTGGTTTTTCGAGGTAGGGTCTTACTCTAGCCCAGGTTGACTTGAAATTCATTATGTAGTCTCAGGGTGGCCTCGAACTCACAGAGATCCACCTATGTCTGCCTCCCCAGTGCTGCGATAAAGGCATGCATCACCATGCCTACAAATCTTTTTAAATGCAAATAATCTAAAATCTTGGCATGTAAAATGCTGTCATATACAAAAGTGTTGTTTAGACAAAGTCTGGATAAAGGGGGGGGGGGCTGCACTTAATGCTCCTTTTCCAGTTTAGGATTCCGCAAGGTGAGAGGTGATCCTCAAGGAAGTGCTTTAAACAGTGTATTTTAGAGCTGGAGAGATGGCTTAATGCTTGAGCGCTTGCCTGTGAAGTCTAAGGAACTTGGTTCGAGGCTCAATTCTCTAGGATCCACGCTAGTGACATGCACAAGGGGGCGCATGGATCTGGGGTTTTTTGCAGTGACTGGAGGCCCTGTCGCGCCCATTCTTTCTCTCTATCTGCCTCTTTCTGTCTGTCGCTCTCAAATAAATAAAATAAACAAAAAAATTAAAAAGAAATTGTTTTAAGTATAAATTTGGCCTAGAGTGGCTTCCGGTGGTCCCTCAGAGTCTTCTTTCCCCCTCTTGTCTGTGCTGTGCCCAGTGCCCTGCGCTAAGTCCTGCCCAGCCCACACCATGATCCATGATATCAGCAAGCAGGTCCGGGCAGATAAAATTCTGCCTGGTAAAGGGTGATTGATTGACCTCGGAATCATTTGAGGATTGACACTTTGGCTGAACTAGGCAGCAGATGCTCCCAGAAACCTGGCTGTCTTACTCCTTAGACCAGTGACTGCTGAAGTGGCGAAATAAAGGTTTCAAACGGCTTTGGGATTGGAGCAGAGAACTTGCCTCCACCGTGGAGTTGCACTACTTTGTTTAGCTTTCATTCATTTGGGGTTGGGGCAGGACTCAAGTCCTCCAAAGCCACCCTTTGGAGCTGTCCCCGCTCCCTGAGTTCCCCCTCACGATGCAGGAGGACCCCAGGCCTGCACACAAGCCAGGCAGGTGCTCTGCCTCTGAGCCACACCCTTCGCCCCTTCCTTCCTGTTCTTCGTACGTTTCTCAGGTTCATGCCAGCGCCCCTCCACCTAGAACTTTGCTAAGCCTTTCCCTGTCCCAGCCACATTCGCCCCAATTTGGGCTCTTTCTTGTGGTTTTCCCTCGGAAACTTGCTTCCTTCGACCCCTGCTCCCCATAATCTCCCGAATGAACAAGGAGGGCTTAGAGTTCAGAGGGGCCCGAGCCCCTTCCCCCGGGCGTGGACCTGGGGGGCGGTGGCGGACCCCGGAAGCGCAGAGCTGGGGGGCCTCCGCTCTGAAGGCCAGCGGGACTGGCCGATGCTTGCCGACGTGGGAGGGGAGACGCGACTGGGGGCGACACTGTTGTGCCCCCAGTTCCTGTAGAAGCCCCTCACGTTTCCAGGCCCCCCACCAAAGGAGAGGGCTTAGCCTCGCAGGGCTCTGCGGGCCAGCGCGGGAGGCGCACGCTGGACTGCACGCCGCTCCCCGGGGGCTCGCAGGGGGCAGCGGGCGTGGCCGGAGCCAACCATAGCGCCCTCGCTTCGGCTGTCCACCGTGTCTTCCAGGACTGTCATCAAGGAAGTGTGCCGGCTCGGTGGCAGGGAAGGGCCTGGGGCGACACTGTGGAGGAGGGCCTCGGGAGAGGATGACAGCGGCCCGGAGCGAGGCCTGGGCCTGAGACCAGAGCACACCCCTCCCCAACCCCCGCCCACTGCAAAACGGGCCCAGGGTTGACATATTTTTCAGGGCTGGACCAGAACCCCGCGGCGCAGGGCCGTCTGGGTCTCAAGTTTCTTTCGGAGCTCCCGCCCTCCCTCTCCCGCGGCCCCAGCCCCGCCCTGCCGAGCCTCGCTCTCACACAGCCACCTCTGCGCGTTCCTCTCCTGCTGTTTCCGTGCTTGGAATACACAGTTACGAACACAGTCTTCCTGGCAGCAGCAGCAGAATGCTGTTAAAAGCATGAGCTTCTCAATGAAAACAGAACCTAGGGCTAGGGAGACGGCTCAGCAGTTAAAGACACTGGCTTGTAAAACCTGCAGTGGAGGCCTGGCGTTCTATTCCCCAGTACCCACGTACAGCCAGATACGCAGAAATCAGTGTGGATGGTGATACTGATCAGTAGCTGTAGTGACCCTGTACACAGTTGCTTAATCTCTCTGAGCTTGTTTGTCCATTAAAGGAGAACAATCATGCCCACCTCATAGGGTTGCTGTGGAAATCAAGAGATAAAGTGCTCACGCCTTTAATCCCAGCACTCAGGAGGCAGAGGCAGGAGGATCTCCGTGAGTTCGAGGCCACCCTGAGACTCCATAGTGAATTCCAGGTCAGCCTGAGCTAGAGTGAGACCCTACCTAGAAAAAAAGAGAGAGAGAGAGAGAGCAAGCGATAAAGTGCATAGCACACATACTAATAAAAGTATGTACACTTATACAGGAACAACTCGCCCAGTATCTACTATGTGCTTAGCATACTAGCATGCTATATATGTTAATAATTTATGACGCAGAGATGGAGCTCATTAAGTAAAAAATACATGTTAATATCATCCTCATAATACGTCATGCCTATTTTAATTTTTTTGTTTATTTGCATGTGTGTGTGTGTGGCGGGCACGTGTGTGTATGGGGGTGTCAGGACCTCTTGCCACTGCAAACCAACAGCACATCTGGCTTACTTGGGTGGCTTGGGAATTGAACCCCAGGCTGGCAGGCTTTGCAACCAAGTGCCTTTAACCACTGTTCCATCTTCTCAGTCCATCATCCCTATTTGATAGGTAGGAAATAAATGGATCCTTTGTCCGCCTGAGGTACTGGGAATTGAATCCAGTGTCTCTGCATGCCAGGCAAGCATTCTACCAACTAAGCTATGTCCCCAGACCCTAGATATGGAGAGTTTTGATCAGATGCCCAGGGTCACAGAGTTAAGAAGAAGCAGAACTGGTAACTATTATCTTTAATCCAAGACCCTATAGGGATCAAGAGATAGTGCCCTCACCCCTAAAAACCTTTCCACATTTGGGGAATTATCATGAGGAAGAAAAGCAATGTTGGGTTTGTTGTTTTGTTTTGTTTTGGTGGGTAGAGTCTCACTCTAGCCCAGGCTGACATGGAATTCACTAGGTCATCTCAGGCCGGCCTCAAACTCACAGTGATCCTCCTACCTCTGCATCCCAAGTACTGGGATTAAAGTCGTGTGCCACCACACAAGAAAAATTTTTCTTTTGTACATCCAAAAATTTAGATTGGCCTAGGCAGGATCCCTTCTTCTAGGTTCTCACTGTTTGCTGTCTGGCTTCTGGGAGCCTCACCTCTCTGCACTGGGTGGTGCTGAGAACACAGTGTGAGATCTCCAGAGATAAAGCATGTAGCCATCTAGAACTACCTGTCTGTCCAAAGAGGTCTTTTGTTATTATTATTATTCATAACTCTTTCCTATCCTGGCCGTACTACTGGAAGGTTTTTCTGTTCTGGCCAGGCTTCAGGCTTGTGGTGGAAAATAACAGAGGCCTTTAAGGGGAAATGAAACCACCGTCCTCAGCAGAATGTTCCCCACACATTTACTGTGGCCCAGGGCAGTGACTGCAGGGAGTGATCGGTCAGCCTTCCTTAGGAAGCTCTTGAGGCTGCTTGACGCCACAGAGCAATTCAAGGCTGGTAAACAGCACATGGCATTCCCTGCCCCATGGCAAACATTCATGTACGGAATTCTTTGTCCTCGTGAGGAAAGACAGAGAGCTCCTCTGTGCTGGAAAGCCCAAAGCTAGAGCCCCATTTTCAAAATCTTCAACCCGAGAGCATGCCAAGGCTGAGCATGCCACCAGCCTTTTAAAACATACTTGTAAAATAAGCTTGCCCAAACTTGGACTTCTTGCTTGAAAACTTGGGTTTATTTGTTAATTGCAAAAGGAAAACGTGGCAAGATTACAAGGAAGAAATCTGATGATCTCTTACTTAATTGTAACTAGTACATCTACATGTGGCTTCTGAGGGATGTATTGGAAAGCATCCAACAGGACTTCTGTGGGTGTGCTGCCCTGAAATGGATCACCTGAGTGAACTCATGAGTGAATATCGTCAGACACAGCAGACCAAGGGACGTTGCTACAAAACCACTGGTCACATGTCCTTAAAATGTATATAAAGGCTGGGGAGATGGCTCCACACGGTTAAAGGTGCTTGCTTGCAAAGTCGGCCAGCCCACGTTCAATTCCCCAATGCCCATGCACAAAGTGGCACATACATCTGGGATATATTCATGGCAAGAGGCCATAGCATACCAATTCTCTCTCTCAAATTTCTCTCCCCCCCCCCCACACACACACATAAAGGCTGAAGTAGGAGGATTACTATGAGTTCAAGGACCAGCCAGGGCAACATAGTGAGACCTTGTCTCAAAAAAAAAAAAAAAAAAAAAAAAAAAAAAAACGCAAAAAGGGATGGAGAGATGGCTCAGCAGTTAAGACACTCGCCTTAACCTTAAGCCTGACAGCCCAGATTCAGTTCTCCAGTACCTACATGAAGTCAGATGCACAAAGTGGTGCACCCATCTGGTGTTCTTTTGCAGCAGTAAAGAGGCCCTGGCATGCCTATTCTCCCTCCCCCCCCCACACACACACCTACCATCACCTTTCTCTCTGCTTGCAAATAAATAGATTTTTTTTTTTTCCCAAGGTAGGGTCTCACTCTAGCTCAGACTGACCTGGATTTCACTATGTTGTCTCAGAGTGACCTCAAACTCATGGTAATCTTCCTACCTCTGCCTCCCAAGTGCTGGGATTAAAGGCGTGCGCCACCACGCCCGGCATACATACATACATACATACATACATACATACATACATACATACATACATATATAAATTATTGGGCTGGAGAGATGGCTTAGCAGTTAAAGCACTTGCCTGCAAAGCCAAAGAACCCAGGTTTGACTCCCCAGTATCCACATAAAGCCAGATGCACACAAGGTGGCACATGCATCTGGAGTTCATTTGCAGTGGCTAGAGGTATGCCCATTCCTCTCTCTTTCTCTCTCTCTCTCTCTCTCTCTCTCTCTATCTTCCTCTTTCTTTCTTTCTAGCCAATCAACAAAATATTTTTTGAAAAGCCAGACATGGTGGCACATGCCTTTAATCCCACCACTTCAGAGGCCAAAGTAGGAGAATCATTGTGAACTCGAGGCCAGCCTGAGACTACATAGTGAATGACAGGTCAGCCTGGGTGACCTGAGTGAGATCCTACCTCGAAAAAAAAATCCAAATCAGAGGCTGGAGAGATGGTTTAGTGGTTCATGCACTTGCTTGCAAAGCCTGAGGAGCCAGGCTCTATTCCCTAGCACCCACATAAGCCAGATGCACAAGGGGGCATGCGTCTGGAGTTCGTTTGCAGTGGCTAGAGGCCCTGGTATGCCCATTTTCTCTCCCCTTCTCTATCTGCCCCCCCTCTCAAATAAATAAAAAAAATTAATCTAAATTTAAACACACACACACTTGTTGAGTGCTGGGATTATAAGTGTATGCATGGCACCAAGCCAAAAATATTTTTAACAGAATTGTCACAGAATTCTGAAAGTACCACACTTCTGTGATAAAATCAAAACTGGTTTTCCCTGAGTTTTGTGTGAGCGTGAGGCAGAGGTGGAGCTTCCAACACGGCTGTAGTGCCAGGACCACTGTGTATCCTAAAAAGCAGGGAGAAATATCCTGACCTCTCTCTCCTTCAGGAAAACCAGTCATTGCCCAAGGCACTTCAGACCTAAGAATGGTACTAGATTCCCCCTTCTTGGCTTCTCTGCCCCTGCCTACCAATCCATAAATGTCCCTTTGTTGAAGTTTCTTTGGCAATTTTCTTTTTCTTTTTGGTTTTTCAAGGTAGGGTTTTGCTCTAGACCAGGCTGACATGGAATTCACTATGTAGTCTCAGGGCAGCCTCAAACTCCTGGTGATCTTCCTACATATATGCCCCCGAGGGCTGGGATTAAAGGCCTGTGCCAACATTCCTGGCTGTTTTGTTTGGAGGTTGAGTCTCACTCAAACCCTGGCTGACCTGGAACTCACAGCAATCCTCCTATCTCTGCCTCCCAAGTGCTGGGATTAAAGGCATGCCCCACCACGCCCAGCCCAAATATAACTCCTTTTTTTAAAAAAAAATTATTTTATTTTATTTATTTATCAGAGAGAGAGAGGCAGATGGAGAGAGAATGGGTGCACTGGGGTCTTTAGCCACTACAGATGAACTCCAGATGCATGCGCTACTTTGTGCATCTGGCTTTACATGGGTATTGGGGAATTGAACCTGGGTCCTTAGGCTTTGTAGGCAAACACCTTAAGTGTGAGGCCATGTTTCCAGCCCAAATAACTCTTTAAATTACAACCCAAATAACTCTTTAATTTTTTTTTTTCATTTCTTTATTTGCAAACAGATAGAGGAGAGACAGAGAGATAGAGAGAATGGATGTGGCCAGAGTCTCCAGCCACTGCAAACGAACTCCAAATTCACGTGCCACTGTGCTTTAAGTGGGTACTGGGGAATGGAGCTTGGGTCGTTAGGCTGTGCAGGCAAACATCTTAGCTACTGAGCCATCTCTTCAGCTCTGAACTATTTTCAAGTAAAACAAAATTTGTTGGAAAGATCCTGGCAGATCTGGAAAAGAGTGTGACTATTTGTGAGCCTCTGGTACATGTCAAATTATTTATTCATTTATTGAGTATGTGTATATGTATTTTGCATGTTTGTGTGTGTGTGGTATGTGAGAGTATGCATATGTGATCATATATGTGTGAGTGCACATGCATGTCGAGGCCAGAGGACAACTTTGGGTGTCATCTTCAGGTATGCTGTCCACCTTTTTGAAACAGGGTTGTTCATTGGCTTGCAGCTCACCAATTAGGCGAGACTAGCTGCCCAGCAAGCTCCAGGGATCTCCAGTCTCCACCTGCCCCACACTGGAATCAGAGGTTTGTGACACCATGCCAGGCATTTTTATGTGAGTACTGAGGATTGAATTCAGGTCCCGTGCTTGCAAACCAAACACTATACTGACTGAGCTACCTCCCCAGCTCCACTGGTGTATTTCAAAATAATTCAGTGTAACCGTTCCCTTGGTCCCACCAGTCCATACACTGCCTAAAGCAAGAAATGCATTGAGGTAAAGAACACTCCTCTCTACCATCGCTCCTGGAACTCTGAGGAAGGACACTGAAGAGTCTCAACCAGAGCTCCACCCAGCCTCCTGACACCGCTCTCACCCGCACAAGCAGAAACTGAGGCCTCAGAGGGTAAGAATCTGCAAGTTCTTACAGAACTTAAGGGCTAAGGAGCCAATCCCACCAGGGATGGGTGGGAAGGAGAAGGCAGTGGTGCAGAAAGGCACTGTGGGAGAACATGGAGAGGAAAATGGAAGTGGGGAGCGGCGAAGGGACGCCAGCCCAATAGGCCCTCTACGTGCCACTCCCGCGGCTTGTGCCTCCTTCTGTGATAACGGCCACTGCGGGACAAAGGCCTCCTGCTCCAAGGCAACTGCCTCCAGCCTGGGCCTGATGTGAGAAGAGAATGGATGAGTTTTCTTGAGTTTGAATAGCCAATTGATGGGCTCCTGCCTCATTCTACCTGCCACCTCCAACTGTCACAGCCAGGAAGATCTTGCCCGGAGCACTCAGGAACCATCGCTGACCTCATCATCCCTACTAGATATGTTGTTCCTGCATTTTTATTTCCAGGGTTTAAAGCCTGACAGATTTTCACATCTATATCATGCATGCAGTCTGTGGTCAGTGCGGCAAGGACAGCATCTAACCACACTCGAATGAATGGACACTGAAGGCCACGAGTAGCTTACCTCACACCCACTTCCAGTTAAAAATAACCAGCATAAGCCAGGCATGGTGGTGCACACCTTTAATCCCAGCTCTCGGGAGACAGAGGTAGGAGGATCACAGTGACTTGAGGCCACCCTGAGATGACACAGTGAATTCCAGATCAGCCTGAGCTAGAGTAAGACCCTACCTTGAAAATCCAAAAAGTAAAAAATAACCAACGTAGCTGTTTAGACACTGAGTATGTACATAACTAATAAAGAAAGAAAAACAAAACACCAGCATTCAAAAGCAGCTTTGTCAACTAGGCAATAAAAAACACTGTGCATGGGCTAGAGGGATGGCTTAGCGGTTAAGCCGTTTGCCTGCAAAGCCAAAGGACCTTGGTTCAATTCCCCAGGACCCACGTTAGCCAGATGCACAAGGGAACCATGCATCTAGAGTTCATCTGCAGTGGCTGCAGTGGCTGGAGGCCCTGGCGCTCTCGCTCGCTCTCTGTCTCTCTGTCTCTCTGTCTCTCTCTCTCTCTCTCTCTTTCTGTCAAATGAATAAATTAAAATCAAATATTAAAAAAAACACTGTGCAGTATGTCTTTCTGTTGTCTATCACTGAATACACTGGTAGAAACTTGGAAATGAAAAAAAAAAGTAAATAAAAGAAATAAATTAATTGAAGCAAAGGGTAGTGGCACACAACTTTAACCCCAGAACTCAGGAGGCAGATAGGAGGATCGTGAGTTTGAGGCCAGTCTGAGCTACAGAATGAGTTCTACGTCACCCTGGGCTAAAGGGAGACCCTGCCTCAAAACAAAAACTAACAAAACAACATCATCAACAACAACAAAAAAAAAAATAGCAATGGCACCCACGGATCACTGAAGTGTGGGCTGTGTGGGCAACCGCTCTTGCCGCCTTGGCTTCATCCCTCAACAGACTCCAAGGGCACAAGATATCAGGGTTAATCAACAGCTTTATTTGTCTTGTACAGCATAAATTTTCTTACATTCTCAATTAATTTGCCATTAAAGTGCCAGAACTTTTCTCAATCACAATAACACTTGTTAAAAGAAATCAGAACTTTTTTTTCCAGGAACATGGCACTCATGAATAGCAATTTTCTTACAAAACAGTTTTCTTACAAAACACAGAATGGAAGCCCCTCATGTTGACCTGGTGGGTTGGGCAATTTGCAAACATCCTAATTCCCTCTCACCTTGAGCACCAAACAGGCTGGGACTAACACCCCTGGGGAACAAAGCTATACTACAAAGCTTGAAAAACACCCGGGTACACCTTGGCTGCCACCTCCTCTGGGCCATGCCTGGGTGTTGCTGTTTGACTAGGTCCAATCTTAGGAACAATGAAGACCTGGCCCACTCCGTTGCCTTTTATCCCACCCTCCCTTCCTAACAAAAGCCCCAAAAGTCATTGCAATGAAAAAGTGGGTTTCCATTACCCCAATACTAACAATGTAAAAATGAAGATAATAAACACAAAAGCTTGCTTAGTAAACAAGAGATCTCAGCATTCAATGCAAAAGAAAAAAAAAAAAACCACCTGAAATCTTAAGACAGACACCGCTGACTTTGCACATGGGCTGGATGAACTTGGAACTCTACCTATCTGCACAGCTCCAGAAGCCTAGAGGCAGTTGATTTTTTTTTTTTTTTTCAGCACTTGCCACTGACAGAGGCAAGATTTTTGCATTATTGCTGAGGCTGCTGGGGTGTTTCTCTTTGGAGTTTATATACAAACACACCCATGGCTGATGTATTTATATATATATATATACACACACACACACACATACAAAAGCCCACTACTCTTTCTTTGTGGAAACCGACAGTTCTACTTCTGGAAGCTGGATGCCCACCTTAGTCCCACTGTCATTGCTGGAAGAAGAGGACAGTCGGGACTTCTTGGAGGCCAAGGATACCCCACTCCCCTGTAGCTTGCTCGCCTCATCATCACTCCCAGTCACCTCGTAATGACCTTTACTCTTTGACCCTAATCCACCAAAGGTACCAAATTTTAGCTTCCCATGTTTGCCTTTAACTTTTCCACCTTCGAGTGACACTTCTCCACCTTCGAATTCCAAAGTCCCCGTTGGGGTGGAAGGTGCAGAGAACTCCCTCTCGTCGCTGAAAGAATTGGAGCGGTGCCTTGGCTTCTTGCTTTTAAACAGGGAGAACCTGCCTTTGGGTGAAGATGCTTCAGCCTCTACATCTCCTTCGAGAGAGCCCAGACTGGCCTTTGAACTTTTCAAGTCACCTTTGGACCCAGAGATGGATGCTTCTGGAGAGCCAGTGACACCGCCTTTCCCTTTGGGTTTGGAGAAAGTGAACTTGGGCATTTTGATTTTGGATTTTTTCAGTTTTACTTCAGACTCCTCCCCTTCGCCTTCTCCGGCACCAGCCTGTGCACAGCCTTCCACTTTAGGGAAGTGGACATCCACTCCCACTTCTCTGCCGACCAGCTCACGGCCAGAAAAAGTAAATTTGGGGATCTTCATCTTGGGGAATGTTACTTTTCCAGATCCACTCTCCAAGTGACCTTGAGGCCCAGACACACTCAGTCCAGGACCATGGAGTCCAATCTGACCTCCTTTCACACTTCCTTCTACCTTTGGTCCTGAGAAATGAAGGCCCCCAGCCAACTTGGACGAATCCAAGTTGAGAGCAGAAGAGACTTGGGGTCCTTTCCACTCAACTCCAGAGCCTTTGACACTCATATGCCCTTCACCCAGGCTGGCCTCTGGAACACTGATACCCCCTGAAACATCCACACCTCCTTTGATTTTCGGACCCTTCAAGCTGACACCAAAATCTGACTCAGGAGATGCCATATTAAAGGAAGGCCCCTTTATGCTGATATCGGAACCTTTTAGATCACCTTTGATTTCAGGACCAGAAATCTGCCCTGTAGGGAGTTTCACATTTACACCTGGCAGATCCATATCACATCCAGAGGATTTGATTCCAGGCATCTGGAGGTTTCCTTCAAGGCCTTGAACACTGATGCCTGGAAGGCTCCCCCCAACTGTATGGCCTTTCAACTCACCGACAGGCCCAAGGCTCCCCTTTACTTTTGGTCCTTCCAAGTTAAAGTCCATGCCTGGTGCTGAGAACTGAGGCCCCTTCAAGTTCACATCCATACCTGGCCCCTTTAGTTCTCCACCAACTTGTGGCCCTTTGATGTTAATGTCCAAGTCAGACCCTGGACTGGAGATGTCAAACTGGGGCAGCTTCATTTTGGGAAGTTTAATACCACCTTCTGATGCCTCTAAGCTGAGATCAGGAGCACCCACAGATATTTTAGGGCACTTGATGTCACCAGACATAGCCAGATCTCCCTTTAGACTTGGTCCCTTCAATGTCACATCTGGTGCTCCAACATTAAGTGTCGTTGTGGCATCAATCCCTGACACTTTCACACCATCTCCTCCCATCTGTACCTTTCCATCAACACCTCTGAGGTCAAGCCCTGGGGCATGCACCTTCATGCTGGGAATTGATGCATCCACATCTGCCTTCAAACTTGGTCCTTTCAAGTTCAGGTCGAGGTCAGGTCCAGAGACTTTGGGCATAGAGAGGTTCACTGAAGGCAAGTCCACTCCTGGACCTTTTAGAGAGACATCAGACCCTTCAAGCTTAACATCTGGCATGCTCAAGTCTCCTTCGAGAGAGGGCAACTGGACATGGGCCTCAGTGCCCCCACCCTCCACTTTCATACCAGGAACACTAATCTTGGGCAATGAAAACTTGGGGAACTTGATTTTAGCTTCTGGACCTTGCAGATCTATGTCTGGTCCTTCCAGGCCCACACTGGGGACATCACCCTTAATCTTTGGTCCTTTCAAGTTAACATTCACATCGGGTAAGGAGACCTGAGGGGCAGAAATGCCAAAAGATGGTGCTTTGATTTTAGCATCTGGGCCTTCAATGTTCATGTCAGGTTTGCCCAAGTTTACCTCCATCTTGGGTCCTTTCAAACTGCCCTCTACTTGGGGTCCTGAGACATCCACACTGGGCACTTTGAATTTGGGAGCCTTCAGCTTAATGTCAGGAACTTCCACATTGATCCCAGGTGAGGAAACATCCAGGTCAGGTCCATGAATTTCACCCTCCATCCTGGGGCTAGGGAGGGGAGCCTCAGCTTTAAATTTAGGTGACTTAATATCAAATTCTACATCTGGAAAGTACATCTTTCCAAACATGGTTTTCTTGGTTTTGGGAGATTTCATGTCGACCTTGAGTGCAGCATCAGGCCCTGCAACATTGACATCCACATCAGGAGCCTTGAGAGTAGCATCAATCTCACCTCCAGGAACATTTAAATCAAATCCCTGTTTCTTGGCCTTAACTTTAGGACCACTCATGTGAATTTTAGGCATTTTAAACTTACTTTTCTTGCCCTTGCCACCAACACTTATTTCAGGAGTCTCAACATTCAGCTCTGCTTCAGGAACAGTCACATCTAGTGAAGGTGGCTTGATGTCAGCTTTAGGGCTTTTTGCACCAAATCCAAACTTGGGTTTCTTAAACTTGGGAAATTTAACATCTGGTCCCTCAATGTTAACATCTGGGCTCTCCATATGTACATCTATGCTTGGAGTTTCTAAATCCACTTTGGGGCCCTTAAGGTCCACTTCACCACCTTCAAGCTTAGGACCAGAAATGCCAATTTTGGGTGTCTTGAGATGCAAATCAACATCAGGTACATTGACTTTAGGAGCAGATATATCGAGTGAAGGCATCTTCAAGTGAGGGCCACTGAGTTTGGCATCAGGACCTTTGAAATCCAGACCGGGACCTTTGAGGTCTACTTCTGGTGCTTTGAAAGAACCCTCAATCTTAGGGACAGAAATATCAACATCTCCTTTTATTTTAGGTCCTTTTAAATCCAGATCTACATCAGGCATAGATATTTTGGGGGCTTTGATATTAATCTCAGGCATCTTGAACTTGGGGCCCTTTACTTTCATATCTGGACCTTCAAGGCTCACATCTGGTGCCTCAATATCCACCTTGGGTCCTGAGACATCAAGGTCAGCCTTGGGCAGGTTCACATCCACTTCAGGGCCCTCTGCTTTGAAGCCAGGCATGCTGAACTTAGGCATTTTCACCTTTGGCATCTTCAGGTGCCAGTCTGGACCATGAACATCCACATCTGGAGCATCAATGTCCACTTTGGGGCCTTTGATGTCAACTTCAGGGACTTTGATCTCACCTTCCACCTTGGGCAGGGAAACATCCACATCACCCTTTACTTTGGGCCCTTTCAGGTTTAAGTCAATGTCAGGCATGGAGATCTTGGGGGCTTTGATGTTCATCTCAGGCATCTTGAACTTGGGGCCCTTCAGTTTTGCATCTGGACCTTCCAGGGTCACATCTGGCACGTCAATGTCCACCTTGGGTCCTGAGACATCAAGGTCAGCCTTGGGCAGGTTCACATCCACTTCAGGACCCTCTGCTTTAAAGCCAGGCATGCTGAACTTGGGCATTTTCACCTTGGGCATCTTCAGGTGCCAGTCTGGACCATGAACATCCACATCTGGAGCATCAATGTCCACTTTGGGGCCTTTGATGTCAACTTCAAGACCCTTGACATCACCTTCCACTTTGGGCAGGGAAACATCCACGTCACTCTTCACCTTTGGACCTTTCAGATTCAGGTCAACTTCAGGCATTGATATTTTGGGTGTCTTGAGGTGGAGATCAGGCATTTTAAACTTGGGGCCCTTCAGTTTCCCTTCTGGGCCATGAATATCAATGTCAGGAGTGTCTATGTCCAGCTTGGGACCCTTGACATCTGTTTTAGGAATGGAAATGTCCAAATCTCCCTTTATCTTAGGTCCTTTCAAGTTCAAATCAATGTCACTCATTGAGATTTGTGGGGTTTTGAAATGAACATCAGGCATTTTAAACTTGGGACCTTTGAGTTTCCCTTCAGGACCCTCAATGTCTACTTGTGGCCCTTTCAGGTCACCTTCCACTTTAGGTAGTGAAAGATCCACATCTCCTTTTACTTTAGGCCCTTTAAGGTTTAAGTCAAAATCAGGCATGGAAATCTTGGGAGCTTTGATGTGCATATCTGGCATTTTAAATTTAGGCCCCTTTATCTTTCCTTCAGGACCTTCAATATTGACATCAGGAGTGTCAATATCCACACTGGGGCCTTTGATATCAATACTAGGGCACTTGAGGTCACCTTCCATTTTAGGCACAGACAGATCCACATCACCCTTCATTTTAGGGCCTTTAACATGCAAATCAAAGTCAGGCATGGAGATCTTGGGGGCTTTGATGTTCATCTCAGGCATCTTGAACTTGGGGCCCTTCAGTTTTGCATCTGGACCTTCAAGGCTCACATCAGGTACATCAATGTCCACCTTGGGTCCTGAGACATCAAGGTCAGCCTTGGGAAGGTTCACATCCACTTCAGGGCCTTCTCCTTTGAAGCCAGGCATGCTGAACTTGGGCATTTTCACTTTGGGCATCTTCAGGTGCCAGTCTGGGCCATGAACATCCACATCTGGAGCATCAATGTCCACTTTGGGGCCTTTGATGTCAACTTCAGGGACTTTAATCTCACCTTCCACCTTGGGCAGGGAAACATCCACATCACCCTTCATTTTGGGCCCTTTCAGGTTTAAGTCAATGTCAGGCATGGAGATCTTGGGGGCTTTGATGTTCATCTCAGGCATCTTGAACTTGGGGCCCTTCAGTTTTGCATCTGGACCTTCAAGGCTCACATCAGGTACATCAATGTCCACCTTGGGTCCTGAGACATCAAGGTCAGCCTTGGGTAGGTTCACATCCACTTCAGGGCCCTCTGCTTTGAAGCCAGGCATGCTGAACTTCGGCATTTTTATTTTAGGCATCTTCAGGTGCCAGTCTGGGCCATGAACATCCATATCTGGAGTATTAATGTCCACTTTGGGGCCTTTAATGTCAACTTCAGGACCCTTGAGGTCACCTTCCACCTTGGGAAGAGAAAGATCCACATCACCCTTAACCTTTGGACCTTTCAAATTTAGGTCAACTTCAGGCATGGAGATCTTGGGAGCCTTAAGATGGAGATCGGGCATTTTAAACTTGGGGCCCTTCAGTTTCCCTTCTGTGCCATGAATGTCAATGCCAGGAGGGTCTATGTCCACTTTTGGTCCTGAGACATCAAGGTCTGCTTTGGGCAAATTAACATCCACTTCAGGGCCCTCTCCTTTGAAGCCAGGCATGCTGAATTTGGGCATTTTCACCTTGGGCATCTTCAGGTGCCAGTCTGGGCCATGAACATCCACATCTGGAGCATCAATGTCCAGTTTGGGACCTTTGATGTCAACTTCAGGACCCTTTAGGTCACCTTCTACCCTAGGCAGAGAAACATCCACATCTCCTTTCATCTTAGGACTTTTCAAATGCAAGTCAATGTCAGGCATGGAGATCTTGGGGGCTTTGATGTTCATCTCAGGCATCTTGAACTTGGGACCCTTCAGTTTTGCATCTGGACCTTCAAGGCTCACATCAGGTACATCAATGTCCACCTTGGGTCCTGAGACATCAAGGTCAGCCTTGGGCAGGTTCACATCCACTTCAGGGCCCTCTGCTTTGAAGCCAGGCATGCTGAACTTGGGCATTTTTATCTTGGGCATCTTCAGGTGCCAGTCTGGACCATGAACATCGACATCTGGCACATCAATGTCCACTTTGGGGCCTTTGATGTCAACTTCAGGAACTTTAATCTCACCTTCCACCTTGGGCATAGAAACATCCACATCACCCTTCACTTTGGGCCCTTTCAGGTTTAAGTCAATGTCAGGCATGGAGATCTTGGGAGCTTTGATGTTCATCTCAGGCATCTTGAACTTGGGACCCTTCAGTTTTGCATCTGGACCTTCAAGGCTCACATCAGGTACAACAATGTCCACCTTGGGTCCTGAGACATCAAGGTCAGCCTTGGGAAGGTTCACATCCACTTCAGGGCCCTCTCCTTTGAAACCAGGCATGTTGAACTTGGGCATTTTTATCTTAGGCATTTTCAGGTGCCAGTCTGGGCCATGGACATCCACATCTGGCACATCAATGTCCACTTTGGGGCCTTTGATGTCAACTTCAGGGACTTTAATCTCACCTTCCACCTTGGGCAGGGAAACATCCACATCACCCTTCATTTTGGGACCTTTCAGGTTTAAGTCAATGTCTGGCATGGATATATTTGGAGTTTTTAGGTGCATCTCTGGCATTTTGAATTTGGGCCCCTTTACTTTACCCTCTGGGCCCTCAATGCCAATATCAGGAGTGTCAATGTCCACTTTAGGGCCTGTAATGTCCAAACTGGGGCCCTTTAAATCACCTTCCACTTGGGGCAGTGAAACATCCACATCACCCTTCATTTTAGGACCTTTTAGATTCAGATCAAAGTTGGGCATGGAGATCTTGGGGGCTTTGATGTTCATCTCAGGCATCTTGAACTTGGGACCCTTCAGTTTTGCATCTGGACCTTCAAGGCTCACATCAGGTACATCAATGTCCACCTTGGGTCCTGAGACATCAAGGTCAGCCTTGGGAAGGTTCACATCCACTTCAGGGCCTTCTCCTTTGAAGCCAGGCATGCTGAACTTGGGCATTTTCACCTTGGGCATCTTCAGGTGCCAGTCTGGGCCATGAACATCCACATCTGGCAAATCAATGTCCACTTTGGAGCCTTTGATGTCAACTTCAGGAACTTTAATCTCACCTTCCACCTTGGGCATAGAAACATCCACATCACCCCTCACTTTGGGCCCTTTCAGGTTTAAGTCAATGTCAGGCATGGAGATCTTGGGGACTTTGATGTTCATTTCTGGCATCTTGAACTTGGGGCCCTTCAATTTTGCATCTGGACCTTCCAGGGTCACATCTGGCATGTCAATGTCCACCTTGGGTCCTGAGACATCAAGGTCAGCCTTGGGCAGGTTCACATCCACTTCAGGGCCCTCTGCTTTGAAGCCAGGCATGCTGAACTTCGGCATTTTTACTTTGGGCATCTTCAGGTGCCAGTCTGGGCCATGAACATCCACATCTGGAACACTGATATCCACTTTAGGACCTTTAAGATCAACCTCTGGTCCTTGAATATCCCCTTCAAGTTTGGGAAGAGAAACATCGAGATCTCCTTTTACTTTGGGTCCTTTCAGATTTAAGTCGATTTCAGGCATGGAGATCTTGGGAGCTTTGATGTTCAAGTCAGGCATCTTTAATTTCGGACCTTTTAAGCCTCCTTCTGAACCTTCCATATTGAGTTCTGGGCCCTCAATATTCATACTGGGTCCTTCTATGTTGATGTCTCCTTTTGGTAAATCCACAGCCACATCAGGCCCCTCTGCTTTTACTCCAGGCACACTGAACTTGGGCATTTTCATTTTGGGCATCTTTAGGTGCCATTCTGGACCATGAACATCCACATCTGGTGCATTAAGGTGGACTTCTGGTGCTTTAATATCCACTTTGGGACTTTTAAGTTCTCCTTCTAAATTAGGACTGGCAATATCTAAGTCTCCTTTGACTTTAGGACCTTTCAAGTTTAGCTCCACATCGGGCATAGAAACTTTGGGAGAAGAAATACTCAGAAAAGGCATTTTAAACTTGGATCCTTTCACCTTTCCTTGGACTTCAACTTCAGGAGCATTAATATCAACTTTTGGACCTGTCACATCAACGTCTGGCTTTTTAACTTTGACATCCACCTCAGGTGTCTGAACTTTGGAACCCGAAAAATTAAATTTAGGAAGCTTAAAGCGAGATTTCTTTGATTTTCCTTCAATATTGATCTTAGGACCAGAAATGTCCACTTCTGGGCCCTTCACATCCACTTTGGGAGGTTGAATATCACCTTCTAATTTGGGTCCAGAGATATCAACATCTCCCTTCAGCTTTGAGCCCTTCAAATTTAAGTCAATTTCTGGCATGGAGATCTTGGGCATATTCACATGCATGTCAGGCATCTTTAGTTTCGGGCCTTTTAATTTATTATCTGGGCCATGAATGTTAATATCTGCAGCATCTACATCTAACTTTGGGCCCTTTATGTCAAGAGAAGGGCCTTTCAAATCACCCTCTATATTTGGAAGCGAAACATCAACCTCTCCTTTCATTTTGGGGCCTTGAATATTAAGATCCAAATCTGGCATTGAGATTTTAGGGGCCTTGATGTTCATATCTGGCATCTTGAACTTGGGGCCCTTCAATTTAGCATCTGGACCTTCCAGGCTCACATCTGGTGCCTCAATGTCCATCTTAGGTACTGAAACATCAAGGTCAGCCTTGGGCAGGTTCACATCCACTTCAGGGCCTTCTCCTTTGAAGCCAGGCATGCTGAACTTGGGCATTTTTATCTTGGGCATTTTCAGGTGCCAGTCTGGGCCATGAACATCCACATCTGGCACATCAATGTCCACTTTGGGGCCTTTGATGTCAACGTCAGGGACTTTAATCTCACCTTCCACCTTGGGAAGGGAAACATCCACATCACCCTTCACTTTGGGCCCTTTCAAGTTTAAGTCAATGTCAGGCATGGAGATCTTGGGGGCTTTGATGTTCATCTCAGGCATCTTGAACTTGGGACCCTTCAGTTTTGCATCTGGACCTTCAAGGCTCACATCAGGTACATCAATGTCCACCTTGGGTCCTGAGACATCAAGGTCAGCTTTGGGCAGGTTCACATCCACCTCAGGACCCTCTGCTTTAAAGCCAGGCATGCTGAACTTGGGCATTTTCATCTTGGGCATCTTCAGGTGCCAGTCTGGGCCATGAACATCCACATCTGGCACATCAATGTCCACTTTGGGGCCTTTGATATCAACTTCAGGACCCTTTAGGTTGCCTTCCACTTTAGGAATAGAAACATCCACATCACCCTTAACCTTTGGACCTTTCAGGTTTAAGTCAATGTCAGGCATGGAGATCTTGGGGGCTTTGATGTTCATCTCAGGCATCTTGAACTTGGGACCCTTCAGTTTTGCATCTGGACCTTCAAGGCTCACATCAGGTACATCAATGTCCACCTTGGGTCCTGAGACATCAAGGTCAGCCTTGGGCAGGTTCACATCCACTTCAGGGCCCTCTGCTTTGAAGCCAGGCATGCTGAACTTGGGCATTTTTATCTTGGGCATCTTCAGGTGCCAGTCTGGGCCATGAACATCCACATCTGGCACATCAATGTCCACTTTGGGGCCTTTGATGTCAACTTCAGGAACTTTAATCTCACCTTCCACCTTGGGCATAGAAACATCCACATCACCCTTCACTTTGGGCCCTTTCAGGTTTAAGTCAATGTCAGGCATGGAGATCTTGGGGGCTTTGATGTTCATCTCAGGCATCTTGAACTTGGGGCCCTTCAGTTTTGCATCTGGACCTTCAAGGCTCACATCAGGTACATCAATGTCCACCTTGGGTCCTGAGACATTAAGGTCAGCCTTGGGCACGTTCACATCCACTTCAGGACCCTCTGCTTTAAAGCCAGGCATGCTAAACTTGGGCATTTTCACCTTGGGCATCTTCAGGTGCCAGTCTGGACCATGAACATCCACATCTGGGGCATCAATATCCACTTTGGGGCCTTTGATGTTAACTTCAGGTCCCTTAAGGTCACCTTCCACCTTGGGAAGGGAAACATCCATATCACCCTTCACTTTTGGACCCTTAAAATGCAAATCAAAGTCAGGCATGGAGATCTTAGGAGCTTTGATGTTCATCTCTGGCATCTTGAACTTGGGGCCTTTCAATTTTCCCTCTGGTCCTTCAACATCAATGCCAGGCCCACTCATATCCACCTGTGGCCCTTGGAGTTCTCCTTCTACTTTGGGAATGTCTACATCCACCTCTCCCTTTATCTTGGGACTCTTTAAGTGTAGATCAATGTCTGGCATGGAGATTTTGGGAGTCTTAAAGTGCATGTCTGGCATCTTGAACTTAGGACTTTTCCATCTGCCTTCTGGGCCTTCCACAGCAACTTCTGGCATATCAACATCCAATTTGGTGCCCTTGACATCAAGTTCAGGACCCTTTAATTCTCCTTCAACTTTTGGGACAGAAGCATCAATGTCACCCTTGATTTTAGGTCCCCTTAAGTTGAAATCAACATCAGGCATGGAAATCTTGGGAGCCTTGAAGTGCATGTCAGGCATCTTAAACTTGGGACCCTTAACCTTCCCTTCTGGGCCCTCAAGGCTTACATCTGGGACCTCAACGTCCACCTTAGGTCCTGAGACTTCAACGTCAGCCTTGGGCAGGTTCACATCCACTTCAGGACCCTCTGCTTTGAAGCCAGGCATGCTGAACTTGGGCATTTTCATCTTGGGCATCTTCAGGTGCCAGTCTGGACCATGAACATCCACATCTGGGGCACTTATGTCAACTTTGGGGCCCTTGATATCCACATCTGGCACTTTGATTTCACCTTCTACCTTGGGTACAGTCACATCCATATCCCCCTTGACTTTGGGGCCTTTCAAGTGCAAGTCCACATCAGGCATGGAGATCTTGGGGGCCTTGAAATGCATGTCTGGCATCTTAAACTTGGGACCCTTCAACTTTGCATCAGGACATTCCAGATCAACATCAGGTATCTCTACATCCACAGTGGGACCTTTTACTTCTCCCTCCAATTTTGGCACAGTCACATCCATATCCCCCTTGACTTTGGGGCCTTTCAAGTGTAAGTCCGCATCAGGCATGGAGATCTTTGGAGCCTTGAAGTGCATGTCTGGCATCTTAAACTTGGAACCTTTCAATTTTGCATCAGGACATTCCAAATCAACATCAGGCACCTCTACATCTATGCTAGGACCTTTCAAATCACCTCCCAATTTTGGTACAGACACATCCATATCACCTTTTACTTTGGGCCCTTTCAAGTGCAAGTCCACATCAGGCATGGAGATCTTGGGGGCCTTGAAGTGCATGTCAGGCATCTTAAACTTAGAACCTTTCAGCTTCCCTTCTGGCCCCTCCAGGCTCACATCTGGGGCTTCAATGTCCACCTTGGGTCCTGAGACATCAAGGTCAGCTTTGGGAAGGTTCACATCCACTTCTGGGCCCTCTGCTTTGAAGCCAGGCATGCTGAACTTGGGCATTTTCATCTTGGGCATCTTCAGGTGCCAGTCTGGACCATGAACATCCACATCAGGAACATCAATGTCCACTTTTGGCCCTTTGATGTCCACATCTGGCACTTTGATTTCTCCTTCTACCTTAGGTACAGTCACATCCATATCCCCCTTGACTTTGGGGCCTTTCAAGTGCAAGTCCACATCAGGCATGGAGATCTTGGGGGCCTTGAAGTGCATGTCTGGCATCTTAAATTTGGGGCCCTTTAACTTTGCATCAGGACATTCCAGATCAACCTCAGGTACCTCTACATCCACACTGGGACCTTTGATATCAACTTGTGGGCCTCTGAGGTCAGCTTCCACTTCTGGCACAGAAGCATCTATCTCTCCTTTGAGTTTTGGTCCCTTCAAATTCAAGTCCACTTCTGGCATGGAGAGCTTTGGAGCTTTGATATTCAACTTGGGCATCTTAAATCTGGAGCCTTTTAATTTTCCTTCTGGTCCCTCAATATCCAAATCAGGAGCATCAATGTCCACCTTGGGTCCTGAGACATCAAATTCAGCCTTGGGCAGATTCACATCCACTTCAGGACCCTCTGCTTTGAAGCCCGGCATGTTGAACTTGGGCATTTTCATCTTGGGCATCTTCAGGTGCCAATCTGGACCATGAACATCCACATCTGGGGCAGTGATGTCCACTTTTGGCCCTTTGATGTCCACATCTGGCACTTTGATTTCACCTTCTACCTTGGGTACAGTCACATCCATATCCCCCTTGACTTTGGGGCCTTTCAAGTGCAAGTCTACATCAGGCATAGAGATCTTGGGGGCCTTGAAATGCATGTCTGGCATCTTAAACTTGGGACCCTTCAGCTTTCCTTCTGGACATTCAATATCAATATCACCTACATCCACATCCATCTTAGGGGCTTTAATATCAATTTCAGGACCTTTCAGATCTCCCTCCACTTTTGGAAGGGAAACATCCACATCACTTTTTAGTTTAGGTGCTTTCAGATTAAGTCCAACATCAGGCATAGAGATTTTGTGTGTCTGTATGTTCATGGTTGGCAGCTTGAACTTGGGGCTCTTTACTTTACCCTCTGGACCTTCAATATTCACACCTGGAGCCTCAAGGTCCACCTTGGGTCCTGAGACATCAAGGTCAGCCTTGGGCAGGTTCACATCCACTTCAGGACCCTCTCCTTTGAAGCCAGGCATGCTGAACTTGGGCATTTTCACCTTGGGCATCTTCAGGTGCCAATCAGGACCATGAACCTCCACATCTGGTGCATTAATGTCCATTTTGGGGCCTTTGATATCAACTTCAGGAGCTTTTATCTCTCCTTCCACTCTTGGAACTGAGATATCACGCTCTCCTTTCAGTTTAGGGCCTTTCAAATTCAAGCTAACATCTGGCATGGATATCTTCTGAGGTTTTACATTCATTTCCGGCATCTTGAATTTAGGACCTTTTATTTTTGTATCTGGAGCTTCAATATTCACATCAGGTACATCAATGTCCACCTTGGGTCCTGAGACATCAAGGTCAGCCTTGGGAAGGCTCACATCCACTTCAGGACCCTCTGCTTTGAAGCCAGGCATGCTGAACTTGGGCATTTTCATCTTGGGCATCTTCAGGTGCCAATCTGAGCCCTGGACATCCACATCTGGAGCACTGATGTCAACTTTGGGGCCCTTGATGTCCACATCTGGCACTTTTACTTCACCTTCTACCTTGGGTACAGTCACATCCACATCCCCCTTGACTTTGGGGCCTTTCAAGTGTAAGTCCACATCAGGCACGGAAATCTTGGGGGTTTTGATGTTCATCTCAGGCATCTTCAACTTGGGGCCCTTCAGTTTTGCATCTGAACTTTGAAGATTCACATCTGGGATGTCAATGTCCACCTTCGGTCCTGAGACATCAATGTCAGCCTTGGGCAGGTTCACGTCTACTTCTGGGCCCTCTGCTTTGAAGCCAGGCATGCTGAACTTGGGCATTTTCATCTTGGGCATCTTTAGATGCCAATCTGGGCCCTGGACATCCACATCTGGAGCACTGGTGTCAACTTTGGGGCCCTTGATGTCCACATCTGGCACTTTGATTTCACCTTCTACCTTGGGTACAGTCACATCCATATCCCCCTTGACTTTGGGGCCTTTCAAGTGCAAGTCCACATCAGGCATGGAGATCTTGGGGGCCTTGAAATGCATGTCAGGCATCTTAAACTTGGGACCCTTCAGCTTTCCTTCTGGCCCCTCAAGGCTCACATCTGGGGCTTCAATGTCAACTTTAGGTCCTGAGACATCAATGGCAGCCTTGGGAAGGTTCACATCCACTTCTGGACTTTCACCTTTCAGAGTAGGCATACTGAACTTGGGCATTTTCAACTTGGGCATTTTCAAGCTCCAGTCTGGGCCTTGAGCCTCCACATCTGGTGCTTTCATATCAACCTTAGGACCTTTGATATCCACATCTGGAACTTTCATTTCTCCCTCTATTTCAGGTGCAGAGATATCTAAATTTCCTTTCATTTTTGGTCCTTTAATATCCAGGTCAACATCTGGCAAAGATACCTTTGGAGCCTTGAAATGCATCTCGGGCATCTTAAACTTGGGGCCTTTCAACTTTCCTTCCGGTCCTTCAAGGTTCAGGTCTGGAGCAGTAAGGTCTAACTTTGGTACAGAAATGTCCAAATCAGCCTTGGGCAGGTTCACATCCAATTCCGGGCCCTCACCTTTGAGACTTGGCATGCTGAATTTGGGCATCTTAATCTTTGGCATTTTCAAGTTCCATTCAGGACCCTGAACATCAACATCTGGAGCACTGACGTCGATTTTGGGTCCTTTCAGGTCCCCTTCCAGCTTTGGCACTGTCACATCATATTCTCCCTTTGCCTTGGGGCCTTTCATATGCAGATCCACATCAGGCATGGAGATCTTTGGGGCCTTGATGTTCATCTCTGGCATCTTAAGCTTGGGACCCTTCAACTTCCCTTCAGGCCCTTCAATATTTACATCTGGAACTTCAACATCCACCTTGGGTCCTGAGATGTCAATGTTGGCCTTAGGGAGGTTCATCTCTGCTTCTGAACTCTCTGCCTTGAAGCCTGGCATGCCAAACTTGGGCATGTTCATCTTGGGCATCTTCAGGTGCCAATCTGGGCCATGAACATCCACATCTGGAACATCAATGTCCAACTTGGCACTTTTAAGCTCAACATCAGGAACTTTAATCTCACCTTCAGCCCTTGGCACAGTGACATCATACTCTCCCTTTACATTAGGGCCTTTCAGATGTAAATCCACATCTGGCATGGAGATCTTTGGAGCTTTAATATTCATTTCAGGCATTTTAAACTTAGGTGTCTTCAATTTCCCTTCTGGTTCCTCAATACTCACATCTGGAGCACTGGCTTCTAGCTTAGGTTCAGAAATGTCTACCTCTACTTTGGGTAGATTTATATCCACTTCTGGACCCTCTGCTTTGAATCCTGGTGCATGGAATTTGGGCATTTTCATCTTGGGCATCTTCAGGTGCCAGTCTGGACCACGAGCATCCACTTCTGGGGCACTGATATCAACTTTGGGACCCTTCAGTTCTCCCTCAAGTTTTGGTATTGTTACATCATATTCTCCCTTCACCTTTGTACCTTTAACATGCAAATCTACATCAGGCATGGAGATCTTTGGAGTCTTGACACTCACTTCAGGTATCTTAATATCAGGGCCTTTTATACCCTCTGTGGTGACATTTGGGCCTTCTACATTGACCTTTGGCCCTGAAATACTGATGTCTCCTTTGGTTAGAGTCACATCTACATCTGGGCCATCCCCTTTGATTCCTGGAGTGCTGAACTTGGGCATCTTCATCTTGGGCATTTTCAGGTTCCACTCTGGGCCATGAACTTCCACATCTGGGGCACTGATATCCACTTTGGGGCCTTTAACATCAACTTCAGGGACTTTGACTTTCCCTTCTGCTTTGGGGAGTACAACATCTACACCCCCTTTAGGTGCGGCCACATGTAAGTCTACATCTGCCATAGAGATCCTACAGGTTCCTGTTTTCACAGTAGGACTGCTGAGCTTGGGACCTGTCAAGGCCCCCTCTAGGTTTGGTGTCTCTATGTCCACTTTGGTGCCTTTACCTGCCACCTGAGGGCCTTTAACATCACCTTTCACCTCAGGTGCAGATACCTTAATATCTCCCTTCGGCTTACAGGCACCAAGGCTCAGATCCACATCCTGCATAGAGATTTTAGGCTTCTGGATAATCCTTTCAGGAGTCTTGACTTTAGCACCCTTCATCTTCCCTTCTAGCCCACCAGTAGCAATCTCGGGTAGGCTGACCTCCCTAGAGACCCCAGGAAGAGTCACTTCACTTGTAGGCTGTGTCACATCAATGCCAGCTCCCTCTGTCTTTGAACCAGATGCAGAGAATTTAGGGACTTTCATCTTGGGCATATTCAGTTTGCCTCCAAACCCATGAACATCAATATCAGGGACTCGAACTTCCACACTGGGACTAGTGATGCTTCCCTCAATTTTGGGAGCAGAGACATCCATTCTTATGCTCCCCTGTGGCTTGGCACCTTTCAGGCCTAAGTCACCCTCAAGTGATGGCCCAGTGATGTGAGGGCCCTTCAGCTTTCCCTCAAGCCCTTCAATATTGGCAGAAGGGGCACTGACTTCCAAATGAGGGGTCTGGATGTTCCCACTGATGGTCAAGCCTGGCTGGTTGCCCTTGTGCCCCACAGATAATTCAGGTGTGGAAACACTCAGCTCTGCCTCCAGTACCTGGCCCTCAGGCCCTGCTGAGACACCAAATTTTGGTATCTTCATTGTAGGAATTTTAATTTTCCCGTTATCACCACTCTGGAGGGATGAACCCTGCACCTCTGCTGCCCCATCCCCAAGGGAAGATGAAATATCCACTACTGGAACTTGAACCCCACCTTTGCCACCCAAGTCCAAGCCCTTTGCACTAACATTGACACTTGGGCTTCCCACCTTTATCCCAGGCACATTGACCTGGAATTTCGAGTGGCTGGAACTCTGAAGCTCTGGTCCAGAAGTGGAAATGGCCCCTGCCCGGATTTCCATGGCAGGGCCTGGGGTTGGAGAGGCTGCCCCTGATCCAGAGGGCAGTCTGATCACCGTCTTTCCAGGCTGGGTCTCCACATCAACGTTGGAGATTTCAGTCACTTCATGTCTTGGAATCTTGATCATGAACTCAGGGCTGCTGATGTCAATGTCCTTGGCTCCTTCTCGGCTGGTCACATCCACAGTGTAGGCTGTGACCCTTCTGGTCACTGTGATGGTGCGGCTCTGGGTCTCCCCAAGGTCTCCTTCCACTCCATCCTCCGACCTCAGCCGAGGCTTGATCTTGGTGGCGTAGATGCGCTGGTACTCCTCATCATCCCCGCTCTGCAGAAAGACACGCCCGGCAGAGGTTGCAGCAGAGCCTGCCTGAGTTGGCAGATACCCGGCCACAGCCCAGCCGACAACATGGTTTCCCAAAGAGGCTTTTGGACCATACTGAGGGTCCTGAGAATCACCATAACAGGGGCACAGAGAACCTCCTGAGACACAACACAAGAGTCTAAAGAAAGGGGCTGACATCCACATTACAGGAAGAAAACAGAAATTACTTGGGGGAATATACTGGCAAGCCATGAGAGGGTTAGACACACACACACACACACACACACACACACACACACACACACATAAAGACTCCTGAACTATGCTGTCTGGGAGAAGGATCTACAATCCAGTAGTGGTTTAAATCAACCTGTTCGAAGGATGTCCACCCAACCAGGTCCTTCATCCCTCAACTCTCAACTCACTGACTGGCTTTAGTCAAGAAGGCCTCCCAGGGGTCATTTGCACAATGGAAAATATGTGTTGAGCCCAACAGCTTGGCTGTGTTTGGGTTACACCTTCACTTTGACCACTCATCATTTGTTCAGTAAATAGGGCATCAGGATAGAGAATCATCCCCTACAAGCACTGTGCCTCTTACCTTCTGACTCACAGAACGTAAGGAGAAAAATGGTGTCTGTGAGGCACTAGTGAGCACCATGGAATCATTTCAAAGAATCTTGTAAGGCAAAACACCTTTCTCCTGGTATCTATGCCAAGGCTGCATGAGTTGGTTCCCATATCATGGTACAGTGAGTACTCTCAAGAGACCAAAGGAAGACTTTACTTTTAGGGGCAACATTAGCCACACTTCACACATGAATAGGAAGAAACAGGCTGATGGAAGGCTCAAGAGAATTCAGAGGATTGACAGAAAGAGATTAACAGAGATCCAGCAGTGAGGCCAGCACGCTACTGTGGGCAGGGAGAGTTTAGAACACAGACAGGCCACCAGGTACTCACCAGAACTACCTCGGAGCTACGGGAGCTGAAGACTTCATGGCTCCAGGTCTGGCCAGGTTCAGGGGAGCGATCCCCCTTGCGATGTAGCTTCAGGCCAACAGTGTGATGCCCCATGGTGTTCAGGAGCTGGGTCACCTCACCCGACTGTAGATTGTCAAAGTAGATGGTGGCACCCACAATCTGGTCCCCTAAGCGAGGAGGAACAACTATCAGGTAAGACAAACAAGGCCTCAAGGAAACAACCCACAACAGTTCTGGCCCTTACACTGAATTGCATTTAACCCTCATGGGTGCCTGGCAGGTATGGGACTACCCAATGTACTGATAAGGAAACCACAGCTTGAAAAAGTTAATTAACTTGCAGACCTTGTGAGTGGTAGAATCAAATCTGAGAAAATGGTTCAGTAGTTAAAGGCACTTGCTTGCAAAGCCTAAAGGCCCAAGTTCAATTCCCTAGTACCCATGACACACAAAGTGGCACATGAATCAGAAGTTCATTTGCGGTGGCAAGAGGCCCTAGCATTCCCATATACACATACTCTCTTCCAAATTTTTTTGTTTGTTTGTTTGTTTGTTTTGTTTTTTGAGGTAGTGTCTCACTCTAGCTCAGGCTGACCTGGAATTCACTGTGTAATCTCAGGGTGGCCTCGAACAAATGGCAATCCTCCTACCTCTGCCTCCCAAGTGCTGGGATTAAAGGCATGTGCCACCACGCCTGGCTTTAATTTTTTTTTTTTTAATTTGAGAACCAAGTATCCAGAACCTCCACACAACTGCCTTTCCTGAGACCCATAAATAGTGTCACAGAATGGTGAGGAAGAACAGGACTTGCATATTGACTATCCTGATGTTGCTAGATCCATGCCTACCACAGCCACTTGTCCATCTCTTTTTTCTTTTTTGGCTTATATATGCGTGTGGTATGTGTATGCACGCTTGTTCATATGCATACAGGTACACATGGGTTCATGTTGGGCATCTTCCTTGATTGAATTGCACTTCATTTACTGAGGCTGGGTCTCTCATTTGAACCCAGACCTTACCAATTCAGCCAGTCTAGCTAGCCAGCTTGCCCTGGGGATCCCCAGTCTCCACCTCCCAAGAACTAGGTTCACAGACATGCCACCAAAGCCAGCCAGCAGTTAGGTGGGTGTTGGGGATCTGAACTCGAGTCCTCACACATGCGCAGCGGGTGCTTTGTCAACTGAGCCATCTTCCCAGCCCTCTGCAACTTAACTTCTGCCTCTACCCTTCTCTCTAACACTTTTCTCATGTCCAGTACCGGTGCTCAGTCAGTACCCTGGGGAGACTCACCCTCCTTGACCACTCCAGTGCGGGCCGCAGGGGAGTTCTGCATCACCTCCTGCACAAAGACTCCATCATCCCTCTGGGCAATGGTCAGCCCATGGGAGCCACTGCCCTGCCAGTTAGGCAGCAGCAGCTCCCGGGTTGTCTCCTCCTCCTTCTCCATCTGGAATGAGATGAGGAAACAGAGCTCTGGTCAGTGGGGGCATGAGGGCAGGAAGGTATGAGAAATCCAGGGCTCTCTGACCTGTACATGTTCAGGGAGAGGAGCCCTCACTCCTGTGTACCTGTTCCCTGGGCACTGGCTCAGCTGTCAAGTGAGGGGTTCCACTGCAGGAAGAGTAATCTGTCACATGTCCTTCACTCGTGTGGAAATTCTCCAAAGGCACAGCAGAGAAGATGGAAAGGAGGTAACCAGCCCTTTGTCCCTCCCAGGGCCCACCCTCCCAGTGCTATCTGAGGTTTCCAGTGTTCCACATCCCATCACTTCACTTCAACCCTGTGCACCATATTACCTACTGACCTCTGCAGGACTCTGTTCAGGAACAAACGCCTTGCCAGGAGCCCGCCCCTCCTTCTTCTCTTCCCCTTAGTCTCTCTCTTCGGGACTCTCGGTCATACAACCTAGGACAAAGTTCACAATGATGCTCACACTCACTCAGCTGCCTCAAAACGCCGGTGAATGTCACCCAAGTAATACTGGATGCCGTTCTCCAGGCCAGGCCGATACCCTGGCCCCTACTACAGTCAGCAACTCTATGACTCTCAAGCCTGTTGCCACAGAGAGCTTGGTTAGACTCTGTTATAGACAGGGGAGGGGCCTGAGAGGCCACGCCCCTTACTAATGAGATAATGACAGTAATAGGTTGCAAGGGAGTGAGTCATTCTCTTCTAAGGCATAGCCACTGGTAAGTGATCAGAAGAACACAGGGAGACTGAGGAGATAAGAGAGAGTAATATCAAAATGTAACATACATCAGGCTGGAGAGATGGCTCAGAGGTTAAGGCTCTTGCCTACAAAGCCTAACAACCCCGGTTCAATTCCCCAGTACCCATGTGAAGTCAGATGCACAAAAGGGCACATGCAGCTGGAGTTCATTTGCAATGGCAGAAGGCCATGGTATGCTCATACTCTTTCTCTGTATCTCTCTAGTCATAAATAACTTTTTAAAAAAGATTTATTTTTAGGGCTGGAGAGATGGCTTAGGGGTTAAGGCGTTTGCCTGCAAAGCCAAAGGATCCTGGTTCCATTCTCCATGACCCATGTAAGCCAAATGCACAAGGGGCGCATGTGTCTGGAGTTCGTTTACTAGATGAACAAGATGCCCTGGTGTGCCCATTCTCTTTCTCTCAAATAAATAAAATAAATATTTTTTAAAAGATTTGTTTTTATTTATTTATTAGAGACAGAGACAAAGAGTGAGAATGGGCATGCCAGGGCCTCTAGCCACTGCAAGCAAACTCCAGATGCATGTACCACCTTCTGCATCTGGCTTACATGGGTCCTTAGAAATCAAACCTGGTTCCTTTGGCTTTGCAGCCAAGTGCCTTAACTGCTAAGCCATCTCTCCAGCCCATAAATAAATATTTTTTAAAATGTAATATATATGTATAAAAATGTCAAAAAAAATTTTAAAGAAATCCAGGTGTGGTGGTGCACGCCTTTAATCCCAGCACTCAGGAGGCAGAGATAGGTGGATTGCTGTGAATTTAAGGCCACCCTGAGTCTACATAGTAAATTCCAGATCAGGCTGAGCCTAGAGTGAGAGCCTACCTCAAAAAAAAAAAAAAGGTAAGGTTAGAGGACGCCAGACTAGCTTTACAATGCTGCCTCAGCATCCTCCTAAGTGTGGGACCCTGGCCAAGGGCACTTAACTCATCTGAACTCTGTTTCCTTGTCTACAAAAAGAGAGATGATTTTAAAAAAAAAGTTCAAGAGGGCCAGGTATGGTAGTGCACACCTTTAATCCCAGCACTCAGGAGGCAGAGGTAAGAGAATCACTATGAGTTCAAGGCCACCCTGAGACTACACAGTGAATTCCAGGTCAGCCTGGACTAGCATGAGACCCTACCTCAAAATACCAGAAAAAAAAAAAAAAGTTCAAGAGTACTTAAGGAGCAAGAGGAAATCTGTGGGCACCTAGGAGTCCCACTGTATATGCATGCTTATCAAATTCTCTAGAAGTGCTTCAAGAATGAGAGCCATGACTGTCTCTGTTATGGGCTTGGAGAGGACGGCTTCCTGGGGCACACACCGAGAGAGTGGTGATGCTTGGGGGTCTTGGTTCCAGGCCTGTTTGCACGTCTTTTCCCTGAGCCACATCCAGTCTGCAGTGTGCCACTGATGTCAGATTCCTCAGAAGGGGCTTCCAAGCAGTGATGGTGGTGGCCCCTCTCCACCCCAGTGACAGTGACCCAGCTCAGGACCAAAACGAGTGCTCACCAGCAGCCGGGAGCTTCAGGTCCGATGCATCTCCCAGGCCTGAACAAAGATATCCCCAGCCCCATCGGGATCCCCAAGCCGAGGCAGAAATGAGCTGGTCTCAGGCTCATGGTGAGTCAAGGACCATCTGACTGCCCACACTGGGCCCTGAGCCAGGCCCTGTAGGTAAAGACACCCTCCAGTCACAGGATGACCTGTCAGCTGCAGTGGCGCCCCAGGAAAACATCGGGCACCACCGTGGCTATGGAGACGAACAACAGCCACCCACACAAAATGGCGGTGGCAGCCATCTAAAGCATGCCTGTGAAATTGTGTGGGGACACTAAAGTTGTGGTGAGCCTCACCCAAGCCCCACCCTTGCTGCTACTTACATTCAGAAATTAGTTGACCAATCAATAAATACATGCATAGGGATCACCTCCGGTATGTTCAACTTTGTACTGGACGCTGTAGAGGCTACTAGCCAGGAACAAGCACAGTCCAGCCCAGCACTTAATTGCACACTGCATTAGATTGTTACCTTCCGTCGTTCATGCATCCTCTAAACATTTATTGAATGCACTCTGTGTACCAGGTATGGAGATTTAAAAGACTCAGATCCTGTCCTGGATATAAATTATAAGCAAGGTACTTTGGGTATGACGAATTGAGCCTCACAATGTCCCAGAAGGCTTAGGGAGCCTTCTCAGAGGAATGAAATATAAATGGGGCTTTAAAGGTGCTAGAGTAGGCCTCCCGGATGGAACCGTGGGCTCTTAGAAATTCATGGGCACTTAGCAGTTCCAGTCTCAGGCAAGTCGCCCCACCTGTTCTCCTATTTGACAAACTTGTACATGTGGTATTTATCATGGGCTTCCTCCACAACACAGGTGCTGGCTAGGGTGAACGCAAAGACAGAAAGGAGAGGCCTGTTGGCACAGGGGTAAGCTAGGGAAACACCTCCTCCCTTCCGGGCAGGCAGGGGAGGCCACTATGGGAGAAAAGTCACCCTGATTCTTCCCTGCATGAAACTGGCACCTTCTGTCCCAGTGCAACACAGAGAAGCCAAGCTGACAGATAAGGAACCGGGCAAAAGAAGGAAAGATAAGTCTCCAGCCCTGACCTCTCAGAACTGAAGCTATCCCCTCACCTCACCCCTGCTTCAGGCTGTCCCAGTGCCCCCTTCTTCCCAGGCCCCTTTCTCAGCCCAGCATCCTGGTGCTGAGCCAGCAGAGGGGAAAGAGCGCCAACTCACCCTCACCCACAGGCGGCCCGCCCTCCCTCCTTCCACCGTGACTCACTGCAGCCGGCAGCAACAGCTCCAGACATGCACACAGTCACGCCTAAAACCTAGTCCACGCAGTGCCTTCTGGGCCAGGCCTCCAGGTGCCAGAGAGACTAGAAGTCCTGTAGGCTTCCCAGGCAGCTTCTCTGGATGGAGCCCTGGGACAGGAGTCCCTGGAAGCAAAATCCTCAGTCTCAGCAGAAAGTTGCCATATCCTTCAATCCAGTGGCTGCTGAGGGGAGAAGTCATTCTGAGAAGGTTCCACAGTCCATGAGAACAAGAGCCCTTAGACCCAATTCTGCAAGTTGGCTCTGCCCAGCACTCTATGGCTTCTGGGCCAGATGGAGCTGCCAAGCACCTATCTGCCCTGGCTCTGGCCCTGCTGTCTTGACCCAGCCTGGAAGGACATCCTCTCGTCCCTGCCAGACCAGATGGGGCGTAGGATGCCCATGAGACAAGTAAGGCCAGGGTGGCAAAAGCCTTGTTTTTTTTGCTTCTGGATCCCAGTCCTTGGTCTCTCCTCCACCCCCAGAGCATATACCAAGGCCAGATGTTCCTCTTCCTCCTCCTCCTCCCCCAGCAGTTAGGTTAAGTCAGGCCTTCCAGGGCATCCAAAGGAAGGTCACTGGAGTGAGGAATTTCTACCAGTTCAGTCAAGTGTCACAGCCTTAGGGCCAGAGGAGATCTCAAAGCTGTGCTGCCCAACATGTTGCTATTTAAATTTAAACTGATGAGCTGTGCATGGTGGCTCATACCTATAACTCCAGCACTCAGGAGATAGAGGCAGGAGGATCAGAAGTACGAGCTTCAAATTCAGCTACAGAACAAGTTCCAGGTTACCTAGGCTACATGAGACTCAGTCTCAGAAAACCAAAAATAAGCTGAGCACCGTGGCTCACGCCTTTAAGCCCAGCACTTGGGAGGCAGAGGTAGGAGGAATGCTGTGAGTTTGAGGCTACTCTGAGACTACACAGTGAATTCCAGGTCAGCCTGGGCTAGAGTGAGACCCTACCTCAAAAAACTTTAAAAAAAAAAAGAAAAAGGCTGGAGAGACTGCTTAATGGTTAAGGCACTTTCCGACAAAGCCTAAGGACCCAGGTTCAACTCCCCAGAACCCATGTAAACCAGATGCACAAGGTCATACATGTGCACAAGGTGGCACACGCATCTGGAATTCAATTGCAGTGGCTAGAGGCTCTGGCATGCCAATTCTCTTATTCTCTTTTGCTCTCTCATAAGAATAAAATAAAATAAAACAAAATAAAATAAACTGAGGCTGATTAAATTGATTTTTTGCTTGCTTGTTTGTGTGTGGGTGCATGTGCTATTTTTGAGATAAGGTTACATGTAGCCCAGGCCAGTCTTGAGTTCAGTATGTAGCCAGCCAGGGATGATCTTGAGCTCCTGCTCTGCTGGTTCTTCCTCCCAAGTGTTGGAACCCATAGGTGTGCACCACCAAACCAGGTATATGTGGTGCTAAGGATGAAACCCAGGTCTTCATGCATGTGCATACTAGGCAAGCATTCTACCCACTCTGGTTTGGTTTGTTTTGTTTTTAAGTTTTTGAGACAAGGTCTCATGTATTCAGACTGGACTCAGACTCCATATACAGCTAGTGATAATTTTGAATTCCTGATCCTCCTGCCTCCACCTCTGAAGTACATTACACAACTGCACCACCACACTCAGCTTTTGTTAAAATAATTATTTATCTACTTGTTGAGAGAGAGGGAGTGGGCATGCCAGGAGCTCCAGCCACTGCAAATGAACTCTACATATATGCGCCACCTTGTACATCTGGCTTTATGTGGGTACTAGGGAATCAAATCTGGGTCCTTTGGCTTTGCAGACAAGTGCCTTAACCACTAATCTATCTCTCCATCCCCCACACTCAGCTTTGAATTAAAATTTTAGTTCATGGGTTTCACTAGCCACATTTCAGGTGCCCAACAGCCACATGCAGCTACCATTGCTATATTAGACAGCACAGACAGGCAAGATTCCCCCTGCCATAGAGCTTGTGGGACAGCACTGGCTGCTATTTGCCAATGGGGAAAGGAGGGTATAGAGGTGAGTGTTAGGGTCCTACAACCCAAGTTGGCTAGTTCCAGCCCCATGCCCCACAAGAGACCACCTAGTCCTTCGTGATAAGAAGGGTCAGAGCAGGGCTGGAGAGCCTCTAAGGCAGAGAAGGCTGTTTGGAGGACAGAGAAGGAGTGAGATGGCAAGGACAGTCTAGGTGTAAAGCGGAGAGGACACAAATCCAAGACAGCAGAGATGAAGCATAATTCAAATCAGAAGTCATGTCAGAAGAATGGCCGTCCTACAACTCAAAGCCTCGCAAGCGCGGAACCACAAAGGAGGTCCAGAGCAGCGGGGCTCCACCTGCACTGGCTCCCAGACGCCGAGCAGATCCAGAAGAGGCCCAGGAAGCAGAGTCCTTCCTTGGACAAAGGGTCCTTGGCAGAAGTGACCTCTACGGGAACATTCTTTGAGCTGCCCCTGGGAAACCAGACCCAGTCTTTTCTCTCCCCAGGGAGAGGACTCAAGCTAATTGCTGCAGCAGCTACAGACAGCCCTCCACTCAGCGTCAGTGCCAAGATGACAGGAACTGATACACAGTCTCTAAGTGACGAGCCCAAGGGTCTCAGTGCCTGAATGCACCAAATCCAAAAACAAACTACACACCAGAGGGGCTTACAATTGTGCATCCACCTGCCCAGCACAAGCTACACACAGAAGACAGCACTCTCAGAGAGGACACCACCTGCATCGAGCAGGACGCTAGGACAGGGCAACTTCCAGCATAGCAGCACACGCATGCGCCAACCAGCCCACTAGGCTCTCAAGGCCAGAGACAAGCAGTCCCTGTGCCGAGAACGCAATGACTCACGCCAGAATTAGAGACCTCCACAGGAGGGAAAGCCCTGAACACTCATACCGAATTGAGGAGTTGGATATTCAAAGAACAGAGACACACCCAGTGGGGTGATCTACGCTCATAAACACTCCCCAGGCACAAAGAGGAAGAGAAAGCTGTACATGAAAAGAAACCTCCTCCCTCCATCACGAGCTGAGGGGAAGAGAATTCTGCACAGCACTACAGTGTGCCAAGTATTGCACTGGCTAGCGACATCCATGCCTAGAGTCCCAGGCCACCTCCAGAAGATCCTATGTGGTAAGAATTGATATCCTTATTTTAGAGACGTGGAAACTGGCCCCAGTCTTCACCCAGGTAAATAATAAATACACACATGGGATAAGACACACAAGAAGCCACAGAAACAGATACACAAGGGAGATACTCAGAAGTGAGGCCAGTGCTAGGGGAAAGGGAGCGTGTGAAGCACAGGGATGAGCCCATGGGAAGGGGGAGAGGCTCCAGGGCTCCTCTCGTACCTCCCACTAGGCTCTCTCTAGGACCCCTGGGCAAAGTCACAGGCATCCCAGGGTCCTGCATTTAAACAGCCTTTTGGTTCCAACATTCATTATGACTATATCCTCAGAAATCCCAAGCTTTCCAGAACCCCAAAATTACTAGAACCTAGCTCATCTCTAGGTTTTTCTTGGGTCCCAACAGACGATAGAATCTTTCCTTTCTTGGGGCTCAACCAGCATGAGACTCACTCTGGAGGAGGCACTGGCAGGGCAAAGGTAAGCTCTGGCACTCACTGTGAGATGAAGACAGCCACAACTGACTCTCATCCCAGAGGAACAACGGAACATGGCAGCCGTATCTCTTCCACTGTCTAAGCCCCAAGTGGGCCTCCAAATGCCAGGCCCCATTTGCCAGACTCCTATTTGAAAACAAAATGCCCTATTCTACCTAAAACAAGCTAAGTAGGCATTAAGAACTTTTGCTAGGGCTGAAGAGGTAGCTCAGCCAGTATAAAGCGCTTGCCTTGCAAGCAGGAGAGCCTGAGTTCAAGCCCCAGAACCCACTTTGAAAATGGCAGGTGTGTGACACATGCTTGTAATTCCAACACTTAAGAGGAAGAGACAGGAGGATCCCTGGGGCTTACTGGCAAGCCAGTCTAGCTGAATTAGGCAAGTCCCAAGCCAGTGAGAGACCCCGTCTGAAAAGTGTGGACGGCTCCTGAGGAAGGATACCTAAGATTGCCCTCTTGCCTCTACGTATACATGCACGCACTCACAGGCACCCACACACTGTACATGAGAATAAACATTTTTAAAAGGGGGCTCTGGAGAGATGGCTTAGTGGTTAAGGCACTGGCCTGAGAAGCCTAAGGATCAATGTTCCATCTCTCTCCAAATCCCAATAAGCCAGATGCAAAGGTGAGGCTAGTGCAAGGCTGCACATGACCCTGGGTGGCACAAGCATCTGGAGTTCAATTGCAGTGGCTGAGGCCCTGGTGCTCCAATTCTCATCCTCTCTCTCAAAAAAAAAAAAAAAAAAGTCAGACATGGTGGCACACACCTTTAATCCCAGCACTCAGAGGTAGGAGGATCGCTATGAGTTCAAGTCCACCCTGAGACGACATAGTGAATTCCAGGTCAGCCTGGGCTAAAGTGAGACCCTACCTGGGGGGAGGGGGAAGAACTTTCACTACAGCCAGGTAGAGTGGCACACATTTATAATCAAAGTACTTGGGAGGTCAAGGCAGGAGGATCACTGCAAGTTCAAATCCAGCCTGGGCTACATAATGGGATGAGTTCCAGAAACATAATGAGATCAGTTTCAAAAAAATAAAACACATTTATAGATGCTTGGGAGGGCTAAGCGTGGTGACACATGCCTATAACCCCCAAAATCCCATCACTCAGTTAGCTAAGGCAGAGAATCTTAAGTTCCAAGCCAACCTGGGCTACATAGTTAGATCCAAGGAGGACACTTTCAACTTACAAGAAGGTATCGTCAAGGAGAATCATATCAACATGTTGCAAGATCTACAAAACAAAAGCACTGAAGGGATTTTTGGAGAAAAACACCTAAAACGCACACAAACCACATGCGCACCAAGACCCTTCTCAGCACCATCCCCCAGTTCTACACAGCCCACACAGGCCCGCAGCACTAGCCTTTGCCAGTTTACAACAGATGCCCTTCCTAACGTGCCCCTACCAGTTCACCTGGGGCCTGTGTCCCTGAGCATGCGCCGTCTTGTCTCTGTGTACGCACCTGCCAGTGGGAGACCACGCTGCCTGCCCTGGGGGGGGGGGGGAGTGCTGGCCCAGCCCACTCCTACCAGAAGGAAGTTTCACCAGCTCCTGCTCTAGCCCTCCCCGCTCTTCAGCCTCTCACCATCTTGCAGGGCTTTGTTTTGTTTTGTTTTGTTTTTCTTTTCTTTTGACCCCCAGCAGACCCCTGACCGCTTTTTAACTTCTACCTCCTCCTTTCTCTTCCCTGGCCATGCATCCTCCTCCACTCTGTGAACAAGCATGAAGCAGCCCCAAAGCTCCAAGTTCACCCCACCAGCAGGAAGGGAGATTCCCTCTTCCCCCCCTTAGCCAAGAGGGACCCCGCCGGGACAAAGACATACTCCCCGTGACTAAGACTGAAGACAGCATTACATTATCCAGTGGGAAACCCCACACCTGACCACAGAATGAAGAATGGGGCTTCTCTGCAGGACCAGGACCCAGGCAGGATTAAGACACCAGCTCAGAGCGCAGTGTCCTACAGGGCAGAGCAGAGGGAATGGAGAATGTAGTGCTGCTTTTGGGGGTAGATTACAGTTTGGAAACTGCCCTGGGCCCCACCCATGGCTCAGCCCTGGGGAGGGTGCTGCTTGTTTGCCTCCCAGCGGTCAGGACAAGCAATGCAGGGGTGCAAGTCTAGGCCACCAAACAGCCACCCCCCAGCCTAGCCAGGACACGTAGCCAGGATCAGCTCCAGGCACTTCCCCTTCCCCCAGAACCTCCGTTCCAGGCCCCAGGGACCAGGCAGGATGCCCCTCCCTGACAGGCTGTGTGCAGTGCCCTGTTCAGCCTCCATCTGTGGGGATTGCGTTTCTAAGGTCTCTGAACACAAGCTCCAGAACCAGACTTGTTCAAGACAGAAAAGCTTACTTCAGTCTCGATCTACAGCTTCTGCACTCACATGAAACCTTCACCATTACAGCAAACTGCCATTGCCCCTGCCCTCCAAGCCCCACGAGGTGGGCAGAGGCGACATACCCAGACCCACTGCAGAGTGAGGTCACCCTTATGCATGGTCAACAGGACAACCTCACACAGGCAGTGACCCAAACCTCACTCAAAGACAGATGGTAACAAGGGGACCCAAAGCCACACCTGTAATGCTAACTATGACTGAGCCAGGATCAGCTGAAGACTGACCATCACCAGAGATTTGGCCCTAACCCCAGTAAGAACTGGAGCCACCAGGAAGAAGGGCATCACCAACATGCATAGATGGGGTGGCCAGATGGCTCAGCAGTTACAGGCACTTGTTTTCAAGGCCTGTCACTTTGGGTTCAATCCCCCAGCTGCCTATGTAAAGGCTGGTGGGCATTCATTTGTAACAGCAAGAGACCCTGGCATAAGTGTATGCATACACACATACGTGTGCAAAGAAATTTTTTTTTTTTTTTGGCTTTTCGAAATAGGGTCTCACTCTAGCCCATGCTGACCTGGAATTCACTATGGAGTCTCAGGGTGGCCTCGAACTCATGGTGATCCTCCTATCTCTGCCTCCTGAATTTTGGGATTAAAGGTGTGCACCACCATGCCCGGCTCAAATGTTTTTTTAATTTAGTATATTATTTATGTATTTGAGACAGAGAGAAAGAGGCAGAGAGGAGAGAGAGACAGAATATGGGCACACCAGGGCGTCCAGCCACTGCAAATGAACTCCAGATGCATGTGCCACCTTGTGCATCTGGTTTACATGGGTATTGGGAAATTGCACCTGGGTCCTTAGACTTTACAGGAAAGCTCCTTAACCACTAAGTCATCTCTCCACTCCAAATTAAAAAAAAAAAACTTAATGCATAAACGCTGGGTATGGTTGTGCCGCCTTTAATCCCAGCACTCAGGAGGCTGAGGTAGGAGGAATTTGAAGCCAGCCTGGGCTACAGTTAGTTCCAAGTCTGCCTATACTAGAGTGAGACCCTGCTTTAAAAAAAGAAAGAAAGAAAGAAAGAAAGAAAGAAGGGAGGGAGGGAGGGAGGGAGGGAGGGAGGGAGGGAGGGAAGGAAGGAAGAAAGAAAGAAAGAAAGAAAGAAAGAAAGAAAGAAAGAAAGAAAGCAAGCAAGCAAGCAAGCAAGCAAGCAAGCAAGCAGGCAAGCAGGCAAGCAGGCAAGCAGGCAAGCAGGCAAGCAGGCAAGCAGGCAAGCAGGCAAGCAAGCAGGCAAGCAGGCAAGCAGGCAAGCAAGCTGGGCGTGGTGGGGCACGCCTTTAGTCCCAGCAGTCGGGAGGCAGAGGTTGGAGGATCACCATGAATTTGAGGCCACCCTGTGACCACATAGTGAATTCCAGGTCACCCTGAGCTAGAGTGAGACACTACCTCGGAAAACTAAAAAAAAAAAAAAATAGACATAGCTGGCATAGTGCTCACACCTGTGATCCCAGCACTCAGGAGGCAGAAGCAGGCTTACCACAAATTCAAGGCAAGCCCAGTCAACATAGTAAGTTGCAGGCCAGCCAGGGCTGCAGAGTAAGACCCTGTCTTAACAAATAAATAAGTAAATGAAAAGAAAGTGTACACATTTCTACAGAAATTTGCTGTGAGCCCCCCCCCCCCCCCCACACACACACACACACACGCTCCCTCGCATCCCCTCGGGCACACTCAGGCATGAAGGACACTGTTTGCTATCTAGAAAGATTGGAAGACCAGCCAAACAGTCCAGTGGTCGAGCCCAGAGAAATGCAAGCTCCTTGAGAGTCTGGCTGAAGCCTGCAGGAGGCAAAGAGGGCAGGAGGGCCTAGACATTCACTACGGCCAGGGCCCAAGTAACACACACATTCCGAACTGGTGGCGGCCACCTCCCTTCCTCTAACCTAAGTTAGAGCACGTGGCCAGCCAAGCCCCAAGAAGTGAAACTTGGGGGTGTGCAGGCAAGGTTCCCAACAGAAGTCTGACTAGCTCTCCCAGTCTGCCTCTCTGTCTGTCCCCAGGCGGTTCCCAAATTCTGAAAAAGGTGGTGACCACACCCCAGTGCCCCAACACCCCTCCACCCCCACAGTTTTGCCCCAACCCCTCAAACCAGCTCCTCAGGCTCAGAGCAGTGTGTTCTGCCAGAGCCTACCAATGAGTTCCAAGTGGAGCAAAAGAATTCCACCTGGTGGTGCCCAGCACCTCTACCCAGACCCTCCCTGGGACAGGGATGGAGGTGATGGTGGGGGAGGGTACCCAGCTCATTCCCTGCCCTTGACTCATACTGGCCTTCTCTCTATATAGGTCTCCACAGTTCATTCTCTCTCATGTTCTACCCTGGCCCTGGTCTTACAGCCTCACCCTTGGACCATGTCTGACTAGCAGAGCCAGCTCTGTGGGGTCAGCTCTTCATGGAGTTGCCCAGACCACCACCACCCCTATGTCACTGCTGTGGACCTCCCTATCAGCAGCACTAACACTCACATGGCTCCCCCACGTGTCCTTGTTCTCTCACCAATGTCTCTGTACATAGCTTTTTTTTCTTTTATCTGTACATAACTTCTTAGGGACAAGAGCTTTCAAGGGGAGCTTAGATACCCTCCAGCCCTCATCCCCCACTGGCCCCCAGGGCCCTTTACTAGCTCACTTCCCGTTATCTTAGTTTCTTTCCCACCTTCCCGCACTCCATAACTCTTACTCAGATCAAAGAGGTGCCCCTAAACATGAGGTCCTTTTGTATCTCCCAAGCTGCATAGACCAGGTCCAGCCTGACCCCACAGAGGAGAAGGAAGCTACACCGTCAGTTTGGGAAAGGGAAGCGTGCCACGCCCTGCACCAGGACTTCCCTCGTGAAACAGACACCAAAGCTTATTCAGCTCACCTAAATCACTCTCCGTTTATGTAAAGGCCATTAAAGACCTTCCAAGACATGCTAAGTCCGTCCCTCTCTCTCCCTCATTCAGGACAACACCCTGCAGGATCACTGGATCCCAGAAACTCAACACACCTATCATGCGCCAGGCTGCTGCTAGGACGGGCATGCAGTGAAGATGGTCCCCGCAATCCCAGGTTAAACTCTAGTAGGAGACTGCTTCGAACATTTATTGGGAGCCCAGCACTGTGCTGGGGACAGAGGTAGAGCTCTGGATCCCCTTTCCCCTGGGAATTTCAGGTCATTCTCCAAAGACCCCCACCACCACCGGAAGCTTCACACTGCCTTTCGAAAACTCCCCTTCACAGAGCAGTGACGCCGAGTAGCGAAGGCAAACACCCCGGGACACCTCCCCAGCACTGGGGCAGCCGGGGACCACACCCTGCCAAACACGGAGCCCCACACAACGCGTGCGATCTTCTGTGATCACGTTGTGCAGAAGTGTCAGAGCGTGCACCCCCACCCCCCGCAACTAGGTTGTCAGGACAGGGCTCAGTCGGAGCAGTGAGAATCCCTCGCCCCGCTGCCTCTAGCACCCCGAGAAGGGGTACACCTAGACTTGCTCCCAACGCTTGACTCTCCGGACCGCAAAGGGTCTTCGCCCTTAGCACTGGCAGGGACAGCGCGGGGCCCGGCGCACTGCACATCCCCTCCCTGCATGGGAAAGCCTTACATAACTGCACACACCCCAAGCACGCCGCCTTCCCAACCGCGCAGCAGACTCGCCCCCCGCCCTCTCTCTTGGCGCAGCGCTAGAGTCGAGGGTTCCAGCGAGCGCGGCGGACCAGCGCTCCGGCCCCCACCGCCCACACACAGCCCTTTCCCCCTCCCCTTTGCCCCTCACCACTCCTCCCCGAATTCTGGTTTGAATTAGTCACCGGCTCCAACCACCACATTCCTCAGGCTGCTGGCGTCCAGCCAGGCGCTGGGGCGGGGGCCATCCCGCCCGGACGAGTTTGGAAGTGGGGTGGGGGAAAAGGCACCGCCTCTGGAAGGGGAAGGGGCGGTTCGGGGTGGGGTAGGGTGGAGTGGGGGGGGGGTCTGTGTCGCTGCACGGGTCCCCCTCCCCGCCCACCCCAGCACAGGAATCTCCCTAATTACGTCCCCCACCCCCACTCCCACCCCTCCTGCAAGGAGACGCGCTGCAAACCTCCAGACTCCGAGGCCCTACAGAAGGAAGTTTTCTGGAGCAGGGAATACGAAGGGGCAAGACTAGGGCGCGGCAGCTGAAGGGGGGGAGGCTGTAAGGGGCCTCCGGGAGCAAGAAAGGGAGAGGCTGGTGGTACAGAACAGGGTGGGGCTGGAAGGACTCGGGGCGCGAAGTTTAGGGCGGAGGTGCAGGGAGCCGCGAAGGACAGCAGAGGGGGCGCGCGGAGCAGGGGCGTCAAGGAAGGGCCAGGGTACCGCGATGGCGCTCGCGGAAAACTCCTTCAGTAAACATGGAATAGCGGCCGAGCCACCGCCCCTGCGAGGGGGGATGCGACCGGGCTAGGAACCCCGCGCCCGGCCATGCAGCAGGGACAACAGTCCGCCCCGGAGAGAAATAAGGAGCGCGGCACACTCCGGAACGCTTTTCCAACTTTGCCCAACTCGCGCCCCAACTCCGGAGACAGAACTCAACTCCCAGGGAGTGACGCGTCGCCTGTCCAGCCAAGCCACAGGCCGCCCAGCTGTCCCAAACTGAATCCTCATAGTGACACTACTCCAAATGCGACCCTCAGCCCACCTCCCTCTAAGGGCTCTCGGTGCGCTGAGCCGAGACCGCGTCCCGGTGCGCTCTGCGCCCCCTTACCTGCGCGCTCAGCCCCAGGATACAGCCATCGCCCGCACGGGGCCCGAGATCGGGGTGCTGCTGCTGGCGGCCGGCCGGGGCGGGTCTGGCAGGGCGGGCAGTGCGGTCCCCGCGGCAGTGCTGCTCCGAGTGGCCGGGCCCCCGCTCGCGGAGGCGGCTCTTGTAACTCCGGCTCGGGCGGGCGGGTCTGCCCGGAGCTGTGGGGAGAGGGCGGGGCCGGGCGGGGCCCGCAAGCAGGGCCGGGACCAGAGAGCCCAGCAGACGCTGGAGCCGCCCGCGAGTGGGCTGAGAGAGTGGGCTACAGAGGGACTTAGGTCCATGGAGACGTAGCCATCTCCCCATCCTATTTCAGCTAATTGTCCCAGCCCTGTCCTGGGTCTGGATCTCCCCACTCTCCCACCACCCCCAGACTCCATGGACAAAAAATTCCTGGAAGCACCCTCAACAGCCTGGACCGAATGTCAACCCATTTTGCAGGACGGGCCAAGAGGCTCAGATGATTCAGGCACGACCTGTAGCCTCAACACGGACCTTTGAGCTTTCTCTGAAGCTAGACAGCACTGCAGTCCCAGGCCCCAGCCTCCTCACTCGGTTCCCAAGCTCCTGGCAGCCGCGCCCATTTCTCGCCAGCCTTCTTTCTGCTTCTCCCTCCCCCGCTACCTCACCCCCCCCCCCCCGCCGCGCGCTCTACAGAGCTCCCTGGCCTCACTTCTAGGAGTCAGGGTCACCCAGGTCCGACACCACTGCTCTGTTGGGATGCTGCAACCCCATGGCAGTCAGGCCTGCAGTCCTCGGAGGAGCGCTGGGACGCTTCACCTTTATTTGTACGCCCTGTCCCCATCACGCTGAAGAGCCTGGTCTCCAGCTGTGCCTCCGCCTTCCCGGTCCTCCCTGTGCCCCTTCCCCAGTCCCGCCCCCACGTCCACGTGCAGGACGCAGACTTTCCCAATTTACAGCCATTTCCCACAGGTACTTCTAACTATATAGAGATTTTATTAAACTCTTAATAATGGGGTGGCAAACCCTTCTGGCTATAGCCCCCACCCCCTTTCTCTTCTTCCCCGTAAGTCCCCTTATCCTCCTTTGCAAGTGGACACCCACTGCCCACTCCAGTTTCCATTCCTTCCCAAACGCTGGAGGAGAGCGCAGGCTGGGGAAATGAGACCTTGGTAGACCAAGTAGGAGCGCCCTCCTCGCCCCAAGATCATGAGTGGGCTGGGGCTGAGACCAGCTCTGCCCTGTCCTCTGAAATGGCAAACATGTTTACAGGCTAAAAATACCAGCAGCCAAGTCTGCTGCCAGCCCTGGGGGCTGTGTCCAGGTCCAGTTACCACCCAGGGTACAGGCAGTGGGGCGGGGAGGGGGGCGGGTGAGACACAGCAATGGGAGTCCATAGACTTCAGGCACATATACAATGGACACACTAAGGCAGAGAAACATATGTAGGCATTCAGACAGGTATAGACATGTAAAGACATCCAGGCACAGCAGGGACGTGGCCGCTAGCATTCTCATTCTCTCTCTTTCTCTCTCTCACACACAATCTAGTGACTCAACTCCACCAAATGCATCATCACAAGCACAGTGCCACAGGCTTAACCTTTCCCAAAAAATAATCACCTCCAGCCCAGCATAGTGGCATATGCCTTTAGTCCTGGCAGGCTGAGGTAAGAGGGTCGCCATGAGTTCAAGGACAGCCTGGGGCTAGAGTGAGTTCCAGGTGAGCCTAGTCTAGAATGAGACCCTGCCTCAAAAAACAAATCACCTCTTCCCCCACTTTGTTCAACATTCCTTTACAAGTACTCACTGTACTTAAAATATATATAAGAGCTGGGCATGGTGGCACTCGCCTTTAATCCCAGTAGTCAGGAGGCAGAGGTAGGTGTATCGCAGTGAGTTTAAGGCCACCCTGAGACTACATAGTGAATTCCAGGTCAGCCTGGACTAGATGAGACCTTACCTTAAAAAAATATATATGTAAAGCCTGAAAAAATATATATATGTATATATGCATATATACATATATATGTATATGTGTGTATATATATGTGTACATATAGATATATACATACACACATATATACATACACACACACATGCTTTGAACTTTGGAACTTTAATAAAAATAAAAATTGGAGCCAGGTGTGGTGGTACAGGCCTTTAATCCCAGCACTGGGGAAGCAGAGGTAAGAGGCTTGCCGTGAGTTTAAGGCCACCCTGAGACTACATAGAGAATTCCAGGTCAGCCTGGATGAGAGTGAGACCCTACCTCGAAAAACCAAAATAAAAAATAAAAATAAAAATTGAGCTGGAGAGATGGCTTAGCAGTTAAGGCGCTTGCCTGCAAAGCCTAAGGATCCAGGTCCAATTCTCCAGGTCCCATGTAAGCCAGATGCACATGGTGGCGCATGTGTCTGGAGTTCATTTGCAGTGGCTAGAGGCCCTGGCATGCCCATTCTCTGTCTCTCTTTTTCTCCCTTTCTCTGTCACTAACAAATAAATTAAATTAAATGAATAAAAATTAAGACAAATTGGGTATGGTGTCTCATATCTGTAATCCCAGCACCAGAGAGTTGAAGCAGGATTCCCGACAGCCTGGCACTCCCACACCCTGTCTAAAACAAATCAAAAGAAAACCCACCCAAGAGCCAAATGTGTCTTTCATTTTTGGTGTTTTTTGTTTCTTTGAGTCAATTAGCTCTAGCCCAGACTGACCTGGAATTCACTATGTTGCCCAGGTTGGTTTTGAACTCATGATCCTACTACCTCAGCCTGCTGGGACTACAGGCCTGAGACAGTGAGCCCAGCCAACTGTGGGTTGTTGTTTTTTTTTTTTAAACTCTTTCTTTTTCTTTTCTTTGAGGCAAGGTCTCATTCTCTCTCTCTCCCTGAACCTGGAGCTCACCCATTTGGCCTGACTAGCTAGCCAGTGATCCCCAGGGATGCTGTCTCCTCCTCCTCCTCCTCCTCCTCCTCCTCTTCCTCCTCCTCCTCCATAGTGCTGGGATTGCAGGCAGACCACCATAGCTAGCATTTTAGGTGGTTGCTGGGGATCCAAAATCAGGTCCTCTGGGGCAAACACTCTACCCACTGAGCCATCTCTCCAAGCGCCAATTGTGTTGTTTATTTTTATTTATTTACTTGTATATGCCTCTATGTATGTTATGTGTACAGGAAGGCCAGGATCTTTTGCTACTGCAAACGAATGTCCATGTAGCTTTACATGGATGGCTGGGGAATTAAACCCAAGCCAGGAGACTTTACAAGCTACTACCTTTAACCACTTAGCCATCTTGCCAGCCCCAACTATGATTTTTTTTTTATATCTCACACTGTAGCCCAGGCTAGCCTTGAACATATGGCAATCCTCCTGCCTCAGCCTTCCAAATGCTGGGATTACAAGTGTTCACCACCATACTGAGCCATCTTATTTCATTTCAAACACCATCTATTTAGCCTTTTAAACATAGACCAAAAATAAGGTAAAATTCCCCTAATCCTACAGGCCAGACAATCCCTGTTAACATTAAAAATAATAATAGGGCTGGAGAGATGGCTTAGTGGTTAAGCGCTTGCCTGTGAAGCCTAAGGACCCCGGTTCGAGGCTCGATTCCCCAGGACCCACGTTAGCCAGATGCACAAGGGGGCACATGTGTCTGGAGTTCGTTTGCAGTGGCTGGAGGCCCTGGAGTGCCCATTCTCTCTCTCTCTCTCCCTTTCTCTCTGTGTCTGTCACTCTCAAATAAATAATAAAATTAAAATAATAATAATAATAATAAAAGTTGTACTGGAGAGATTGGTTAGCAGTTAAGGTGCTTCCCTACAAAGCCAAAGGACCCAGGTTCAATTTCCCAGGACACACATAAGCCAGATGCACAAGGTGGCGCATGCATCTGGAGTGTATTTGCAATGGCTGAAGACCCTGGCGCACCCATTTTCATTCTCTCTCTCTCTCAAATAAACAAAAATAAAAAGAATTTAAACTTTGTTGTTGCTGTTTATTCTTATTTATTTGAGTGCGACAGAGAGAGAAAGAGGCAAAGAACTCCAGACGGATGCAACCCCTTGTGCATCTGGCTAATGTGGGTTCTGGGGAATCAAGCCTTGAACCAGGGTCCTTAGGCTTCATAGGCAAGCACTTAACTGTGAAGCCCAATAAAAAGAATTTAAAAAAAAAAATCCCAGCACTTGGGATTCTGAAGTAGGAGGATCACCATGAGTTCCAGGCCACCCTGAGAGACTACATAGTGAATTCCAAGTCAGCCTGAACTAGAGTGAAACCCTAGCTAGGAAAAAAAAAAAAAAGCAATCACATACATCTGTGAGCAGTGCACAAACAACCCACTTACTCTCAGTCACCTCCTCTGTCATTAATTAGAATAACCAAGGAAAGTTTTCCTCAATGGCAATGACACAGGCATTAAGTTTGGACCACTTATTCAGATAGGCCACCTTGTGGGTGAGTCTTAATGGGCACCAAACTTAACAAACTTCACTTCCTTATTTCTAGGATATTTTCTGAGCACCTCATACGTAATTACTCCTTTGGAATCAGGAGACTTTCAGGAATAACCTCTGGAGGTTTTTATTCCAGGGGGTTGTTAGGTCCCAGGATTTGAGTTTAACAAAGACCCACGGGGATACTTAGCAAGAAGTTACTTTTATCCTTACTGCACAGGCCTAACCCACAGCTATCCACTTGGGGCTCTTGATCAGGACAGGAGGATGGGACCAGTTCTGTAGTGTGCAGTTTTCATCTGGAGGCCCTGTCTCTGGAAAGGACCCCCTGAGGAGGTTGACATTTTTAACTATATGGGATGGGCACAAAGGGAGATTTCTGGGGTGAAGAAACAGATTTATACCACCTTTAGGGCCTTCCTCAGCCAGCCCTCAAGTTAAAAGTGTCAGTTGGAGGTTCATTGTCAGACCCTAATTGAATCCTCTGTGGTACTTATCATTTACCTGGTACTTGGCTGTGGTCCATTTACCCACCCCCCCCACCCCGCCCACATGAGAACACAAATTTCTCTGCTGCATTCCTGGTGCTCAAAGCATTGCCTGGTGCATAGAAGTGTTGAAAATTATGCAGGGGAGAGCGGGGCTGGAGAGATGGCTTAGCAGTTAAGGCACTTGCCTATGAAGCCTAAGGATCCAGGTTCAGTTCTCCAGTACCCATGTAAGGCACATGCCCGAGTCTGGAGTTTGTTTGCAGTGGGTAGATGCCCTGGCACACCCATTCTCTCTCTCTCTCTCAAATAAACATAACAAAATATCTTTATATATATATATATATATATATTTTTTTTTTTTTTTTTTTTGAGGTAGGGTCTCACTCCAGCCCAGGCTGACCTGGAATTTACTATGGAGTCTCAGGGTGGCCTCGAACTCTTGGTGATCCTCTTACCTCTGCCTCCTGAGTGCTGGGATTAAAGGCGTGAGCCACCACACCTGGCTTTTTTAATATATTTTTTAACATTTATTTATTGTTTATTTGCGACAGAGAGTGATAAAGAGACAGATAGAAAGAGAATGGGCACACCCAGACCTCCCACTGCAAGCAAACTCCAGATGCATGTGCCATCTTGTGCATCTGGTTTACTTGAGTCCTAAGGATTCAAACAGGGGTCCTTTGGCTTTGCAGGCAAGTGCCTTAACTACTAGGCCAGCTCTCCAACCCACAAAATATTAAAAAAAAAAAAAAAAGAAAGAAAGAAAATTGCTGGGCATGGAGGCTCATGCCTTTAATCCCAGCACTCCGGAGGCAGGGAGCCTGGGCTAGAGTGAGACCCTACATCAAAAAACCAATAATAATAATAATAAAGAAATAAAAATAAAAAAGAGAAAATTATTCCAAGTGTGTAAATCTGAGCACTTGAGAGGCTGAGGTAGCAAGATCACCTTCAGATCAAAGTCAACCTGGGCTAGAGTGAAACTGCATGGTGAAGCATGCCTTTAACCCCAGTACTTGGGAGGCAGAGGTAGGAGGATCACCTCAAGTTCGAGGCCACCCTGAGACTACATAGTGGATTCCAGGTCAGCCTGGGCTAGAATGACAGCCTACCTTGAAAAAAAAAAAGTTGAGGGGCTAGAGAGATGGCCCAGTGGTTAAGACGCTTGCCTACAAAAACTAATGACCTGAGTTCAATTCCCCAGTACCCACATAAAGCCAGATGCACATAGTATCACATGCATCTGGAGTTCATTTGCAGTGTCTAAAGGCCCCTGTGTGCCCATTCTCTCTGCCTCTCTTCTCTCTCTCTCTCTGCTGGCAAATAAATAAAATATTTTTAAAAATAAATTAAAAAAATAAAAGTTGGGCTGGAGAGATGGTTCAGCAGTTAAGATGCTTGCTTGCAAAGCTTGAAGACCCAGGTTCAATTCCCCAGTACCCATGTAAATCCAGATGCAGAAAGTGGTGCAGATGGCTGGAGTTCACTTGCAGAGGCAGGAGGCCGTGGTGTGCCCAATCTCTCTGTCTCTTTCTCTCTCTCTCAAAAATAAATAAATACTTCTCTAATGGTGAAAGGTATTTGTTGCTTTTGGGGAAGGGGCAAAAATCAACCCAAGACTCCTTCCACCTGCTAAATGAATACCACTAGCCAGGTGCATTGGTGCACACCTTTAATCCCAGCACTCGGGAGGCGGGGGTAGGAGTTCAAAGCCACCCTGAAACTACATAGTGAATTCTAGGTCAACCTGGACTAGAGAGAGACCCTACCTCGGGGGGGGAGGGGGACTCCTCCACTGAGCCACACTCTCAGGCCCTGGAATTTAAAGAATACAGAAACATAGAACCACAAGAAGCATATTTGGGGACTGGGAAGACGGCTCAGCAGTTAAAGGCACTGACTTGCAAACCCTGGCAGTCCTGATCTGATCCCCTGGCCACCCACAGAACACCAGATGGGAATTCGGTTGCAATAGCAAGAGACACCAGCGCATGTGCATGCACACAGTCACACACATATGTGCAAATAAGCACATAATATTTTTATTTTTTTAATATTTTTATTTATTTATTTGCAAGCAGAGGGAGATAGAGAGGGAAGGAGAAAATGGTGGCACACACCTTTAATCCCAGCACTCAGGAGGCCCAGATAGGTGGATCATCATGAGTTCAAGGCCACCCTGAGACTACATAGTGAATTCTAGGCCATCCTGGGCTAGAGTGAGATCCTGCCTCAAAAAACAAAATACAAAACCAAAAAAAAAAAAAGTAAGTTTCTTGGGGTGTTTACCATTTGGATGGTCCCCAATAGACTCAAGAGTTTATTAAAGTTTATTAAAGACTGAGCTTTAGTAGACCCTACCTCAACAACAACAACGAAAGAGTTTATTAAAGCTTGTAATTTAGATCTCCAGCATATCTCTAACAGTCCCGAGTGTGCTTGCTTGTGTTGGTCTTTCTCACTGCACAGATCTGGTAAGCAGGGCCAGCCTCTTCCACCATGATGGAGCTTCCCCTGGATCTGTAAGCTTCAAGTAAATCCCATTCATCTCATAAACTGTCTGGTTTGGAGGTTCATCCCAGCAATATGAAGCTGAGTAGGAGGTGGAGCCGGCAGGATCCCCCAACTTGCTGGCCAGCTGGTAAATTTCAGGTTCAGTGAGAAACCCTGTCACAAAAACTAAGGTGGGGGCCCAGTGTAGAAGAGCATGCTTTTAATCACAGCACTTGGGAGGCAGAGGAATGAGAATCACTGTGAGTTCAAGACCAGCCTGAGATTACAGAGGGAGTTCTAGGTCAGCCTGAGTTAGAGTGAGACCCTATCTCAAAAAAAAAAAAAAAAAAAAAAAAAGCCGGACATGGTGGCACATATCTTTAATCCCAGCACTTGGGAGGCAGAAGTAGGAGGGTTTGCCATAAATTCAAGGCCACTCTGAGACTATATAGTGAATTCCAGGTCAGCCTGGGCTAGGGAGAGACCCTACCTCAAAAAAACAAAATTAGATAAATAAATAAATAAAAAACTAAGATGAAAGCTGGGCATAGTGGTGCATGCCTTCAACCTCAGCATTTAGGGGATAAAAGTAAGAGGATCACTGTGATCATTGTGAGTTCAAGGCCACCCTGAGACTACAATGAATCCCAGGTCAGCCTGGGCTAGGGCCAGACCCTACTTAAAAAAAAAAAAAAAAAAAAACTAAGGTGGAAGGGCTGGTTAACTGACTCAGTGGTTAATAGTGCTTGCTTGCAAAGCCTGACTACCTGGGTTTGATTTCCCAGTACCCACATAAAGCCAGATGCACAAAGTGGCACATGTGTCTGAAGTTTGTTTGCAGTGGCAAGAGGCCCTGGAATGCCCATTCGCTCTCATTCTCTGTCTGCCTTTCTTTCTGTATCTATCTCAAATAAAAATAAAATAAAGTGGAGAACATTGAGGAAGACACCAACACTGACCTCTGGCTACCACATACATGTGCACACGTGTGCTCATACACACACACACAAAGTAAATTTAGCTGGGCGTGGTGGTGCATGCCTTTAATCCCAGCACTCGGGGAGCAGAGGTAGGAGGATTGCTGTGAGTTCGAGGCCACCCTGAGACTACAGTGAATTCCAGCTCAGCCTGAGCTAGAGCAAGACCCTACCTCCAAAAACCAAAAACCCAAAAAAAGTAAATTGATCCTTCCTTTCCTACTCCAGAAACCTCTCCTCAGAGGGAAACCATTGTTAATCATTTACCAAAAGAATTTTAGCTTAGAAATAAATCATCATTTGATTCCATGAAAGAGCAAGTTTTCCTAGTGCATGTTCAAACGGGAATTGATTTATACCTGGGCTTTCTGAAAGGCGGCTCTGATGTGACATACACCCAAAGACAGGGTATGTGCTGTGAGGGTGGGAGGTGGTTGGTGTCGGAGAAAAGGAAGAGTAGAAAAGGTATGGCTATCATTCACCTCAGCTCAGCTCCACTGGCCCCAAGAGGGAAAAGAGCAAAGGGAGCTTCCCGGGCTCTGAGCCAACTTATCTGCCCCACCGTTTGTTCTGGCCACCCTCTTGGGCCACAGGGAAGGCAGGCGGGAAAGCTGGCTTTTGCAGCAGGCACAGAGCAGGAATCACTGTCCAGATACTGCATTCAGGGCTCAGGGTGTCTAGATTATTTGGTTACGATGTGGTTCTGGAAATTGGCTCCTGTTCCATTCCAGGCTTGGGGAATAGAGAAGGAACCTTGACTTAGCCCCTAAACTACTGTGAGGTTAGAACCAGAACTGGGGCTTCCTAGATCAGCCTTCTCAGCTTAGAGGAGGAAAATATTTTCAAGTTTTCAGCCATATGTGTTGGCTAATACCTGTAACCCCAGCACTTAGGAGAATCACCATGAGTCCAAGGCCAACCTGGGCTACATAGTAAGACCCTGTTTCAGTGGTTTAGGTGGAGACACACTTTCAAAAATTTCTACCAACCCTTTTTCTTCTACCCATGCTATATACCCCAAACCCACCACCACTACAATAGTGGTGACTGTGTCTGACTCTCATCAGATAATCATTATGTGTTAATTCATTGAATCCTCTCACACACTGAGAGGGAGGCACTGGTGAAAAAATGATCTCAAAGAAGGTAGTGATTTTTTCTTTGTTTTGTTTCTCGAGGTAGGGTCTCACTCTAGCCCAGGCTGACCTGGAATTCACTATGTGATCTCAGAGGGGCCTTGCACCACCACACCTGGCGAAGGTAATGATTCTCCTATAGTCATACAGCTGACAGAAACAAGAATCAAAACTCCCATAGCAGGCCAGGCATGGTAGCACACACCTTTAATCCCAGCACTCAGGAGGCAGAGGTAGAAGGATCACTGTGAGTGCAAGGCCACCCTGAGATGACATAGTGAATTCCAGGTCAGCCTGGGCTAGAGTGAGACCCTACCTCAAAAAAAAAAAAACAACTCCCATGGCATTTAAGCATTTAAGCTCCATAAAGATAGGATTTTTGCCTGGACTAGTATGAGACCCTACCCTGAAAAACCAAGATATATGTAATTTTTCCTTCTCTGTATTCTCTGTATGTAGAGTAGAGGCACACACATAATTATCAAACAGATTTGTTTATTGTGATGTTAGGGATCAAACCCAGGGTCTCATGTATGCAAGGAAAGCACTTTACCAGTAAACTATATGCCCAGCCCTCAGGAACAAGTTTTTCTTGTTTTTTTGGTTTTTCGAGGTAGTGTTTCACTCTAGCCCAGGCAGACCTGGAATTAATTCACTATGGAGTCTCAGGGTGGCCTCGAACTCAGGGCGATCCTCCTACCTCTGCCTCCCTAGTGCTGGGATTAAAGGCATGTACCACTACGCCCGGCCTGGAACAAGTTTTGTTTTTTGGGGTTTTTTTTTTAGCCTTTCTCATTACCTTCTCTTGTCTTCCCTCACCATCCCCTTGCCAGCTGAACCCCTTCTTCCCAGATAGTCCAGAGTTTGATCTGTGTGTGAGCATGAGTTCCATTTAAATGGGGTCATCGGCATAAGAATGGAAAGATTAGCGGGGCATGGTGGCGCACACCTTTAATCCCAGCACTTGGGAGGCAGAGGTAGGAGGATTGCACTGAGTTCGAGGCCACCCTGAGACTCCATAGTGAATTAATACCAGGTCTGCCTGGGCTAGAGTGAAACACTACCTCGAAAAACCAAAAAAAAAGAAAAAAAACAAAAGAAAAAGAATGGAAAGATTATTTACCACAACACACGAAACTTGCTAGTGGCTTTGCCACTACAGAAAATGTCTCCCGTTCACCTAGCAACCATTTATTGCCACTAATTTCTCAGGGAGGGAGGAGCCTCATGACCTGCTCCATCATCCATAAAGAAAAGAACAAGTTTCTACAAGTTTCACAAATGACAATTAGGTCGAGCTTATTATCCTGCCATTCAGCTTATATCTCTAGTCATTTTTTGTCTCCTTGTCATTAGTAAGTAGAGGATGCTATTTAAATCACAAGTATGATTATGGAGTTAGGACTTCTCATTTTTGTGCTGTAAATTTTTTGTATTGTGAGACTATGAGTTGACATAGTCATGTTTAGGATTAATATTATGAATTTTTTTTGTTGTTTTTTTTTGTTTTCCAAGATACAGTCTCACTCTAGCTCAGGCTGACCTGAATTCACTATGTAGTCTCAGGGTGGCCTGATAATCTTGGCCATCACATCTGGCCTGAAATATCTTTTGAAAAAATATTTTATTTATTTAAGAGAAAGACAGAGCCAGGCATGGTGGTGCACACCTTTAATCTCAGCACTCAAGAGGCAGAGGTAGAAGGATCACCATAAATTCGAGGCCACCTTGAGACTACATAGTGAACTCCAGGTCAGCCTGAGCTAGAGTGAGACCCTACTTTGAAAAAACAAACAAAAAGAGAGAGAGAGAGGTAGAGAGAGTGAGAGAGAAGGAGAATGGGTGCACCAGGGCCTGTAGCCACTGCAAAGAAACTCCAGATGCAGGCACCACCTTGTGCATCTGGTTTATGTGAGTACTGGGAAATGGAACTTGGGTCCTTAGGCTTCACAGGCAAATACCTTAACCACTAAGCCATTTCTCTAGCCCTTATGAAATATCTTAATCTTAGGTCAACTTGAACTGACATTTCTGTAATACTGAAGCTTTCTTTTGATTAGTGTGGACATTGAATATTCTTTCATCCTTTTACTTTCACCTTTTCTTTTTTTTTTTTTTTTTTTTTTTTTGGTTTTTCAAGGTAGGGTCTCACTCTAGCCCAGGCTGACCTGGAATTCACTACAGTGTTTCAGGGTGGCCTCAAACTCATGGCGATCCTCCTACCTCTGCCTCCCGAGTGCTGGGATTAAAGGCGTGCACCACCACACCCGGCTTACTTTCACCTTTTCTATGTCTTCATATTTAGAGTTTGACTTCTAGAGTTTGACATTTTAAATATAACCAGGTAGACAGCTTTTAAGTGGTCTGAAAAATCGTTAATTGTTTTAGTCGGTCCTTTCAGGTTGAATGAGAATTCTGACATTTGGCTTGAAGTTTCTGACTATTGTGATCACCATTGTGAAAAAATTAATTGAATTTCAACCAAAACCTTGTTACTAGTGTTGATAGCAGATGAAATTTAAAAATGAGTTTTAATATACAAAAAGAGAGAGAGAGCTGGGCTTGGTGGTGCCCACCTTTAATCCCAGCACTCAGGAGGCCAAGGTAGGAGGATCACCATGAGATGGAGGGCCACCCTGAGAATACATAGTGAACTTCAAAGTAAGACACTACCTCAGAAAAAAAAAAAAGTCAAACTCTAAATATGAAGACAGAAACCTTGAAGAAAAAAAAAGAAAGAAAAGTTTCAGCTTAATGAACTTCAGGTACAAAACCTGGCTCTTTCCACATATGTCTTGCATCCCGCACTATCATAGCTTTACCAGATTCTCAGCCAGAGGGAACAACAGTTCTCTTGCTTGTAGGTCTTTCCTGCAGCTGCACAAACATTATCATGCATCCAACCCTAGGCCAAGGACTTAGGATGACAACAGCGGAGGAGGTAACAGAGAACTCAGCAAGACAGAATGTCTGCCCTGGAGGCACCCAGTCCAGAAGGAAATGGCTCAGGTCTCCCTTGTCTTTGGAGTTCCTTACTGTCCTGTGCTTTCAAAAAAAAATCAGAAGTTGGCCTTGGGAGAAGCCTGCCAGCCACAGTTCAATTCCCCAGGAGCCATGTCAAGCCATATGCAAAAGTGATACGTGCATCTGGAGTTCATTTGCAGCAACAAGTCTCTGTCATGCCCGTACCCTCTCCTTACAATTCACACACACACACACACACACACGCACGCACGCACGCGCACACACACACACACGCACGCACGCACGCACGCACGCACGCACACAAGTAGGGAGAAAGAGAATGGACACACTAGTACCTCTTGCCACTGCAAACACACTACAGATTCATGTGCTACTTTGTGCATCTGGCTTACATGGACACTGGGGAATCAAACCAGGGTTGTCAGGCTTTACAAGCAAGCACCTTTAACTAATGAGCAATCTCATCATCCCTATAAAGTGGGTTTTTGTTTTTTGGTTTTTCGAGGTAGGGTCTCACTAGAGCCCAGGCTGACCTGGAATTCACTCTATATTCTCAGGGTGGCCTCGAACTCATGGCGATCCTCCTACCTCTGCCTCCCAAGTGCTGGGATTAAAGGCGTGCGACACTATGCCCAGCCTAAAGTATATATTCAAAAACGTATTGGAAGTTGGCCAGGCATGGCAGCACACACCTTTAATTCCAACACTTGGGAGGCCAAGGTAGGAAGATCACCATGAGTTTGAAGCCACTGTGAGACTAGAATAAATTCCAAGTCAGTCTGGGCTAGTGCGAGACACTACCTCAAAAAACAAAAAGAAGCCGGGCGTGGTGGCTCACACTAGAATAAATTCCAAGTCAGTCTGGGCTAGAGCGAGACACTACCTCAAAAAACAAAAACAAGCCGGGCGTGGTGGCTCACGCCTTTAATAACAGCACTCGGGAGGCAGAGGTGGGAGGATCTCGCCATGAGTTCGAGGCCACCCTGAGACTCCATAGTGAATTCCAGGTCAGCCTGGGCTAGAGTGAGACCCTACCTCAAAAAAAAAAAAAAAAAAGAATTGGAAGTTGTCATTTCTTTTTTTAAAAGAGTCTCAGGGTGGCCTCGAACTCATGGCGAGATCCTCCCACCTCTGCCTCCCGAGTGCTGTTATTAAAGGCGTGAGCCACCACGCCCGGCTTTAAAATTTTTTTTAAACATTTTTTTATCAGAGTGAAAGAGGTAGAGAGAGAGAATGGGCACGCCAGGGCCACCAGCCACTGAAAACTCCAAATGCATGTGGTCCCTTGTGCATTTGGCTTATGTGGGTCCTGGAGAATTGAACCAGGGTCCTTTAGCTTTGCAGGCAAATGCCTTAACCACTAAGCCATATTTCCAGCCCTGAAAGTTGTCATTTCTATCAGGCCTTTTGCCTTTCTACCCCACCCCTCAGCACTAGATGCATGAGCAAGTGAATGCACACACACACACACACTTGTAGCATCTTAACATTGCTAAGAAAATCTGTCTTCTTCAATGATTCACACTTCTATCAAAATAAGGACTGTGCTCTTGTATACTGGCCCAGACTAAGGAGGCTGATACTCGACCACCCTTCAGAGGTGCTCCTCACCAGTCCTGAGACTCACAGGCAAAGCTGCATGAGCTCTAGCATTCGTCATCACTGGGATAACCCAGGTTCCCCAGAAGTGACGCTCCTTCCCCAGGGGCTTCCCTGAAATGTTTGAGTTGTATGTGTGCGATGAACCTTAGGCTCCTGTTGCCAAGCAACATGCTTCTGTTTTGTCCCTATTATGTTTGTTTCTATAGTAACCACAAAGGAGAGCTTTGCCCGCAGGCCCATTGCCAGGGGATTCCCCTTCCCCTCCCTTCTTGCCACAGTCCCCTTTTCTGAAATCAGCATGTTACAGTGAAGGAAAAAGGCCAACAGCTCCAAGGGTAATCTAGGCTTTTAAAGTGTGATCCCAAAAAGGAAGCAAAGTATGCTGTCTGCAGTCTCTCTAGAAACAAACTTCCTTCCCACAAGGTCCTTTTGCACGAAATCCTTAGAAGCAGAGAAATGACTATCAACTCTTCTTAGTGCCATGGGGATCTCCCATAACCCACCTCAATAGCTTCACTGTCAAACACGTCCTTCTCCACTCCTTTTGGGGGGGGAGGTTTCAAGGTAGAGTCTTGCTCTAGTCCAGGTTAACCTGGAATTCTCCTACCTCTGCCTCCCAAGTGCTGGGATTAAAGGCATTGCACCAACCCAACCGCCATTCACTTTTTGTTTCTTAAATTTATTTATTTATTCATTTATCTTCGAGAAGAGATAAGGGGAGGGCTGGAGAATTGGCTTAGTGGTTAAGGCGTTTGCATGCAAAGCCAAAGGATCCCGGTTCAATTCTCCAGGACCCACATAAGCCAGATGTGCAAGGGGGCGCATGTATCTGCAGTTCATTTGCAGAGGGTAGAGGCCCTGGTGTGCCCATTCTCTCCCTTTCAAATAACTAATTTTTTTAAAGGCATGTGTGCTAGAGGGATGGCTTAGCAGTTAAGGCATTTGCCTGCAAAGCCAAAGGACCTAGGTTTGATTCCCCAGGACCCACGAGCCAGATGCACAAGGGGGCGCACTTGTCTGGAGTTCATTTGCAATGGCTGGAGGTCCTGGCATGCCCATCCTCTCTTTCTGTCAAATAAATAAACATTTTAAAAGGCATGTGCCACCATGCCTTGCCTATTTACTTTAAAAAGAGAGAGAGAAGGGGAGAGAGAATGAGAGACAAGAAATGAATGTGTCAAGGCCTCTTGCCACTGCAAACAAACTCCAGACACATACACTACTTTGTCTATCTGGCTTTATATGGGTACTGTGGAATCAAAGCCGGGTCTTCAGACTTTGCTAGCAAGCACCTTTAACCACTCTGAGCCATCTCTCCAGCCCTGTTGTTTTTTGAGGCAAACTCTCACTTTAACACTCTAGTCCAGGGATGACTTGGAATTCATTATGTAGTCCAGACCAGCCTCCAACTAACTGTGATCTTCCTACCTCAGACTCCTGAATGAACTCCATTCACTTTTTTTTTTTTTTGGTTTTTTCTTTTCTTTTTTTTTCTTTTATTTTTTATTTTTTTTATTTTTTTTTAAGTTTTTTTTTTAATTTTATTTATTTATTTGAGAGTGACAGACATAGAGAGAAGGACAGATAGAGGGAGAGAGAGAGAGAATGGGCGCGCCAGGGCTTCCAGCCTCTGCAAACGAACTCCAGACGCGTGCACCCCCTTGTGCATCTGGCTAACGTGGGACCTGGGGAACCGAGCCTCGAACCAGGGTCCTTAGGCTTCACAGGCAAGCATTTAACCACTAAGCCATCTCTCCAGCCCTGGTTTTTTCTTTTCGATAGGGTCCTGCTCTAGCAAACTTGATCCTCCTACCTCTGCCTCCTGAGTGCTGAGAGATTAAAGGTGTGAGCCACCATATCCAGCTCCATTCACTTTTTATTTGAGAGAGAGGCAGATAGAATGGGCACACCAGGGCCTCTAGCCACTGCAAATGAACATCAGATACATGTACCACCTTGTGCATCTGGCTTACCTGGGTACTGGAGAACCAAACTTGGGCCCTTTGGCTTCAAAGGCAAGTGCCTTAACTGCTGAGCCCTCTTCTCCAAGCCCCGACCCACCCCGCACCCCCCCACACACCTGCTCCATTCACTTTCTTTTCTTTCTTGGTTTTTTTGAGATAGTGTCTCGCTCTAGCCCAGGCTGACATGGAATCACTATGTAGTCTTGAACTCACGGCTATCCTCTTACCTCTGCCTCCACAGTGCTGGGAGGAAAGGTGTGGGCTACCACGCCTGGCTTGTCTGCTTTTCGAAGAAGGGTCTCACTCTAGCTCAGACTGACCTGGAATTCAATATTGTTTCAGGATGGCCTCAAACTCATAGATTTCTCCTATCTCTCTGCCTCCTGAGTGCTGGCTCCATTCACCATCAATGGGGTGTTATGAAATCCAAACATTTTCTAAACAATTTTTAAATTCCAAACACAAAATGCAAAGCCAAATGAAACCATCCTTCCCCTGCTCAGTGCAACTCCCAGCCTGTATCAAACCTCAAAGTTCAAATAAAAGAGTTCCTGAATTGCTCAGATCAATACTGCGGAAACCTTCCTGTAGCTTATGCTGGTTAGAGAAGTCATGTGTCTCCAGACTGAAGCCTGGACAGAAGGGAGGGCAGGTAGCCACACTGGCAAAGTTTTTGTGGGTGTGTGGATGATGTGGAAGCTTCAGTAATCAAAGACAAGCACCAGAGATAGGGAAAAGTGGCACAGCATGATTGAAAGAGACTGTGAGGCAAGGAGGGAAAAAGAGAAGGCTGAACAGCTCCCCAGAGTTGTAAACAGGAGCAGAGGGAGGGAGCTGGAATGGCCCGGAGCAGCTGCTGCAGCAGCCAGCTTCCCCTCCGCAGCAGGGACAGGGAGGGGCTGCCAGAGGAAAACCGGAGCACCTAGCCCCTTCCTGGGAATTAGCTTTCCTCAGTCCTTTCCAAACTTGCTTGGCTTTTCTGTGACCAAAGGGGAAAGGGACACAACTGGATTTCTCTCCCTCCCACTTCTTACAGGTCTCCAAGCTGAGCTTTAAGGAGATCCGGGTGAGCAGGGAAGGAAGGGCCCAGGCTGCCCAGAGCCTGAGTCACCACATAGTTGAGGTTCCTGTCACTCAAAGTCCAGCCTGTGCTACACCCTGTGCCCTCTGCCCACCCCAGGACTTGGATTGGTATACTGCCCCTGCCCCTGGGCTTGCTTCACTTCTATGCCTCTAATCAAGGCGCTCCAGGCTGCTGGGAATTTGGAAGGCTACCCTCTCCTTGCCCTCCAGTGTCGTGTCCACCATAATTACCCTTGGCTTTTGAGGGAGGCTCCCTCCCGCTCTTTGGAGCAGAGGTGACTCAGTAAGTAGCTGCGAGAACTGTGGGAAGACTTGAACGTGCTCTAAGTCACTTCCCTTCTCTGGACTCCCGTTCATTCACATGTGAATCAAAGGATGACTTGAGATGGTCACTCGAGACCGTGACTGTGTGAGTACATTCTGAAGGTCTGAGTCAAAAAGATGGCTAGTTACTGTTATAGAAAGTGGAGGAAAGGGGTGTGTCACTAACCCTGTTCTAACAGAAGTAACTGCGAAGTGGATGAGGCAGGGCAGAGGCCCAGCCACCATAGGGCAGGCAACACCCTAGGCAACTCGGTGACTCAGGTCCCACATGGTAGAGGCCTGGCCACAAAGTGCCCGTAGCTTCCTTTGAGTCAGGGGAAATGCGGATGGCCCTGGTGAATGCCTGGCCAGGGGCCCACTATAACCAACTCTTACGCCTAGAAAGCTGACAATCCCAACACAGCCTGCACTTCCTGTGATGGGAGCGTGAACTCAACCTCCAGCCTTCCTGACCTACTCAGTTGCTTCCACTTCTTCCATCTGACCTTGGCAGCCCCTCTCTTCTCTCAAAGCCACAATCGTCCTTACCTCTCCACCAGCTCCCGGTGCCCTGCCATGGTCCATCATCTACCCCCTTGACTCTGCCCATCCCCACTGTCCACCCCCGCCCTGGCAGAGTCAGCCAGATGATTGCAAAAGGGCTGAGCCAGCTAGAGGCCTTCACATGACAGACAGCTGCTGCTGCTGCAGAGGGAATGGGACAGCTGCAGCACAGGCACATTCCATGGGAGATCCTATCAGAAACAGCCTCAAGCCCACTGCATCCAGCAGGTACTGTCCTTGTGGAATCCTGAGAATATCAGGGAAACATGGAGGAGAGTGGGAAAGGGGAAGAACCGAGAGAGATACCCAGGTCACTACCACGGAACCAGTACCACCTGCCTGAGGTATTGTTCCTCGTGAAATTCAAGTAGTGCCACTCTCCAGCCATCCCTTGCCGGAGGCTCTTCACCCATCCCCTAGGAGCTGAAGCCTAGGACATCCCAGTAATTCCACTGCGGCCTACTCTGGAAGTCATGCCAGTATGAGCAGAGCAAACAGACAAGGACAGGTGGCATACTTTCTCTAACCTTTCAGGAGCGCCAACGTTTTAGCTTCACAGCCCTAGAGCAAGAAAAGAGCAGGGTGGGGACCCTGGAACTGCATACACAGGGTCACACTGGGAAGTTACAGCACACCATCACTCTACCAGCGAGAGCCCAGGAAGCAAGAGCCACCCACAACCCAGGACAAGATCCAGGTTCTGAGGACAAAGTGTCAATTGGCATGAAAACTGCTTTTTTTTGTTTGTTTTTGAGGTAGGGTCTCACTCTGGCCCAGGCTGACCTGGAATTCACTATGTAATGTCAGGGTGGCCTTGAACTCACAGCGCTCCTCCTTCCTACCTCAGCCTCCTGGGATCAAAGGCATGCATGTGCCACCACACCCTTCAGTCTTAATGTCAGAAATGTCTGGGTGGAGTCCTGAAAGCACTTGATTCTCCTCTCCCTTCCACTTCCTAAACCCCCACCCCCAATTTTCAAAGGGGAAAGTGGCACATTTGGGGCATGTTGGCAGCTGGTGGGATGGGTCTGACCCAAAGAGAACAGCAGCTGTCCAGATCTAGCTCAAAGCAGTACATGGAAAGAAAAGGACAATCCAGGCCTCTCTTGCAAGAACTTTAAGGTTTCTAATTTTTTAATAAGTGACTTACACAGAATTGCCAACAAAACTAAAACAGCTGCTTATAACCAGTGTCTATTGGCTCAGCATCCCCACTCCCACTTGAGGTTCTGTAGACTACCTGAGGCACCGCAGGTCTGCCCTGATCCCCTCCTGTGGGTTCTTTCAATCTTGAGCACCAAAATTTTGCCAAGTGGACAAAATGGCATTCTCCTCCCTTTATTCTAGTTTTCCAAACTCCCGTCCTTAGCTGGACCTATTTCCAACACTCCCTCCCTTTTGACCCTCAGCTTCTGCAAGCTTCAAATACTGTTGATACAGTGCTGCCAGCTCTATGCAGTAATTGGTGGCACAAACATGGGGCCTCCCTGGCACACAGAGAAAACTACCCAGCAACCAGAGATGTCCACAGGCCTCAGGCTCCGATTGGCTGCCAGATGGCAGGAAAGAGTAGGCTTCAAGCAAGATGCCAAGCTCAAACTGGGATGGGGAAAGGCCAGGCTGGCAGTGTGACTCAGGCCTCCCCAGGGCCCGGCAGGGGACAGAACCAGCTCCAGATGTGCTTCCCCTTGTGGAGGAGGGGCATTGCCACTAGAAACTCCCTCTGTTAACTCTTGCCTGCCAACTCATCCCAAAAGCCCCACCTTCACCAACCCCTCAGACCTCCTCCCACATCATGGCCACCCTCACCGCACCAAACCACCATGCTAGAGGAAGGATGTGCAGATGAGTCACCCTTCCTGCAGGCTGAGGGGGGCTAGTGGTGGAGGTCTCTGGTACCCTCCCACTCCATCCTGGCTGCCAAACAGACTACAGGCCACTCTTTACACAGCAGGGCCTCCCCGCTCTCAGGCTGCTCCTAAACCCAAGTATGCCTGGGCCTCTACTGCTTAAATCTTCAGCTACTGTGAAGATTTAAGGGGATACTAAGAAAGTGAGGGCTGGAAAGATGGCTTAGCAGTTAAGCGCTTGCCTGTGAAGCCTAAGGACCCCAGTTCAAGGCTCGATTCCCCAGGACCAATGTTAGCCAGATGCACAAGAGGGCACACGCATCTAGAGTTCGTTTGCAGTGGCTGGAGGTCCTGGAGCGCCCACTCTCCTCTCTTTCTGTCACTCTCAAATAAATAAAAAATTTAAAAAAGAATGTAGTGAAAACTGCACAAGCAAAGGAGGTGGGATGGGAAAAGGAATTTAGGAGTCTGACAGGTTTGGTGAGGCCCCAACAAGCTATGGGCATATCCTCCACCAGCAAAGCCCCTAGCATTTTCAAAGACTACTTACAAGGCCAAAATGCTCACAAACAAGTATCCAAGTTTGGATAGAAATCAAGATAAGCCACTAGAAGGCAAGAATCAACCCATCCTCACCCATGTAGATTCCAAACCACAGCTCCCTTCTGCCCATTCCCAGAACCCCAACAATAGGTCAAAGTGGCCAGCCTCAGGCCATGGAACTGTCTTTTCTCACACTGACAGGAAATGATAAAATCACCTTTTTCCATTCCCAAGAATCCTTTGTTTTTTTCGATAGGATATAATAACTGTAGCCCAGGCTGACCTTGAACTCCTGGCAATCCTACCTCTGCCTCCAAAGTACTGGGATTAAAGGCATGCACCACCACACCCAGCCCAACCCTAACTTTTAATGCTAGCTGTTAAACCTTACAGAACAGCCAGGTATGAAATTCTTGTATTCAGGATGAGGCAGAAAGATCACCTCCAGTTCAAGGCCTGACAGAACTACGGAATAAGGCCTTATTTAAAAGGAAAAAGTCCAGGCTGGAGAGATGGCTTAGCGGTTAAGCGCTTGCCTGTGAAGCCTAAGGACCCCGGTTCGAGGCTCAATTCCCCAGGACCCGTGTTATCCAGATGCACAAGGGGGCGCACGTGTCTGGAGTTCATTTGCAGTGGCTGGAGGTCCTGGCATGCCCTTTCTCTCTGTCACTCTCAAATAAATACATAAATAAATTTAAAAGGAAAAAGTCCTTATAGCAAATCACAATCAAAGGATAAGAATTTCTGAAAAAGGTATAATAGTAAACAATAACTACTGGTTCCAGCAAAATATTACAATTAAAATTAAGACCACTAGACATTCCAGGAGGCAGCAGCCTTTAACAGTTTCAGGGTGACACCTGCTGGCTTCAGCACCCTGCCCGCCTTCAGTACTCTCTGAACCCTCACCTGTTAGAAAGCAGATACCAAGCCCAGTGTGGTGGCACACACCTGTAATCCTGGAATTGTAAATTTTTTGTTTTTGAGGTAGGGCCTCACTCTGGTCCAGGCTGACCTGGAATTCACTCTGTAGTCAGTCTCAGGGTGGCTTCGAACCTACCTCATACCTCTGCCTCTCAAGTGCTGGGATTACAGGCATGAGCCACCATGCCTGGCTGAATTGTTTTTAAAAATTATTTGTAGAGCCAAGTGAGTTGGTGCACGCCTTTAATCCCAGCGCTCAGGAGGCAGAAGTAGGAGGATGGCTGTGAATTGGAGGCCACCCTGAGATACAGAGTGAATTCCAGGTCAACCTGAGCTATAGTGAAACCCTTCCTTGAAAAACAAAAACAAACAAACAAAAAAAAATTTGTGGGCTGGCAAGATAGCTCAGCAGTTAAGTTACTTGCCTGCAAAGCTTAAGGACCCAGGTTTGATTCCCCAGTACCCACATAAAACAGATGCACAAGGTGGCAAATGCTTCTGGAGTTCCTTTGCAGTGGCTAGAAGCCCTGGCATGCCCATACTCTGCCTTTTTCTCTCTCAAATAATTTTATTTTGATTTATTTGAAAGTGACAGATACAGAGAGAAAGAGGCAGATTAGATAGTGAATGGGTGCACCAGGGCCTCCAGCCACTGCAAAGGAACTCCAGATGCATGTACCACCTTGTGCACCTGGCTTATGTGAGTCCTGGGGAGTCGAGCCTCGAACTGAGGTCCTTAGGCTTCACATGAAAGTGCTTAACCGCTAAGCCATCTCTCCAGCCCCTCAAATAGAGTTTTTTTTTCTGTTGTTGTTTGTTTTAATTTGGGGCTGCAGAAATGGCTAAGATGTTAAGGCGCCTGCCTGCAAAGCCTAACAGCCCGGATTCGATTCCTCAGTACCCACGTAACGTCAGATGACAAAGTGGCACATATGTTTGGAGTTTGCAGCAGCAGTTGGAGGCCTTGGGGTGCCCATTCTCTCTGCTTGCAAAAAACAATTTTTTTTTTTTTTTTTTACAATTTTCATATGTATGAGCATTCCAGGCAGGGTCTCTTGCTGCTACAAACTTACAGCAGTACAGCTTTGCGTTAGCTGGAGATTTGAACCCAGGCTGGCAAGCTTTGCAAGCAAGATGCTTCAACTACAGAACCATTTTCCCACTCTATTATTTACTTACACACGTGTGTGTGTGTGTGTGTGTGTGTATGCGAGCACATATGCAAGCCAGGGCATCTTGCCACTCCAAATGAGTGCCCATCTGGCTTTACAAGAGTGGCTGAGGAACTGAACCTGAACCAGCAGGCTTTTCAAGTAAATGCCTTTAACCTCAAAGCCACCTCCCCAGCTCCAAAATTGTAAATTTAAAGCCAGCCTGACCACATAGCCAAACCCTATCCCAAAACAACAAACCAGGACTACCAGTGACCATAAGCCAGTATGGACCAGAGGACAGTGTATGTAGCCTGATTTTACATGTTTGCAGCAATTAAGTTACAGCCCTGGGGGCAAGAGATGCCTCAGTGGTTAAGGTGCTTGCCTGCAAAGCCTAAGGATGCTGGTTCAATTCCCCAGTACCCACATAAAGCCAGATACACAAGGTCTGGAGTTCATTCATTGCAGTATCTATCCTGGCATACCCCTTCTTCTCTCTGCCTATTTCTCAATAAAATAGTTTAAAAAAGAAAACAAGCCAGGTGTGGTCGTGCATGCCTTTAATCCCAGCACTCAGGAGGCACAGGTAGAACGATCACCATGAGTACAAGGCCAGTCTGAGACTTCACAGTGAATTCCTGGTCAGCCTGGGCTTGAGTGAGATACTATATGGGGGGGGGGGGATCAAATCCATACACCTTCCCAGCACTTGGGAGAGCAGAAATAGGATGGTTTTGAGTGTGAGGACAACCTGAGACTACAGAATGAATTCCAGGTCAGCCTGGGCTTGAGCAACCCTACCTCAAAAAACAACATAATTCTTTACATTACAGCCCTCGTTTTGTTTTGGTCTTTAGAGGGGAGGGTCTCCTAACCCAGGCTGACCTAGAACTCACTCTGTAGTCCAGACTGACCTCAAATTCAAGATCCTCCTACTTCAGCCTCCCAAGAGCTGGGATTAAAGGCATGCACTACCACGCCCAGCCGAAAATTACAGCCTTTGACACTGCCACCTACCTACCTCATAAAGCCTCAGTGGGGAAATGTAGTTGGTCCTCTCTATCCAAAATTTCCCTGACACACCTGCCTATTTCACCAGAGAAAAGACTATGGAGAACGTAGCTCTAAGGGCAGAAGCCTTGTATACTATACTTAAGGCTCAGGCTCAACATTAGGCACCACTAAATAAATAAATAAAGCAGAGCCAGGCATGGTGGTACACCCTTTTAATCCCAGCACTTGGGAGGCAGAGGTAGATGGATACTTGTGAGTTCAAGGCCACCCTGAGGCTACATAGTGAATTCCAGGTCAGTCTGGACTACAGGGAGACCTAACCTCGGAAAAAAAAAAGCAGCACATGTATGGAGTACACTTATTTCCTAATTATTCTTTCCTAAACTATAATGGGACACTTATCTGCAAGGCACTAAATTGTATTGGGTGTTTTAAGTAATCTATAGATAATTCAAAATACAGAGTAAGGGTTGGGCGTGGTGACAAACTCCAGAGGCACAGGTAGAAGGATCACCTTGAGTTTGAGGGGAGGGGTGTGGTTAAAGAGTAACTTTCAGGACCCTGCTTTAAAAATTAAAACACACAAAAAAAGTGGTGACGCATACCTTTAATCCCAGAAGTAGGTGGGTCTCAAGTTCAAAGCTACCCTGAGAGTACAAAAATTAATTCTAGGTCAACCTGGGATAAAGTGAGACCCCACCTCAAAAAAAAAAGGGCTGGACAGACTAAGTGATTCCCAGAACCTATGTAAGCCAGATGCACAAGGTGACATACGTGAAAGGTGGCATATACATCTGGAATTGGATTGCAGTGACTAGAGGCCCTGTCACGCCAATTTTCTCCCCCTCCATTAAAAAAAAAAGCAGGCCAGGGCTGGAGAGATGGCTTAGCGGTTAAGCACTTGCCTGTGAAGCCTAAGGAACCCGGTTCGAGGCTCGGTTCCCCAGGTCCCATGTTAGCCAGATGCACAAGGGGGCGCACACATCTGCAGTTCGTTTGCAGAGGCTGGAAGCCCTGGCGCGCCCATTCTCTCTCTCTCCCTCTATCTGTCTTTCTCTCTGTGTCTGTCGCTCAAAAAAAAAAAAAAAAAAAAAAAAAAAAGCAGGCCAGGCATGGCAGCGCAAACCTCTAATCCCAGCACATGGGAGACCTCTTAAGACTTTAAGGCCACCCTGAGCTAGAATGAGACTCTGCCTCGAAAAACTAAATAAATAAAAAGCAGTAAAATACAAAAAATGCATTCAGGTTCCACAAAACACACACACACACACACACACACTATACTACTTACACAATGTACCTGAGCATCCAAGGAGTTTGAGGGGAGGCCTAGAACTAATACCCCCCTCCCCGATATCAAGGATCAAAAGCAATGACATAAAGCTCCACTACACTGTGAGCCACTTATTAGCCTTTAGGGATTCGCTCCCTTCAGTGCGAAAGGTCCAGAACAATCTTTAAGGATGTGCTAGTATCTAAGCCCAGGCTACCTCTTCCCAGCTAGGAGTATCCTTCACTGTGGAAAGCAGGACCAAAGTGAGGCCAGGCCTCTAGACTCAGTCTTCTGAAACCTTCAGTCCTGTGGCGGAGATGCTGCGACTCATCTACCCCCTTTAAAGGAGCCACCCCTCACAAAGGAGGCAGGACAGGAAAGGGTTTAATGTTCAGTTTCCTTTAATGACTCCCACCTCCCTGATGGGCAGGTCCAGGCAGCTAGGCGATGGCAAGAGATGTTCACTTGAAGATCTTGCCTTGATTGAAGGCTTTGCCCACGTGTTGGAAGGCCCCCTCCCAGGTAAAGTACTCTCGAACCAGCGTCTGGGTCTCCTCGCTGCCAGGATCCAGCTTCCGCCACGTGTATGACTCATAATCCACCTGCCAATCTGGACTCAGCTGAGGATAAAAAGCCAGCAGAGGTATGTGGGTCAGGTTATCTGTCAGACACTGCCCCACACTTGTGCTTCTTCCAGCTCAGACATGTGGCATCAGCTCCCAAGCTCATGCTACTGTGAATTGTACTTCCTAGCTAAGCAGAGTCCAGAGCTTTTCTCCCGTGCCCACTCGTCCCGATCTGAGACCCTGTGCTTCGGATATCCTTGCCCCGCCCTCATGAGACTCCTTCCCTCCACCTTCCTCACCGGAAAGGCGAGCTCCTGGCCTCGGAACACCCAGACTCCAGAAATGGAGCTGCTGTTGTTTGTTCCAAAGAGGATGACACTGGCAAAGGCATTCTTCCTCAGTTTGTCTAATCGCTGAAACATTCCTAGAGGGAGAAGGAGAAGATTCAAACTCAGGGTCATATCACCCATTACTTTTATCTCTTTCCTCCTTCCAGACCCACCCACTCTTCTCACCAGTGATGAGGTTGCAACTCATGAAGGTCTGGGTGAGCTCTTCAGGGAAGCGGTACTCAGCATACCACAGGGACCAGCCATCCTTATCAAAGTGCTCCCAAAAAAATGGTAGTGCCACAGAGAGGGTGTCCTCATTGGAGTATTTACGCTTAAATTCATCCAACACAAAGGTACTGAAAGGAAAAAGAAAACACAAGGCTAGTAAGGAGGAAGCCCTGCCAAGGATTGCCAGGAGGACAGTGTTTCCACTAAAATTTACTGGCCTGAAGGAAGTGGTCACTGTCCTGGCAAATGTGAATAACCTTATGAGGGAAGAGAGCTGAAGGGTTAGAACAGGGGCCAAAGACATTCCTCTGCCTAGATATGCTAAGCAGGAAGTGCAAAGGGGACAAGGGAAGGGCTTATGCTGCCCCCAGGTGGAGACTCAGAGTAAGGAACTTCCTGCCCTCTAATCCAGCTTCTGGGCAGTTCTCCATGAGCCACATTCAGTAACTGACTCACCCAAGTCTCCTTCCCCACCATAGAGGCCTGCATCTCCATACCCAGGTCCTTTAATCCCTCTACCCAGAAACAGGTTTGTGTATTGAAAAGATCTTCAGGTTCAGGTTATCTTTGAAGTAATGTGGCAAGCTGAGTGAAGAATGCCAGCCTTGGCACAGGAAGGGTCACACTCTTCCCATGGCCGAGGTTCTATTTTTTCTCTTTTCAATTATAAGATAAAGCCCTATTCTAGGCAGTTTTGTGTCTAGCAGTTTAATAATGCATCATACTAGTAAAAATCCTCAATGGGTGTGGTGATGTACCCCTCTAACCCAAGAACTTGGCAAGCTGGGGCATGAGAACTGAGTTCAAGTCCTGCCTGGGCTACATATACATGGCAAGACCCTACCCCAAATATAAGTAAACTGGGCATGGCGGCTGATGCTTATAATCCCAGCACTATGGAGAATGAGTTAGATGACACTAAGTTGAGACAAGCCTGGCTACAGAGTTAAGTTTCAGGTCAGCCTGAACTAATTATTAGTTAGCTTCAATAGGGCTATAAACTGGGCTTGGGAGACAGAGGCAGGAGAACCACACACCAAGTTTGAGTCTCTCAAAAGAAATTAAAAAAAAAAAAAAAAACCCCACCATGCAATAGTACCACAGTGTTTCACTTAAAAGATTTTACAACAAACCCATGGGTTAAGACAGTTACACGTCCCACTCTTTCAGAAGAGGTGTACACAGTGGTGTGACTGGTCCAAGGTACACTGTAGCAAAGCAAGAAATACGCCCTTTAACCTCAGATCCCAAAGGCTGCATTACAAATGCACACCAGAGACTTCATTGAGATTTAAAACCTCAACCCACCCAAAAAGTGAAATTAGGGACTTGTTCACATTCCCCATGAACGTGGCACAGACTGATTACTCATGACCATGCCTCAATATTTTGTTTTCCAAATAACCCAGTCAAGCACAATACCCATAATCACAGTACCCAGAGACAAAGGCAGGAAAATCAAGAGGGCAATAAGCTCAACATGATGCTCACATATACAAAAGGCTAAACATCTTTTTAAAGAAATTTAAGGGCTGGAGAGATGGCTTAGCCATTAAGGTACATGCCTGTGAAGCGTAAGGACCCAGGTTTAATTCTCCAGGTCCCACATTAGCCAGGTACACATGTTGGTACACGCATCTCGAGTTCGTTTGCAGTGGCTAGAGGCCCTGGCGTGCCCATTCTCACTGTCTCTGTATCACTCTCTGTGTCTCAAATATGAAATTTTAAAGATTGAAGCCAGCATATACTACTTAACACAATCATGCCTCAGAAACAAAAATAGGAAGGTATAGGTGAGTGGTAGAGGTCTAACTCACTCATGTGTGAAGTCCTAGGACCAACCTCCAGCACCAAAAAATAAATATAAAATATTTTTTTGTTTCGATTTTTCAAGGTAGAGTCTCACTCTGGCTCAGGCTGACCTAGAATTCACTATGTAGTCTCAGGGTGGCCTCGAATTCTTGGTGATCCCCCTACCTCTGCCTCCCGAGTACTGGGATTAAAGGCGTGCACCACCACGACCGGCAAATACAATATATTAACCACAATTTAAAAAAAAACTTTAAAAGATGCCGGGAGTGCTGGTGCACAACTTTAACACCAACACTCAAGAGGCAGAGGTAGGAGGAACACCATGAGTTCAAGGCCACCTTGAGACTACATAGGGAAATCCAGGTCATCCTGGGCTACAGCGAGACCCTACCTCGAAAAGCAAAACATCAACAAAAATCAGTAATAATCACAGAGCCAGGATTGGTGGCACATGCCGTTAATCCCAGAACACAGGAGGCAGAGGTAGAAGGATAGCCATGAGTTCGAAGCCACCCTGAGACTATACAGTGAATTCCAGGTCAGCCTGTGCCAGAGCAAAACCCTACCAGAAAAAAACAAACAAGAAAATAATAATCGTAAGCTCTGAACACATCTGTCTAGCGAGAAGTTCTTTACAAAGGATTAAAGTGGGCTGGAGATGGCTTAGCAGTTAAGCACTTGCCTGTGAAGCCTAAGAGCCCCGGTTCGAGGCTCCATTCTCCAGGACCCACGTTAGCCAGATGCACAAGGGGGGCACGCGTCTGGAGTTCGTTTGCAGTGGCTGGAGGCCCTGGCACGCCCCTTCATTCTCTCTCTCTCTGCCTCTTTCTCTTTCTGTTGCTCTCAAATAATTAAGTAAAAATAAACAAAAAAGTTTTTTAAAAAGGATTAAACTGAAACTTTAAACAAATCAGTCTTTCAGAATATCTAATTTATGGCATTAAAATGCCCAGTAGGGGCCAGGCGTGGTGGCGTATGCCTTTAATCCCGGCATTTGGGAGGCAGAGGAAGGAGGATCGCCATGAGTTCAAGGCCACCCTGAGACTACATAGTGAATTCCAGGTCAGCCTGAGCTTGAGTGAGACCCTACCTCAAAAGTTAAAAAAAAAAAAGCCCAAGAGGGGATACCCAGGGAGATAGTTCCGTGGTTGTAGATGCTTGTTTGCAAAGCCTACCAGTTCAATTCCTCAACACCCATGTAATGCCAGACGCAAAATGCACATGGATCTGGAATTTCTTTGCAGTGGCAAGAGAACCTGTTGTGCTCATACACACATACATGCAAGAAAAAAAAAATTTTAATCCTAAATGTGCCAGGCATGGTAGTTTACACCTTTAATCCCAGCACTAAAAAGGCCAAGGTAGAAGGGAAGGGATGGCTTAGCAGTTAAGGCATTTCCCTGCAAAGCCAAAGGACCCAGGTTCGATTTCCTAGGACCCACGTTAGTCAGATGCACAAGGGGGCAAATGTGTCTGGAGATCATCTGCAGTGGCTGGAGGCCCTGGAGTGCCCATTCTCTCTCCCCCTCTCCCTCTTTCTCTCTGTCAAAAAAAAAAAAAAAAATTAAAAGGCCAAGGTAACAGGGATCACTGAGTTCCAGGCCAGCTTGACACTACATAGTAAATTCCAGGTCAGCCTGGGCTACAGCAACACCATATCTTTTGTATTTATTTGGTTTTCGAGGTAAGGTCTTACTCTAACTCTAGCCCAGGCTGACCTGGAAATCACTATGTAGTCTCAGGGTGGTCTCAAACTCATGGCAGTCTTCCTACCTCTGCCTCTCAAGTACTGAAGACTGGAAAATCAGGAATTCAAGGTCATCTTCAGCTACATATTAGGTTTGAGATAAAACCTGGATACATGAGATCCTATTTTAAAACACAACAACAACCAACAAACAAAAAAAACCCTATGGGAGCTAGGCCTAATGGTATTTGTCTTTAATTCCAGCACTCACTCAGGAGGCTAAGGCAGGACGATCATTGAGTTCGAGGACAGCCTAAGACTACACAGTGAATTCCAGGTCAGCTGGAATGGAGACCCTACCTCGAAAAACCAAAATGATGTAGAGCAACTGAGGAAAACACCCAACATGAAAACGTGTGGCCTACACACATGCCCCTCCACACAAATATACACCTACACAATTTTGTTTTGTTTTGTTTTTCAAGGTAGAGTCTCACTCCAGTCCAGACTGACCTGGAATTCACTATGGAGTCTCAGGGTGGCCTCGAACTCACGGCAATCCCGAGTGCTGGGATTAAAGGTGTGCGCCACCATGGCCAGCTCACAGAAAAATTTTTTTTTGGTTTTTCAGTATGGAGTCTCAGGGTGGCCTCGAACTCATGGCAATCCTCCTACCTCTGCCTACCGAGTGCTGGGATTAAAGGCATGCGCCACCACGCCCGGCTGCAACAAAAATATTTTAATTGGTTAAGTTATCAGACTTTTTTTAAGGCAAGGCGTCACTCTAGCCCAGGCTGACCCTAACTTTACTCTGTAATCCAGTCTAGCCTTGAACTGCCAGCAATCCTTCTTCCTCAGCATCCTAAGTGTTGGATTATAAACATGAACCACTATGTCCAGTTTATTATAGAATTTTCCTGTCCATTCTTAACTACCCCAGTGCAAGGCTCAATATTAATCATTTGAGTTCAAAATGTAGTACTTCCTAAAGAGCAGGAATAAGGACAAGACAGAGCATCTGCCTAAAATGAGTCCCTGGGTTCCATCCATGCCCATAATCACAGGAGTTAAAAAGCAACTACACCTGGAGCCTTTGTAGTCTTGTACCAAAAACGGAGCCAAAAAACTCTCAGCTACAATCCAAAGTTATTCTAGCCTATTAAGTATAATATTTACAATTTACAACTCTGCACACAGCTAACTCATCTGTCACCACTAGGGCCCTTCACACGCAGTTTACCGCATGCCTTTAATCCCAGCAGAGATAGGAGGGTCACCATGAGTTTAAGGCCAGCCTGAGACTCCATAGTGAATTCCAAGTTAGCCTGGGCTACAGTGTGACCCCACCTCAAAAGAAAAATTATAAAATGTGTTAAGCTCCAAACTGAAGCTAATAGTTAATTTCCAAAATCAGCCTGACTCGATTTGGACACACACTTCTGAGCCTATTTGAGGGGTTACAGAAGCTGAAAAAAGATCAACCCTGAATGCAAGCAGCACTGCCATCCTCTGGACTTGGGTCCCAGAATGAATGAACATGGGAGAAAGGGGAAAGCTGTGCAGCACCCTGCTGATGCAATGTAAGCAGCAGCCTAAGCTTGCCACACCAAACTATCGAGTGCAAACCAGGAGCCACAAGGAACCCTCCCTCAAGTTGTCTTTTTGTCAATCAATGAGAATAGGAACAAATACAGAACCTTAACAGACCAACTAGTAAATAGACAGACAACTTTAGGAGGGGCAAAGTGGGGGATTAGAAAGTAGACACAAGCTAGAATAGGGGAGTTCAGAACCAAGAGTTTCAAAGCAACTTTTTGGGCTAGATAACAATATTCAGTTTGGAGGGGGAAAAAAAGGCACAAACAAATTTCAACCCTGCAAAGCCAAATGACCCCAAGACCCACATAAGCCAAATGCACAAGGTAGCATATGCACCTGGAGTTCGTTTGCAGTGGTTAGAGGCCCCGGTGTGCCCATTTCCTCTCTCCTGTCTGACCCTCTCTCAAAAAAAAAAAAAAAACAGGGAGAGATGGCTTAGCGGTTAAGCACTTGCCTGTGAAGCCTAAGGACCCCAGTTTGAGCCTCAATTCCCCAGTACCCACATAAGTCAGATGCACAAGGTGGCACAAGCACCTGAAGTTCATTTGCAGTGGCTGTATGTCCTGGCATGCCCATTCTGCCAGCCCCCCTCCCCTGCCTCGTCTCTTTATCTTTCAAATTAAAAAAAAAAAAAAAAAGAAAAAGACACTGAGCCAGGCACGCCAGTGCACACCTTTAATCCCAGCACTCAGAAGGCAGGCAGAGGTAGGAGGATCACAGAGTGTTTGAGGCCACCCTGAGACTACATAATGAATTACAGGTCAGCCTGAGTTAGAGCGAGACCGTACCTCAAAAAATAAGTAAATAAAAAATAAAACCACAAAAAAATTAAAAAAAAAAAAAACAAAAAAACAAAACTAATGGTCTGGAGAGATGGCAGTGGTTGAGGCACTTGCCTGAGAAGCTTGACAAACCCAGGTTCAATTCTCCACATGAAGCCAGATACATAAAGTGATGCATGCACCTGGAGTGTTTTCAGTGGCTGGAGGACCTGGTGTACCCATTCTCTCTGCTTACAAATAAATTTTTTTAAGTGAAAAACATACAACGCAACTGTAGATCACTTACATAAACAACTTAAACTTGTGGCACCAGCTGTTTTCGGGACCATGCCTAAGTAAGAACACTCTCCCATATCCGTACCTCTTGGGCAAGTGAGCAAAGGGGTCCTTGGCTTTGGGCTCCGCAGCCAGTGCCTGCTCACACTCGTCCAGCTCCTCCTCAGGAGCTGGGGCTGCTGCCTTTTTCTCCTCTTTCCGCTCAGCCTGGGGCTTCTGCTTCTCTTCCCGTGAACCTTTTTCTTTCCGTGGAGCATCCTTTTTAGGCTGACTCTCTGCAAACTTCTTAGCTGGCAAGAATGGAAGAAGTTAGTGTTCCAGCTCTTTCTATAATCTTCCTAATCCTCCAAAACAAGCAGCAAGCAGGTTAATAAGAGGAAAACTGATGGACGGCACAACAACTCAGACTGCACTGCCTGATCATCGTATTCCCTTAACTAACTTTTTGAAACGATGTTTTATCAAGTAGCCCTGAAGTTTACATAAATAAAATTTCACTAAATATCATTTATTACATGATACCCTATACTCTGTGGAGCCCCAAAACCCAAATGCTAAATCAGGCATGGTCACACTCATCTTTAATCCCAGCACTTGGGAGGCTGAGGCAGGAGGGTCACCATGAGAGGCCATTGTTATGTTAATTCCAGGTCAGCCTGGGCCAGAGTGAGACCCTGCCTCAAAAACCAAAAAAGACAACAAAAACCCAAAGGCTAGGCATGAAATCAAGGGGTTGATAGCAACAAACTGAATCCTGGCCACCTGTACCTCTTATCTCCTCAGACTTACCATCAAACTGGGCCATCTTCTCACACAGTTTCACTTCCCCTAAGACAGCCCTGAACTGGGGTTGGTTAATGCAGGTGAGGAACCAGCGATTGGTGTTGGGAAAGGCCTGGCGGAAAGAAGGCTCCAAGACCTGTCAGGATGAAAGGTGGAAACAAAAATCAACACAGGAAAAGCCTGAAGAGACTTCAAAATAGGGACTGGGGAAATAAGGCATTTGCCTGCGAAGCTTAAGGACCCATGTAAGCCAGATACACAAGGGGGCGCACATGTCTGGAGTTCATTTGCAGTGGCTGGAGGCTCTGGCACGCCCGTTCTCTCTCTCTGCCTCTTCCTGTCTCTCTCTCAAATAAATAATTTTTTTTTTTTCGAAGTAGGGTCTCACTCTGGCCCAGGCTGACCTGGAATTCACTATGTAGTCTCAGGGTGGCCTTGAACTCACAGCAATCCTACCTCTGCCTCCCGAAAGGCATGTGCCACCACGCCTGGCAAATAAATATTTAAAAAAAAAAAAGCCAGGTGGGTTAGATTGAGACTCTACCTCAAAAAAAAGAGAGATTCCAAACCAGAGCCTAAGTCGCTTATCTTTTTCTCTACTTTCCTCTCATACCTTAGATACCTATATCCACTAGCCAAGTCAACCTCCAAAACTCACTGATTCTCTGGCCCCAGCCTGCCAAGTAATGAGATTACAACTACTTGACAAACATCTAGTGTTTTGTATTTCATGTCTACTGTTCCGTCTTTTACATCAGTAAGTTTCTGAGGGCTGAGGTGGCTCAGCAATTAAAGGTGCCTGCTTTCAAGCTCAGTTCCTCAACACCCACAGAGCAGCACAAGTGCCTGTAATCCCAAAACCCCATGGACCAGCTAGACTGCCACACATAAAATGGCAAAAATAAAAAAGAGCTACAACAGAGAGCTATGTGGAAGAGTACCTGGGCTGGGGATGTAGCCCAGTGGCACAATGTTGCCCAGGATGTACAAGACACTGGGTCCCATCCTAACACCAAGGGGAACTAGTTAGTAAAGAGTACTTCTTTGCTAAATAAAGCAACAAAAACAACAAAATACTATGTGTGTGCTGCTGGTTTATCTACACAATACATACATATATATATACATATACATACACACACACTGTATCTTGCAGGGCTGAGTGTAGACCTGCAACACAGCACTTGCCTGTTATGCACAATAATGAATAGTCCTTTAAATTAACCTTATCTTCCTTCATTTTTTTAGTCTGCCAAGATCAAAGAGGAAGTCTTGTCAGAGACAAAACCCCAGCATCCAGGAGTGAAGTTCTACAATACTTCAGTTCAAACTTCACTCTAGCACTTACTAGCTATGTGCTATGGGCAGGTTACCATTGTCCTCACCACAAAACAGATGTAGGTATAGAAGCAGTGTAAAGATCTCTGCGAGGCCTCTGGCATCTAGTATGGCATGCAGTGACAGCTTTTTTCTTTACTATTTCCACATTACAATTCTGGACCAGAGTGAGTGTGTCCAGAGCTGCTGCATGGAAACAAGAAACATGTCTTTTTTTTATGATACAACATGGACAGTGATTCTATTATTGTGATTTTATTGACCACAAGAGGAAACAGGACTAAAAGAATTCAAACACATCCCTCTACATCCACCAGTAAATGATAAAGCCAAGATATAAATTTGACCCTACCTCCAAAAGTCCTTAACACTACAGTTACCATCCTTACATGTCTTTTTGACCTTTTTAAAAATATTTTATTTATTTATTACAGAGAAAGAGGCAAAAAAAAAAAAAAAAAAAAAGAGAGAGAGAGCACAAATGAAAGAATGGGCACACCAGGGCCTCTAGCCACTGCAAACGAACTCCAGATCCATGTGCCACCTTGTTCATGTGGCTTATGTGGATCCTAGGGAATTGAACCTGGGTCCTTTGGCTTTGCAGGCAAGTGCCTTAACCAGCCCTACTTCTGACAATTTATTTTTGGTTTTTCAAGGTAGGGTCTCGCTCTAGCCCAGGCTGACCTGGAATTCACTATGTGTTCTCAGGGCGACCTCAAACTCTCGGTGATCTCTGTCTTTAACAAAGCCCAGCTTCCCAAGAAATAGGAACAAAAACATCTCAGCAGCCAAATAGAAAGTAAAGGTGGCAGGACATTAACTAATGTGAAGGAGTCACAGTATTCATTTCTGGGACTCCTACAGCCCTAGTTAACTCAGACTCCCTTTATTCAAGTCTTCAGAAGAAGCCAGGGTAACGCAAAGAACTAGTTACTCTGTTTCTCACTGTCATCTACTCTTTGCTTTTTTTTTTTTTTTTTTTTGGTGTTTCAAGGCAGGGTCTTGTTCTAGACCAGGCTGATCTCAAACTCACTGTGATCCTCCTACCTCTGCCTCCCAACTGCTGGGATTAAAGGTGGGCACCTCCATACCCAGCTTTCAAAGGGGTTCTTTATAAACATCACCTGTTTGTAGAGCCACAATAGGGTACAGACAACTGTGATGTCAGCCAATGTCACTCGTTCGCCCACCAGAAAAGTCCTTGTCTTCAAGTGAGCATCCAGCAGCCCCAGGATTCGCCTCACCTCCTCCTTTGCATTTTCAGTGGCCTATTGATTTAAGATGCTCAAATGTATTAGTAAGTACCAATCCTTTCCTCACTCCCCTCCCACCAACAGAACTAAAGAAGTCATTTCTCCTTCTGTTTTGGCAAGTCTAGTCATTCTAAATTTACCATACATTCTTCATAATCAGTGTGGCCTGATTTCCCACTATATTGGTGATAATCATTTATTGGAATGAACTATAGAGGTCTTAACCACTCCTTTTTCCAATGAGGATAACCTCCATACTCCAGATATTTCACCTGACCACATATGCCATGAACCATATCACTGGGTCTGATAAGACCCAGATACCATTAGCCATCCACTTACACCCCAAGGCTTATGCCTCTGCTTTGTGCACATAGCTTTGGCATTTTTTTTCTTCACTTATCTCCCACTCCCCAAAACCCAGGATGATCCCAACCTTGCCCACAGCTTCTCCCAAGTTCCAAAGCTCACCTGTTTGTTATGGTGCATGATGCCCAAGGTGGGGAACACCCAGGTGCTGGCTGGAGGAACTATGTCGCTGTCAGCAAAACTCACCCACTGCACCACCTGAGCTGCTGCTTCAGGAGTACTTCCCCGCAGCTCCTCATTGCTCACTGCAGAGGCAGAACAGAGGCCAGAACTTTGGGGTCATGCCAAAAACAATCCAGAACCGACAATTCCTCCTCGCCCAGTACAGTTCATCCTTACTGTCACCTCCAGACCCTCCCAATCCTGTATCTTCGCAAGTTACCATAATAGGCGATGGCATTGCTCTCAAACACACAGAATCCATCATCACCCTCAAATGCTGGAACCTGGGGACAAAGTAGAATGAGAAAAGATACATATGAATGCCTCACTAACCTATTCCAGAATCAATTTGTTTTCATTAAAATACGCTAAGGGGCTGGAGAGATGGCTTAGCAATTAATTAAGTTGCTTGCCTGCACAGCCAAAGGACGCAGGTTCCAATCCCCAGTATCCACCTAAAGCCAGATACACAGGTGACACATGTATCTGGAGTTGCCTGGAATATCATCCTGTTTGTCTCTATCTGCCTTTCTCTCTCAAATAAATAAGTAAATAATTCCTTTTAAAAACATGCTAAGACTGATGACTCTTACTATGCAAACATACTCTCCAAAACTCACAAACAAAACAAAACAAAAATTACTTGAACAAAGCTAGGCGTGGTGATGCACGCCTTTAATCCCAGCAGAGGTAGGAGGATCACTGTGAGTTCAAGGCCACCCTGAGAATACAGGTCAGCCTAGAGTGAAACCCTACCTGGAAAAACAAAAATAAATAAATAAATTCTTGAACAGAATCCAGATATGGTGGTGCATCCCAGCACTTGGGAAAAATATATCCTTGAACAGCTGGTAACCCTTACAGTCTGAATTCACAACAACTGAAAATTGGGACATTGGTATAAAGCCTCTCAATCAGAACCAGGCATGGTGGTGCAAACCTTTAAGCCCTGCACTTAGAAGGCAGAGCTACTAAAAACCTCTACTTGCTAAGCTCACGGTCAAAAACATTCTTGTGGGGCTGGAGAGATGGCTTAGCGGTTAAGCGCTTGCCTGTGAAGCCTACGGACCCCGGTTCGAGGCTCGGTTCCCCAGGTCCCACGTTAGCCAGATGCACAAGGGGGCGCACGCGTCTGGAGTTCTGGAGTTCGTTTGCAGAGGCTGGAAGCCCTGGCGCGCCCATTCTCTCTCTCTCCCTCTATCTGTCTTTCTCTCTGTGTGTCACTCTCAAATAAATTAATTAATTAAAAAATTTAAAAAAAAAACATTCTTGTTTTTCAAGGTAGGGTCTTGCTCTAGCCCAAGCTGATCTGGAATTCACTATGTGGTCTCAGAGTAGCCTCGAACTCACAGCTATCCTACCTCTGCCTCCCCAGTGCTGGGATTAAAGACATGCATCACCACACCCGTTTTTTGAGGCAGGGTCTCATTCTAACCCTGATCAATCTGGAACTCACTGTGTAGCCCAGGCTAGCATCAAATTCATGTTGATCCCTCTACCTCAGAGTGCTGGTATTATAAGTGTGTGCCATCACACTTAGCTACATTTGTACCACTGAAATTAAAGTATGGCCTGCCAATACCATTTGACCTCTATTCGTAACTTCTTATTTATTGATCCTGCTTATTATAGACACAAAATAGTTGCATTGGTATCACTTGGTCAAAATGCATTCTCATTCCTACAAACATAAAACAAAGACTTTGATAAAGTCTCTGAATAGCTCCATATTTACAACTACACATCAACCTACAAATCCCTCCTACCCCTTTTAGTTTTGAGAAAAGGTTTCCCTAGGTTGCACAGGCTGACCTCATACTTGAGCTTCCTGCCTCAGCCTCCTGATGGGATCACAGATTTCAAACTAAATTTTCCTTTTGAGCTGGGGGAGAGGGTTAAACCCAAGGCTTTGTGGGCCTTATGCAAACCATCTACCAGCGAGCTACACATCCCCAGCTCCATTTTTTAAAAAAGTTTGTTTTGCTTTTGTTTTTTTGAGGTAGGGTTTCTCTCTAGCCCAGGTTGACCTGGAATTCACTACGTAAGTCTCAGGATACCTCAAACTCACAGCCATCCTGCTGCTGCCTTCCCAGTGGTGGGATTAAAGAAAGGTGTGTCTCACCATGTGGGGCTTCCTTACAACTTTTTAAAATCACTGAGGTGTTAAAGAAAAGCAAGCTCCCTTTGAACACAGAGGCCATCTCCAGAGTGACAGAATTCCAGAGCTCCTTGGATTCCTCGACTGAAAAGCCTTTCTCCACTAACCTTAACCCTACTCACCTTGCCGGCAGGAAATTTGCGGAGAAATTCAGGGGTGCGGTTGGTTTGGCCAAAGTGGAAGTGGGGTGGTGCGGAGAGCACGCGGACCTGAGCCCCGCTGTACTGAGCAGCGATGAGGGCCTTGAAGGCCCTCCAGTTTTCAGGATAAGTGTACAGGGTCTAGGAGAGAAGGGGGAGAGGGCAGGCATGAGTAGAAGGATCCTAAAAGCCACTCCCTTCCCATAACTTTCTGTTCAACTCATTTTTACTCCTTCGGATGACCCAAGTTACTTAGTAAGTCATATGTAATCAGAGTCCTCTGAAATAGCAAGAAGAGAACCACACACCAACTGCTAAATAAAGCTTGCTGACAGATGTGACCTTCCCTAAGGACATCTCTTATAAGTATTCCCCCCCTCTCAAGAAATCCAGAACTTCTGGTTCCATCAGACTCCTATCTGCCTGCGAACACACACCCCTCCCTTCCAGAGCCCTTGTTTCATTCATTCATGGTGACCCAGCGCCTGGACTGTACTGCTGAGCTTCTTGCTGCTTCAAAAGCATCCCTGCGGCACACACGCTTGGCCACGATATCCCCACGTTCTCACAACAGCCACTAAAATGCCTTTCTTTCCTCGTCGTGCACCCTATCCCCTCTGATCCTGTCCTGCAGTGAGCCCCCAGTTGTCTTCTCTATTAACTTAAGCCAGCAAGATCCAACTGGTCTGGCTTCACTGTTCGGAGATTTCCTCTCGCTCCCCCCTACCAACACCTCGCTCAGAAAAAAAAAAAAAAGCCCTATTTGTGCCAACCGTTTCTGCCCACAAAGACCCTCTTCACCTTTCCACCCTGTCCCCGCTGATGGCCCACAAAACGGTCCCAAAAGTTCCATCAGCCTGCCCAGACCACACATCTCAAAATGGCAGGGAGGCTGAGCCACTTTTCCAGACTCCACATTGCACGGACCAAACATCTCTCATTCCACCTCTGGTTCCGAGAGCCCCAGCCACAGCTCCCCTCCAGGCCCTAAGAGCCCCGTTCCCCGACAGTACGGCCTGCAGACCCCGCAACAGCTTCTCTATTGGCTCTAGAACTCGTCCGGGGCCAAGAGACCTCACTCGGGCAAAGGATGGCAGCGGATAGGACGACCCGGATCACCAGAGCCGGCAAACTTACCCCAGCCGCCATGGTGATTCCGCAGAGAAAGGGGGTGGGGCTGTCGGTACTGCCGCAAAGTAAGCCGCCAAGGAGACAAGGGAGGAGGTAAAGAGAGCGTCGTGGAGAAACAGCAGCCGGAAAGCAAGGACGGCATAGAAGGCATACACACGACAGTTCCGTAACTAGCAACGCTGAAGTGGAAAGTGGGGCGGGGCCCACCGGCCGGAGCGGAAAGGCTAGCGCCTGCGTTCTGCGGCTCGTAACGGCCCTGCCCTCTGGGTAGCGAGCCAATCGGAGTCCGGGTAGGAGGCAGAAAGCTCTGAGGGAGGGGAAAGTGTGTGAACCCCAAAGAACCGCCCCGTTTCGCTACGAGGTAGGAACTTCTTTTGTTCCCGTTCGGGCTTCTCTCTACAGCCAACTGGAACCATCTCCAAAGTAGGTTTGCTCCGACTTAGCCATCTGGCAGCTCGGGGTGCTGTTACTGCGAGGAGGGCACCGTGCCTCGGCCGGGCCCCTTCCCCCGGCTTCAGGAGCGGCTCCGCCTCAGAGGGACTGACAGCCATGTTTACGGGGGAGTCAGGATGATGTACTCGGACCACAAACTTCCAGCTGGTACCACCACTAATAAACCCGAGGCAGCAGGGCAAGAGTGGAGACGTACAAGGTTCTCACAAGTACCACTCACCACGACGTCATTCCAGAACTCGTGGCAGGAGGTGCCTGAGTGGCACTCCCTGCCAATTACGGTAAGGAGGCTGCTGAGGTGAAGACTAAGGAGGACTGTTTTAGGGTCTCAGGCCGCACAGGGTAGAGGCTGTACGAAGGCCTGGGGAGAGGGGGGTGCGCAAGATAAAAATTAGAAAGGTTGCCAGCAAGTGGAGATCAAAGAAAATTGGAGACTGTATTAAACTAGCAGCTTTATTGTCATTTAGGATCTATCGCCTCACTGGAGGAGACTACGAAGTGCTTGTGGGAGGAAAACTTGCAAAAAATGATGGAGATCAGGGAATAAGCCTTGAGAATCCTGGAGCGGGGTCACAGTGAGCGTCTGGTCAGCCAGGGACGCAGATGCCACAAAGGCCAGAAGGGGTTCGGTCCCTAGCCTCTCACCCTTCAGCCCTTTCAGCTCCTGGGTTACCCGAGCCTCCATAGCCAGCCACTCTGCTCCTGTACTGGCACCACCACCACCTCCTTCCCTGACCTGCTGCTGCAGTCGTCTCCGGGCACGCCTTCGCCCCTGCCACACACGGTGCCACAATGCACAGCGCCAGCTTTTTGACAAGGAGGGTGATGCCCCCTTCCCTGTCTCACCCCGAGACTCTTCTTGAGACACCTCAGGTCCTATGGGCCTCCGCTCAGACAGCATATCTGGACACTTTGTGGTCTTTAGGGGCGGCTCTCCTGGTTGCTCAGGGTTCTGCATGGTCCAGTCCTGAGGTGTCTCTCCAACCTCTACAACCATTTCTTCCACCCCATCTTCACTTTGGTCCCCAGCACATCCTTGCTGCTCCTCTTTTCTTTCTTCACAGCTTTTCTGTCCATCCAATTTCAGCCTTTTATTTGTCCCTCCCAGGGGAGACTCCTCAGCCCCATGCCCTTCTGACCGAGGTCTCTTGGTTCCCTGTTCTACATGGCACCCGAGTGCTTCCTTGAACACCTGGACTAGGGCAACAGTGAGCTGTGGGAAGGGAGCAGAGGGTAAGGGGATGGGTGTTGCAGACAGCAAAGAACTAGGAGAGCTGGGCTGCAAAAGTGGGAGCAGCCCCCAGTCCCGACCCCGGGAGGAGCGCTGCTGGTACTGGAGGCTTCGGCAGTAGTTAGCAGCAGCTCGGCAGCAGTTCTGTAGCCGGCCAGCCACTCGGCTAGTCACATTGGCTGCAACATTGTGACTCAGGTCAAAAGGGTCCTGGAGATTCATGGGGCCAAGGCGCAGCCCCTCCCAGACACTTGAGGGCAGGCCTCCTGCCACTGGCAATGCCTTGCCCTCTCGCAGAGATAGCAAGGAGCCACGAAGATCCCAGTTTGAGATGCAGGAGAAGAACTGGGCCAATAGGGAACCTATAGCAAGAGAGATTGGGAAAAGAGAGTCATACATAGAGACCAGAACTATGACCAAGGTGGGTCTTGCATGGGAGCTACTTCCTAAGCAGGATGTAAGGGGCTTCTGAAGCCTCTTTCTTTGTACCCCTAGCCACATCCTTCCCCAGGATGCTGCTGCTTGTCTCCAAGGCATGGTTTCTTCATCTATAAAACAGCAAGCACAATGCTGCTGTGAGAACCATGTTTAGCACACACTGAGTGCATATATGTTACCTGTTCCTGTGCTCATTACTAGGTCTCTACTAGGCTCCCCAGACTCACTGAGGGTCTCCATGTTACTGCTGGGCTCCAGTCTTGAGGCATCCTTGGGGAAACTACAGTCCCAACCATCAACTTCCACCTGCTCCCCCTCACCTATAGAAGTAAAAAAAAGGAATCAGCCTGGAAGCAGAAGACTGGGTAGAAAGGGGTAGAAATGGGGGTGATAACAGAGATCTCATTCCAGGGCAGCTTGGTGTGTCTTAAGTGTGGAGAGGAGAAGGAAGCTGATGAAGTACAGCGTAAAGAATGGTCTGCAGTACCTGCTTTCTGGGTGAGCTGGGCCACAGTGGGCAACACAGGAGGATCCCTGGTCTGAAGGAAATAGATCACGAGCAACGTCAAGGCATAGTTATTGAGAAGTGGGCCACTCCCTGGGAAATAAAAAGTAATTACAATTAAGAAGAGGTATTTCCAAACCTTGGTTCATGTACCCACCTCCCTCTTCTCAAATCCTTGCCTTTGTCCTGATACCAACGTTAGGCCAAGTCTGTCCTGATGTATTTTCTCACCTGACAGCCCTCGACCCTGAGCCCAGCAGCGGAGGGTGTACACAAGGGGCCGGACTCGCCCATCCAGCTCAGAACAGAGACTCAGAAAACGGGAATTATGCAATGCCAGCCTGAGACAAAGGGGAAAGTGTTAGGGCTTTGGGAACCCTTGGCACCTACCACCCCACCAGCTGTCATTCCAGACTTGGGGCCAAAAGAATGTTTCCCAAAGTTTTGCTATAATGCAGTTCTTGTAAGAACATGCAAAAGAATATTAAATAGGGCTAGAGAGATGGCTTAGCAGTTAAGGCATTTCCCTGCAAAGCCTAAGGACCCAGGATCAATTGTCCAGTACACACACATAAGGTAGATGAACAAAGGCGCATGCATCTGGAGTTTGTTTGCAGTGGCTAGAGGCTCTGACATGCCCATATTCATATTCTCTCTCTCTCTCTCTGTCTCTATCTATCTATCTGTGTGTGTGTGTGTGTGTATATATATATATATATATATAATTAATTAATTAATTAATAAGCTGGGCACGGTAGTACATGCCTTCAATTCCAGCACTTAGGAGGCAGAGGTAGGAAAATTGCCGTAAGTTCAAGGCTACCCTGAGACCACATAGTGAATTCCAGGTCAGCCTGGGCTAAAGTGAGACTCTACTTCGAGAAACCAAAATAATAATAATAATAATAATAATAATAATAATAATAACAACAACAACAACAACTAAAACTTTTTAAAGAGAATAGAGCTGGCTCTATTTAAATATTTTATTTTTAGTTATTTGCAAAGAGAGAGAGAGAAAATGGGTGTGCCAGGGTCTCTAGCCACTATAGGCGAACTCCAGATGTATGTACCACTTTGGGCACCTGGCTTTATGTGGATACTCAGGAATTAAACCTGGGTCAGCAGGCATTGAGGCAAGCACCTTAACTGCTGAACCATCTCTCCAACTGGCTTTATTTGGAACATTAGACATGGTTCTGTGATAAGAGTGGTTGCCCAGCAATGGTGAGCCCTGAGTTGGATCATCAGCATCCCCCCCCCCCAAAAAAGGGGGTCAAATGAACCCTAGGTAGCACTACATCCCACATGGTCATCATTTACATTCACCATTCACAGAGCATACTATTATAAGACTGCTCAATAGCCAGGTGTGGTACCCTACCCCATGCCTATAGTCTCAGAATTCAGGGGGTTAAGTAAGAAAGATCAAGAGTTTAACATCAGAAAAAAAAAAAAAAAAAAAAAGGAAAAAAGAAGTTTGGCACCTGCCTGGACTAAATAAGGAGACCTTCTGGTCTGGACTGGATAGATGGCTTAGCAGTTAACGTGCTTGCCTGCAAAGCCAAAGGACATAGGCTCAACTCCCCAGGACCCACATAAGCCAGATGCACAAGGTGTGCCTGCATCTGGAATTAATTTGCTGCAGCTGGAGGCCCTGATGTGCCCATTCTCTATTTGCCTCTTTCTCTCTCTCAAATAAAATAACATTGCGGGGCGGGGGGGGGGGGGAGTTGGAGAGATGGCTTAGCAGTTAAGGCACTTGCCTGCAAAGCCTAAGGACCCAGGTTAAATTCCCCAGAACCCACATAAGCCAAATGCACAAGGTGGAGCATGCATTTGGAGTTCGTTTGCTATGGCTAGAGGCCCTGATGTGCCCATATTCTATTTTCTTCTCTTTCTCAAATAAGAAAAGAGAAACATGGGGGATGGATCATGGTGGCACAATCATTAATTCCAACACTTGGCAAGCAGAGGTAGGAGGACTGTTGTGAGTTCAAGGCCAACCTGGGACTACAGAGTAAGTTCCAGGTCAGCCTGAGCTTGAGTGAGACCATACCTTGAAAGAACATGGGGGAGAGGGACCTGGGGAGATCAGTGGTTGAACATGCTTGCTTGCAAAGCCTGCCAGCACAGGGTTCAATCCTAAGCCATCCACATAAGCTAGATGCAAAAAGTGGCATAAGCCTCGGGTATTCATTTGCAGTGGCAAGAGGCCCTATCATGTGCATGCATACACATACACACATATACAAAGGTGTTGTTTTTTTTTTTTTTTCGAAGAGTTTAGAACCTTTAGCATGCAAAGGAAAAAATATTAGAAATGGGGAAGAAAGGAGAAATAGAGAAAAGCAGATGGAGAAACCTGTTTGCATTTTACTTAACATTTTCCCAATTTATGTAACCACGTCTCTCTTATATTTTACTTTTTTGGTTCTTTCAAAGTAGAGTCTTGTTCTAGCTCAAGCTGGCCTGGACTGGAATTCACTATGTAGTCTCAGGTTGGCCTCAAACTCATGGCAATCCTCTTACCTCTGCCTTCTAAGTGCTGGGATTAAAGGCGTGTGCCACCATGCCAGGCATTTCATTTTTTACATCTCTCTTTTAAATCAGTTAGGTGGCACATGCTGTAATCCCAACACTCAGGAGGCTGAGGCAGAAGGATGGAGAGCTAGATAAAGACTAGCCTAAGCTACACAGTGAGACACTTATCACCGCGCAAAAATATATCCCAAGGAACACATTTAACAGGCATTGAAATGGGAGCCAAACAGGAAAAGGTAAGAGGAAGAAAGGATGGACCAAAGGATAGATTCATTAGGCATAAGAGCTTCCAAGTAAGGGCTCCTTCCTAACCACCCCCCTTCCTCAAAAGTACCGGTTACTGAGTGAGACATCACCATGAAGACCTGAAGGCCGATGGCAGAACTTGACCACAGGACGCCGGGCAGAGGGCACAGTTTGGACTCTGTACACCCCAGGAACACAGCCCCGGAGAATAGATCCCACCAGCTCCAGCATTGCTGCCCCTTCTGGCTTCTCCCCTTTTAGGGCTTCTGCTAATTCCAGGGCCTTCACAACTTCCCCCTCTCCCCTGGCCTCCTGCAGTGGTGATGTTGGAGGTAGGGACTGGGGAGAGGCAACAGTCTCAGAGGCCAAAGCAGAGTCTGGAGTCTGGGGGGCCAGCAAGGAGGAAGGGGTTTCAAAGTCCAGGGTTTCAGAATCCTGGGGAGAAGTTGGAGGCTGTGAATCTGGAGGAGAAGCTGGGGTGCAGGCCAGTGCTTGAGGATCCAGTGGGGAAGCAAGGGCTGAGTCCAGCGATGGAGACTCTGGAGCCTTAGGAGTTGGCTGTGGATAGAAATGAAGGAAATGAATGCCTCTCCTGCTGTCCTCTCACTGAGGGACATCTCTTTCTCAAGTATTGTATGTCAGGCCCTATTCTATGGCTTTGTATAAATCAATTCATTTAATTCTCAGCAATGTTTTGTTTTGTTTTGTTTTGTTTTGTTTTGTTTTGTTTTGTTTTTGAGACAAGGTCTCACTATGTAACCCAAGCTGACCTTAAACTTACAGCAATCCTCTTAAGTGCCAGGATTTACAGATATGTGCCAACCTTAAAATAACTTTTAATTCCATAAAGCAAATGGTATATATTCTGCAAAAATGTCATTGTATAGGGCTAGAGAGATGGCTTAGCAGTTAAGGCATTTGCCTGCAAAGCCAAAGGACCTCGGTTCAATTCCCCAGGACCCACATAAGCCAGATGCACATGGGGGCACATACATCTGGAGTTCATGTACAGTGTCTTGAGGCCCTAACGTGCCCATTCTCTCACACAAATATATATATATATATATATAGACTGGAGGGATGGCTTAGCAGTTAGGGCATTTGCCTGCAAAACCAAAGGATCCAGGTTCAATTCCCCTGGACCCACGTTAGCCAGATGCACAAGGGGGCACACACGTCTGGAGTTCATTTGCAGTGGCTAGAGGCCCTGACACACCCATTTTCTCCCTCTTTCTCTGTCAAATAAATAAATAAATATTTTTTAAATGTCATTGTATGAAAGACAAAGGCAGAGGTAACCCAGCATGAAGCAAAAACACAACAGAATATTGTCAACATCTCTATCACCAATAAAATAAAAACAATTTGGAAGCAGATATAGGAGGAAAACTGTTTGAGGCCACCTTGAGACTACATAATGAATCCCAGGTCAGCCTGGGCTAAAGTGAGACCCTGCCTCAAAAAACCAAAATAAGTAAATAAATGATAAAAATAAATAATAACAAAAGCAAAAGTACATTGTTGTGACAGCTAGCAAAATTAGTGTGTACACCCTATGCTGGGCATGGCAGCGCAGGCCTCTAATCCTAGCACCCAGGAGGTAGAAGCAGGAAGAATCAAGAGCAGGAGTTACAAAGTTAGCCTAAGCTACATAAAGAGTTCAAGAAGAGATGCTATCTCAAAAACACTGAAGTAGCCAGGTGTAGTGTCGCATGCCTTTAATCCTCCCAGAGGTAAGAGGATTGCTGTGAGTTCAAGGCCAGCCTGAGACTACATATAAATTCTAGGTCAGCCTGGACTAGAGTGAGACTCTACTTAGGGGGGAAAAAATAAACTAAACTAAATGTAAAAGCATAATCCCCAAATTACCTTACTGCATATATTTTAATATTTTTCCCAATAAGATTATATAGTTTTAGAATGTTTTATTTTCCTTGTCAGTTAACTCTCATCCTACTTAATAATACTCATCCATATTCATATTTCTATAATTATAATAATCCTTTCAAGTAAGTACTATTATGCCAAATTTATAAATGTGGAACTTAAGCACAAGAGATAATGTTCTTGCCCATAGCCACATTACCATTCTCCAGTCACCACCCTGGTCACTCACCTGGGCTTCTTCCATGTCACCTAAATCCAAGAAGAGGTCAAGATCACAGCCATGAACATCAAAGCTGTTTATGGAAGAGCCAAAAGGATGGACCACACAGCCTATGTGCCAAGCAGAGAACAGAGATCAAAAGGCATTAGGGACTGATTGAGATGGGGAGAGGGTATGATGGAGAATGGAGTTTCAAAGGGGAAAGTGGGGGGAGGGAGGGTATTTTTTATAATTATGGAAGTTGTTAATAAAAATTTGGAAGAAAAAAAAGGCATTAATTAGGGAGGAACAAGAGGAGCAGGAACATACTAGGATAGAGGAAGAAGAGCAACCAAATAAAAAACACCTGCAGTGAGGAAGGACTAAGTCTGCAGGTACCAGGCAGTAAATGACAGTGAGTTCAGGCACAGGGCAGGGACTCACCAGGGAAGAACTCAGTGAAGACTTCCTGCATCAGGGCTACAACAAGGCTCCGAAGTTGCCGCTCGGCCTCAGATAACTCCCTCAGCACCACAAGCTTTACCATTTGTGCCCCTACGTCAGGGGCCTCAGCCAGTGCTTTGGCCAGCTGATGACTATCCAGGGCCACTCCTTTGGGAGACTTGGAGGCTGGGCTCTGAAACTCCTTCTGCTCACGTGGCCGGACACGCAGGCGATGTCTTCCTAGGCTATGCTGGGACTGTGACAAGACAGCCTCTCGAGCACCCATGTCTCCCATCTCCACAATGGCAAACACTCCCTGGCAAACCACACAGAAGTATGAATGACAGTTTTGAAATTAAGAATTCATGAGATTGGAGAGATGGCTTGTTGGGTATGAATTCAAGCATATGTTCTTAGATGAGAACCTGAAGTGGGAATAAACCCACATGTTGGGAGTATTTGCTGTTTTGTAAGAGGAACATGTTTGGACAAGTAATTTTTAAAAATATTTTTATTTATATCTGTAAGTAGAGAGAGGTAGAGAGAAGACAGACATACAGAATGGGTATGCCAGGGTCTCAAGCCACTGAAAACAAATTCCAGATGCCTGTGCCACTTTGTGCATCTAGCTTTATGTGGGTACTGGGGAACTGAACCCAGGTTATTAGGCTTTGTAGCCTTAACCACTATGTCATCTCTTCAGCCTAACAATTTTTTTGTTTGTTTGTTTTGTTTTGGATTTTGAGGCAGGGTCTCACTTTAGCCCAGGCTCACCTGGAATTCACTATTTAGTCTCAGGGTGGCCTCAAACTCATGGCAATCCTCCTCCCTGTGCCTCCCGAGTGCTGGGACTAAAGGTGTGCACCACCATGCCCAGCAGGAGAAGTAGTTTTCTCCCCTCACTTCTATCCCATACATCTTATTCTCATCTCAGACTACCAATGAAAAACTCTCTATTATCTCCTACTCTTCACAATGACTTGATTTAACAGGTTAAAATAAGACTCATCCCTGTGGGCATGGTGACACATGCTTATAATCCAAGCACTTGGAAGGTACAGACAGAAGTTTCATAAGTTCAGGATCATCCTTGGCTACATAGTTTGAGGCCAGCCTGGTATATATGAGTCCCTTTCTCAAAAAAAAAAAAAAAAAAAAAAAAAAACCCTCACCCTCTATCTTCTTCTAGGGTTGACTCTTGACATTAAAAATCCATGCAGGAGTTGAGCATGGTGGCACACACCTTCAATCCCAGCATTCAGGAGGCAAAGGTAGAAAGATTACCAAGAGTTCAAGGCCACCCTGAGACTACACAATGAATTCTAGGTCAGCCTGAGCTAGGGTGAGACCCTACCTCAAAAAACCAAAAAAGAAAAAAAAAAAATGGTGGTTTGATTCAGGTGTCCCCCATAAACTTAGGTGTTCTGAATGCTAGGTTCCCAGCTGATGGATGTCTGGGAATTAACATCTCCTGGAGGAAGTGTATTGTTGGGGGCGGGCTTATGGGTTTTATAGCCAGTTTCCCCATGCCAGTGTTTGGCACACTCTCCTGTTTCTATGGTCCACCTTATGTTGGCCAGGGGGTGATGTCCACCCTCTGCTCATGCCATCGTTTTCCCTGCCATCGTGGAGTTTCCCCTCGAGCCTCCAGATGCATCTGGCTTATGTTGGTCCTGGGGAATCAAACCCAGGTCCTTTGGCTTGGCAGGCAAGTGCCTTAATTGCTAAACCTCTCTCCAGACCACAGGATGGATGGATGGATGGATATATATATATATATACATATATATATATATATATAGAGAGAGAGAGAGAGAGAGAGAAAGAGACAGAGAGAGAGAGAGAGAGAGAGAGAGAGAGAGAGAGAGAGGGTGGGGGGGAGGGAGAGAGAGAGTGTGTTGCAGCCCAGTTCGCATTTCTGGTAGAAATCACCCAAACAAGATCAGCTTCTGGGAAAAAGAGACTTATTTTGGCTTATAGGCTCGAGTGCTGCGATTCCAGACGTGTGCCACCACGCCAGGCTTATACACCCTATCTTCAAGAAGTTTACATCTAGCAATAAGATGGTACCCAGGTTTCTTATTGCTAGATGATCTGGGTGGACTGAATGTTGATTAGGCCATATTTTGTTGAATGTAAAACATTAACAGGAACATCAAAAATATGGCTGATTTGGCATAAAAAGTACAGTCTTTTATGTCCTCCCTCCCTCACTCCCTTCCTCCTTCTCTCTCAAATAAAAATAAACAAACAAGAACAAAAGAAAGTTGGGGCTGAAGAGATGGCTTAGTGGTTAAGTGCTTGCCTATAAAGCCTAAGGACTGCGGTTTGAGGCTCGATTCTCCACGACCCACGTTAGCCAAATGAACAAGGGGGCGCATGAGTTCTTTTGCAGTGGCTGGAACAGCCTGGACTAAGGTGAAACCCTACCTCAAAAAACAAAAACAAAACAAAAAGAACAAAAGGAAAGCACTAATAGTCACTAATTACTCATTTAATTGTCTAATTTCTTCTCTATACTTTAAGTTCTGTGAAAGCAGGGACCACTTCTATACCATTCACTACTCAGAATACAGCTCTAAGTAGTGCTTAGCACAAGATTAGTAGTAAATGAATATTTGATAAGCAAATAAAAGATGAACTTAGGTGAATTCCAGGTCAGCCTGGGCTAGAGTGCAACCCTACCTCGGGAAAAAAAAACATAAACAAATAAATAAAGCTGAACTTAAGTCTTTGACAAGCCCTCTCAACAATTAACTCTCAGGACTGAGTTAAGTGCAATGGAGTGGAGAGTGGGGAGGTGAGAGAAGCTTAGAAAGCTGGGCTACTAAGTTCCCATATTTGGTTGTTTGAAGCAGTGGCCCACTCTAGCCAAGGCTGACCTAGATGGAACTCACTAAGTAGTCCAGGCTAGCCTGGAGCTCCTGGTGGTCCTACCTCAGCCTCTCCTGAGTGCTGGGATTATAGTTCTGAGCCACCATACCCTACTAAATTTTGTGACGTCTACTAAGGGCAAGCCACCAAAACAGGCTATTGGTTTCTTTCTCCTTTCTTTTCATATGTGGCATATCTGATTCACACTTTAACCCTACAATCATTCCTTCTACCTTGTCCTTGTCCATGACAACACTGGCCACAGGGCCAAATGTCTGGAAGTACTCAGAGAGCTGAGCAGAATCCACATCCCTGGGAAAGCCACTGACAAACACACTGCGAAGTCCCTGGGCCTTCCTGGCAGCGCGAAGGTCTACCAGATGCCGGTGCTTCCGCCCTCCCAAGTGAGCTTCGAGGCTGGGTCCTGCAGAGAAAAGTGTGAGAAATAAACATAAACCCAAGGACCCAAGTTCTGTTCCCCAGTGCCCACATAAAGCCATATGCACAAAACGGCGCATATATCTGGCGTTTGATTGCGGCAGCTCGGGAACCTGGTGCACCCATTCTCTCTCTGTCCCTGCTTGCAAATAAGATAAATAAAAATATTTTAAAGAATTATTCCTTGGAGGGATGAGGAGATAGCTTAGTGGTTAAAGGCACTTACTTGCAAAGCCTGATGGCCTAAGTTCAATTCCCTAGCACCCACATATAAGTTGGACACAAAATGGCATGTGTTTGGTATTCAAAGTATCAACAAGAGACCCTGATGCACATAATAAACTCTTCTTTTTTTTTTCTTTTTTTTTTTTTTTTGGTTTTTCCAGGTCTCACTGTAGCCCAGGCTGACCTGGAATTCACTATGGAGTCTCAGGGTAGCCTCGAACTCATGGCAATCCTCCCACCTCTGCCTCCCGAGTGCTGGGATTAAAGGCGTGCGCCAACACACCCGGCAATAAACTCTTCTTAAAAAATTATTCTGGCCTGAGCCAGAGTGAGACCCTACCTCGAAAAACAAAAAAAAACAACAAAAGAAAAAATTCTGGGCTGGAGAGATGGCTTAGTGGTTTAGGAGCTTGCTTGTGAAGCCTAAGGACTCATGTTCAATTCTCCAGGTCCAACGTAAGCCAGACGCACAGTGACGCAAGCACTCAATGTTGTACATGTGTATAAGTCTGGAGTTTAATTGTAGTGACTGGAGGCCCTGGAACGCCTTCCTCTCTCTCTCTCTTTTGCATTAAAGAAAAAGAGAGAGAGAGAGCCTGGAGAGATGGCTTAGCAGTGAAGGTGTTTGCCTGCAAAGCCAAAGGTCCTCAGTTCAATAACCCAGGACCCACATAAGACAGATGCACAAGAGGGCACATGTGTCTGTGGTTCGTTTGCAGTGGCTGGAGGCCCTGGCACGCCCATTCTTTCTCTCCTTCTCTCTGCCTGTCTCTCTCTCTCAAATAAATAAATAAAAATAGTTTCTTTTTTAAAGGCCAGTGTACTGGGCTTGCCTCAAAAAAAAAATATTTTTGGAGGGAGATGGCTCAGTGATTAAAGGTGCTTGATTACAAAGCCTACTGGCCCAGATTCAATTCTCCAACCACCCACATACAACCCGGACTGATAGTTGTTTGCAGCAGCAAGTGACCCTGACGTGCATGTGCAGGCACTAATTTTTTTAAACGTGTGAAAAAAAAATTCAACGTGTGTGATCCTTGTCTCATCTCTCTGCAACCCTAAATTCTTCTGATCCTCCAAAGACACAGGACTGTGACATTTGAGCAAATGACTCCAGATGTATGTCCCACCTTGGGCATCTGGCTTACATGGGTCTTGGGACATGGGAACCGAACCCCGGTCCTTTGGCTTTGCAGGCATGCACCTTAACCGCTAAACCATCTCTCCATCCCAAGTGTGACATTTGAATAAAGGTGCTGGCTCCTTCTACAATTTTTTTTTCCTCAAGGTAGTGTTTCACTCTAGTCTAGGCTGACCTGGAATTCACTATGTTGTCTCAGGATGGCTGTGAACTCATGACAATCCTCCTTCCTCTGCCTCCTGAGTGCTGGGACCAAAAGTGTGCACCACCCACACTCTGCTCACTTTTTTTTTTTTTTTTTTTTTTTTGGTTTTCGAGGTAGGGTCTCACTCTAGCCCAGGCTGACCTGGAATTCACTACGGAGTCTCAGGGTGGCCTCAAACTCACAGTAATCCTCCTACCTCTGCCTCCCAAGTGCTGGGATTAAAGGCATGAGCCACCATGCCCAGCACACTTTTTTTTTAAAACTATACAGTGCATTTTCTAAGTGATTTCCAGGATAAATAGCTACACTGAAGTAGTCCTTAAGTCATCAATAGGCAGTAAGTACAGCAACAACTGCAAAATTTAGAGAAACTAGACAGAAACTAATTCAGTTGAAATCAGGGTCCTAGAAGACCCTCAGGGATCAAATGTAGTTACAATGATCTATCACTTTCTCAGACATAAGATGAAGATGATAATTGTGACTGCTACATAGGTATTACTCATGTATAGCACCTGCAGTCTGGTATATGGTACATCTATCAGTCAGCTGATTGATGTCACTACAATACTTGTGGGGTTAAGCTGGGCATGGTGGCACACGCCTTTAATCCCAGCACTAGGGAGACAGAGGTAGGAGGATCACCATGAGTTCAAGGCCACCCTGAAACTACAGAGTGAACTGCAGGTCAGCCTGACCTAGAGTGAGAACTTACCATGAAAGAAAAATAAACAAGCAATGGAGTGTGGTAGTGCACACCTTTAATCCCAGCAGAGATAGGAGGATCACCGTGAGCGCCAGGCCACTCTAAGACTACATAGTGAAATCCAGATCAGCCTGGACTAGAGTGAAACCCTACCTCGCAAAACAAAACAAACAAAAAAAGTGGACTTTAGGACTAAGGAAATGGCTCAGTCATTAAATGTATTTGCTTGCAAAGCCTGTTGGCCAAGGTTTTATTTCCCAGTACCCATGTAAAATCACATGCATAAAAGTGGCACATGTGTCTGGAGTTTGTTTGCACCTCCAAGAGGCCCTGGCACACCCATCCTCATGCTCTCAAATAAATGATTATTTATTTGCAAGCAGAGAGATAGAGGAGAGAGAGAGGGAATGGACACACCAGGGCCTCTTACCACTGTAAATGAACTCTAGATTCATGCACCACTTGAGCATCTAACTTTACGTGGTAACTGGGTAAATCAAACCCAAGCCGTCAGGCTTTTCAAGGAAATCGTCTTTTACTGATGAGCCATTTCTCCAACCCAAATAAATGATTTTTTTAAAAAGTAGACTTTTGAGATTTCATTGAGACCCTACCCGGTCATATAAGAAAGGACTTTGTCTAGCTTTCCAAATCCATCTTTTTTTTCCGCCCCCCGAGGTAGGGTCTCACTCTAGTCCACGCTGAAGTGGAATTCACTATGTATCCTCAGGCTGGTTTTGAATTCTCAGCGACCCTCCTACCTCTGCCTCCCAAGTGCTGGGATTAAAGGCAAGCGCCCCTACACCCGACCAAATCTGTCTTTTAACTCTTCCTCACTAGTACCTTCTGCTCCATTCATTCATGCACTGTTCCACCTACCCTCGCCTCTGAGGAGGGCCTCTGTAGGAATTTTCGGACTTATTACTGCCCTGTCTGTGATGCCTCATCTCTCCAAACATATCCATGGCGCACAGAAACTGAAGCCTTTGTTCCACCCGAGTCCAGCAGCGAACTAGACACAGTAAATGATGGCCAACGAAGGAAGAAAACAATTATTTTTCCCCGCAGACATTTCAGTATGCGGGAAGGGTGTAAGGTGGTGGGATCTTCCCTACTCTCCAATGTCCTCGGATACACTAAGTGAGAACGGAGGTAGGTGACCCTACCAACTACCCTAAATTTCGCTAGACCCTGAGGAATCCTACAGCCTCCCCCGCCCTCACAAGCCACCGCTTACGGTTGGCTGTAGTAACGCGGCACAGGCAGCAGCGGAAACCCCCACGCGGCAGCGATTCGACATCCGAATCCACCGCCGCCATGGCGACTCTCCCGGACGGACTAACCACAACCACTTCTGCCACCACCGGAACTAACTTCCCCAGGTCGCAACGCGGTATAAAGTCACTTCCGCCTGTGATGCAGGAAGTGATGTAAATCCGCTAATAGAGGCAGCACACTCCTCCGGAAAACAAACTCCTTAGACTGACGGTTCCGCTTTTCAGCTTGTTGTAAGAAACTCCGCCCATCTACGATGCTTATTGGCCTACTGCAAACCAATTGGTGGGCTCTAGCCTATTTCGGCGTTGATTGGCTCAAAGAATCGTGAATATTCATAAGGCAAGTACAAAGCCTGGCGCCTGCTGGCGTCTGGGCTGCCTGGTGACAGCTGGTGGGTCTTCTTGCCAAGTGGTCGCGGGCGGTTTGGTGCTTCCATCACGGGACTGTAGGGGCCTTAGCAGTATCACTGGCAATTTCAAATTTACCTGGCGAATAAAGATGGAGGATGGCCAGTTTCCAATCTTTTAATCTTATGGATTCCAGGGCTGACCCTGACCTCCCACGTGTTCCAGACTGTCTCCCTTCACTGTCAGGTTCTTAAAAACAGGTGCTTTCCAGGCCTCTTGGTAGTCCTGGTAGGGTAGGTCTTCCCACACAAATCACCTTCTGGATTTCACCAGGCCACAGCCAGATCGCTGGAGTTCAGACCAGGCCTGTTGCGTCTGCAGTTGTGGGCTACATGAAGTAGATTGACAAGGCACCTTAGACATTGGTTCTCAAGACAATGAGGAGGAACAGACTATGGTGATATAGCCTAATGAGGGCGTGAGCAGGAAAGTGTTGCTGATACCCCAGACTGTTATAGCTCCTACTGTAGACTCAAGAGTGGTGGCACACGCCTTTAATCCCAGCACTCGAGAAGCAGAGGCAGTAAGATCGCTGTGAGTTTGAGGCCACCCTGAGACTATAGAGTGAATTCCAGGTCAGCCTGTGCTAGTAGAACAAGACCCGACCTCAAAAAAAAGGTGGAAGGAGGGGGCCATGTGGCTCATGCCTTTAATCCCACTTGGAAGGCTGAGGTAGAAGGATCACAGTGAGTTCAAGGTCAGCCTGGACTACAGTGAGACTTTGCCTGGGAGAACAGGGAAAGCAAGAGAATAAGGGTGTTAAGGAGACACTAAAGAAAGGGATCATGAATGGGCTACCAGGTGGGCTTGGCAGTTCCTGCTGTGGTTTATCAGCAACAAGCAGTGAACTGGAGTCAGAAAACTAGGTCTGTGACCCTGTACAAGTCACAACTAGAGGCCCTTCTGTCTGGTGTCCAAGGTAGACTGAACTTGTTCTGTCCTAAGTTCTCAGGCATCATTATTCGAATCTGCCTAAAAAGCAGGAAACAGTACCAACACTCATCTCACTCACGATAGAGGTAGTTGGTCTTGCAGATCCTGATGCAGCGGTCTGTGCCCATACACTTGAGCTTAACTAGCAAGATCCTTCAGTACCATGGTATTCCTCATACCAAGGTGCGCTACATCTTACCCTGGCTGTGATTATTTCCAGAACTGAGAGTAAAAGACAGGAGAGGGCTGAGGATGTAGCTCAGTGATGGCGCATTTCCCTACCTCACACAAGATGCTGGGTTCAATTCTCCAAAATCAAAACAGAAAATGAAGGGGGGTGGCTGAATTGGAAAACAAGAAACATTCTCACATTCTCTTTCTGTGGAAGCCTTACAAAGCCTTGAGTTAATCTGCACCAACATGATACTTGGACTCCAGCCTCACTGGGAGCTGGAGGCAGCTTGATTCCCACAAGGCTAGCTGGCATAGGCTACCTCATACAGGCTGCACGTCTCATAAAGCTGTTCCTAAGACAAGTACCATCTGTACCTCTTTTATTGTCCTTTGTCCTTTATTTTCCCCCTCAAAGTCACTCCCAACACACACACACACACACACACACACACACACACCCACGGCAGAGAACAGCAGAGCCAAGAAGAACTGAAGAAAACAGCTTTTTATTTGTAACTATAAGAACCAATTACAGAATCCAAGGTTAAAAAACAGACAAAAGATCTTTATTTCTGAGAATTGGCATACAAAAGGCAGAAGGGGAAAGGGGAGGGAAGAAAGAGCAAGCATGGGGGGGTAGGTGCCAGCTAAGGGGCCTCAAACTCCAATTAGGAAAGTCCGGACACCGGACAGTAAGAGAAACCCCCAATTAGAAAAAAAAAGAAAGAAAGAAAAAAAAAAAAAAAAGACAGACAGACATGGCAGTGCACACCCCCCTCCCCCAGCCAGGTACTACCACCAGGTACAACCTGTTTACTCTTCCCCTCCCCTGTCCCTTTCACAAAGGGAGGCAAAATTTTTAAAAAATTAAAAAACCCTCCCCCCTAATCTGTCCAAGACAACTGTGGGTCCTACCCCCTAACCAGGCTAGGTGCCCACAAGGGCCATCCTGAAGGCTATCCTCCATCACAAGCATGGAGGAGCACAAGAGGGAAAGTCACTGAGGCAGTGATACCAGAGGGTGCCCAACCCTCCAGGGACACACTAGCTCCAGTGCTCCCTCATTCCTTATTCCCTTTGATACTACAGGGAGGTTCGAGTGCCCTGGGCACCCATCCTCTACCTCTCAGTCCACCTCCCTTTCCCTCAGATGCTCAATCCTCCAGAACAATAGGCTCATTGGTGCTGGCAGGATGTGAAGGTGGTGCAGGCAGAGGAACTGGGGGCCGTACTGCGATCAGCGTTGGCTTCACCTTTAGGGACAAGTTGGGCCTTCGGGCAGCTCGCCGCATTTCCAGGTGGGTTAGAGCCTTCCGTAGAGCCCTAGCCAGAAAACCAGACAGGAATGGAATAGGCTTAAGAGAATGAAGAGACTCTCAGGTAAAACTTACATTCCACTCTCCAGTTCTGTCTTCCTTCTGACCTATTCTTTTCTGGTACCCCCATTCTTTTCTGCATCATTTTCCTGGAGCTAGTCTGCTCAGATACTTCTATTTCCCACACACCCACCAACTTGGTTGTCAGCCTATCATCCTGCCCATGGTGGACTCCCTCCCTACCTGGTGTCTTTTGTGGCTACAAATACCACAGGATTGGGGGCATCAGCTGGGTTTAATTTCTGACGTTTGGCTGCTGGTTGTGAGCTTGAGCGAATCCCTGAGGCCAGAGGCCTTCCATTGGCAGAGAAGGGGAGCCCTGCCCCTGCCATCTGGAAAAGGATGGGGCAACATAAGGGAGCTGCTCCCCAACTCCCATACTCCTCTCAGAAACAAAAGCCCACCCAATTCAGCTTGCTCTATCCCACTGTCAACTCACAGTCTCATAGGCCCGTTTCACCATAATGCCCCCCAGGCCCCTGTTCTGGGTCAGCTGATTTCTGTTGATCGGTGTCTTGGTACCCCGAGGTGTTTTTGGTTTCAGAGGTGCCTGGGCCACTGCCAAAAAAAAAAAAAAAGAGAACTTTCACATCTTCTCTTCAATATGTACTTTCCCTTTCCCTTTTTCACCTTCTTGGGACAGCAGTTTATATGGGAACCCTCAAAAGCAGAAATGTTGAGTACATCATCATCAAATCATATCAGAGCCTATGAAAAACCTGGAGCTGGGGATGTAGCTCAGTGGTAAAGCTATAGCCTAGCACATATGAGATCCTAGACTTGATCCCCAGCACCACAAAAATAAATAAATAAAACTACCCTAACTGGTTCCCCATTTCTGTCTCCCCATCCCATACCTAGATCTTTGACAATAGTTGCCAGAGGCAGCCGCACCAGAGGGTGGATCTTTAGTGGAGTCTTGGCAGCCTTAGGAAGTCGAATGGAGCCTAGAGTGAAGGCAAAAGCTTCTGGTTACTTTGGTTGGGTTGTTTTGGATTTTTTTTTTTTCTTTCCCCAAGGTAGGGTCTTTCTCTAGCCCAGGTTAACCTGGAATTCACTATGTATTCTCAGGGTGACCTCAAACTCTCGGCAATCCTCCTACCTCTGCCTCCCGTGTACTAGGATTAAAGGCATGTGCCGTCATGCCTGGCGCTTTTTTTTTTTTTTTTTTTTTTTTTTTGTTGTTGTTGTTAGGGCTTTGCTATGTAGCCCTGGCTGGCCTGCAGCTGTTCTAGAACTTACTATGATCCTCCTGACCCTCTCCCCAGTGCTACAAATGTAACCATGTGCCATCACATCCATCTTCTTTATGAAAGTATCTATGTAGTCCAGGCTAGCCTCAAAATTACAATGATCATCCTTCCTCAACCTCCTAAATGCTGGAATTACAGGCCTGTAAACCACTACATCCAGCAGATGAGTTTTTGAAGGAGCTCTTCTAGGGCCAAGTCATGTCTAATCTAATAAAAATCTCCGTGATTACTATCCCTACTGCCACTAAGCATCTGTAAAGACTGGCAGAGCAACCTTGAACCCCATCACCACCCCCATCACTACTATTCTTACACTCTGCCTTGATGGCATTGGCATTGATAGGGGCATAGGGCCGTCGGGCAGCCCTCCTCGGCTGTAACAGGTCCCTGCACATCCGTCTGGCAAGACGGGTCAGCTTTGTGGTCTGGAGCAGGAAAGTTTGCCTGTTCTTAGCCAAGAGCTTGGCCCGGTTAGCACTGGTTGTATAGGGAGAGAGACTCTGGGCTTCGGGTCTGGATAAATGACCTCTTGAGTGTGTCTCCTAGAAGAAGGGCATAGAGAAAAGAGAAATTGCAGATCAGCACTGAGGATCTCTTATACTTTATTTCTGCCTTCTTTCCTTCCTTCTTCCCTTCCTCCCCCCTTCCTTTGAGAAAGGGGAGAGAGTGTATATGAATGGGTACAGCAGGCTTCTAGCCGCTGCAAACAAACTCGACACATGCGCCACCATTTGCATCTAGTTTACTTGGGTACTAGGGAACTGGAGTCCTTAGGTTTCAAACTGCCTGATTTCCTTATCTGACACCTCGACCTACCTGGTAACCCAACACTAAGCACTCCCTACCCATCTAACCATCTCCATGGAAAAAACTAGTGGCCTTTGCCTAAAGCTCACAATATATTCACTGCACTATCCTATTCATCCACCCAGTGACTCTTACTGTGGTGCCCCGAGCAGCCCCTTCAAGCTGGGTCGGGGTCTTCAGCCCCCCGTACTTCTTCCAGTAGATCCAACAGGAAGCACAAAGGCGGCACTGCATGTTGGGTGGGCCCCAGGCATACCACTGGGCAGACTGTGTGGCTGTAAGAGCGTTGAGAGAAGGTAGGAGGTTGTTGGCAGGAAACTTGCCACCTGAGCCCTCACATTTCTGAGCCAGAAGGGTCTCCCATTCCCCCACAACCCTGTCCCTCCCCTCCCTGTAACTTACTGTGGCAGCTCTCACAAGTCAAGCCCTTCTGGAATCCAGCCCCATTCATGCCAGGCTTTGAACCCACAGAAATGATCTGGTTAGGATTTGGCTTAGTGCTAATGAAGGGGGCAAGAGAAAAAACCGGAAACTGGTCAACAAAAGAACTTATTTACACCTGTGTCTGTCTCTGTCTTTTGGAGTACAGGGGATTGAACAGAGAGAGGGTTTGTGCATGCAAAGCATGTGCCTACTACTGAGATACACTCCAACCCCCATCTTGACAGTCTGACTGTACTTTCAACCCATTCCCAACCACTAAGGGAAGTAGAAGCAGGGGAGAGGAGAAGCATACTCATCTCCCCTCTCAGCCACACTTACTAGGTGGGGATGTAGACCTGTTTCAGTTTGCTATCTGCTTCTGCAGCTTTCAATCTTTTCTGCAAGAAGGAAAAAAGAGAAAAAAGAATTAGAGATCTGAACAGGGAAGACATCATCACACCCAAAGGGAAGAGATGAGCAGGTAGCCACTGGTCCAACCTTCCTGGCCCTGACCTTACCTGCTGAATATACCGGTCTGTGGTTTTCCACATGTAATAAAACTGGACTATGCTTGCAAGTGATTTCCAGGGTAGCTACAGAGGGTAGAGGGAAGAAATAAGTTGGCATCTGTCTCAAAGTCATGGTTCCTTGAGCTGTCAATCTTTCCTTCCACCCCTTCTAGCCTGATTCACTTACAAAATCCTGGCGAATATCATTGAAATCCTTCCCGTATTTCTCTAAGGCCTCTTCAAATAGCATGGCCTCAGAAGCAGACCATTCCTCCATCTCATCCCGACACAGCACTGGACCACCCTGAGGTACCAGGGTCGACATGGCCTTTGCCAGGTCATAGCCATTCCTTTGCAATGTGTCCATGGCATGAAACTACCAAAAGAATGGAAAGTAAGACTGAGAACCTGAGTTCTTAGCACCACTAGGCTGCTCTTTAATGAAACACTCCTACTTTCCTCCAAGACACCATCCTCCCCTGCCCTCAGGCTCTGCAAGTCCCAGAAAAGCCCAGCCTGCTCAACTACCCACCAACGTGTGCTCACCAGGGTGATGTCTCGGGAGGCAGCAGCTGCACTCATGTGCAGGCTTGGCTGCCGAATGGAGCTGCTACAATCTAGGGCTCTTGCAAAGGTGCCCACAGCTCTAAGAGAAAGGAGGAGAAGTCAAAAAGGAAAGAAGTCTAAGCAGCCTTAGCAAGTGAGGAAGAGAAAGATGCAAAACCATCCATGGCAAAAAGACAAATACAGCCCACCGCTAAGAATGGGTGGGACTCATATAACTCTGTCCATACCTCCCCAGCCCATATTCCTCATCCACCCACCCCTCACCGGGCCACCACGAGAAACTGATCAATCTGCCGGTCTGTGAGAGGGTTGTCTGGATCCCAGACCTTCATTTCCATCTTCTGTTGGTTGCGATTGTCTGATTCTCCTGGGGAACCAAGGAGTAATATCATTAGGGAGAGGGAAATAATTGGCATCTCCTTTTCTCTGCTTTGGGTTCTGTTAACCACATCACCTTTCAGAATCCCCCCTCTCCCCACTGTGCCTATTTGCCTCTTTGGGATTCCTACAGCTCTATTCTGTCAGGGTCACATCAAAAAACCTGGCAGAGCACACTGCACACCTCAGGGCATGCCATTCATGCAAGTGAACCATCTGCATGCTCCTAGGAGTCAGATAACCCAGTAACCATACAGCCCTTCCTATTCTTACTTACCCTCTGCCAGGCGATCTGGGATCTCAGCTTGGTATTTGCAACCAACTCTGATCTCCCCTTGATCAGCTAGAAGTGTCTTTTGCACAGGGTCAAACACCAGTGAGTAAAAGAAGCAGTCCTGGAGATGCAGAGAGAGATGAGTGAGACAACTGCATGTAGGGGGGTGCAGTTGGGTGGGCCCCGAGTTTTCCAGATAGGCAGTCATCCCTTCACCTCCTCACTCTCCTTCTTTTCTCCTACTAGGAGAAATAACCCCTCTATCCCTCTTCTCCCAATACACACTCACCTCCTTTTCCAGGTACTGGCTCAGAATATCTGTCTCATTCAAGAGTGTCACACTGCATTTCCCTCTATGGGAGACAGACCAGACATACTCAAGTTAGCTCTTCATTCCCTCTCCACAGCATCTTCAGTACACCACCCCTTCTCTCCTTCGAAACATGTGATTGCAGGCCACACTGGCCCTGAATGTCCTATACCTTATGTGGGTAGCTGGTAATGATTCAAACTGCCGAGAGAGAAAAAGCTCACGGTGCTTGAGCTGATGTCTCTGCTGCTCCGACACTCCTGGCTGCTTTGATTCCTCCTCAAACTCCCCTAGGGTGTTAAGGAGGAAGGAGCCAAGTCAGAAGTTAATCCAGACGGCAGGCACCTTGGAACTGCTAACCCAGAGATAATATTTCCTACCTCAGCATCTCACCCTTACCCACCAACTTTCCTCCTTCACCTTATACCTCATTATGGATGCTCACAATTCTGTCATAAATGCTGCTAAGGGTATCATGGAAATACAGCCCAAACACAACTTACACACCACCCAGAAAGCAGAAATAGTCGTGTAGTGGCACACGACTTTAATCCCAGAGGTAGACAGAAGTAGGTGGATCGCCGTGAGTTCGGGGCCATCCTGAGACTATATAGTCAATTCCAGAGTGAAACCCTACCTCAAACCCCCCCTGCAAAAAAAAAAAAAAAAAAAAAGCATAAATAATGCACATCACACACTTAGCTCTTTCTTGCTAAATCAGGAATCCAGTAGAATAAAAGGATATGACACAAGGTTGTATTTACCAGTTCTCCTTTTCAGAATTCCAGAGACTGCTCTAAAACACCACATGCAACCCTGACTATCCCTTCCTTTCTACCTGGCTAGTAATTTGTTGGGACATCAAGGACAGTGCCTCTCAAGCCAGTGCCAACAACTTCCTCCCCAAGAAGCTACATCTTGCCCTGAAACCCTGTTGCAAAGAAAGGGTTAAGATGGCAGAGAGCCAACCAAAGCAGTAGGGGGCAGTTTAAAAGCATAGAAAAATGAAGTTATGAAATTTGCAGAAAAATGGATGGATCTGGAAAGGATTATAATAAGTGAAGTAACCCAGGCCCAGAAAGCCAAGCGCCGCATGTTCTCCCTCATATGTGGATCCTAGCTACAGGTGATTGGGCTTCTGCGTGAGAAGGAAAAAAACTCAGTAGCAGAGGCCAGAAAGTTAAAAAGGAGATATAAAGGGAAGAGAAAGGAAGGGAGGAGGCTACTTAATAGGTCGGTATTGTATATATGTAATTACAATGATTGAGATGAGGAGGGGATATGATGGAGAATGAAATTTCAAAGGGGAAAGTGGAGGGAGAAGGGAGGATATTACCATGGGATATTTTTTATAATCATGGAAAATGTTAATAAAAATTGAGAAAAAAAAAAGAATAAAGTCACCTGTCAAAGAGATGAGGTGAAGAAAATAAAAAGTCACACTGAAAAAAAAAATGCATAGGTTAAAAAAAAAGGCATAGGTCCACACTCTCTGGTGCATTGTCCCCAATCTCAGGGAGGAAGGGTGGGTGGTTAGGCAGGTGGGTGTGTCTCCGCCCCTCCTTAATGGGCTCTTGGAAACCCAGGACTCAAGACAGGGGACCACACCCCTTGCCCCTTCTGATTGGACAACGCCAAGGTCAGTCCTTGCCAGATGGAACAGGAAACCCCAAAGGGCCAGGGAGCTTGGTAGGTCCAGCTCCTCATTAACCTCTTCAGGACCAACGCCTGAAAAATGAAAATTTAGTCAAGAGGAACAGAAGGAAGAAGAAAATCAAAGCAGAAAAACAACAACAGCTAATTTCCCTAGCTAAAGAAAAACTTTAAAGTAAATGAAGAGCTGGACGTGGTGGTGGTGCGCGCCTTTAATCCCTGCACTTGGGAGGCAGAGGTAAGAGGATGACAGTGAGTTGGAGGCCACCCTGAGACTACATAGTGAATTCCAGGTCAGCCTGGACTAGAGTGAAACCCTACCTGGGGGGGGAGGGGGGAAGAAATGAAGACAAAAAGATATTGGAAAGTGGGAGAGATTAAAAAAAAGTGCTGGTTGTTTACAATCATGGATGTTAATAAAAAATAATTACGGGGCTGGAGAGATGGCTTAGCGGTTAAGCGCTTTCCTGTGAAGCCTAAGGACTCCAGTTTGAGGCTCGGTTCCCCAGGTCCCACGTTAGCCAGATGCACAAGGGGCGCACGCGTCTGGAGTTCGTTTGCAGAGGCTGGAAGCCTGGGCACGCCCATTCTCTCTCTTTCCCTGTCTTTCTCTCTGTGTCTGTCACTCTCAAATAAATAAATTTAAAAAAATAAAAATAAATAAATAAATAAATAAATAAATAATTAGGGCTGAAGAGATGACTTAGCAGTTAAGAGCTTGCCTGTGAAGCCTAAGAACCCTGGTTCGAGGCTCGAATCCCCAGAACCCACATTAGCCAGATGCACAAGGGGGTGCATATTCATTCTTTCTCTCTATCCATCTGCCTCTTTCTCTGTCACTCTCAACTAAATAAATAAAAAGGAATAAAAAATTCAAAAAAACTAATAATAAAAAAGTAAAGACCATTAAAAAAAAGTGCTACGTGTGATGGTTCACACCCTTAATCCAAGCACTCGTTTTTAATTCCAGTACTGGGGAAGATCACAATGAAACCAGCCTAGGCTAAAGTGAGACTGCTGAAAAAAGAATGAAAAGGGCACCTGGTAAGGTGGCACCCGCCTTTAATCCAAGCACTCACGAGGCGGAGGTAGGAGGAGGGCTGCTGTGAGTTCAAAGCCAGTCTGGGACCACAGACTGAGTTCCAAGCCAGCCTGGGTTACAGTGAGACCTTATTTGGAGGGGGGGGGCCACGACACAGACCAAAATACACAGGCGTGGTGGTGCACGCCTTTAATCCCAGCACTTGGGAGGCAGAGGTAGGAGGATCACCATGAAGTTCAAGGCCACCCTGAGAGGCTACATAATGAATTCCAGGTCAGCCTAAGCTAGAATGACACCCTACCTCAAAAAAAAAAAAAAAAAAAAACAGGTGGCCAAGAAAACTTTCCTACCATCCCCTAGCTCCTGCTGTCTCCCTTCAATGTATCCTCACCATCTTGTGATTACAAAAATCAGCCTGATTCCCTGTTATCCAGGATTTTCCAAACCGTATGTTCCTCTTCACCTGGACCTTCACCCATTGTCCCAATGTACTCCAAACTGTCAACAAATGCCTGGAGTCTCTAAAGCTTTTCTTACACACAGAAACCATAATCTGCCTTCCTTATCATGGTCTCTGCACCCCGCTTCCAGCCTAACGTGTAAAAACAGGCCGCCTTCTGCAGACCAGGCACTTCCAGCTCTGAAACTCACACCCTGTCTGGGGCATGCTACTAGGGGAACACCTGCAGGAACATGCCCAGGCCTCGGATCACAAGGAACAGGAGAAAGGGGGAAATGAAGACACTCACTGGCATTACTATCCGCCAGGCTGTTGAGGCTGCTAGATATGTCCCTTCGCCGGAAAAGACAGACCACCTTTGCTTCCACGTTTCCATTTGCAGTCTAAGAGGGAGAAAAATGTGATAAGGAAAATTGGTGGTTTGAAAGCGGAGATGAGATACACAGAGACTAACAGTCAATAATCTGTAAGGGACTCAAGTACAAGAGAAAAAAAATGCCAGTAACGACTTACATTCAAGAACAGAATTCCAAATCCTTTTTTTTTTTTAACCTCGTGACAACGGTGAAGTTATCCTCCTAAGCTCTTTAAAGCCTAAACTACTATATACAATGAATGAATGAATGAATGAATGAATGCAGGAATATTCAGGCCAATAAATAGGCTCCTCACACAGTGTCCTCCCGCCTTAAAGATGCAGGGTAAAAAAAGAGACCACTAGTGCATTCTCCTCCACTTACCTTGTTGAGCTCCTCAATCCGTCTAACCAGGTAAGGATTGCTGGAAGAGTTCTCAAAATAGACATAATCTGTAGGAGGGGAGGGAGAACCGGGAAGAGGTCAGAGATGAGGGAGCCCCGAGCACCGAGAGTGGGCCTGAGTGGACTAAAAGGAGATAGGGTTCTAAATAAAGACACTGAGACCTGGAAGTGTTGAAACAAGAAAATAGGAGTTACTCCCACCCCTAGCTCTAAAGCTAGATTTTCATTCAAAAGTGAGCACACGGGATGAGAAGCAAGGGTTCCTGTGCTAGGACCTCCACAACTCTGCGATGGAGTTGCACCCTTGTGTCAAAAAAGCGAGCTAATTGTCCGCGCTAACTCAGGGCCCTCACCATCGTGAACCGAGAGAGACGCACAAAACAAGGGAGAGGACACTGCGCGGCCGGGCTTCGGCCCCTGCGCCGCGGCTGCCTGGCCGGCCCCGGACCCGGAGACAGTTCTCGGGCTGCCGTCGGGGATGCCCGCGAGCCACTCGGGGCGATTCGGCGCCGGGCAGCGTCGCCGTCGCGGTACCCTGGCTCTCCGGTTCCGGTTCCGGTCGGCGCTCCGGGCCAGACGCGGCTCCCCCCCGCCGCGCCGCCGAGTACGGAGCCTACTCAGTCCCGACCCCCAACCTCTTCCGCCCCGGATACTCACCTCCCACCCGGTACATGTTGGCCGCCATGGTCGTTCCCGCCGCCGCCTCCGGCCGCACAAAGAGGTCCGGGAGGCTGGCGGAGACAGAGCTCTGCCGGAGGCAAAGCCCCCAGCGCCGGGCGGGCGCTTCGCGGGGTTCTCGATGGGGCCCGCGCAGCCAGCACCTCCGCCACCTCAGCCGTCGCGGCTCATCCCGGCCCGCGCGGTCGCCGCCGCTGCTACCGCCGCACGCCGGGGGACGCCGAGGCCGGCGCCAGTCTGCTCGGCTTCTTCCGGAACGAGCTCGGTTCCTGTAGGACCGCGGGAAGGTTCCGGCTCTCCACACCCTAGCGGAGCCGCACCACACGTCGTGCGCTGCCCGGCAGGGGGAAAGCCTGCCCTGCCGGAGTCCCGGCTCGCCTCCTTCCGGAACACCTTCGGCTGATCCGGAGAACAAGGCCCGGCGCTCGGCTCAGGTCGGAGAGCAAGACCCCGCAGATCGGCCACTTCCGGAAGAAGTTCGGCTTCTTTCGATCAGCCGCGGCCGCGCGCTCGGCTATTTCCGTCGTACCTCGGCCACTCCCCCGAGGGCGGGAGTAGGGCAGGATTTAACTCTGCGCTCAGGCGTCCCGGCAGCTGCGACTGTGACTGAGACCGCGCGCTCCTCGGGATTATTTGCAAGCAGCTTTGCCTGTTATTTGCATCTTTGGTCTGTGCTCTGCTCATCATTTCCGCCCTCCACTTTCTTCCTTCATCCTCACCCACAGGTCCCTGAGGCTCCCGCCTTGCCCTACAAAAGCATTGGGAGGCGACTTTGTTTTCTTTTTATTGCCCCTCAGCAGGCAACGGGAGTCAGAGCCCAGGTGGGGGCTGCCTGGCTCAACCAGCGGGCCTGTACAGTGTGTGCAAGGGAACGATTCACAACCGCCCCCTCCAGAGAAATGCGCGATCGGGAATGTATCGAAGTCAGCTCAGGCGAGGTTTGCCCTTGATTCTGGGGGTTTCGGGCAGGGTGTGGCCACACTGCAGGGCCAGCCGATCCTGTCCAGCGGCGGATCACACATCTAGGGAGGAGGCTGGGGACAGGGATGGAGTTCGAGAGGGCGTGACGGGAGCCGGCACTTGGCTCCCAGCACTCAGCACCCGCCACTGGAAGATGCTGGCATCCTTGCCGCCTAGCGAGACGAGGTATGAGTCGTCGTGCGTGAACCGGACGCTGGTCACGTGGCTGCCATGGCCCCCGTACATGCGACTGGGCGCCTGGGCCAGACAGAAAGTCTCGTTAGGATGTCTGCAAAGCCTTGAGACCTGCCCGCCCAGTAGCAACAATCCACAGCCCCCAGTGGCCTCACCTTGGCACGAGCACAGGGGTACTGGAAGAGATGAACTTTGCAGAAGTCATCAGCTACGGCCACCACGCGCTCATTGTGGGAGCGGCACAGGGAGTTGATGTCGGTCCCATCGGAGCCATCTGGCCACACACCTAACACAGCAGGTGGCCTCAGCCAGACCGCCTGCCTGCCAGCCCAGACCCAGAGGTGCACTGGCTCTCAGGCAGCCATGGAACACCACTGGCCACGTTCCAGGCAGTCCTTAGTACCAAGGGCCAGAGAGGCTTCCTGGGCTGGATCTGCAGATTTGATGCCCACCCCACAGACACATGCGTAGCATCCTGAGCCTGGACTTCCCAACTCCCAGGGAGGTCTGAGTCCCTGTATCGCTGCTCACCATAGACATGGAAGCCCAGGACACAAGTGTAGGTAGCCCATTCCCGGTCTCGGCTCTCATAGCGATTCCTTAGTTGCTTGCAGCCTCCAGCCACGTCCCCTAGGCAAAGGATGCCCCACTCAACTCAGGTCTCACTCGCCTCAGTTGAAATTGTGACCTCATCACAGGTAGCCCCCCCCACACACACACACACCACTATGAAACTCCCCTGTGTGTTTATTGGTTTTGTTTGTTTTTCGGAGGTAGGGTCTCACTCTAGCCCAGGCTGACCTGGAATTCACTCTGTAGTCCCAGACTGGCCTTGGACGCACAGCCAGATCCTCCTACCTCAGCCTTGCAAGTGCTGGGATTAAAGGCGTGCACCACCACGCCTGGCCAGGTTTTGTTTGTTTGTTTGTTTGTTTTTACAATATTTTATTTATGTAATTATTTATGAGAGAAATGGAGAGAGAATAGGCGGGCCAGAGCCTCTAAACACTGCCAATGAACTCCAGACACGTGGGTTCTGGGAAATTGAACCTGGGTCCTTAAGCTTTGCTGACAAGTGCCTTAACTGCTAACCCTATTTTGTTGTTGTTGTTGTTTTTTTTTGGGGGGGGGGGGTGTTCCAAGTAGCTCTAACCCTGGTTGACCTGGAATTTACTATGTAATCTGAAACTGGCCTTGAACTCACAGCAATCCTCCTACCTCTTCCTTCTGTGGGCTAGGATTAAAGGCATGTGCCGCTATGTTCAGCTTAATTATTGTTTTTGTTTTGAGACATGGTCTAGCCTAGACTGGCCTGGACTTCTCTATCTTCCTGCCTTAGCCACTTAATGAAATTCTACAGTTCCTCATCAGTTCTTCATCTGTAAAGTCAGCCCCTCCATACCTAATCCCAGAAACTACCAAAACAATCTTGTCTTGATGTACCTTCCAACTTCCTCAAGTCTTTGTGGGAAGAGGATATGGTATAAAACTGTTTTCCAACCAAAGTGTTTCCTATTTTTGTGTTATTCCACCTCCATTTTCTCCCCATCTCCACCACCATATCTGATTATCAGCCCTTCTGCTTGCATTTCCACTAGTATTCATCCCCGCCGGACTAGATGCCTCCCTCAGCACCCAGTGGGGAGGCCCACAGCTATAATGCTGGCACTCAGGAGGCCAAGACAGAAGGATCATAAATTCAAAAACACACTGGGCTACATAACAATATTCAGGCCAACCTGAACTACTTGGTAGTAAGACCTTGTTCCAACTTCCAACCCCTCACACCCACAAATGAAAAAAAAGAAAGAGAAAAAGACCCATTTCAATTCTCTCCTCATGTCCTCACCACCACTCACAGTAAAGAATCTCATAGTCTCCAGAATTGGACATGATGAAGTTCCCATCCTTGGACCAGTCAAGGTGAGTGATGAAGCTGGAGTGACCCTGGGAACAAGGACCAAGAACTTAACAATATAAAGACCATGCCCCATCCTCAGCCTCTTACTCCACCAGGTCCCTGTGAGTATACCTGCAATCAAGGTGACCTGCCCTCCACCCAGTCCTCACCATACATCGGCCAAAGCGGCTGGACTTGGCACCATCACTAGAAACACTATAGATGTAGATCACGTTGTCATGGGAACCAATGGCCAGGTACAGCCCATCTGCAAAGAGAGTTACTCAGAGAGAGAAGGCCCAGAAAAGGATCTGTGTACAGGGTGGGAGTGGTGCCCACCTGGGCTATACCGGACAACTGAGAGTTGTTCATTGCCATCGGTGACATCAGACACAATCTCTCTGGTTTCTGTGTCCAAAACCAACCACCTGGAGGGAGGGAGAGAATCAAAAAGGTAGAATATGAGGTGACCTTCAGGGAGGCTATGGGCAGAGGGTGAGGAGGGAGTGAGTCAGAACCTCAGAAAGACTGTGATGTTGAAGAGAGGCCAGCGCTGCTTCCTTAGGCTGGCAAGAAGCAGCTAAGGGCAGATAAAAGTTGAAGGGGTCTGAGGCCTCCTGGAAAATACGTCAGAAACTACAGTCCTTCCACGAGGGCCTTGGAGATCTGGTAAGCCTGTTGCCTCCCTGCTGTTTTGTGCCCAGTCCCACTGCCTCCCCATCCTAGGCTGCCACCCTTTCTGCTCCTAGGCTCAGAGGGAGTTGCTGGGGAGGGTGTAGGGACAATCACCCCAGCAGGGGAGGAGAGGCCTGGACTACACAAAGAAGCACCAAGCATGGAAAGGCACAGTTGGAATGCTAAGCAGCTTTGATCACCTCTCGTCCATTTCCCCATTACCAGGAACCCTTCCCAGACCTCCTTGCTTTCCTTCAGAGGACTACTGGTGCTCTCTTACCTCCCTGTGTTCAGTCCCACAGCCACAACGGCCCCACTGGGGTGGAAGTCAGCACAAAGACCTGTCTCCTGGAGAGAGAAAAGGGGAATCACCAAGATGCCTTTTGCCGGGCATGGTGGTGCATACCTTTAACCCCAGCACTCATGAAGAAGAAGTAGGAGGATCCACTGTGAGTTTGAGGCCAGCCTGAGACTACAGAGTAAGTAAGGGCTAGAGTGAATGAGACCCTACCTTGGAGAAAAAAAAAAAAGACCCCTTCTAGTGGGAAAACTAAGATGGCCACCTCATTGTCTTGACAATGTCAAAGGCTCCTCCAAAGGAGACAAGGGAGGGGACAGGAGTCTCAAAGGGAGGCAGGGTCACTGGAGCCTAGTGAGGGAAAGACACTGAAATCACCTAATCACCAGAAGGGAGGTCCCTAGCTGTGCTACAAATAAACATTTAGCTGCTGGGCCAACACCAGATCAGAAGCAAGGGCATCATTCTTACCAGTACAGAATTCCTATCTGGACAGCCAGAACAGTCACGTCAGTATAACTGGCAATGCCAGGTGAAGAAGGAAATGTTAGGGAGCCATGGTAGGTATGGCATGGGGACCAGGACCACCTGGATAGCTACCTTTAGGTCAATGCTCCAGGCCAGTGCATGGCCCTCCCCATCCCATAAGCAGAGCTGCCGGTCATGGCCACAGGTGAGGAAGCGGTTCTGGAAGGGATGTGTGCAGAGTCCCCAGAGCTCATCTGTATGGCCCTACAAAAGAACATACCTGTCATCACTGCCTCTACCCAGCACCTCTTCCCTACCTCTTCCTCCCAGCATTTGGTCTCCCAACCTGGATTACAGGGGAGAAGCCCTGGGCCAGATCTCCCCTCAACAATGCATTCTTTGTGGTTCCCACCAGAAGCTCAGAGCCCAGGCCTTCAGCAATGGCCCTCACTGCTCCAAAGTGTTCTGGAATCTACAGGGTGGGAAACATAATGTCAGGGCCCACTGCCCATTCCTTTCCTCTCCCTCCCTTGACCCTAGTCCAGTTCTCACCTCAGCCTCCTGGAGAGCCACCAACCCAGGCCCCCACTGTACTAGCCGTCTGTCCCGCCCACCACCGCTCAATACTGTCCCGTCCCGCCGGAGACACAGGGCGAAGATGGAACCTTCATGAGCATGGGCCTGGGCTGTAATCACGTAGGTCTCTGTTGGTAAAGCCCCAGGTAGGTTATGCTCTTAGAGTGCAGGGAAGAACAGAAAGGGAAGCCTAGGCCATGACAATAGGACAATAACTCCAACTACTGAAAACCTGCAGAATACTATCTCTGAGCCTTGTGACTGACAATACAGCTTAGAGAAGCATGTTCCCACCAGCCAGACAACCAGTAGCAAAACTGAGCTATGAACCCAGATCTGACAGACCCAAAGTCCAGCTTTCTCTCCTTTGCCCCTCAACCCTTCTACCAGTCCCCCGGAGAACTACAAACTCTCAAGGTAAAAGACAAGAAGCCCTCTCCCCGTTCCCTCAGGTAGACCAAGTGCTAGACCTAACCACGTACCTTTGGCCCCGCCCCTGCCTGGAGTCTTGGAATCAGAGATGCTGCGGCCCCAGGTGAGAATGTTGCCCTCTGAGTCTCCAGTGAGAATGTCTCCAACAGGAAGGAACACAAAGCAAGGGATAAACTTGGGTTTTTTGTATTTCTGGGGTGGGGGAGGAGGACAAGGGGGCAAAAGGCAAAGAGAAGGCAAAGATTAGATGTCATAAAATGGAGGGAAGGGATTGGGGAGCATTTGGCTATAATACTCAGACCAATCCTTCTTACACATTCTGCCCTCCCCACCACCTTTCACTTATCCACACCTCACCCCAAAAACACCCTGTTTCCGGGCGAGGGTCCCATTCCCAGGAACCCCTGCTCCACCACTCCAGTTCCAGAAGTGAACGTGAGATTTCCCACTGGTGACAATACAGCTGCTGTCACGAGGGCTGAAGCCAACTGCCAGAACTGAGTCATTTGTACTCTGGAGGAAGGAAGACACTTGATTTAGCCACCTTAAGCCCTCAGCACCATCGTTTTCCTAGACTGTTTTAATATTCTGTGAGTGTGTGTGTGATCGGGTACTGTGTAACACAGGTTGGCTTTGAACTCTAAGTACTTAATTAGCCAAGGATGATCTTAACCTCCAGATCCTAAGCCAAGTGTGGTGGCTCCTGTCTTGAACCCCAGCTCTAAGGAAGCTGAGGAAGGTGAATAACCATGAGTTCAAGGCCAGCCTAGGCTACAGTGAATTCCAGGTCACTCTGGGTGACAGTGAAACTACCTCAAAAAATCAAAATGGGCCAGGCGTGGCAGCACACGCCTTTATTCTCAGCTCTCAGGAGGCAGAGGTAGGAGGATCGCCATGAGTTTGAGGCCACCATGAGACTACATAGTTAATTCCAGGTCAGTCTGGACCAGAGTGACACCCTACCTTGAAAAATCAAAATAAATTAAGTCAAGAATTGGTTGTGTGGGCTGGAGAGATAGCTTAGCAGTTAAGTGCTTGCCTGTGAAGCCTAAGGACCCTGGCTCAAGGCTCAATTCCGCAGGACCCACATTAGACAGATACACAAGAGGGTGCAGGCATCTGGAGTTCATTTGCAGTAGCTGGAGGCCCTGGCGCGCCCATTCTCTCTCGCGCGCACTCTCTCTCTGTGTCATTCTCAAATAAATAAATAAATAAAATACTTAAAAAAAAAAAAAAAAAAGAACTGGTTGTAGAGCCAGGTGTGGTGATACATGCCATTAATTCTAGCCCTCAGGAAGATTGCCATGAGTTTGAGGCCAGCCTAGGTTAGAGGGAACCTTGCCTCCAAAAAACAACAAAAACGAAAGAGTTGGCTGTGGTGGCACATGTTTGTAATCCCAGTGTTCAGAAGGCTAAGGCAGGAGACTCCTGGAATTTCAAGGGTAATCTTGGATATATAGGGAGTTCCAGGCCAGGCTGGTCTACAGACAAGGCTGGCCTTGTCTTAGAAAACAGAAGGGAAAGAAAAAAAGTCAGGCATGGTTGTGCAGGCCTGTAAACTTAGCACTTGAGAGATGGAGACAGATTTGTTTGTTGAGTTTTTTTTTTAATTTATTTATTTATTTATTTGAGAGCGACAGATACAGAGAGAAAGACAGATAGAGGGAGAGAGAGAATGGGCGCGCCAGGGCCTCCAGCCACTGCACACGAACTCCAGACATGTGCGCCCCCTTGTGCATCTGGCTAACGTGGGACCTGGGGAACCAAGCCTCGAACCGGGATCCTTAGGCTTCACAGGCAAGCGCTTAACCGCTAAGCCATCTCTCCAGCCCAAGTTTTTTTTTTTAATTTATTTTTATTTATTGAGAGAGGCAGAGAGAGACAGAAGAGAGAACGGGTGTGCCACAGCCTCCAACTGCTGTAAATGAACTCCAGATGCATGTGCCACCTTCTGCATCTGGTTTACATGGGTACTGAGTGCTGAGATTAAAGGCATGCATCACCACACCCGGCTCCAGCTTATTATTGTTGTTGTTATTTTGCAGCCCTAGGGCTGCCTTTAACTGCTCAGCCTTCTTCCCAGGCCATGAACCCAGGGCCTTGTACATGCTAGGTAAGCACTCTACCATGGAGCTATATCTTTAGCCTTCTTGTTACTCTGTGAGACAGTGTGTTGTTGTTTTGGTTTTTCAAACTACGGTCTCACCCTGGCCCAGGCTGGCCTGCACCACCACACCTGGCTGAGACAGTTGCCTAGGCCGGTAAGCTCACTCAATAGCCCAGGCTAGCCTTGAATTTCCTATCATCCTGCATCAGACTTTGAAGTAGCTGGGGTATAAAGGCTTGTGTGTCACTAGACCTGGGTCTCCTTGATTCTTCAATTTTCATCCCAATAGCTGGCCTACAGAAGCCCTAGGAAAACCTTTCAGTCATGGCTCTAGTCCCAGGCTTGGGGACTATAGTTCAATAGTAGAATACTTGCTTAGGTTTTGTTGTTGTTTTTGTTTTTGTTTGGTTGGTTGTTTTGTTTTTTGAGGTAGGGTCTCACTCTGGTCCAGGCTGATCTGGAATTCAGGGTGGCCTAGAACTCATGGTGATCCTCCTACCTCTGCCTCCCGAGTGCTGGGATTAAAGGCGTGTACTACCACGCCCAGCTCAAGCCCTCAATTTTGACCTCAACACTGTGAGAAAAACAAACAAAACAGCCGAACTTGGTGGTGCAGTGAATTCCAGGCCAGCCTGAGCCAGAGTGAGACCTTTACTTCAACAAAAAAAGCAAAAACAGCACGTCGGGCGCACACCTTTAATCCCAGCACTCAGGAGGCAGAGGTAGGAGGATCGCTGTGAGTTCACAACCACCCTAAGACTACATGGTGAATTCCAGGTCAGCCTGGTCTAGAGTGAGACCCTACCTCAAAAAAAAAAAAAAAAAAAAACAGCTGGAGAGATGGCTTAGTGGTTAAAGGTGCTTGCTTGCCTGGATTTAATTCCTTAGTACCCACATAAAGCCAGATCCAAAGTGGCTCATACAACTGACATTGGTTTGAAACAGCAGGAAACCCTGGGTGTAACACACACAAGTAAATAAATAAGCATTACAAAAATAATCCCGTAAATCCCCATGTCACAGATGAAGAAACCAAGGCAGAGAGGATCAGAGCTTTGTCCCAGGTGACGCATCCAGAAAGGAGATAAATATACTGGTAGGTCTGGAGGTCTCTGGATTCCACCATTCTCACCCCACCCCAAGTTCAAATACCTGCCAGGCTACCTCATCTCACCTTGATCTCAGCCAGTTTCGTTCCCCGGCCACAGTCCCACACGGACAGCATGTGTTCATTGGAATCATCCACCACACACAGAAAAGCACCCTGATCCTGAGGATAGGAGCACAGCAGAAGAGAAGTGAGTATGGGAATCCACAGGCTAGTCACTAAGACAGGACAGAAGTTGACATGTGTCCCTTTCTCTGGAGAACTAACTAGGTGAGGCTTAGGATGCCAGAACTTCTGAGATTTCCTAGTAAAACAAAAGTGTGGGGTCCTAGGCAAGAATAGGGGTCTAGGGCTGGAGGGATGATTTAGCAGTTAAGGCACTAGCCTGCAAAGCTAAATGACCCAGGTTTGATTCCCCAGAACCCACATAAGCAGATGCACTAGGTGGTACATGCTCCTGGAGTTCGTTTGCAGTGGCTAGAGGCCCTAGCATACCCATTCTCTCTCTCTTTCTTTCTCAAATATAAGTGGAAATAAAAATAATTAAAAGAATAAGAGTCTAGCTAAGTATGATGGTGTACTCCTGTAACCCCAACACTGGAGAGGTAGAAGCAGGAGGATCAGGAGTTCAAGGTCCTCCTTAGCTACATAATGAGTTAGAGACAGGCCTCAGCCTCAGTGGGAGATCCTATCTTAAAAAGCAAGACAAAGATCAGGCATAGTGGTGCACGCCTTTAATCCTGGCACTCAGGAGGCAGAGTTAGGAGGATCGCCATGAGTTCAAGGCCACACTGAGACTTCATGGTGAATTCCAGGTCAGTTTGAGCTAGACAGACCCCACCTTGAAAATCAAAAGAGTATAAAGGCTTTGGACCCAGCTCACCACTGCTGAAAATGCCAGGGCCCCCACACCACGTTCAAAGGCCCCCAGTCCAATTTCCTGCAGTTTTAAGAGTGTCTCTGAGTCCCAAATGTGAACCACAGGCTGCAGGGGCTGGAAGAGGAGAAGAAGTTAGGACTGTAAAGGAAAACTGGGCTAGAATTTCATCCTGTCTGCCTGATGTTTGACTTTGACCATACCTTTCCATCCTTGTCCACTCCAGCCGTCTGTCCTGAGGCTACACGGACACCATCAGGGTGAACAGCAAGGCTAAGTGGGGGAGGAGATACTCTACAGGAGGGAGTCTCTCTCAAGACCACCCAAGAAAGTCTTTTTTGCTCTCCCACACCCAGCCAAACCAAAGCCCACCTGTCCCAGATCCCTCACCATCGAACGCAGTCTGTGTGCCCCCGGTAATGTCTCTGGCCGCCACCACCAGGACCCCCTGGGCCTCCCCCAGGCCGGTATAACACCACCACACAGGCGATGAAGTAGACCACCTCACCAGAGCGCAGTACAAACAGATTAGAGCGAGAGTCACGACCCCTGTACCCATAACTGAAGTGAGGATGGTGGTCAAGGAAAGGGTCAGATCAAGTTTAGGAGAAAGGGGAAGGGTAGAAACAACAGCTAGCTGGCAGTGCCATAGTCAAAAGGATGGTGCAAGATGGTTCACAGGGCTCCCTCCAGGAGGAAACTGTAAAGAAGGAACAGGGAGGGGCTGGGAAGATGGTACAGCAAAGCCTGCCAACCTGGGTGCCATTCCCAAGCCACCCATGTAAGCCAGACACAAGAATCTAGTGTGCTTTGTGGCAACAAGAGTCCCTGTTGCACCCATACACATGTGCAATACTTTTTAAAAAGGAAGGTGGGTGGTCCCACAGTGGGAAGGGTGGTTTCTATGGGAATGGAGGGGGCAGGATACACCCAGTCAAGGCTGAGGGTCTCCGGGGGTGGACCGCTGGGCAGCTCCTCAAGGCTGCGGATGCCAGATGGAATGTACATGGTAATAGGGCGACCACGAAGGAACATCTTCACTGAGATGCCTTCTACAGAGAAAAGGAGAGGAGTCAGCTCCCCTTCCAAAACAGTAAGAGCAGAACACACCATACATCATAGGTCCCCCAAAATAGCTCCTATAGTCCAAACCCTAATTCCATCATCAACCAAGCTCATCCCTCTGCCCCTCTGTACATACCCAAGTTATAATTGCTCCTCCGAGATCCAGGACCCCCAGGGCTGGAGAGGGGGTCTTTGCCTCCACGGCTATTTGGAAGAGATAAGTACTAGGGTCAGGTCCCAAGATCTAAGGAAGGAGGGGCAAGACAGATAGAAGGTTCCACCCAAAACAAGTGATCCCTGCTGATGTGAGGTTTCTATCAAGAATTTCAGGGCCCCAAAGAGATGAAGACTTTTAGTCTCACTTAAGATGACCCCAGAGCCAAGGAAATAAAAAAGAAAGGGAAGGGGAAGAAAAGGAAAGTAAAAGAGAAAAGTCAGGTATGGTGGTACATGCCTTTAATCCCAGCACTCGGGAGGCAGAGGTAGGAGGATCACCATGAGTTTAAGGCCACCCTGAGACTACATAGTGAATTCCAGGTAAGCCTGAGCTAGAGTGAGACCCTACCTCGAAAAAACAAAAAAAAGAAAGAAAGAAAGAAAAGAAAGAGGGTTGAAGAGATAGCTTAGAGACTTAGAGGATAAAGCACTTGCCTGCAAAGCCAAAGGACCCAGGTTCAATTCCCCAGGACCCACGTAAGCAAGATACATATGGTACATGCATCTGGAGCTCGTTTGCAGTAGCTGAATTCCCTAGCATGCCCATTATCTCTCCCTCCCTCCTTCTCTCTATCTTTCTAATAAATAAAATATTTTTTTAAAAAACCTAAGGACCAAAGGAGACATAAAGGGAAGAGGAAGAGGCTGGAGAGATGGCTTAATAGCTAAGGCGTTTGCCTGAAAAGCCAAAGGATCCCGGTTCGAGTCTCCATGACCCATATAAGCCAGATGCACAAGGTGGCACATGCATATGGAGTTCATTTGCAGTGGTGGAGGCCCTGGTGCACCCACTCTGGATCTCTCTATCTCTCTGCCTCTTTCTCCTTCTCAAATAAATAAACAAATAAAATATTAAAAAAAAAAAAGGGAAGAGGAAGGAAGGGAGGAGGATACTTAATAGGTTGATATTGTATATATGTAAGTACAATGATTGTAATGGGGAAGTAATATGATGGAGAATGGAATTTCAAAGAGGAGAGTGTGGGGGTGGGGAGGGAGGGAATTACCATGGGATATTTTTTTATAATCATGAAAAATGTTAATAAAAATTTAAAAATTAAAAAAACAAAACCTAAGGACCCAGGTTCAAATCCCCAGTACCCACATAAGCCAGATACAGAAGGTGGTGCATGCATCTGGAGAGAGAGAGAGAGAGAGAGAGAGAGTGTGTGTGTATGTGTGTTTTGTTTTCAAGGTAGTATTTCACTCTAATCAAGGCTGACCTGTATTTCACTATGTCTTCTCAGGGTGGCCTTGAACTCATGGCAATCCTCCTACCTCTGCCTCCAAGTGCTGGGATTAAAGGAGTGTGCCACCACCATGGCCAGCTGCACACTGTGAATTTGAGGCCAGCCTAGGCTACAGTGTGAGTTCTAAGTCAGCTTGAGCTAGTGAGACCCTGGCTCAAAAAAAAAAAAAAAAAAAAATCTCCCAGATTTGTACCCATAGATAACAGAAGTTTGCTCTAAAAGAAAATTTGTGCAGAGCCTGGCGTGGTGGCTCACGCCTTTAATCCCAGCACTCAGGAGGCAGAGGTAGTTGGATCACCGTGAGTTCAAGGCCACCCTGAGAAGACATGGTGAATTCCAGTTCAGCCTGGGCTAGAGTGAGACCCTACCTTGAAAAACCAAAAAAGAAAAAAAAATAGAGAGAGAGAATTTGTGCAGGAATTTTTAAACTGGACATGGTGGCTCACTCTATTAGTCCCAGAACTGGGGAGGCAGAGGAGGATTGCTGTGAGTTGAAGGCCACCCTGGAGCTACAGCGTGTGTTCCAGATCAGTCTGGGTAGAGTGAGACCCTACCTCAGAAAAAAAAAAAAAGAAAAGAAAGGAATGAAGAAAGAAAAAGAGAGAAAACATGCGACAGATGGCTGGGATACAGTGCTTGTTCCTCAAATAAGAGGACCTGAGCTCAGATACCTCGCACCCACATAAATGCCAGGCATTGTGGCACATGCCTTTAATCCCACTGCTGGAGACAGGCTTCCGGCTAGACAGTCTAGACAAAATAGTAAGCTCTAGGTTCAGCAAGAAACCCTGTCTCAATAAAAAAGATGGATGGGGCTGGAGAGATGGCTTAGCAGTTAAGTGTTTGCCTGTGATCTCGGTTCGAGGCTCGTTTCATTAGCCAGATGCACAAGGAAGCGCACACATCTGGAGTTTGTTTGCAGTGGCTGGAGAACCTGGTGTGCCCATTCTCTCTATTTCTCTCTATCTGCTTCTTTCCCTGTCTGTTGCTGTCAAATAATTAAAAAAAAAAAAAAAAGATCGATGATTGAAGAAGACAATACTAACTGACCTCCAGAGGCACATAGACATAGTGCACATACACACGTGAGCATGCATACACACGTGCAAAAAAGAAACACTCACTCCATGGCCCAGGCTAATCTTATCCTTTGAGTGCTGGGACTAAAATCCACCATATATAGTTTTAATTTTTATTTTATTTTATTTTATTTTATTTTATTTTAGTTTAGTTTAGTTTAGTTTTAGTTTTAGTTTTCTGAGATAAGGTTTTGCTCTAGCCCAGGCTGACCTGGAATTCACTGTGTAGTCTCAGGGTGGCCTTGAACTCACAGCAATCCTCCTGCCTCAGCCTCCCAAGGGCTGGGATTAAAGGAGTGCACCACCACACCCAACTTTCTCTCTCTCTCTCTCTCTCAAATAAATAAAATAGGATAAAATTAAAAAGAAAAAAATCAAGGTAATATAAATTAAAGCCAGGTGTAGTTTCATGCCTTTAATCCCAGCGCTTGGGAGGCCAGTGTTAGGAGGATAACTGTGAGTTCAAGATCACCCTGAGACCACACAGTGAATTCCAGATCAGCCTGGGCTAAAGCAAAACCCTACCTTAGAAAACTAAAAATAGAATAAAAAATTAAAGTTATATATGGTGGCTTTTAGTCCCAGCACTCAAAGTCTGAGATTAGCCTGGGCCACAGAGTGAGTTTCAGGTCAGCTTGGGCTAGAATGAGATGCTGCTGAGGGGTTGGGGGGGGGATTAGAAGACAGGGCCACAAAGTTCATAAGAGGTGGCACAAGTGCCTGACCTTCCTCCAGACTTCAATCAACCTTTCCTTTCCCCATTTGTAAAATGGGGCCAAAGTGAATCCAAAATGTACACTAACCCTATCTTTCAAGAACCCAGGAGGTATGCCAGACCTTATTTCTCAAGAGGAAAGTGACAAGTGAATTCCAACATCACTGTCATTGATTGATAAATTGATACTACCTCTTCAGAGAATAGAGGCTAAGAAAGGATACAGTTACAATGGACATTCTAGTACACACCTGGATGCAACTATGTCTCACCACTAGAATGTCCCCTTACTCTCTAGGAGTAAGTAGATGAGGAGATGGGAGAGGAAACTGAAGCTCAGAGAATAGTCAAGCACGAAAATGACAGGTAGCTGACTACTGTAATCCCAGCACCTGGAGGCTGGGCAGGTCTGCCATGAGTTTGAGGCCAGTTTAGGCTACAAGGTGAGATCATGCCAGAAAAAAGGAAGGAGCTGTAGAAATGGCTCAGCAGTTAAGGGGCTTGGTTGCAAAGCCTAACAGCCCAGGGTTCTATTCCCCAGCAACCAAGTAAAGTGAGATGTCCAAAGTGGCACATGTATCTGAGGCCCTGGTGTACCCATTCTCCCTCTCTTCCCCTTATAGATAAATAAAATATTTTATATATTTTTGGGCTGGAGAGATGGTTTATAAGTTAAAAGTGTTTGCCTGTGAAGCCAAAGGACCCAGGTACAATTCCCCAAGACCCACAAAAGCCAGATGCACAAGGTGGCGCATGTGACTGGAGTTCATTTACAGTGCTGAGGGCCCTGGTGCGCCCATATTCTCCCTCTCTGTGTGTTTCCGTTACTCTCCCAAATAAATAAAAAAATAAAATTTAAAAAATATGCCGGAGCCAGGTGTGGTGGCATACGCCTTTATTCCCAGCACTCGGGACAGAGGTAGGAGGATCACTCAAGGCCAACCTGAGACTACATAGTGAATTCTAGGTCAGCCTGGGCTAGAGTGAGACCCTACCTTAAAAAAAAATGTGGTGTGGTGGTGCACACCTTGGGAGGCAGAGGTAGAAGGATCATTATGAGTTCAAGGCCATCCTTAGACTACATAGTGAATTTCAGGTCAGCCTGGACTAGAGTGAAACCCTACCTCAAAAAACTAAAAAATAAAATAAATAATATTTCATATTTTTATATTTTATTTATTTCAGAGAGAGAGAGAAGCAGATAGAGAATGGGCACACCAAGGCCTTTAGCCACTGCAAACTCCAGATGCATGCACCATCTTGTGCATCTGGTTTACGTGGGTACTGGGAATCGATCCTTGGTCCTTTGTCTTTGCCGGCAAGCACCTTAACAACTAAGCCATCTCTCCAGCCCAAATAAAATATTTTAAAAAGGAAAATAATGCAATCATAGCATGAGACCTACCCATCCCCCCCAAAAAAAATATGTTATGGGGACTGAATGAGATGGAGGAGGTAAGAGTTTAGCACAGTGCCCAATACTACAGGTACCCCATGGAGTGCTTGTTCCTTTCTTCCTGTTATGTACCCCACTGACCCAAGGAAGTGAGGTGAAGGATGGAGAGGAACGTCAAGAAGCTAAGCCTGGGACAGGGCGAGTTGAGGGAGAGCCTCACCCACCTCTCTGTGCTCCCTGACCGCAATAACAGGTTAGCCGAGGAAGCTGCCTTCCTGGAGAGTTTCTGCCTGGGCCTCTCAGAGGGAGATGAAGAGGAAGAATTTCTACGTGACCTGTTGGGGGCAGAGTGAGCAGGTGAAAGTCATACCTTCTAGGCCCTAGCCCTGCTTCCCAGTCCTACCTCTCATCCCAAGACACCTACGCGTCAGCACGCTGAAGGGGCTGCACAGGTCTGAGGATTCCAGGGGGCCCAGGGGAGCCGGCCCCACTGCTGCTGCTGCCTCCTCCTTCAGACTGGATCCCACTAGGATCTTCATTGCCCCCCTGAGGAGCCGGTGGCCCATTGCTCAGGCCAGCGGGTACAGGGCATGGTTCCATCTCCACCTCTGTCTCCGTCTGGGTGCCTCGGCTCACCAAGGAAGGGCTGCATGTAGGTGGCAGTCCTGGGGGGGCTACAGGGCTGCTGGGGAAGACACTGAATCAACCTGATGGCCAGAGTTCCCAAAAAGGAAGTGAGGGGATGGGCTGGCAAGCGTACCTGACCCTGGTAGGAGCTGGTGTGCCAGAGTCCGGCAGGGAGGCAGAGGGACCATGCAGTCGCAGCAGACGAAGGGCTTCTGCCAGGGCTGCCTTTACCAGCTCCATCTCTTCCTCCTGCACCCGGAGTCTCTGACTTAGGGACTGCAGGGCCTCCTGAGCAGGGCCCTCACCTGGAGAAGGGGCCAGAAGCACCTTACAATTGTCCACAGGACGGCTCCTCTCGAGCAGCCCCAGGCTTGGAGGTTTATCCAGGCGGGGGTTGGGGGTGGTAGAGGATCTAAGGCCGCCTTCTGGCAGGGCAGGCAGGGATCCTGGCAAAGCTCCCTTTCTGCTGCTGTCTCAGCCTCCGCAAAGACAGGGAGTACCATGGAGAGAATATGAAGTGCTGCGGAGGACCGTGGAAGGCACACTGCGAGAGCACAGTAGTGCGAGGGACGGTCGCCCTCCCACCCCGACAGCTAGCTCAGATTTCCACCAAAATCAGTTACTGGGCCCCAAACACCAGGAGAGGCGGGGACAGGACAGTAAAAAAAATAAAAAATAAATAAAAACCGAGGAACCAGACAGAGTACAAGGAAGGAAGGAAATCCAGTGACAGGAGAGGTTATCAGGTGTGAGCAGTTTCGGGTGCACGTCCCAAGGTAAGCATGGGGGTCAGAAGTAAGAACATCCCGAGTTCCAAGAGGAGAGGCCCAGCGTCGCATGGAGGGAGAGAAACCTCGAGGGACACAGAGTTAACACAGGGTACAGTGACGTTAAGGAAGTCCGAGGTGACAGTAGGAGGTCTCGAGTTTCTGGTCGTGGGCAACTGGGAGCACTGCGGAGGATGCTCGGCGCGAAGGCGCACGCGGGCACGCCGCCGGACGGCCGCCCGGCACTGGCAGCGCCCGACGGGCCGGCGCTCCGGGAAGGGGCACGCCGCCCGCCCCGCCTCGTACTCACCGGGCCCCGCGGCCCCGTCCATCCGGCCCCCGCGTTGCTCCGAGCGGCGACGGCGGAGGCGCCTAAGCCGCGGGGGCCATGGCTCGAGACAGGGGAAGGGGAAGCACCCCGGGGCGCGCGCGAAGGGGCGCCCGGCCGCCCCCCGGGGGCGCTGTCGAGCGCGGGGAAAGGGCCTGGAGGGGACACTGTGGGGCTGGGGCCGCAGCCTGTGGGGCCCGCCGGGGCCTCGGATTCTCCCGGGGCCTCTCAGGGCTCCCAGGACTAGGGTGGCAGGGCCGTCGCAGTCCCCAGCGCAGCAGCACAAACAGGGGCCGGACGCCGAGCCGCCAGGAAGCGCGGGAGGGGGGCCGGGCTGCCTGGTAACCCCTCCCTGCCCGGGCCTCGCGGCTGGGGCGGGGGCGGGGCCAGCTGCTGACCCCTCACCTCCGCCAGGCCCTTCCTTTCCGGGATCACCCACCCTCACGTTCCCAGGGGATCTGGAAGGCCGCCCCAGAGGTCTGAGTCTCCCAGCTCCCAGCCCAGCGGGACCTGGTGACCAAACCCCCACTTCCGCGAGGGGGCAGGGCGGGGCCTCTCCTAAGCTCAAGGCATCCCGAATTGAGGCTGGCGGAGAGTTATTAGTGGGAGGGTGCCCAGGGTATTGGGGTCAGGATGGCATTAGCCCAGCTGAAGCCGGGCTTGGCTGACTCAGCATCCTGACCCTACCAACCCCCATCCCCGACTGCTCTGCACTCCCTTGGGCAGAGATGGGAGATGGCGCCAATATTGCCCGTGGTCCTGCCCCTCCAACCCCGAATCCGTCTAGCACAGGGGCTCTGGCTTCTCTCTTGGTTGCTGGCACTGGCCGGTGCCCTCACCCTCCTCTGTAGCGGGCATCTCCTGGTTCAGCTGTGGCACCTTGGCACCTTCCTAGCACCCTCCTGCCGATTCCCTGTCCTGCCCCATACTGCCCTGGCAGCGGGCGCGGTGGCTCTGGGCACAGGACTAGGGGGAGCTGGAGCCAGTCGTGCAAGTCTGGATGCAGCTAGATACCCTCCCTGGCGAGGAGTTCTGGGACCACTGCTGGTAGCTGGCACTGCTGTAGGTGGAGGACTCCTGGTCTTTGCCCTGGGGCTAGCCCTGGGTTTGCCTCTGAATCTGTACCAGGGGCTAGAGGAGGGCCTGGGGACTGCTTTGGCTCACTACAAGGACACAGAGGTGCCTGGGCACTGTCATGCTAAACGACTGATGGATGAACTGCAGTTGAAGCACCACTGCTGCGGGCGCCATAGCTACAAAGACTGGTTTGGAGTCCAGTGGGTCAGCAACCGCTACCTGGACCCTAGTGACCCGGACGTGACTGAGTGAGTGATCTACTTTAATTTTCCTCTTCCCTCCAGCTACCTACAAACTCCACCTCTCCTCACCCAGACAGGCTATTACTGTAGTTGAACGGGTATACAGCTCTGCTATTTATCAGCTGTGTGAGCCAATGCCACTCTGGGCCCATTCCTCATTAGTAAACAATTCCATCTCTATCTTTCAGATAACCACCTATCTTAAGAGTTGTGGGAATTAAGCACACATGCTTGGTGCATAGTAATAAGTTTGTTTTGTTTTTTTTTCGAGGTAGGGTCTCATTCTAGCCCAGGCAGACCTGAAAGTCTGTATCCTTAGAGTGGGCTGGAACTCAAGGTGATCCTCCTACCTTGCTGGGATTAAAGGCCTGTGCCAGCACGCCCAGCGGAAGAAGTTTTACTATCATTTTCTCTTAACTCCCCATGGCTCTTCTAGGCCCGTGTGCAGACATCTAACACCCCTGCCCCTCTCCCCTTTCAGCCGAATCCAGAGCAACGTGGAAGGCCTATACCTGATTGATGGAGTGCCCTTCTCCTGCTGCAACCCCCACTCGCCCCGGCCTTGCCTGCAAAGCCGACTCTCAGACCCCTATGCCCACCCCCTTTTTGATCCTCGACAGCCCAATCTAAACCTCTGGGCCCAAGGGTGCCATGAGGTGCTGCTAGATCACCTGCAGGGCTTGTCAAGCACACTGGGCAGCATGCTGGCAGTCACCTTCCTGCTGCAGGTGAGTCAGTAAATTGCGCCTGTCTCCTATCCGGGTCTTCACATCTCACTGACCCACCACTACTCTTTCCCCTGCTTCCCCCACAGGCTTTGGTGCTCCTCGGTCTGCGATATCTGCACACAGCGCTGGAGGGGCTTGGAGGAGTCATAGATGAGGAAGGAGAGACTCAAGGCTATCTCTTTCCTGGTGGGCTGAAAGACATGCTAAAAACATGGCTGCAGGGAGGGGTGGCCCACAAGCCAGCACCTGAGGAGGCTCTACCAGAAGAGGCACCCCCTGAGGAGGAGCTACCTGAGGCCTAGTGGCCTGTAAATAGGGAGGGGTTGGAGAAGGGGAACCAGGAGGGATGGACAAATATGGAAAACTCACAATTCCTTACCAAGGCTCAGGGAGGGAGAGATCCCTGGGATTATCGGGGTTAAGGATAGTCAGAGCTAGACAGATGAGAGCAAATTAGGTGTCCTAGGACCAAGCCTTTGTGGACAGAACCACCAGGGATCAGAGAATGGGACCATAGGCATGTGATAGGAACCCAAAGAACTGGAGACTGCTTCCAGTACAGACTCTACAATAAAGTTTTTGGATGGAAGCCACTGTTTTTTCTTGTTGAGGAGGGGAGGGGCTAAAGGAACTGATACATGTGTGAAGAGAAGCCTGGCCTGTGCAAGACCAGGTGTCCATGTCTCAAGATCAGAGAGCAAGAACACGACGTGCTAGGTCAAGGGAGACGGCGAGCCCCTCCAGGTTGAGATTCTTTATTCTGGAGGTAGGAGTGGGGTCTGCATGCTCAGGTGGGGAGGGTCCAGCCCAGTTCCTCCAGCCCCCCAGTGCATGCCTGGCCCCAATAAGTTACCCAGTTCCTCTGCCACCTTCCCACCTGAGTCCATGTGTCCTGTTCCACCCCAGAGAGGGCTGACCTGGCTCAAAACAAGGGCTGCTTGTCCCCTGCCTGTAGACAGTGCCACATGGTAGACTGGGAGAGGGGAGAAGCACTGGACCACACCCTGTGGCTGGAGGGGCTGCCTCTGGTTCTGAGGGGTCAGATCTTGGAAAACCACATCCTGGGCAGGCCCAGAGCCCAGTCTCACAAGGTCTGTGCCTAAAATAAGGTGTAAATCAGGGTGAGGTCGCCATCACACCTCAATGGCTGGATCAGAGCCCCGGCCCTGCCTTTGAAGTTGCTCCTCCTGCTTCATCTTGGGTTTCTCGGTTCTTGTATGCCACACCAGTACCTATGTAGGAGGGTTTCAGTTAGAGCCAGGTCCAGCCTCCTGGGTGTAGAATAGGTCTTCCCACCCATTCTACATTCATCTGGCTGCAAAATTGATAGGTGGAGGGACATTAATGCCTCTAAAATGGGGCTTTGTTTCCTGAGCCTCAGAAGATGAGTTCATAGGAGTCCCTTCCCTGGCTCCCAGTTGCCCCTTAAGCAGAGAAGAAAAGTTGATCACAGATCTGGAGGGTCCCTCCTGGTTCCAACACCCATTTCTCCCATCACCTGTCCATCCTAAAGCCAGGTTTCTATGTCTGCCTCCATCTCCTTACCTGAGTGCAGTTGGCAGCCCGTGGCTCCAGGTCCTTAGGATCCACAAGATGGCTCAGGAGGCTGCTTTCCAGGTGGCCCCGGGGTGCAGTAGCATCGAATTGGGCATTGGGCTTAGCAAACAGCAAGGGCAGGGCAACAGCAAATCCTGCCATGTCCAAAGGGAAGGGCCTGTTGGGCTCCCATGCTGTGTGGAAACCCACAACCCGGCCATCCTGTACCTGAGGGCCCTCAAATCGCAGGCCACCCACCAGGCCTACGGGCCACACTGAGACACCATGGGTCCAGCGCATCTATCAAGAGATCAGAGAAGAGACAGAGGGGTGGGCCAGAGGAAAGAACCACTTGGTTCATCCTCCCCACAATTCATCCTGCATCCTACAGCAACATTGTTAAGAAGGTAATGAATGGGGCTGCACAAATGGCTTAGTGGTTAAGCACTTGCCACTTAAGCATTAGGGCCTCATGGGCCAGAGACTCACCAGAACCAACATAAAAAGCTGAATGTAGCCGGGCGTGGTGGCACATGCCTTTAATCCCAGCACTTGGGAGGCAGAGGTGGGAGGATTGCCGTGAGTTAGAGGCCACCCTGAGACTACATAGTGAATTCCAGGCCAGCCTGAGCTGGAGTGAGACTCTACCTCAGAAAAAAAAAAGCTGAATGTGGCCCCACATTTCTGTAACCCCAATCCACTGGGGGGGGGGCAAAACCAGAGAATCGCTGGTGCTCAGTGATGGACAGCAGTTTTAAGTTGAGGGTAAGAGCCTACCTCAAAGAAATATGTAGATGAGTGATAAGAGAGACACACTGATGTTTTCCTCTGGCAAGTTTGTGCATGGGGCACACACATATACACACACCACACACACAAAGGTAGAGTATGAAGCTGGTGCCACCTGATCCTTTCTCCAGCACCATCCCAGGGCTTACCTCCTTAAAGAGCTCCCTGCTGTACGTGTTGTCATCATCAGCAAAATACACAACTCCCTGGGTCCCTGGGGGTGGTGGGTCCTTCTCCCCACCAACAGCACCCCCTCTGCCTCGGAGCCAGTCCAGGGCCTTGTTGCGCTGTTCTACACCTCGGGGACGGACCCAGCCTGGCTCACCTTCCCGGAGCCGCTGGGCCTTGGGGGTGAGGACAGCCAGATGTGTGAAAAGGAGACCAGAAGCAGCCAGCAGCCCAGACACCAGTGGGGTGGGGCCCTCAGCATCTTCCACCAGCAGCCAGTGTACCCGGGGCACCAGGCTCAGGGTCTGGGACAGCCGAACCAGCTCTGCCTTCTGCACTAGCCTGCAAGGGAAGACAGGCACTCTTGGTTCACTGCAGCCAGGACAGAAGAAGGAGCTCCTCCTGGGCCATGCCTAGCATCTCCCTGGTTTTTCTAGGCCCAGTGCTTAAACTTCCTTTATTTGTATGTGTGTATGTCACAGAGCTTCAGCAATGCTGGTTAAGTGACATGGAGCTACCAAATTCCCTCCCGTGGTTTTGTTTGTTTGTTTTTGTTGTTGTTCTCCAGGCAGGCTCTCACTCTAGATCAGACTGACCTGGAATTCACTATGTAGTCTCAGGCTGGCCCGGAACTCACGGCGACACTCCTACCTCTGCCTCCAGAGTGCTGGGATTAAAGGTGAGTGCCACTATGCCCGGCTCCCCTGTCTTTTGGGGGTTTTTTTTTGTTTGTTTTTTCAAGGTAGGGTCTCACTCTAGCCCAGGCTGACCTGAAATTCACTATGGAGTCTCAGAGTGGCCTCAAACTCACAGTGATCCTCCTACCTCTGCCTCCCGAGTGCTGGGATTAAAGGCATGCGCCACCACACTTGACACCCCCTGTATTTTTTCTCTTTCTTTCTTTTCCTTTTTTGTTTTTGTTTTTTTGAGGTAGGATCTCTCCTTGGTCCAGGCTGACCTGGAATTAACTATGTAGTCTCAGAGTGGCCTCTAACTCACGATGATCCTCCTACCTCTGCCTCCTGAGTGCTGGGATTAAAGGTGTGAGCCACCATATCCAGCCACTTTTTTCTTTTCTTTTCTTTTCTTTCTTTTTTTTTTTTAATTTGAGACAGAGAATGGGTGCTCCAGGGCCTCTATCCACTGTAGACAAACTGCACACACATGCGCCACCTTGTACATCTGTCTTACATAGGACCTGGAGAATTGAACCTGGGTCCTTAGGCTTCGCAGGTAATCATCTTAACCGCTAAGCCATCTCTCCAGCCCCCCCTATATTATTTAGGAGGTAAACGTATGGGCATGCCAAGACTTCTAGGCACTGTAAACAAATTCCAGATGCGTATGCACTTTGGCTTTATATGGGTACTGGGGAATTGAACCCAGGCCATCAGGTTTTCCAAGTTGTCTTTAACACTCCTTTTTTTTTTTTTTTTTTATTTAGGTTTTTCAAGGTAGGGTCTTGCTCTAGCCCAGGCTGACCTGGAATTCATTATGTAGTCTCACAATGGCCTCAAACTCACAATGATCCTTCTACCTCTGCAACCTGAGTGCTGGGATTAAAGGCATGTGCCACCATGCCTGACCTCATTTTTTTTTTAAATATTTTTGTTTGTTTATTTTTATTTATTTGAGAGCGACAGACAGGAAGAGAGGGCATCAGAGACAGAGAGAGAGAGAATGGGGACACCAGGTCCTCCAGCCACTGTAAATGAACTTCAGACGCATGCGCCCCCATGTGCATCTGGCTAATGTGGGTCCTGGGGAATCGAGCCTTGAACCAGTATCCTTAGGCTTCACAGGCAAGCACTTAACCACTAAGCCATCTCTCCAGTCCTTAAATTTTTTGTGTATGTGTTTTTCTAAATATATTTTATTTAAGACAGAGAGGGAGGGAGAGGAAGAAGCAGATAGAGAATGGGTCATCAGGAACATCAGCCACTGCAAACAAACTCCAGATACATGCAACACCTTGTGCATCTGGCTTATGTGGATACTGGGAAATAAAACCTGGGTCTTTAGTCTTTGCAGGCAAGTACCTTAACCACTAAGCCATCTCTCCAGCTCCCTTTTTTAAAAAATATTTTATTTACTTATGAGAAACAGAATTGGTGCTCCAGGGCCTCTAGCCACTGAAAACAAACTCCAGTCACATGTACCACCTTGTGCTGGGAATCGAACCTTACTTTGCAGGCAAATGCCCTAACCACTGATCCATTCCTCCAGCCCCTCTTTTTCTTTTTCCTTCCTTCCTTTCTTTCTTTCTTTCTTTTTGTTGTTATTTTGTTTGTTTGTTTTTGAGATAGGGTCTCAGTCTAGCCCAAGCTAACCTGGAATTCACTATGTAGTCTCAGGGTGGCCTTGAACTCACAATGATCCTCCTACCTCTACCTCCTGAGTGCTGGGATTAAAGGTATGCACCACCACACCTGGCTCCCTCTTCTTTTATTTATTTTTTTTAATATTGTATTTATTTGAGACAGGGAGAAACAGAGAGAAGAGACAGATAGAGAAAGGAAACATCCAGGCCTCTAATGTACTGCTGCAGATGAACTCCAAATGCATAAGCCACTTTGTGCATCTGATTTTATGTGGGTAATATGGAATTGAGTCTGGGTAGTTAGGCTTTACATGCAAGTGCCTTAACCACTGAGCTATCACTCCAGTCCCCTTTCTTTAGGGTTTTGTGGGTTTTTTTTGAGGGGGGGGGTAGGGTCTCACTCTAGCCCAGGCAGACCAAGAATTCACTATGTAGTCTCAGGGTGGCCTTGAACTCACGGCCATACCTCATACCTCTGCCTCCCGAGTGCTGGGATTAAAGGCGTGCACCACCACGCCCAGCTGGCCTTTCTTTAGTTTTTGTTTTAATATTTTATTTATTTATTTGAGAGAAAAAGAGGCAGGTAGAGAGAAAGTGGGTGTGTCAGGGCCTCTAGCCACTGAAAATGAACTCTAGACACATGCTCCACCTTATGTATCTGTCTTATGTGGGTACTGGGGAATCAAACTGGGGTCCTTTGACTTTGCAGGCAAGCACCTTAACTGCTAAGTCATCTCTCCAGCCCTGTTTTTAATTTTTTTTAATTTGTTTTTTTGAGTTAGGGTCTCACTCTAGCTCAGGCAGGGTGGCCTTGAACTCACGATGATCCTTTTAACCCTGCCTCCCAATTGCTGGGATTAAAGGCATGTGCCACAACACCCGGCCCTATTTTTTTTAATTATTTATTTAAAACAGAGAGAGGGAGAGAACAGACATGTGAGGGTCTTCTGCCCTGCAACTGAACTCCAGATGCAATGTGTCACTTTGTGTGTCTGGCTTTACATGGGTACTGAGGAACTGAACCTAGGCCATTAGGCTTTGCAAGCAAGTGCCTTTAACCACTGAGCAGCAATCTCTCCAGTCTTACTGTCCTATCTTAAAACTGAGCAGGAACTTTGTAATCTGCTTCTACTAGGCACTTGTCTATTTTTATGGAAAAGCAATCATTTTGTCGCAAACTTTTTTTTTTTTTTTTTTCGGTTTTTCGAGGTAGGGTCTCACTCTGGTCCAGGCTGACCTGGAATTAACTCTGTCATCTCAGGGTGACCTTGAACTCATGGCAATCCTCCTACCTCTGCCTCCCAAGTCCTGGGATTAAAGGCGTGCGCCACCACGCCCGGCAAACTTTTTTTTTTGTTGTTGTTGTTTTGTTTTGTTTTTCAAGGTAGGATCTCACTCTGGCATTCTGGTCCAGATTGACCTGAAATTAATCTCACAGTGACCTTGGACTCTCAGCAATCCCCCAAACTCTGCCTCCCAAGTGCTGGGATTAAAGATGTGCACCACCTCGCCCAGCTGACGCAAACTTTTAAATAAAGATACAGATCATTTGGCATTAAGTTTGGCATGCTGTAGTTTTAAGTTCCTCCCCAAATTGAGCATCAGCATGTCTTGGTCATTGCATCCCTCTAGGGTGCACCAAAGTCCATACCTGGCATAGGTGGGGGTAATGACATAAATAGTAGGCAGAGCCTCAGGTTCAGGGGGCTGAGCAGGGACAGGAGGTGGCCTTCGGAGATCAGCCTGCAGCTGGGAAATCCTCAGATCCTTCTGTCGAAGCTGTTCAGATGCTGCCCGCAGGGAAGGGAGGCAATCACATGGCTGGCCTGGTCCCAGGAAGCACCAATAGGGAAAGGGAGTAGGGGCAGAGAACCACAAACAGTTCAGCAATCCAGGGCCAAGATCTTCTGGGTAAACTCCTAGCCATTAAAGAACTTCCCTTAAACCTCTATAATTTCCACACCTCAGGTACCACCACCACCTAGTATATGTGGTCTGGAATAGAACCCAGAGTTTCCTGCATGCAAGGCAAGCACTCTACCAACTGGGTTACATCCTCAACCCCTCCCCCTTTTATTTTTGTGACTGGGTCATGCTGTATAGCCCAGGCTGGCCTTAGACTTGAAATCTTTCAGTCTCCTATGTGGTGGGCCACCATGCTCAACTCTCTCCATCTATTTATCTTATTTGAGACTGGGAAAAGAAAAGAGATACCTTTATGTGAGTACTGGGAAACTGAACTCAGGTTTTCTGACTTGGCAAGCAAGCGCCTTACGTGGGTAGTGGGAAATTGAACCCAGGCCTTCAGGCTTTGCAAGCAAACACCTTTAACTTCTGAGCCATCTCTCCAGCCCAGCTCTCTCCATATTTTACATTCTGTATAATTTTTTTAAATTTTTTTTGTTTTATTTATTTGAGAGCGACAGAGAGAGAAAGAGACAGAGAGAGAGAGACAGAATTGGCGCTCCTGGGCCTCCAGCCACTACAAAGGAACTCCAGATGCATGCGGCCCCTTGTGCATCTGGCTAATGTGGGTCCTGGGGAATAGAGACTTGAACCAGGGTCCTTAGGCTTCACAGGCAAGCGCTTAACCACTAAGCCATCTCTCCAGCCCCTGTATAATTTTTTTATTTTGGCAGGCTGGGATGGAACCAAGGCCCTTACTAAGCAGGTTAAGCTGGTGATAAACCCTCAGCTCTGTCACAATTTTATTTGAACAGGGGACTGATTATGTCTCCATACTTTCAACCTACTGGTCCCAAATTTAGCTTCCAGACTCATAAAGAACAAGTCAATATACGTTAAGGGGCAAGTCTGAAGCCCCTGAGGATCATGCAAGCACTACCAGCAAATCCCTTCAAAAGTGGCAGGGTTCAATCTGCTCCCTTGGCCGTGTGGCCACCGACTTGTCAGTAAATTCACCCATTCCGTCATTGAATACACATTTATTGAATATTCCTAGGAAACCCTTCTTGGGTGCTAGGGGTACAGCAAGAACGAAACAGTCCCTACACTCAAGAAGCTTTCCCTTTACTGGGGAAGCAGATACTAAGAAGAAAAAAAAAAGTAATAAAAATATTACACACTGTAATACGGGCCACTAAAGGAAATAATGAGCTACTTTAGTTATCAGGCAAGGCCTTTCTGAGGTGACATCTGAACTTAAATCTTGCGGGCAAATAGGCGGTCTGTGAAGAGCTGGCACAACACCGCAGGCAGAGAGAACACTGAGCACGGAGTTCTGGAGAGCCGGTCACTGCGGCCGGGCGGCGGCAGGCCACGCGGGCCTGGCGGGCCTGGCGAGGAGACGGGCTTCCGTCTGCGGGGCGGCGGCAGGCGTCTAGGGGGGCGCGAGGGCCAGCAGAGGGCTGTCCCGAGGGCCGAGCGGGCCGCTGCGGGTGTCCGCGGGAGGTTCGTGCCCGGGGCGGGCGCCCTCGGGCCGGCGCACCGCGCCGCACCCCCGCCCCGCCGCGCCCCGCTCACCGAGTTGCACCAGCGCGTAGAGGAGGCCGGCGATCGACACCAGGAAGTAGGCGAGAAACACGGTCTTCAGCTTCAGCTTCAGCTTCATGGTCGCGAGCCACGGGCGCCAGGGCACGAGGCGCCCGGCCGGACGAGGGGAGCCCCGCGCCCCGCCAGCCAGCCCGGAGGCCCCGCCTCCAAAGCGGCCCCGCCCTGGGTCCCGCCTTCCTCGCGCACCTTGACCGGCGCCCAGGAACTGGGGCTAGCGGCGCCGCCCCCGGCCACTTCCGGTCACCGGAGGCCCCTTCCCAGACTGAACTTCCTGTCCCTCCTCCTAGTTGGAATTCACTGTGTGGTGACGTCATATCCTGCGTGGCGATCGAGCACGTCGCACAATCCGAATACTTTGTGGGCCTGCAAGATACACAGTTGGGCATCTGCTTCTTGAGCAGAAATTGCAAGACAAGTCAAGCCTCTGCCTTCTAGTCTTGCTCCTTAAAGCAATTCATCCATCCATCCACTCACACAACCTAGTAATAATTGCTTAGTATGTTATAGAAATAAACCCAGGGCCGTAAGTACTGTAGATGTCTCATTGATTCCTCACTAAATCGTGGGTTTCTTTTCCCCCCACCCTCCCAGGTAGAGTATCGCTCTGGCCTGAGCTGACCTAGAGCTCGCTATGTAGTCCCAGGGTGGCTTCAAACTCATGGCGATCTTCCTACCTCAGCCTCCCAAGTACTGAGAGTAAAGGCTTTTTTTTTTTTTTTTTTTTAATTCTCACTACTCTTGTTTTTCGAGGTAGGATCTCACTCTAGCTCAGGCTAACCTGGAATTCACTCTGTATTCTCAGGGTGGCCTCGAACTCATGGCGATCCTCCTACTTCTGCCTCCCGAGTGTTGGGATTAAAGGCTTGTGCACCACCATGACCAGTTTACTATGCTTTTTAAATTTTTTTAAATTTGTTTGAGAGAAAGGGAAAAAAAAGAGAAAGAGAGAATAGGCACACCAGGGCATCCAACCACTGCAAACAAACTCCAGATGCATGCACCTCCTTGTTCATCTGGTTCATATGGGGCCTGCAGAACTGAACCTGGGTCCTTGGCTTAGGAGGCAAGCACTTTAACTGGTAAGCCATCTCTCCAAGCCTCACTAATTTTTTTCCAATATTTTTATTTCCAAGAGAGAGGGAATGGACACAACAAGGCTTTTTCCACTGCAAAAGAACTCCAGACACATGTGCCACTTTGTGCAGCGGTTTTACTTGGGTAGTGGAGAGCCAAACCCAGGGTATCAGGCTTTGCAAGCAAGCGCCTTTAATGCCTAAACTATTTCCTTAGTCCTCACTAATTATTTTAGATGGAATTATCCCCACTTAATAGATAAGAAACTGGGATGGGGCAATGGCTTAGTGGTTATGGTGTTTGTCTGTGAAGCCAAAGGACCCAGGTTCAATTCCCCAGGACCCATGTAAGCCAGATGTACAAGGTGGCACATGTGTCCAGCATTTGTTTACAGCAGTTGAAGGCCCCAGGTGTGGCCATTCTATCCTTCCCTCTCTCTCTTATTCTCTCTCCCTATCTCTCAAATAAATAAAAATGAAATAATTTTTTTAAAATAGATAAGAATCTAAAGCTCATGTTCTTTTCAGATCCAAAATGTTCCTTCTGGCCCACTTTTTAGCAGGTAATTATAGGGATAAGAAGGTACCAGAGGGCTAGAGAGATGGCTTAGCAGTTAAGTCATTTGCCTGCAAAGCCAAAGGATGATGGATCCCAGTTCATTTCCCCAGGTCCCATGTAAGCCAAATGCACAAGGAGGCACATGCATCTGGAGTTTGTTTGCAGTAGCTGGAGGCTCTGGCACGCCCATTCTCTCTCTCTACCTTGCTCTCTCTTAATAAGTAAATAAACAAAATATATTTTTTAAAAAAAGAAGAAGGTACCAGAGCTACCTTCCAGGAAACTGAAAAACAATTTCCTGAATTAGGTGAGTCTGTCTACCTCACAAGCATGAATAACTTTTAGCAGTCATTTTTCCTTAAAGACCAACAAGTTTCTTGTAAAATTATTTTTTCATATTTTATGTATTTCAGAGAGGGAGAGTGAGGAAGAGACAGACACAGAGAGAGAGGGAGGGAGGGGAGAGAGAATGGCCATGTTAAGTCCTCCAGCTACTACAAATGAACTCCAGATGCATGTGCCACCTTGTGCATCTGGCTTAAGTATTGGGGAATCAAACCTAGGTTCTTAGACTTCACAGGCAAGAGCTTTAACTGCTAAGCCATCTCTCCAGCCCTAAAATGATAAATTTTTTATTTTGTGTTTTGAGGTAGGGTCTTACTATAGCGCAGGCTGACCCAGAATTCACTCTGTCATTTCAGGGTGGTCTTGAACTCACAGCAATCCTCCTACCTCTGCCTCCTGAGTGCTGGGATTAAAGGTGTGTGCCACCATGCCTAGCCCTAAAATAATTTCTTAGACATCGCCAGTGTACAAAATGAAACTTTTCTGTCATTGAAACAAAGGCAGACTTTATTTAGTGTATACTAAGGATTTACATACATAGGCTGGGGATATAGATCAGTTCGTAGAGCACTTGCATAGAATTCATTAAGTCCTGAGTTCAAGCGTCAGCATTATGTAAATTAAGCATTGTGGCACATACCTATAATCCCAGCACCCAAGGTAAATGAAGAAAAATCAGTTCATTTTTAGTTACATAATGAGTTGGAGTTGAAGGATAACCTGAGCTGCATGAGTCCTTATCTCTTTTTTTGTTTGTTTGTAGGTAAGGTCTCACTCTAGCCCAGGCTGACCTGGAATTCACTATGTAGTCTCAGGGTGGCCTCGAACTCTTGGCGATCCTCCTACCTCTGCCTCCCAAGTGCTGGGATTAAAGGTGTGTGCCAACATACCCACTCCTATTTTATTTTTTCAAAAACAAATTTACATTGATGTTTCAATACATATACATAATGTTGAAATTGGTAAACATCTTTCTCCTCAGTTATGTTAAAATCAAGCCTTTCATTTAGTTTTGTTTGTTTGTTTTGTTTTTGTTTTTTGAGTAAGGTTTCACTCTAGCCCAGGCTGACCTGGAATTCACTATGGAGTCTCAGGGTGGCCTTGAACTCATGGCGATCCTCCTACCTCTGCCTCCGAGTGCTGGGATTAAAGGCGTGTGCCACCACGCCCGACCCTCATTTAGTTTTTAAATCTAATTCAGATTTAGGAGATGACTCAGTGGGTAAAGTGTTTGCCACTCAATGGTAAGCAACTGTGTTTGGATCTATTGTCTATAATCCCAATCCAGCCTATGGCAAGATGGGAGGCAGAGACAGAAACCCCAGGAAGTTCTCTGGTCCAGCAAGCCTGAAAAATGTACTGAACAATGGGAAATTATGCCTTGAACAAGGTGGAAAGTGAAGACCAACATGTGAGGCTGTTCTCTGACCTCACACAAAAGTACACTATCTGTACTACCCTACTGTGCAACTTTTGTCACATATAATTTAGAACCTATTAATCAGTTTCTTCAGTCCTCCCATCTCAACAAGGTGTTTTAAGGCATGTAGCCCAGGCTGCCCTTGAACTCCACATACAAAGGACTTGGATCATAGGTTTATTTCACCGCACCTGGCAGTTTTCCCCACTATGTAAAAGGTAGTCACTGTGTGGTCTAGGCCAGTTTTGGATTTAAGTAATCTCTACCAAGTCTCCAAGATAGATCAGACTAGAGAAAGGGCTGGTAGAACACTTGGCTAACCCATGCAGACACCTAGGGGATTCAATTCTATTTTATTTATTTACTTGAGAGAAATAGGCAGAGAGGAGAGAACCTGGACACACCAGGGCCTCCAGCCACTGCAAATGAACTCCATATACATGCACCACCTTGTGCATCTGGCTTACGTGGGTCCTGGGGAGTCAAACCTGGGTCCTTTGGCTTTGAAGGCAAGTGCCTTAACCACTAAGCCACCTTTCCATTCCCTAGAGGACTCAATTCTCTGCATGAAAGAAGGGTGGGAGTTTACGGGACACGAGGCTGCAAGTCTGTAATCCCAGCATTTGAAAAGCTGAAAGCTGAAAAAAATGGGACATCAGTTTAAGTCCTGCCTGTGCTACATATCAAGACTTTGTATCGAAATATAAAAGTAAATTGTGTGTGTGTGTGTGTGTCCAGGCAAGTTGGGGCACACCTTTAATCCCAGAACTTAAAAAGTTTTTTTAGGTTTTTTTTTTTTTTTGATTTATTTACTTGAAAGAGAAAGAGGAAGAGAGAATGGGCACGCCAGGGCCTCCAGCCACTGTAAACAAACTCCAGACACATGTGGCTCCTTGTGCATCTGGCTAACATGGATTCTGGAGATTCGAACCTGTCTCCTTTGGCTTTGCAGGCAAATGCCCTAACCACTAAGCAATCCCTCCAGCCTTCCCCCCTCCCCTTTTTTTGTTTTTCGAGGCAGGATCTCATTCTAGCCCAGGCTGACCTGAAATTCACTGGCACTCTCAGGGTGGACTCAACCTCACTAGCAATCCCCTACCTCTACTGGGATTACAGATGTGTGCCACTATGCCCAGCTATATTATCATTTCTTTTTTTTCCCCAGCACTCTTGAGAAGCTGAGGTAGAAGAATCACTGTGGGTTCAAGGCCAGTTTGGGACTACAGTGAGTTGCAGGTCAGCCTGGGCTAGAAACACTAGTTAAAAACAAAACAAAAACAAAAAACAGCCAGGCATAGTGGGCACACGCTTTTAATCCTAGCTTTTCAGGAGGCAGAGACTAGATAGTGAATTCCAGGTCAGCTTGAATTAGAACAAGACCTTACCTTGAAAAACCAAAAAGTAAAGTTACATATATATGTGTGTGTTTTAACCAGTCACAACCTCTAGTATGAAAACATCTGACCCTTCAATTTTTTAGAAGAGCATTTTTATTAAAATGTTGGGCTTGAGAGAGGGCTTAGAGGTTTGGGTGCTTGCCTGCAAAACCAAAGGACCCTGGTTTGATTTCCCAGGACCCACATAAACCAGATGCACAAGGTGGCTCATGTGTCTGGAGTCCATTTGCAGTGGCTAGAGCCTGGCATGCCCATTCTCTTTCAAATAAAAATAAAATGTTTAGTCACATAAAAGCAACTTGTAAAACAGAACTCTAAGTTTGTATTGAGGGGAAAGGGAACAGGGTATCAGTCTAGCAGCAGGTAAGTGCTGGGAAGTGGGAGCAGAGGGGTCAGCAGGCTTAAACCCTGCTCAGGATACTGGGGAATGAATACTGGGTCAAACAAGAGACCTAATAGATATGCACAGAGCAACCACTTAACAGTGAGTAGGTGGTTAGTCCTTTTGTGAGCCTAGGAGGAGAACAAAAAGGGTCATGGCAGGCTGTGTAGGGCTGCGAGGTACATTGCTTGTTTCCTTCTACTCTCCTCCACAGGCAGAGCTTAAGGAATCCAGGCCAGGCTTCAAAGCACAGTGAAGTCCTGGGCTGGCGAGATAGCTCAGTGGTTAAAAGCACTTGCCTGCAAAGCCAAGTCAAATTTCCCAGTACCCATGTAAAGCTGGATGCACAAAATAGCTCATGTCAGCCAGGCGCGGTGGCGTACGCCTTTAATCCCAACACTCAGGAGGCAGAGATAGAAGGATCTCTGTGAGTTCAAGGCCATCCTGAGACTACATAGTGAATTCCAGGTCAGCCTGGAATAGTGATAGAGTGAGACTCTACCTCGAAAACCAGGGGGATGGTGTGGGAGGCTCAAGTCTAGAGTTCATTTGTCCCTTGTACTTCTTGAGTATGTGGCTCAGACCATTACTACAATTCAGACACCTAGTGGTTATTAATGGTTTATTTTTTGTTTTATTATTGATTTCCTTTTATCAAAACCTGTCACAGTTGGGCACTCAAAGGAAGTAAAAAAATTTTCCCAAAGTATTACCCCGGGGTTCCCCAGGAGTCTTCTATCAACCCCCTTCCCAGGCTTCTAGCCAACCCAGGGCACACATGATCATACCCTCCCCCCTCCCCAACCTCAGCCTTCGCACAGCAATAAATACAGGTGATTGTGATTCAATGAAACCACAACTGATTTCTCCATCTTGAGTGGCCCAAGGAGACCTGAGGGGGCAAAAGAAGTTTAATGACCACCCTCTCTTAATTGAGGTGTGGAAGTGTTTTTCCCTGCAGACAGGGGAAGTAGAACTGCCCCTGTCAGAACTGCAGCAACTCTGAAAGGAAATGGGGGAGGAAAAAGTTGAGATGAGAGGGAAGTGAATGTTCTCCAAGCAACCTCCCTCTTAATCCACTCATCCCTCACTAGGTAAGGGGTGGTCCCAGTGTATCAATGGAACAAAGAAAGGTGGTGAGGAATGAAAGAGTGGGCAGTTTGGAAAGGGAAACGGTAAGAAAAGGAACGCTAAAGCTCACTGCCCTCACCTTTTTCCCAAGAAACAGCATCAACACAAAAGAGGCATGAATGGATAGGGTCTGGGGAAGAGTCAGGGTCCCTAAGGAAGGGAATGAGGAGAGGCAAGGGCCCTGTGGTCCTCAGGTCTTCACCAGTGTGCTCCAGTTAGAGCAACACATTATTGGAGGCATGAAAAGAAAGCCTTGGTATCACACAGTAAGAAAGGCCAGGTAATAAGAGAAATTCAGAGCCCAGCGATAGCCCTATCATCCTGCCAAGATGTAGGCAGAATCTGGGTCTTGGGGTAAGAAAGGTGAAGTCTGGGGAGGGTCAAACTCCAAGGCAGAAGAAAAGGTAACTCTAGCCACCACCACATCCCTCCTCCCAACGCAGAACACATCCCTAGGGTTATCGCAGGTGAATACTCCAGTCAGATGCCACATTGACACCAGGTTTACGCAGGGTCAACACAGAGGTCTCAGGGTCATGTTGGAAGGACAGGCGGCTTTCAGGAGATTCTGGGAGAGGAAGAAAAAAAGGGCACCCCCTAGTTAGCAATTAAGCTACTATCCTCACAGGCAAGGCAATCCCCAACTTTGCCTCTGCTTCTCCTCTTTCCCAACCCCAGGACCAGACCAGTCACACACCTTTTGTCTGGAGCACCACGGATGCAGGCTTTCCAGCTCCTAGTATTACCACTCGCTCAATCCAGACAGGTGTCTCAAGGTGGCCTTTGGGGTCGGCTGAACTGGAAGGCATAAAAACAAATGCCCATCAGGGGACATGTGAAGGAAGGGCATTACCCAAAAGGTCAGAAGATGTGAAAAAGCACATTGAATATAAGCATCCCTAAAGCCTAGCCTTCTCTAGAGGGTACTTCATTACCTGGAGACAAGAGTGTTGCCAGAGAATGAGAATTGACGCAATAGGAACTCATGGCGAGTCTGATAGTTAAACGTGTGCCCATCATCCAGAAAGAGCTCTCCTTGGGCCGTACCCTAAGCAGGAAGTGTGGTAGGTGAGCATTCAACCAAAGAAAGAGGGGGCATATTACCATGGGACTGAGTCCCATGGTAGGCAGATGGTTAAGGTGGCCCTCTGCCTTCACACTCACTTGGGAACTGAGAGCAACAAAGAGAGTAATAGGGTCATCCTTCATACAGTCTGAAGAACGCCGAACACGCATCCATCGAGGCACAATTGTTCCTCCACGCTGGAACACTGGGACCTAAGGCAAAAGCAGTGCTACAATGAAGACTCCTCTCAGGTTCTGAAAGCATCTTTTGCTCTTGTCCCTCTATGACCTCACAGGTACCTGGACTTTAAGACACACATTTTTTTTTCCCTTTCTGGAAACTCTATAGGCAGATGAACCTGGCATCTGGGCAGGCATACTCACAGTGCTCAGAGTTACAGGCAGGTACAGGGTTTGGGGACCATGATACTTCTGATAGCTTTGAATGTCATACCACACCTGCAGATGACAAAACATAACAGTGTGTCAGTCAGTGCATAGGAGTTGCCATCCTATTAGCTTCTTTTGGCTACACCTTTCCAAACTTACCTCACCTTGGCCAGGCAAATACACCTGCACACCATGGGCCCCAGCATCTGACACAGGGTGAACCAAGAGTGCATCCCCTAAAACACACCAAAATCAACTTGGAACTGAGGGAATTAGCTGACATGCTGTAAGGTATCAACACCCATTTCTTGCATCACCAGCCAGACACTCCACCCTTGGACTTCCAGAGACAGGAACCACAAGTGCTTCTTAGCCCAAGCCCAGCCCATCACCAACTGTCTCTCATTCCTCACCAAGTAAGAACTGATCATCTATACTGAAGGTGGTCACATCCTGAGGATACTGCACCCACAGGGGCCTACAAAGGAAGCAAGACAGGAAAGGAAGACATTTGCTTTGCAGGCCTAAGTCAAAGTCAAAAGTCTAAGACTGAGAATAAGAATCACAGGTTGGGATGGAGAGATGGCTTAGTGGTTAAGGCACTGGACTAGAAAGCCTAAAGGAACCATGTTCTATTCCCCAGGGCCCATGTAGGTCAGGTGCACGAGGTGGTGCATGCGTCTGGAGTTCATATGCAATGGCTAGGGGCCCCGGTGTGCCCATTCTCTATGTGCCTTTCTCTCTCTCTCTCTCAAATAAATCAATAAAAGTATTTTTTAAAATTCACACAGCAGGGCATGGTGGCACAAGCCTTTAATCCCAGCACTTGGGAGGCAGAGGTAGGAGGATCAACATGAGCTCGAGGCCATCCTGAGTCTACTTAGTGAATTCCAGGTTAGCCTGGGGTTAAGTGAGACCCTACCTCGAAAAACAAAACAAAACAAACAAAAATTTTTCACAGTTAAGATCCAGGAGCTTGCAACCTGACAGCTGACTCAAGACTCTGGCCTCAGCTATACAAATGCCAATTGTCCAGACATTTTGCTTGCTATCACACCTGACTCCTCTTAGAACTGCTTTGCACAGCAGCTTTTCAGTAATTTGCTTGGCAAAGTCCTCTAGGATATGATAATTTTCCTCTCTGAAGAGCAACCTCTCCTGCTAGTTCCTTACCCAAGATCCACAGGTTTTTATTCTATTCTGAAACACAACAAATTTATTTCTACTTCACAATTTTTATTTTATTTTATTTATTTGACAGAGAAAAAGGGAGAGAGAAAGAAAGAAAAAGAATGAACACGCCAGGGCCTCCAGCCACTGCAAACGAACTCTAGATGCACACGCCCCCCTTGTGTATCTGGCTAACGTAGGTCCTGGAGAATCAAACCTGGGTCCTTTGGCTTTGCAGACAAATGCCTTAACCGCTAAGCCATCCCTCCTCCAGGCCTGCTTCACAATTTTTGCACTTGCACTCTTCTCTGCACGGAACATTCCTCAGTATCACAAGCTCTTTTTTTTTTTCTTCAAATACAGCATCTTTTTATTTTTTTTGTTTTTTTGAGGTAGGGTCTCACTCTAGTCCAGGCTGACCTGGAATTCACTATGTAGTCTCAGGGTGGCCTCAAACTCACGGCGATCCTCTCACCTCTGCCTCCCGAGTGCTGGGAGTAAAGGCGTGCGCCACCACGCCCGGCTTTTTTTTTTTTTTTTTAGGTAGGGTTTCACTCTAGCTCAGCCTGACCTGAAATTCACTATGTAGTCTCAGGGTGGCCTCAAACTCAGTCCTACCTCTGCCTCCCAAGTGCTGGGATTAAAGGTGTGCACCACCAGACCAGGCTTGGTCTTTTTTGCCTGTTTGTTTGTTACTGGGACCTTGTCAATGCTAGGAATGTACTCTAGCACTAACCACAGTCCCCAGATCTCCTCTTTACTTTCATCTTCAAATCAGATTTCTTCCTTTATAAAGTCTTGATGAGAGAAAAGACACCCAGAGATGGAACACAGACCATATATCTCCAAGCCATCTCAACCCACTCCCTACTGAATGCCTCACCTCATGACAGGAAACCCTTCACGGTGAGCCTGATAGAAGAGGGTATACCAGAAGGGTAGCAAGGAATATCGCTGACCCAAGGCATCTCGGATTATGTCTTGGTACTGAGATGCTAACAGCCATGGTTCTCGCCGTCCAGTATCCAGATGGGCATGAGCTCGAAAGAAAGGCTGGTACGCACCCATCTGGTACCAGCGCACAAGCAGCTCTGGCTCTGGGTTCTTGAAGAAGCCACCCACATCCGCTGAGAGAGGAGAAAGCAGGTTGAAAAGAGGGTGAAGGAAAGGTGCTACCAGCCCTTTACCATAACATTCTGCTCTTTACTCATGCTTAATTCTGTGACCACTACTCTGCCTCCTACCAATCAAAGCACCAAATTTGGGCTGGGAAGATGGCTCACAGGTTAAAGGTGCTTGCTTTCAAGCCCTGCTGGCCCAGGTTTGGTTACCACGTACCTCCATACAGCCAGATACACAAAGTGGCAAATGTATCTGGAATTTGTTCACAGATGCAAGACGCCCTGGCGTAACTAGAATCACTTTTTCTCTCTCAAATAAAAAAAATATATATATATATATATTTTTTGGTTTTTTGAAATAGGGTCTCACTCTAGCAAAGGCTGACCTGGAATTCACTATGGAGTCTCAGAGTGGCCTTGAACTCACTGCGATCCTCCTACCTCTGCCTCCCAAGTGCTGGGATTAAAGGTATGCGCCACCACGCCTGGCTAAATAAAAATATTTTTTAAAATATTATATATTTTTAATTTATTTGAGAGAGAAGGAGAGAGCGAGAGAGAGAGGGAGAGAGACAGAGAGAGAGAGAGACCCAGAGAGAGAGAGTAGGTGTGCCAAGGCCTCTAGCCACTGCAAATGAACTCCAGACGTATGTGCCCTCTTGTGCATCTGGCTTACATGGGTCCTGGGGATTCGAACCTAGGTCCTTTGGCTTAGCGGTTAAAGGGCTTGCCTGCAAAGCCAAAGGACCCAGTTCAATGCTCAGAACCCACATAAACCAGATGCACATGTTGGTGCATGTGTCTGGAATTAGCAGTGGCTAAAGGCCCTGTGCCATTCTCTCTCTCCCTTTCAATGTAGGTGGCCCTCTCTCTCTAATAATAAAGTAAAATATTAATATATACATATATTTATATTATATATAAAAACGTATATATATGCATGTGTTTGTATATATGCACACTTTAATCTCACTAGTTGAAAAGAAGGGATTCAGTGGCAGAATATAGGAGAAGAAGAAATGGGAGGGGAAACCTATGACAATGGTATATTGTCTATATGTATGAAAGTTGTCAGAAGTCTAAAAATAAACAAATAAACTTCTCCCCCTCTTACCCCCACAAAAGGAAAGTCCCACCAGTGCCAGACTGAGACACATGGGAATAGAGATCTTCAAATGGTCCCACTCAGCAGTGTTGTCCCCTGTCCACACAGCTCCTAAGGAAGACAAGAGATGAGAGGAAATTTGCAAACAGAAAAGGGCTTATCTGACCTGATACATGTTTTTCTCCCCCCCTCCCACACCGTAGGGTCTCACTCTAGCTCAGGCTGACCTGGAATTCACTATGTAGTCTCAGTGGCCTTCAATTCACTGCAATCCTCCTATCTCTGCCTCCTAAATGCTGCAGTTAAAGGTATGCAACATCATGCCTGGCCTTTTTTGTGGTTTTCTTTCCTTTTTTGACATAGGGTCTCACTCTAGCCCAGAGTGACTTGGAATTCGTTATGTAGTCTCAGGGTAGCCTTGAACGCACAGCAATCCTCCTCCCTCTGCCTCTTGAGTGCTAGGATTAAACATATGCACCACCAAGCCCAAACCCGGCATGACCTGCTACATTTGATGGGCAGCACCTAGGGCTCTCTGAAGACAGAATCCATCAGAACTCTTTTTCCAGTACTGGGAATTGAATCTAAGGCTTTGTATATGCTAGGACAATGATCTACAACTGAGCTACACCCCTAGCCTTGCCAAAACTCTGATTTTTTCTTTTTGGTTTTTATTTATTTTGGTTTGAGGTAGGGTCTCACTCTAGCCCCAGATGACATAGAATTCACTATGTATCTCAGGCTGGCCTCAAACTCACAGTGATCCTCCTACCTCTGCTCCTAGGTGCTGGGATTAAAGGCATGGCCTACCACACATGGTGATTTCCTTGGTTTTTGAGGTAAATTCCCTCTCTAGCCCAGGCTGACCTGCAATTCACTAGTAGTCTCAGCCTGGCCTTGAACACACATACCTCTGCATCCCCAGTGCTGGGATTACTCTCTGGCTCCTCTCAAAGGGCCCAACTGGAAGGATGCACTGTAAAGCTCTCCAGAGGAGCCCCTTTCATCTGGTCTTCACAAACTTTTGCCTAAGCTCTACTCTTTTCTGTCTCCACCACCCCCACCCCCACCCCACCCCCAGGCCCAAGGTAGGGTCTTGCTCTAGCTCAGGCTGATGTGGAATTCACTATGTAGTCTCAGGGTGGCCTTGAACTCTCAGTGATCATCCTACCTCTGCCACCCAAGTGTTGGGATTAAAGGCATGCACCATCATGACTGGCTGGTTTTGTTTTGTTTTTTTTCCTCCTTGAAATAGTTTCAGTAAGAATCTCAGTCTGTCCCAGAATTTGCTATGTAGTGTCATCTGGCCTTAAGCTAAAGATCCTCCTGCCTCAGCCTCCCAAGTATTGGGATTACAAATCTCGTACTACCATGCCCAGCTGCCCTATTTTTCTTCTCCAATCCTTACCAAAGCGTTGGGAACCAGCAAAGAAAGCCCTACTTAGGACAAAGGGACGTTCTAGGCCACCAGAGCGCTGTATTAGCCCATCTGCAGTTGCCATGTGCTAGTTGGGAAACAAGAGAGGAAGGAGAGTAAGGAACAAAAACTGTCCTCTGTAACCTGTTGAAAAATATCCAGTCTGTATCTCTAGGTACTATTCTCTCCACCAACGCTCTTCTCTCAGCCCCTTACCACATAGAAGCCATAAATGTTATGGACATCTCGATGCTCCCAGCCCCCATGATGCTGTGCATCCTTGAGCATGGTAACCTCAGGACCATTGAAAACAGATGGTTCATTCATGTCATTCCAGACATAGAGATTAGGAGCTGAGCCCTGAGAAAATAGACAGAAAGAAGAAAAACACTGTCAGACAGAAACTTCTAGAAAAAAATCTATTTTTCAGGGGCCTTTCAGTATCATCAAGTCTCCATGAAACATTACATTATTGTAATTTTTTTGTATATTTTTTTCAAGGTAGTTTCACTCCAGCCCAGGCTAACATGGAACACACTCTGTACTCCCAGACTGGCCTTAAACTCATAGCTGAGTGCTGGGATTAATGGCATGTGTCACCACGACCAGCTTCCTGTGAAACATTACAGACAACCAACCAAAGCAGAGGCATCAAACAGAAAGGCTCAGCATAGCTGGGCACAGTGGTGCACACTTTTAATCCTAGCACTTGGGAGGCAGAGGTAGGAGGATCTCAGTGAATTCCAGGTCAGCCTGGGCTACAGTGAGACCCTACCTAAAAGGAAAAAAAAAAAAAAAAAAACTGGGCTGGAGAAATGGCTTTGCAGTTAAGGCAAAGCCTAAGGACCCAGGTTCAATTCTCCAGGTCCCACGTAAGCCAGATAGATGCACATGTTGGCATATGCGTCTAGAGTTCTTTGTAGTAGCTAGAGGTCCTAGTGCACCAATTTTCACTCCCTCCCTCCCACTCCTCTCTGTCTCAAATAAAAATAAATCTTAAAAAAAAAAAAAGGCTCAACATGGACAAAGGATAGGAAAGACAGAAACAACAGGGAGAAGTGTTTCCTACCTCATAATTGTCAAAGCTGAACATGTTAGCCCACCAGGTCCTCATTATGGGATTAGTGAAATCAGGATAACCAGCTGAGCCTAGAAAAGGGTGAGGACAACTGTTAACCACAAAAAAAAAAAAAAAAAAAAAAAATTCCCCCCTGCCTTCCCAACAGCTCCTCCCTCAATTCTGACCCTACCTACCTGGCCAGCACCAGCCCTCATAATCAGAGCCATCCCGGGTTTTAACATACAGCCCTTGGCTGCGCAGCTCTTCATGGACTCGATAGCCAGAATCCACCTTAATGTGAGGGTCCACAATGGTCACAAGCTGGGTTCAAAAAGCGTAAGTGGTCAGAGGGGATAGCATTTATCATCCTCACAAAAGAAATCACACATAGCTGTAGTCCCCTTACCTTCCGCCTCTTGGAGGCCAAGTGTTCGAGCATGGTGAGGGGCTGTGGAAAGCGGCTTGGGTCCCAAGTGAAGTAGCGTTTGCCATCAGCATGTTCTATGTCCAGCCAGATGACATCACAGGGCATGTTGTGGTCATCAAAGCCCTGATCCACTCCCAACACATCGGCCTCGTCCCGGTAGTTCCATCGGCTCTGATGGTAGCCGAGGGAGAAGAGTGGGGGGAATGCCTGGGTCCCTGCAGGTTCATTGAAAGAAGGGAAAACAATGGGTTCCAGACCCAAACAAGAGTCACTGTGAGCATCTGTAGAGGGAGGATGAAGAGTACAGACCTATAAATAGGCTAAAGAGGGACTGGAGAGATGGCTTATCACTTAAGGAATTTGCCGACAAAGACAAAGGACCCAGGTTCAATTCCCTAGAACCCACACAGGCCAGATGGACAAGGTGGTGCATGCATCTGGAGATTATTTGCAGCGGCTGGAGACCCTGGCAAGGCTATCTCTCACTCAAATAAAGTGTACAGCATCTTTACAAAAAGAAGAGGCTGAAGAGCTGACAAGGTGGCACACACCTTTAATCTCAGCACTCGGGAGGTAGTGGTAGGAGGATAGCATAAGTTCAAGGCCATCTTGGGACTATATCTTGGGGTAAACCTAGGTTACAGTGAGACCATACCTCAAAAATAATAATAGTGAGCCGAGCGTGGTGGCACACGCCTTTAATCCCAGCACTCGGGAGGCAAAGGTAGGAGGATTGCTGTGAGTTCAAGGTCACCCTGAGACTACAGAGTTAATTCCAGGTCAGCCTGGGCTAGAGTGAGACCCATCTTGAAACAAACACACACACGCAAAATAAAAATAAGATGACAATGAAGACAAAGGAAAAAACTGAAATTGTCAGCTGGCAGAGTGAGACCATCACCTACCTGTGAGACTAGCATACTGCCGGAAGACATCAAAGACTGAAGGCCCAAGCAGCAGAAAGACATCAATGATGCCACTCTCTGACATCCAACGAACATCTGTTTGTGGGGTCTCTCCAGATCCCTGTAAGTAATCCAGCATCTTTCCAAACAGGGTCTAAGAAGAGACCAGAAAAATATCAGACATTTGCCTAATCATTTTCCAAATCCAAAGAAAAGCAGCAATTTTCTCCTCCATCTTCACATAGCTGGCTCCTAGCACCTCACTCTGGTTTGAGAGGAACCTGTCACCTCCTCAGGGAGGTTTTTATGGACCACACTATCTAAAGTAGTACTATCCCTATTGCCACCACATGACTGTTTCAATGCTTGTACTTACTACCCCTAAAATTATCTTGCCTTGTGACCTGTTGATCTTTTTCTTCCTCCCTGAGAATGGAGACCTTTTCAAGCTCAGTAAGCACATAACCCCAGCCACAGAAGATGTCTAGTACACAATAACCAATAACAATCCTCTCAAACCAGAGGGAAATTCTTTCACCTATGAAAATTATTCTGGGGGCTGGAGAGATGGCTTAGCAGTTAAGGCGCTTGCCTGCAAAGCCAAAGATCCAGGTTCCATTCCCCAGTACCCATGTAAAGCCAGATGTACAAGGTGGCACATGCTTCTGGAGTTCATTTGTAGTGGGGCTTGAGACCCTGGCATGCCTGTTTTCTCTCAAGTAAATAAATAAATAAACTATTTTAAAAAGAAAATATCATCTGGTAATAACTAAGTAACTTGAAAATCTTCCCACAGTGCCCAGAGCCAGCTCCAAATAAGGCTACGCCACCAGCCACTTCCAAGTTAATGTTCCCAGCATCTCTGCTTTAAAGACCTGGCAGACTCGCCCTCCTCTCTCCCTGTGCCCATGCTCTCACCTTTCCAGCAGTGTTGGAGGATATATCAACCCAGGTCTCAGCAGCATTGAGCCAGAAGATGCCCAAGTCACGATGAGAGTTGTGTGCCAGAAGCACAGGAACAGACCCATATAGGGCCATGGGGTTATCCAACTCATACTGGAACACATCCAAATTGTACAGGCGATACGGATCCCCACCCCTGGCAGCAAATAAGACAGACTTGGGCTAACTACTGGTGAAGCTACAGTACATGCAAACTCCACCCTACAGACACTGGGCTCTTTAATTCTGTCTCAAAAAAATTTATTATTTTAATTTTTTGTTTTTAGTTTTTCAAGATAGGGTCTCACTCTATCCCAGACTAACCTGGAATTCACAATATAATCTTAGGCTAGCCTACAAACTTACAACAATCCTCCTACCTTTGCTTCCCAAGTACTGGGACTAAGGCGTGTACCCCCACACCTGGCCTCCTCAAAGAAGTTTATACCTATGAAAGGCGATCCAGACACAGGAAGTGATAGATGCATGTCTGGAATATCCAACTGCAGGCATACTTCCCAAGTCCTGACTTCCTCTTACTCCTCCATCCACCCCAATGTCAATATGAGACTCACTCAGTGACCTTCAGCCTCAGGCTTTCTGCATGCTCAGGAATTCCATACACATGCTCCATGCCTGGCAAGGAGAAGTCTAAACCCACAGATGTGGGACCTGGAAGAAAAACAAAGACTGAGGTCCAGAGCTTCTGCTTGGCAAAAACTCCATGTGCCCCTGCCCAGGGCTCTCCCAGGCCCTCACCATAAGGCTTGCTGTCAGAGTGAGTTTTGAATGTCTCCTCCCAGGCTCCTGGCTCATCTTTCTCTGCCTTCCCCTGGGTCTCCTCTGGCTGTAAAGAGGAAAGCGGACCAATACCCAGTTAAACACCAGTTTTCTCACTTCCCCCTCTCATTTTCTAAGTCCTCATGGTGCCTTTCCCCTGCTCCAGCCAGCTCTATATTCCAGACAACCTCCCATCCTTCCGACTTGCCTTGTCACCATCCCCAGGCACTTCTTCAGGCTGGGCTTCATTGCCCTCAGCTGGGTCTTTTGATCCTTGCCTGGAAGGTAGGAGAGCTGTCTGCTCCAATCCAGAAGGGGCAGGGACGAGGGGCTAGTGGAAGGAGGGATGGGGGAATAGAGAGCCAAGGGTCCAAAGGAACGAAAGCATTGGAGGAAGGGAGTGAATGTTAAGTTTGGGAGGGGCCCCAGTGAGCAAGGTGGGAAAGGAAATGACAAAGGGAAATGAGGAGTAAATGCCAGCAGGAAGTGCCTTCTACAAACAGGCCCAATCATCAGCCTCTGTTGAAATCTAGAAGAGATAGGCAAGATGGTCCGTGGGCCTGGATTCTAAATGTGAGTCCTGGCTCTGCTGCATTCACAGAGAGAATCTGACCTCAGCTGCCCTTATTGTGCCTTAAGACTCCTGACTTGACACACAGTTTTGCGAAGTCAAGTTGATCAGATCATAATAAGCCTCTCCAGACACATACAGGGACTTCAAAGAGGTTCTGACAAAGAATGCTTGCAAGGACAGCAGGCAGGAAGCTCTGTTCAGGATCTCAGATGTGTCCCAGTTGAGAGCCAGAAACCCTAGCAAAAGGCAACACTCCTCCACCCCTTCCTGCTCCCAGCCAAGGGAAAAGCAAAATAAGGGCTCAAATGCCATATAGTGGGGAAAGGACAAATAGTGAAGGGACAAGGCATGAAAAGGTCTGAAGGAACTACCCCATAGGAATAAAGGGTGGGTAAGGGAAAAGGAACAGATACAGTACCAGTGGCCATGATTTACCTATAGAAAAGGTTCTTGATCTTATCCCATATGCTACCGAGCGTGAGACTAACTTTATCCGAGAAACTGGGGCAGGAGATGAATAGGGAAGGGGAAAAGGAAGCACAAAACCAACACAAAAACAGAAACATAAAAGTGAGTTCAGTCCACAAACTTCCAGAGATGGGGGAACAAAGAAACCAAAAATAAATAAACAAATAAATAAATAGGAAGAAAATAAATTTGGGGATGCAATGATGTGAGAAGGGGAAGAAGAGAGGCAGATCCAGACAGGCCTCCCCAGAGGAGATGCCTAGTGCACAGCTCAGGGACAAAAGTGACTGTCTCCTGCTCTGTACATGAAACAGAAATCTACACCCCAGGTCTGGTTCTTACCCTCCCTAACAGACAACTTCTCCAAGTTTCCAGCCCCTACCTGGCTGTCCTATATCCAGTCTCCCACCAGCAACCCACTACCAGAGCCCATAACAATTCTAAGCTCTTCCACAACAGGCTCCGTGAAGTCCCAACCCCTGTACTCACGGGACCCTGGGAGCTCTCTGGTGCTCAAATGCCATGAGTCCTCGGGCATTGACGCTGAGCAGAAGACTGCGCTCCTCTAGCAAGTCAAGACGGAATGGCTGTGCTGTCAAGATGATTTTGTAGGGCCCCTCAGCCACTGTTAGCTCCACACTATTGTCATCCCGACCAGAAACTGAAAGCCTAAGAAAGAGAGCAAAAAGGATAAGGAAGGGCTGGAGAGATGGCTTAGCAGTTAAGTACTTGCTTGTGAAGCCTAAGATCCCTGGTTCAAGGCTCAACTCCCTAGTACCAATGTAAGCCAGATGCACAAGGTGGCACATGCATCTGGAGTTCGTTTGTAATGGCTGGAGGCCCTGGTGAGCCCATTCCGTCTGTCTCTCTGCCTCTGCCTGCCACTCTCAAATAAATAAAACTTTTAAAAAATAATAAATAAATAAAGGATAAGGAAAAGCCAAAGGCTAAAAATAGTCCCTACAATTCTACAGGAAGCAATAGTGCAGGGGTACACAAAATGACTAAAATTTATCTCTATTTTAAAAACTTTGGACTGGGCATGGCAGCACACATCTATAATCCCAACACTCAGGAAGAAAGCAGAAGGTTAACTTCAAATTCAAGACCAGGCTGGTCTATACATGAAGTTCCAAGCCACCCAGGACAACACAGTAAGAACCTGTCTCAAATACCCCACTGCATTCCCCCAAATTCAAAATAAAGTTGGGTATGGTGGCACATGCCTTTAATCCCAGCACTTGGGAGGGAAAGATAGGAGGATGGATCACTGTGAGTTCAAGACCAGCTTGAGACTACATAGTAAATTCCAGGTCAGCCAGAACTAGAGTGAGACTCTACCTCAAAAATCCAGAAAAAAAACAACAAAAAAACTTTGAAATGTTTACCAAGTATGAGGACCTGAATTCAGATCCTCAGTACCCAAGCAAAACTGCTGGGCATGGCCAGGTGTCCTAGCTCACATCTTTTTGTTTGTCTGTTTGCTTGCTTTTCCGAGGTAGGGTCTCACTCTAGCCCAGGCTGACCTGTAATTCACTCTATATTCTCAGGATGGCCTTGAACTCATGGCAATCCTCCTACTTCTGCCTCCAGAGTGCTGGGATTAAAGGTGTGTGCCACCATGCCCAGCCTAGCTCACATCTATAACTGCAGCACTTGGAAGGCCAAAGCAGGAGGACTGCCATGAGTTCAAGGTCAGCTTGGACTACAGCGAGACCCTGCTTCAAAATAAGCAAAACAAGGCAGGTATGGTGGCACACACTTTTAATCCCAGTACTCAGGAGGCAGAGGAAGGAGGATCGCCAGAGTTCAAAGCCAGCCTGAGACTACATAGTGAATTCCAGGTCAGCCTGAGCTACAGATAAACCCTACCTTGAAAAACCAAAAAGAGCAGGGCGTGGTAGTACACTCCTTCAATACCAGCACTGGGGAGACAGAGGGAGGAGGAACACTGTGAGTTGAGGCCACCAGCCTGAAACTAGAGAATGAGTTACAGGTCAATCTAGGCTAGACTGAGATCCTACCTCTCAAAAAAATAAAAATAAAAAATAATTATAGGGCTGGAGAAATGGCTTAGCAGTTAAGGCACTTGCCTGTAAAGCCTGAGGATCCAGGTCCAACACCCCAGTAGCCACATAAAGCAGATGCACAAGGTGGCACATGTGTCTGGAGTTCGTTTCCACTGGCTAGAGGTCCAGGCGCACCCATTCTCTATCTGCCTCTCTCTCTCTCTCTCTCCCCCTCTCTCTCCCTCCCTCCGTTCCCTCCCTCCCTCCCTCCCTCTCTCTCTCTCTCTCTCTCAGTAAATAAAACCAAAAATCAAAATTAAAAGAAATACATATACAATATTTTTTAAAGAGTGAGAAGTGAAACAAGAAGAAAAGTAGAAAGAGTGAGTAGCATGGTGCGTTGCTAGCCACCTAATTTTTTGATATAATAAAGTCACCAATCAAAAAAAAGGACTATTAGGAAGGCAAAAAAAACATGAAAACAGATCATCTTAGGAACATTTTACCGAGCTGCTGGGGGATCAGCCACCAAAACATCTGGCACACGGTATCGAGGTCGCCGGGGTTCCAGCTCATCAATCCTTATACGGGTCATGTTCTTTTGAAGACCCTGGAGCTCCAGCACCAATAACACCTGTGGGACAGAAATTTGGGTCTGAAGGAACCAGAGGGATTACAACATGCAAATCCCACTGAACCCATTTCATACTGAGGAGTCTCCTCTAAGCCCTTTGACTAAGGCCCAGCTTCTTCTTCCTCTTTTTTTTTTTTTTAAGGTTAACATTCCTTTTTTTTTCAATATTTTTTATTTATTTATTTTAAGAGAAAGAAAGATGGGGAGAGAGAGAGAGAGGGTGCTCCAGGGCCCCCAGCCACTGCAAACAAACTCCAGATTCATGTACTACCTTGTGCAGCTGGATGAGTTGGGTTCTGGGGTATCGAATCAAGGTTGTTTGGCTTTGCAGGCAAGTGCCTTAACCACTAAGCCAACTCTTTAGCCCAAGGTCCAGCTTCTTAAACTGTGGGTTGCAGCCCCATATAGGGCTCTATAACTGAGTGAAGTTACAAAAAAAATTGACAACAGTAGGTTTCTCAATATGCAGTGACTAAAAATTAATTCACAATCAAAAGTATGGGGGCTGCAAAACATTACAGGCCATTGCCAAGGCCCTTGGTTTCCCACCAGGAATCCATGGTAAGACCTTATTGCTGAAGACTCCACATATTTGGGCTGCAAGGCCACTGAAAAATCCTTCTGGAACTGAGCTGATAACCTTCTCCATGTAGACCAGCTGACAGAAAGCTGGAAGAAGCCATTCTACATGTAGTTCAATGGGAGAAAGAGATACCACCAGTGAAGATACTCAACAGTGGACCCTGCAAGCCTTATAATTGGCCAGCCAGGCCAAATGAGCCAATGGGTGCAATAGTGGCACGTCTGTCATGGTGGAAACCAACTGCCCTCCAATTGGACTGGAGGCCGCTCCATAGGGGGAATACATCCCTGATACTGAAACTTAAAACACGGGTACTCATGAGCCCTAAGGGTGTAACATCTGCTGATGTCTGGAAAAATGTATATACTATGCTTATCAAACTGCCCAGTAAGCACTTCTCTTAATAGTCATACCCTTATATTAATGCTACTCTCACTTTTGGTAGAGAATCTTCTCTTTTCAGATGGCAGTAACCTTGGGATGATTCAGAAGGTATCATAGTGCTGGAAAGAAGTGACTGGAGTACTGAGTAACATCTGGATCACACCTTCCAAGGCTCAGGGTCTATTGTAGAAGAGGTGGCAGAAAGAATGTAAGAGCCAAAGGAAGGGTAGGACTCCTTACAACGTGCTCCTCCAGACACAAAATGGCCTGGATATCCATGATTTCACCGTGCCTGACACTACCTACACAAGACCATCATAAGAGGAGGAAAAGATCAGGACATCAAAATAAGAGAGAGACTGAGTGAGATGGGGAGGGGATATGATAAAGAATGGAATTTCAAAGGGAAAAGTGGGGGGGGGGGAGAGGGAGGGTATTACCATGGTGTGTGTGTGTGTGTGTGTGTATTTTTTTTTTTTTTTCAGTTTTTCGAGGTAGAGTCTCACTCTAGCCCAGGCTGACCTGGAATTCACTATGAAGTCTCAGGGTGGCTTCGAACTCACGGCGATCCTCCTACATCTGCCTCCCGAATGCTGGGATTAAAGGCATGTGCCACCATGCCTGGATTCTGCCATGGTATATTTTTTATAATCATGGAAAATGTTAACAAAAATTGAGAAAAAAAAGTATGGGGGCTGGAGTGGTTAAGGCGCATTCCTGCAAAGCCTAATGACCTAAATTTGATTCCCCAGTGCCCACACAGAGCCATTTTCACAAAGTGGCACATGTGTTTGGAGTTCATTTACAGTGGCTAAAGGCCCTAGCATACCTATTCTTTGTCTATCTGCCTCCTTCTCTCACTTTCTCTCAAATAAATAAAAAGTTTTTAAAAAATCATGCATGTGGGATGGGGATGTAGCTAAATTGGTTGAGTGCTTTCCTGAGTGCAAGATAATCTGGGCTTGGTCTCCAACACTGTATCAAACCAGGTATGGTATAATCTCTGTAATCTCAGCATTCAGAAGGCAGAGAGGGTCACCATGAGATGAGCTCAAAGCCAGAAAGGGCGAAATCAAGACCCTGACTCAAAAAATATATTTAAAAGCCAGGCATGGTGGCACATGCCTTTAATCCCAGCACTTGGGAGGCAGAGGTAAGAGGACTGCTGTGAGTTTAAGGCCACTCTGAAACAACATAGTGAATTCCAGGTCAGCCTGAGCTACAGCAATACCCTACCTCATTAAAGAGAGAGAGAGAGAGAGAGAGAGAGAGAGAGAGAGAGAGAGAGAGAGGGAGGGAGGGAGGGAGGGAGGGAGGGCGAGCGCGCGCGCACCAGCCAGGCATGGTGGCACACGCCTTTAATCCCAGCATTCACAGGTAGGAGGATCGTCCTGAGTTCGAGGTCACCATGAGACTATATAGTGAATTCCAGGACGGCCTGAGATACAGTGAGACCCTACCTAAAAAAAAAAAACAAAACTGGGGCTGGAGAGATGGCTTAGCAGTTAAGGCACTTGCCTGCAAAGCCAAAGTACCAGGGTTCAACTCCCCAGGACGCACGTAAACCAGATGCACAAGGGGACACACACATCTGTAGTTTGCAGTGGCTGGAGGCCACAGTGCACCCATTCTTTCTCTCTACCTGCTTATTTCTGTCTCTCTGTCAAATAAATAAATAAAAACAAGAAAAATTATATAAAAGCCAGGTGCCTATGGACATATAAGGAAACGGAAAAAAATCTTAATATTTCTTTAACAGCATAAAACTGTATATACAGACAGGCATGGTGGTGCACACGCCTTTAATTCCAGCCCTTGGGAGGCAGAGGTAGGAGGATTGCTGTGTGTTTGAGGCCAACCTGAGATTATATAGTGAATTCCAGGTCAGACTGGACAAGAGTGAGACTCTACCTCGAAAAACAAAAACAAAAAAACCAAAATAAAACCTGTATGTATACTAAAAATACTACAGTTCATAACATGTATTTTCAAATCCGAGCTGAGGTGTTTCAGGCAGCATTCACTGGTGTTAAATGGTATGGCCACATTCACAGTGCAACGTCACATGTTGTATCTTCACAACCAAGGTTTGGGTGAAGTTGTCTGTTGCAGCATGGGCAAGCACTGCCACAAACACCTGTTTCATTACAAATTTAAATATGGTGTGTTATTTTCTCTGTTTTTTATTTCTTTTTATTTAATTTATTAATTTTGTGTTTTTTTCCAAGGTAGAGTCTCATTAGCCCTGGTTGACCTGAAATTCGGTCTGTAGTTCCAAACTGGCCTTGAACTCTCAGCAGTCCTCCTACCTCTGCCACCCCAGTGCTGGAATTAAAGTTGTGTGTCACCATGCCTGGCTTATGATATATGTATGTATTTGTTCTTTTGAGGTAGGGTCTTGCTCTAGCCCAAGCTGACCTAGAATTCACTATGTACTCTTCAGGGTGGCCTTGAATTCATGGTGATCCTACTACCTCTGCTTCAAAAAAAAAATTTTTTTTTTTTTTAATGGATGTTGGCTTAAAATTAGGACAAAATTTCCAACTATTACTTTCTCTTTAAAAAAATATATTTATTTATTTGAGAGAGAAATTGGGCCCACCAGGGTCTCCAGCCACTTCAAAGGAACTCCAGATGCATGCTGAGGAGATGGCTTAGCAGTTAAGGTGCTTTGCTGCAAAGCCTAAACACGCAGGTTCAATTCCCCAGTACTCACGTAAGCCAGATGCATAAATTGGTACATGCATCTGCATTTAATTTGCTGTGGCTGGAGCCCCTGGCACATCCATTCTCTCTAGTTGCCTCTTCCTATCTCTCGCCCCCTCTCTCACAAAATAAATAAAATAAAAATAGGACTGGAGAGATGGCTTAGTGGTTTAGGCACTTGCCTATGAAGCCTAAGGATCCAGGTTAAATTTTCCAGGTCCCATGTAAGCCAGATACACAAGGTAGCACATGTATCTGGAGTTTGTTTTCAGGGGCTAAAGGCCCTGGTATGCCCAGTCTTTCCCTCTCCCCACTCCTAATAAATAAAGGAGCTGGAGAAGATGGCTTGGCAGTTAAGGCATTTGCTTTACCTGCAAAGCCAAAGTACCTTGGTTCAATTCCCCAGAACCCATGTGAGCCAAATGCACAAGGTAGCGCATGTGCTGAGTTCATCTGTAGTGGCTGTAGGCTCTGGAGTGCCCATTCTCTCTCTCTCTCTCCCTCTTTTTCAATCAATCAAATAAATAAAATATAAGTAAATAAAAATAAACCTTTTAAAAATTTAAAGTAAAATAAAAATAAATGAAGCTGGGTGTGGTGGTGCATGCCTTTAATTCCAGCACTCAGAAGGCAGAGGTAATGGCTGGAGAGATGGCTTGGCGGTTAGGCACTTGCCTGTGAAGCCTAAGGCCGGTTCAAGGCTTAACTCCCCAGTACCCATTAAGCCAGATGCACAAGGTGGCACATGCATCTGGAGTTCATTTGCAGACATAAAAATTTAAAAAATAGGGCTGGAGGGATGGCTTAGTGGTTAAGCACTTGCCTATGAAGCCTAAGGACCCCGGTTCAAAGTTTGATCCCCCAGGACCACGTTAGCCAGATGCACAAGGGGGCGCACGCATCTGGAGTTCATTTGCAGTGGCAGGAAGCCCTGGCATGCCCATTCTCTCTCTCTCTCTTTCACTCTCGATCTCTCTCATATAAGTAAATTTTAAAAAAATTTTTAAAAAAATTTAAAATAAAGCAGCTAGGCATGGTGGTGCATGCCTTTAATCCCAGTACTTGGGAAGCACAGGTAGGAGGACTGCTGTAAATTCAAAGTCACCCTGAAACTACAGAGTAAATTCCAGGTCAGCCTGGGCTACAGTGAAATCCATCCTCCAAAAAACAATAATTAAATAAACAGAGTAAAGAACAATTGAGGAAGACACAAAACATCAACCTCTGGCCTCTAAACACACATACATGTGCACCCCCACCCACATAAACATGAATGCATAAGCACTCACTGCACACACACTTTTTCATAATTTATTATTAAGTATTTGACTGCCGTTCCTATTTCATATATGAATATACCCAGATAAATATCTCCTACATCTATTTTATCTATATACATCACATAAAAATTTCTTGCAAGTGGAAATACGTTAATATGACCTGGCCTAGGCGGGTGTGGTGGCACATGCCTTTCCTAGTACTTAAGAGGCAAAGGTAAGGTATGAGGATTGCTGAGTTCCAGGCCAGTTGAGAACTACAAAGTGAGTCCAAGCCAGCCTGGGCTATATAGAGCAAAAGAATTATAATAAAAACTAAGCCAGGGATGAAGATATGGCTTAGTGGTTAAGGCACTTGCCTGTGAAGCCTAAGGACCCATGTTCAATTCTTCAGATCCCACATAAGCCAGACACACAAGGTGATGCACGCATCTGGAGTTCAATTGCCGTGGCTTGAGACCCTGACACACCAATTCTCTCTTGCTCCCTCTCATTTAAAAAAAAAAAGCTGGGTGTGGAGGCACACGCTTTTAATCCCAGCATTCAGAAGGCAAAGGTAGGAGGATCACTGTGATTTCAAGGCCACCCTGTAACTACATAGCAAATTCCAGCCTGGGCTAGAGTGAGACCCTAACTACCTCGAAAAATCAAAAAAAAAAAAAAGGCCAGTCAATTAAGGGCAGGAGAGATGGCTTAACAGTTAAGACACTTGGCTGCAAAGCCAAAGGACCCAGGTTCAATTCCCCGGGATCTATGTAAGCCAGATGTACAAGGTGGCCCATGTGTCTAAAGTTTGTTTGCCAACAGCTGGAGGTCCCTGGCTTGCCCATTCTTTCAAATAAATAAACATTTTTAAGTGTTAATTAAAAAAAGAAATAAACTAAGCCAGACATTGAGTTATATGCCTTTAATCCCAATACCACTTGGGAGGCAGCCAACCTGAGCTAGGATGAGACCCTACCTCAAAGGTAAAAAAAAAAAAAAGTATTATTAGGTCATTGGGTACAAGTTTCCCCCTTCTCAAGTTATCCTTTAACCACCCTCTCACACTCATCAGTCTTCCTTGTCTTGACTGACCTTGGTAACCTCATTGATCAGATGGACTGTGAAGGCATCAGGACCAAGCTGCAGGGTGTCTAGTAAGGCACTATATGGAGAGAGGCCTGGCCGAATGCTTCGCTGCCGTCTGCCAAGATCAACAATTTGGAGGTAAGGTTAGAGGACATCCCAACATCCCTAGGTGTCTCTACTACCTATACCATCCTTAACCTACCCATTCAACAACCTCTGCCCCCGCCCCCAAACATTATCCTATTTTCCATTCAACTATCCCAGCAAGAACATACTTGCAAAAGGAACTCTCTTCACAGGTCTTAAAGTTGCTTCTATCCACAGCAAGGGTAATCCCCAGGCAGACCCCTAAATATGCCAGTACCAAACTTGCCCAAGACCTATGGAGAAAAAGAACATTGGAGAATAATTAATATAGGAGCCAGGAAGGGCTATACCTATCATAATCTTAGAAACAGCTCATGAAACAGGGACAAGTCACACTGAATGGGAAAGAAAGCAGGGTGGACGTGGGTTTTTTTTTTTTTTTAATTTATTTATTTGAGAGCGACAGACATAGAGAGAAAGACACATAGAGGGAAAGAGAGAGAATGGGCGCGCCAGGGCTTCCAGCCACTGCAAACGAACTCCAGACGCGTGCGCCCCCTTGTGCATCTGGCTAACGTGGGACCTGGGGAACCGAGCCTCGAACCGGGCTTCACAGGCAAGCGCTTAACCGCTAAGCCATCTCTCCAGCCCGGACGTGGGTTTTTAAACAGTCAGTCTTAGGGGTTGGTTGGGGATTTAGCTCAGTGGATGAGCACTTGTCTAGCAAATGCAAGGCCCTAAGGTGGGTCCTCGGAACTGAAAAGGGGGGGATTATCATGGTTTATTGCCTATAATTATGGAAGTTGTCAATAAAATAGGTTTTAAAAAAATCACTGAGAACCAAAAAAAAAAAAAAAAAAAAAGAAAGAAAGAAAGGAAGAAAGAAACCAAAAACTCAGTCTTAGGGGCTAGAGAGATGGTTTAGTGGTTAAGGCACTTGCCTGCAAAGCCTAAGACCCAGGTTCAATTCCCTAGCAACCACATAAAGCCAAATGCACAAGGTGGTGCATGTGTCCAGAGTTCATTTGTAGTGGCTAGAGGCCCTGGTGTGCCCATTCTCCCTCTATCTGCCTCTCTATCAAATAAATAAAAATAAAATAAAATTTAAAGTTAGCCTTAGGTGGCATCTGCCTTTAATCCTAACACTCAGGAGGCAGTGGTTCTAGTTCAAAGCCAGCCTGGGATTACAGAATGAGTGCCAAGTCAGCTTGAGCTACAGTGAGACCCTACCTTGAAAAAAAAAGAAAATTAATAACCGAGTGTGGTGGCGAAAGCCTTTGATCCCAGCACTCGGGAGGCAGAGGTAGGAGGGTCACCATGAGTTCAAGGCCACCCTAAAACTACATGGTGAATCCCAGGTCGGCCTGAGCTAGAGTGAGACCCTACCTCAAAAAACCAAAATATTAAAAATTAAAAAAAAAATTAAAAAGTGAGCCTTGGGATGGGGAGAGGGCTCAGTGGTTAAAGACACCTGCAAAGCCTGACATCCTGGGTTTGAATCCCTAATGCCAACATAAAGCCAGAAGCACAACATGAAACAATGTGTCTACAATTCATTTGCAATGAATGGCAAGAGGCCCTGGAGCATCCACACTCCCTCTCTCCTAAAATATTTTTTTCTCAATTTTTTATTAACATTTTCGATGATTATAAAAAAAATCCCCCCCAAAAAATCCCATGGTAATACCCTCCCCCTCTTTCCCCTTTGAAATTCCATTCTCCATCATATCCCCTCCCCAAAAATAAACAGTTTTTTTAAAAAGTCAGTTTTAGGGCTGGAGATGGCTTAGCCGTTAAGGCATTTGCCTGCAAAGCCAAAAGACCTCAGTTCAATTCCCCAGGACCCACATAAGCCAGATGCACAAGGAGATGCATGCATCTGGAGTTTGTTTGCAATGGCTGGAGGCCCTAGTGTGCCCATTCTCTCTCCCTCACTCAAATAAATTAAAAAAAAAAGTCAGTCTGAGCCAGGCATGGGGGCACACTCCTTTAATCCCAGCACCCAGAAAACAGAGGTAAGAGAATCACTATGAGTTTGAGACTATCCTGAGACTACATAGTGAATTATATATAGGTCAGCCTGGGCTAGAGTGAGATCCTATCTCAAAAAAACAAACTAAAAAATGTCAGTTTCAGGCTGGAGAGAAAGCTTAGTGTTAAGGTGTTTACATACAAAGCCTTAGGACCCAGGTTTGATTACCCAGTACCCACATAAACTAGATCCACAAGGTGGTACTAACATGTGCTGTTTACACATTGAGAATGTACATAACAAATAAAGAAAAAAGAATATGTGCACCAGGACCTACAGCCACTGCAAACAAACTCCAGACACATGCACCACCTTGTGCATCTGGTTTACACCAGATGGGCATAGTGGTACATCTTTAATCCCAGCACTCAGGAGACAGAGGTAGGTAGATCGCCGTGAGTTCATGCCCACCCTGAGACTATGTAGTGAATTCAGGTCAGCCTGGGCTAAAGTGAAACACTACCTCAAGAAACACACAAAAAAGATAATTAAAAAAAGTCAGCTGGGCGTGGTGGTGCATCCCAGCACTTGGGAGGCAGCGGTATGAGGATCACCATGAATTTGAGGTCACTCTGAGACGACATACTGGATTCCAGGTCAGCCTGACCTAGACTGAAATTCTACCTCAAAAAGAAAACCAAAAAAAAAAAATCAGTCTTGAGGAACTATCTCATTCTAATCATCCCTTCAAAAGGCAGAAAAGAGAAAAGGGGCAGGTGTGGTGGTGTTTGCCTTTAATCCCAGCACTTGGGAGGCAGAGGTAGGAGGATTGCCATGAGTTCAAGGCCACCCTGAGACTACATAGTCAGTTCCAGGTCAGCCTAGGCTAGAGTGAGACCCTACCTTGCCCCCCCCCCAAAAAAAACGGCAGAAAAGGCTGGAGGGATGGCTCAGTGGTTAAGGTATTTGCCTGTGAAGCCTAAGGACCCATGTTTGACTCTCTAGGTCCCATGTAAGCCAGACACACAAAGTGACACAAGCACACAGGGTCACACATGTGCAAAAGATGGTGCACCACGACTGGAGTTCGACTGCAGTGGATGGAGACCTTGGCATACCAATTCATTCTCTCTCTCTCTCATATAAAAAAAGGCTAGCCAGGCATGGTGGCACATACCTTTAATCCCAGTACTTATGAGGCAGAGGTAGGAGGAGTTTGACACTACCATGAGCCAGTGAGACCCTACCTTGAAAAATCAAAACAAAACAAGCCAAAACAAAACACGTCTATAAGGTTTGCCTCAAAGAAAAAGCACAATAGACAATGGAACACTCAGGATTGTTACTAGAAAATTTTCAGTGCCAGGGATGGGATACCTCCCATTGAGTTGTTGGCCAGGGAGGTCCCCAATGCCCCCAAAACATTATAGGCCATTGCTAAAGCCGTCAGTTTCCCACCAGAATCGATGGTAAGACCTTATTTGCTAAAGACTCCACATACATAGGCTGCGAGGCCATTGAGAAATCCTGTTGGAACTGAGCGGATAACCCCTTCCATGTAGACCAGCTGACAGAAAGCTGGAAGAAGCCATTCTGCATGCAGTTCAATAGGAGAGAGAGAAATCACCAGAGAAGATACCCAACAGTGGACACTGCAAGCCTTTTATCTGGCCAGCCAGGCCAAATGAGCCAACAGGTGCAATAGTGGCACATCTATAATGGTGGAAACCAACTGCCCTCCAATTGGACTGGAGGCCCGCTCCATGGGAGGGAATATATACATCCCTGATTCTGAAAACCTACAGCAGGGGTAGTCATGAGCCCTAGGGGTGTAACGTCTGCTGCTGTTTGACTGAATGTATATACTATGCTTATCAACCTGCCCAGTAAGCACTTCTCTTAATGTTCGTACCCTTATATTAGTGCTACTCTAACTTTTGGTAGAGAATCTTCTCTTTTCAGATGGCTAAGAAGGCATCATGGTGCTGACAGGAGTGCTCAGCACTGCAATATCTCTATCATACCTTCCAATGCTCAGGATCTAATGCAGAAGAAGTGGCAGAAAGAATGTAAGACCCAAAGGAAGGTTAGGACTCCTTACAATGTGCTCCTCCAGACACAAAATGGGCTGGATATTCATGACCTCCCAGTGCCTGACACTACCTACACAAGACCATCATAACAGGAGGAAAAGATCATGCCATCAAAATAAAAGAGAAACTGATGGGGGGGGGGGGATAAGAAGGAGAATGGAGTTTCAAAGGGGAAAGTGGGGAGTGAGAGAGCATTACCATGGGATATTGCTTACAATCATGGAAGTTGTTAATATAAAATAATTATATAGGGCTGGAGAAATGGCTTAGCGGTTAAGCGCTTGCCTGTGAAGCCTAAGGACCCCGGTTCAAGGCTCAGTTCCCCAGATCCCACGTTAGCCAGATGCACAAGAGGGTGCACGTGTCTGGAGTTCGTTTGCAGAGGCTGGAAGCCCTGGTGCACCCATTCTCTCTTTCTCCCTCTATCTGTCTTTCTCTCTGTGTCTGTCGCTCTCAAATAAATAAATAAATAATTAAAAATAAAATAATTATATAAAAAAGTAATAATAATAATAATAATAATAATAATAATAATAATGCAGTAGAGCCAGGCATGGTGGCACACATCTTTAATCCCTGCAGAGATAGGAGGAAATAGGAGGATCCCCATGAGTTCAAGGTCAACCTGAGACTACATAGTGAATTCCAGGTCAGCCTGGTCTAAAGTGAAACCCTACCTCAGAAAACCAAAGTGCACAAAGCATTTCTGGCCTTCAGAAGCCCTGGGATTGACTCGGGTTACATCAGCCTCTTGGAGGAAAGCAGTAACAGCTAGTCCCAGAGGAAACAGTGGTACTGTATGTGTAGATCAAAGCAACAAAGGAAATCATGCCTTTCAATGGTAAGGAGTCAGATGGAGCTGGAGTTTAAAAAGTTACAGATACACCCACAAGGAGCCTTTTGGTCCCCATTCCAAGGGTCCTAGCTTCGATTATGCACCAGGCATTCAGCTCTTCTGATGGCCAATTCTGCATCTTCAAAATAAACCACTATCACTACCTAAGACTAAACAGAGTAACAATAGTGCAAACCACACTAAGCCCTAATGCATCCAGAGCATAGCTAACTGCTTCATGTCCCAAGTGTTCAACTCTGACAGCAGTTTTCAAAAACTCAGCACTGTGGTCTTGCCCTTAAAAACTAATTTAGTTGTGCCGGCGTGGGAGCGCACGCCTTTAATCCCAGCACTCGGGAGGCAGAGATAGGAGGACCACTATGAGTTCGTGGCCACCCTGAGACTACATAGTGAATTCTAGGTCAGCCTGGGCTAGAGTGAGACCATAGTTCAAAAAAAAACTAATTTAGTTGCTCTGAAGTGGGGGGGTCACTTTGCAACAGCAGGAAGCTCTGGTGTACCCATACTCACTCAGTCTCTCAAATAAATAAATATTTTTTAAATTTTAATTTATTTGAGAGCGAGAGAGAGAGAAAGAGAGGGAGAGAGAATGGGCACGCCAGGGCCTCTAGCCACTGCAACGGAACTCCAGATGCATGTGGTACCTTGTGCATCTGGCTTACGTGGGTCCTGGGTAATGGAGCCTCAAACTGGGGTCCTTAGGCTTCACAGGCAAGTGCCTAACTGCTAAGCCATCTCTCCAAACGAAATAAATATTTTTTAAAGCTCTTTATATTGCTCAGCAGTTAAAGACACTGGCTTGCAAACCTTGACAGCTTGGGTTCCATTCCCCAGTGCTCACATAAAATCAAAGTGGCACATGCCTCTGGAGTTTGTTTGTACTGGCAGGAGGCTCTGGCACTCTCTCTCTACTTGAAAGAAATAAAAATATTTTTTAAAATATAACTTTCTAGCCAGGCATGGTGGCGCACGCCTTAATCCTAGCACTTTGAAGGCAGAGGTCGGAGGAGCAATGTGAGTTTGAGGCAAACCTGGAAATACAGAGTAAGTGCCAGGTCAGCCTGGGCTGTAGTGAGACCCTACCTCGAAGGAAAAAAAAAATTAACTTTAAAGTGATAGTGTGTGCTTGTAGTCCACAGATATTTAAGAGGCTGGAGCTGAAGGCTCACTTGAGCATAGCAGTTTGAGATGTTTGGGAAACATCTTAAGATACCATCTCAAAAAGCATAAGAAATAAATATTCCCCAAACAACTCTAATGGGTGACCAGGATTCAAAAGTACTTCTTACAGGATGGGCATGATGGCACATGCCTTTAATCCCACAACTGGGGAGGCGGAACTCTGTAGGAGGATCCCCTTGAATTCAAGGCCACCTTGAGAACACATAGTGAATTCCAGGTCAGCCTGAGCTAGACTCTTCCTAGAAAAACAAAATAAATAAACAAACAAAGTACTTCTTACAAGCATAGTGAGTTCGAGGCCAGCCTGAAACTACATAGTGAATTCTAGGTCATCCTGGGCTAGAGTTAAGACACCGCCTCCAAAGGGTTGGGGTGGAGAAAGGAAACAAACACCCCACAATATTTATTAAATGAAGACCACCAAACCTTGGACAACTGCATTTAAAAAATTTTTTTATTTTACTTTTTGTAATGGGGATGGAACTCAGGGTTTCACACATGCAAGGTAAGCACTCTACCACTAAGCCCTAACACTAGCCTTTTAAGCAATTTCTTAACGTGATTGTGATGTGGAAAATACAGGAGCACACTGAGAAGTGTTCTAAAGTGGCAGGGAGAAGGCAGGGTTCTTCTCAGCATGAAAACGCTGCAACTTCTAACAGGGTAACTAACCAACCACAGGATACTATACACACTCTTTGCAGGACTGGCCTTGCCATAAGCTAGCAAGTTAAAGGTAAAGGTAAAGAAAATCACCAGTAAAACTAGGGCTGCTCAATGATGCAGCGCTTGTCCTGCATGCACAAATCGCTATGTTCCATCCCCAGCACCACAGAAGGGAAATTACCAGGAAGGAGATCAACTAACAAAGCAAGCTCTGTAAAGCCAGTAGCATTTGCAAAGCTAACTAGAGAATAGCAGCAATGAAAAAAGCCAATCAGAAAAGCTAGGAAAATACTAGGCAGTGGTGTACTAGGCCAAGCAGGAGCAAGGGCCAGCACAAGCAGAACAGAAGCTATTAGAAAATTCAACATCCCAGCACTTGGAACACAGAGGTAGGAGGACCACTCAGAGTTCAAAGCCACCCTGAGACTACACAGTGAATACCAGGTCAGCCTGAGCTAGAGTGAGAACCTACCACCACCCCCCTCAAAAAAAAAAAAAAAAAAAAAAAAAAAAAAAAAAAAATTTAAAAGGAGGAGGAGGAAAGAGAAAACTCAACAGCAATATATAAGTCCTCCTGAGCAATGGTTGCTTCAGGAAACTTGGACCACTGACCCAGTGTCCACCTGCCCCACACAGCAGTAATCAGAAGTTCAGTGATTTAAACTCTGGAACCCTATTTGCAGTTTATAAAATAGGTTTGGAAACATGCTAATAGGAACAGGATTTCTAAAGATCCTTTCACTATGACCTGTTGCAAGGCTCTAGGATTCAGGAATGACTTGAACACCCAAAACAAGACATGAAGTTCACAAGGAACGGTTAGGAATCAGCTTCAGGGTTAAATCCCACCTGTTTACTGCTTCAGATCAGGCTTGGAAAGATGAGTTTATGATTCACCCCCTTTTTAAACTGTTGCCAACAGTACTCACTTCTCCCACCCAGTACATCCATCCCTTAGGTGTACTGCGCTTTATGATGCTGATGTGTTTACTATTATAAACTCAAGGGCGCAGACCACATTCTATTACATGTGTTGGGGCAACATCATCCACGCAGTGAACTTAGCGGATCCTGTTCCTGCCGTGTCTAGCAACAGTACCTAACAGAACTAGCCAAGGGCTGGAGGGGAGAGGGTCAAGAGGGCAAAAGGGTAGTACAGGCCAATCTGCCGACCCGGTGCTTCCAGCCTGATGGAGGGGCCGTAAGGCAACAGGCGGCTTCGTCCCAGGCGCCCCCCCCCCTCCCAACAGCCCTGCGCACTGCAGGAAGGAGGCGAAGGCACTGACCGCGAGCCGCCTAGGAGTGGGGGCGGCAGAGGGCGGCCATGCCCAAAACCAGAACACGAGCTGCAGGCGGTCTGGACACCAGAGCTGCGGGACCCAGGAGCCCTACAAGCAAGGGCCGCAACGACTGCCAAATCTACCGCCCGCAGGACGCAAAAGCCTGAGGCCGCTTCCACAGGAACAAGGGCCTCCATGAGCCACGTGCACAGGGGTGACAGGAAAGCATACAGAAAGAAGCAATATGGGTCTTGGGGGATTTGGGGCGTCCGGGCGTGCCCCCGGTTTCTGGGCTCCTCACCGCCTCCTACGCGCAGCCACTGCCGCTATCGCCGCCATCTTGTGCCCGGTTCGCTCCTTGACCCCGGGCCTCCCCGCCCCTGCGCACGTTGAGCCACGTACTACAGTGCCCGCCCCTTCCGGCCTTGTGATTGGCCCAGTCGCAGCGCGGCCGGACGTTGATCTCATTGGCGGAGCATACATTCTACATATAGTGGAGGCAGGGCTTGACGCCCCCAGCTATGAGCCAGTGAGTGCTCCACAGCTGATAGAGACACTAGACTGCTTGTCTTAACTAGGCAAATTTTATTTAGAAAAATCGTTAGCTTCGAAAAAAGTGACAACACTCATTAGGTCAAGGACTTAGAAACCTCCACCTCTCTGCAGCACCTTAGTCTCTTCTCTCACTGTTCAACATCCCTCGGCCTCTAGAACAAGCTTATGTTCCCTGCCGGAGGAGAGTGGACGGTGAAGGTGCCTGAAAACGGCCAGAGAAGAGACCCAGGCGATCGATGTTGCGGTGGAGGACACTGTGCAGCACAGCCAGATGGGGTCCTCCCTCACCTCCACCCTCCCTGGAGAAGTCCCGGATGAAGCGGCCACGCTCGGACTGGAAGATAAACTTCTGGGGCAAGGGCCCATGCTCCCTAAGAAAACCCCAGACACTAAGCAGCAACAAACGCACTTCAAAAGGTGCCAGTTGGCTAAATACCTCGTGCATATTACCCAAAGCTGGTGGCAAAAGGCTTCCCTCAGCCATGACAGCCACCAGAGTGCAGGACGCTTCCAGGTGCCAGGGGGAGTGGGCTGTGTCAGGATGGCGAGAGGCTTCCCAGTGGCTCAGGAGGGCAGCCAGTAGTCCCCGCAGCAGCACGGAACAGTAGCACAGGGCTGGGGGAGCAGCTGCCACCAGTTTCAAAAGCTCAAAGAGCAGGGGCTGTTCGCGGAAGCGCCGGCCAATGCGGAGATCCCGCTCCACAGTGGCCCTTGCATGATCCTCTGGGGGCCAGGCCAGCTCAGCACCTGCTGCATCAGGACACACACTCTCTACTAAGGTCACTGCAACTGCTTTAGCTGCTTCTGGGCTTAAGGTGGGAAACCCCCAGCAGCCCTCACATCCAGTGAATCCCGGAGCACTGCAGCAGTGCACTAGGAGGCTGAGAAGGCTCTGGGTGTTATAGATCACTTCCTGCTGGTTTCGAGACTGGACAAGCTTAGGTGGCTTTAAGCCACGGCCAATGACTCCAGCATGGAAAACTGACCAGATCCCTCCAGGACCTGGCACCGCTGCTATATGCCGCCGGTTAGTGTCCAACAGGGAGGCAGAAGCCAAAGGGGCTGAGATAACTGAGAGAGTCTCTTCCCCATCCAATTCCCCTCCAAACAGTTCTGTGTTGCCTCGATGTAAGGCTCCCTCAACTAGCAGCTGCAGAACAGCCTTGAGCCCCGCCGCAGAAGTCTGAGAAAGACGAGTGAGAAGCTGGGAGGGTGAGGCCACACCTGGAGGGCCATGCAGCCTCAGAGAAGCAAAGAAGCGGTGTACCCCAGCCCTTACCAGTCCCAGGAGTTGGGAAGGTGACAAGGCTTCCAAAGGAAAGGGACAAATGGCGAGGAGGGAGGCAGCAGCTTCTGCTACTTCTTCCTCAGGATGTAGCAGGAGAGGAGCTAGGTCAGATAGATGAGCTGAGGCACACTCCCCAAACCGGGCTCCTAGGGCTGTAGGGCCCTCACCCCCCTGCTGTTCCCACCCCACTAACAGTGCCAGGTTTCGCAGGAACCTGGCAGTGAAGGAAGGCTGTAAAGTTCCTGCATGCACTCGAGCTAGGCAGCTTCGGAAAGCCAGAGGGAGAAGTCCAGAGAGACTGACCACCAGTCCTGCATACAGCTGTGTTGCCAAACTCAACTCTTCAGGACTTCGAGCTCGGCTCAGTAGATGGCCCAAAGCCTCGGGTCCACAGCTAGGTCGAGTGTAGACAGATAGCAGACCCAAGAGCTGGTGCTGCCACAGGAAGCGCTTCCGTTCCAGCCGCAATGTCTCTCCACACAGCTCTCCAACATGGTTTCTTAATGCATCTAGAAAGGGCACTGGGCGAGGAGGTGGGGGTGGGCCCAACAACCCTTCCCCAGGAGATCCTCCTCGATGATGAACCAGTTTTTGCAGGTGCAGCAACAGCAACTGGATCAAGCGGTCACATGCCTCTCGCACAGTGTCTGGCACAGCCAGGCCCTGGGTGGTGATGACTGAAGCAGGCATAGCTGTGTCCACTAAGAACTGCAGCAGACGGTAGGCACCAGCTCCAGAGGCTTGGCTCACCAGGTGTACAGCCAAGTTCAGCATGTTGTCCAGTTCCTCTCGGGGGAACCCCTGCAGGTGTTGCTGCAGCTGGCTCAGCACAGCTGGGGGCTTGAGGCAATCCACAAGTTCACCAGACACTGTACCTAGCAATGCTGGAGACATGACTGCCAACTGTAGTAAGAAGGGAACTGTGGCCTGAAGGGAAGGGTCCCCACTGCGGCCTCCAGTGCCCCCTGCCAAGCTATCATGAAACATTCGCAGGAGCTCCCTTCGGATACTGTCTCCATGGCGAGAGGCAAGGTGCCCTAAAATGCCTACAACTGAGGCAATCTTGGGTACCCGTTTCTCCCCAGGGAGGACAGGAGATCCAGGAAAGGGGTCTGAAGAACTGGTTTGAGAAGAGCTTCCACCACAAACACCAGCTCCACCTCCAGACCCACTATGGACACAGAAATCCTTAAGGCCACAGGAGAGAACTCGGGAGATGATGGTGCCAGGAAAAGAAGAGCCGATATGTGCCACAACCCAGTCAAAGTGTGGGGAATGCTGGACAGAAGTATCCAGCAAGGCATCTACACATGCATCTGGGCAGCTACCAATGAGAGCTGAGAGGCATTGCACATAGATGTCCATTAATGTGCGGGTAGCTCTACAGCCCATCCACAGCTGCAACAGTTCATTGAGAGAGCCAGTGGCATGTGGAACACGCTGGTGCTGGCCTGAATATGTGCTACTCAGTTGTCCCATGAGGTCAATGGACCATGCACTAATCACAGGTGCCCAGGCTTTCGGGTTGGCCCTGATAAATTCAGAAAGCACCTGCTGTACTTCCTGTACCACATCCTCTAAACCAGGTCCACCAACAGGAACATGAGAAGGTGGAGGTGGACGAAGGTGAGGTGGACCAGCCACAGGACTTTCATCTAGAGCAGCTAAGTGGGCCCGGACACTCTCATCAAATACACCTCTCAAGTGATCCAGCACAGCAGCCCGAGCAGGTGGCAGAGAGCGGAGCAGGAGAAGACCACAGCGAGCATGTTCTCGGGCTGAAAGCTGGTGACCCAGAATGGGGTCTATACCAGTCAAAAAAGCCTTGATTTCTTGGGACAGCTCCTGAGCACTATAAGAAAGCAAATGAAGCAGACTTAGAGCATTGGTTAGCAAGTTACATTCCTTCTATGTGTTTTGGTTTCTATATAAAATAGGGATAACAATTTCATCTCCCCCATAATAAAAGCTTATAAAAACATTTTAGTGGGGCTGGAGAGATGGCGTAGCGGTTAAGCGCTTGCCTGTGAAGCCTAAGGACCCCGGTTCGAGGCTCGGTTCCCCAGGTCCCACGTTAGCCAGATGCACAAGGGGGCGCACGCGTCTGGAGTTCGTTTGCAGAGGCTGGAAGCCCTGGCGCGCCCATTCTCTCTCTCTCCCTCTATCTGTCTTTCTCTCTGTGTCTGTCTCTCTCAAATAAATAAATAAATAAATAAATAAATAAATAAAAACATTTTAGTGGACTCAGGCATGTTGGCACATGCCTTTAATCCCAGCACTCAGAAGACACAGGTAAGAGGATCGCTGTGAGTTTGAGACAGTGAATTCCAGGTCACCCTGGGCTAGAGCAAGACCCTACCTCGAAAAACAAAAAAACAGGGGAAAAAAAAAACCAAAACCAGCCAATAACAATAAAAATAATATCAATGATAGGTGACTCTTAAAAGGTCCAAGTACCTTTTTTTTTCCTGATGTGCTATCAAACCTAGGGCTTTAGGTGTGCTAGGTATTCTACCACTAAGCTCCATCCTCCAGCTGTCCTTTTTAAGTATTTTACATGTATCTTTCAGTCTTGACAACAATTCAATAGGTAGCACTATTATGATCCTTTTTTTTTTTTTTTGCTGTTGTTTATTTTATTTTTTCTGAGGTAGGGTCTCACTCTAGCCCAGACCAACCTGGAACTCACTCTGTAGCCCCAGGCTGGCCTCGAACTCATGGTGATCCTCCTACCTCTGCCTCCCAAGTGCTGGGGTTAAAGGTGTGTGCCACCAAGCCTGGCTATGATTCCATTTTAAGATTAAAAAAAAAATTAGGAGCCGGGAGTGCTGGCACACACCTTTCATCCCAGCACTTGGGAGGCAGAGGTAGGAGGATCGCCATGAGTTCAAGGCCAGCCTAAGACTACACGGTGAATTCCAGGTCAGCCTAAGTTAGAATGAGACCCTACCTCAGAAATAAAAAAGAAAAGTGGGGGGGAGGGACTGGAGTGATGGCTTAGTGGTTAAGGCTTTTGCCTGCAAAGCCAAAGGATCCCGGTTTGATTCTCCAGGACCCATGTAAGCCAGATGCACAAGGGGGCACATACATCTGGAGTTCTTTTGCAGTGGCTAGAGGCCCTGGCATGCCCATTCTCTCCTCTCTCAAATAAATTTTTTAACTAACAAAAATAAAAGAAAGACTGATTGAGATGGAGAGGGGATATGATGGAGAATGGAATTTCAAAGGGGAAAGTGGGAGGGGAGGGTATTACCATGGTATATTTTTTATAATCATGGAAAATGTTAATAAAAATTTGAGAAAAGAAAAATAAATAAATAAAAATAAACAAAAAGAAAAATAAACAAAAAAAAATAGGGCTGGAGAGATGGCTTAACAGTTAAGGCACTTGCCTGCAAAGCCAAAGGACCCAGGTTCAATTTCCCAGTACTCATGTTAAGTCAGATGCACAAGGCCATGCATCTGGAGTTCATTTTCAGTAGCTGGAGGCCCTAGTGTGCCCATTCTCTGTCTACCTACTTCTCTCTTAAATAAGTAAAAATTTAAAAAAAAATTTTTAACCAAAGTTAAGGGCTGGAGGGATGGCTTAGCCGTGAAGGCACTTGCCTGCAAAGCCAAAGGGTCCAGGTTCAACTCCCCAGGGCCAACATAAGCCAGATGCACAAGGTGGCACATGTGTCTGGAGTCAGAGGCTGGAGACCCTGACCTGCCCATTTCTTCCCTCCCTCCCTCTCTTTCTCAAATAAATAAATAAAAACAAAATATTTTTAAAATACTCTAAAAAATTAAAGTTAAGTAATCAAACCATATGCTCCAAAAGGCTAGGAACCATTCCATGCTCTTAAAATACTGACTCCGGGCTGGACGGATGGCTTAGCGGTTAAGGCGATTGCCTGCAAAGCCAAAGGACCAAGGTTCAATTCTCCAGGACCCACGTTAGCCAGATGCACAAGGGGGTGCATGCGCACGCCCATTCTCTCCCCCTCTTTCTTTATCAAATAAATAAATAAAAACAAAGTATTTAAAATACTGAATCCCTTTCTACTGAGGTGCTAGTGTATGTGAAGTATGCCATAAATATTTGTTGCATTGAGTAAATACATGTTGAGTTTCTGTTACCTGTTTCATAAACATCTTTCCAGTTCCCCCTGAACAGAACAAGCAACCTAGAATCTGCTCTTAATGGCAAGAAAATTATAAGCCTCTCATTCAATGGTCTCCCTCCCGACACCTGTTTCCCATATTGTGCAAAAATCTTAATTTCCCACCACTGAAGCAACCACCACCTTCAATGCCTGGGAATCAATGTGTCCCAGGGCACAGAAAGGTATGCCTTTCAACCCTTCCCCTCTGGAGATATATGGGTTCTGTTTTTGAGGTTCAGAAGGCAATATAGGAGGAGGTAATGACCCCCTTCCCCTTACCTCCTTTTCTGTCAAAGAAAACAGCACCCAGTGGGCTGTTAAGGCTCTGTGCCGTTACCCTGGGTCCTCAAAACAGAAAAAGAAAAAAATACCTCAAAACGAGGGGATTGTGCAAGGGAAAGACTAGCAGATTTATTCAATGAGCTTCCGGGCCTTGGTTCTCAAGAGAGGCTCCAAGAAGTCAAAGCCCTGAGTTCCTTCAGCGTAAAAAGCAAAGCGACTGGGTTCTCAGGAGTTCTGATAGCCCGACAGTTGGAAAAACAAGGCCACCGGGTAAGTAGTCACTGCGCTCTAGGCAGAGGCAGGACCAAGACCTTGGGAGGGCGGGCGCTGAAGCCCAGGCTTTCACGTAAGGCAGTCCCGGGTTCTGGGAGGATGCGACCAGAATGTCCGAGAATCCTGACGCGAGTTCTCAAGGTAGGATCCGGGTTTCTGCCAAGGAGGTTGGGGATTAAGCGGGGCGACGCGGTACGCTACCAGGGGCTCTGACTACCTGAGAGGCGCGGGACCGTGGGTGGCGGGGGCAGGCCCGGGTGGCCCTGGGGCCCCGGGAGGGTCACACAACGCGGACATCCCGGAGCCCTACCCAGAGCCCGAGGCGCGAGCGGAGAAGCCCAGGCGACGCATGCGCGCTGACTGGAAACGCGAAAGAAACTCGCTGAGAGGCATCTCAGAAAAACTACTCCGGCGAAACCCGTAGCCGTAGTACATTAGTTCCGTACTGCATCTATGACCGAATGTGAGAGATCCGCCCCACTAGGGCAAACATTTCTCCAGCCTCAGCCCTGTTGTTGTGGTTTGGTTTTGGGCTTTTTTTTTTTTTTTTCTTTTCAAGGTTGGGTCTCATTCTAGTCGATGCTGACCTAGAATTCACTATGTAGTCTCAGGGTGGGCTTGACCTCAAGGTTATCTACCTCTCTCTGCCTCCCAAGTTTTGGTTTATATGACCATGCTGGGCTCAGCTCCTGTTTTGTTTTGTTTGTTTCCAAGGCAGGGTCTCGTAGCCTTAGCCGACCTGGAACTCATTCTGTAGCCCAAGCTATTTTGGAATTTATGACTATCCTTACACCTATCCTTCTACCTCAGTCTTCAGAGTGCAGGGATTAGGGATTACAAGCATGCACCATCATACCTGACTGTGAGCCAAGCAATTAACTAAATTTTTGGAGGTTTTTGTTGTTCTTTATTTGTTTTGTTTTGTTAAAGCAGGGACTTGCTCCAGTCCAGGCTGACCTGGAATTCACTATGTAGTCTCAGAATGGCCTTGAATGCCTTCCTCTGCCTCCCAAGGGCTGAGAATACAGGCGTATACCACCGCACACAGTTCAATCACAATTTCGATGTTTTTTTGATACAGTGTCGTATGTAGCCCAGGCTGGTTTTGGACTTGCTAAGTAGTTGAGGATGGCCCTTACCTTCCGATCCTCCTGCCTCTCCCATCCTAAAGCTGGCATTAAACGTGTCAAACAGCATGCTTAGTTTCATGAGGTGCTGGAGATTGAATCCAGGACACACACTCTACCAACTGATCAGGCCCCCATTTACAAAAAATTTTTTTGGTTTGTCGAGGTAGGGTCTCACTGTAGTACAGACTGACCTGGAATTCATTATGTAGTCTCAGGGTGGCCTTGAACTCGCTGTGATCCTCCTACCTGTGCCTCCCAAGTGCTGGTATTAAAGCCCTGTGCCACTACACCCAGCAAAATAAGGAACAATGGGTTTTCCAAAGTCACTTTAGAATGTCCTTGGGTTTTTTGTTTGTTTGTTTTATTTATTTATTTTTGGTTTATTGAGGTAGGGTCTCATTCTAGCTCAGGCTGACCTGGAATTCACTATGTAGTCTCAGGGTGGCCTAGAACTCATGGAGATCGTCCTACCTCTGCCTCCCAAATTCTGGGATTAAAGGCATGAGCCACCACGCCTGATTTACACACCTTTAATTCCAGCATTTCATAGGCTAAGGTAAGAGGGAGTTTGAAGTAAGCCTGGGGCTAGAGAGTGAGTTTCAGGTCAGCCTGACACCCAACCTTGAAAAGAAAAATTGAGCTGCTCTGGTTGTTTGCAGAAGCTGGAGGCACTCGCACACCTATTCTCTACCTCCCTCCCTCCGTCTCTCTTTTTCTGTCTCTCTCAAATAAATAACCTAATTTAAATTTTTAATATTTTTATTTATTTATTTGAGAGAGGGTAAGATGCAGACAGAGAGAGAATATGTGCACCAAGGCTTCCAGCCACAGCAAATGAACTCCATATGCATGTGCCACCTTGTGCATCTGGTTTATGTGGTTACTGGGGAATCAAACTGAGATCCTTTGGCTTTACAGTCAAGTGCTTTAAACGCTAAGCCATCTCTCCAGCCCTATTTAATTTAATTTAATTTTTTATTTATTTGAGAGTGGCAGAGAGAGAAAGAGGCAGATAGGTAGAGAATAGGCTTGCCAAGGCCTCCAGCCACTGCAAACGAACTCCAGATGCATGTGCCCCCCTTGTGCATCTGGCTAATGGGGTCCTGGGGAATGGAGCTTCAAACCGAGGTCCTTAAGCTTCACAGGCAAGCACTTAACCACAAAGCCATCTCTCTAGCCCTTTTTTTTTTTTTTTTTTTTTTTGGTTTTTCAAGGCAGGGTCTCACTCTCGCCCAGGCTGACCTGGAATTCACTCTGTACTCTCAGGGTGGCCTTGAATTCATGGCGATCCTCCTACCTCTGCCTCCTGAGTGCCGGGATTAAAGGCGTACGCCACCATGCCCAGCTCCTAATTTAATTTTTCAAAAATGAAAAAATCAAGGCCAGGTGTGGCGGGGCACGCCTTTGATCCCAGCAATCAGGAGGTAGGAGGATTGCTGTGAGTTTAAGGCCACCGTGAGATGACTTGGTGAATTCCAGGTCATCCTGAGCTAGAGTGAGACCCTACCTCAAAACTTTAAAAAAATTAAAAAATTAAGTCAGTGTGGTAGTGTTCACCTTTAATTCCAGCATTCTGGAGGCAGAGGTACAAGAAATCACATACACATTGACACCGGGCATGGTGGCACACGCCTTTAATCCCAGCACTCTGGGGGCAGAGGTAGGAGGATTGCCATGAGTTCAAGGCCACCTTCAGACTAGAGTGAATTCCAGGTCAGCCTGGGGTAGAGTGAGACCCTACCTCGAAAAATAAAAAATAAAAAGAAGCAGAGTCAAGGCTGGAGAGATGGCTTAGCAGTTAAGGAGCTTGCCTGTGAAGCCTAAGTACCTATGTTCGACTCTCCAGATCCCACATAAGGTAGACGCACAAAGGTGAGGCAAGCACAAGATCTCATGTTCCCACTACGTGGTGCAAGCGTCTGGAGTTTGCAGTGGTTGAGGCCTGGGTGTGCCAGTTCTGTCTGTCTCTGTCTCTCTGCCCCTTGCTCACTATCTCTTAAAAAAAAAGGTGCTGGATAATCATTCCAGATCTTCTACATGATGGAAAGACCTGATAGAGCCTTCCAGATAGTGGAGCTCGGGATCTTGTCTAAGGGGCCACCTTGAGTGTATACCTGCCTGTGGTGGTTCAGAGTCCATGGACAGCCTCCCAGTTTTGTACATATCTGGTTTTTTTTTAATTTTTTTTGTTTATTTCAATTTATTTGTTTGAGAGTGACAGAAAGAGGCAGAGACAGAGAGGAGAGTGGGCGCGCCAGGGCCTCCAGCCACTGCAAACGCGAACTCCAGACACGTGCACCCCTTTGTGCATCTGACTAACATGGGTCCTGGGGAATCAAGCCTTGAACTGGGGTCCTTAGGCTTCACAGGCAAGCGCTTAACCAAGCCATCTCTCCAGCCCGATTTGTGCATATATCTGTATATACCAGAACTATATGATACTAGAACTTCAGGAAAAAAGATACATGGAGCACAGGAACACATCACCCTTCAATAAATGTGGGGTAACGGCTGGGGACCTGTGTTGAGTCCTCTGGAGCAAGGGTACTGTATTCATAGTGCCCCTGCTGGGTGGGGCATGGGGGCCATTTAATGTACTTACTTTTCTTTTTCTTTTTTTCAAGGTAGGGTCTCTCTCTAGCTCAGGCTGTCCTGGAATCCACTATGTAGTCTCAGGGTGGCCTAGAACTCTCAGAGATCCTCCTACCTCTGCCTCCCAAGTGCTGGGATTAAAGGCATTCATAGCCATACCAGGCTCTGTACTTTTTTTGTTGTTGCTGTTGTTGTTTGGTTTTTTGTTTGTTTGTTTTGGTTTTTCAAGGTAGGATCTCACTCTAGTACAGACTGACCTGAAATTCACTCTGTAATCTCAGGGTGGCCTCAAACTCACTGTGATCCTCCTACCTCTGCCTCCCAAGTGCTGGGGTGCTGGGATTAAAGACATGCATTGCCATACCAGGCTCTGTACTTTTTGTTGTTGTTGTGTTTTTCTTTTTCTTTTTTTTTTTTTTTTTTTTTTTTTTTTGGTTTTTCAAGGTAGGATCTCACTCTAGTCCAGGCTGACATGGAATTCACTCTGTAGTCTCAGGGTGGCCTCAAACTCACTGTGATCCTCCTACCTCTGCCTCCCAAGTGCTGGGATTAAAGACATGCATTGCCATATCAGGCTCTGTACTTTTTTTGTTGTGGTGGTTTTTTTGTTTGTTTGTTTGTTTGTTTTTCAAGGTAGAATCTCACTCTAGTCCAGGCTGACATGGAATTCACTCTGTAGTCTCAGGGTGGCCTCAAACTCACTGTGATCCTCCTACCTCTGCCTCCCAAGTGCTGGGATTAAAGACATGCATTGCCATATCAGGCTCTGTACTTTTTTTGTTGTGGTGGTTTTTTTGTTTGTTTGTTTGTTTGTTTTTCAAGGTAGAATCTCACTCTAGTCCAGGCTGACATGAAATTCACTCTGTAGTCTCAGGGTGGCCTCAAACTCACTGTGATCCTCCTATCTCTGCCTCCTAAGTGCTGGTATTAAAGTGTGTACCACGATGCCCGGCTCTGTGCTTTTTTTGATTTGGAGATTGCTTCAGAATAAGAAGCTCTTTCCTGATATCAGGACAGATGCAGATGGTCTGGCAGGTTTCTGGGCTCTTGATGCTTGGAGGTTGAGCTCTGTGTTGGCTTCTCCTGCATGCAGAAGGAAGTCTGCCATCTGCTAACCTGTATTCCTTTTTTTTAAGGACAGCTGTCACCCCAACTTCAAAGTCTGACCCATCCTCATAGGTTTTCCTTCCCTCTTACCAGGTCCTGGGTGGTAGAGGGATTCATAATACTGATAGGAGCCAAGAGATGTCACCCTTTGGTGCCCTCAAGCTGTGCTGGATTTTGCTGAAGGGGAACACTAAGATGCCACCCTCTAGGATTCTTCTTTCCCATAGTAGCATTTTTCCCTGCTCTCAGGTTCACCTCAATTGTTGGCCCTTCTCACCTGACTCTTGTGTGCTTGGTTATAATTAAATGTTCCACCTCAGCCGGGTGTGGGGGCACACACCTTTAATTCCAGCACTTGGGAGGCAGAGGTAGGAGGATTGTCATGAGTTCAATGCCAGCCTGAGACTACATAGTGAATTCCAGGTCAGCCTGAGCTAGAGCAAGACTCTACCTCGAAAACCACAAACAAAACAAAACAAAATGTTCCACCTCAAGAATTGTTAAGTCTCATTGGTTAAAGACAATCTTTGTGTACCACAAATGTAAACAATGTAAAGCCTACCCAGGCTTAGGGTCTGGAGTACTGGGCATATTGAACACATCCCTTGAGTGCTATAGCCCAAGTAGGAGCAGAGTCCTCTGGGACTGGAGCCTCTGTGTGGCCAGGTCAGGTAAAACTAATTTTTTTTTGGGGGGGGGGAATCGAGTGAAGAGATTTTTTTTTGTTTTTGTTTTTTCAAGGTATGGTCTCACTCTGGTCCAGGCTGACCTGGAATGCACTATGGAGTATCAGCGTAGCCTTGAACCCACGGCGATCCTCCTACCTCTGCCTCCCTAGTGCTGGGATTAAAGGCGTGCACCACCACACCTGGCAGTGAAGATATTTTTGAATACTTATTTTCCCCCTTCCCTTCCCCCCTTGAATACTTATTTCTAAAGATGCAAGATAGGAGTTTATGCAAAGTATTTCTGTAAGTGCTTTTCAGAATATTTGTCCTTGGTAGTGCTTCTACTGCCACCAAATTCTTTTTAAGATGCTACTGAGATGTTTAAATGATTAGTTTTAAAAAAAACTAGGTTTCCATATGATTTATATCCTCTTAATTAATATTTTTCATTTATATTTATTTATTTGACAGAGAAAGAAGAAAAGAATGGGCGCACCAAGGCCTCCAGCCACTGCAAATGAACTCCAGATGAATGCTCCCCCTTGTGCATCTGGCTCACTTGGGTCCTAGGGAATCGACATGGTTCCTTTGGCTTTGCAGGCAAGCCCTTTAACCACTAAGCCATCCCTCCAGCCCCCCACCTCTTAAATTTTGATTAACTCTCCCCCACCCTTCCTTTACTCAGTCTCTTCCCCTGACCTCATTTAGGCCTTTCCATCCCCAGTAATCCGTTCATCTACTTACATCTATACAGTACCATTCCCTTAAGTCCTCCCTTTTCTTTCCTTCCTTACAGCAGAGGTCAGTAACCTAGAAAGGATTTTTTTAAATGGGTGGTGGCAGGTAGAGAAAGAATACTGTTTATTTAAATGTGTATGTATGTTTGTGTTTGCATGTGTGTATGGTTCCACCCAGGTCTCCACTGATACAAATGAATTCCACTCCAGACAAATGCACCATTTTGCATCTGACTTAACATGGGTACTGGGGAACTGAGCCTAGGCTGGCAACTTTTGCAATAAATGCCTTTAACTCCATCTCTTCAGCCCCAGACAAAGGTTTTCTAAACCTTGCTTTCAACATCTGTCAAATAGGTGCATTGGCAGGTGTGGTAGCATACACTTTTAATCCCAGCACTTGGGAGGCAGCGGTAGGATTGCTGTGAGTTTGAGGCCATCCTGAGACTACATAGTGAATCTCAGGTCAGCATGGGCTAGAGTGAGACTATACCTTGAAAACACAAAAATAAATAGATTACAGTATAGTTGATTTCTATACTCTAGACCAGAGATGACCACTGTCATCTTGAAACAGAGCAGCTGAAATTAGTCCTGTTAATATTGTCCTATAAAAGGTGGGGGTTGGGAGAGTCATTAGCCCTTCATATGAGATTCTAGCCAATATTCCCTTCTGCTTCCAGGCCCCCACCCAAGCTATATGTAATTAGGATGTGTTTTTTTTTTTTTTTTGGTTTTTTTTTAATGATAATGCTGAGTTACCCAGCTCCTGTAAGTAACTCTAACTCAATAGTCCATCAAGCTGGATTTGGTCTGTTGTCTGGGGAGAATATGCATTTGTGTCTACCCAGCAAGAGGCAGAAAACATACAGTAACAGTATCTGAGAGTAGGATTGTAAGGCTAACATAATATATGCAAAAAACTTACATTTTGTAAATACCAAATACTTATAATAAAAGTGAAATGGAAGGGGCTAGAGAGATGGCTTAGCAGTTAAGGTGCTTGCTGGCAAAGCATAAGGACCCAGATTTGACTCCCCAGAACCCACATAAACCAGATGCACATGGTGGTGCATGTGTCTGGAATTTGTGTGCAGTGGCTAGAGGCCTTGGGGCACCCATTCTCTCTCTCTGTAAATAAATAAATAGAAATTAATGGTGTGGTGGTGCATGCCTTTAATCCCAACATTTGGGAGGCAGAGGTAGGACAGCGGTGAGTTCATGGCCACCCTGTGACTAGTGAATTTCAGGTGAGCTTGAGCTGGGACTACCTCATAAGGGGGTAGGGGGACAAATTTGGGGCTGGAGAGATGGATTAGCAGCTAAGGCACTTATTGTGAAGCCTAAGGACCCAGGTTTGACTCCCCAGAATTGCCGTAAGCCAAATGCACATGGTGGCACAAGCTTCTGGAGTTTGCAGTGGCTACAGGCCCTGGCACATGTACTTTCTCTTTCATAAATACAATAAACACTTAAAAATCAGAAATAAGACAAGTTTAAATGATTTTCCCAGGTTCTTCACCTCTCCCATCCCCCACCATCCCTACAGTGATATAATTCCCATTTTCTCTCACAAATGGGAAATTGAAGAGCCACTCATTAGGGAGATAGGGCCATTACAGAGGCTAGCTTCTTGCTGCCTTTGTTCAAGCACACTCTGCGTCCCCCTTCTGAACCATCTCTATGCTCAAAGACCTTTTTAATACCCATCCCCATTCTTTCACTTAAACACACACACCAGTTAAAACTCTAGGGTTTTATTACAAATGGAGCTAGCTGCTAGAGTGGGCCCTCTCCAGTCTCATAGCAAAAAACATCCCTTCATGGAGGTCAGTAGGCTATTATAGAAGAGGAATCTGGGAGAGCAAAAAGGGTAATGCTTGCCCCAAAGTCCTATGAAAACAACCATCGAATCCTTCTGGCTCCAGCTCCAGAGTCTTCCAACAGAAAAGGTAGGAACATCAGCTCACATCAAGGTCCTCCATAACTACATCCTCCATATCTACATCCTGGGTGTCTTTTTTCTTCTTTTGTCGTTTAGGCCGTGGCTCACTAGTCCTGGCTTGCTTTGAGGGGGTTTCCACTAAACAAAGGGAAAGAGGAAACATTAAAGAACACAAATGGGGTTACAGAAATGGCTTGATAGTTAAGGTGCTTGCCTGTGAAGCCTAAGGACCCAGGTTCAATTCCCCAGTTCCCACATAAGCCAGACGCACAAGGTGGCACATGTGTCTGGAGTTGGTTTGTAGTTGCTAGAAGCCCTGGTGTGCCCATTCTCTCTCAAATAAATAAACGAACTTTAAAGAGGAAAGAGAAAAATAGGAGCCGGAGAAATGACTCAGTGGTTAAAGGCACTTGCTTACAAAAAAGCCTGATGACCCAGATTCTCCAGTACACAAAGATGTACAAAATGGTGCATGCATATGGAGTTTGTTCTGGCATGCCCATACTTACTTACTTTCTTTTCATAAACATAAAAATTTAAGAAAAGGGCCTGGAGAGATGGATTAGCAGTTATGGCACATGCCTGTGAAGCCTAAGGACCCAGGTTCTATTTTCCAGGTCCTCCGTAAATCAGATGCACATGGTGGCACATGCATCTGGAGTTCGTTTGCAATGTCTAGAAGCCCTAGCATGCCCATTCCCTCTCCCTCTTTCTGTCTCTAATAAATTAAAAAAAAATAAAATCCTTAAAAACAATTAAGAAAAAGAACCCAAATAAACCCAGACTCCCCTTCACACATCTCTGTGCCCCAGAAGTACCTTGCATAGCTGCCTTTTCTTTCTGGGCAAGGCGAATCTGCTGCAAGAGCTTTCTGCGCTTCTTCCCCGAAAGAGTAATGTTGGCACGTGCACTGGACCTGAAGAGCAAAAACATTCAGATTAGCCTGAATGAACGTAGGCCACAAAAGTTATTCTGGCTATGGGAAGGGAGGTTATCTTTTGTCTTGTTCTATTTATTATTATTAGTTTTGGTGTTATCAAGGTAGGGTCTCATTCTAGCCCAGGCTAACCTGGATCTCTGTAGTCCCAGGCTGGCCTTGAACTTAAGGTAATCCTTCTACCTCTGCCTCCTGAGTACTGAAATTAAACACTTGGGCCACCACATGGGCTTGCTTTGGTTTTTATTTTATGTATTTATTTGAGAGAGCGAATATGGGCACACCAGGGCCTCTAGCCACTGCAAATGAACTCCAGATGCATGCACTACCTTGTGCATCTGGCTTACATGGGTCCTGGGGTATTGAACCTGGGTCTTCAGGCTTTGCAAGCAAGTTCCTGAACTGTTAAGCCATCTCTCCAGCCCACTGTTTTGTTTGAGCCAGGACCTTACTGTATAGCTCAGACAAGGTTCAAATCATATAACTATTTCAATGTGTGGACTGTAATATTGTGAGTGAAGTCTGTCAAACCCCTAGACTTAACATATTTGTGTAATTTCAATACACAGTTTAGGATCAAACATTAAATAAAGGGGCTTATAAGAGATGGCTTAGCACTTAAGGCACTTGCCTGTAGAGCCAGTCTACAGAAGCTAGCGGCCCTAGCACACCCATTCTCTCCCTAAGTAAATAAAGGATGTAGAAAGGCCTTGAAACTTATATGCAAAAGCTGTGCATCTTTGGAGAAATTTAACAATTTGTATCCAGTTTTTGGATCATAAAAATAATTTTGGGGCCGGGAGTGGTGAAGGCACTTGCCTGAAAGCCTAAGGACACGACTTTTGATTCCCCAGTACCCACGTAAATCCAGATGCAAAAGGTGGTGCATGTGTCTTCGTTTGCAGTAGCTAGAAGCCCGGGTGGGCTCATTCTCTGGCTTTTTCACTCTCTCTCTCTCTCAAATAAGTAAAGCTATTTAATTATGGTAATAATTTTATTACAAAAATGTAAGTGAACATAGTAACTTGCAGGGTGAGAGATCCTGAACAGGATCCAAACCTCAAGAAATGCTGTGAGTGACGCGTTCTGGGAGAGGGGCAGCAGTTTAGAAATCCAGCCAGGTGACAAACGCACAGGCGTGTAGCAGACACCCGCGTGGTTGTGGCTGCGCGGAGGGCCGAGCTCGGCGGGGCGGCTCGCGCCGTTACTCACGCGCGCTTCTTGAGGTGGTGCCGCGTCGTCAGCCCTTCGTCTACCACCGCGCCCACCACCCGGCGCCTCAGCCTCTGCTCCCGGCTCAGCACCCGCCTGCGCTTGAACAGCTTCTTCTTCAGCTCCTGCGGAAGGACACATGGGGGTCAGCGTGCCCTGCACGGCCACCCGGGATCCCCACTCACCCCATCGGGAGAGCGAGCGGCTCCGGGCAGCTGCGGGAGTCACGCTCGCGAGTCCCACACAGTCACCGTTCGCGGCCGGTTGATCTTTCCTCCCGGAGCACCCATACCGGCACCCGGCGGCTCACCCGCGAGCGCACTTCCGGCCCCGCCCTCCCGATGGGCCCGCCCCCTGGCGCCGCGGGCCAATCGCAGGCCGGGACCAGGAAACCGGCGTTTATATCGGAGCTCGGCGGGCGTCGCGTCCTTTCCCGGCGCGGCTGCGGCGTGAGTGGGGCGTTGGTGAGGGAGGCTGGTGGGAGTGGGCCCCGGGGCTGCGCGGTGCAACCTCCTTTTCTTGGCGGGGTCCGGGCGTGCGGTCCCGCTCCCCGTTATGTGCGGAGGCAGAGCGAAAGGGCCCCGGCCCTCCCGGTGGCATGTCTTCGGTGTCGGCGGATTCTGGTTCGCCGGTTCTATCCTCAGACGCCGGGACACTTTGCTACGAGCTGCCATGTGGGTAGGCCCTGGCCGCGGGATGCTCAACGCTTTCCATTTTGGTTTTTAGGTCTGGGGGCGCCGACCCAGGAACAATTGCTGACGTGTTCCCACCTTTCTCGATTTACTGTTGCAACGAATAAAGGATGTTTGCACCTTAAGGTCTGTCCGCGTTCTTTTTTCCGAGGCTGCGGAGTTTGCCCGACTCGAAGCGGTTTTTTTTTTCCTGGGGCTCGAAGTTGGCGATTTTCCTCTGATCTCAGGCCCCTTTTGGAGTGCTGGTCCAGGATGGTCTGGCCACCCTTCTGGGGCCCTCGGATGTCTGTGTTTCGCAGAGGGCTCCAAACGCCGGCCCTGATGGCCGGAGTGCGCCGAGGCTTCACGGCAAGGGAAGGTGGGTTCCTAATGATCCGGGAGCCTACTCGCTGAAGGTGTGGCCTTTTTAAACGCTGTAGTGAAGAGCCGGGCATCATCTATTCCCCAGCATTTTTACTTGAGCGAATGGGCGCACCAGGACCTCTAGCAAACGAACCCCAGATCCATGCGTCACCATGTACATTTGGCTTACATAGATACTTGGAAATCGAATCTTCGTCCTTTGGTTTTTCAGGCAAACGACTTACCTGTTCAGCTAAGTCTCGTGCCAAGTCCCAGACTTTATTCGTGACGTAGAGTCCGAAGTATCATGAATTTCGCCCGCCTTAAGCTACAGGAAACTCCCCAAAACAAATTGAAGCTTGTGGGCTGGTGACATGGGTCAATGGTTAAAGGTGGCCTGCCGGTCTCAATTTCTCGGCACCCCCATGAAAACCGGATGCTTGTTGCACATGTGTGTCAGCAAGACGAGTGCCCTGACACGCAAATAGAAACGCATTATCCCTTATCCACAGGCTCCCTGGCCAGTAGTTGCCTGGCAGACCGCTGCCTCTGGGATCGGCTTCACACCCGGCAGCATTTGGGAACTGGCCCCACCTTCGATTGGTTCTTTGGATACGAGGAAGTCCAAGAGCTCCTACTTCCACTGCTGCAGGTGTCACAGGCTGCCTGTCCACTGCGGATACTGGATGTGGGCTGTGGGACATCAAGCCTGTGCACAGGCCTCTATACCAGGTCCCCCTACCCTGTAGATGTGTTAGGCGTGGATTTCTCTCCTGTTGCTGTGGCTCACATGAACAGCCTCCTACGAGGTGGCCAAGGGCAAACACACTTATTCCCTGGGCATCCAGCCTCCCGTCTTAACTTTATGCAGGCTGATGCAAAGAATTTGAGGTGTGTGGCTTCATCTGGTACATTCCAGCTACTGCTGGACAAGGGTACTTGGGATGCTGTTGCCCGTGGTAGTCTGGCTGGAGCTTACCAGGTGCTATCAGAATGCCTGAGGGTCCTAAGCCCCCAGGGAACCCTGATTCAGTTCTCAGATGAGGACCCTGATGTGCGACTGCCCTGTCTGGAGCAAAGAGTCCATGGCTGGACTGTCACTGTTCAGGAGTTAGGTCCTTTCAAGGGCATTACCTACTTTGCTTACTTGGTTAAGGGCTCTCATTAAACACTAAACACATTTCTTTCTTTTTTTCTTTCTTTTGTTGTTTGTAGAGTCTCACTCTAGTTCCAAGCCAGCCTTAACTCAATGATCCTCATACCTCTGCCATGCCTGGTTCTCATTAAAGACATTTTAGCCAGGTGTGGTGGTGCACACCTTTAATCACAGCATCTGAAGGCAGAGGTAGGATTGCTGTGAGTTCGAGGCCACCTTGACTACATAGTGAAGTCCAGGTCAGCCTGAACTGGTGAAACCCTACCTCAAAAACCAAAAAAAAAAAAAAATCAAGGCATTATATCCTAAGCCTAGTGTTAATGTTGGGCCAGGAGATGGTGAGAGCATTTTTGCAATAATCTGTTCCCTGTAGACAAGCAGTAGCTAGTACAAGGTGGATGCTGAAGATGCAAATGGATCATTCCCTGAAAGCTCAGGAATTCGGTGCTTGTATTTTCTCATTTGTAAAGGGGAAAATTAATCTTGAAATTGAGGAGGGGTAGAGAACCATACTTACCACAGAAGGTACTAGGGAGATGGGCATATTCCACATTTCGGTTTCTACAGACACAGGAACCTGTGGTTGGATCCCAGAGAGGACAAAGATTCGGGGTTTCATCACACTCTAGATCCTCAGGAATCCAGGAGGCATCTTCCTGTTCCTGCTCCCAGCTGAGACCAGGAATAAATGTTCTTAATGTATATTTGGGTTCCTGTGGACTCCAAACCCAGCCTGTTGAAAGGAAGAAGATAAGCAAAACTTTTGATTTTTCGAGGTGTAGAGTCTCACACTGGTCCAGGGTGGCCTTGAACTCGTGGAGATCCTCCTACCTCTGCCTCCTGAGTGCTAGGATTAAAGGCGTGCGCCATCATGCCTGTCTTAGATTAGAGGCTTTCTAAATAATTTATTTGCAAGCAGAGAGAATAGGCACACTAGGGCCTCAAGTTCTGCACACAAATTACAGATGTGTGTGCCACTGTGCATCTGGCTTTATATGGAATCAAGCCCCTGTTGATAGGCACCACAAACAAGGGCCTGAACTGCTGAGCCCTTTCTCCAACCTCCAAAACATTCTTGGTATAGTCTAAAAGATTATAAATGGCCAGGTGTGGTGGGACACCTTTAATCCCAGCATTTGGGAGGCTGAGGTAAGAGGAGTAAAGTAATCCAGTACTAGAGGCAAAGGATCACAGGTATTTCAAAGCCAATCTGCACTATATAATCAAAAAAGATTGTGAGGGGCTGCAGAGATGGCTTAGCAGGTAGTAACTATGTAGTCTCAGGGTGGCCTCAAACTCTCAGCAATCCTGTTACCTCTGCCTCGCAAGTGCTGGGATTAAAGGCGTGTACAATAGCACCCAGCTGATGACTCGAGTTTGATTACCCATAGAAACCCAGATGAACAAGGTGGCACATTCACCTGGAGTTTCTTTACAGTGGCTGGAGGGCCTGGTATGCCCATTCTTGTCACTCTGCTTGCAAATGCATACTTTTTTTTTTTTTTTTTCGAGGTAGGGTCTCACTGTAGTTTAGGCTGACCTGGAATTCACTATGGAGTCTCAGGGTGGCCTCGAACTCATGGAGATCCTCCTACCTCTGCTTACCAAGTGCTGGGACTAAAGGCATGTGCCCCCACTCCCGGTGCAAATAAATACTTTTAAATATTTTTTTCTTATTTGAGAGAGAGAGAAAGAGGCATATAGAGAGAATTGGCACACCACAGCCTCCAGCTTCTGCAAACAAACTCCAGACACATTTACCACCTTGTGTATCTTTCTTATGTGGGTCTAAGGGAATTGAACCTGAGTCCTTTGACTTGGTGGCCAAGCACCTTAACCACTAGGTCATCTCTCCAGCCCAACAAAAAATATTTTAAAAATTAGCATAAATGTTGAAGGGGCTGGGTATTGTGGCTCACATCTTTAATCCCACCATGTGGGAGGCAGAGGTAAGGAGGATTGCCATGAGTTCGAGTCCACCCTGAGACTCCATAGTGAATTCCAGGACAGCCTGGACTAGAGTAAAATCCTACCTCAAAAAACAAGCCAATCCGGGTGTGGTGGCACATGTCTTTAATCCCAGCACTCGGGAGGCAGAGGTAGGAGGATCGCTGTGAGTTCAAGGCTACCCTGAGACTACATAGTGAATTCCAGACCAGCCTGGGCTAGGGTGAGACCCTACTTCGAACCCCCCCCCAAAAAAAAGATACACTTAAACCAGACACGGTAGTGCACACCTTTAATCCCAACACTCAGGAAGCAGAGGTAGGAGGATTCCTGTGACTACATAGTAAATTCCAGGTCATTTTGAGCTAGAGTGAGAGCCTATCTCAAAAAAAAAAAAAAATTAAGTCAGGGGTATAGATCAATCAGTGCTGGATTGCTTGGCCTAGCAACAGAAAAGCCCTGTCTTCAGTCCTTAAATATTCCAAAGACAAACAGTACAGATTTTAAAAAGTCTCATTCTGATACCAGAATGGCTGCTAAACCAGGCTTGATACAGTTTGTTGGCTCAGTCTGTATTCCCAGCTATTTGTGAAACTGATACAGGACTTCATGAGTTAAAGTAAACCAGAGCTACAATAGTTTCAGATCAAACTGGGGTGCAGAGTAAGACTCTCAACAAAAGAAAATAAGTATACACACACACACACACACATATATATATATATATATATATATATATATGGGCTTGGGGATATGGTTCAGCAGTTAGAGTCACTTGCTTGCAAAGCCTGCTTCCCTGGGGTTCAATTCCCCATCACACATAAAAGCTAGATGCAAAGTGGTACATGTATCTATGATCCCAGTGTGCCCATGATGATAGAAGGCAGAGCAGGAAAATCCTCAAAAACATGACAACTTGCCTGCAGGGCTGGCTTAGTGGTTAAGGCATTTGCCTACAAAGCCAAAGGACCCAGGTTTGATTCCCTAGGACTCACATTAGCCAAATGCACAAGGGGGTGCATGCATCTGGAGTTCATTTGCAGCAGCTAGAGGCCCTGGTGTGCCCATTCTCTCTCTGTTTCTCCCTCTTTCTCTGTCAAATAAATAAAAATAAATATTAAAATAAAAGCATGACAACTTGAAGTCAAGCAGTTTGTTTGCAAAGGCAAGAGATCCTGTTTCAAAGGTGAAGTACAGGCACCTTGAAGTTGTCCTCTGAGTTCCACTCAGTGTCCTCTCCCAAACAAATTAATAATAAAAAAATGGGTTGGGGCTGGAGAGATGGCTTAGCGGTTAAGCGCTTGCCTGTGAAGCCTAAGGACCCCGGTTCGAGGCTGGTTCCCCAGGTCCCACGTTAGCCAGATGCACAAGGGGGCGCAAGTGTCTGGAGTTCGTTTGCAGAGGCTGGAAGCTCTGGCGCGCCCATTCTCTCTCTCCCTCTATCTGTCTTTCTCTCTGTGTCTGTCGCTCTCAAAAAAAAAAAAAAAAAAAAAAAAATGGGTTGGACATGATGGCACACACCTTTAATCCCAGCACTCAGGAGCAGAAGTAGAAGGATCTCCTTGAGTTCAAGGCCACCCTGAGACTACATAGTGAATTCTAGTTCGGCTGAGCTAGAGTGAGACCCTAACTCGCAAAACCAAAGGAAAAAAAAAAAAAAAACAACACAGAATGCAAATTCATTAAAAAGTAAACCTTAGCCAGGCACAAGCCTTTAATCCCAGCAGAGGTAGGAGGATAGCTGTAAATTCAAGGCCACCCTGAGACTACATAGTGAATTCCAAGTCAACCTGAGCTAGAGTGAAACCTTACCTCAAAAAAAAAAAAAAAAAAAAAGAGGAAAACCCTGGCTGAAGTGATGCCTCAGCAAGTAAGGCACTTGCATGCAAAGTCTAACAATTCAGGTTCAGTTCCCCAATGCCCACTTCAAGCCAGATGCACAAAGTGGAATATACATCTGGAGTTCATTTGCAGTGGCTAGTGGCCCTGATATACCCATTCTCTCTCTGTCTCTCTCTGCTTGCAAATAAATAAAGTTTGTTTGTTTGTTTGTTTGTTTTTGGTTTTTTTTTTGGTAGGGTCTCACTCTAGCCCAGGCTGACCTGGAATTCACTATGGAGTCTCAGGGTGGCCTTGAACTCACAGCAATCCTCCTACCTCTGCCTCCCGAGTGCTGGGATTAAAGGCGTGCGCCACCACGCCCGGCTAAATAAAGTTTTTTTAAAAGTAAAACCCAAGGCCATGTGCATGCTATTATGTACTTTTACTGCCAAGCCCCAGCCTGCTTTCACACTTACTGAACAGCCACAGTGTATCTGGTACTGTTGGATGCACTTTCCCATTTTTGCCCTATCTATGACCTTCAGGTCACAGCAGCCTGGCTGAACCTCACCTGGCTCTTCACTTTGGTCCTGGAAGAAGGCTTCAGCTTCCTCTTCTTCACCATCAGTGAGCAGCAGCAGCTCCTCATGTGGCCACTGAAGATCCCCCTGGTCCTCTTCATTCCCCTCAGAGGCTTCCACCACAATAGAGGGCAGGTGGGGCTTTTGATATACCTGATAAGGACAGCAGAAACATGGGGCCCATCTTGGGGATGGGCTAGCACCAGGACACAGGGTAGGGAAGTACTAACCTGAACATCCTGGTGACCTTCACACCTGCTAATCTCTTCTCTGTCCTTTGAGAGAGGATTGGTCAACCTAGGAATTTCTTGATGCCAAGAAGAGTTTGAAATATCTCGAGACCAAGGCTCGCCCTTGCTACTCCCTGGGACAAGAGCCATGATATTGATTCTAAAAGTGTAGAGTGGTTGAAGTTCAACTAGAATACCCGTACCCAGTACCCCACACAGATTGCCCCTTTAATCTTCTTTGGAGAGGGCCTCTTAATCACTACTGAGGAAAGGAGGATGACATACTAGATTATGGGCCCTCCAGGGGAGGGGTGATGCCAGGGGAGGGATAACAGCTCTATTTCTAGTTACGCCCTGGCCGCTGGAGATGGCAGCCAAGGTAGGAGACAAGGGCATCTGTATTAAAGCCCTGGAAGTAAAGAGCTGTGATAATGAATCTGGGATTTGTCTAACTCCTTTGTTTACATGTTTTCCATAGCTGGTTTGCTCTGTCTTGTAGTGTTTACTATTAGCTAGGAACTATATTTGTTTTATTTATCTGATTGTTTTTGTCTTTGCTTTTGTTTTTCAAGGTAGGGTCTTGCTATAGCCCAGGCTGACCTGGACTTCACTATGTAGTCTCAGTGTGGCCTTGAACTCACACCGATCCTCCTACCTCAGCCTCCCTAGTGCTGGGACTAAAGGTGTGTGTCACCATGCCTGGCTTAATTTATTTGAAAGAATGAGAGAGCATGGGTGCTTCAGGGCTTCCTGCTACTCTAAACAAGCTTCAGAGGATAGGCCATTTTGTGCTCCTGGTTTTATATGGATATTGGGGAATTAAACCTAGGCCAGCAGCCTTTGGAAACAAGCTCCTTTAGCCACTGAGCCATCTCTCCAGCCCCAAAACACTTTAAACTATCACCAAAATATGGGCTGAAGTGATGGCTCAGTGGTTAAGATACTGCCTGCAAAGCCTAAGGACCCAGGTTCGATTTCCCAGTACCCACTTAAAAACATAGATAAAGTGGTGTCTGCATTTGGAGTTTGTTTGCAGTGGTTAGAGGCTTGGCATGCCCATTCTCTCTCTGGCTGCCACTCTCTTTCTCAAATAAATAAATAAAATATATTTTTAAAAAATTAGGGCCATAGTGACATTGGGACAACTCAGAAGGTATCATGTGTTGGAAAGAAATGACCACAGTGCTCAGTACTGCTATATCTGTATCACACCTTCCAAGGCTCATGGTCTAATGCGGAAGAAGTGGTGGAAAGAATGTAAGAGCCAAAGGAAGGGCAGGACTCCATACAACATGCTCCCTCCAGACACAAAATGGCCTGGATATCCATGGCCTCACAGTGCCTGACACTACCTGCATAAGACCATCATAAGAGGAGGAAAAGATCATGACATCAAAAGTAAAAGAGAGACTAATTGAGATGGGGAGGGGGTATGATGGAGAGTGGAGTTTCAAAGGTGTAAGTCGGGGAAGGGAGGGTATCACCATGGGGCATTTTTTATAATCATGGAAGTTATTAATAAAAAAAAAATTAGGGCCAGATGTGGTGGCACATGCCTTTAATTCTAGCACGTGGGAGGCAGAGGGAGGAGGATCACTGTGAGCTCAAGGCCACTCAGAGACTACATAGTGAAGTCCAGGTCAGCCTGGGCTAGAGCAAGACCCTACCTTGCAAAACAAAAACAAAGGGGGGTACTGTGTGAGAGAGAAGAATTTAAATTAGGGTAAAGATATGAGCATGTGTACTTAAGAGAAATTGAGGCTTTTAAAGTGAGATTAAAGCTGCTGGCTTGTGGGCTGGAGAGATGGCTGTGAAGCCTAAGGACCCCGGTTCCAGGCTCGACTCCCTAGGACCCACGTTGGCCAGATGCACAAGGAGGCGCATGCATCTGGAGTTCATTTGCAGTGGCTGGAGGCACTGGCACGCCCATTCTCTCTCCCTCTATATGCCTCTTTCTCACTCTGTCGCTCTCAAATAAATAAATAAAAATAACAAAAACAAAACAAAACAAAAAAACATTTTAAAAAGCTGCTGGCTCGTGGAAAGTAGAACCTAGGGGCTTTTATAGGGAAACATGGAAAGAACCCACATGGCATCTGCCATGTGTATTTAGAGATGTTAAGCAGCAAATGGCGCAGCTCAAGGGAAAACATGAGAAGGTAGATATCACAGCAGAGACCAAGAAATTCATAGGAAAATGAATAGGGGATGGAGAGATTGCTCAGTGATTAAGTGCTTGCCTGTGAAGCCTAAGGACCCTGGTTTGAGGCTCAATTCCCTAGGACCCATATAAGCCAGATGTACAAGGTAGCACATGCATCTGAAGTTCGTTTGCAGAGAGAGACCCTACCTTGAAAAAAAAAAAGAAAGAAAGAAAACTTAACCCAAGCCCAAAGGCTTTGAAAGCAAGCACCTTTTTTTTTTTTTTTTTTTTTTTTTTTTTTTGTATTGTTTTCTCAAGGTAGGGTCTCAATTTAACCCAGGCTGACCTGGAATTCACTCTGTAGTCTCAGGGTGGCCTTGAACTCATGGCTATCCTCCTACCTCTGCCTCCCAAGTTATGGGATTAAGGACATGAGCCTCCACGCCTGGCTGCAAGCAAGTGCTTTTAACCCCCAAGGCATCTTCCCAACTCACAATTTTATCATCTATACCCTGCAAAGCCTAAATCATTCCTCTCTGACCCTTTAAGGAGCAATTCCCACTCCTTCCTAAACATGGAAAATAGTGACCCATCTGTGACTAACAAGCTCTCACCACAGGTCCAGTTGCCTGGGCATTGCTCTGGCTTGGCTCTTGGGCTGGTGCCACTTGGTAGTAGGCCTGTACTCTTCCTGGGAGTGAGGGCTGGGCTTCTCAGGATGCAGTTCATTAGGTTTGTTTCTCATCAGAGCTCCCCTGCAGCTCAGTGATGTGGCGTGTCATGTCTGGAAGACTGCATTATAAGAAGTCCTACCCTTCCTTTGGCTCTTACATTTTTTCTGCAATATCTTCCACAATGGACCCTGAGCCTAAGAGGGTGTAATAGAGATGTTTCAGTGCTGAGCACTCCTCTGTCACTTCTCAGCACTACGGTGCCTTTTCAGTCATACCAGAGGTCACCACCATCTGAAATAAGAAGGTTCTCTAATCCAAAAGTCAGAGTAGTGTTAATATATGAGTATGGCCATATGGTGGTGCATGCCTTTACCCTGTGCTTGGGAGGCAGAGATAGGAGGATCACCATGAGTTCTACCCTGAGACTACATAGTTAATTCTAGTCCAGGTACGCCTGGACTAGAGTGAAACCCTTGAAAAACAAAAAACAAAAAACAAACAACAAATATATATATATATATATATATATATATATATATATATATAGAGAGAGAGAGAGAGAGAGAGAGAGAGAGAGAGAGAGAGAGAGATATTAAGACAAGTGCTTCCTGAACAGTTTGGTGAGCATGATATATACACGTAGTCAGACACCAGCAGGCATTATACCACTAGGGCTCATGACCTTAGCTGTCATAGGTTTTCAGTGCCAGGCTTTCCTGTGGAGTGGACCTCCAGTCCAATCAGAGTTGTTAGTTTTCCCCATAACAGACATACCACTATTGCACCTGTTGGCTCATTTGGTTGGCTAGCCAGACTTAAGATGTGCAGTGTCCACTGCTGTTTATCTGCACTGATGACTTATCTCTCCCATAGAGCTACATGCAGTGTAGATTTTTCCAGCTGTCAGCTGGTTTACATGGAGGAGGTTTTCAGCTCAGCTCCAGCTTGATTTCTCAGTGACCTTGCAGCCTAAGCACGTGGAGCCTTCAGCAATAGAGTCTTATTATCTATTCCTGGTGGGAAACCAAAAGCCTTGGCAAAGGCCTGTCATATTTTGGGGGCATCAGGGAATTCGTTGCCAACAACTCACTGGAAGGTATCCTATTCCTGGGCCAGAAATTTTTCTGGTAACAATCTAGATGGCTAAATAAAATATTTTTTTTCACCTTGACATCTGATTTTACTTTAAAAATTAGAGATGTTTCAGTACTGAGCACTCCTCTGCCACTTCTTTTAAGACTTTAAAAAATATTATTTATTTATTTTACAGAAAGAAAGAGGGAGAGAGAGAGAACGGACTCACCAGGGCTCCAGCCACTGCAAAGGAACTCCAGTCACGTGCGCCCCCTTGTGCATCTGGCTTACATGGGTCATGGAGAATTGAACCTGGGTCCTTTGACTTTGCAGACAAATGCTTTAACTGCTAAGCCATCCTTCCAGCTCATCTGTCACTTCTCAGCACTATGGTGCCTTTTGAGTCATCCAAAGGTCATCACCATCTGAAAAGAACCTTCTCTAACTGAAAGTGAAAGTAGCACTAATGTATGGGTATGAACAGTAAGAAAAATGCTGAGGGCTGGAGGGGTGGCTTAGCTGTTAAGGCATTTGTCTGCAAAGCCAAAGGACCCAGGTTCTATTCTCCAGGACCCACGTTAGCCAGATGCACAAGAGGTGCACGCATCTGCAGTTCATTTGCAGTGGCTGGAGGCCCTGGCGCACCCATTCTCTCTCTCCTTCTTTCTCTGTCAAATAAATTAAATTAATTTAAAAAAAAAAAAAAAGAGGAGGGCTTACCAGGTAGTTTGGTGGGCATAGTATATACATTTAGCCAGATATCAGCACACTTTACACCCCTAGGGCTCATGCCTACCCCTGTTGTAGATTTTCAGTATCAGGGATGTATTTCCTCCCCTGGAGCAGGCCTCCAGCCTAATTAGAGAGTGGTTAGTTTCTTCCATAACAGACATGCCACTATTGCACCTGTGGGCTCATTTGGCCTGGCTGGCCAAATTAAAAGCTTCAGCGTCCACTGTTAGTATCTCTACTGCTGATTTCTCTCTCTCCCACTGAATTACATCCAGTGTAGCTTTTCCAGCTTTCTGTCAGCTGGTCTCATGGAGGAGGTTTTTAGCTCAGCTCCAGCAGGATTTCTCAGTGACCTTGCAGCCCAAGCATGTGGAGTCTTCAGCAATAGGGTCTTACCACCTATCTATTCCTGGTGGGAAACCAAGAACCCCAACAATGGTCTGTAATGTTTTGAGGGCATCAGGGACCTCCCTAGCCAACCACTCACTGGAAGGTATCACATCCCTGGCACTGAAAAATTTCTAGTACAACCTATGGCTTCTGGGTGTTCCATTTTCCAAAAAGTAGGTTTCCATGTAACGTATTTATATCCTCTTAGATTTTGATTAACCCTCCCTCCACCTTTCCTTTCCTCAATCTCTTCCTTTGACCTCACTTAGGCCATTTCACCTTGTGCATCTGGCTTAAGTGGGTTCTGGGGAATTGAACCAAGGTCCTTTTGCTTTGCAGGCAAACACCTTACCTGCTAAGCCATCTCTCCAGTCCTCAAAGTAGTTTTAATTTGCATTTCCCTGATGGCTAGGAATGTAGAACATTTATTTTTAGGTGTTTATATGCCATCTGTATTTCTTCTTTTGAGAACTTTCTATTTGGTTGCATAGCTTCCCCCACCTTTTTGTTGTTGTTGTTGTTCAAGACCAGGTCCCACTCTAGCTCATGCTGACCTGGAATTCACTGTGTATTCTCAGGATGGCCTTGAACTCACGTCGATTCTCTTACCTCTGCCTCCGCAGTGAGTACTTCCAATGAATATTGTCATTTTTGTCGAAGATCAGGTGGCTGTAGCTACCCAGACTTACGTCTAGGTCCTCTATTCTGTTCCATTGATCTACATATCTGTTTTTGTGCCAGTACCATGCTGTTTTTGTTACTATGGCTCTGTAGTATAGCTTAAAATCAAGTATGGTTGTACCACCAGACTTATTTTTGTTGCTCAAATTGTTTTAGATGTTCAAGTTTTTTGTGCTTCCAAATAAATTTTAGGATTGTTTTTTCTATTTCTGTGAAGAATGCCATTGGAATTGTGATGGGGATTGCATTAAATGTTTAGATTGTTTTTGGTAAGATTGTCATTTTCTCAATATTTATTCTTCCAATTCAAGAACAAGGGATGTCTTTCCATTTCCTAGTATCTTCTGCAGTTTTTCCCTTGAGTGTTTTAAAGTTTTCCTTGTAGAAATCCTTCACTTCCTTGGTTAGGTTTATTCCAAGGTACTTTATTTATTTATTTATTGGTGCAATTGTGAATGGGAATGATTCTCTAATTTCATCCTCTGTGTGTTTGTTGTTAGCATATAGGAAGGCTACTGATTTCTGTGTGTTTATTTTGTATCCTGCTACATTGCTATAAGGGTTTATCAGCTCTAACAGTTTGTTGGTAGAGTCTTTAGGGCCCTTTATGTATGGAATCCTAAGCTATCATCTGCAGATAATAATGTGAGCTCTTCCTTTCCAATTTGTATCCCTTTTGTGTTTCTCTTGCCTTATTGCTAGAGCTAAGACTTCCAGTACTGTGTTAAATAAACGTGGGGACTGTGGACACTCCTGTTTTGTTCCTGATTTTGGGGGAAAAGCTTCAAGTTTTTCTCCATTTAGTATTATGTTGGCTGTGGGTTTGTCAAAAATAGCCTTTATTATATTGAGATATGTTCCTTGTATTCCTAGTTTCTGCAGGACTTTTTATCATGAAGGGATGTTGAATTTTGTCAAATGCTTTTTCTGCATCTATTGAGATGATCATGTGATTTTTGTCTTTCAGTCCATTTATATGGTGTATTATATTTATCAATTTGCATATGTTGAACCATCTGCATCTCTGCGATAATACCTACTTGGTCAGGGTGAATGATCTTTCTGCTATATTCCTGTATTCTGTTTGCCAATATTTTGTTGGGAATTTTTGCATCTATGTTCACAAGGGAGATTGGTCTGTAATTGTCTTTTTTTCGTTCTGTCTTCGTCTGGTTATAGTTTGTGTTGCAGTCACGTTTGCATTGCTGCCAGAAAATACTCGACCAAGAACAGCTTGTGGGAAAAAAATGTTTATTTTGGTTTACAGACTTGAGGGGAAGCTCCATAATGGCAGAGGAAAATGATGGCATGAGGAGAGGATGGGTATCAGCCCCTAGCAAACATGGGTGGACAACAGCAAGAAAGTGTGCCAAACACTGGCTATAATACCTATAATCCTGCTCCCAGCAATAAATCTCCATCAGCTGGGAACCTAGCATTCAGAACACCTAAGTTTATGGGGACACCTGAATGAACCCACCACAGTTGGGTATTTATTTTTCCATTTTTCTTGTTTCGTAGTTCCTCCTGGGCAGCCCATCCTGGGTTTAATACCCAGGACAACAACAAAAAAGAAAACCCAGAACTATTTCTGTTCCTCACCCTGTACACTTGGCTTTGAGTTTTTGTTCTAGAGTTAAGAGTAATTCATTGATGATTGTAAGTATCTAGATAATCACTGTATACTTTTGTTTTGTGTTTTCAAGGTAGGATCTCACTGTAGCTCAAGCTGACCTGGAATTCACTGTCGTCTCAGGGTGATCTCAAACTCTCAGCAATTCTCCTACCTCTGCCTCCCAAGTGCTGGGATTAAAGGCGTGTGCCACTACGTCTGGCTCACCACTGAATACTTTTGTTTTGTTTTTTTTCAAGGTGGGGTCTCACTTTAGCCCAGGCTGACCTAGAACTCTATAGCTCCAGGCTAGTTTCAAATTTACAGCAATCCTTCAACCACTCACTGTCTCTTGAGTGCTGGGAATTTTTTCTTTCTTTCCTTCCTTCCTTCCTTTCCTCCCTCCCTCCCTCCTTCCTTCTTTGTAGGGTTTCACTCTAGCCCAGGCTGATCTGGAATTTACTATGTAGCCCCAGAATGTCTTCAATCTCACAGTGATCCTCCCCCTACCTCTGCCTACCAAGTGCTGAGATTAACGTGTGCACCACCACGTCCAGCTTGCTTGCTTCTTTCCTTCTTTCTTTCTTTCTTTCCTTCCTTCCTTCCTTCCTTCTTTCTTTCTTTCCTTCTTTCTTTCTTTCTTTCTTTCTTTTTTATTTATTTATTTATTTACTTATTTATTTATTTATTTATTGAGACGGGGGGAAAAGAAAGAGAAAAAAAGATACTGGGTCTCACTGTTGCCCAGGATGACCTCAAATTCTCTGTGCCAAAACTGGCCTTGAGGTCATGATTGTCCTACCTCAGCAGGCATAAGTCATGTTAATTTTTTTTTTATTTTTTTGAGGTAGGGTCACCTCACTGTAGCCCAGAGCGACCTAGAATTCACTTTGTAGTCTCAGGCTGACCTGGAACTCACCGTGATCCTCTCTCTGCTTCCTGAGTGCTGGGATTAAAGGCACCGCATCCAGCTTTTTTGCTGTTGAGACCCAGGATGACCTCGATTTCTCTCGGTGCCAGTACCGGTGTTGAAGTCATGACCGTCCTACCCCAGCTTCCCAAGGCTGGCAATGTTAATATTATTTATTTATTACTTATGTTTTTGGCGTGCACCACCACTGACGGCTTCCTAGAAATTTCGTACACTTCGTAGGCCGCGCCCTTCTTCCGCGCCCACACGCCCGGCCGCCCGGGGTCGCCCTACCCGCGAAGGCGGCGGGAGGTCGCGACTACTCGGCCCCTCTAGGCAGCGGGAGGCTCCGACGGCGACTCGTTGGTGGCAGGGTCGGTCATGGAGACTGTGCGGAAAGTGCTGACGGTGGCCGCGGTGCTGGGCGCCGGGGCTGCGGTGGGCTCCTGTCTCTTTGCTCTCGTGACACCAGGAGGACGGCAGAAGGCGGCAATACTGCAGGTGAAAACAAATGGGAGCCCCCGGGTGGGTGAGGAGAGACCCCAGCTGGCGGCCGGCAGTGCAAATTTCCCTTCCGGTCTCTAGGAGATGCCGGAACAGGACCCACGACGCAGGCAGGAGGCGGCTAGGACGCAGCATCTAGTGATGGCTGTCCTGCAGGACGCGGCGGCCACCCCGGAAAACGTGGCCTGGAGGAAGAATTGGATAGTGAGCGGCGGCGGGAGATCGGCGTGAGAGCTGTGGGACCCGGGCTCGGGAGCCCGAGGCGGCCGCGCTTTGTGGACCCGGGCGGCCGTCTGGATCCCGGGTGTCACACACAAGACTCCCGGGCCCATGGAGCGGCTGCCAGGTGAATACGTTCTCTCAGCCATCGGGCTTGTTTCTTTAACATGCGCATTGCGTGCTGAGCCCAGACGAGGGTTGAGTGTGTTGAACCGAAAGGAATTAATAAATCCAGTAGACACTGCATTTGGATACCAACCCATGCCCAGTGAGCTCTGGGGTTTTCCAGGTGGTCGCGGATTAACCCAGCACGCCCCTACCGGCCACACTCCTCTGTGGGGATTTGAAGCATAATAGGTTTAGCAAATATTCAAAATAGGTCTTCAGATCTAAGTTTGAGTATGCTTCCAGGGTTAATCAGGCATGTATGTATGTATAAAATTTTTTTTTCACCAAGGTAGGATTTCACTCTAGATCAGGCTAACCTGGAACTCCTATGTAGTCTCAGAGTGGCCTCGAACTCATAGCGATCCTCCTACCTCTGCCTCCCGGGTGCTGGGATTATAGGTGTGTGCCATCACACCCTGCCAAGTAATATTCTTTTTAAATATTTTTATTTATTTATTTGGGAGAGAGAGAAAATGGGCGTGCCAGGGCCTCCAGCCACTACAAAAGAACTCCAGACGCATGTGCCGCCTTGTGCATCTGGCTTATGTGGGTCCTGAGGTACCGAATCTGGGTCCTCTGACTTTGCAGGCAGGTACCTTAACCACTGAGCAATTCCTCCAACCAATATTAACCTTTTTTTTTTTTTTCCAGGTAGGGTCTCACTCTAGATCAGGCTGACCTGACAAGTGATATTCTTGAAATGAAAACAATCTTTGAACCTCTTGTTAGCAATAGATATTTACAGAGAATTCCTGTCCTTTGAGCAGAGTTGGAGAGTGCATCTTAACCTTGCCTTCTATGTCCATTATTTAATTTCTTGTTTAAAAAGCCATAGGGGCTGGTTGTGGTGGTACATGCCTTTAATCCCAGCACTCTGGAGGCCGAGAGTTCCAGGCCACCCTGAGAGTACAGAGTGAATTCAAAGTCAGCCTGGGCTAAAGTGAGACCCTACCTTGAAACACCCCCCACCCAAAAAAAAAAAAAAAAACACTGTAGGAGGCTGGAGAGATGGCCTGGCTGTTAAGGTGCTTGCCTGGGAAGCCTAAGGACCCAGGTTCAATTCCCCAGGACCCATGTAAGCCAGATGCACAAGGGGCACATGTGTCTGGAGTGCATTTGCAGTGGCTAAAGGCCCTGGGGTGCCCATTCTCTCTCTCTCTCTCTCCTCTCTATCTCTCTTTCTTTGCAAATAAATACGTAAAATTTATTTAAAAAAAAAAAAGCTAGAGACAAAAAAAAAAAAAAAAAAAAAAGCTAGAGTCCAAGATGATGGCCACTATGAAGAAGGCAGTTGCAGAGGATGTCAGTGTTACTTTTGAAGATCAACAGAAAATAAACAAATTTGCATGGAGCTGAAAGAAGAAATAGAAGTAAAAAAGAAGGAGCTCCAGAACCTTGAAGATGCCTGAAATGACATCCTGCTTGCCGGTGATGACTGCTTCATGATTCCATATCAGATTGGAGATGTTTTCATCAGCCACTCTCAAGAAGAAACCCAGGAAATGTTAGAAGAAGCAAAGAAAAACAAGAAGAAATTCACGCCTTAGAATCCAGGGTGGTATCAATGGTGGTATCAATTCAGTGGGTCTTAGAAAATTTAAAAGTTTAGTTATATGCAAAATTTGGCAGCAACATAAACCTTGAAGCTGATGAGAGTTAAACTTTTTAAATTTGTTTAATAAACTTAAATATTGTTTAAAATGATTTTTAAAAAGCTGTTAAAAAAAAAAGCTGTAGTCAAGCTTACTAGTAGTGAAAGGAGCATGTTTGTACCAAATTCTTGTACACACCTGGTAGGGTGGCATACACTTGTAATTACATTTGGGAAGGTGAGGCTGTATGAGATAGCATATTCAAAACTAGTCTGTGCTACATCTCAAGTGGAAAAAAAAAAAAAGTCTACCATCTGCATGTTACAGAACCTGTCTGAGTCTGAGTGGCACTATCTTGAGATGGTAAAAAAAGATAAACTGAGGGCCTGGAGAAATGGCTTAAAGTTTAAGGCGCTTGCCTGCAAAGCCAAGGACCCAGGTTCAATTCCCCGGGACCCACTTAAGCCAGATGAACAAGGGAGCACATGCATGTGGAGTTTGTTTGTAGTGGCTGGAGGCCTTGGTGCACCCATTCTCTTTCTCCCTATTTCTCTCAAATAAATAAAGAAAAATAAAATATTTTAAAAAATGGGCTGGACACTCGGGAGGCAGAGGTAGGAGGATTGCCGTGAGTTCGAGGCCACCCTGAGATTCCATAGTGAATTACAGGTTAGCCTGGGCTACAGTGAGACCTTACATCAGAAAACTAAAAAAAAAAAAAAAAAAATTATGGGGACTGGGCTGGAAAGATGGCTTAGCTGTTAAGCGCTTGCCTGTGGAGCCTAAGGACCTCAGTTCCAGGCTCGATTCCCCAGGACCCATGTTAGCCAGATGCATAAGGGGGCGCATGTGTCTGGAGTTTGCAGTGGCTGGAGGCCCTGGCACTCCCATTCTCTATATATATCTGCCTCTTTCTCTCTCAAATAAAATAAATAAAAAGTTAACAAAAAAATTTTTTTTAAAACCCCAAAAAAGTAATTGTTTAATTAAAAAAAATTATGGGGACTTTTAAAGTTGGATGAATGCACTGAATTTTACATCATGTATGGTTAACAGATTATGGGGGCAAGGGGCAGAAGGTGGTGGTTTGATTCAGGTGTCCTCCATAAACTTATGTGTTCTGAATGCTAGATTCCCAGCTGATGGAGATTTGGGAATTAACACAGAGGTAGTGTATTGTTGGGGGTGGGCTTATGGTTGTTACAGCCAGATTCCCCATGCCAGTGTTTGGCACACTCTCCTGTTGCTATTGTCCACCTTATGTTGGCCAGGGGGTGATATCCACCATCTGCTCATGCAATCATTTTCCCCTGCCATTGTGGAGCTTCCCCTTGAGTCTGTAAGACAAAATAAACCTCTTTTTTTTTTTTTCCCCACAAGGAAAAAAAAAAAAGGACTGGAGAAATGGCTTAGTGGTTAAGGTGATTGCCTGCAAAGCCAAACCCAGTTCAATTCTTCAGGACCCATGTAAGCCACCAGATGCACAAGGGGGCACATCCATCTGGAGTTCATTTGCAGTGGCTGGAGGCCCTGGCACATCCATTCTTTCTCACTCTCTACCTCTCTCTCTCTCTCTCTCTTTTTTTTTTTAAAGATAAACTGAGGAGCCAGGTGTGGTGGCGCATGCCTTTAATCACAGCACTGGAGAGGCAGAGTTAGGATCACCATGAGACTACTCAGTGAATTCCAGGTCAGCCTGGGCTACAGTGAGACCCTACATCAAAAAAAAAAAAAACAAAAAAAAAAACACTTTTTTTTTTTTTAAAGAAAAAGCCAGGTGTGGTGGCACATGCCTTTAATCACAGCACTGGGGAGGCAGAGTTAGGAGGATCACCATGAGTTTGAGGCCACCCTGAGACTACAGAGTGAATTCCAGGTCAGTCTGGGCTACAGTGAGACTCTGCCTCAAAAAACAAAGGCAAATAAACAAGTAAGTGTATGGGCCTAGAGAGATGGCTTAGTGGTTAAGGCACTTGCCTGCAAAGCCAGAGGATCTTGGTTGGAATCTCCAGGACCCTCGTAAGCCAGATGTAGTTCCTTTGCAGTGGCTGGATGCCCTGGTATGCCCATTCTCTTCCCTCTTTCTCTCTCTGCCTCTAATAAATAATATATATTTTTATAAAAGAGTACTGCCAGAGCAGTACTCTTTTTTTAAAATATTTTTTGTTCATTATTTATTTATTTATTTGAGAGCTTACAGACACAGAGAGAAAGACACATAGAGGGAGAGAGAGAATGGGTGCGCCAGGGCCTCCAGCCACTGCAAATGAATTCCAGACGCGTGCGCCCCTTGTGCATCTGGCTAACATGGGACCTGGGGAACCGAGCCTCGAACTGGGGTCCTTAGGCTTCACAGGCAAGCACTTAACCGCTAAGCCATCTCTCCAGCCCCAGAGCAGTACTCTTAATGAATATATTGGTGGGGTGGCCCATGCCTTCAATCCCAACACAGGAAGCAGAGGTAGGAGGATCACCTTGAGCTCGAGGTCACTCTTAGACTACATAGTGAATTTCAGGTTAGAGTGGGTTAGAGAGAGATCCTACCTCAAAAATCCAAAACACAAACTAGCTGGGCATGGTGGTCCATGCCTGGGACTGCAGAGTAAAGTCTGGGTCAGCCTGAACTAGACATGCCTTACCTCAGAGAAAAACAAAGGGGGGGGGGCATCTAGAAAGATGGCTTAGCAATTAAAGGTCCTTGCTTGCAAAGCCTGCCAGCCACAGTATAATTACCAAGCCAACCATGTAAGCCAGAAGCAAAAAGTGGTGCAAGCACCTGGCATTTTTCAGTAGTGAGGCCCTGCTATGCTTGTATACAATTACACAAATGAAACAATTAGAGCTGGAGAAATAGCTCAGTAAAGGTGCTTGCTTGCAAAGCCTACCAGCACAGGTTCAGTTCCCCAGCACACATGTAAAACCTCATGTGGGCTGAAGAGATGGCTTAACAGTTAAGGCACTTGCCTGCAAAGCCTAAGGACCATACATATTCAACTCTTCAGATCCCACCTAAACCAGATGCACAAAGGTGAGGCAAAAGCAAGGTTGCACGTCCCCACTAGGTGGCTTAAGTGTCTAGAGTTCGATTTCAAAAGGCTGAGGCTCTGGTGTGCCAATTCTGTCTCTGACCCTCTCTTTAAACAAAAAACACCACCTTAAATCAGGCATGGTGGCACTCACCTTTAATCCCAGCACTGAAGAGGCAGAGGTAGGAAGACTGCCGAGAGTTCAAGGGCACCCTGAGACCACATAGTGAATTTCAGATCAGCCCAGGCTAGAGTGAGACCCTACCTGAGCGGTGGGGGAAGACTTAGGCAAAGGTGCCAACTGCATCTGTGACCCCAGTGTGCCTGTGAAAATGGGAGGCTGAGCCAGCAGAATCTGAAGCTTGCAGGCCAGCTAGTTTGACATTAGTTTGCAGCAGCAAGAGACCCTGTCTCAGAGATGGGTCAGACAGCTCAAAGTCGTCCTCTAACTTCCAACACATACAGTGGCACACATTGCCAATTGAACCGAAGGACTTAGTCTACCAATGATATCCACCTCTAGCCTTGTGTTTACTTTGCTATTAGCTCTTTGAGAAAAAATTATTAAGCTGGGATGGTGGTGCATGCCTTCAATCCCAAAACTCGGGAGGCAGAGGTAGGAGAATTGCTCTGAGTTCAAGGCCACACTGAGACTACCAAATGAATTCTAGGTCAGCCTGGGCTAGAGGAAGACCCTTCTATCTATCTATCTATCTATCTATCTATCTATCTATCTATCTATCTATCTATCTAATCTATCTATCTATACATACATACATATACACATACACACACACACACATATACATATATAAGTAAATCATATGGAAACCTACTCTTTTGGGCAATGGAACACTCAGAAGCTATAGATTTTTACTAGAAAAATTTCAGTGCCATGGATGGGATACCTTCCAGTAAGTTGTTGGCCAGGAAGGTCCCTGATGCCCCCAGAACATTATAAGCCATTGCCGAGGCCCTTGGTTTCCAACCAGGGATAGATGGTAAGACCCTAATGCTGAAGACTCCACATACTTGGGCTGCAAAGCCACTGAGAAATTCTGCTGGAATGGAGCTGATAACCTCCTCCATGTAGACCAGCTGACAAAAAGCTGGAAGAAGCCATTCTACATGCAGTTCAATGGGAGAAAGAGAAATCACCAGTGAAGATACTCAACAGTGGACACTGCAAGCCTTTTATCTGGCCAGCCAGGCCAAATGAGCCAACGGGTGCAATAGTGGCACATCTGTCATGGTGGAAAGCAATTGCCCTCTAATTTGACTGGAGGCCCGCTCTATGGGAGGGCATACATCCCTGATACTGAAAACTTAACATGGGTAGTCATGAGCCCTAGGCATGTTAACATCTGCTGCTGTCTGGCTAAATGTATACATTGTGCTTATCCAACTGCCCAGTAAGCACTTCTCTTAATGTTAATACCCTTATATTAATGCTACTCTCACTTTTGGTAGAGAGTCTTCTCTTTTCAGGTGGCAGTGACCTTGGGATGACTCAGAAGGTATCATGGTGCTGGGAAGACATGACAGGAATGCTCAGCACTGCAATATCTCTATCACACCTTCCAAGGCTCAGAGTCTATTGCGGAAGAGGTGTCAGAAAGAATGTAAGACCCCAAGGAAGGGTAGGACTCCTAACAATGTGCTCCTCCAGACAAAAAATGGGCTGGATATCCATGAAGGCACAGTGCCTGACACTACCTACACAAGACCATCATAATAGGAGGAGAAGATCATGACATCAAAATAAGACAGATTGAGAGGGGAAGGGGACATGATGGAGAATGGAGTTTCAAAGGGGAAAGTGGGGGGAGGGAGGGCATTACCATAGGATATTTTGTATAATCATGGAAGTTGGTAATAAAAAAACAATTGAAAAGTGAAAATACTTAGTAGCAGAGGCCAGTAAGTTGAAAAGGAGACATAAAGGGTGGAGAAAGGAAGGGAGGAGGATACTTAATAGGTTGATATTGTATATATGTAATTACAATGATTGTAATGGGGAGGTAATATGATGGAGAATGGAATTTCAAATGGGAAAGTGTGGGGGTGGGGAGGGAGGGAATTACCATGGGATATATTTTATAATCATGGAAAATGTTAATAAAAATTAAAAAAAAATCACAATACTAATAAATATTTGCCCGTCAAATGGCAACAAAAAAAAAAAAAAAATTGAAAAGAAAAAAAAAACAATGTTAAAAAAAAAAAAAGAAAGAAAGAAAAAGAGGGACTTGAGAGATGACTCAGCAGTGGCACACGCCTTTAACCCAGCACTTGGGAGGCAAAGAATTGCTGTGAGTTCGAGGCCACCCTGAGACTACAGAGTGATTTCCAGGTCAGCTTGAGCTAGAGTAAGACCCTACCTCAAAAAAGCAAAAATAAATAAATAAAATCTTTAAAAAAAGAGAGAGAAAAAATTTTAATTATTTTATTTTATTTTTATTTATGTATTTGAGAGAGAGAAAGAGGCAGAGAGGGAGAAGAGAATGGGCGCTCCAGGGCCTCCAGCCACTGCAAAGGAACTCCAGACTTATGTGCCCCCTTGTGCATCTGGCTTACATGGGTGCTGGAGAATTGAATGGAGGTCCTTTGGTTTTATAGGCAAATGCCATAACCACTAAGCCATCTCTCCAGCCCTGAGAAAATTATTTCTATGAATGATACATACCTGGCATGTACACCAGGATGTTTTTCTGCTGCAAGCAAACATGAGATACTTGAGCCATTTTCTTTCCTGATTTATTTATTTATTATTTATTTGAGACAGAAGGATAGAGAGAATGGACATGCCAGAGCCTCTAGCCACTGCAAATGAACTCCAGATGCATGTGCCACTATGTGCATCTGGCTTACATGGGACCTGGAAAATTGAACCTGGGACTTAGGTTGTTTTCAAAAGCGTGTGACTTAACCGCTAAGCCATCTCTCCAGTGCCATTTTTAAAAATTTCTTAATTTGTTGTTGTTGTTTTGAGGTAGGGTTTCACTCTAGCCCAGGCTGACCTGGAATTCACTATGTATTCTTGGGGTGGCCTCAAACTCACGGTGATCCTCCTACATCTGCCTCCCAAGTACTGGGATTAAAGGCGTGTGCCACCATGCCCAGCTATAATTTTAATTCTTTTTAACTTTATTTTTATTTATTTATTTGAGAGAGAGAGAAAGAAAGAGGCAGAGACCATGGGCATGCCAGGGCCTCCAGCCACTGCAAATGAACTCCAGACAACTGCACCCCCTGGCGCATCTGGTTTACGTGGGTCCTGGGGAATCGAAGTGAGGTCCTTTGGCTTTGCAGGCAAACGTCTTAACCACTAAGCCATCTCTCCAGCCCTAAAATTAAAAATAAATAAATATGTATATTTTTTTCTTTATTCTTTGGCAGACTATAATTGAGAAGTAGGGGAGATAGTTTAGTAATTAAAGGCACTTGCTTGCAAAGCTTGCCAATCCAGATTCAAATCCCAAGCACCATTATAAAGCTGGATGAGCAATTATTTGAAAGTAGCAAGAGACCTTGGCATGCCCATACACACACTCAAATAAGCTAATTTTTTTGTTTTCTTCTTCAAGGTAGGGTCTCACTCTAGCTTAGGCTGACCTGGAATTCACTCTGTAGTCTCAGAGTGGCTTTGAACTCATGGTGATCCTCCTACCTCTGCCTCCCAAGTGCTGGAATTAAAGGCATGTGCCACCACAGCCAGCTAAATAAGCTAATTTTTAGTTGCTTTTTGTTTTATCGAGGTAGGGTCTCACTCTAGCCTAGGCTGACCTGGAATAGGCCCGGGCTAGAGTGAGACTCTACCTCAAAAAAAAATTTTAAAAAAAGGGGGGTGGGTGGAGAGATGGCTTAAGGATTAAGGCAATTGTGTGCAAAGCCAAAGGACCCAGTTTCAATTCCGCAAGACCCACATAAGCAAGATGCACAAGGCAGTGCATGCATCTGAAGTTTGCAGTGGCTAGAGGCCCTGGTGCACCTATTCTCTATCTGCCACTTCCTTTCTCTCTCTCAAATAAATGTTTGAGAGACCCATGCTCAACTACCCAGATCCCATGCAAGCCAGACACACAAAGTGGCACACACATCTGAAGTTCAATTGCAGTGACTGGAAGCCCTAGCATACCAACTCTCTCTCATAAAGGGGGGAAAAAAACAAGGTGCTTGTTTGTGAAGCCTGCCAGCCTGGGTTCACTTCCTCAGCCATCCATGTAAATTTGGACAAGCATTTATTTGCAGTAGCCAGACCCTGGCATATCTGCACACACATACAAATAAAAGGCCAAGTGTGGTGTCACATACCTTTAATCCCAGCACTCCATAGGCAGCGGTAGGAGGATCACTGAGTTTGAGGCCAGCTTGAACTAAAATAAGATCCTACCATGAAAAAAATCAAAAAAATTTAAAGACATGCAGGGCAAGGTGGCACAAACTTTTAAATCCCAGCATTTGGGAGGTAGGAGGATTGCCATGAGGTTAGAGACCAGCCTGAGACTACATAGTAAATTCCAGGTCAGCCATGACTAAAGTGAGACCCTACCTCAAGGGGGTTAAAAACAAAAAAGGAAAGAAAGAAATTTTCAAAACAAAATACACTCCAGAGGCAGAGGTAGAAGGATCATCATGAGTTTGAGGCCACTACAGAGTGAATTCCAAGTCAGCCTGAGCTAGAGGGAGTCCCTACATGAAAAACCAAAAGAAAAAGAATATAAGAGCTGAGGGATGAGGAGATGGCTCAGGGGTTAAGAGCAAGTGATAACTACTTAAGCATGAGGACCTACCAGGACTCAAGACTGCTGAATTTGACTCCACAGAACCCATGTAAAGTGATAGGCATGGCCATGCACATCTGTAATCCCCATCCATGGGTGGCAGAGACCAGATAATTCTATGAGGCTCACTGATCAAAAATGGAGCCTCCAGGGCTGGAGAGATGGCTTAGCAGTTAAGCGCTTGCCTGTGAAGCCTAAGGACCCCGGTTCGAGGCTCGGTTCTCCAGGTTCCACGTTAGCCAGATGCACAAGGGGGCGCACGCGTCTGGAGTTCGTTTGCAGAGGCTGGAAGCCCTGGCGCGCCCATTCTGTCTCTCCCTCTATCTGTCTTTCTCTCTATGTCCGTCGCTCTCAAATAAATAAATAAAAAATTAAAAAAAAAAATGGAGCCTCCAAGCTAGAGGATGAAACTTGTCTCAAGGAAGTATATGGCCAAGTGATAGAGGTATATCCAAAGCTCTGACCTTTGCATGTATACACATACATACACTATACATAGTAAATGCCACACATATGTTACACACACATACAATTTAAAAAGAAAATAGAAGTTGTGTGTGGTGTCTCATGCCTTTAATCCCAGCACCTGGGAGGCAGAAGGAGGAGGAATGCTGTGAGTTCAAGGCCACCTGAGACTAGAGAGTGAATTCAGGTCAGCCTGGGCTAGAGTGAGACCCTACCTCTAAAAACTAAAATAAAAAAAAATAATAAAAACAAAAAAATAATAAGCTGGGGATCTGGAGAGATGGCTTAGCAGTTAAGTCATGTGCTGGCAAAGCCTAAGGATCCAGGTTTGATTTTCCAGGTCACACATAAGGCAGATGCACAAGATGGCACATGCATCTGGAGTTCATTTGCAGTGGCTAGAGCCCTGGCATGCCCATTTTCTCTCTGTCTTTAATAAATAAATAAAATAAAAATAAATCTTTTTTAAAAAAAAAAGTTAAACTGAGGGCTGGAGAGATGGCTTAGCAGTTAAGGTACTTGCCTTAAAAAGCTAATGACTGAAGTTGGATTCTCCAATACCCACATAAAACCAGATGCATGAAGTGGCACATGCATCTGGAGTTCTTTGTAATGGCTGGAGGCCCTGGCTCACCCACTCTATGTGTCTCTTCTCTTTCTGCTTGTAAATAAGTAATAAAATATTTTTTAAAAAATTAAGCAAGAGGGCTGGAGAGATGACTTAGCAGTTAAGGTGTTTGCCTGCAAAACTAAAGAACCTAGGTTCAGGGACTTCCGGTTAAGATGGCAGCGTAGGTACCACGCCAAAGCAGCCTAGGGGGGAAAAAGACCAAAAAAACTCAGCAAAATACACACTTTTACTAAAAAGTGAGGTGTATAGGAAATTGAGGCGGCAGCAGAGAAGTAGAAGAGTTATAGAGCATCCAGAGCCTGCACAGGCGGAAAAGCAGCTCCGACAGCTTGGCCAACCGCCGCAGCCGCGGCGCAGCAGAAAGCCGCCGGACTCTCCGCTCGAGCCGCAGGAAAAGCCAGGTGCGGGATTTTCCCCTCACACCGCGCTCTCCGCAACTCGGGAAATGTGAGGGGAGAGCGGCAGCGAGCAGCGGAGGAGAAGACTGCGAGGTAGAAGAACACGTGGAGCAGCGAGACAACCAGGGCAGCCGCGGCTCCCTCCCCTCCACCAACGCCTGAACCCAGCTCCAGCAAACACAGCAGCGGCCCGGGACCCAGCCACGCCAACTTGGGCTGACAGCGGGACCCAAGCAAGAGCAGAGTTCGGCAGCAACTTCAGCGGCTCCAGCACCGGTACCAGCGGCCCCAGCAGCAGCGGACCCAGGAGCGGCAGCGGCGGCAGATCCCGCAGCAGCGGCTTCAGGGGGAGCAGCGGCAGTGGACACGGCAGCGGCAGCTTCAGCAGCGGTGGTGGCTCCGGTGGTGGCAGCTACGGCAGCAGCAGAGGCAGCAGCAGCGACTCGGTTTGCCCCGTAGGAAAAGCAAGTGCCCAGCTCCAGAAATCAGAACAGCAGCCCGACGACCCAGGCAGCAACTTGACTGAGACCAAAATCACCCAAGGTAACTGGGATTGCACCAGGGAAGGGTCTCACTTGGTCACAAGCTGACTTGGATCCCTCAACAGACCAGAAATCTAAACCTCTTTGTTGATAGAGGATCTGGTCATTATAATAACTACTCTTGCATACATACTCGGGGCTGTTTTTGATTGAATGTATACAGATGTTTAGTTAAATTTTAGAATCTACCTGTATTTTATTCCACTCAGCCTGCTTGAATACTCCTAAAGCAGGGAAACTCAACCCCTAAGAACATCTTTGTAGATACTCTGAGAGTCTTAAGAGCCACACCTAATACCTTAAGGTCCTACCCTGAAAATATATTACATCAAATCAATTGATACAGCTAAGAATACACAGCTAGCTAGAAAATCCAAGCATTAACTTAATCCAAGATGCAAAAATATATACATTATAACACAAGAAACACTAAAAAGCAAGACGATATAAATCCACCTAAAAGTATTAATGCATCAGAAATGTCCTCCAGTGAGAAAGAGTTAGAGGAAATGCCTGAGAAAGAGTTCAAAGAATAATTATAAATATGTTCAAAGAGGTCAAAGAACACATGAAAACAATCAAAGAAGAAATCAAAGAGGAAATCAAAGGAATCAAAGAAGAGGCAGGACACCAATTTAATGAAATAAAGAAGGCAATACAAGACATAAATAGGGAAATAGAAATAATAAAAAAAAACCAGTCAGAATTACTAGCAATGAAGAACACAGTTAATGAAATAAAAAACTCTGTAGAAAATCTCACCAGTAGGATGGATGAGGGAGAGGACAGAATATCTAAGCTAGAAGACCAGGTGGCAGACCTAATGCAGTCCAACAAAGAGAAAGACAAACTTATAGAAAAGTATGAGTGGGAATTTCAAGATATTCGGGACACTATGAAAAGATCCAATATAAGAATTCAGGGCATAGTAGAAGGAGAAGAACTCCACTCCAGAGGCATAGTAGGCATCTTCAACAAAATCATAGAGGAAAATTTCCCCCAAATTGGGAAAGAGGTGCCAATACAGATACAGGAAGCCTTTAGAACCCCAGCCAGACAAAACCCAGAAAGAACCTCTCCTCGCCATATTATAATCAAACTTCCAAACACACAAACCAAAGAAAAAATATTGAAAGCAGTTAAGAGAGAAAAATCAAGTTACCTTCAAAAGCAAGCCCATCAGGATTACAGCAGATTATTCAACACAAACTTTTAAAGCCAGAAGGGCTTGGAGTGATATATTCCAAGTTCTGAAAGATAACAACTGTCAACCAAGGTTACTTTATCCTGCAAAGTTATCCATTCAAATAGATGGAGAAATAAAGACATTCCATGACAAAAGCAGGTTAAAGGAGTATTTGAAGACAAAACCAGCTCTACAGAAAATACTTGATAGAATCCTCCATGCTGAACAAAAGGAAAAGCACACATATAAGGAACCTAGAAAAAACAAGCTATACTCAAATACCAGTTAACAGAAGAGAGCACAGGTAGAACCAGTAACACACACACACACACACACACACACACACACACACACACACACAAATGGCAAACATAAATACACACCTTTCAATAATATCTCTTAATATCAACGGTCTCAATGCCCCAACGAAAAGACATAGATTTGCAGACTGGGTTAAAAAGCAGGATCCTACAATTTGTTGTCTCCAAGAAACTCACCTTTCTACAAAGGACAGACATTATCTTAGGGTGAAAGGTTGGAAGACGGTGTTTCAAGCAAATGGGCCTAGAAAACAAGCAGGGGTTGCTATCCTAATATCAGACAGGGTAGATTTAGTCCGACGTTAGTCAAGAAAGATAAGGAAGGTCACTATATTGATTAAGGGCACACTCCAACAGGAGGACATTACAATCCTAAACATATATGCACCTAACATGGGGGCTCCCAAATTCGTCAAACAAACACTATTAGAACTAAGGTCACAGATAACACCAAACACAGTGGTGGTGGGTGACTTTAAGACCCCACTCTCATCAATTGACAGGAAATCCAGGGAAAGAATAAACAGAGAGGCATCTGGACTAAATGAGGTCATAGAAGGAATGGACCTAACAGATATATACAGGATATTTCATCCAAAGGCTGCAGAATATACATTCTTTTCAGCAGCACATGGAACATTCTCTAAAATAGACCATATATTAGGACACAAAGCAAATCTTAACAAATTCAGGAAAATTGAAATAATTCCTTGCATTCTATCTGACCACAATGGAATTAAACTACAAATCAGTAGCAAGAAAGGCTATAGAGCATACACAAAATCATGGAAACTAAACAATACACTACTAAATGATGAGTGGGTCAATGAAGAAATCAAAAAGGAAATCAAAAAATTTATAGAGTCAAATGATAATGAGAACACAACATACCAAAATCTCTGGGACACAATGAAGGCAGTTCTAAGAGGTAAATTTATAGCCTTAAGTGCCTATATTAAGAAATTAGAAAGGTCTCAAGTAAACGACCTAATGCTTCGCCTTAAAGCCTTGGAAAAAGAACAAGGCAAACCAAAAATTAGTAGACGGGAAGAAATAATAAAGATTAGGGCAGAAATTAATGAGATAGAAACAAAAAGAACAATTCAAAGAATTAATGAAACAAAGAGTTGGTTCTTTGAAAGGATAAACAAGATTGATAAACCCTTAGCAAATCTGACCAAAAGAAAGAGAGAAGAGACACAAATTAATAAAATCAGAGATGAACAAGGTAACATCACAACAGATTCCAGAGAAATTCAAAAAATCATAGGGACATACTATAAAAGCATATACTCTACAAAGTATGAAAATCTGAAAGAAATGGATGATTTCCTTGATCTATATGACCTATCTAAATTAAATCAAAATGAGATTAATCACTTAAATAGACCTATAACAAACATGGAGATCCGAACAGTAATCAATAATCTCCCAACTAAAAAAAGCCCAGGCCCGGATGGATTCACTGCTGAATTTTACCAGACTTTTAAGGAAGAGCTAACACCATTGCTTCTTAAGCTTTTCCAGGAAATAGAAAAAGAAGGAATTCTAACAAACTCCTTCTATGAGGCCAGCATCACCCTGATACCAAAACCATGCAAAGATAGAACAAAAAAAGAAAATTACAGACCAATCTCCCTCACGAACATAGATGCAAAAATTCTCAACAAAATATTGGCAAACAGAATACAAGAGTATATCAAAAAGATCATTCACCCTGACCAAGTAGGCTTTATCCCAGAGATGCAGGGATGGTTCAACATACGCAAATCTATAAATGTAATACATTACATAAACGGGTTGAAGGACAAAAATCACATGATCATCTCATTAGATGCAGAGAAAGCATTTGACAAAATCCAACATCCCTTCATGATAAAAGTCCTACAGAGACTGGGAATAGAAGGAACATATCTCAATATAATAAAGGCTATTTATGACAAGCCTACAGCCAACATATTACTAAATGGGGAAAAACTGGAAGCTTTTCCACTAAAATCAGGAACAAGACAAGGGTGTCCACTGTCTCCACTTCTATTTAATATAGTTTTGGAAGTCTTAGCCATAGCAATAAGGCAAGAGACACACATAAAAGGGATACAAATTGGAAAGGAAGAAATCAAGTTATCACTATTTGCAGATGACATGATTCTATACATAAAGGACCCTAAAGACTCTACTAGCAAGCTGTTAGAGCTAATCAAAACCTACAGCAATGTAGCAGGATACAAAATAAATACACAGAAATCAGTAGCCTTCATATATGCTAACAACAAACACACAGAGGATGAAATCAGAGAATCACTCCCATTCACAATTGCATCAAAAAAAATAAAATACCTTGGAATAAACCTAACTAAGGAAGTAAAGAATCTATACAATGAGAACTTTAAGACACTCAAGCGAGAAATTGCAGAAGACACTAGAAAGTGGAGAAACATCCCTTGTTCCTGGCTTGGGAGAATCAATATCGTGAAAATGGCAATCTTACCTAAAGCAATCTACACATTTAATGCAATCCCTATCAAAATTCCAAAGGCTTTCTTCATGGAAATAGAAAAAACAATCCAAAAATTCATTTGGAATCATAAAAAACCTCGAATATCTAAAATAATACTGAGCAACAAAAAAGAGGCTGGTGGTATCACCATACCTGATTTTAACCTATACTACAGAGCCATAGTAACAAAAACAGCATGGTACTGGCACAAAAACAGACATGTAGATCAGTGGAACAGAATAGAGGACCCAGATGTAAGCCCAAGTAGCTATAGCCACCTGATATTCGATAAAAATGCCAAAAATACTCATTGGAGAAGAGACAGCCTCTTCAACAAATGGTGTTTTGAAAACTGGATAAATATCTGCAGAAGGATGAAAATAGATTCTTCTCTCTCGCCATGCACAAGAATTAAGTCCAAATGGATTAAAGACCTTAACATCAGACCGGAAACTTTGAAACTGCTAGAGGAAAAAGTAGGGGAAACCCTCCAACATATTGGTCTTGGCAAAGACTTTCTAAATACAACCCCAATTGCTCAGGCAATAAAACCACAGATTAACCACTGGGACCTAATGAAATTACAAAGATTTTGCACCGCAAAGGACACAGTGAAAAAAGCAAAGAGGCAACCTACAGAATGGGAAAAAATCTTCGCCAGCTATATATCTGATAAAGGATTAATATCTAGGATATACAAAGAACTCAAAAAGTTAACTAATAAGGAATCAAACAGGCCAATCAAAAAATGGGCTAAGGAGCTAAATAGAGAGTTCTCAAAGGAAGAAATACGAATGGCATATAAGCACCTAAAAAAATGTTCTACGTCACTAGTCATCAGGGAAATGCAGATTAAAACTACATTGAGATTCCATCTCACTCCTGTCAGATTGGCCACCATCATGAAAACAAATGATCATAAATGTTGGCGGGGATGTGGAAAAAAAGGAACCCTTCTGCACTGCTGGTGGGAATGCAATCTGGTCCAGCCATTGTGGAAAACAGTGTGGAGGTTCCTAAAGCAGCTAGAGATTGATCTACCATATGACCCAGCTATAGCACTCCTAGGCATATATCCAAAGGACTCATCTCATTTCCTTAGAAGTACATGCTCAACCATGTTTATTGCTGCTCAATTTATAATAGCTGGGAAATGGAACCAGCCTAGATGTCCCTCAACAGATGAGTGGATAATGAAGATGTGGTACATTTATACAATGGAGTTCTACTCAGCGGTAAAGAAAAATGAAGTTATGAAATTTGCAGAAAAATGGATGGACCTGGAAAGTATTATACTAAGTCAGGTAACCCAGGCCCAGAAAGCCAAGCGCCACATGTTCTCCCTCATATGGGGATCCTAGCTACAGATGACTGGGCTTCTGTGTGAGAATGAAAATACTTAGTAGCAGAGGCCAGTAAGTTGAAAAGGAGACATAAAGGGTAGAGAAAGGAAGGGAGGAGGATACTTAATAGGTTGATATTGTATATATGTAATTACAATGATTGTAATGGGGAGGTAATATGATTGAGAATGGAATTTCAAACGGGAAAGTGTGGGGGTGGGGAGGGAGGGAATTACCATGGGATATATTTTATAATCATGGAAAATGTTAATAAAAATTAAAAAAAAAAAAAAAAAAAAAAAAAAAAAAAAAATCCAACATCCCTTCATGATAAAAGTCCTACAGAGACTGGGAATAGAAGGAACATATCTCAATATAATAAAGGCTATTTATGACAAGCCTACAGCCAACATATTACTAAATGGGGAAAAACTGGAAGCTTTTCCACTAAAATCAGGAACAAGACAAGGGTGTCCACTGTCCCCACTTCTATTTAATATAGTTTTGGAAGTCTTGGCCATAGCAATAAGGCAAGAGACACACATAAAAGGGATACAAATTGGAAAGGAAGAAATCAAGTTATCATTATTTGCAGATGACATGATTCTATACATAAAGGACCCTAAAGAGTCTACTAGCAAGCTGTTAGAGCTGATCAAAACCTACAGCAATGTAGCAGTATACAAAATAAATACACAGAAATCAGTAGCCTTCATATATGCTAACAACAAACACACAGAGGAAATCAGAGAATCACTCCCATTCACAATTGCATCAAAAAAAATAAAATACCTTGGAATAAACCTAACCAAGGAAGTAAAGAATCTATACAATGAGAACTTTAAAACACTCAAGCGAGAAATTGCAGAAGACACTAGAAAGTGGAGAAACATCCCTTGTTCCTGGATTGGAAGAATCAATATCGTGAAAATGGCAATCTTACTTAAAGCAATCTACACATTTAATGCAATCCCTATCAAAATTCCAAAGGCTTTCTTCATGGAGATAGAAAAAACAATCCAAAACTTCATTTGGAATCACAAAAAACCTCGAATATCTAAAATAATACTGAGCAACAAAAAAGAGGCTGGTGGTATCACCATACCTGATTTTACCCTATACTACAGAGCCATAGTAACAAAAACAGCATGGTACTGGCACAAAAACAGACATGTAGATCAGTGGAACAGAATAGAGGACCCAGATGTAAGCCCAAGTAGCTATAGCCACCTGATATTCGATAAAAATGCCAAAAATACTCATTGGAGAAGAGACAGCCTCTTCAGCAAATGGTGTTTTGAAAACTGGATGAATATCTGCAGAAGGATGAAAATAGATTCTTCTCTCTCGCCATGCACAAGAATTAAGTCCAAATGGATTAAAGACCTTAACATCAGACCGGAAACTCTGAAACTGCTAGAGGAAAAAGTAGGGGATACCCTTCAACATATTGGTCTTTTTAAAGACTTTCTGAATACAACCCCAATTGCTCAGGCAATAAAACCACAGATTAACCACTGGGACCTAATGAAATTACAAAGATTTTGCACCGCAAAGGACACAGTGAAAAAAGCAAAGAGGCAACCTACAGAATGGGAAAAAATCTTCGCCAGCTATATATCTGATAGAGGATTAATATCTAGGATATACAAAGAACTCAAAAAGTTAAATAATAAGGAATCAAACAAGCCAATCAAAAAATGGGCTATGGAGCTAAATAGAGAGTTCTCAAAGGAAGAAATACGAATGGCATATAAGCATCTTAAAAATGTTCTACGTCACTAGTCATCAGGGAAATGCAGATTAAAACTACATTGAGATTCCATCTCACTCCTGTCAGATTGGCCACCATCATGAAAACAAATGATCATAAATGTTGGCGGGGATGTGGAAAAAAAGGAACCCTTCTGCACTGCTGGTGGGAATGCAATCTGGTCCAGCCATTGTGGAAAACAGTGTGGAGGTTCCTAAAGCAGCTAGAGATTGATCTACCATATGACCCAGCTATAGCGCTCCTAGGCATATATCCAAAGGACTCATCTCATTTCCTTAGAAGTACATGCTCAACCATGTTTATTGCTGCTCAATTTATAATAGCTGGGAAATGGAACCAGCCTAGATGTCCCTCAACAGATGAGTGGATAATGAAGATGTGGTACATTTATACAATGGAGTTCTACTCAGCGGTAAAGAAAAATGAAGTTATGAAATTTGCAGAAAAATGGATGGACCTGGAAAGTATTATACTAAGTCAGGTAACCCAGGCCCAGAAAGCCAAGCGCCACATGTTCTCTCTCATATGTGGATCCTAGCTACAGATGACTGGGCTTCTGCGTGAGAATGAAAATACTTAGTAGCAGAGGCCAGTAAGTTGAAAAGGAGACATAAAGGGTGGAGAAAGGAAGGGAGGAGGATACTTAATAGGTTGATATTGTATATATGTAATTACAATGATTGTAATGGGGAGGTAATATGATGGAGAATGGAATTTCAAACGGGAAAGTGTGGGGGTGGGGAGGGAGGGAATTACCATGGGATATTTTTTATAATCATGGAAAATGTTAATAAAAATTAAAAAAAAAATATTTTACAGACCAAGAAAAAAAAAAAAAACCCAAAATAAAGCTCCTTGTCCTTGAAAAAAAAAAAAAAAAAGAACCTAGGTTCAATTCCCCAGGACCCATGTAAGACAGATGCAAAAGGTAATGCATGCTTCTGGAGTTCATTTGCAGTAACTGACGGCCCTGGCATGCTCTCTCTTCTTTCAAATATGAGTAAAGCTGGATGTGGTGGCACATGCCTTTAATTCAGCATTCGGGAGGAAGAGGTAGGAGAATCACCATGAGTTTGAGGACACCCTGAGACTACATAGTAAATTCCAGGTCAGCCTGAGCTAGAGTGAAAGCCTTCCTCAAAAAAATGGGGAAAGAAATCAAATATAAGTAAAAATAAGATATTTTTAAAAATTAACCTGAAAACCAGGTTTGGTGAAGCATGCCTTTAATTCCAGCACTTGGGAGGAAGAGGTAGGAGGCTCACCATGAGTTCAAGGCAACTCAGAGCCTACATAGTGATTTCCAGCTTAGACTGTGAGAGTGAGACCCTACCTCGAAAAACAAACAAAAGAATAAAATAAAATAAAATGAAAAAGGGCTGGAATGGAGGGATGGTCTAGTGGTTAAGGTTGTTTGCCTACAAAGCCAAAGGACTCAGGTTCTATTCAACAGGAACCACGTTAGCCAGTTGCACAAGGGGATGCACACAGCTGGAGTTTGTTTGTTCAGTGGCTGGAAGCCCTGACACATGGATTCTCTTTCTCCCTCTTTCTCTGCCAAAAAAAAAAAAAAAAAAAAATCAAATATTTTTTAAAACACTAGAACAAGGGCCAGGCGTGGTGGCGCACACCTTTAATCCCAGCACTCAGGGGTCAGAGGTAGGAGGATCGCCCTGAGTTTGAGGCCACCCTGAGACTACATAGTGAATTCCAGGTCAACCTGAACTAGAGTGAAACCCAACCTCAAAAAAAAAAAAAAAAAAAAAAGTAGAATAGTTCTGTTTTGTGAGGAGAACTCCAATGTCAATGTTGTTTCTGTTTGTGGATAGTCATATTTAAAAAACTTTGATTATGGTGGCGGCATAGGAACCACGCCAAAGCTGCCTAGGGTAGCAAAAGCAAAAAAAAAAAAAAAAAAGAAAACAACAACAACAACAAAAAAAAAACCCAGCAAAATACACACTTCTACTAAAAGGTGAGGTGTATAAGAAATTACCAACGGTAGCAGAGAAGTAGGAGAGCTCCAGAGCATCGAGAGCCCACATAGGCAGGCAGAAGCAGCTCCAGCAGCAGCGGCACCAGGTCTTCCGGGCCACAGCTACAAGGCTCAGCTTGAGCCACAGGAAAAAGCCAGGTAAGGGGATTTTCCACTCACACTGGAGCTCTTCACAAACTCAAGAAATGTGAAGGGAGAACCGCAGCAAACAGAGGAGCAGATTAAGAGGTAGAGGACCACATGGACCAGTGGGAGAACTAGAACCACCATCTATGGCCTCCCCTCCCCCACCGCTGGTACAAGTGCCAGCAAGCACCAGAGATCAGGGGAAGGGAGCTTACAGCACCCAGCACTGGTGAGCAGAGCAGCAATCAAATGACCCAGCCAGCCTACTTGAACCCATAGTGCACCAAAGAGGGACCCATGCAGGAACACAGCGTAACGGAGACCAAAATCATCCCAAAATGTAAGTGGGATTATACCAGGTCAGTACCTGCCAAATAAGCCTGGTATATGGGCTTGAATCAGAAGTGCTAATTGCACCTTCCATATCAAGATAAACTATATGTTAAATCTGATGGATGGTCGAATTTGCCATTCTTTTTTTTTTGTTTATTTTATTTATTTTTTTTTATAAAATTTTTTATTTATTTATTTGAGAGCGACAGACGCAGAGAGAAAGACAGATAGAGGGAGAGAGAGAGAATGGGCGTGCCAGGGCTTCCAGCCTCTGCCAATGAACTCCAGACGCGTGCGCCCCCTTGTGCATCTGGCTAACATGGGACCTGGGGAACTGAGTCTCGAACCGGGGTCCTTAGACTTCACAGGCAAGCGCTTAACCGCTAAGCCATCTCTCCAGCCCTGTTTATTTTTATTTTTATTTATTTACTTGCGAGCCAGAGAGAGAGAGAGAGAGAAAGAGGCAGATAGAGAGAGTGGACGCACCAGGGCCTCCAGCCACTGCAAACGAACTCCAGACGTATGCACCCCCTTGTGCATCTGGCTAACGTGGGTCCTGGGGAATTGAGCCTCGAACCGGGGTCTTTAGGCTTAACAGGCAAGCGCTTAAACGCTAAGCCATCTTTCCAGCCCGGATTTGCCATTCTTTTTTTTGTTTTGTTTTGTTTTTGTGGTAGGGTCTCACTCTGGTCCAGGCTGACCTGGAATTAACTCTGTCATCTGAGGGTGGCCTTGAACTCATGGCAATCCTCCTACCTCTGCCTCCTAAGTGCTGGGATTAAAGGCGTGTGCCACCACGCCCGGCCGGATTTGCCATTCTTAAATAAGCTATACTTTGGGCTTGTTATTTGGACTTGTTGCTTCTTGCTTTATAGTGGCTTTGTTTCCTCTTCTCTTGTACATTAGGGAAGGGTCTCACTTGGTCACTAGCTGACTTGGAATCCTCAACAGACCAGAAATTTTAACCTCCTTGTTGACAAGATTAAGGGTGTGGGGCACCACACACCCTAAGGGGCAGTGACTTTCTTAGAGGATCTGGTTGTCATGATACCTACTCTTGCATAAATATTCTGTGCTGTTTTTCATTGAATGTGTACATTGTTTAGTTAAATTTTAGAATCTGCCTACTTGAATATTCTCATAGCAGGCAAACCCAACACCTAGGGTCTCTTGTAGATACTCGAGTCTTGAGAGCCACACCTAGCACCTTAAGCTCTTACCCTGAAGATATATAAAATCAGATTGATTGAGCCAGGCATAGTGGTGCATGCCTTTAACCCCAGCACTGGGGAGGCAGAGGTAGGAGGATCGCCATGAGTTCGAGACCACCCTGAGGCTACATAGTGAATTCCAGGTCAGCCTGGACTTGAGTAAGACCCTACCTTGAAAAACAAAAAGAACAAAAACAAAAACAAAACACTAAAATCAGATTTATTGATACATCTAATACTATAGCTAACACAAAATACAAGCATTAAATTAATCCAAGATGCAAAAATATATACATTATAACACAAGAAACACCAAAAATCAAGACAATATAAATCCACCAAAAAGTTTTAATGCATCAGAAATGACCTACAGTGAGAATGAGTTAGAGGACATGCCTGAGAAAGATTTCCAAAGAATGATTATAAATATGCTCAAAGAAGTCAAAGAGGAAATCAAACGAATCAAAGAAGATACAAGAAACCAATGAAATAATGAATAATGAAATAAAGAGGTCAATACAAGACATAAATAGGGAAATAGAAATAATTAAAAAAATCCAGTCAGAATTTGTAGGAATGAAGGACACAGTTAATGAAATAAAAAACTCTAGAAAATCTCACCAGTAGAATGGATAGAGAGGACAGAATAAACTAGAAGACCGGGTGGCAGATCTAATACAGTCCAACAAAGAGAAAGACAAACTAATAGGAAAGTATGAATGGGAATTTCAAGATATTCAGAACACTGTGAAAAGATCAAACATAAGAATTCAGGGTATAGTAGAAGAATTTCACTCCAAAGTCATAGTAGACATTTTCAACAAAATCAGAAGAAAACTTCCCCCAAATTGGGAAAAAGGTGCCAATACAGATATAGGAATCTTTTAGAACACCAATAAGACAAAACCTGTAAAGAACCTCTCCTCACCATATTATAATTAAACTACCAAACATACAAACAAAAGAAAAATATTGAAAGCTGTTAAAGAGAAAAATCAAGCTACCTACAAAGGCAAGCCCATCAGGATAACACCAGATTACTCAATACAAACTTTAAAAGCCAGAAGGGTTTGGAGTGATATATTCCAAGTTCTGAAAGATAACAACTGTCAACCAAGATTACTTTATCCTGCAAAGCTATGCATTCAAATAGACAGAGAAATAAGGACATTCCACAACAAAAGCAGGCTAAAGGAATATTTGAAGATAAAACCAGCTCTACAGAAAATACTTGAAAGAATCCTCCATGCTGAAGAGAAAGAAAAACACACATATAAGGAACTGGAAAAAAACAAACAATACTCAAATATTAGTTAATACAAAAAAACAAAGGTAAAACCAAAAGAACTACAAAAAAAATGGCAAAAATAAATACACACTTTTCAATAATATCTCTTAATATAAACAGCCTCGATGCCCCAACCAAAAGACACAGGTTTGCAGACTGGGTTAAAAAGCAGGATCCTTCAATTTGCTGCCTCCAAGAAACCCACCTTTCTACAAAGGATGGACACTATCTTAGGGTGAAAGTCTGGAAAACAGTGTTTCAAGCAAATGGGCCTAGAAAATAAGCAGGGGTTGCTATCCTAATATCTGACAAGGTAGACTTCAGTCCAACATTAGTTAAGAAAGATACAGCAGAAGGTCACTTTATAATGATTAAAGGCACACTCCAACAGGAGGACATTACAATCCTAAATATATATGCACCTAACATGGGGGACCCCAACTTCATCAAACAAATGCTATTTGAACTAAGGTCACAGATAACACCAAACACAGTGGTGGTGGCTGACTTCAACACCCCACTCTCATCAACTGACAGGTCATCCTGGGAAAAAAATAATATCCAAATGAGATATTATTTTAGACACCATCAATTGGATATCATTGACTACTCAAAACTGAATGAGTTGTCAAAATATAATTTAAATATTTTTCAATAAATATAAAAAATATTAAAATTTGTTTTAATTTATAAAGCCAAATCTATAAAGATGAACTTAGTGTTATAAAAATGTTATACCATTTAGAGATGAAGGCATTTTTTTGAGATAAACTATATCATGCATTTCAATTTTCTGTTGAGTATTCTAATTGTAATTTTATCCCTGTAATCAATTCAAATGACTGTTCAGTTAAATACTGGCATATATATTTGAGTGCAATGCTAAACAAAAGTGTGAAATGAAACATGTAAATACATATATTAGAGGCCACACATTTGAATCCCATATTTTATACAGAAGTTGCCTTTGATCCTTTATCTCCACCCAAACCATTTGTTCCATTCCATATATTAGTCAGATGATATATATATATATATATTTTTTTTTTTTCAGAGTTCTGTAGAGGAACAGGTAGAGCAAATTGGTATTAAAAAGGGAATTTATTGGGTTAACTTACAGTAATCCAGTAATAGATGTCTTCAAGCTTGAGAGTAAAGGAACCCAGTGGTTTATCAGTCTATGAGACTGGATGTGTCATCAGTCCCAATCTGTCACTGAAAGCCTGGAGGATTCCCTGTAAGCCACTGATTTTGAGTTCCCATTAGAATGCAGAGGAAACTTTGTCCCAATGTGGATGAAGTTCAGCCGAACACGATAGATGCATGTAGGTGTGAACAGTGAGGGGCAGCCAGGTAATAGGCATTCACAATTGAGTAGCACATGAAGCCAAGAGGGGGCAAAAAGAAGTAACTGTTTCTTCTCAGAGCATCTTTATATATAGCCCACGATGAAGAGGCCCACCCACTCTACAGGAAGGAATTTGTCCTTCAGTTAGTCCTTTCAGGAAGCAACCTCACAGACTCGCTCAAAAATAATCTCTGTGTATTCATAATATGATCAATTTGACAACAGAAGTTAAGTATCGCAACATGCCCTCTATTAAGATTCCTTAAATCAGCACTGAAACTTCTTTTTTGCTAAGTAATGGGGAGGAAGAGGCACCTTTATCCAGTATTACTTTACACATTCAATATCCTGACATACTAATATTATACTCTACTGGCTAAGGAAGGATTAGGCCTTTATTCTATAATAGCTAAAGGGAACATTCTTGCCAAAATATGATCTTGAGTATTTGGATTTATATTTCTATTATTATTATTAAATGACAACTTCCTTTTAACAATCTTTCCTAAAGATGACATATTTATCACACATTTTTCCAGAGAAAATGCCAATATTTACATATAGCTGAAATAATTGTTTATATTAAAATTATCAATAACATTCACATTCAGACTTCACTTCTATGTTGAATAGGTATTTTTTTAAATAGATGATAATGTAGTTACATAATTAATTGTAATGTCATTAGCAAGAAAAGGATTTGCAAACTGTGTAACATACCAATTATAGACAGGCAAACAGTGAGCTATAATAGTTATTGTTATGAGACTTCTGATTAAGATGGTGGTGTAGGTACCATGCCAAAGTAGTTTAGGGGGTGAGGGGAAAGCCAAAAAAAAAAAAAAAAACTCATCAAAATACACACTTTTACTAAAAAGTAAGGTGTATAGAGAATTGAAATGGTAACGGAGAAGTAGGAGAGATCCAGAGCATTCAGAGCACAAACAGGCCAGCAAAAGCAGCTCTGGGGTCCACATGCAGAATGGAGGAGGTGCATTAGCCAGCCCCCAGGCTTGGTTTGAGCCACAGGAAAAGCCAGGTGAGGAGATTTTCCACTCACACTGGGGCTCTCCACAAACTCAAGAAACGTGAAGGGAGAATGGCAGTGAAGAACGGAGGAGCAGATCACAAGGTAGAAGAACACAGGGAACAGTGAGTGAACTAGAGCAAATTGGCAGCTTTGCCTACCCCACCACCAGTGCCCAGCTCCAGCGAACAGAGCAGCGGTCCAGGGACCTGGTCACGTACTAGAACCCACAGCAGGCCCAAGCAAGTGCAGAGGTAACTGGGATTACAACAGGGAAGGGTCTCACCTGGTCACAAGCTGACTTGGAACCCTCAACAGATCAGAAATTTTAACATACTTGTTATCAGGATGCAAGGTGTGGGTGGGGCACCACACACCCTAAAGGACAGTTAGAGGATCTGGTTGTCATAAGACATACTCTTAGATAAATACTCCAAGCTGTTTTCATTGAAAGTGTACATTGTTTAGTTAAATTTTAGAAACTATCTGTATTTGATTCCACTCAGCCTAGCTGAATTCTCTCATAGTATGCAAACCCAACACCTAGGGTCATGTTTGTAGATACTCAGAGACTTGAGAGACACACATAACACCATAAGCTGCTACCCTGAAGTTTCATAATATCAGATTGACTGATACATCTAATAATACCCAGCTAACTAGAAAATCCAATCATCAAATAATACAGGATGCAAAAATATATACATTATAACACAAGAAATATCAAAAGTCAAGAGAATATAAATCCAACAAAAAGTATTAATGCATCAGAAATGACTTCCATTGAGAACGAGTTAGAGGAAATGACTGAGAAAGATTTCAAAAGAATGATTATAAATATGTTCAAAGTAGTAAAAGAAGAAATCAAAGGAATCAAAGAAAAAACAGGATACCAATCTAATGAAATAAAGAGGTCAATACTAGATATAGATAAGGAAGTAGAAATAATAAAGAAAAACTAGTCAGAATTACTAGCAATGAAGAACACAGGTAATGAAATTTAAAAGAAAAAAAAGAAAACAAAACAAAAACTCTGTAGAAAATATCACCAGTAGAATGGATGAAGGAGAGGACATAATAAGCTAGAAGACCAGGTGGCAGATCTAATACAGTCCAACAAAGAGAAAGACCAACTAATAGAAAAGTATGAGTGGGAATTACAAGATATTGGGGACACTATGAAAAGATCAAACATAAGAATTCAGGGCACAGTAGAAGGAAAAGGAATTCACTCCAAAGGCATAGTAGGTGTCTTCAACAAAATCATAGAAGGAAACTTCCCCCAAATTGGGAAAGAGGTGCCAATGCAGATATAGGAATCCTTTAAAACACCAGCCAGACAAAACCTAGAAAGAACCTCTCTTGGTCTTATTATAATCAAACTACCAAACACACAAACCAAAGAAAAAATATTGAAAGCAGTCAGAGAGAAAAATCAAGTTACCTACAAAGGCAATCCTATCAGGATTGTGCCAGATTACTCAACGCAAATTTTAAAAGCCAGAAGGGCATGGAGTGATGTATCCCAAGTTCTGAAAGATAACAACTATCAACCAAGGTTACTTTATCCTGCAAAGCTATCCATTCAAATAGATGGATAAATAAGAACATTCCATGACAAAAGCAACATAAAGGACTATTTGAAGACAAAACAAGCTCTACAGAAAATCCTTGAAAGAATCCTCCATGCTGAAGAAAAATAAATGTACATATATAAGGAGCCAGAAAAAAAAAAATCCTCAAATACTAGTTAACACAAGAAAGCAAAGGTAGAACTGGAATAAGTACAAAAAAAATGGCAAAAATGAATACACACCTTTCAATAATATGTCTTAATATCAACGGACTCAAAGCAATATCCATACCTTTGCAGACTGGGTAAAAAAGCAGGATCCTTCAATTTGTTGCCTCCAAGAAACCCACCTTTTTACAAAGGATGTACACTATGTTAGGGTGAAAGTTTGGAAAATCTTGTTTCAAGCAAACAGACCCAGAAAACAAGCAGGGGTTGTTACCCTAATATCTGACAATGTAGACTTCAGTCCAACATTAGTTAAGAAAGATAAGGAAGGCCACTTTATATTGATTAAAGGCACCCTCCAACAGGAGGACATTGCAATCCTAAACATATATGCACCTAAATAGGGGCCCCCAAATTCATCAAAGAAACGCTATTACAACTAAGGTCAAAGATAACACAAAACACAGTGGTAGTGTGTAACTTCAACACCCCACTTTCATCAATTGACAGGTCATCCCAGGAAAAAATAAACAGAGAGACATCTGGACTAAATGAGGTCATAGAAGGAATGGACCTAACAGATATATACAGGACATTTCATCCAAATGCTGTAGAATATACATTCTTTTCAGTAGCACATGGAACATTCTCTAAAATAGGCCATATATTAGGATACAAAGCAAATCTTAACAAATACAGGAAAATTGAAGTAATTCCTTGCACTCTATCTGCCTACAATGGAATCAAACTACAAATAATAGCAAGAAAAGCTGTAGAGCATACACAAAATCATAGAAACTAAACAATACACTACTAAATGATGAATGGGTCAATGAAGAAATCAAAAAATTCACAGAGTCAAATGATAATGAAGCTGGGCGTGGTGGTGCACGCCTTTGATCCCAGCACTAGGGAGGCAGAGGTAGGAGAATTGCTGTGAGTTTGAAGCCACCCTGAGGCTACAGAGTGAATTCCTGGTCAGCCTGAGCTACAGTGAGACCCTAACTCAAAAAAATAAATAAATAAATAAAAGATAATGAGGACTCAACATACCCAAACCTTTGAGACACAAAGAAGGCAGTCCTAAGAGGTAAATTTATAGCTTTAAGTGCCTTTACTAAGAAATTACAAAGGTCTCAAGTAAATGACCTAATGCTTCACCTTAAAACCTTGGAAAAAGAACAAGGCAAACCAAAAATCAGTAGACGGGAAGAAATAATAAAAATTAGGGCAGAAATTAATGAAATAGAAACCAGGAAAACAATCCAAAGAATCAATGAAACAGAGTTGGTTCTTTGGTAGGATAAACAAGGCTGATAAACCCTTAGCAAGTCCAACCAAAAGAAAGACAGAAGAGACACAAAGTAATAAAATTAGAGATGAAAAAGGCAACATCACAACATATACCAGAGAAATTTAAAAAATCATAGGGACATACTATAAAAATATATACTGTACTAAGTATGAAAATCTGAAAGAAATGGATGATTTCCTTGACTTATATGACCTACCTAAATTAAATCAAGATGAGATTAATCATTTAAATAGACCTATAACAAGTATGGAGATCCAAGCAGTTATCAAAAATCTTCCAGGGCTGGAGAGATGCCTTAGTGGTTAAGTGCTTGCCTGTCAGGCCTAATGACCCCGGTTTGAGGCTCAATTCCCCAGGACCCACATTAGCCAGATGCACAAGGGGTGTATGCGTCTGGAGTTCCTTTGCAGTGGTTAGAGGTCCTGGCATGCCCATTCTCTATCCTGAGACTACATAGTGAATTCCAGGTCAGCCTCTTTCTCTGTCTGTCTGTTGCTCTCAAAAAAAAAAAAAAAATCTTCCAACTAAATAAAGTCCAGGCCCAGAAGGATTCACTGGTGAATTTTACCTGACCTTCAGAGAAGAACACGATTGCTTCTTAAGCTTTTCCATACAATAGAAAAAGAAGGAATCCTACCAAACTCCTTCTATGAAGCTAGCAACACCCTGATACCAAAACCAGGCAAAGATAGAACAAAAAAAGAAAATTATAGACCAATCTCCCTGATGAACATAGATGCAAAAATTCTCAACAAAATATTGGCAAACAGAATACAAGAATATATCAGAAAGATCATTCATCCTGTAGGCTTTATCCCAGAGATGCCGGGATAGTTCAATATACGTAAATCAATAAATGTATTACATTATATAAATGGACTGAAGGGCAAAAATCATATAATCATCTCATTAGATGCAGAAAAAGCATTTGACAAAATCCAACATCCCTTCATGATAAAGTCCTACAGAGACTGGGAATAGAAGGAACATATCTCAATATAATAAAAGGTATTTATGACAAGCCTACAGCCAACATATTACTAAATGGGGAAAAGCTGGAAGCTTTTCCACTAAAATCAGGAACAAGACAAGCATGTCCACTGTCCCCACTTTTATTTTACATACTACTGGAAGTCTTAGCCATAGCAATAAGGCAAGAGATGCACACAAAAAGGATACAAAGGAAGAGATCAAGTTATCATTATTTGCAGATGACATGATTCTATACATAAAGGACCCTAAAGACTCTACCAGCAAACTGTTAGAGCTGATAAACACCTATAGCCATGTAGCAGGATACAAAATAAACACAAAGAAATCAGTAGCCTTCCTATATGCTAACAACAAACACACAGAGGATGAAATCAGAGAATCATTCCCATTCACAATTGTATCAAAAAATAAATAAATAAATAAATAAAGTACCTTGGAATAAACCTAACCAAGGAAGTGAAGGATCTCTACAATGCAAACTTTAAAACACTCAAGGGAGAAATTGCAGAAGGCACTAGGAAATGGAAAAACATCCTTTGTTCCTGGATTGGAAGTATCAATATTGTGAAAATGGCAATCTTACAAAAGCAATCTACTTTAAATCTAATTTAATGCAATCCCCATTCCTTCACGGAAATAGAAAAAACAACCCCAAAATTAATTTGGAATCACAAAAACCCTCAAATATCTAAAATAATACTGAGCAACAAAAGTAAGGCTGGTGGTATCACCATACCTGATTTTAACCTATACCACAGAGCCATAGTAACAAAAACAGCATGGTGCTGGCACAAAAGCAGACATGTAGATCAATGGAACAGAAGAGGACCCAGATGTAAGACCAGGTACCTTTAGCTACTTGATAATCGATAAAAATGCCAAAAATACTCATTGGAAAAAAGACAGCCTCTTCAGCAAATGGTGCTGGGAAAACTGGGTATGTATCTGTAGAAGGATGAAAATAGATTCTTCTTAAGTCCACATGGATTCAAGACCTTAATATCACACCAGAAATTCTGAAACTGCTAGAGGAAAAAGTAGGGCAAAGACTTTCTGAATATAATCCCAATTCCTCAGGCAATAAAACCACAGATTAGCTGCTGGGACCTCATGAAATTACAAAGATTTTGTACAGCAAAGGACACTGTGAATATAGCAAAGAGGCAACCTACAGAATGGGAAAAAAATCTTTGCCAGCTATACATCTGATAGAGGATTAATATCTAGGATACACAAAGAACTCAAAAAACTTAAATAATAAGAAATTAAACAAAGCAATTAAAAATGGGCTATGGGCTGGAGGGATGGCTTAGTGGATGAGGCGCTTGCCTGCAAAGGACCCAGGTTTGATTTCCCAGGACCCACGTTCGCCAGATGCACAAGAGGGGGCACGTATCTGGAGTTCATTTGCAGTGGCTGGAGGCACCATGGGAGGGAATACATCCCAGATACCAAAAACTTAAAACAGGGTTAGTCATGAGCCCCAGGTGTGTAACATCTGCTGCTCTCTGGCTAAATGTATATACTATGCTTATCAAACTGCCCACTAAACACTTCTCTTAATGTTCATACCCTTATATTAATGCTACTCTCTTTTGGTAGAGAATCTTCTCTTTTCAGATGGTAGTGACTTTGGGATGACTCAGAAGGCATTGTGGTGCTAGAAAGAAGTGACAGGAGTGCTCAGTACTGCAATGTCTCTGTCATACCTTCCAAGGCTCAGGGTCTATTGAGGAAGAGGTGGCAGAGAGAATGTAAGAGCAAAGGGTAGGACTCCTTACAATGTGCTACCCCAGACACAAAATGGGCTGATATCCATGACCTCACAGTGCCTGGCACTACCTACACAAGACCATCATAATAGGAGGAAAAGATCAGGGGGAGGGAGGACATCACCATGGGATATTTTTTATAATCATGGAAGTTGTTAATAAAAAAAAATAAAACTTGAAAGTAAAGGAAAAAAAATTACCCCTTGAGCTGGGCACAGTGGCACACACCTTTAATCTCAGCACTCGGTAGGCAGAAGTAGGAGGATCACCATGAGTTCGAGGCCACCCTGACACTACATACTGAATTCCCGGTCAGCCTAAGCTAGAGTGAAACCCAATCTTAAAAAAAAAAAAAAAGCTGTCACCGCTCGCACGCCTTTAATCCCAGTACTGGGGAGGCAGAGGAAGGAGGATTGCCATGAGTTTGAGGCCACCCTGAGACTACATAGTGAATTCCAGGTCAGCCAGAACTATAGCGAGACCCTGCTTCAGAAAACAAAAAAAAAAGATAGCTGGTGTGTGGCACAGGCTTTTAATTGCAGCACTTGGGAGGGAGAGGTAGGATTGCGGTAAATTCAAGGCCACCCTGAGACTACATCGTGAATTCCACGTCAGCCTTAGCTATAGTGAGGCACTACCTCAAAACAACAAAATAATAATTGTTTTTTTCCCAGCAGAGACCTTTTTATCTGCGTCTGATTAGTTGCTTCCAAGGTGTGCATGGCAGGGAGGGCTGGGGAGATGGTTCAGTGGTAAAACTTCCTTGCAAAGTTGTAGGAAAGAGGTACTTGGTAGGAAATTTATCTTTTTTTCTTCCCCAATATTTTACTTACTCTGTTTTTCGAGGTAGGGTCTCATTCTAGCCCAGGCTGACCTGGAATTCACTATGTAGTCTCAGGGTGGTCTAAAACTCACAGTGATCCTCCTACCTCTAAAACGCAAGTGATGGGATTAAAGGTGTGTGCCACTACAGCAGATGGCACCTTTTTAAAATAATTAAAAAAAATATTTTTATTATATTTATTTGAGAGGTGGAAAGAGGCAGACAGAGAGAGAATGAGCATGTCAGTGCTTCCAGCCAGTGTAAACAAACTCCAGATGCATGCATCTGGCTTATGTGGGTACTGCAAAAGCAAACCAAAGTCCTTTGGCTTTGCAGGCAAGCGCCTTAACCACTAAGTCATCTCTCCAGCCCTTGAATGGGTGTGCCAAGGCCTCTAGCCACTGCAAAGGAACTCCGGATGCATGCTCCATCTTGTGCATCTGGCTTGTGTCGGTACTGGGGATTCAATTCTAGGTCCTTAGGCTTTTGTAGCAAGAAGGCAAGAAGAGCCTTCACTGCTAAGACATCTCTCCAGCCCCAAGTCTAAAATTTCTTTTTTTTTTTTTTTGTTGCTGCTGTTCGTTTTTTTTCAAAGTAGCGTCATACCCTAGCCAAGGCTGACCTGGAATGCACTCTGTAGTTTCAGGGTGGCCTTGAACTCAGTGATCCATCTTCCCACCTTGCCTCCTGAGTGCTGAGATAAAAAGTATGTTCAGCTTAGCCCCAAGTCTAAAATCCTTACAGGCTGTGTACCTCAAGTACTTTCCACTTTCTTAGACATTTGAGAGGCAGGTACAGAAATAAATTATGGGTGTGCCAGGGCCTCTAGCCACTGCAAACAAACTAAACAGATGTCACTGTACATCTGCCTTATGTGGGTACTGGGAGAACTGAACCTGGGTCCTTAGGCTTCACAAGCAAGCACCTTAACCGCTAAGCCATCTCTCCAGCCCACTTTACACCTTAACAGGATAAGAGTACCTCTGTGTTGCCATGAGATATACCTAATACTGATATGTGTTTTAGTATAGTGTCCAGTTGTACTCACTCCCATTAAGTATTGGCTATCAGAGATAGTGGTGCTAGGCATGGTGGTACATACACACCTTTAATCCCAGCAGATAGAGGTAGGACTGCTGTGAGTTAGAGGACACTCTGAGAATACATAGTGAATTCTAGGTCAGCCTGAGTTATGCCAATACCTTACCCAAAAAAAGAAGAAAAAAAAAGATAGTGGATTTTTTATTGGTCCCCCCCCCCCCCACCACAGGATCTCACCTAGAATTCGGGCTTTTTTTTTTTTTTTTCAAGGTAGGGTCTGCTCTAGCCCAGGCTGACCTTGAACTCACAGGGATCCTCCTACCTGTGCCTTCCAAGTTCTGGAACTAAAGGAGTGTGCCACCACACCCAGCCCTTTTGTCTTTTTTTTGTTTTTTTGAGGTATGGTCTCACTCTAGCCCAGGCTGACCTGAAATTCACTTTTCTTTTTTTTTTTTTTTGGAGTTAGGTTCTCACTCTAGTTCAGGCTGACCTGGAATTCACTATGTATTCTCAGGCTGGCCTGGAACTCAAGGTGATCGTCCTACCTCTGTCTCCCAAGTGCTGGGATTACAAATGTGCATCACCACACTTGGCTCCTGTTTTGTCTTTTTGATGCTGGGCATTGAACCCAGGGCTTTGTACATACTAACCTAAGCAAACCCAGTAACAGTGAGCCCAGCCTAGGATTTTTTTTTTTTCTTTTTGGAAATTAGTTTTTACTCTTAATCCAGGCTGACCTAGAACTGGGTGTTTTTTTTGTTGTGTTTTTTAAATATATATATTTAAAATTTTTATTTATTTTGAGCGAGAGAGAAAGTAGTAGGGAAGACAGACAGAGAGGGGGAGAGAGGGGGGGGAGGGCGGGAGGGAGGGAGGGAAGGAGAGAGGTACACATCAGGGTCTCCAGCTGCTGCAAACAATTCCAGACACATGCTCCACTCACTTTGTGCATCTGGCTTACGTGGATCCTGGGAAATCAAACCTAGGTCCTTTGGCTAAGCCATCTCTCCAGTTGTTTGTTTGTTTTTTTGTTTTTTGTTTTCCCCCAAACAGAGAGGGACAGATAGCAAGGAGAGAGGGAGGGAGGAGAGGAGAGAGAAAGACAGAGAATGGGCACACCTTGGCCTGCAGCCACTTTAAACAAACTCCATACACATGTGCCCCTTGTGCATCTGATTTACATGGGTCCTGGGAATTGATCCTGGGTCCTTTGTCTTCGCAGGCAAATGCCTTAACCACTAAGCCAGCTCTCTGGCCCTTGTTGTTAGTTTTTGAGGTAGGATCTCTCTCTAGCCAAGACTGACCTGGAATTCACTATGTAGTATCAGGTTGGCTTCGAACTCACAGCCTCCTGAGTGCTAGGACTAAAGGTGTGTGCCACTATGCCTGGCTCTCTGTTGCAAATTTAACGATGAGGAAGAGGATCTACTCTCTTCAGCTTCTCTCTGTCTTCCTTCTGTCACAGTCATTCAGGAAGGAGCCAGGCATATATAGAACTCAAAGGGTCTATTTATTAGGAAGGTGATGTCAGTGCCTTATCAAAGATGAAGAGGTCAGAGGGATGGACGGTGGGATGAAGGCCCCTCAGCTGGGACATTTCTTGGCCACAATGAGGACAGCAGAAGGCACAAGTCCTGAAGATGGGAAGAATAGGGGCTTGAGTCACAAACTTGCCTTTTGTCCTTCAAATTCCTGGTCTCGCTCTATTTCCACAAAGTCCCTTTGCTTCACATTACTTATTCCAAGAGTGCCCTCCATTCCCAAGTCCTGTTTCCTCATCCCATATGCCATACCCAGCTCCTGCAGGGGCCGCTCCATATCAGCCTCTGAGAAAGCCCGTCTGGGAAAGCCAGTGAGCAACTGCACAGGATCCTGGCCACCTCCAGGCTCTTCTCCACGGTGGAGCTCCACATAGAGCCTCACAGCTGCCAGCTGTTCCCGGGCCCGGAATGTCTGGGTCAATGAGGTCCCATCCGGCAGCCTGACCTGGAAGACAAGAGAGATAACCAGGATTGTGAGCATGACAACTGAGGGGTTGGTGTGGTGGCTCAAGCCTATAATCCCAGCACTTGGGAGGCTAAGAGAGTGAGAGAGGCCTAGAGATATAGTTCAGTGTTAAGAGCACTTGCTTACTATGCACAAGGCCATGGGTTCAATCACCAGAGCCTGCAATCACACACAAATGAGTGAGTTATATCACCAACAGGTATGAGAGGTGGTACCAGTACTTGAGAGTTAACAGACAGAAGGGAGCTGGGCATGGTGGCTCACACCTTTAATCCCAGCACTCAGGAGACAGAGGTAGGAGGATGGTCCTGAGTTTGAGGCCAGCCTGAGACAACATAGTGAATTCCAGGTCAGGCGGGGGGGGGGGGGGGGGGGGAAGGGTGGATCAAAAGTTCAAGGTTATCCTCAACTGAGACCTATCTCAAATACCAATTAATTAATTAACCTGTGCCAGGCATGGTAGTACATGCCTGTAATCCCAGCAGTGGGAAGATACATGCAAGAGGATCACTAGCAGTTTGAGGTCAGCAGTGGCTACACAGCAAAGCCCTGTCTCCAAAACAAAACTGAGTGAGGTACCCAAGTAAGGAAAGGAAGATCTAAAGCTGGCCCTCCTTCCTTTCAGAGGTTGGATGAACCAACACAAATGGTATTTAAAGGAGCTAATGAACACTACCTAATGCTCAGCATTACTAAGTACTGAAGAAAGGGCTCCAGTTCCTCTTAAGAGAAGACAAGGACAAGATTAAAAAATAAAAATTTGGATGAGTACATTATTAGAACAGCTATATAATGAATGTAATGAAAGCACTATAAACAAGTAAAAGGGCAACAGCTGAGTAAGAGGGTATTAATTTAAATAAGACTTGGGCAGGTGAAATTTGATATCTTTCCTTAGAGAAGCAGAGGTAGAATTACAAGTCATTTACAAAGAAGGGAGAGATTTGGCAAAGGGAACTTAACTGAAAACAGGTCTGACCTGGGTACCTTGTAGGTTAACAGGGATTCCAAGAGCAAGACAAAAATCAAAATGAGGGTCCGGAGAGATGGTTTAGCAGTTAAGCGCTCGCCTGTGAAGCCTAAGGACCCCGGTTCAAGGCTCGGTTCCCCAGGTCTCATGTTAGCCAGATGCACAAGGGGGCGCACACATCTGGAGTTCGTTTGCAGTGGCTGGAGGCCCCGGCGCGCCCATTCTCTCTCTCTCTCTCTCTCTCTCTCTGTCGCTCTCAAGTAAATAAAAAATAAACAAAAATTAAAAAAAAAAAATCAAAATGAGTACCTGTATGCGACACTGGTCATATTCCCGCTTGGTAGGTGGCTCCTGGCTGGGAGAGGAAGGAACAGCACCTGGCTCTGTTGCTGGCAGGGATGGCTGAGAACCCACACTACTACCATACTGAAGAACAAAGTAAAACATCCATCAGACACTGACCCACCACCACCAAACAGTCCTGGGGACTTGTCTAGCATGTATTAAGACCTAGTTTAAATCCTCAAAGTAACAAAACACCATGCTCACACCTATTAATTTCAGGTCTTGGAAGGCTGAGGCAGAAGGACGACAGACACACAGACAGACACAGACACAGACACACACACAGACACACACACACACACACACACACACACACACACCAAACAAATCATGTAAGTCCATGCTTTCCCTCTGAAACTGGAAATTAATCCACCTACTCCATCACACCTATTGTCACCCCAATCACCCACCTTTTTGGCTCTTTCTGCTTTGTCCCTTTCAATCTTTTCTCGAACCCGTTGTCTGAAACATACACAGGAGGAAAACAGGTCAGACATATGCAAAGTAGCCTTGATTCCCTTCTCAACTATTAGTCAACATGCCATCATGCAGACCTGGCGGCTAGCTCTTCAGCCTTTTCCCTCCTGCGCTCCTCAGCAGCTCGCCGCATCTCATCTTCCTGCAGTTTCTGTCGTGCAGCTGACAGCTCTTGCCCTTGTCTCCTGCGTTGTTTTTCTCGTTCCAGTGCTTCTCGCTCCTCTCTTTCTTCACGTTCCCGCTGCTTCTGGGCCACTAGCTCCAACATTCTGTGTTGCAAGCAAAAAGCCCAAGAGAAATGGACATGGAATGGGAAGGTGAGTTTTCAACAAGGGTTTCTAAACAAAACTAAGGAATAGCCAGGTGTGGTCTCAGCACTCAGGAGGCTGAGACTGGAGGACTGCTGTGAGTTCAAAGCAAACCTGGGGCTACAAAGTGAGTTCTAAGTCAGCCTGGACCAGAGTGAGCCCCTGCCTCAAAAACATCCAAAAAGCTGGACATGGTGGTGCATGCCTTTAATCCCAGCACTTGAGAGGTAGAGGTAGGAGGATCACTGTGAGCTCAAGGCCACCCTGAGACTACATAGTAAATTCCAGGTTGGCCTGGGCTAGAGGGAGACCCTACATCCAAAAAAAGGGGGGTGCTGGGGAGATGGCTTAGTGGTTAGAAGCACTTGCTTGCAAAGGTCTGCTGAATTGGGGTTCAATTCCTCAGTACCCACATAATGTAAAATACACAAAGTGGTGCATGTGCTTGGTCCCCATGCGGTCTCTCCCATCACAAATATAAGGCATTGATTGCAAAGCCTGCTAGCTTAGATTCAATTCCCCAGTACCCACATAAAGGCAAATGCACAAAGAGAATCAGGTATGGCAGTGTAGGACTATAACCTCAGCACTTGAAAGGTGCAGGCAGGAGGATCCGGAGGTCAAGGGACAGCCTCAACTGCAACTGTACATAGAAGTTGGAGGCTGAGCCTGTCTAGAGAGAAAGAAAAAGGACAGAGGAAATGTAGAAAGATCAAGGTTCTTTGACCAGACAAGTTTGTTTTGGAGACAAATGGAAAGGGCACTCAGGACTATGGGCTGAATTGTGCATGGTGGTCCATGCCTGTAATCCTAGAACTCAGGAGGCAAGAGGATTGAGTTTGAACCCAACTGGGCTACACACTATGTTCCAGGCCAGCATGACCTATGAAGGTCCCTGTCTCAAAAAACACAGGGTATGGTAGTGAAGGCCTGAAATTTAAGCACTGGGGAGGGAGAGACAGGAGAACCACCTAAGTTCAAGGCAACCTGGTCCATAACGCTTGTTCCAGGTAGGCCTAAGCCAAAGTGAGAACTTGTCTTAAAACAAAACAAGGGCTAGAGAGGTGGTTCAGCAGTAAAAGGCTTGCTTGCTTGCTTGCAAAGTCGGATGGCCGGGGGTTCAATTCCACAGTACCCATGTAAAGCCAGATGCAAAAAGTGAAGCATACATCTGGTGTGGCAAGAGACTGGCACACCCATTCATTCTTTTTCTCAAAAAATTAAAAGAGCCAGGCGTGGTGACACACGCCATTAGACCCAGCATTAGGGAGACAGAGGTAGGATCGCCATGACTTCAAGGCCACTCTGAGACTACAGAGTGAATTCCAGGCCAGGCTAAGCTACAGTGAGTCACTATCTCGAAAAACAAAACAAAACAAAAATAATAAAAAGAAAAAGAAAAGAAAATGGTGATATCCCTCTTTACCTCTTAGTCTGTTCTTGTCTTTCTTCTTCAGTTAAAATGGGTTTGCTTTCTCCAGCAGCAGCAGACCCAGCCCCTACAAACAACCAACCAGTATTATTACCCCTTCAGATTGCCGTCGGGCCCTCAATAATCACAAGATGTCTCCCAGTCAGGACCTTCAGGGCCAACTTGCTCTGGGGTGGGTTCCCGTCCCAGGATATGTCCAACGGGCGTCTCCAGGGGCTCGTCCACATCAGGGTCGTCTTCGTGCTCCATTAGCCTGGCAGGAAAAGTAGGCAGAGAGGTTAGCCTGGTGGCTGTCCTTTCCAGAAGCCCTCAATTCTCCGTCACCGGGTCGGCCTGCTCACCAATCCATCGCAGCCTCGATGCCCTGGTTCCCTGTGAGGGCCAGAGCCTTCTCCCTGAGGGCAGAAACACCGACAATAGAGCCCGCCAGCCATGGTGACACTCGGGCTAGTCGAGGGCAAAGGCCGGGCCAGAGCTGGGGGTCTCCTTACGCGCGTCCCCGGGGGAAGCCCATCTCGATGAGGCTCTCGAGAGCCGTCAGCTCCGCCATGGCGCCGCCACCACCGCTTCCGCGGAGACCTGGGGTGACGAGAAGGAAGGTCGGAAGGGTCAGCGCGTGGCAACTTCGGCCCGACAGTCCCGGCGGGGCACTCAGGCACTCACCGCACTCGGGACCCGGGGGCGGGGAACAGCGAGGAAAAGAGAGCTGAAGGGAAGCGGAAGTGCTCGGTCTGTTTGGTCACGTGGGGCGGGTGTGGACAGGTGCCGCAGAGAGCCAGAAAGGTCTTGCCTTGCTCTGTTGCCAGGTCTTCGCGTACGCGGTTAGAACCGGGGAAGCATGCGACAGAGGGAAAACTCACCAAACTTGGCGCCTGGCTGCAGCGACGACGGTGGATCGTACTTTTTTTTTTTTTTTTTTTTTTGTGGTAGGGTCTCACTCAATCCCAAAGTAACCTGGAATTCACTATATAGTATCAGGTTGGCCTCAAACTCACGGCGACCCTCCTACCTCTGCCCTCCCGAGTACTAGGATTAAAGGCGTGCGCCACCACGTCCCGCTGTTTTGCTTTTTTTTTTTTTTCTTTAGGGAGAGTCTCACTCTAGGCTGACCTGGAACTCTAGTCCCAGGCTGGCCTCGAACTCACAGCGATCCTCCTACATCAGCCTCTGAGTGCTGGGATTAAAGGAGTGCACCACCACATCCGGCTTTCTAATTTTTCAAAATATTTTTATGTATTTTCAAGCAGAGAGAGAGAGAATGGGCACATCAGGGCCTCCAGCCACTGCAAACAAACTCCAGATGCATGTGCATGTATCACTTTGTGCATCTGGCTTTACATGGGCACTGGGGAGTCGAACTCAGATTGTTAGGCAAGTTATGAAGACAAGAACCATTACCACTGAGTCATCTCTCTAGCCGCACTCTTCTAAGTTTTAAAGAGTAAAGCAGTGTGAAACTCTGGAAGCTGTCTTCATTTCCTCCAGTTTAAAAGTTGCAGGAGCCAGACATAGTGGTGCACTCCTACAGAGTGAGTTTCAGGTCAGCCTGGTCAAGAGTGAGATCCTACCAAAAAAAAAAAAAAAAAAAAAGTCTTTCAAGCTCGCCATGCAATGCTGACAACGACATGGTTCAGGCTTCAGCCCTTTTTAGTTGCAAAAATATATCAAATCAGAACTGTTTTCATCCTCCTGAGCAAGATCCTTATTAGAGGCCAATATGCTTCACTTCATCCAGAGGTTTGCTCAAGCATCTTCAAAGATACTGCAATACCCTTACATAGTGAGGCTCAGAACTAGCAGAATAGATAAACTTTATCCCAAGACAACTCTCTAGCAGAACCTTTCTCATTTGTTCCCACAGCCTTGGCTTTTCCCATCATTTCAAGTGTTGGTGAGCAAAACACAATGCTACCATACATAGCCATGCAGCTTTAAGAAGAATCAGAAGCAAGCAGTCCTTTCTGCTAGGCCACCAAGTGCCACCACTTACCTACGTGACAGTCCAAAGCCAGCACTGTACGTAGCACTGGCAGGACTAATGCCGTTTGTTGCTATACCACTGGTCATGGTCACAACAAAGATGTATATTCCCATGTTAGCTTTTATTCAGATGGCTTATGGAGCCAGTTTCCTAGTATTCTTGGGAGGGGTTAGATGGGGTTTTACTGTGCCAGAAAGTAGTCCACCCAAACCAGACTATCTTAATTTAGTTAACAGTATGGATCCTGTTGTGTTTTCATGCTTTGCCATCCTCATTTCTGAAGAACTCCGTGAAGCTATGGTCATAACAATAATAGGTTTGGGGATAGTACTACATACCGACTTTTTCTTCTTGCCACATTATCCCAACTAGTTCAAAGCCTTGAGGACAGTAGTGAGTTTAGTGGCCTTTTATTCCTTTGTAGTCACAAGGTATTTATCCAGAGAAGAGGCCCAAGAAACCTGACCAAACAAATATAAAGCTACCTTGTTGATAACATTAACATGTTGAATTTTAGCATTAGCTTTTTTTTACATCTCTATATATTTTTAAATTTTATTTTTATTTATTTGAGAGAGAGAACAAGGCAGAGATAGAGAGGGAGAGAAAAAGAATGGCCACATCAGGACCCCCAGCCACTGCAAATAAGGTTCAAATGCATGTGCCACCTTGTGCATATGGCTTACGTGGGTCCTGGGCAATTGAACCTAGTTCCTTAGGCTTTGCAGGCATGTGCCTTAACTGCTAAGCCATCTCCAGCCTTACATGTATATTTTTCACAGATCACTTTTCATTTCTCAATATCAGTATTACCTAGTAATTATTTCAGCAAGAGCTTGAAAACACCCAGGTTCTTGTCATGTCATTTTAGATTAGTTACATTCTTTCTTTTATGAATTATATGGTCATCTACTTAACATTTCACTGTTTTGCTTGTATTGAAAAACGTAAACTTAAAGGCTTAAAAACATTAAGAAAAAAGCAAAACAAAACAAAACAAAAAAGGGCTGGAGGGATTGCTTAGCATTTAAGGCACTTGCCTACAAAGCCAAAGGACCTAAGTTTGATTCCCCAGGACCCTCATGAGCCAGATGCACAAGGTGGTACATGCGTCTGGAGTTCATTTGCAGTGGCTTGAGGCCCTAGTAAACCCATTTTCTCTCTCTTTCTTTGTCTGCCTCATTCTCTCTCTCTCAAATAAATACAATAAATTAAAAAATAAAATAAGCCTGGCCTGGTGACACTTGCCTTTAATCCCAGAACTTGGAAGGCAGCAGTAGGAGGATCACCATGAGTTCGAGGCCATCCTGAGACTACATAGTGAATTCCAGGTCAGCCTGGGCAAAAAGGAGGCCCTAGTTTGAAAACAAACAAACAAACAAAAAACCCAAAAAATAAAAAATAATGCTGGTTGGTAGCTATTGGGCAGTTTCTTCCCCTTACCAGGTTAGTGTACTGTGAAACAGATCCTGTCTCTCCCAGTGGCCTTTGCAAATGTCAGTTTTCAGCCCAGAATGTCCTGATTGTTCTCTCACATTAGTTAACTCCCATTTTCCAAGACTCCAAACATTTTCATGCCTTCTCCAGCCCCAGAGAGGGTCTTACCCTATACTGAAATTGAGGCCCAGGCTGACCTCAAAACTCGTGGCAGACCTATGGCCTTGGCCTCCTAAGTGCTGGGATTGCCATGAGCCACCACACATGAATTTTTAAAAATATACATTTCATTTATTTATTTGAGAGAGAGAGGAAGAGAAAGAGGCAGATAGAGAAAGAGAATGAGTGCACCAGGACCTCCAACCTCTGCAAACAAACTCCAGATGCATTGGCTACCTAGTGCATCTGGCTTATGTGGGTTCTAGGGGATCAAACCTGGGTCCTTAGGTTTCACAGGGGAATACCTTCACTGCTAACCCATCTATCCAGTCCTGAATTTGTTTATTTCAAGGTAGGGTCTTGCTGTAGCCCAGGCTGACCTGGAATTCACTGTGAAGTCTCAGGATGACCTCACAAATAGCAATCCTCCTACCTTTGCTTCCCCAGTGCTGGGGTTAAAAGCATGTGCCACCATGCCTGGAAATTTTTTTTTTTTTTTTTTTTTCAAGATAGGGTCTCACTCTAGCTCAGGCTGACCTTGAATTCACTCTGTAGTCTCAGGGTGGTTGTGAACTCACTGTGATCCTCCTACCTCTGCCTCTCAAGTGCTGGGGTTAAAGGTGTGTGCCACCACACCCGGCCCTGGCAATTTTTTTTAAATGTTCTTTTATTTATTTGTGGGCAGAGAGAGTATGGGTGCATGAGAGCCTCCTGCCACTACAAATGAACTTCTGAAGCATATGCCTCTTTATGCCTATGACTACAGAGAGAGATTCAGGTTGGCCTGAGCTAGAGACCCTACCTTGAAAAACTAAAACAACAAAAAAAATTCAATTAGGGGTTGGGTAGATAGCTTAGCAGTTAAGGTACTTGCCTGCAAAGCCAAAGGACCTTGGTTCGATTCCCCAGGACCCAGGTGAACCAGATTCACCAGGTGGCGCATGTGTCTGGAGGCCCTGGTGTGCCCATTCTCTCTCCCTCCCCCCCCTCTCTCCCTCTGCCTCATTCTCTCTTTCAAACAAATAAATAAAAAATGAAAAGTATGTTTAAGAAAAGTGCAATTAGGGGGCTGGAGAGATAGCTTAGTCGTTAAGGTATTTTCCCAGAAATCCTAAGGAACCAGGTTTGATTCTCCAGTACCCACATAAGCCAGATGTACAAGGGGGCACATGAAACTGGAATTTGTTTGCAGTGGCTGGAGGCCCTGGTGTGCCCATTCTCTCCCCCCAACTCTCTCTCTGCCTCTTTCTATCTCAAATAATATTTCTGTTAAGAGGATGGTATTGTTTATATGTAACTAGAAGAACAGATTAATGAGGGTGGAAAGGCATAAATGAGGTCAGGAGAAGAGATTGAGTAAAGGAAACATGGGGGGAGGGCTAATCAAAATCTAAGAGGGTATGAATAAGTCATATGGAAACCTACCTTTTTGGATAATTGTGTGCATCTAGAAGTCATAGATTGTTACTAGAAAAATTTCAGTGCCAAAGATGGGATACTTTCCAGTAAGTTGTTGGCCAGGGAGGTCCCTGATACTCCCCAAAACATTACAGACCATTGCCGAGACTCTTGGTTTCCCACTAGGAATATGTGGTAAAACCCTATTGCTGAAGACTCCACATACTTGGACTGCAAGGTGACTGAGAAATCCTGCTGGAGCTGAGCTGAAAACCTTCTCCATGTAGACCAGCTGACAGAAAGCTGGAAGAAGCCATGCTGCATGCAATTCCATGGGAAAGAGAAATCACCAGTGGAGATATATAGCAGTGGACACTGCAAGCCTTAAATTTGACCAGCCAGGCCAAATGTGCCAATGGGTGCAATAGTGTGGCATATTTGTTATGGGAGAAACCAACTGCTCTCTAATTGGACTGGAGGCCACTCCATAGAAGGGAATACATGCCCAATACTGAAAAACTATGGCAGGAGAGGTCATGAGCCCTAGGAGTGTAACGTCTGCCCGTGTCTAGCTAAATGTATACACTATGCTCTCCAAACTGCCCGGTAAGCATTCTCTTAATTTTCATAATCGTATATTAATACTATTCTCACTTTTGGTTAGAGAAGCTTCTCTTTTCAGATGGCAGTGACCTTGGGATGACTTAGAAGGCACCACAGTGCTGAGAAGAAGTACAGAGGAGTGCTAAGCACTGAAACATCTCTATCACACTTTCCAAGGCTCAGAGTCCATTGCAGAAGAGGTGGCAGAAAGAATGTGAGAGCCAAAGAAGGGTAGGACACCTTACAATGCACTCCTCCAGACACAAAATGGCCTGGATATCCATGACCTCACAGTGCCTGACACTACCTACACAAGACCATCATTATAGGAAGAAAAGATGATGGCATCAAAATAAAAGAGAGACTGCTGGATGTGGTGGTGCACACCTTTAATCCCAGCACTTGGGAGGCAGAGGTAGAAGGATCACTGTGACTTTGAGACCACCTTGAGAATACAGAATGAATTCCAGGTGAACCTGGGCTAGAGTAAGACCCTACCTTGAAAAACCAAAAAAAAAAAAAAAAAGGTGAGAGGGATGGATTAGTGTTTAAGGCATTTGCCTGCAAAGCCAAAGGATCCAGGTTCGATTCCCCAGGACCTAAGTTAGACAGTTGCACAAGGGGACACACACCTCTGGAGTTTGTTTGCAGTGGATAGAGGCCCTGGCATGCCCATCCTCTGTCTCTGTCTCTCTCCTTCTTTCTCTGTCAAATAAACAAATAATGAAAATAAAAACAAAAAATAAAGAGAGACTGATTGAGAGGGGGAAGGGGTGTGATGGAGAGTGCAGTTGCAAAGGGTAAAGGGGGGGAGTTACCATGGTTTATTTTCTGTAATTATGGAAGTTGTCAATTTAAAAAAATATTTAAAAATTAAAAAATAATATTTCTGTAAAAAGAAATGAATCTGGGTGTGGTGGCACACGCCTTTAGTCCCAGTACTCGGGAGACAGAGGTAGGAGGATTGCCATGAATTCAAGGCCACCTTGAGACTACAGAGTAAATTCCAGGTCAGCCTGGGTTAGAGTGAGACCCTACCCTGAAATAAACCAAAAGCTGCCTGTAAAAGAGGCAGGAATGGTGGTACATGCCTTTAATCTCAGCACTCAGGTAGCTGTGGTAGTATCACCACAAGTTTGAAGCCAGCCTAGAGTTACAGAATGAGTGAGACCCTGCCTCATAACAAACAAACAAAAATGTATGTATCTATGTGTATGTATGTATCTGGAAGGTACATCTTATTTAGTTTTATGAGACGGTCTTTTCTTTTTTAGAGGTAGGGTTTCACTCTGGCCCAGGGTGACCTGGAATTCAAGATGAAGTCTTAGGGTGGCCTCTATCTCATGGCGATCCTCCTAACTCTGCCTGCCAGTGCTGGGGTTAAAGGTGTGCACCACCACGCCCAGCCTATTTCCTGACTCTTAATGAGTTCCTTTTCTATTAGGAACTTCCTGAATCTTAAAAAGATAGGGTCTGAAGCCTGGCATGGTGATGCAAGCCTTTAATCCCAGCACTTGGGAGGCAGAGGTAGGAGGATCACTGTGAGTTCGAGGCCACCCTGAGACTACATAATGAATTCCAGGTCAGCCTGGGCTAGAATGAGACTCTACCTCGGAAAACCAAACACAACATACAAACTGAGAGTGGTGGTGCATGCCTTTAATCCCAGCACTGGGGAAACAGAGGTAAGAGGATTGCCATGAGTTCCAGGGCAGACCAGGACTACAGACAGAGTGTCATGTATTTTATATATATATATATATATATATATATATATATATATATATATATATATATATATATGTATATGTATATGTATATGTATATGTATATGTATATGTATATGTATATATATATATATATATATATATGGTAATCCCCTTCTACCACCCTTCCTTTTCTCCCTCCCAAATCTCTCCTCCACTTAATCCATTTTTTTTCCAACTAGTTTCTTAAATTTTTAAAAATTTATTTGAGAGAGGGAAAGAGAATAGGCACACCAGGGCCTCCTGCCACTGCAAATGAATTCCATATGTACGTGCCACATTGTGCATCTGGCTTTACATGGCTATTGAGGAATTGAATTGTTTTGCAAACAAATGCCTTTAACCACTGAGTAATCTCTCCAGCCCCCCCGCCACCCTCACACAGTTTTTGAGGCAGGGTCTGGCTCTAGCCCAGGTTGACCTGGAATTCACGTTGTACTCTTGGGCTGGCGTAGAACTCACAGTGATCTTCTTACCTCTCCCTCCTGAGTGCTGAGATTAAAGGCATGTGCCACCACACAGGGCTTAAATATTTATTTATTTATTTGCAAGCAGAGAGCAGTAGAGAGAAGAGAGACAGAGAGAATGGGTGTGCACCAGGGCCTCCAGCTGCTACAAATGAACTCCAGATGCATGTGCCACTTTCTGCATCAGGCTTTACTGGGGAAATGAACTTGGGGGTGGTTAGCTTTTGCAGGCAAGTGCCTTAACTTCTAAGCCATCTCTCCATTTATGAGATTTTTCTAATAACAATCTATGACTTCTAGACACACCTCCCAAATTCTCTCTTGATCGTACTTAATTTTGAGAGCACTCTTGGAGTGATACTGAAATTAAAGCTAAGACATTATCAGACTGTAAGGACCAGAGGACCCCAAAGCAAAGAATAATATATTCAATGAGGGCAGTGGTGACCTCTGAGACCAATGAAGGTATCTCTTGGAACTTGTAGACAGTTTGATTCTCTTACATGGGGGTATGTAAGTGAAATGTTTGTCAGTCTTCCCCAAGAATGCTGGCCAGGCTATAGAAGGGGAATATAAAACTTGCAGGCATTAAGGGAACTTTTTCTTTTTTTTGAGGTTAGGGTCTCACTGTAGCCCAGACTAACCTGGAATTCACTCTGTAGTCTCAGGCTGGTCTGGAATTCATGACTTGTGTATTCACATAGGTATTGGAAATTTAACCCAAGCATGAAGACTTTACAAGTTAGTGCCTTTAACCCCGGAGCCATCTCCCCAACCCACAATTTTATCATCTGTACCCTGCAAAACCTAAATCATTCCTCTCTGACCCTTTAAGGAGAAATTCCCACTCCATCCTAGTACTCAGCATGAAAAATAGTGACCCATCTGTGACTAACAAGCTCTCAGCCCTCACTCAGGTCCAGTTGCCTGGGCCTTGCTCTGGCATGGCTCTTTGGCTGGTGCTACGTGGGAGCAGGCCTGTACTCCTCCTGGGAGCGGGCTAGGCTCTCCAAAATGCAGTTTACTGCACGGGGTTTGTTTCTCATCAGAGCTCCCCTGCAGCTCCGCGACGTGGGCATCCCCAGCGCTCCCGCAGGCAGAAATGCCAGACCAGGGCAGCACAGCTCAGCAGGGCCAGGGCTGTGCCCACTCCCATGGCCGCATGGACCAGCGTGATGGGTCTGGGTGGTACAGTAAACTGGCCGCAGGGCCCGAAGGAAGGGCCAGCCAGGCTCTTGCGGGCCTCATCACCGGGTTCTGGGAAATGGCTCTCACCAACATCATTAGCAGCCACTACGCACACCACGTAAGTGGCCCCGGGCTTCAGTCCCTCCAGTTCTGCTCTGCGGACTGTAGAGTTGAGGAGGGCGCCCTGCTGCGGAGCCCCACTGCCTTCCCAAAGCAGAATCCGGTAGTGGTTTACAGGAGAGAAGGGGGCACACCAGTGTACCACAGCGCAGCCCTCCTGGGCCACGACGCGTACTTCTCCCAGACGCGGAGGATCAGGTGGCTGAGCTGGGCTGGAGAGTCCTGGGCATAAACAGGGCTCAGGGCCGGCCCTCTGCAGCTCCTTGCAGGGCACCTGCAGGTGGCGGCAACGGTCGTAATCACAGCGAACAGCCAGCAAAGGTGTGCTTACTGTCTCATCTTCCTCCTCCTCTTCCTCAAAGTCTTGAGCTAAGGGCTGAGCTCTGGGAATCAAGAAGGTTGTGGCCATGAGCCACAGCAGGCAGGGAGAGCCCAGCATAGCTTCTGGAAGGGAAGGAATGAATGGGTAAAAGCTGTCAGGCCTGCCTTCCAGAATCTCTGCCCTCCTGGACAGAACTTCTGGGGATAGGAGTGCACAACGAAGGACCAAGATGGGAAAAGGAAAGAGGAAGGAATAATACCCGTCTTGTCTACTGGCTTCCCAGTCCATGTTATGTATCGTGTTCCCAATCCACGCTGTTTGTCTTCTCCACCCTGAGAGCTGGGGTTACAGGCCAATGCCCTACATCTGGTTGTGGTTGGTTTGGACGACAAAAAAAAAAAAAAAAAAAAAAATCAATATGGTCCAGCACACGAGACACATATGTGGCCAGCAAGGTGCTAGAAACAAACAGTTAATGAATAAAGTGCTGGCGAAAAGGAGGAAATGAAGCTGGATTTGGTGGCGCACACCTTTAATCCCAGCATTCAGGAGGTAGAGCTAAGAGGATCTCTGAGAGTTTGAGGCCAGCCTGGGACCACAGAGTGAGTTCCAATTCAGCCTGGGCTACAGACCCTACCTCATAAAAAATAAAAAATAAAAAAAGGAGGAAATTACTTCCTCAGCTCAGGGAATAAAGATGGAATAATTCCCAACACTCAGAGAAAAGATCCGTGTAAAACAAATATTATTAACACATGCAAAAACCCTGAAAGAAGAATGAAACTAGAAGAGGGAGAAAACAGACCCAGACCCCGGAATCTTCACTCCCCACCTGCATTTGCGCAATCGTGTTAAAGCACTCCAAACCCCAGCCTGTCACCCTCCTCCCCAGACCCACACCAGCCAGCCCCTCACCAGTGGATAGGCCTTGCCGCAGTGTCAATCTGTCACTGGACATCTGTGGGTATGAGGCAGAGAGGACCTCAGGATCGAAGGCCACACTGTCAGGGTGTATCTTCAATTCTGTTTTGCCCCGAAGCTTTTATATCCCCTCAATTCTGATGTCACCACCTAGCCCCTAAGTGCCAAGAGGGCTGGTTCCCTCAGAGGGCCTGAGTCACGGGGCCAGGGTTGGGGGAAGCCAGAAGCAGTGGTTTCAGCTGGAGGCCAGGATGCCTGGGTTCTGACAGAGGAGTGGAACATGGAAAGCAGCCAGGGGCTGAGACTCCAAATGCTGCAGTCATGTGAAGGGTTGGGGGAGGAGGGAGGGCCACCTGGCTGGTATCAGACAGGAAAACAGATGTGGACAGCATGGGGCCTGAGTTACAAAACACTGTTTTGGTAAAAATCATGCCACATTCATGGCAATCATTTCCTGTCTTTTGCCTCCCAAAGGATAGAGAAGGGAGGAGTGTAGAGGCCAAAATGATGTATCCCAGTTTTCCAGAACTGCCCTACCCTAAACCCCCCTCCTGTGAGGGAGAAGCAATTCACATGGAGGAGTGGAAAGCCTGGAACTAACCAGGATAGGTTTTCCTTTCTTGGGCTATGGATGGAAACACTTCCACCAAAAGTGGTACGTGCCAGTAATTTCAATGCTTAGGGGGCAGCTGAGGCAGGATCACAAATTTGAAGGCAGCCTGGACTAAATAGGGAGATTTTTTTTTTTTTCTGTTTTTTGAGGTAGGGTCTCACTCTAGCTCAGTCTGACCTGGAATTCACTCTAGTCTCAGGGTGGCCTTGAACTCAGTGCTACTACCTCTGCCTCCCAAGTGCTGGGATCAAAGGTGTGTGTCACCACGCCCAGCTAAATAGGGAGAGTCTATCTCAATAAACAAGTAAAGGACAAAAAGAGCTGGAGAGATGGTTTAGTGGCTAAGGTGCTTGCCTGTGAAGCGTAAGGACACAGGTTCCATTCTCCAGGTCCAATGTAAGCCAGCTGCACAAGGTGGCACATCTATCTGGAGTTCATTTGAAGTGGCTAGAGGCCCTGGTGTGCCCATTCTTTCCCTCCCTCTCTCTCTCTAATAAATAAAAAAATAAGCTGAGCGTGGTGTGGTGGCACACACTTTTAATCCCAGCACATGGGAGGAAGAGGTAGGATCCCCATGAGTTCAAGGCCAACCTGAGACTACATAGTGAATTTCAGGTCAGCCTGAGCTAAAGTGAAACCCTACCTTTTTTTTTTTTTTTTTTTTTTTTTTTGGTTTTTCGAGGTAGGGTCTCACTCTGGTCCAGGCTGACCTGGAATTAACTCTGTAGTCTCAGGGTGGCCTTGAACTCACGGCGATCCTCCTACCTCTGCCTCCCGAGTGCTGGGATTAAAGGCGTGTGCCACCACGCCCGGCTGAAACCCTACCTTGAAAAAAAAAAGGACAAAAAAATAGGAAGGAGGGCTGGAGGGATGGCTTAGTGTTTAAGGCGTTTGCCTGCAAGGCCAAAGGACCCAGGTTTGATTTCCCAGGACCCATGTTAGCCAGATGCACAAGGGGCGCATGCTTCTGGAGTTCATTTGCAGTGGCTAGAGGCCCTGGCGTGCCCATTCTCTCTCTCTCCTTCTAAGTCAAATAAATAAATAAAAATATTTTAAAAAATAGGAAGGAAACAGAGGTGGAGGTGGGTGTGGTGATGCATACCTGTAATCACAGCTCTTGGAAAGTGGAGGATCAGGAATTCAAGGCCAGCCTAGGCTCCATGAGACCATCTTTCATCATCCCTATACATACATGCGTGCACACACGAATGTGCAAAAGTAACAGGAAATACAGGGGCTGGGGAGATGGTTTATTGAGTAAAGAGCTTCCCAAGAAAGCATAAGGACCTGCGTTCAGATCTCCAGTACCCATGGAAAACTGGGTGTGCTGTTGTGTGTCTAATCCCATGCTAAGGAGGTAGGAGACAAGATGGAGGGTTCCTAGGGCTTGCTAAGTAGCTAATTTAGCCAAAGCCAAATCAGTCACCTCTAGGTTCAGGAAGAGACCCTATCTCAAAAAATAAGGCGGAAAGTGACTGATGAAGACATCCACTGTCAGCCTCTGGCCTTCACACACACACAGATGAGCACATGCATCCACAAAGAAAAAGTAGGATATACCTGGAAAACATTTTTAATTTTTATTTATTTATTTGAGAGCGACAGAGAAAGAGAGAGAGGAAGAGAGAGAGAGAGAGAGGGGGGGGGGGGAGAATGGGGATGCCAGGGCCTCCAGCCACTGCAAAGGAACTCCAGACACGTGTGCCCCCTTGTGCATCTGGCTAACATAGGTCCTGGGGAATCGAGCCTCGAACTGGGGTCCTTAGGCTTCACAGGCAAGCACTTAACCGCTAAACTATCTCTCCAGCCCTGGAAAACATTTTTTTACAGTACCTGAGATTGAACCGAGGGTGTTGCATGTTACACAAACTTTTTTTTTTTTTTTTAACCAGAGAACTATATTCCTAGCCCAAACTTGGAATTTTCAAACGGCCCTTGTGGTGGTTTGATTCAGGTGGCCCCCAAAGACTTAGTTGTTGTGAATGCTAGATTCCCATCTGATGGAGATTTGGGAATTTATGCCTCTTGGAGGGAGTGTATCGTTGGGAGTGGGCTTATGGGTGTTATAACCAGTTTCCCCATGCCAGTGTTTGGCACACTCTCCTGTTGCTATGGCCCAACTTATGTTAGCCAGGGGATGATGTCCACCTTCTGCTCATGCCATCGTTTTCCCTGCCATTGTGGAGTTTCCCCTCAAGCCTGTAAGCCAAAATAAACCTCTTTTTTTTTTCCCACAAGCTGCTCTTCGGTGATTTCTCCCAGCAATGCAAACCAGACTGCAACAGCCCTAAATCAATGTCAAAGAGTCAGTGAAGCAGTTGGCACAAAATAGTTTATTAAGGGAACAACACAGGGAGAATCAGATGGGAAAGTGCTGGAATGTGAGGAATTTGCCCTCTAGTTCAGGAACTAGAGCAGGTAGGGCGCTGTCTGATGGTGCCTTTAGAGGGCTCAGAGCTGCCCAGAGTCTCAGGGGCAAGGGCAGAGGCAGAGGCAGGGGTCTCTGTCAGCAAAGCTGCATCTTCCCAGGAGCCCGAACCTGAACCAGGAAAGGGCAAAACAAAATCCAAAAGGGACAGTAGATTAATGGGTGTGTGGGAGGGTAACATTCCCACCCCACCCCATTGCATCCACAGGGTGCCCTCACCATCACTGGCCTCTGGCTCCAGTTCCTCTTCTCCATTCGGGGGCTTCTGGTCTGGTTTTTTCTCAGGTAGCTGGCTCTCTGCTACCAAAAAGGGAGTGCCAGAGGTAAGATGAAGAAGTGAGACCCAGGCACTGAGGGGAGAGCTGGGGAGTAGTTAGGAAGGGGGCTCTGCACTGTACCTGTCCCTGTCCCTGAGGGATCTTCAGGGCTCTCACCATCTTTCACATCTGACTTTTGGGTAGACTCCTGACCTTCGGGCCCTGCAAGCAGAGGACGGCTAGTGTCAGTGGTCATGACCTGAATGTAGTCACCTTTCGTCTGCCCGTAACACTCTCAGCCCCAGGAGTGCCTTGTGCTTCACACTGGAGGCAGGTGGCTCCTTTCATCTGCCCATCTCCCAATGACATTACCCAACCAACCCTTTTTTACCTGGCTGACGGGGGGAGGCCCTACGCCGGGCTTCCCTTCGAGAGCCATCCCTTCTGCGGATATTAACCTGTGGAGGATAAACCACTGAGCAGCAAAGCCTGACTTCATCTCCAGCGATTATGCCCTTATCCCCAATGTGCCACTGTCCAACCACAAAGATCACCAAGGGATAAAAAAATGGGGTCTTTGCCCCTTGCGACCTGCAAAGAGAAGCGGTGTCGGGGCCAGATGCCCCCCCACGCCCACTGCATGTAGCTGAACAGCACAATGACACTGAGAAAGGTGAAGTTGCTGGCGACACCCACGAAGGCACAGGTCATGGGGAAGTTGTACAGCAGGTACCTGAGGTGGGAAAGAGGGTCAGGAAGGGAGCAACAGTTACCAGATAGTGCTAGCCTTCTTGTTTCCCAGAAACAGTTTCTAGGGCAACTCAAGTATCCCAAGAGCTGGCCTCTGCCTCCATGTTCCCTGCCCACCCCTCCCTTCACAGTTACCAGACTCTACTCCACCAATTTCTTTTTTGTTGTTGTTGTTTTTTGAGGCAGGGTCTCCCTCTAGCCCAGGTTGACCTGGAATTCACTATGTAGTCTCAGGGTGGCCTAGAACTCACTGAGACCATCCTACCTCTGCCTCCCGAGTGCTGGGATTAAAGGCGTGTGCCACCATGCCCGACTGCTATGGCACTAAATTCCAATAAAGGCCAGGCAACAGCATTATAATGGCCTCAACTGTGATCAGTCAAGTTACTCCAACTCTTGAGAGCCAACGGATCAAGACAGTAGATTACACAGGCATTTTACTTTGGTGCAGATGGGGGTGGTGCCTCAGTACATTACCTGAATAGCTGAGACTACAGAGACATAGCACTGAATTGGGCTTGTGTAGTTTTTTTTTTTTTTTTTTTTTTTTTTTTTTTTTTTTTGCTTTTTGAGGTAAGGTCTCACTCTAGCCCAGGCTGACCTGGAATTCACTATGGAGTCTCAGGGTGGCCTTGAACTCATGGAGATCCTCCTACCTCTGCCTCCCTAGTGCTGGGATTAAAGGTGTGTGCCACCACGCTCCCTTAGTTTTTTTTTAAATTTGTTTTTGTTTTTTTTTGTTTTTTGGGTAGGTTCTCTCTTTGGTCCAGGTTGACCTGGAATTAAATATGGAATCTCAGGGTGGCCTTGAACTCACAGTGATCCTTCTACTTCTGCCTCCTGAGTGCTGGGATTAAAGGCATGCGCCACCATGCCTGGTTAGTTTTTTTATTTTCTTGCTAGGGAGCCCAGGATGGCCTTGAATTGAAGATTCTCCTGCCTCAGCCCCAAGTGGTGAGGAGACAGGCTTGGACCACCACACTTTTTTTTTTTTTTTTAAGAAGTTCTCTTGGAAGCCAGTACCCTGGTGTGTAGCCACAGATAAGAGCCTCTGGATTTTGTAAAGCCTGATGTAATGCCATCAGCTAATTCTGCCTCTTGGGCCTCTCTCCTCATTTAAAGAGAAACCATAGGAGAGCTGTCAAAGTCAGTGGGTTCTCACCTGAGCCCAGTGAAGTGGGCATGGATGCGGAGGTAGGCTCCATACATCTGGATGCGCTTGCTGTGGATCTCGATAATCGCTCCTGTTGTCGGCACATACTGCACAGGCATGGGGTGAGGGCAGAGTTGGGACAGGATCCTGCTGCTGTTGCTCCCCCCACACCCCCCGAGGTAGGATCTTGCCCTGGCCCAGGCTGACCTGGAATGCACTATGTAGTCTCAGGCTGGCCTTGAACTCATGGTGATCCTCCTACCTCTGCCTCCTGAGTGCTGGGATCAAAGGCGTGTGCCACCACACCCGGCCTGTCACTTTCAGCAGCCAGACCTGAAACCCACCTCCAGCCTCTGTGGCTGTCCCTCCTGACTGGCTCCAGAGGTTCCTCACATATAATACTGGGCCAACTGGAAGACTGTCTTTCTCATCTTTCAACCTCACTTACCGAGTTCTCTCTATAGTCCGCATAAAGTTCCACCTCCAGCAGCTGCTTCTGCTCAGCAAAGCCAAACAGCAGGAGGCTGGAGAAGACTAGGGTGTCAAGCATCTGAAGCAAGTCAGAGCGGTAATGCAGCATTACCTGTCAGGGTCAGGAAAGAGAGGTTGGGGCCCGAGGTTTCAAATGCCCTCTGTCATCTTTCCTTATGCATGAGCAGGCCAGGCAGGCTGCTGCTTCTTCCTCCTCAGGTCTCTTGATCCTTCGCTTTCCCTTCCTGTTCTCTCATCTCTACACAACCATTCCACCTGCTCAAGTATCCTCTCCCTCTATCCAAAGGTGCCTTCTCCAAGACGCTATCTGGTTAAGAACACCACTCTGCTGTAGCATCCTCATGCACACATTCATGAAGTGCTACTGTTGATAGTTCATTAATTATAGGTGCCAATGGTGACTGAAAATTCACTATGTGCTAACAAGAAACTTCCATTTCCTTCTAGTTTTGATATGAGTCAGTTACTATAAAATGTGTTTTACAATACCTTATGCTCCAGAAATTAAGTCCCATAGACTACATGTTTCTAGTGAGTTCAGAGCCAGGTCTGTCTGCTCTCCTCCCATTTTGAGACCAGAATTACTCGAGACTCTGTTCCAAATTTGGAAATGCTCATCAGATACAAGGGGATTTGGCAAATGTGTGCAGTTTGGTACATGAAATCTTTGATTATCTTGATGTGCTCCTGACCTCAGAAGTCTTCTCTTGAAGCTCCACAGATACTCAGACTCTGCTGTCACTGTCCACAACTGCCTAGAGAGACCAAGAACACTTACCGAACGTGAAGAAGTGGAGATGATTCGGCCGCCTCTGGTGTAACATGAAACAGTGACTAAGAACATGCCCAAATCTTGATTCACAGGGGACTCTGGCAACTCAAGCTCTAAGGTGACACGATACGGCTGTCCATACATCAGTACCTGCCAAAGGTAACCCCCATCATACCTCAATTTTTTTTGCTTTTTTGAGGTAGGGTCTCGCCTAGCCCAGGCTGACCTGGAATTCACTATGTAGAGATCCTACCTCAACAAACCAAAACAACATTTTTTAAAAATTATTGACAACTTCCATAATTATAGACTATGATTTATGGTAATTCCCTCCCCTCCTCCGGAACCTTGGGTCTTAAAACAGGACTTCCAATTGTTTAGCCCAACAAGGTGCTGCCCCCTTCTGGTGGCCAAATCCCCCTAGTTCCCTGGTCTTCCTCTTCTGTGGGTTCTTAATTAGGACAGGGTGGTTTTGTGTGTGTGTCTTTTTCTTTCTTTCTTTTTTTCTTTTCTTTTCCAGGTAGGGTTTCACTCTAGCCCACGCTGATCTGGAACTCACTATGTAGTTTCAGGGTGGCCTCAAACTCACGACTGCTGGATTAAAGGCATGTGCCACCATGCTCGACTGTGGTTTTGTTTTTCTAAGGTAGGGTCTCACTTAGTTCAGGCTGACCTGGAACTCACTCTGTAATCCAGGATGGCCTTGAACTCACACTGCTCCTCCTATCTCAGTCTCCTCAGTAGTGGAATGATAGGCGTGAACCATCATGTCCGGTTGAGGGGGTGTTTTGAGAACATATCTTAGCTGACCTGGTACTTCCTTTGAGGTAGGGTTTTGCTCTAGTCCAGGCTGACCTGGAATTCACTACGTAGTATCAAGGTGGCCTTGAGCTCATGGTGAGCCTCCTACCTCTGCTTCCCAAGTGTTGGGATTAAAGGCATGCGCCGCCTTGCCTGATTTGGCCTGGTACTTTCTTTTTAAAAATATTTAATTTTTATTTATTTGAGAGAGGGAAAGAGAGAGAGAAAGAAAATATGAATGGGCGTGCCAGGGCTTCCAGCCACTGCAACCGAACTCCAGATGCATGTGCCCCCTTGTGCAGCTGACTGACGTGGGTACTGGGGAATCTAATGGAGGTCCTTTGGCTTTGCAGGCAAACAGCTTAACCGCTAAGCTTTCTATGTAGCTATGGAGCTCAGACTGATTTCAAAACCATGGTAATCCTTCTGACTTAACCTCCTGTGCAGAGATAATGGGCGTGTACCACCACACCCAGCCTGTTGGGTCTTTTGAATCAGACAAGCTACTCCGCTTTGAGAAAGGCTCTGGTGTTTCTTTTTCTCTCTTTTATTTTATTTATTTATTAATTTATTTTTCCCAAGGAAGGGAACCACTCTAGCCAAGGCTGACCTGGAATTCACTATGTGGTTTCAGGCTGACCTCAAACTTATAGCGATCTTCCTACTTCTGCCTCTCCAGTGTTGGGACTGAAAGCATGTACCATCATGCCTGGCTGGTATTTCTTTTTCAAAGTGAACCATCACGTTGCCAACTGGGCCATCTGTGACTCAGGCCTATGTGCCACTGAGGCTGTCCCTCTGGGCCCTCACTTGTTAATTAAGCAAGGGCTAGCAGTGCTGTCTCCCTAGGCAGCCCTTGCACAATCATGGCAGTATCTCATGTTATTCCAGGTCTCTCTTTAAAGGAAGAATAGTTTATTGAGTACAGTGCAAGGGCCTCCAGCTACTGCAAAAGAACTCCAGATGCAAGCGCCCCCTTGTGCATCTGGCTTATGTGGGTCCTAGAAAGTTGAACCGGGATCCTTTGAATTTTCAGGCAAGTGCCTTAAACGCTAAGTCATCTCTCCAGCCCACCCTTGAATATTTCAGACAGGGTATTACTATATAACCCAGGCTGGCCTTCAATTTGATCCTCCTGTCTGCCAAAGGAGGTAAAGTCTCACTGTAGCCCAGGCTGACCTGGAAATCACTCTGTAGTCCCAGGCTGACCTCAAACTCAGTGATCCGTCTACCTCTGCTTCCCGAGTGCTGGGATTAAAGATGTAAGCCACCACACCTGGATTCTTTTTTATTTTTATTTTTTCCCCAAGGTAGGGTCTTACTCTAGCCCAGGCTGACCTGGAATTCACTATGGAGTCTCAGGGGGACCTTGAACTCAAGGCGATCCTCCTACCTCTGACTCCTGAGTGCTGGGATTAAAGGCGTGTGCCACCACGCCCGGCCTGGATTCTTTTTTTGAAAATATATCAATTGGGCTTGGCTGGGCTGGGCTGGGTGGCACACACCTTGAATCCCAGAACTTGAGAGGCAGAGGTAGGAGGACCACCTGGAATTCAAGGCCACCCTGGGCTACAGCGAGACCTTACCTTGACCACCCCCCCCACAATATCAGCTGGTTTAAATTCTTAGTACATTTTACCTCTAACTGTGTGTGTGTGTGTGTGTGTGTGTGTGTGTGTGTAGAATATGAGTGGTATGGAATATGCACATGTGTAGATGTGTGTTTTAGTGGAAGCCAGAGGAGATGTTGGGTTTTCTTCTCATATTAATCTGTGTATTTCCTTGAGATGGGATCTCTCCTTCAACCTGGAGCTGCTGTCCATTGGCAAACCCCAATGATTCTCCAGTCAATGCTCCTGGATTGGATTTACAAATGTATGTAGCCATGGTCAGCTTTCTACATGGGTTCTGAGGAGTTGAACTTGGTGGTGTCTGGCTCAAAAAGCTCAATGCAATGGTGAGCAGGTGATGTTCACCACTGAGCAATCTATCAGCCCTATCTCCGAATACTTTTTTATTTTATTTTTTATTATTAGAGACAGAGAGGAAGAAAAGTAAAGAATGGGCATATCAGGGCCTCTAGCCACTGCAAACAAATTCCAGATGTTTGTGCCACTTTGGGCATCTGGGTCCATAGGCTTTGGAGGCAAGTACCTTAACCACTAAGCCATCTCTCCAGCCCTCTCTACTTCTAATTATGTTGTTGACTGACAACAAAAACAACAAAACCCTTGTCAGCTAGGCGTGGTGGCTCATGCCTTTAGTCCCAGCACTTGGGAGGCAGAGGTAGGAGGATTGTGGAGAGTTTGAGGCCACCCTGACAATTCAGAGTGAATTCCAGGTCAGCCTGAGTTACAGTGAGACCCTACCTCAAAAAACTTAAAAAACAAACAAACAAACAAAATCTGTCGTCATGAAAAATAATGCTGATCTTTCAAGGTCTTTTTTTCAGGGATCCTATTTTTTTTTTGAGGTAGCATTTCAATCTAGCTCAGGCTGACCTGGAATTCAGTATGTAGTCTTAGGGTGGCCTTGAACTCTCCACAATCCTCCTACCTCTGCCTCCCAAGTGCTGGGATTAAAAGTGTGCATCACCACACTTATTTCTCTTTTTTTTTTTTTTTTTTTTGGTTTTGTGAGGTAGGGTCTCACTCTGGTCCAGGCTGACCTGGAATTAACTCTGTAGTCTCAGGGTGGCCTTGAACTCACGGCGATCCTCCTACCTCTGCCTCCCGAGTGCTGGGATTAAAGGCGTGCGCCACCACGCCCGGCTTATTTCTCTTTTTTAAAAGACAGAATGTCCCTCTAGCCCAGACCCAGGACCTACTCTGTAGCCCTAGACTGGCCTTGAACTCACAGTGATCCTCCTATTTCAGCCTCCCAAGTGCCGGGATTGCAGGTGTGAACCACTATGCCTGGCATGGGATCCCATCCTTTAGCAGAGCCTCTACCAGCTTGCCTAGTAGAGAAGCTTAATATCCATGTGTACTTGTCACAGTTCTCAGGTTTACTGAAGTCACACTGGCATTGGGCCAGTCCTCTGACACAGTACCTTTTGTAATAACAGCTCACACACATTTGTCAACCATTTCATAATTAAAAAAACTTTTTAAAAATAGTTTTATTTTTGTTTATTTGAGAGAGAGCGAGAGCATGCACACCAGGACCTCCAGCCACTGCCAACAAACTCCAGATGCATGCGCTCCCTGTGCGTCTGGCTTACGTGGGTTCTGGGGAATTGAACCAAGGTTCTTTGGCTTTGCAGACAAGTGCCTTAACCACTAAACCAACTCTCCAGCTCCATTTCATAATTTTATATGTAAGATTTAAAAATTTTTGTGTGGGTACCACACTATTCCAATTAAATAACTCATATCTAAAATACTATGTTATCTAGGAGATATGACCCATCTGAAATAAGTCATATCACACTTGATACTTTGACTGTGACCATGCTCAACTTTCAGATTTTAATTTATTTCTAACTTCCGTTCCCTTCACAGTTTTTCTTTTATTCTGTTAATACTCAATCCCTGGTCTCCACATCTTTTTCAAGCCATAATAGCTTATATGAGCTGGACCTTTAATCTCAGCACTCAGGAGACAGAGGTAGGATATCACCTTGAGTTTGAGGCCAGCCTGGGTCTACAGAGTGAGTTCTAGGTCTGCCTGGGCTAGAGTGAGACCCTACCTAGGAAAAAAAAAAAAAAAAAAAAGAAAAAAGAGGGGGCTGGAAAGATGGCTTAGCGGTTAAGGCGCTTGCCTGCAAAGCCAAAGAACTCAGGTTCAACTCCCCCAGGACCTATGTAAGCCAGACGTACAAGATGGTGGTGCATACATCTGGAGTTCATTTCCAGTGGCTGGATACCTTGGCACACACATTCTCTCTGTATCTCTCTGCCTCTCCCTCTCTTAAATAAATAAAAATAAAAATATTTTAAAAAGCCGAAATGAAGCTGGGCATGGTGTTGCATTCTTTAATACCAGCACTTGGAATGGGAGGTAGGAGGATCACTATGAGTTCAAAGCTACCCTGACACTAGTGAGCTAACGTGAGACACTACCTCGAAAAACATAACAAAATAAAACAAACAATAAAAGCTCTCATAAAACATCTTTCTAGCTCCCATACTCACCCGATCACGTCCAGTCTTAGCCAGCGAGACATTGGCAACAGGGAAGGAGCAGAGTGAGGTGGTAGAAGAATCACAGTCAGTCCTAAATGAGAAGGGGAGGAAGATACTCTGCTAAGTTAGTTTGTCCTACCTGTCAGCCTGCACACCCTCTTGACTCCCTAGGTCTTCCTCCTGTCTTCTATCCCCCTCTGTCACAGAAAGGTGGAGAATAAATGTGGCTAAGAGATTCAAGATGCAAGAATAACTTTTTTTTTTTTTTTTTTTTTTTGAGGTAGTCTTTCTCTAGTCCAGGCTGACCTGGAATTCACTATGTAGTCTCAGGCTGGCCTTGAACTCACAGTAATCCTTCTACCTCTGCCTCCTGAGTGCTAGGATTAAAAGCATGCACTACTATGCTCGGCCTTTTTTTTTTTTTTTTTAAAGATAGGGTCTTGATTTAGCTCAGGCTGACCTGAAATTCACTATATAGTCTCAGTGTGACATTGAACTCATCAAGATCCTCCTACCTCTGCCTCCCAAGTACTGCAGATTAAAGGCTTATGCCACCATACCTGGCCAGAATAATAATAATAATTATTATTATTATTCTGTCTTCCTACTACTTCAATTTATTTCCTCTTACTAGGGTAAAAATTTAGGTAGAAACCTATGAATATTTAAGTGTTTCTAAACAGTCATTAGGGGGCTGAAGAGATGGCTCATTGGTTAAAGTGCATGCCTGAAAAATCTAACTACCAGCTGGGCATGGTGGCGCATGCCTTTAATCCCAGAACTTGGGAGGCAGAGGTAGGAAGATCACCATGAGTTTGAGACAACAGAGCAAATTCCAGGTCAGCCTGAGCTAGAGACAGATTCTACCTCGAAAAACCAGAGGTGGGGGGGTGGGGTGGAGAATATGGCTGGAGAGATGGCTTAATGGTTAAGGCACTTGCCTGCTAAGCCTAAGGACCTGGGTTTGACTTCCCAGTATCCACAGAAGGCAGATGCACAAGGTGATGCATGTGTCTGGAATTTGTTTGCAGTGACTGGAGGCCCTGATGCACCCATTCTCTCTTTCTATCTGCCATTCTCTCTCAAAGAAATAAATACAATTTAAAGAAAATATTTAAAAAATAATCACTGAGATTAATAAAAATATGGATTTCCTTGAGTGTGGTTGGGCACACCCTTTAATCCTAGCATACAGGAGGCAGAGGTAGGAGAATTGCTGTGAATTCCAGGTCAGCCTGGGCTGACCCTACCTTGAAAAAACAAATATATATATGGATTTCAAGGCTATAGAGATGACTCAGCTGTCAATGGCACTTGCCTACAAAGCCTGACAGCCTGGGTTTGATTAGCCGGTACGCATGTAAATCCAGATATATGAAGTGGCACATGCATCTGGAGTTTATTTGCAGTGACAGGAGGCCCTGAATGCCTAGATTCTCTGTTTCTCAAGGAAATAAATAAAATATTTTATTTGCAAGGAGAGAGAGAATGAGAATGCAGGGCATACCAGGGCCTCTTGCCACTGCAAATGAACTCTTGATTTATGTGCCACTTTGTGCATCTGGCTTTACATGGGCACTGGGGAATCAAATCTAGGTTGTTAGGTCTCGCAGAGAGGCACCTTAACCACTGAGCCATATCCTCAGCCCCAAATAAAATATTTTTTAATGAGCTAGAGAGATAGCTTAGTGGTTAAGTGCTTGCCTGTGAAGCCTATGGACCCCGGCTCAATTCCCCAGGACCCACGTTAGCCAGATGCACAAGGGGGCGCAAGTATCTGAAGTTCATTTGCAGTGGCTGGAGGCCCTGGCATGCCCATTCTCTCTTTCTCTCTCTGTCTGTTGTTCTCAAATAAATAAATAAGAATAAAAAATAAAATATTTTTTAAGGCCTGGAGAGAGGGCTCAGCATTTAAGGCACTGGCCTGCAAAACCTAATGACCTGGGTTTGATTCCCCAGTGCCAATATAAAGCCAAATGCACAGTGCCGAACACATCTGGAGTTCATTTGCAGTGACTAGAGACCCTGGCATGCCCATTCTCTCTTGCTCTGTCTCTCTTCTATCTTTCTCTGCTTGAAAATAAATAAGTTAGATATTAGCTTTTAATCCCAGTACTCGGGAGGCAGAGGTAGGATGATTGCTATGAGTTCAAGGCCAGCCTGAGACTACATAGTGAATTCTAGGTCAGCCTGGGCTAGAGTGAGACCCTGCCTCAAAAAACCAAAAAGATTTTCTCTCTCTCTCTCCTTCTTTCCCTGTCAAATAAATAAATAAATATTTTTTAAAAAGCAAAAAGATAAAACTAAAGAAAATATTTTGGTGGTGCATACCTTTAATCCCAGTGCTTTGGAGGCAGAGGTAGGATCGTCATGAATTCAAGGACAATCTGAGACTGCATAATGAATTTCAGGTCAGCCTGCACTAGTGCTGAGACCCTACCTTGAAAAAACAAACTAACAAAAAATAAATGTATACATACATATGGATTTCAGGCTGGGAAGATGGCTCAGTAGTTAGATCAGTTTGCTTGCAAAGCCTATTGGCTCAGGTACAATTCCCAAGCCACCCACACAAGCTGGATGAAAAAAGTGCCACATCCAGGGTTCATTTGCAACAGCATGAGGCCTCGATATGTGTGTACACACACACAAACACAAAGAAATAGATCTTTAGGACTGATTTTCATTCAACACTTCTGCTCTGGGACTGCAAAATATCTTTTCCGTGACCTTGATCCCATAGCAATCCTCCTATCTCTCTTCTGAGTGCTGGGATTAAAGTCATGCACCACCAAGCCCAGGTCTTTTTTCTGTTTCGTTTCTTTGCTTTTTTATTTTCTTTCCTTTTGTCCTTTGCTCCCTTATCACCTCTTGTTCCCTTCTTGTGGTCTACTATCATGACTTACATTCCATACTCAGTCTCACATCCCCATACATATATACAAACATTAAAAGCTAGGATCCATATATATAGAAAGAAAATTCTCCTGCAAAAGGATATATGAACAAATGATTAAGAGGTTCCTCAATCCTCTCAAACTGCAGGCAAAAGTGCATGTGTTATGTAGGGATGCAGCAGATGACTAGATTTTGGCAGTGTGTGTAAAATGGGAAGGAACTAAGAAGGTGGGGAAGACAAGAGGAAGGCAGGTTTTATGTCCCAAAGCCACTGAGTGTAGGTAGCTGTTGTGAAGCAGATGACTGGGGTAGGAGGCAGTCTTTTAAAAGGCAAAGGAGGTATTTCCTAATACCTGGATAGCTTTGAGATGAAAGCAGTTGGGATGGCTTTGAGAGGTTTCACCCAACCTAAATAAAATTGACCCTCATAATGCTAGTCTAGAAGTGCCCCCCCCCCTTTTTTTGAGTTAGGGTCTTGTTCTCGTCCAAGCTGGCCTGGGAATTCACTTTGTTGTCTCAGATTGGCTTCAAACTCATAGTGATCCTCCTACCTCTGTCTCTTGAGTGCTGAGATTAAAGGCTAATGGCTGCACCACCACGCCCCACTAGCAGTGCATTTTTTTTCTAGTCCCTTTTTCCCTGCTTAGAAATAGGGCTCACTCTGAAGCCTGGGCTAGCCTGGAATTTGTGCCATTCCTCCTGTTTTAACTTCCCAAATGCTGGGATTACAGTCATGAGCCACAACTGCAGGCTCTTTTTCTTTTTCTTTTTTTCGAGGTAGGGTCTCTCTCTGGTCCAGGCTGACCTGGAATTAGCTATGTAGACTCAGGGTGGCCTCGAACTCATGGAGATCCACCTACCTCTGCCTCCCGAGTGCTGGGATTAAAGGCATGTGCCACCACACCAAGCTTCTTTTTGTTGTCTTTTAACCAGGATTCAGCAATAGAGGTGGAACTAGAACCTTAAAGCCCTAGCAACCCAGACCTGCTCCAGCCTTGGGTTGTGAGGGGAGAAGTCCTGTCAGCTAAGTACCAAGACTCAACCAAGGAAGCTCCAAGGACCCTTGCAGCAGTTCAAGATAAAGGATCCTTCTCACCTGTAGTAGAAATGCACAGGGCTGAGGTGGCTAACTGTTGGCATGTAGGAGTAGTAGAAGGAACCATATAGGAAGACAGACACCCAAAGCAGGAGGAGGATGGTGCAGAACAGCACCCCAAACTGCAGCAGCAGCTTGCGGGCACGACCTGCCAAGAAGTGGCCCACTTCCTGGGCCCACAGTAAGGCAGATACTGGTGGATCATTGACCATGGTGGGAGGAGGAGGGGGTCTGGCTCCAGGTTCAGGCCTTGAGTTTCTAGCTGGTCTTCTACATGGGCGATTCCCCTGGCCATGGGATGAGGCAGCAGCTGGAGGTTCCTGGAAAAAGAGAAGGGGAAAAAATGGTTTCTGGGGCTGGAGAGATGGCTTAGCAATTAAGGCACTTGCCTGCAAAGCCAAAGAACCCAGGTTCAATTCCCCAGGGCCCATGTAAGCCAGATGTACAGGATGGCGCATGCATCTGGGGTTCTAGTGCAATGGCTGGAGGCCCTGGCACACCCATTCTCTCTCAAATAAAATAAGAATACATATCTAAATTTGTTTTCTTTCCTTAGGGAGGTGGGGACAAAAAAAAAGATAAGTTTCTTAGGTTGGCGCTAGCAGGACAAAGCAAAGGCATTGTTTCCTATGGCCTTTCTCCAAATGACTGCTTCTCTGCCAATTAGCCCTTCACCTTCCTCCACTTCGCTCTCTACGTACCACTGCCAGAATGCTAAACCTCACTCATTCACAGCGATATGTAACTTACTGAGAACAAGCACCTTACGGTTCTCTAAAATCGCGTTTACACACAGGATACGGGAGTACACGCTGCAAGAGGATGATGCGTGACTTGCCTAATGTCACACAGCGGTACTCCAAGCCAGCAACCTAAGAGCAGTGACAAATGCTTCCGAGATTTTCCTCTCCACCCAGAGCTGTGCTAATTTCCCGAAGGGGAGTCCCCACGCCGGACAGGGCGACCCCACGGCCAACGGATGCAGCCCCTCTGGCTCGGCCGTGGGAGCGACGCAGCGCCACCATGGGAACCAGCCCGATGGTCGTCGCCCTGCAGACTCACCAGGCTCTCGCTGCCCCGGCAACCGCGAGGAGGAATTTCCGGCTGCGGGAGAAGACCCGCCCCTTTCTGTGGGCCTTGCAGCCTAGGGGGCAGGGCTTCATCTGGGGGCGGGGCCTGCAGGATGTCAGGCTTCTGCTTCTCTCCCCCATGGCCCCTACCAGGAGACCATTACGCTCCTATTAAAGTGACCAGAGGGGCAAGGCACCCGCCAGGCCCCAAGATGTTCCCTAGGGCACGCTCTGACTCAGCAGTGTCCCCTCAGAACTCCCCTCGAAGCCCCAACCGCGGCCCTCCTACCACACCTTCACCACCGTCATTTAAACCCCTAAACCAAGACGAGGTTGAAGGGGGGGGGGTGGAGATGGTGAGGTGGGCACTGTTTTTACTTTTTAATCTCACAGCACCCGGGAGGGAGGTGAGAGAGGGCATAACTCTCCCACAGAATCTAGTATCCTGTGAGAACTTGTGCATCTAGTGGGTTGCGCAGGTGGCATGCTGTCACCAGCGAGCATGGCAGCGTTTCAGCCTCGCTTTCGGACTCCAGTTTTTATGCTGCGCGATCGACTTCGTAAGACCTTAAGTGCACAAAGTTACCCTCAGAATTCCTACAAATCATTAGACTAGGTCTCTGCAGATGATATCTTCTACTTTGCATATGTCTAAACACTCCAGATAAGGTACTGCAGAAGGCTGAAGGCCAGTGTTGTGTACATCTTTGCATAATGTCCCTGTTTTTTCTTCGGGCGTAGTAGCATATTCGAAATAACATGAAAAATTTTCAAGTCGCTGCATACTACCTCCACCTCAAGAAGGCCACCTATTTTCAAAATATTTCCACCAAACTCTCTTACAAGGTACCTTACCTCTCTGCCAGATCCTCTGATCTGCTCTCCAGTCACTCTCCCCCCAGCTTCTCCTCTTTGGTCTGCCATTTCTTTAGACGTCTTCCTGATGATTACCTCCACTGCTCCTGGATCTCACACCCAAGTCACTTGTGGATAGAGTGGTGATCTAGAAGCCGATCACCTGTAGCGCATCACATTTTCCTTAGTGTGAGGAGAGGGGAGTCACTGGGAGAGAAATGAAGATTCAGGTGCTAAGTGCTGTGTCAGGGTAGAGGAGGAAAGGAGGAGGGGGCGACTGCCCAGCTGATGTCAGATTTTCAAATGAGCAGGGTCCCTCCGCCCCCCAGCCAGTCACAGGCGTAGACCACCTCATTTGAGGGGGAGTCTGCTTCCGCCTTAGGTCCTTTGGGGAGGGCGCTAGCTCAGACTCAGGACTCCTGCGATGGGGGAGGGGCAGGTATCGAGACAGCAACACTGGGGGGGGGGGGTGCGCAGGGGATGCAGATAGCAGCCAGATTCCCCTACTGGCCAGGCAGTTGGTATGCTCCAGGACCTGAGCAGCTCCTTCTAGCATCCTTCATCCTTCAGGTACCAGCCATCTGGGCAGTGCTTGAGCAGCAGAAACAGACCACCCTTCCAAGGATCTCTGGTCTGACCCTCTCCAGTGGCCATCTGTGTATTAATTGCCTCTTTAACAGATATTTTCAGCTGCAAGCCCCTGCAGGGTGGGGCACCTATCTGAGGCAGGGTTTGGTGTTCCCCACCCCAACTGACCCTACGTTTTTGGCTGCTGCTGGTGCTCCCCTCTTCCCCCCACCCCGTTACTTCAGGTGAGTAGGGGCAATCTGTTTATCTCCCATTGGATATAGGTGGGTGATGTGTCTTGAACAGGGTGGGGTTCTGCCTAAGGCTTTTATATAGCTGGTAACACTGGTGGCTTGAAGAACTGGAAAACCTTAAATCATTTGTATTGTTTGATGACCTAGAGGACCCAGGCCATGTGGAAATCTCGAGAGCATTTCATCTTTTCTTCATTCCCCCCACCCCCCAAGCCCTGAGGAACAGAGATGAGACAGGTCACTTGAGGGTGGGCAATGGGAGCACAAAATACTGGGGCACAACCTTGGCCTTGCAAAAGTTATTGGAATATAGAAAGGCAATCTGAGTTCTCCCTCTTTTTTCTCCAGCATGAAAGGGGAGACTCCTGTGAACAGCACCATGAGCATTGGACAAGCACGCAAGATGGTGGAACAGCTGAAGATTGAGGCCAGTTTGTGCCGGATAAAGGTGGGTGAGACCCTGGCTCCCATTAGTACACTAGGCTTCTGTGAGGAGGAGGGAGAAGACTCTCTCGAGTAGCCCTAGAAATTCTAAGACACCCCATTTGGTATCTGCAATCCCTTTCAGGGGGGTTCTGGCTCATACTTCCTCTCCTGGCTGTGCCCCAGGTATCCAAGGCAGCAGCAGACCTGATGACTTACTGCGATGCCCATGCGTGTGAGGATCCCCTCATCACTCCTGTGCCCACCTCAGAAAACCCCTTTCGGGAGAAGAAGTTCTTCTGTGCCCTCCTCTGAGCAGCTGCCTTTCCTCTCATCTCACCTTCCCCTCTCCTGGGCCCTTGTTTAGGTTGGAAACTGTAGCAGCCTGCTCCGACCCTTGCCTACCCCTAACATTGTCTGAAGCACAAGGCCCTCCTTAGCCACGCGGACCCCATCTCCTCGGCTCCACCCGCAGAGGGATCCCGTCAAAGTGCCAGAGTCCTGCCCCTTCCCTCGGTGACCCGCTCAGGCAGGGGAGAGAGGGATGCCCAGGTGCTCGTTCTCGTTCTCACCTGGAGCTATTGGAAGTTAAGGGAAAGCCATTGGAAGAATAAAGTCATCTAGAGCTTCAGAGAACAGCTCCTGTGTTAGCCTTCTTGAGGGAGAGGACTGCCATATCCAGGTTACAGGGCCCGCAGAGCAGGTGAGCCATGGTCAAGGCCGGCGGCCGGGCTCGGGCTGGGCGGAGCGCGGGCGCCCCCAGGGGCAGCGCTGGGTACAACAGACCCTCCCGCGGCCGACGGCCTTCGCGCTCCCGCGGGCCAAGGCGGCGGGGGAAGGAAGGCTCGCGCGCGCCGGCGGGCGGGCGGGCGGGCGGGAGCCAGGGAGGGCAGCCTTAGGCCCCCAAGGCCCAGGAGCGGAGGGCGGGGCGGCGCCGCGCCTAAGATGGCCGCGCCCGCGGCCCAAGATGGCGGCCGCCCCGGCCCAGCGCGGCGGTCTCCCCGCCCCGGCGCCCAGGCCGTCCTTAAGATGGCGGCCCCTAACCCGCCAGCTCCCGATAGGCTTTCTTCGGGGCTCCCCCGTCCTAAAATGGCTGCTCCTGCATCACGACGTCTGGACCTCGACTTCTTCCCAATGGTGAGCCCAAGGCACACGAGCGGCATCAACGAAGGAATGTGGGAAGGAAGGGGGCAAGAAGCACAGCGCGGGCCACACGGATGTGTTGGGAACCGGGCTGACAACCCACCGTGGGGCTAAATGAATTTCAGTTGGAGACCAGAACTAGGTCTTATTTCGTCCTCAGGCCAACTCAGGCACTTCTTGCCCTTATTAAGAGCGTACCGGGCCTTAGTGTACCTACTACCTTGGGGGGGGGGGCAGCATGCTGAGTGGCCAGAGACAAAGTTTGCTTGTTCTACAAACTATCTGTAACCCTGGCTGGGGAGAAAACAGGACTTAGCAGTTACAAGGAATAAGGTTATGGGTTAGGGAAATGGCTTACTACTTAGCGCTTACTTTCAAAGCCTGCCAGTCTGGGTTTGATTCCTCCCTTTGCACACAAAGCCAGATGAACAATGAGGCACATGTCTGGAGTTTGCAGTGGCAATAGGCCCTGGGGTGTCCATTCATTCGTATTCTCTCTCTGCTTGCAAATAAGTATTAAAAAAAAAAAACTAAAAAATATAAAGGCTAAACAAAAAAAATTAGGGGATAGGGAGATAGCTTGATGGGATAAAGGTGTCTGCTTGCAAGCAAGTGGGGCAAGAATCTGGAGTTTGTCTGCAGTATGGCAAGAGGCCCTAGTACTTGCTATCTCCTTACAAATACACACACATGTGGGACTGTAGAGATGATTCAGTGGTTAAAGGCACTCACATACAAAGCCTGGACTGCTCCAGTTCAATTCCCCAATATCCACATAAAGAATCCAGATGCACATAGTGGTGCATGCATCTGCAGTTCATTTGCAGTGGCAGGAGGCCCTGGCCTGCTCATACTCAGCTTTCTCAAATAAATAGAAATATTACAACAAAACAGAAAAAAGCCGGACATGTTGGTAAATGCCTTTAATCCCAACACTTGGGAGGCAGAGGTAGGAGGATCACCATGAGTTCAAGGCCACCCTGAGACTACATAGTGAATTCCAGGTCAACCTGGGCTAGAGTGAGACCCTACCTTGAAACCCCCCCCCCCCAGCCAAAAAAATTTCAGAGCCGTTCTCCGAACAAAACAGAGGGAACTATGGAGAGCTGGCCCAGCAGTTAAATGTAATTTCTGTGCAGGCATGAGGGCCTGAGAGCCAGTTTGAATCTCTGTGTGACACATTCAGATTTCAGGGCCTAACAGCATTTTTTAAAAATATATTTTCATTTATTTATTTGAAAGAGGGAGGGAGAGAGAGAGAATAGACATACCAGGCTTCCACCCCTATTAAGCCATCTCTCCAGACCCTTACAACATAAGTGGTAGTGCTCGTGCTAGGGACCAAACTAGAACCCACTTAACAGCTGGGTGTGGCCAAGTGCACCTGTAATGCTAGTACCTAAGTAAAGCAAGAATCCCTGGAGCTGGGGGGGGGGGGATGAGAACAATCAAATTCCAAGACTGGCAAGAGACTCCCAGTATCTCATCACCCCAGCCAGTGCAGGCAAGTGTATCCCACTGTAGGCTAGCCCATGAGGCACTGCAAGGGCACACGCATGTATACACCACACACATAAGCCAATAAAACTAAAGGCTAAAGGGTGGATCTCAGCACACGTGGCTTTAAACTGGATCCTCCTTGCTCTGCTCAGCTCTGCTGACTTTATTTGTTTTTCAGGGCAGGGTCTCACTCTAGCCCAGGCTGACCTGGATCTCACTCTGTTGCCTCAGGCTGGTCCCCAATTCATAGCAATCCTCTGACCTCAGTCTTTGGAGTGTGGGATTGAGGTGTGTGCCATTCACTATGCCTGGCCTCTCAGCTCGGGACTTTACGTTCTAGTGAGCCAGGTTCATGTGAGGGTAGTCTGGGTTGTAAAAAGCAAGACCCTCCCTGCCCCAAAAGACAAAAAAGGGCTCTAATGACACATGTGAGGCCCTGAGTTTGGTCCCTAGCACGAGCACTACCACTAATGTTGTAAGGGTCTGGAGAAATGGCTTAATAGGGGTGGAAGCCTGGTATGTCTATTCTCTCTCTTCCCCTCCCTCTTTCAAATAAATAAATGGAAATATATTTTTAAAAAATGCTGATAGGCTCTGAAATCTGAATGTGTCACACAGAGAAGAGCTAAAGCAAACCCTACACCAATAGCACTGTCAGCTTTGAAGCCAAATGCTCTGAGCTGAGCATTACAGATTGGTTATGATGGAGACAGATAAACAGCTTAGTGGGAAAAGTGCTTGCCTTGAAAGCATGAGGACCTGAGTCTGACAGATTCTTAGTACCCCAGTAAAATACCAAGAGTATCAGAAAGCACCTATAATCCCAACACTGAAGGAGCGCAAGAGGATCCGTAAGATTTGCTGGTGGGTAGCCAATCTAGGCTAATTGGTGAGCTCCAGGTCAATAACATCTTATTCCAAAGAGATAGATAAGGGCTGGAGAGGTGGCTTAGTGGTTAAGTGCTTGCCTGTGAAGCCTAAGGACCCCGGTTCAAGGCTCCATTTCCCAGGACCCATGTTAGCCAGATGCACAAGTGGACACACCCATCTGGAATTCGTTTGCAGTGGCTGGAAGCCCTGGTGCACCCATTTTCTCTCTCTCTCTGCCTGCCTGTCACTCTCAAACAAAAAAGAAACAAAAAAACTGGTACATGTGTCTGGCATTCTTTTGCAGCAGTAAGAGATCCTGCCCCCCCCCCCCACCACACACGTGCAAATAAATAAATAAAATAAGAGGTAGGTAGTTGGAGATGTGGCTGAGCAGGTCGAGTGCTTGCTTGCCTTGTATGCAAAGCCCTAAGTTTGTCCCACATAAACCAGCAGTTCCAGGTCATCTTCAGCTATTATGTAGCAAGTTCAACAACAATCTAGGCTATAATGAGTCCATCTAAAATAAAAACAATAGGGCTGGAGAGATAGCTTAAAAGTTAAGGTGCTTGCCTGCAATGTCAAAGGACCCAGGTTCAAAATGGCACATGTATCTAGAGTTTGTGTGCAGAGGGCCTGGTGTGTCCATTCTCTTTCAATTTTTTCATTTTTTTAATTTTTTTGATTTCTCGAGGTGGGGTATCATTCTAGCTTAGGCTGACCTCAAATTCACTATATCATCTCAGGGTGGCCTCAAACTCATGGCAATCCTCCTACCTCTGCCTCCCAAGTGCTGAGGTTAAAGGCATGTGCCACCATGCCTGGCTAAATAAATAAAAATATTTTAAAAATAAAATAAAAAGGTGTAAGAGGGCCGCAGAGATGGCTTAGCGGTTAAGGAGTTTGCCTGCAAAGCCAAAGGATCTCGGTTCAATTCTCCAGGACCCACATAAGACAGATGCACAAGAGGTGCATGCATCTGGAGTTCGTTTACAGTGGGTAGAGGCCCTGGTGTGCTCATTCTCTCTCTCTGCCTCTCTCTCTCAAATAAATAAATAAATAAAAATAAAATAATAAAGGTATTAAGATGTTCCTGTGTATAAAACTTTGAGGTTATCCTGTGGTGCACCCACACACAAACATGCATACCCATGCACACACACAAAAAAAACCCCACTTATGGGGGCTGGAGAGATGGAGTAGTGGTTAAGCCCAAGAACCCAAGTTTGATTACATATTGCCAGATGCACAAGGTGGCACATGAGTCTAGTTTGTTTGCAGCAGATGAAGGCCCTTGTGCATCTACTATCTCTCAATCTGCCCTGCCTCATATAAAACCACCTATGATCATGTTTGTCCCAGTAATACAGTATTTTTGTCAATATTTTTACCTTGCCAGGGCTGGAGAGACTGCTCAGTGGTTAAGGTGCTTGCCCGCAAAGCTTACGGACCCAGGTTCAATTCCCCAGCACCCTCATAAAGCCCGATGTACACGGTGGCATATGCATCTGGAGATGTTTGCAGAGGCTAGAGGCCCTGGCACACCCATTCTCTATCTTCCTCTTTCTCTCAAATCCATCCATCCATACATACATACATATATATATACGTATATATGTATGTGTTTTTTTTTTTTTTTTTAATTAGAAAGAAGATGGGTATGCCAGGGCCTCCAGCCACTGCAAACTAACTCCCCGTGCGTGCACACCCTTGTGCATCTGGCTTATGTCGGTTTTGGGGAATTGAGCCTCAGTCCTTTGGCTTTGCAAGCAAACACTTAACCACTAAGCCATCTCTCCAGCCCTCAAATATTATTTTTAATTTTTTTCATTTATTTTATTTATTTATTTGAGAGCAACAGAGAGAGAAAGAGGCAGATAAAGAGAGAATGAGTGCGCCAGGGCCTCCAGCCACTACAAATGAACTCCAGATGCATACACCCCCTTGTGCATCTGGCTAACATAGGTCCTGGGGAATTCAGCCTCGAACTGGGGTCCTTAGGCTTATTGGCAAGCACTTAACTGCTAAGCCATCTCTCCAGCTCCTCAAATATTATTTTAAAGTTATCTTGCCATTCTTCAAATTTATTAGAAAATAATGCATATGGCTGGGTGGGCATGGTGGGCCATGCCTTTAATCCCAGGATTTAGGAGGTAGAGGTGGGAGAATCACCATATGTTTGAGGCCAATCTTAGACTACATGTCAGCCTGAGCTTAAGTGAGACCCTACCTCAAAAAACCAAACAGGAAAAAAAGAAAAGAAAATGACACCTATCAAATATCCAATAATCAGTCTTTTCCTAGGTAGTAATTATGAGTAAATAATGATGTTCATAAATTTAACCTTATTTTTTTTTTTTGGCAGGGGAAGAGGGTTGAGTAGGGTTTTGCTGTATGCCATGCTAACCTGGAATTAAGTCTCAGGGTGGCCTCAAACTCAATGCAGTCCTCCTACCGCCTAGGTGCTGAGATTAAAGGAATGTACCACCATGGCAGCTTATTTATTTATTTTCATTTGAGGAAGAGAAAAAGGCAGATAGAGAATGGGCATGCCAAGGCCTTCAGCCACTGTAAACGAACTCCAGATGCATGTGCCACCTTGTTCATCTGGCTTCATGTGGGTACCTGGGAGTCAAACCTGGGTATTTTGGCTTTGCAGCCAAGTGTCTTAACTGCTAAGCTCTCTCTCCAGCCCCTTATTTCATTTTTTTGTTTTTCTTTTTTTTTTTTTGAGGCAGGGTCTTAACCTAACCCAAGCTGACCCAGAACTCATAATGAACCTACCATAGAACCTCACATTTAACCTCAAACATCCAACTAGTTTTAGTACAGTCCACATACAGGTATTTCTTTTCTTTTTGTTTTGTTTTTCAAGGTAGGGTTTCACACTAGCCCAGGCTGACCTGGAACTCACTATATTGTTTCAGGATGGCCTCAAACTCATGGCGATCCTACCTTTGCCTCCAGAGTACTGTGATTAAAGGTGTGCACCATCATGCCCAGCTGTTTTGTTTTGTTTTGTTTTGTTTTGAGGTAAGGTTTCACTCTATCCCAGGCTGACCTAGAATTTGTTTCAGAGAAGCCTGGAACTCATGGCAATTCTACCTCTGCCTCCCAACTACTAGGATTAAAGGCATTAAAGGTGTGCGCCACCACATCTGGCTATAAGGAAAGTCTTTTTTTTTTTGAGGTACAGTCTCACTCTAGCTGAGGCTGACCTGGAATTAACTATGTAGTCTCAGAACTGTGGCCTCGAACTCATGGAGATCCTCCTACCTCTACCTCCCGAGTGCTGGGATTAAAGGCGTGTGCCACCACGCCCGGTTGAGGTAAGTCATTTCTATTCCAATGGCTCAAGCTCTTAGCATAGGCAGGACCTAGGTAGACCCCTTCATACACCAAAGTGAAGGGATGGCATCTCTCAAGTGAAGGCATAGTGTAAAAGGCAGGCATGCAGGAAGAAAGCTATCATTGAATACATCTAGTGCAGTGCATCTTGAGAAATAAATGAGTTGGGCATGATGGAGCACACCTTTAATCCCAGCAGTGGGGAGGCTGTGTTCCAGGTCAGCCTGGAGCAAGACCCTGTCTTGGAAATAAAAAAATAAAAGTAACCAACCAACCAACAACAAAACACACACACAGAGAAATAAGCATTAAAGAATGAATGAACAAGATGTAGTGGCACATGCCTTTTAATTCCACCACTTGGGAGGCAGAGGTAGCAGAATCCCAGTAAGTTAGAGACCAGCCTGGTACTACAGATTCCAGATCAGTTTGGGCTAGAGTGAGACCTCATCTCGAAGAAAATAAAACAAAAGATGAATTAAAATAGCCAGGCATGGTGGCTCATGCCTGCCTGTAATCCTAGCATACAAGAGGCTGAGGTAGGACTGCTGTGAGTTCAAGACAAGAGTTCTAGGCCTAGAGAACCCTGGATTAAGTAAGGGTTGGGGATACAATCCAATCCATAGAGTGCCTGCCCAACATGCACCCTATTCAATCCCCAGTCCAGAAAACAACCAGGCATGGTAGTGCTTGTCTGTAATCCCAAAATTTGGGAAGTGGTGGCAGAAAGAACAGTAGTTCAAGGTCATTCTGTGATATATACCAAAGCCATTCTGGTCTACATCAGACCCTGTCTCAAAAATAGGCCAGGGTTGGGCATTATGGTGCATGCCTTTAATCCCAGCACTTGGGAAGGCAGAGGCAGGAAGCTCACCATGAGTTCAAGGCCACCCTGAGACTACATAGTGAATTCCAGGTCAGCCTGGGCTAGAGCAAGACCCTACCTTGAAAACCCAAAATAAATAATAAAAAATAGGGCTGGAGAGATGGGTTAGCAATTAAGTCACTTGCCTACAAAGTCTAAGGACTTATGCACAAGGGGGCATACACGTCTGAAGCTTGATTGCAGTGGCCGGAAGCCCTGGTGTGCCAATTATTTCTAGGTCTCTCTCAAAAAAAAAAAAAAAAAAAAAAAGAGAGAAAAAAAGCCAGTCTGTTGGACTTGTTTCAAAAAATAAATGAATGAAATAAAAAAATAAAATAACACAGGGCTAGAGAGATGGCTCTGTTGTTAAAGGCATTTGCTTGTAAAGTCTTATGGCCCAGGCTTAATTCCCAAGTACCCACATAAAGCCAGCTACATTAAGCAGGGCATGCGTATGGAGTTTGCAGTGGCAGGAGGCTCTGGCACACCCGTATTCTGTCTGCCTCCCTCAAGTAAATAAATAATAAGTTGGGTGTGGTGACTCATACCTTTAATCGTTACTCAGGAGGCTCAGGTAGGACTGCCTTGAGTTCAAGGCCAGATGAGGTCACAGAGACTTGCCTCAAAATAAATAGATAATCAACCAAGCTGACCATGGTGACTCATGCCTTTAATTCTAAAATTTGGGAGGCCAGCCAAAAATATAGTGAGTTCCAGGTTAACCTACACAAGAGGGAGACCCTGCTCCCTACCTCCCCCCAAAATAAACAAACACCCCCATGACACACTTCACCCCAGTCAGTGCAGCCATAGCAGATTGGGAAATTTGATCCAAATGGTTATTTATTCTAAAACTGGAAGATACTGTGTCTACATTTTTGCCAGAATGTTGTAATGAGATTAAGGAGGAAAAGTTACAGATGTAAACAATGACACAGATTACATTTTTTTAAATGGTAAAACCCTTTTTACTGGCCACTTCCAAGAATGCTTCACAGGTTGTGCAAAAACATTTACAGGCTCCATGTGGTGTTTGTTTTTCTCACAAGCTTTTCCATCTACAAGAACTACAACAGATGTTTGATAAAACACTAAACAAGTCTTCTAAGGAAAACAAAGCTAGGGATCTCTCCTGTTACCATAATCACCCCAACATTTTTTTAAATATAATAAAACACAAGACAGAAACAAAACACAGACATCCACTATTGCTGCAAGTGATCTCTTGGATAGAACCAATGAGGATATGGCAGTTTCGTTCTCTACCTACCTAGAAAACAGCTTTTTAAAAAGACAACTTTTCTAGGAACAAAAGTCAATAGCAAGTATGCTCTCTATCACCCCCCCCCAAAAAAAACTCAGTGATTTAAAGCTTTGTTCCCCTGTCCAAGGGCTCTACCATCCACAATTCATGTCAAATACTATGTAAAGATGTTATTTTCTAGAGGTCTGAGTATTTGGTGGTGGTGGTGGGGAAAGCAACTTCTACTTCAGAAAATTATATTTTCTACTATAATCTTGTCATAAGGGAATTTTTTTAGGCTCTGTTTTTTTACCTTCTTGCCCTGACATTATAAACAAAGTTTTCTCAAACTCAGGAATAATAATGTTACAGAAGATACATGCAATCACTTCACACACTGCCACACAAATCCATTTGATGACACTATAGGAGCAGATGCCAAGAGAAAAGACATCTTTATGAGCAAATAAACTTATCTCCTACAGTCCTCTGCTCCAACCTCAGGGAAAGATGTCCTTAAACAGAAGCGTGTATCCTAACAGAATGAAGGTCTGCAAACCTAGAGAAGCACTGCTGGGCAAGGACAAGAGGAGAGGAAGAGGAACATCGAATCGCAGCACAAAAATTTAAACCAGAGAACAGCTCAGGTGAGGAAGTGGAAGTGAAGTACTTTCTAGTAGCACAACCCAGGATATTTTTTTTTTTTCCCTAAGCAGTGCTTTAGTATGTGGTGTTTGTGGAGAAAGCACCTGGATGACAAGATGCTAAGCAGGAAGATGAATTACACCTGAAGCTGAATATTCAAAGGGCTTTCCCATTTCCTACCCACATTCTTGAACCTAGCAACCTGCACCTGCCATCAAGAATTGGAAAGGGTTTTGGTAAAGTTACAAATTGAAAGCTCCCAACTGAAGTCTCTTGGCTAGAAGCCCCCCTAGGGACATGTAGGAAAGCACCCCAGAGGGAATCTGGTTTCAAGTTGGGAAGGGGTGTTTCCTTTCACACACACATACACAAATTCACACGCTCTTCCCAAGTTTTAGCAGCCCCACTGAGCTGCCCCCCACCCTCACCCCCCTTTTTTATTCCTCTACCTGTGTATCAAAACTAAACAAAACAAACAAATAAACAAACAAAAAAAAAACACAGCTGGGTAGAGTCCCCCACACTGAATAAAATAGTTGCTATTCTCAGCACCTGGGCTTGGGAGCCCATACCACAGAATTCACCTATATACACATCCTGCTGCAGTTCTGCTGCATTTCTATAAGCTGAAACCCTGAGAATCATTCCTTCTCTCGCACTATTAAGAGGCAGACACACTTTACTGATGGTTTCAGACACCTCCCGCCTCTCTCAACTCAGGAAGACCAAGACTAGGGATGGCAAATCACAGTTTCTAAACTGAGTGCTGCAATCCCTCTCTCCAAGACTTCATAGGAATTCACTAATGAGTACACACAGGGGGCAAGCTATTTGGCTCTGCAGTCCCTAACAGTCTCTATACTTCTGTGGCCTGGGAATCCTATATAATAGAACCACCCAACTAGCAGTCTTCATGCCTCAGCCAGGTGGCACAAAGGCACAACAAAGGGGACACGGGGGCCAGACCAGATATCCCAAGAGGGAAAGGTCGGTAAAGAAAATACAACGGTTTGTTGGTGCAAGTGATTGATAAGAGCCAATCGTTTATTTTCACTGCCTCGTCACAAGCGCTCCCTCTGTCCCCATTCCTGCCTGCTCCTACCTGCCAGTGGAGAGTACCCTCATTCTGTTCTCCCTTACCCCACAGCTACACCAGTCTCACTTGCTTCACTGCCAGTCCAGCTGCCTTAGAATGTCAGAGGGTGACATTTTCAGTTCTTTTCCTGTCCAACTGCAGGGTACAGAACAGGCAGCTCTAAGTGCTGCTTTCTGCGCAAATGTTTTTGATTACAAATGTCTAACTAGGTTTGAAATGTTTTATAGAATAAGACAATATTCTTTTCAACAAACTTTAAAAAAAATGTACAGTTTTGTTTGTTTCCATTCCCTTCCCCCACCCTTGCTTGCGCACCCTCCCCCCACCACCCCACCCTGGCAGCTCAGCCCCACCCCAACAGCCCCTGTTTTCCTTGGTTGTGTTTTGGGGGGTGCCTGGTACACCCAGAGACTCAGCTTCATGGCTGACAGGTGATACCAGGGTTTTCACCGATACCCTTGGTAACCGTAGTAGTTCCTGTAGTATCGGTCTCTGTCCTGCGGGTGGTGGTAGTAGTAGTTCTGCCACTAGAAGAGAGGGAAACCCCATCACTTGAGCCAGAGCTGGCTGAGAATGAAGAGGCATGACACTCATCATCTGGTCCTGCTCCCTTCACCCTCTACCTATCCCAAGAACATACTCACATCCCGATTGTATTGTCTGTAGTAGTCTCTGTATCTGTTGTACTCATAATCTCGCCCGTAGAATCGGTCATACTCTCCCCTGTATCGATCATAGAGATTACGGTAGCCCTGAGGAAGGAGAAAGAGGAGCGGTGAAGATTTATGGACTTTCAGAAGCATGACCCAGTTACCCATTCTTAAGACACATCATATCTTGATACTATGAACAGGGTTAATTCTTTCCCCAGGTTAAATTCTTCCAAGTGGGCAAAACCCTAAGCCCTGAGAAAACAGCCCAAACCCCTCTGCTCCCCCAAGCCAATAGAAATGGCTATCATAGCCCAGAGGGAGGAGCAGAAGGAGAGCTGCACTCACCCCTCTGTTTCCAGACTGCCCCCAGTACTGCTGCCCGTAGGCCCGGTTGTCGTAGCCTCGGCGCTGCCCGCCCACTGGAAGAGAAATGGAGAGCGCGCTCAAGACAACTGGCGTGGATGGGGTCCTGGCTCCACATCTGAGTGGCAATCAAAAAGTAGGAGCCAAAGGCAATTCTAGGAATATAGGAGGCCTGCTTCAGACAGGCTCACACAATGTTAATTAAAGCACCAGCCAGGATCTCTTAAGAGTCTGAGGGGGGAGGGCAGAGGAATAGAAACACAAGAAAACCGAGCCACCTTGCTTTGGAAGCTCCCCAATCCTGCAAAACATTTAAAGATGGCAGAAGGGTACAAGGCAGAGTTATCAACATGAATTAAAAACTGCCATTCATAGGATTAGACTTGCAGCCCTGGAAGGGATCTGTAGTGTCATGTACCCTAAACCCCTCATTGTACACAAAGGAAATAAAGTCCAGTACTCCTCAGAGCTACGATCTGTTGGTATTCCCATCATCCAGCACAAAGCTGGCAAAACATGTCCATTTACATCACACACACACATTTTTATAGAGCAGTAAATACACAATGGGGATTTAGCTCACAAACTAGACACTCAGAAGGAAAATTCCACTAGCTAACATACTTAGTAACCCTTTAATAATTACTGAGTAACACATTTACTTTATTGTCTATACAGTTAGGTTGATGCAGTGGAAAAAAGCATCAAGCAAACTTAAGATGAGGATTGGAGGCTGGAGAGATGGCTTAGTGGTTAAGGTGCTTGCCTGCAAAGCCAAAGAACCCAGGTTGATTCCCCAGGACCCATGTAAGCCAGATGAAAAGGTGGCGCAGGTGTCTGGAGTTCTTTTGCCGTGGATGGAAGCAGCATTGGTGCACCCATTTTATCTCTCCCTCTCTCTCAAGTAAAAATTAAAAAAAAAAAGATGAGGATTGGATTTCACCACACAAATCCTTGCAATACACTGGCACAGGGAACTGGGGAAACCCATGTTAACATGAAAACTAGACAGATGAGAAGGCACGCTATACTGCTTTACAAGGAAACAGGATAGAAAGGACACAGGAAGAGATAAATTCCTTAAGGAAGGCACAAGTGAGGGACTTGACTTGATTTAGGCCCTTCCTTATGGGTTTTTCTGCATTGAGCACAAAGAACAGACTGATGCTGGGGGCTGGCAGGTCCCCAGGACTCACCATAGCCTTGGCCCCGGCTTCGGTTCTGCCGGTTACGCTTATTTCGGTTGTTACGGCGGTTTGTCCGCTTCTCCGAGGGAGGCAGCAGCTTCCTTGCTTCCTCCTTATACTTAGTGACAATAGGCTGAGCTTCCTCTTTTTCCAGCTCCCCATATGTCACTTCATCCATATAGTCGCATTTTTCAGGCAGAGAAAAGTTGGCTATAAGAATGAAAGAGACGCTTATGGGGCTAAAATGTATATAGATAAGGGGGAAAAAAAATCCTCTGCTGGGGGCTGGAGGGACTGCTTAGCATTAAGACAATTGCCTGCAAAGCCAAAGGACCCAAGTTTGACTCTCCTAGACCCACGTAAGCCAGATGCACAAGGGGGCGCATGCACAAGGAGTCTGAAGTAGCTGAACGTCCTGGAGTGCCCATTCTCTCTGCCTCTTTTTCTCTCTCAAATAAAATAACAAAAAATTTAAAAAATTCCTCTGCTGGGCCTGGTGGCTCACAGCTTTAATCCCAGCACTCAGGAAACAGTTAAAAGGAACACTGTGAATTTGAGCCTAGCCAGGACTATAGAAAGTGCTCCAGGTAACCTGGGCTAGGGTGAGACCCTACCTTGAAAAAACAACAAAAAGTATATAGCTAAGGTAGAGATTCTATTTCAGCAATACAAAAACACATGAACCCTTTGTTTTTTGAGGTAGGGTCTCCCTCTAGTCCAGGGTAACTGTGAATTCAGTATGTAGTCTCAGGTGGCCTTGAACTCATGGTGATCCTCCTACTTTTGCCTCCCAAATGCTGGGATTAAAGGAGTGTGCCACCATACCTGGCTATTTTTGCTTTTTGAGACAGTTTTGTTATATAAGCCAGGATGGTGCCAAACTTTCAATCCTTTGACCTGAACATCCTCAGTACTGGGATAACAGGCATGAGTTACCATGCCTTTTTGTTTTTTCAAAGTAGGTTTCCACTCTAACCCAAGTTATCCTAAAACTCACTGTTGGCCTTAAATTCATTGTGATCCTATCTCACAGACCTCAGTGTCACCATAACTGGCTGACAAAAGCATTTATTGTACCTAGCCCAGGCTGATCCCAAATTCCTAATCCAGCCTCTGTCTCCTGAATACTGCAATTATAGCTGTGTGCCACACAACACCAAACTTTTTTCCTTAAGACAGGGTCTCACCATGTAGCTCAGACTAGCCTCAAACACAAGATTCTCCTACTTTAGCCTCCCAATTGCTGTGATTATAAGCACTGACATCATTCCAGGCCAAGCTCAGAAGTTTCTAAATCCTCACCTAGGAATGCATAAAAATGTACTCTGCTCATATCTACTCACCCTTAAATCATAAAACTAACTTTCCTGTTTGTTGTTTTACAATAGGGTCTCATGTAGCCCAGCATTGGCCTTGGAACTCAAGTGTTTACTCAAGGATGACTTTAAACTCCTGATCCTTCCACCTCTAATTCCTAAATGCTTTGGATTACAAATGTCTACGACCATACTCAGCCTTTTCTTCTTCTCCAACCTTCTAGCCACAGAATTTCAAACGCTAGCATTACAGGCATGTGCCTGCTATATTATGCCTGCTACAAACTAACTTCCTTTACCCTGAATTTTCCCTCAGTTTTAAGTGTCCCAAACGGCTATCTGTAAACTAGATTTACAAGTTCTCAAGTGATCTATAATAAATTAGTGAAGTGGGTTAAGGTTTCTTATCAGGAAAGAAACAGGTAACAGAGGCTTTTAAAAGTAAGTGAGAGAATTTTAGTGTTGCTTAGGTGATGTAACAGTTTTGTTTGTTTTTGTTTTTTTCAAGGTAGGGTCTTCCCTCTAGTACAGGCTGACCTGGAATTCACTATGTAGTCTCAGGGTGGCCTTGAACTCATGGTAATCCTACCTCTGCCTTCCCGAGTGCTGGGATTAAAGGGATTAAATGTGTGTGCCACCCTGTGATATAACAGTTTTAAGAGCCTCAAGCCTAGGGATGTAGCTCTCAGTTATAGGGAACGTGCCTGGCATGCATAAAGCCCTGGGCTCAATCCATAGCACTAAAATAATAAGAAAATAAAAATAAATAAAAGCTTAAAGGCACTTATTCATCTATAAAAGAGTAGAAAACAAGGCCTCTTATTTACCAGTTGTACATCCAGCACATTTGTCAGTCTCTGGATATCAAACTGACAGGCTATGTCCCAGTGGAATTTATTTCAATGTGACTATCATGATTTTTACTTTTTTTTTTGTTGTTGTTTTGTTTTGTTTTTCAAGGTAGGGTTTCACTCTGGCCCATGCTAACCTGGAATTCACTATGGAGTCTCAGGGTGGCCTTGAACTCACAGCAATCCTCCTACCTCTGCCTCCCAAGTGCTGGGATTAAAGGTGTGCGCCACCACACCTGGCTTCCTTTGTTTTTTGATGTAGGGTCTCGCTCTAGCCAAAGCTGACCTGGTATTCACTATGTAGTCTAAGGGTGGCCTTGAAATCCCACTGATCCTTCTACCTCTGTTTTCCAAGTGATGGGATTAAAGTTATGGGCCACCACGCTCAACTTGTCATAATTTTTTTTTGTTAATTTATTAGGGAGATGGGGAAGCAGACACAGACAGATGATAGAAAGAAAGAATGCCAGGGCCTCCAGCTTTTGCAAATGGATTCCAGACGCATGGGCCACCTTGTGCATCTGGCTTATGTGGGATCTGAGGAATCAAACCTGAGTCCTTTGGCTTTGTAGGCAAATGCCTTAACTTCTAAGCCATCTCTCCAGCCCTATCATGGTTTTTTTTTTTTTTTTTTTTCCCCTTCCCTTTAGTTTTTCAAGGTAGGGTCTCACTCTAGCAGGCTGACCTAGAAGTTACTATGTTGTTTCAGTGTAGCTTCAAACTCATGGTGATCCTCCTACCTCTACCTCCCAAGTGCTGGGATTAAAGGCATGAGCCACCATGCTGGGCTCCTACCATGATTTTTAAATAAGTCCAGTTATTCTTATTTTGTAGAATTGAACTAAATAGGGCCGGGGAGCTAGCTCAGTGGTTGAAAGTGCCTGCTTATAAAGCCTGCCATGGGGGTTTGAATCCCTAGTACACACCTAAAGCTAGATACACAATTTGTGGCACGTTGTCTGGAGTTTCTTTGCAGCAGCAAGACACTCTGATATGCCCCCACTCTCTCTCTTACTCTCACAAATAAATATTTAGGGAAAAAAATTCCTCCAAATGCCTAAATATTAGTTATGGACTGGCATAGTTCATTCTGTGCAATTTTGGTGGATCCCTGACAACAATTATAAGTTGCTTTTCAGGGCCAGGGATTATCAGGAGTTGTAAAGTCAGCAGTTGATGGAAAGTTGGGATGCAACAAGCTAAAGGGAGCAATGGGAAAGTCACAACCCTGAGGGAACAGCATGAAACAAAACAAATCAGAATAGTTAATACTGCTTTGTATGGACCTTGCCCTTAGGTTTCTTATATATTAATGATTTTTTTCAAATATCACAGCAAAACAGAACACAAGCTTAACACAAGATATGTTGAGATCATTAACTTCAACTACCATATTTTAACTTAAACCCTAACTATTTATTTATTCATTTATTTATTTGAGAGAGAGAGAGAGGCAGATAGAAAGACAATGGGCAGGCCAGAACCTCTAGCCACTGCAAACGAACGATGCATGTGCCACCTTGTGCATCTGACTTATATGGATCCTGGGAAATTGAACCTGGATCCTTAGACTTCATAGGCCAGTGACTTACCTGTTAAAGCATCTCTCCAGCCCCAGGCCATGAACTTTTGATACTTCTGTCTCCACCTTCCAGTGCTGGGTTACGAGCCTGAGGTATGCATGAGTTTTTGTTTCTCTCTCTCTCTCTCCCTCCCTCTCCCTCCTTCTCTCTCTCTCTCTCTCTCTCTTTGGTTTTTCAAGGTAAGGTCTCACTCTAGCCCAAGCTGACTTGGAATTCACTATGGAGTCTCAGGGTGCCCTCGAACTCATGGCAGTCCTCCTACTTCTGCCTCCCAAGTGCTGGGATTAAAGGCATGTGTCACCATGCCCGGCTTTCTTTCTGTTTTTTGAGTTAGGGTCTTACTATAACTAGGCTGACCTGGAATTTACCCTACAGTCCCAGACTGGCCTCAAACTCATGGTGATCCTGATATTAAAGGTGTGCACTATCACACCTGACCATGCCTGGTTTTATGTGGGGATAGAACCCAGGGTTTTTTTGAATACTAAGCAAGTACTCTACTAAATGAATTACGTCCTCAGTCCAAATCATTAAATATAAATATTTAGGAAGGCTGAGTCTCATTTCACATGCTAATATTCCCCTATGTCTAAGTGGGCGAATAGTTGATCCATTATAAAAATTGACTCAAAGTGGCTGGAGAGATGGCTTAGTGGTTAAGCCAATTGCCTGTAAGGCCTAAGAACCTAGGTGTGATTCCCCAGTACTAACATAAACCAGGTGCACAAGGTGGTATGTGTGTCTGGAGCTTGTTTGCAATAGCTAGAGGCCCTGGTGTGCCCATTGCTATCTGCCTCCTTCACTCAAATAAATTAAATATTAAAAACATATTTTAAAAAATTGACTTAAGCCAGGCATGGTGATGCATGCCTTTAATCCCAGCACTTGGGGGACACAGGTAGGAGGCTCATAATGAGTTCAAGACCACCCTGAGACTAGAACAGCAAATTCCAGGGCAGCCTGAGCTAGAGTGATACCCTACCTCAAAAACAAACAAACAAACAACAACAACAAAAAAAAAAAAAAAACGTGGTGCACACCTCTAATCCCTCCACTTGGGAGGCTGAGGTAGGAGGATTGCTCTGAGTTCAAGGCCACCCTAAGACTACATAGTGAATTCCAGGACAGCCTGAGCGAGAGTGAGACCCTACCTTGAAAAAACAAAACAAAACAAAACAAAAAAAAAAAAAAAAAAAGAAAAAAGAGAGAGAAAAAAAGAAAAAACCAAAAAGCAGACAAACAACAACAATAACAAAAAGACTCAAAGAAGCCTCTACCATAGTTGTGTGTTTTTTTTTTTTTTTTGGGGGGGGTGCTCAAGGTAGAGTCTGACCTAGAATTTACTATGTAGTCTCAAGGTAGCCTAGAACTCACAGCACTCTTCCTACCTCTGCCTACTGAGCGCTAGGATTAAAGGCACGTGCTACCACATGTCTTGCTTAGGTTTAAATTCTCTTGTGTTTTACCTCTACTTTTCTTCTGGGACAGGGTCTCAGACAGCACAGGATAGCCTTCAACTCCCTGTCTTCTTGCCTCTACCTCCTAAGTGCTCGAATTATAGGCATGTCAGTAAGCCTACATATTTCCTTTATTTTTTTTATTCTCAAGGTAGGGTCTCACTCTAGCTCATGTTGACCTGGAATTCACTACGTAGTCTCAGGGTTGCCTAGAACATACAGCACTCTTTTTTTTTTTTTTTAATTTTTATTAGCATTTTCCATGATTATAAAAAAATATCCCATGGAAATTCCCTTCCCCCCCCCCCCACAGTTTCCCCTTTGAAATTCCATTCTCCGTCATATTACACAGCACTCTTCTTACCTCTGCCTATTGAGTGCTGGGATTAAAGACATGCAACCACCACCACACCCAGCTCCTTTAAAAAATTTATTTGCAAGCAGGGAGAGAAAGAAAATGGGCATGCCATGGCCTCCTGCCACTGCAAACCCCAGAAAGATGCACTACTTTGAGCATTTGGCTTTACTTGGGTACTGGAGAACTGAACCATGGTCATCATGCTTTGCAAGCAAGATTCTTTATTTAATAGCTGAGCCTTCTCTCCAGCCCTATTTCCCTTTTGGTAACTTACTCATAACATGTTAAAAGCAGTTGGGGAGATGGATCAGCGGTTAAAGGTACTTGCTTGCAAAATTTAATTCCCTAATTCCCATGGCAGTGGCAAGAGACCTTGTCCCAAAGAAGGTGGCCCACATGAGTTAAGAGCTGACTGCTTCTTCATTCACTCTGCTCAACTCCAGACACATGTGCCACCTTGTGTATCTGGCTTATGTTGGTCCTGGAGAGTCGAACTGAGAGCCTTTGGCTTTATAGGCAAACACCTTAACCACAAAGCCATCTCTCCAGCCCCCACACTTATTTACAAGTGCTTATAAAGTTCCTCTTTATACTTTTAAGAAAAGATAGAAGGCTGGAAAGATGGCTTAGAGGTTAAGCGCTTGCCTGTGAAGCCTAAGGATCCCAGTTAGAGGCTCAATTCCCCAGGACCTACATTAGCCACATACACAAGGGGGCACACACATCTGGAGTTCGTTTGTAGTGGCTGGAGGCCCTGGCGCACCCATTCTCTCTCTTCTATCCCTATCTGCCTCTCTCTCTCTGTCACTATCAAATAAACAACAAAAAAAAGTAAAGATAGAGAGAAGGACAGAAAAAGAATGGATGGGCACATCAAGGTCTCTAGCCTCTGTAAACCAACTCCAGATGCATCTGCCACTTTGTGCACCTTGTTTTACGTGGGTACTGGAGAACGGAACCTGAGTCCTCAGGCAAGCACCTTAACTGCTGAGCCATCTCTGTAGCTCATGTTTACACTTTATATGTGGAGAACCATTCTTGGTGCTAAGAGGTCCCACCCACTAAGGTGTATACTAATCAGGCACAGTATCTCTAATTTGTATAATTTTAGCCCACCTTTCATCTCCAGCATTATAGACTCAGGCACATCATCTCCCTCCACTTCTTTCCTCAACTCTAGCCTCTTCTTCCAGTCTTCTTCATTAGGGACAACCACCACCACTTTCCGGGAGAAGGCCTTGAATAGCAATAGCTTCCGCCGTTGACCAGAGTTGTACACATTACACTAGGAACAGGAAGAATAACTAGTTTAGAAATAAAAATTGTCACTAACTTTAAGCCAGGCATGGTGGCACATGACTTTAATCCTAGCACTTGGAAGGCAGAGGTAGGAGTAGTTCTGGCAAGCTTGGGCCAGAATGAGACCCTACCTTGAAAAACCAAAAAAGTAAATAAATAAAAATTGTCACTAACTTTAACCAAAAATTGCTTTACCTGGGCATGGTGGTGCACCCCTTAAATCCCAACACTCAGGAGGTAGAGGTAGGAGGATCACTGTGAGTTTAGGGTCATCCTGAGACTACAGAGTGAATTCCAGGTCAGCCTTTTATAACTTTTATAACTGAGGAACCAGATTAGAAGTGCAATCTCCTTTAATTTTTTTTTTTTCTGGCAGTACTTGGGATCAAATTTAGGGCCTTGTACATGCTAACAAAGTACTATATCACAGAGCTACAAACCTACCAACTTAGGACACCTTTATTTTATTTTATTTTTTGATTTTGGTTTTCTGAGGTAGGGTCTCACTCTAGCTCAAGCTAACCTGGAATTCACTCTGTAGTTTCAGGGTGGCCTTGAACTCATGGTGATCCTCCTATCTCTGCCTCCCAAGTGCTGGGATTAAAGGCGTGCGCCACCATACCCGATCTTAATTTTTTATTTTACCAAGGTAAGGTCTCACTGTAATCCAGGCTGACCTGGAATTCACTATGTAGTCTCAAGCTGGCCTCGAACTCACAGTGCTCCTCCTACCTCAGCCTCCCACGTCCATAAAAGGAGTGTACCACCAAATCCAGCTTAATTTCTTAAACTCTGTATGACAGATGTATTATTTTTCACAACAGAAAAGTACAGGTTAGAGAGTTAAAGGACTTTCCTATGATCACAAACACAGGAAGTGATAAATTCAGGGATCCAAATGAACTCAATTCTTCCATCACCTCTATTACCTGGGTCTACACATTCTTAGGTAAAAATACTGAGAAGTATCTCTGTAATACCACTAATAAATATATAAATAAATAAATATATAAAATAAAAGCCACTGTAGCCATTACTCACTAGCAGATTATCATAATTAAGTAACCTGAATCTATTCTTTAATCCAGCTCTATGCATACACCCACCTTGATTCTAAGGTTTAATAGATGCAAAATTTCCATCTCTGGCTCACTAGTAAAACCATCATATCAATATTTGAACAATACCTGATCAAGAATGAAGTTCCGCTTTGACCGGGAAGCAATCTGGACCAGCTTACTAAGGCACTGGGAGGCTTGCTGAACTAAAAGGTCTCGGCTTTTGGGGTCCATCTCCGGCTCTTCAAGCCCCTTCATCTAATGTGAAAGGAAAACAAGGGGAATACAAGGAGATAAGTAGCAAGATAATGTCTCAGAGTCATGGTTGCTGCTTTAAAAGTTACATCTTTCACATCAGTTACTACCTCATTTTCAATGCTAGGAGTATGGTCAATTTCCTTCAGTAATCCTATTCATTCTCAGCCTGGATATATTCCAGATTTTACATGTTTTCAGAAATTTGATATTTTAGCAGAAAAAAAATATCTAAAAACATATAGCTGGTCCCTGCTTCAAAAAACCAAAAAATAAAACAAAATAAAAACACCTAATAGAAGAGCCAAAGGAGATGGCTCAGTGTTAAAGGTACTTGTTATTAAATGATTATGTGAGAAAACACCTAGTATGCCAGGTATGGTTGTGCACACCTTTAATCCCAGCACTTGGGAGGCAGAGGTAGGAGAATCACTGAGTTCAAGGCCAGCATGAGACTACAGAGTGAGTTCCAGGTCAGCCTTGGTTAGAGGGAGACCCTATCTTGAAAAAAACAAAAAGCAAACAAAACAAAACAAAAACAAAAGCTAGACATGGTGGTGCACACCTTTAATGCCAGCACTGTGGAAGCTGAGGTATGAAGACCACCACGAATTCAAGGCCAGCCTGGAGCTACAGAGTATGTTCCAGGTCAGCCTGGACTAGAGTGAGACACTACCTTAAAAAAAAAAAATTCTTTTTTTCTTTTTGGGTTTTCAAAGTGAGGCTCTCACTTGAGCTCAGGCTGACCTGGAATTCACTGTGTAGTCTCAGGGTGGCCTCAAATTCACAGCAACCCTCCCACCTCTGCCTCCCTAGTGCTGGGATTAAAGGCTTGTGCCACCATGCCCGGCCAAAAAAAGATTTTTAAAAAACAGATACAAAGGGCTGGAGAGATGGCTTAGCTGTTAAGGCACTTGTCTACAAAGCCTAAGGACTCAGGTTTGATCCACAGGACCCACATAAGCCAGATGTACAAGGTAGCACATGTTTCTGAAGTTCATCTGCAGCAGCTGAAGGCCCTGGCATGTCCATTCTCTCTCTCAAATAAGTAAATAAGCCAGACACACAAGGGGATGCGAGAGTCTAGAGTTTGATTACAGTGGCTGGAGGCCCTGATGTACCGATTCTCTCTTTCTCACTAAAAAAACACAGCAGTAGGATCACCATGAATTCAAAGCTACCCTGAGACTACATAGTGAATTCCAGGCTAGCCTGGGCTAGAGCAAGACATTACTTCAAAAATAAATTTAAAAAAAGCCCAGAGAGATGACTTTAGCAGTTAAGACGCTTAACTGCAAAGTCCAAGGACCCAGGGTCAATTCTCCAGGTCCCATATAAGCCAGATGCACAAGGTAGTACATGTGTCTAAAGATCATGTGCAGTGGCTAGAGGCCCTTACATTCCCATTCTCTCCCTGTCTCAAATTTAAAAAATTTTAAAACAAACAAAACCCCCCAGAACTAAGAGATAAAGATCACCTTTCTATTTGTGAGACCCTAGTGCTCAGACCCAGTCAGGCCCCAGTGAGGACAAGTTACAGGAAGATTCCTGATACCTCCCAAGCAAACACTGTAACTGACTAGCCCCCCCCCCCCCCCCACTTACCCTCATTTGATTGAGCACAGTTTCAGCTCCCAGAACATTGTATCTTTTCTCAGGGTTCTCTTTTGCATATTTCAATGCCCACTGGGTTTTTCCAGATCCAGGTAGTCCCACCATCAAAATCACCTGCAAGTAAAAGAACCAGGGATGCAATGAAAAGAGCTGGGACTGGAGAGATGACTTAGTGGTAAGGTGCCTGCCTGCAATGCAAAATGACCCAAGTTTGACTCCCTAGTACCCACTTAAGCCAGATGCACAAGGGTCACACACACATGAAGTTCATTAGTAATGGCTGGAGGCCCTGGCATGCCCATTCTCTCTCTTTCTCTCTCCAATAATAAAGAAAAACAAAATTTTTTTAAAAAGAATAAGAGTCATTTTATAAAACTGAATAGAGGGCCGGGTGTGGTGGTGCATGTCTTTAATCCAGGCAGAGGTAGTAGGATTGCTGTGAGTTTGAGGCCACCCTGAGACTACATAATCTCCCCTTCCTGGAGTTGTTTATTTTTTTGAGGTAGGGTCTCACCATATGTAGTCATGTAGTCTCAGGGTGGCCTTGAATTTATGGCAATCCTATTTCTGCCTCCTGAGTGCTAGGATTAAAGACATGTACCACCAAGAATTTTTTTTTTTTAAATTTTGTTTTAAGGTAGGGTCTCACTGTGGCTGAGGCTGACCAGGAACTCACTGTACAGTCCCAGACTGCCCTTGAATTTACAGTACTCCTCCTACCTTTGTCTCCCAGTTGCTGGTATTAAAGGCATGTGCCACTACGCCTAGCCCCTTCCTGGATTTGTATTTTGTTTTGTTTTGTTCATTTTTCTTTAATTATTTTGAGAGTGACGGGGGGGGGGGGGGAGGCAGAGAGAGAGAGAGGGGGAAATGGGCGCGCCAGGGCCTGCAGCCACTGCAAACGAACTCCAGATGTGTGCGCCCCCTTGTGCATCTGGCTAATGTGGGTCCTAGGGAATTGAGCCTCAAACCGGGATCCTTAGGCTTCACAGGCAAGTGCTTAACCGCTAAGCCATCTCTCCAGCTCTGGATTTGTATTTTAAAAATAGACCTGGAAGAATATATCCACCAACAATTCCAAAGGATGAAACTTACACTTCTGCCTCCTGTTCAGCTTACCTCACACTCTTCTATGGTCTTGGGAGGGACTGTGGTGCGCACTCGCTCCTCAACAGGCACAGCATGGATAAACACAAACTCCTCTGGGGGTAGGAAGAAAGGCTCCTCCTTTTGGCCAAAGTTTAATTCTACAGCACAGTTTTTGCAGAGGACATGGGGTAGAAGGGCCCGGTCGGCCAGGGAGTCCTTGTGGATCCGGAATGCTATACCTAGATCTTCTCCATTCTTGGAGAAGGAAAGTTCTACTTCTTCAGTCTCAAAATTCTGTAAGGACAAAACAAGAGCCCTTATGGGTTGACAGGGCTTGAGGATGATTTTATCTTATAGGCTAATCTTTTTTTGTATGTTGGACTACTACACAAATCAAATGAAGAAATGTATTAAAAGCTAGCAATTAGTAGGAAGCACAGTTCAATTCTCCCAGTCCTTTACCCTCTGCTATGAATTCACAACTTGCAGGAACACTTACAGCAAAGCAGCCAATGACATCATTCTCCCCAAAAGTCTGACCAAATTCCTCAAACTGTCCATTTTCTGCCTTGAGTCCCCGTCCATCAAAACCATAAGAAAAGTCATCTTCACCTAGAATAATCAACAAAGTTAGTAACTAATCCCCCAAGTTCCCTCACCGTAAGCAGTATGGTAGCAAACCCAAGCAATAAGTTACAAAATGACTTTACCAAGCTGTGGACTGGAAAAATCAACAGACCACCCAACTCGAAGAAGAGAAACCTCCGTGCAGCCTTCTTTCATTGGGAGATTCTGGGTAACCTGGTAAGTCAAAAAAGGAATTCTTATGATCAACTCAGGAGTATAGTCTGAGTTAGAAAGACGAGATTTTTATACAAATTGAAAAACACAAATAGTCACAACACAGTATCAGAAGAGAAACTTTCACTAAACCAAAATCAATCCTGTGGAGATAGGGACATTCAGTGACAGAACACTTGCCTGCCTACGTAGTATGCATGAGGTCCTCAGTTCAATACCCAGTATGAAAGAACAAAAAAGTAAGCAAAATCATGAGGGTTGGTTTTTTTGCTCATTAGATCTAGGATTATATTAAATGTGACACCTTTTTCTGAACAAATAAAATGTCAATGGATAGAGTCTAATATAGTCTAATAAAAAAATTAATAAAGAGGCTTAATGATTAATGAGTCTCTAACCTTGGCCTCAAAGCAGACTTTTCCCTTTGTTACTCCATAAGTACTCCTTGCCCCAGACCAAAGGGTAGGAAATTTTTCTGAGAAAAGTGGCTGTCCCCCGTAACGGTCTTTGCTCACTTGAAAATGGAGATCCGAGGTATCTGTTAAGAAAGAAAGATACACCTTGTTTACTGTAATGCCCAACACTTGAAAAGCTGACAACATAGTACAAGTATACTCAGTTGTCAAAAATAGACACATAGGGGCTGGAGAGATGGCTTAGTGGTTGAACACTTGCCTGTGAAGCCTAAGGACCCTGGTTCGAGGCTTGATTCCCCAGGACCCACGTTAGCCAGATGCATAAGGGGGCGCACACATTTGGAATTCATTTGCAGTGGCTGGAGGCCCTGGCATGCCCATTTTCTCCCCCCCCCCATCTATCTGCCTCTTTCTCCCTCTGTCGCTTTCAAATAAATGAAAATCTAAAAAAAAATAAGACACATAGGACTGGAGAGATGGATTAGCAGTTAAGGTACATGCCTGCAAAGCCTAAGGACCCAAGTGTGATTATCCAGGTCTCACATAAGTCAGATGCACATGGTGGCACAAGCATCTGGAGTTTGTTTGCAGTGGTTAGAGGCCCTGGTATGCCCATTCTCCCTCTCTCTCTCTAATAAAGAAATAAAAATTTTTGAAAATCTTCAATGTTAAAAAAAAAATGGATACAGAACCTCTAAAATTTATAGGCCATTGTATTTTAATCTCCACTCAATGTTAGGAGCTATTAGGAGCTCAAGGCCAGCCTGGACTACATAACAAAACAAAACAAAAAAAAAAGCAAGGACTAGAGAGATGGCTTAGCAGTTGAGGTGCTTGCCTGCAAAGCCTAGGGACCTAGATTCAACTCCACAAAACCCACATAAATCAGACACACAAGGTCATTATTCACATGCAAGGGCTAGAGGCCTTGGCACAATTCTCTCTCTCATTAAAAAAAAAAGATGGGCGGTGCTGGAGAGATGGCTTAGTGGTTAAGGCACTTGCCTGCAAAGCCAAAGGACCCAGGTTCAATTCCCCAGGACCAGATATATAAGGGGCACATGCATCTGGAGTTCGTTTGCAATGGTTGGAGGCCCTGGCACACCCATTCTCTCTCTCCCCCCCTGCCTATTTCTATATATCTCTCTCAAATAAATAGAGAATATTAAAAACAAAAAATAGAACAAGCCAAGTGTGGTGGGGCATACACTTTAATCCCAGCACTCGGGAAGCACAGCTTAAGAGGATCGCTGTGAATTTCAGGGCACCCTGTGACTATGTAGTGAATTCCAGGTCAACTTGAACTAGACTGAGACCCTACCTTGAAAAACCAAAAATAAATAAATAAATAAATAAATAAATAAATAAAAATCTATCTGCCTCATACATACATGTGTCCAGGTTCACAAGGGTCTGATCCTCCTCTTCATCTTTTGCTTCTTCTTCTGGAGGTGGTGGAGACTTTGAGCTATATATAAGAGAGAAATTTACATGGCATTATACCCATTTTAAACTAGCAGTGAATTATCAAACCCCAGCAAACAGCTTCTTTCAACCAGTGAGAAAAGGCATTGATTTTCCAAGGCACATTCATTGTAAAACTCATGCTTGTAAAAATCCATTCCATTTTCAATTCACCCCTCCTTCCAGTCTGTCCAATCAACACCAGGTATGCCAAAATCCAAGAGCAGACCTTTCCTTCAAGAAAGAGACTGTTTCCCTCACCGGCTGTGGTAAGCCTCCTCACGGAATTCATAGTAAGCTCGGCCATGTTCATCCTTCTCATCCCGCTGTCTCTTTACCCCCCGCCGCTCACCGTCTGAGCCTGCTGGTTTTGACTGTTCACTATCTTGGTCATCTCCTACAAAAGGATGGAAAGAAAATAAGCAATTTAAAAAAATATGTTTATTTATTTGCAAGCAAAGAGAGATGAGAAACAGAGAGAATGGGCATGCCAGGGCCTCCAACCACTGCAAACAAACACTAGGCACATGCACCACTTTGTGCATCTGGCTTTATGTGGGCACTGGGGAATTGAAACTGGATCATTAGACTATACAGGCAAGTGCCTTAGCCACTACTGAGCCCTCTCTCAGCCTGAAAATCAACAGTTGTTTTTGTCCCCCCCCCCCCCAGGTAGAATCTCACTTTAGCCCAGGCTGACCTGGAATTCACTCTCTAGTCTCAGGGTGGCCTTGAACTCATAGCGATCCTCCTACCTCTGCCTCCCGAGTGCTGGGATTAAAGGCATGCACTACCATGTCCGGCGAAAATCGACAATTTTTATCCACAGTGTAGAATAAGCTCAGAATTAGTAGAACCTGAGGTTACTAGTATGGGAACCTGAGCCATCTAACCAAAATAGATTGTTCCTATTGTATCCAAATGACTTTTAGGCTAGGCTGATCTGCAATTCATTATGTAGTCTGAGAGTGGCCTCCAACTCAGGGATCCTCCTACCTCTGCCTCTGGAGTGCTAAGATTAAAGGTGTGTACCACAAGCCCAGCTTCCATATGCCATTTTATTTCTAAATATCATCTTCCCTTTACTGATTGGGATTTTATGAGGGGACATAGTTCAAATAATGAAAATTGGGACAATTTTGCATTCTAAAATTTATCTACTTCAATCAGGCCAAACTTGAAGATTTCTTTACCTATTACATAAAAAATAGCTTGTAAGTCTTTAAAACCCTTCACACCTAATCAGATTTGGATTTAAGGCAAGCCCTTAAAGTCTATTTCTAACACTTTCCCACAGCTTTTTTTTTTTTTTTTCTTTCTTTCAAGGTAGGGTCTCTCTAGAACAGGCTGACCTAGAATTCACTATGTCATTTCAGCGTGGCCTCCAACTCATGGGGATCTTCCTACCTCTGCCTCCCGAGTGCTAGGTTAAAGGTATGCACCACCACACGGGTTCCTCACTGCTTCAAAAGTGCCCTCTCAGCATCAAAACACACAATCGGACTGGAGAGATGGCTTAGTAGTTAAGGTGCTTGCCTGCAAAGCCAAAGGACCCAGGTTCAATTCCCCAGGACCCACGTAGGCACAAGGAGTTTGTTTGCAGCAGCTGCAGGCCCTGGCTGGCCCATTCTCTCTTTCCCTCTCTCTGCCTCTTTCTCTCTCTCTCAAATAAATAAATAAAAATAAAAAAACTATCACCCAATAGTTTTGTTTCTACAGCAAATGGACTCAGGTGTATGATATACAGCTGTATTTTTACCAGGGACTAACTCAGTTATGAAAGCAAACATTAAGTCACAAGAGATCCATAATGAATACTACGACTTTGGGGGAGTAAAGTATTGTATATTTAGCAACATTCTATAAAAGAGGACTACCTGGAGTCTTTCCTTGGGCTTCTGTATTTTCTATTATTAGGAAGACCTTTTAATAACAATTTGTTTAAGGTAGTCTCTTACCCTTCATTTTTTTTTAAACCTGCTATTTGGGATACACATAAGTTAAGGATTATGTAATGGGATTTTTGTTGTAGTCCATCAGACCAAAAAAAAAAAAAAAAATCTGCATGTGACTGTAAAACACGTCCCAATACAGCAAAACACTCAATAGCAACCAAAAACTTATATAAGAAAAAACTTAGGAAACCTTTTTAAAAAAAATCTATTTGCGGCTGGAGAGGTGGCTTAGCGGTTAAGGCGTTTGCCTGTAAAGCCCAAGGATCCCGGTTCCATTCTCCAGGACTCACATAAGCCAGATGTGCAAGGGGATGCACGCATCTGGAGATCGTTTTCAGTGGCTGGAGGCCCTGGCACGCCCATTCTCTCTCTGGGCCTCTTTCTCTCGCTCAAATAAATAAAATATATTTAAAAAATATATTTGCATGTGTGTGTGCACACACCTGTGTATCCCAGGGTCTCTTGCCTCTGCAAATGGACAACAGATGCTTGCACCACTTTTTGCATCTGGCTTTATGTGGGTGCTTGGTAATTGAACCTGGGTTTGCAGGTTTCCAAGCAAGTGCCTTTAGCTGCTCAATCACCCCATTCTAAGAAACCTACTTTAAAGACTAAGAAGCAACCCTCCTTTCTCACCTAATTCTGACAGATACTGTTATGGATCATCCTAAGCATGCGGATCACTTCAAAAGAAAGGAGAAACGTCACTAACCCTTGGGGTGTCTCTACACACTTCCACAAAGTTACTCAATGGACCTACTAAATCCCCGTCATTTCAGTTCAAGAACTCAGCGGCTAACACGAATGCACAGCACATCTACAAATTTGCCATCCACAGGCTCATCGGGCAATTCAAAATTTATAGATAATCCAGACAAGGTAAAAGCCCTAGTCAAGTAACTAACTTGTCCTACCTGCAGCAGTCTGTGACTTTCTCTTTGCTAGTTAACGATTAAACTCAGCACTCTCAAACTAGATGGTGTCCCCTACCGCTCTAGCAGGAACAAAGTTAGATATCCAAAATCTCTGTAACTCAGGCTCTAGCAGTGTGCTTTTGTCGAAGCGGCCTTTGACGGACTTCGTTTATTGTTTAGTATTTTTGTTGTGAGAAAATAACGACTCAGATAGGCAAGTGTCTATCTGTCCGTCTACAGGTCCCTGCAAATCATCAGTCTCTCAGCACATTAACAGTTAAGAAGAACAAGTTAGACTGCTCCACAGGTAACTCAAAAGTAGTTTGCACACAAAAATCATTCACTTCCATCCATTAGCACCAAGGAACCGAGTTAACAGGAGTCTCTCCAAACAGTACAACCACAGAGGTGGCCTAGCTTTCAAAAAAGGTGGGCAGCAGAGGTAAGCCGCCTCCCTGGGGAGTGCCATCAAACAGCAATGACAATAATGCACTTTCGGGCAAGTGGGAACATGGTATCTAACCGCGCGGTGCAGGGCGGGGTGCACCCGACAGGTTGGAGCCGGGCTCCGCTGCCAGTTCTCACCCGGTTCCTCTGCGGCCTTATCCCCAGGTGCCTCGGATCCTGGCGCTTCGTCCCCGCTCCGTTCCTCCGGCTCTTCTTCCTCCCCTTTATCGGTGCCCTGTTCTTCGCCACCATTTACCCCCCCTGACCCGGCTGTGGCTTCCGTCGGCTTGTTGGAAACATCAGGCTCGACCGCGGCCTCCGAGGCTGCCTCCTCCGGGGGCTCCGGAGGAGGTTGCGCGGCCTGCCCCGAAGCCTGAGCAGGGGGCGGCTCCTCGTCTTCGTCTTCAAGCAGCGCCTCCTCGTCCTCCTCCTCGTCCTCCTCGTCTTCGTCCTCGTCCCCACCCGGGCCTCCGCCCGACGAGGCCACGGGCCGAGGCTCCGCCTTGCAGGCCCCGCCGGGCCCGGCCCCACCAACGCCGGCTTCGTCCTCGAGCATCTCAGCATCCAGCGCCTCCTGCAGACGCTGCGCCAGATCCATTTTCAGGCCGCGAGAGTCCAGGCCCCGCCGCTGCAGCTCCGACCGCAGCTCGGTCACTTTCAGCCGCTTCACCTCCATCGCCGCCGCCGCCTCCTCCGCCTCCCGCCGCCTCCTCCCCTGCGAACTGTCGTCCGAGCCCGACCGCGCAGGCGCCGCCGCCGCCGCCCGCCTCACGCGCCAGCACTGAGCCCGCGCGAGGGAGAGCACGCACGCACGCAGCGGTGGAGACGGTGCAGGCCCCACTGCGCAGTGTTTGGGTCGCCTCCTATGTCCCCTCCCCCTTTCGGCTCCCAGAGCCCAAACAACGCAATTAGAAGCAGCCTGCCTTCCAGCCTCTTGCTTTCCGACCGCGGAAGGGCGCGCGCCGGGAGGACGGAGTTCCTTCACTTTCTCCCGCCCCTCTAGCGTCCAGGCCAATTAGCGTCCCGAGCATTACTGCGCAGCCGCGGCAATGTCAGACTCAGGCAAGGCTGGCTGAGGCTCAAAGTGCCTCGTAGCACGGAAGCGTGTACACACCCGTGTTCGGCCTGAGTTTCGCGCAGCCGCGCGCGGTGCCCCGCCTACTGTCATCCCTACTTCCTGCTCGTTTCCAGGGGCCAAGATAGCCTGAGGCTCCCTCCATTGACCTTATTCTGTGTGAATGCAGCTTATTGAGGGTAGTAGACAAAGAAATGCTGGAAGACTATGTGTTGCAAAGTAGTTGTATTCGTGGTAGCAGGCAAAGGGCTCTTTAGTACCAAAGAATTCAGTAAAACCCCTGGGCCTCCTTTTCTCTCAATATTTCAAATTCTACCCAGCAACAGTACCTAGCCCCACCCATTTTCCCTTCTCATTGGCCAACTTAAATGGCCGTCAGCCGTTCTGATTGGCCTATCGTGATCGTGTGGATTTTTTTTCTATTGGCGAAGAAGACGGGGAATTTTTTTTTTCCGGGTTGGTCCGCTGAGGAGGCGGGGTCGTTTATTGCGGGATTACTTTTCTAGACCCTCTTCTGATTGGGCGGTGTGGCGCAATGCGCGCGCCCTAGGTACCAGTCTGCTGGCCGGCCTCACCCTTTCCTCTCCGTGCTCCCGCCCTGAAACTGAAGCCCTGGGGGGGAGACTTCCGGGCCTGCCTCTGCAGAGGGCGTTGGGTGGGCTTGCGGTTGACATCCTTGTGCGGCCTTCTCAGCTTCGCCGGTGGGTTGGACACACAGACTTAATTCGCCACAACTAACTGCAGAGACATCGACAAATGCTTTCTGAAGGACAAAGCGCTGGGAAGGAGGGAGACGCTTTTGACTTGTAGCAGTTCCCGCCTACTCCCTCTTCTTCCAGGTCAGGGGGGTGTGACTAAAAGAAAGAAGAAAGCGAATTTTGCAGGCGTTCCCACACCTTCCTCAGTTTATTAGTAGGAACTTTGAATTTTCGAGGTTGTACCTACCCTGGGAACCCCTCCTCCAACTCTGAGAAATCTTTTCGTCCGAGTTTTCACTACCGAGTCTCACAAACAAGTTCGTTGCACTTCTGATGCCTGAAAAATCCTGCAGAGAGGGGAGTTGGAGACTAGTAGAAGCAGCAAAGCTTAAATCCCCGGGTCCCTTCTGAAGAAGGACAATTCCATACCTTCCAAAGTCCGCTGCCAAATATCAGTTATTTTGAACCTAACGCCAGAGCTTCGTTTGCTCTCTTTTCCCCATTCACGAGGGCACCGGACAACCAAGAGTTATGGAGAAGCGCCTGCAGGAGGCTCAGCTATACAAGGAGGAAGGGAACCAACGCTACCGGGAAGGGAAGTACCGAGATGCTGTGAGTAGGTACCATCGAGCTCTGCTTCAGCTGCGGTGTCTGGACCCAAGTCTGCCTTCCCCGATACCTAACCTAGGACCTCAGGGCCCAGCTCTAACACCTGAGCAAGAAAACGTACTACATACCACCCAGACAGACTGCTACAACAATTTAGCTGGTAAGAACAGGGCTGAAGGGTAGGAGCATCACACTGTGTGAACATCACAAGCAACACTGACTGACTTTCTTTTCTGCTGTCATCTGGATATTAGGCAGTGAATTGACATCTGTTTCCATTCTATAGCGCTCTCATTACGTTGTTAAGGAGAAGGGCGCCTTGAACCTCACCTGGAGTTTGTGAATACACAACTTTCTAGGACCTAAACCCCAGGAATTCGGATATAGTGGGTATAGAATGGACTTAACGGGCCTGCAGAGATGGTTTAGCGGTTAAGGCACTTGCCTGCGAAGCCTAAGGACCCAGGTTCGATTCCTCAGTACTAAAGCAAGATGCACGTGGTGGCACATGGGTCTGGAGTTCGTTTACAGTGATTAGAGGGTGTTTCCGTTCTTGAGAAGAGATTTCTTTCATAAAATTAATCATAGAGCTAAGTAAGTTGTTTCTCAGTATAGTGAAGCAATCTGATATTCCAAGTTGAGTCCATAGACATTATCAGTAGTTTCTACATGTGCTAATTATTGCCCTTTTTATTTATATATTTTTAAATGTATTATTTATTTATTTGAGAGAGAAAGAGGCAGATTGAGAGAATGGGCACTTTAGGGCTTCCAGCCACTGCAAATGACCTCCAGACGCATGGGCACCCCCTTGTGCATCTGGCTCATGTGAGTACTGGGGAATCAAACAGAGGTCCTTTGGCTTCAGTGGCAAACGCCTTAACCGCTAAGTCATTTCCCCAGCCCTATTTATTAATTTTTGGTTACTTGAGGTAAGGTCTCATTTTTGCACAGGCTTACCAGGAACTCACTCTGTAGCGCCCATGCTGGCCTCAAAATCAGTTATCCTCTTAACTCAGCCTCCCCAGCATTTGTTGTTATTAGGCAAGCTCAACAGACTTTTTTTTTTTTTTTCATTTTTGAGGTAGGGTCTCACTCTATCCCAGGCTGACCTGGAGTTCACTATGTAGTCTCAGGATGGCCTTGGACTCCCGAATGCTGGGATTAAAGGCATGTGCCACCACACCTGGCTGTTGACCTTTTTGTAAATTTAAAAAAAATTTTTTTTTTTTCTTTTGAGGTAGGGTTTCACTCTAGCTCAGGCTGACCTGAAATTCACTATGTAATCTCAGAGTGGCCTGGAATTCATGGGGATCCTCCTACCTCTGCCTCCCGAGCACTATTTTTCCCTAAAGTATGTATTTGAGAGAGATAGAGAGGCAGATAGGAGAGAGAGAATGGGTATACCAGGATTCTAGCTACTGCAAACATATTCTAGACACATGTGCCACCTTGTGCATTTGGTTTTACATGAGTCCTGGGGAATTGAACCTGGGTACTTTGGCTTTGCAGGTAGTGAGTGCCTTAACCACTAAGTCTCTCTAGCCGTTTATTTTTAAATGTCTGGGTGTGTGCAAGAGAGAGGGAGAGAGAGTTGCCGCACCAGGGCCTCCAGCCACTATAGTTGAACTCCAGACGTGTGTAACACCTGCGCATGTGCATCTGGCTTATGAGGGACCTGGAGAATCAAGCATTGGTCCTTAGGCCTTACAGGCAAGCACCTTAATTGCTAAGCTGTCCCTCTAACCCTGTTTGTTTTGCGACAGTCTCACTATGTAGCTCAGACTGGCCAGAAACTCACTTTGTAAACCAGCTGGTTTCACATTCCTGGCAATCCTTTTGTATTTACGTCCCATGTGCTGGGGATGACAAGTGTAAACCACCAGGATTGGCTAATTCTTAATTTACAAAACAATTTTGAGCCGAGCATGGTGATGCACGCCTTTAATGCCAGCAGAGACAGGAGGATCACCATGAGTTCAAGGTCACTGTAAGACTACATAGTGGATTCCAGGTCAGCCTGGACTAAAGTGAGACCCTACCTCAAAAAAAAGAAAGAAAGAAGGAAAGAGAAAAAACACTTAGGGCTGCAGAGATGCCTTAGCAGGTACGTCGTTTGCCTGCAAAGCCAAAGACCCAGGTTCAATTCCCCAGGACCCACATAAAGCCAGAGGCACATGGTGATACATGTGTCTAGAGTTCATTTGCAGTGACTAGAGGCCCTGGTGCACCCATTCTCTCTGTCTCTTTCTTTCTCTCTCTATTAAATAAATGAAAATTTAAAAAAAATTAAAAACAAATTTTTAAAGCACTTTTATAGGCAGTTGTGATGGCTTGTATCTTCAGTCCTACTACAGAGGCTGAAGTAAGAAGATTTCTATGAGTTTGAAGCTATCCTGGGCTACAGAATGAGTTCTAGATCAGCCTGGGCTGGAGAGATGTTTCAATGGTTAAAAGGTACTTGTTTGCAAAGCCTGATGGCGGGGTTAGATTCTCTAGTATCCATGTAAAGCCAGACCCACCAGTGGCACATGCATCTGGAGTTTGTTTGCAGCCACAAGAGTCCCTGGTGTGCCCATTCTTACCCTCTCATAAATAAATAAATTAAAAAAAGATAGTTTTGTGATGCTGGGATTGGTGGTACACGCCTTTTATCCTAACACTCGAAAGGCAGAGGTAAGAGGACTCCCATAAGCTCGAGGCCATCCTGAGACTCCATAGTGAATTCCAGGTCAGCCTTAGCTAGAGTAAGACTCTACCTCGGAAAATAAAAATTAAAAAAAAAAAAAAAAAAGGTTTTGTGGTACTGAGGAGGAACCCAGGAGGGACAGCCTTGCACATGCTAGGCAGACTTTATATAAGTAAGATGCACCCTCACTAAAATGTGATCTTTTTTAAGAATTACAATATTCAAATGGAATTTCAAAGGGGAAAGTGGGGGGGGGGGGAATTACCATGGGATATTTTTTTATAATCATGGAAAATGTTAATAAAAATTTTAAATAAATTACAATATTCAACTGGAGATGTGGCTTGGGGAGTACAGTGATCTGCCTAGCATGCTTGAAGCCCTGAGTTCTATTTCCAGCAGTGCATAAACCATGCTTAACAATCCCAACATTCAGAATGTGGAGAAGGGAGGATTAGAAGTTCAAGGTCAGGGGGCTGGAGAGATGGCTTAGCCGTTAAGGCAATTGCCTGCAAATCCAAAGGACCCAGGTTTGATTCCCTAGGACCCACATAAGCCAGACGCACAAAGTGGCACATGCGTCTGGAGTTTGTTAGCAGTGGCTGGAGGCCCTGGTGTACCCATTCTATCTGTCCCTGTCTCTCTCTCTCTCTCAAGTAAATAAATAAAATTTTTTTTATACATGAAGTTCAGGGTCATCTTCAGTTACATAGGAAATTTGAGGCCAGACTGAGATGCATGAGACTGTCTCGGAAAAAAAAAAAAAAAAAAGAGCCGGGTATGGTGGTGCACGCCTTTAATCCCAGCACTTAGGAGGCAGAGGTAGGAGGATCACCATGAGTTCAAGGCCACCCTGAGACTACATAGTGAATTCCAGGTCAATCTGAGCTAGAGTGAGACCCTACCTTGGAAAAAAAGAAGAAATGAATTAGTAGCATAGCTCAGTTCAGTGGTAGAGCCCATGCTTAGCGTGTACATGTACAAAACCTGGGTTCAGTCTCCAACACAAATAAATAAGTAATGCAATATTCACTAGCTATAGTGAAACCTGGATTTCTTATTATTTTAATTTTTTAAAAATTTATTTATTTATTTATTTATTTGACAGAGAAAGAGAGAACATAGGCGCACTAGGGCCTCCAGCCACTGCAAACAAACTCCAGACAAGTGCGCCCACTTGTGCATCTGGCTAACGTGGGTCCTGGGGAATGGGTCCTTTGGCTTTGCAACCATGCCCAGCTAGCCTGATTTTTTAAAATATTTATTTATTTATTTATTATCTGCAAGTAAAAAGAGACAGAGAGAATGGGCACACCAAGGCCTCTAGCAAAAGAATTCCAGTTGCACTCACTACTTTTACATGGGTACTGGGGAATTGAACTCAGGTCATTAGGCTTTGCATACAAGTGCTTTAACCATTAAACCATCTCTCTAGCCCAAAGTTAGATTTCTTTAATGTTTATTTATTTGCACATGTGTGAGTAAGTGTATGGGCATGCAAGGGTCTCTTGCCAGTGCAAATGAATTCCAGGTGCATGTGCCACTTTTTGCATCTGGCTTTATTTGGATGTTGGGGAATTGAACCTGGGCTGTCAGTCTCTATAAGCAAGCTCCTTTAACCACTGAGCCATCTCCCTAACACCTAAAAGGTATAGCCCCAACCTGGCCTTGAACTTCTGTTCCTCCTGCCTCTGCCTCTTCAGCAATTCTCTTTTTTTAAAAAAAAATTTTTTTTGTTTATTTATTTTAGAGCAACAGAGAGAGAGAGAGAGAGAATGGGTGCGCCAGGGCCTCCAGCCACTGCAAACAAACACCAGATGTGTGCGCCCCCTTGTGCATCTGGCTAACGTGGGTCCTGGAGAATTGAGCCTCGAACCAGGGTCCTTAGGCTTCACAGGCAAGCGCTTAACCGCTAAGCCATCTCTCCAGCCTCTTCAGCAATTCTCTACTGTCTTGTGCCACCACAACCACCAGAATCCTAGGTTTCTTACAATATTTGTTTAATGATACACTTAACTTCAAATAACAATAGTAATTATAGTAACTAAGATTTTAATTTATTCAGGTCAACAATTCTTAGGTGCTGAGCATTAGCAGTATAATAAATATATTCCTGAAACATTTGCATGTTCAAGTCGGAAATAGATAATAAATAATACAGGGTATATCAGATAGTAAATGCTATGGAAAAGAAAAAGTTGGAAAATGGAAATTGTTGCATACATGGGGATCTTCAGTTTTATTTATTTATTTTATTTTTTTCGAGGTGGGGTTTCACTGTAGCCCAGGTTGACCTGGAATTCATTCCATAGCCCCAGGCTGGCCTTGAACACACAGCCCCAAAGTTTTGTGTGTGTCTGTGTGTGTTGGGGATCAAAACTAAGAACCCCATGCATGCTGGGCTAACACTGTGTGGCTAAGGTACATCCCCAGCTTCTAAAAGTTACTTTATTTATTATTTATTTTATTTATTTTTATTGTGCACATTTTCAATTTAATTTTTTTCTCAATTTTTATTAACATTTTCCATGATTATAAAAAATAACCCATGGTAATGCCCTTCCTCCCCCACTTTCCCCTTTGAAATTCCATTCTCCATTATATCCCCTCCCCATCTCAATCCGTCTCTCTTTTATTTTGATACCATGATCTTTTCCTCCTCTTATGATGGTCTTGTGTAAGTAGTGTCAGGCACTATGAGATCATGGATATCCAGGTCATGTTATGTCTGGAGGGAGCACATTGTAAGGAGTCCTACCCTTCCTTTGGCTCTTACATTCTTTCAGACACCTCTTCCGCATTAGACCCTGATCCTTGGAAGGTGTGGTTGAGATGTTACTCAGTACTCCAGTCACTTTTTTCCAGCTCTATGATACCTTCTGAGTCATCCCAAGGTCACTGCCATCTGAAAAGAGAAGATTCTCTATCCAAAGTGAGAGTAGCATTAATATAAGGGTACGAATATTAAGAGAAGTGCTTACTCGGCAGTTTGATAAGCATAGTATATACACTTATCCAGACATCAGCAGATGTTACACCCTGAGAGTTCATGACTACCCCTGTTTTAAGTTTTCAGTATCAGGGATGACATTTAATGCAATCCCCATCAAAATTCCAATGGCATTCTTCACAGAAATAGAAAAAAACAATCCAAAAGTTAATTTGTAATCACAACAAAACCTCGAACATCGAAAATAATACTGAGCAACAAAAATAAGGCTGGTGGTATCACCATATCTGATTTTAACCTATACTACAGAGCCATAGTAACAAAAACAGCATGGTACTGGTACAAAAGCAGACATGTAGATCAATGGAACAGAATAGAGGACCCAGATACAAGTCCAGGTAGCTATAGCTACCTGATATTCGATAAAAATGCCAAAAATACTCATTGGAGAAAACACAGCCTCTTCAGCAAATGGTGCTGGGAAAACTGGATATGTATCTGTAGAAGGATGAAAATAGATTCTTCTTTCTCTCCATGCACAAGAATTAAGTCCAAATGGACTAAAGACCTTAGCATCAGACCTGAAACTCTGAAATTGCTAGAGGAAAAAGTAGGAGAAACCCTTCAACATTGGTCTTGGCAAAGACTTTCTGAACATAATTCCAATTGCTCAGGCAATAAAACCACAGATTAACCACTGGGACCTCATGAAATTACAAAGATTTTGTACTGCAAAGGATACTGTGAATAAAGCAAAGTGGCAACCTACAGAATGGGAAAAAATCTTTGCCAGCTATATATCTGATAGAGGATTAATATCTAGGATATACAAAGAACTCAAAAAGTTAAATAATAAGAAATCAAACAAGCCAATTAAAAAATGGGCTATGGGGCTGGAGAGATGGCTTAGCAGTTAAGTGCTTGACTGTGAAACCTAAGGACCCTGCCTGGTTCGAGGCTCAATTCCCCAGGACCCACATTAGCCAGATGCACAAAGGGGCGCACACATCTGGAGTTCGTTTGCAGTGGCTGGGGTCCCTAGTGCACCCATTCTTTCTCTCTGCCTCTTTTTCTCTCTGTTGCTCTCAAATAAATAAGTAATAAACAATTTTTCTTTTTTTTTTTTTTGGTTTTTTGCGGTAGGGTCTCACTCCGGTCCAGGCTGACCTGGAACTCACTCTATAGCTCCATGGTGGCCTTGAACTCACAGTGATCCTCCCACCTGTGCCTCCCGAGTGCTGGGATTAAATGTGTGTGCCACCACGCCCGGCTAACAAAAAAATTTTTTAAACTTGGCTTTGGAGCTAAATAGAGAGTTCTCAAAAGAAGAAATATGGATGGCGTATAAGCATCTAAAAAAATGTTCTACAGCCTTAGTCATCAGGGAAATGCAGATTAAAACTACATTGAGATTCTATCTCACTCTTATCAGATTGGCTACCATCATGAAAACAAATGATCATAAATGCTGGTGGGGATGTGAAAAAAGAGGAACCCTTCTACACTGTTGGTAGGGATGCAGTCTGGTCCAGCCATTGTGGAAATCAGTGTGGAGGTTCCTAGGACAGCTAAAAATTGATATATCGTATGACTCAGCTATAGCACTCCTAGATATATCCTAAGGATTCATCCCATTTCCTTAGAAGTACATGCTCTACCATGTTTATTGCCACTCAATTCACAAGAGCTGGGAAATGGAACCAGCCTAGATGTCCCTCAAGTGATGAGTGGATAATGAAGATATGGCACATTTATACAATGGAGTTCTACTCAGTGGTTAAAAAAAAAAATGAAGTTATGAAATTTTCAGGAAAATGGATGGATCAGGAAAGGAGTATACTAAATGAGGTAACCCAGGCCCAGAAAGCTAAGCGTTGCATGTTCTCTCTCATATGTGGATCCTAGCTATAGATGATTGGGCTTCTGTGTGAGGCCAGTAAGTTAAAAAAACGTATCAGGGATGTATTCCCTCCATGGGAGGGAATGAGGGAATACATCCCTGATACTTTTTTATTTTTTATATTTCTGGTTTATTTTTATTTTTATTTTTTATTTTTTTGGTTTTTCAAGGTAGGGTCTTGCTCTAGCCCAGGCTGACGTGGAATTCAGTATGTAGTCTCAAGGTGGCCTCGAACTCATGGCGATCCTCCTACCTCTGCCTTCGAAGTGCTGGGATTAAAGGCGAGAGCCACCATGCACAGCATATTTTTAGTTTTTATTGAGGTAGGATCTCACTATCCAAGCCTGACCTGGGGCTCACTCTGGGGCTGGACTTGAATTCACAGCAATTCTCCTACCTCTATCTCCCAAGTGGATTAAATGTGTGTGCCACCATGCCAGGCCAAACGTTGCTTTCTTAGAGAAGCCTTTGGTAGCTAAGCAACAGTCTGACTTCCTCACAACACAGTTTTATTTCTTCAGTGTACCCTTAAATTTTCATTTGTTTGTGTTTCCACTTGGAGACTAGCATGCACAGGCATACCAAGATGTTTGCCTCGTTCCTCTGGACCTTTGCTCCCAATTCAGTGTCTACATATAGTGCTTGACAACTAGTTGTTGACTGAAATAATGAAGGAAAAGTGATTGTTATTGGGGATGTTGTGTGGATGCCAGGATCTTTTGCTGTTGTGAACAGATGCCTGTCCAGCTACCTTGGTGGCTGTGGGTGGCTGGGAAATCATACCCAGGCTGGCAGGTTTTGTAAGGACACACCTTTTACCTCTGAGCCATCTGCCCAGTCGCAGCGCCATAATTTAACACTTGTATATTCATACACACAGTTGTGAAATAGGAAATGTATTTCCCTTCTATTTTTTCCTCAATTGAACTCACAGCCTCAAGTATACTACACAAAGACTTTACTACTGAGCTATACCCCTAACTGTATTTTTCTTTAAGGTAAAATATTGACCTAAACATTACCTCCTAAGCAATAATTTTTTATTTTTTTGGTTTTTCAAGGTAGGATATCACTAGTTCAAGCTCACCTGGAATTCACATTCATTATATAGTCTCAGGGTGCCCTTGAATTTACCACATTTCTCCTACCTCTGCCCTCCATCCTCCCCAGCCTTGCTTGAACTCAGTATGAGAGTATGCTTTTTTTTTTTTTTTTTTTTTTTTTTGGTTTTTCGAGGTAAGGTCGCTCCCTAGTCCAAGCTGACCTAGAATTCACTATGTAGTCTCAGGGTGGCCTCGAACTCACAGTGATCCTCCTACCTGTGCTTCCAAGTGCTGAGATTGAAGTCATGTGCTACCACGCCTGGCTGAAAGGATACATTTGAACTCCTTGTTTCTACCTTCCAAGTGCTGGGATTACAAGTGTACACTACCACACCCAACTTGAGAGAGTTTTAAATCAAATTCCAAAGTATGCTTTTTTTTTTTAATGTTTTATTTATTTATTTGAGAGCGACAGACACAGAGAGAAAGACAGATAGAGGGAGAGAGAGAGAATGGGCGTGCCAGGGCTTCCAGCCTCTGCAAACGAACTCCAGACGCGTGCGCCCCCTTATGCATCTGGCTAACGTGGGACCTGGGGAACCGAGCCTCGAACCGGGGTCCTTAGGCTTCACAGGCAAGCGCTTAACCACTAAGCCATCTCTCTAGCCCCAAAGTATACTTTTTTTGTTTTGTTTGTTTTTTGATTAACAGGCTGGGCTTCTCATAGCACTAGGCACATAGAAGACAATTGTAGATATCGAAGTAGATTGCACGTATGTAAAGCTTTGATTCGCTGCCTCCTCTCCAGTGCCTGAAGAGGGTGTGATCATGGGGGACACTTCATTGAATGTGTGAATGTTAGGTACAGCCTTGAGTGGAACAATATAATAAAGTACTTCTCTCTACCTTTAACTTGACCCATTAGCCTGCCTCCTTCAGATGGAGCCAGTGAACTACGAACGAGTGAGGGAATACAGTCAGAAAGTCCTGGAACGTCAGCCTGATAACGCCAAGGCCTTGTACCGGGCTGGAGTGGCCTTCTTCCATCTGCAGGACTATGACCAGGCTCGGCACTACCTGATGGCTGCTGTCAATAGGCAGCCTAAAGGTGAGTGAGAAGGCACTGAAGTGGTAAGCTCAGGTAAAATTGTCCTGCTGTTGGCACAAAGAAATGATCAAGTATAAGGAGATGGGCATACTAATTAGCCAGTCTGACTATTACCCATTGTGTATGTGTATTGAATTATCAGGTCCATGTACCCCTTATGTTGTATAGCTATTATATATCAACAAAAATGATGATTAGGGCCAGGCATGGTGGTACACGCCTTTAATCCCAGCACTCAGGAGGAAGAAGGAGGAGGATTGCATGAGTTTGAGGCTACCCTGAGACTACATAGTGAATTAAAGGTCAGCCTGAACTGGAGCAAGACCCTAACCAAAAAAAAAAAAAAAGAAAAAAAAAAAGAAAAGAAAGATGATTAGAGCTGGAAAGATGGCTTAGTGATTAAGACATTTGCCTGTGAAGCCAAAGGACCCAGGTTTGATTCCCCAGGACCCATGTAAACCAGGTGCACAAGGTGGGACATGTGTTTGTAGTTAGTTAACTGGAGCTGAAGACCCTGGTATGCCCATTATCTCTCTCCCTCTCTGTTTCTTTCTCTCTCTCTCAAATAAAATATAAATTTAAAAAAAAAGAGGGTCTGGAGAGATGGCTTAGCAGTTAAGTGCTTGCCTGTGAAGCCAAAGGATGCCTGTTTGAGGCTTGATTCCCCAGGACCTACATAAGCCAGTTACATAAGGTGGGACATGCATCTGTAATTCGTTTGCAGTGGCTGGATTCCTTGGTGCACCCATTCTCCCTCTCCCTCTCCCTCCCTCCCTCTCTCCTCTCTCTCTCTCTCTCTCTCTCTCTCTTCTTTCTCTCTCTGCCTTTTTCTCTCCCTGTCTGTCCCTCTCAAATAAAGAAAGAAAAATAAACAAAAAACAAATAAAAAAAAAAAAAAGCCGGGCGTGGTGGCACACACCTTTAATCTCAGCACTCAGGAGGCAGAGGCAGAGGTAGGAGGATTGCCATGAGTTCGAGACTCCATAGTGAATCTCAGGTCAGCCTGTGCTAGAGTGAGACCCTACATTGCAAACCAAAAAAAAAAAAAAAAAAAAAGATATTATGAATGAGAAAAAAATTGTCTTGCTAAGGTTGAACTTGTGACAGCAGGTTTTAACATTTTCAGTTTCTTGATTTTTAAAAAACATAGGCAATGTTTTGCATGTTTCAAAATTCAAAAAATGGCTTTCTTTTTGGCTTTTCACCTCACTCTGGTAAGCTCCCCTCATCTTGGTCCTGCTGGGCCAAGATGGGGGGAGGAGATTCTGACTCCTCCCACTTGGACTTTATCCCCTTCTGTCTTCTGTGTGGCAGGAGCTCTCTGTATTTTCTCCTTCTTCCTTCTCTTAAGCTAATGAAGTCTCTTAAGTTTTGCCTTCTGGAAAAAAAAAATTCAAAAAGTGTTCAAAGGAATAGGTATACAAGTGAACAAGCCTTCCACTTTTGTGAGTCCCCGACTCCACCCTCCCCCACCTTGATGTTTCCAGGTAGGGCCTCACTCTAGCCCAGGCTGACCTGGAATTCACTTTGTAGTCTCAGGGTAGCCTCGAACTCATGGAGATCCTCCTACCTCTGTCTCCCAAGTGCTGGGATTAAAGGCATGCACCACCACGATGGGCTTAGTTTATTTATTTACTTGCAAGCAGAGAGAAATAGAAGAGAGAAAGGGAGAGAAGGGCTGGAGAGATGGCTTAGTGGTTAAGCGCTTGCCTGTGAAGCCTAAGGACCCGGGTTCAAGGCTCAGTTCCCCAGGACCCAGTTAGCCAGATGCACAAGGGGGCGCACATGTCTGGATTTTGTTTCCAGTGGCTGGAGACCCTGGCGTGCCCATTCTCTCTCTGTCTCTAACTGTCTCTTTCTCTGTCACTCTCAAATAAATAAGTAAAAATACACAAAAAATAAAATTTAAAAAAAGAATTAACACAATCCTGAGTTCATGTTATCTAAACTCCAAAATTAGGATTAATAAAGAGTATTGAAAGAAAAAAATTAAAATGTGATTAAAAAAAAAAAAAGAAAGGGAGAGAAAATGGGTTTAGAGAGGGGCTATAGCCACTGCAGATGCATGTACCACTGTGGATGCATGTACCACTGTGCATCTGGCTTTATGTGGGAATCCAACCCAGCTCATTAGGCTTTTTAGGCAAGCACCTTTACTGCTAAGCCATCTCTCCAGCTCCTATTTTAGGTTTTATTTAATTTTGTTTATTTTTATTTATTTATTTGAGAGTGACAGAGAGAGAAAGAGGCATATAAAGAGAGAATGGGCATGCCAGGGCCTCCAGCCATTGCAAAGGAACTCCAGACACGTGCACCCCCTTGTGCATCTGGCTAACGTGGGTCCTGGGGAATCGAGCCTTGAACCAGGGTCATTAGGCTTCACAGGCAAGCGCTTAACCACTAAGCCATCTCTCCAGCCTTATTTTAGGTTTTTGAGACAGAATATCACTGTATATCCCAGAATGACCTTAAACTTGTGATCCTCCTGCCTCTCAGCCTCCTGAGTGCTAGGATTATAGGTGTGTATCTCTGTGCCCAACTCATGGCAGGGATTGTAGAAACTTTTTGCAGGGAAGGGGTGAGATAGAGTCTTATATAGTGCAGACTGGCCTCAAATCTTTAGAGGAGGTTAGGCTTGAACTCCTGATCTTACTTCCCTTCACTTCCCAAGTGCTAAGATTACAAGTGTGTAGCATCATGCCCAGTTCAGAAACGTTATTTAGTTTGTGAGAGGTTAGATACACCAGGGCCTCCAGCCACTGCAAACTAACACCAGACACAAGCACCGCTTTGTGCATCTGGCTTTATATGAGTACTAGGGAATCAAACCTGGGACATGAGGCTTTGCAAACAAGTACCTTTAAATGCTGAGCCATCTCTCCAGCCCCTAAAAACTTTTTTTTGCATGTGTGTGTATATGGTTTTTCAATGTAGGGTCTCACTCTAGCCCAGGCTGACCTGATATTCACTATGTAATCTCAGGGTGGCCTTGAACTCAAGGTGATCCTTGTACCTCTACCTCCCGAGTGCTGGGATTAAAGTTGTGCGCTACCATGACTGGCTTAGAAACTTTTAAAAAATATATTTTTTATTTATTTTTCATTCATTTGAGAATGAGAGAGAAAATGGGCACACCAGGGCCTCCAGCCACTACAAACTAACTTTACATGCATATGCCACCTTGCACATCTGGCTTATGTGGTCCTGGAGAATCGAACCTGGATCCTTAGGCTTTACAGGCAAGCACATTAATTGCTTAGTCATCTTTCCAGCCCTACAAACGTTGTTTTCAAGGTTTAGTTCCTATTCTTTGGGGGGAATATGACCATAGATTCCAGTGAATGAACCTGGTAACCATCTGGCATGCCCTCCAGATGGGAGCTGACCTTTGCTTTAGCTATCATTATATCTTTTAGCTCAGCTAACTCTCGCTTTGACCTGGAAGATAACCTACTGAGAGTTTGAGATCTGACACTTTATTTTCAAGGCAGAAAGGACACGGTGAGGCAGATAGCAAATTCATTCCTGGACACTTGGATTATCACATTGGAAACTGAATTCTTTTTTTTTTTTTTTTTGGAGATAGGGTCTCACTCTAGCCCAGGGTGACCTGGAGTTCACTATGTAATCACAGGGTGGCCTTGAACTCATGGCGATCCTCCTACCTTTTCCTCCCAAGTGCTGGGATTACTGACTTACTCCTTATTTTTATTCCTTCTAAAAGCAGCTATTGGAATCTAAAAGTAGAGGGTCCCCAAACATAACAGTGCAGTAAAAATTTCACTGATTTAAGTGAATGCTAAAGCCACCATGAACTAGTAAAGATTGCAATATGAGCTACTTGTGTTTCTTACCCTCAAATATATATAGAACAAATGCTGCTAATGGGGCACAGGTGCACATGTCTGCTGTCCCAGCTACCGCTTAGGCAGAAAGATCACTTGAACCCACAAGTTTAAGATCAGCCTGAGCAAAATAATAAGATCCCCATCTCAAAAAAGAAACAAAGGGGCTGAAGAGTTGACTCTTTCTTGTAAAACCTGATGGCCTGGATTTGATCCCCAGTACCCATGTAAAGTCAGATACACAAAGTGGCCATGTCTGGAATTTCTTTACACAGGCAGGAGGCCCTGATCATACATTCTGTCTTGTCTTTCTCTCTGCTTGCAAATAAATAAATTTTTTTCTTTATAAATAATTTTTTTTTGAGGTAGGATCTCAATGGAGCCCAGGCTGACCTGGGATTCACTATGTAGTGTCAGGGTGGCCTTGAACTCATGGCAATCCTCCTACCTCTACCTCCTGAGTGGTGGGATTAAAAGTGGGTGCCCCAACGCCTGGCTCCTATTCTTTTTATCTGTGTCTCTTTCAAATAAGTAACTTGCCAGCACAGCCTAAGGAACCAAGTTCAATTCCTCAGTACCCATGTAAGATGTATAAGGTGGCTCATGCATCTGTAATTCATTTGCTATGGCTAGAAGTCCTGGCATGCCCATTCTCATATTTATTCTTTCTCTCTCCCCCCCTTCCCCTCTCTCTCTCAAGTTATATAGACTGGGCCTAGTGGCACATGTCTTTAATCCTAGCACTTGTAAGGCAGAGGTAGGAGGATTGCAGTCAGTCCAAGGGCACCCTGAGACTACATAGTGAATTCCAGGTCAGCCTGGGCTACAACAAGACACTACCTCAAAAAAAAAAATTAAATAAATAAATATATTCGTGTGTGTGTGTGTGTGTGTGTGTGAAGCAAAACAGCCAGGCATGGTTGTACCTGCCTTTTTTATTTAAATGAATTTATTTATTAAGTTGAGAGGGAGAGAGAGAGGCAGATAGAGAATGGGCATGCCAGGGAAATGGGTTAGCAGTTAAAGCATTTGTCTGCAAAGCCTAGGGTCTCCAGTTCAGTTCTCCAAGGACCCACATAAGCTAGATGCACAAGGGGTTGCATGGGTCTGGAGTTCCTTTGCAGTGGCTGGAGGCCCTGACATGTCCATTCTCTTTCTCTCTCTTTTTTTTTCTCTCTCTCTCAAATAAATAAAAGGAAAGAAAAAAATTGGGGGCTGGAGAAATGGTTTAGCGGTTAAGTGCTAGCCTGTGAAGCCTCAGGACCTTGGTTCAAGGCTTGATTCCTCAGGACCTAAATAAGCCAGATGCACAAGGGAATGCATGTGTCTGGAGTTCATTTGCAGTGGCTGGAGGCCCTGGTATGCCCATTCTCTGTCTCTCTGTCTGTTGCTCTCAAATAAATAAAAATTTAAAAAACAAACATAAATTGCCACTTATGTGACTAGTGTATTTAGCAGTCCTGTAACTATTTTATCCACTTTTCTTCTATTATAAAATTAGCAACCACAGTGGACATGACACATATCTGTGATCCCAGCACTTGGGAGAGTACGGCAGGAGGATCATGAGTTTAAGGCCAGGGGCTTGGGAAGACCCTGTCAGGGGAGCGGGGAGTTGATTACCAGCCCTACCTTATGCAGAAAAAAAAATTAATTGAATATGTTAATTTGGATATGATGGTATACGTGTATAATCCAGTACTTGAAAGGTAGAGGCAAGCTGATCAGTTTAAAGTTATCTTTGGCTGCATATCAAGTTTGAGACCAGCTTAAAAAGCTAAAAGAGCTGGGCATGGTGGCATATGCTTTTAATCCCAGCACTCGGGAGGTAGAGGTAGAAGGATCACCATGAGTTCGAGGCCACTCTGAGACTACAGAGTGAATTCCAGGTCAGCCTGGGTTAGAGAGAGACCCTACCTCAAAATAAAAAAAAATATTAAAAATTAATGCCTTAGCAAATGTTCTAAAAACAGTGTTTAAGCTATTTTAGTTCTAGAACTTCTTTCCCTCCCCCTCAGGACATAAAAAAATGTGATCTTATATGAACCGTATATAACCTCCTGCGAATTTTGCCTTATTAAACATTGTGCCTTATTTTATTAAATTGTTTTATTGGAATCCAATTCTGTATTTTGAAAAAGTAGCATTTTATTTCTAAACAAGCATTTACTTTTTCTTTTTCTTTTTTTTTTCGAGGTAGGGTCTCACTCTAGCCCAGGCTGACCTGGAATTCACTATGGAGTCTTAGGGTGGCCTCGAACTCACAGCAATCTTCCTACCTCTACCTCCTGAGTGCTGCATGTGCCACCATGCCCAACTTAAGCATTTACTTAAAAAAAAACAGTCTAAAATCTTTATAATGCCTGTAATTGTTACATCAATGTTTACTGGTTGAATTTATATAGTATACAAATCTATAAATTAAAAAAAATTAATGCCTTAGGGCTGGAGAGTTAGCTTAGTGGTTAAGGCACTTGCCTGCAAGGCTAAAGGACCCAGGTTTTATTCCCCAGGACCCATGTTAGCCAGCTGCATAAGGTAGCACATACATCTGGAGTTCATTTGCAGTGGCTGAAGACCTTGGCATGCCCTTCTCTCCTTCTCTCTCTCCTTCTCCCTCTCCCAATATACCTTTTCCCTCTCAAATAAATAAAATGAATTTTTTTTAAAAAAATGTCTTAAATAATTCAACTTGATATCAAGTAATGGAATTTACTGTTAACTGAAATAGTTGTGATATATTCAGCTTTTAGAGAAAGAAAACAAATGGAGAATGTTAGCAACCCTCTCCTGCCTAATGTGTTTTATGGTATGTCTCTTAACTGGCTTCTCCATCTTCTAAGATGCCAATGTTCGGCGGTACCTCCAGCTGACACAGTCAGAACTCAGCAGCTACCACAAGAAAGAGAAGCAGCTATACCTGGGCATGTTTGGTTAATAAGAAAAAAAGATGCTCCTCCTCTTGAACATAGCTGGACCACTAAAGACCCATCAAAGGGAAACCTGAGCCTCTGCAAGAGAAATTAACCCTATACCTCTGACCCAGGTGGATTTCTATTTTGTTTCCTGTTCTGCACAGGCTCTTTGCTACTTAGACCATTTGTGTCTTTTTGTAAATATCCATCTGTATATTTGTATAGCTTCTAATACATGTTGAGAATGTTTGCCTTGAGAAGTGGACCAGAAGCATTCATCAGCTATGGGTGGAGTTACCCATATTTATGGCATAGATTTCAATTAAATATTGTTAGATGTATTCACAAACATAGGAGGCTAGTAGAGGATGGAATTGTAAAGATGGGCAGAAAGGATTGTCTTCCAGTGTTGTCCTCAGATGCCTTTGTTTTCTTTTTCCAATGGGAAATATATTTTTTGTGAAACTAGATAATTATAAACTTGGCCCAACTATATTTACATGAAAATTTGAAATTAACCATTTTGGGGCTTGGGATATAGTTCACTGGTAGATTTCTTGCTTACCATAAATATGCACATGCTTTCATCTCCCATCCCACAAAAGATAACAGTATCCCTATGTGTTGTGGTGGGGCACATCATTAATTTCAGCACTTGGGAAGCTGAGGTAGGAAGACTGCCATGAGTTCAAGGTTAGCCTGGGCTACAGATTGAGTTTCAAGTCTGGCTGTACTAGGTAGAGTGAGACTGTGCCTCAAAAGTTAAAAAAAAAGGAGGGGCAGGTTGGAGAGATGGCTTAGTGGTTAAGGTGCTTGCCTGCAAAGCCAAAGGACCCAGGTTCTATTTCCCAGATGTACCCACATAAGCCAGATGCACAAGATCATACATCTGTAGTTTGTTTACAGTGGCTGGAGGCCCTGGATGCATATGTTCTCTGTTTTCTCTCTCAAGTAAATAAATGAAAAAAAAATTTTTTTTGTTTTGCTTTTGCTTTTGGTTTTGTTTTTCGAGGTAGTGTTTCACTTCAGCTCAGGCGGACTTCACTATGTAGTCTTAGGGTGGCCTCAAACTCATAGCTATCCTCCTACCTCTGCCTCCCAAGTGCTGGGATTAAAGGTGTGCTCCACCATGCCCAGTATCAAATAAATAAATTAAATATTTTTAAAAAATTTATTTTGGGGGCTGAAGAGATGGCTTAGGAGTTAAGCGCTTGCTTGTTAAGCCTAAGACCCCAGTTCAAGGCTCGATTCCCCAGGACCCACGTTAGCCAGATGCATAAGGGAGCACATGCGTCTGGAATTCATTTGCAGTGGCTGAAGGCCCTGGTGTGCCCATTCTCTCTTTTTGTCTCTTTCTGCCTCTTTCTCTGTCACTCTCAAATAAATAAATAAATAAAAATATACAAAAAATATTTATTTTTGTTTTTTCAAGTTAAGATCTTGCTGCAGCCCAGGCTGACCTGGAATTCACTATATAGTCTCAGGGTGGCCTCGAACTCACGGCGATCCTCCTACCTCTGACTCCCAAGGGCTGGGATTAAAGGTGTGCGCCACCATGCCCAATATCAAGTAAATGAATGAAATATTTTTAAAAAACTTAAATAGACACTAATCATTTTTGTTTTAATTAATTTTTTGGGCCAGGCGTGGTGGCGCACTCCTTTAATCCCAGCCCTTGGGAGTCAGAGGTAGGAGGATTGCCATGAGTTCGAGGCCACCCTGAGACTACATAGAGAATTCCAGGTCAGTCTGAGCTAAAGTAAGACCCTACCTCGAAAAACCGATAAAAAGAAAAAATAATTTTTTTTTTTTTGCTTTTGGTTTTTGTTTTGTTTTCTTTTTTTGGTTTCACTCTAGCCCAGGCTGACCTGGAATTCACTATGTAGTCTCACAGTGGTCTCAAACTCACAGTGACCCTCCTACCTCTGCCTCCCAAGTGCTGGGATTAGAGGAGTTAGTGAGTTCAAGGCCAGCTAGAGTTACATAGTAAAACCATCTCAAAAGCCTAAGAACTGAGAATAAAACTCAGTGATAGGTCCCTGCATTTAATTCCCAGCACCAGAAAAAAAGAATACAGTATCTCGTTTCTATTTCTTTTTCTCCTGGCAATTGCTAGACCTTGACACTGCTTGTGCTCAGATCATTAGCATTGTATGTGTGTAGATCTCAGTCTAGCCCAAGCAGACCTGGATGTTACTGTGTAATTTCAGCCTGGCCTCAAACTCACAGCAATCCACCTTTGCCTCCCTACTGCTAAGATTAAAGGCATGTGCCACCATGCCTGGCTCATATATATATAAATATAAATTTTTTTCATTAAGCTATTCTGTTTTAAAACTTCTAGAGGGGGTGGAGAGATAGCTTAGTGGTTAAGGTACTTGGCCTACAAAGCTTAATCCCCTGTGTTGGATTTCCCCAGTACCCATGTAAAGCCAGATATACAAAGTAGCACATGCATCTGGAATTTGTTTGCAGCAGCTAGAGGCCCTGATGTGCCCATTCTGTCTGTGTTATATCTCTCTCTGTTTGCAAGTAAATAAATATATTTAAAAAGTAATAAAATTTCTGGAGTCAATGCTTGAGATATATAATAATGTACTTAAAATATTTATAATAACCCTCTATCCTTGTGTCCAAATAAGTATATTAATGTTTTTTGTGTGTTGTGCTGGTTATATATACAAATTTTTTTTTTTTTTTTTTTTTTTGTCTTTTTCAAGGTACGGTTTCACTCTAGCCCAAACTGACTTGGAATTCACTATGCAGTGTCAGGGTGGCCTCAAACTAACAGTGATCTTCCTACCTCTGCCTCCCAAGTGTCTGGATTAAAGGCATGCACCACCAAGCCCAGTTTGTTTTAATTTTTAATAGATACATGTTCATTCTTTCTGAAAGCCATTACCATGTTCTTGAAACAATACCATAAGAACGCATGATAAGGGGCTGGGGAGATAGCTAATGGTTAAAAGTGCTTGCTTAGGAGCTGTAGAGATGGTTTAAGGGTTAAGGTGCTTATCTATGAAACCTATGTACTTAGGTTCCACTACCTGGAACCCATACGCTAGATGCTAATGGTGGCACATGCATCTGGAGTTTGCAGTAGCAGGAGGCCCTGGCATGCTCATTCTCTATCCTCCTCCCCAAGAAAAAATATTTTTTTGAAAAAGTAAAGCCATCCAGGTGTGGTGGCACATGCCTTAATCCCAGCACTTGGGAGGCAGAGGTAGGAGGATCACTATGAGTTCAAAGGCTACCCTGAGAATACAAAGTGACTTCTAGGTCACCCTAGGCTAGAGTGAGAACCTACCTCAGGGGAAAAAGAAAAAAGAAAAAAAAAAAAAAAACCAAAAAACAAAACCCTTCATCCTTGATTGTTTCCTCTTAGTAATTTCCCCCACTCACTGACCCCCATTTTGCCCCTGGATTATCAATCTGAACTGATGTGGTTGTAGTCAGTTAGGTCCAGTCTGTCACCATTGTAAGACCTGGTTGCACTGGTTCCTGTTCTTATTACTATACTATGACTCTTATCTATGAAATGTCTGCCTTACCATCACTTTTTTTTTAAGTTAAAAATTTTTGTTATACTGCATGCTTCATTTGTTTAGGGTTGGTTTTGCTTTCTGATGTTTTATTTCAGTACAAAAACTTGATGTTACAGCAAGCTGTCTTCTGCATCATTAAGGGAAAAAATAAAACTAGTATTCCTTTTTTTAGTGCTCCTAAGAGGTTGCACAGTGGTCAGACTTACTTGTCAGTTTATTATTTTGAAGCCCAGCTCCTAATGGATATTAATGGGCAGAAAAGTAGATAAAGGAAGGCATTCTGGTGTAGGTCTTGAGGGGGTCTGTCAGGCCCCACATACATCCTGAAGGAATCAAGCCAGGTGTGGGGGTGCATGCCTTTAAGCCCAGCATTCAGGAGGCAGAGGTAGGAGGATCACTGTGAGTTTGAGGCCACCATGAGACTACAGAGTGAATTCCAGGTCATCTTAGGCTAGACCAAGAACCTACCTCAAAAAACAGACCAGCCCAGCATGGTGGCGCACACCTTTAATCCTAGCACTCAGAAGGCAGAGGTAGGAAAATTGCCGTGAGTTTAAGGCCACCCTGAGACTACATAGTGAATTCCAGGTCAGCCTTTCTAGAGCAAGAACCTACCTGGAAAAAACAAAAAAGAAAAAAGAAAAGAAAAGAAAAGGGGGCTAGAGAGATGGCTTAGCTGTTAAGGCATTTGCCTGCAAAGCCAAAGGACCCCAGTTCAATTCCCCAGTACCCATGTAAGCCAGATGCATAAGGGGGCGCATGCATCTGGAGTTTATTTGCAGTGGCTGCAGACCCTGGTGCACCCATTCTCTCTCTTTCTCTCAAAAAAAAAAAAAAAAAGCTGGGTGTGGTAGCACACACCTTTAATCCCAGCACTGGGATAGCAGAGGTAGGAGGAGTGCCATGAGTTCAAGGCCACCCTGAGACTACAAAGTTAATTCCAGGTCATCCTGGGCCAGAATGAGACCCTACCTCTGGGGGGGGGGGGTGGTAAGCAGGTATAGGAGATCACCCCCCCCCTTTTTGTAAATTTAAACTTGTATTTATTACCTGAGAGAAAGAGAAAGGCAGTATGGACATCCAGGGCCTCTTGCCAATATGAACAAATTCCAGACACATGCACCATGTTGGGCATCTGGTTTTACATGGGTACTGGGAATTGAACCCTGGCCAGCAGGCTTGGCAAGAAAGCACCTTTAACCACGGAACCATCTCCCCTTCCCCCTTTTATTTATTTATTATTTTTTTGGAGATAGTGTCATAATCTAGGCTTGTGTGGAAATTTGCTTTGTAGACCAAATTGGCTTTGAACTGGAGGCAGTACTTCTGTTAGCCTCCCAAGTGGTATATTTTCTGTTTTGTTTTGTTTTTGTTTTTGCTTTTTGGGGGGGAAGAGGGGGCTTTTCGAGGTAGGATCTCACTCTAGTCTGGCCTGGAATTCACTATGTAGTCTCAAGATGGCCTGGAACTCATGGTGATCCTCCTACCTCTACCTCCCAGCTGCTGGGATTAAAGGTGTGCATCACCACACCTGGTTTATGGTACTGTCTTTTATACAGAGTCTTTTAAATTTCTGAGACTAGGCTAAGTAGTCTATCTACCTGAGTCAAATAGCTGGGACTCCAGACATGCAATACCCACTTGGCTTTAAATATGTATGTGTGTTGAATTATTGTTATTTTTTTCTTTCTGTATGGAACTCAGGACCTCATGCAGGCTAGGCAAGCATTCACCTACTGAGTTTCATCCCCCTCTTTAGTTAATCATTGAGTATGGCTATGACCTGACCACTGATCAAAACAATTATTACGCTGTTCTGTATTTCTCCAGACTTTCTAGAGAAATTATGTACATGTAGACAAATTTTATAAACTATGCTTTGGGGACTGGAGAGATGGTTTAGTGGTAAAGGCACTCGCCTGCAAAGCCAAATGACCCAGGTTCAATTCCCCAGGACCCACATAAGCCAGATACACAAGGTGGCACATGTGTCTGGAGTTCATTTACAGTGGCTGAAAGCTCTGGCATGCCCATTCTCTCTCCTGCTCTCTCAAATTAATAAACTGACTTTCCGAGGCAGCAGATTTTTTTTTTCTAGATATGCAGTACCCACTTGGCTTTAAATATGTATGTGTGTTGAATTATTGTTATTTTTTTCCTTCCATGCTAGAGGTGGAACTTAGGACCTCATGCACTTAAAAAAATTTTTTTTTATTTATTTTTGTATTAGAGACATGCAGAGAGAGAGAATGGGCATGCCAGGGCCTCCAGCCAGTGCAAACGAACTCCAGACACATGAGCCACCATGTACATCTGGCTTACGTGGGACCTGGAGAATCAAACCTGGGGCCTTAGGCTTTCCAGGCATGCACCTTGACTGCTAAGCCATCTCCCCACACACACGCTTTTGAAATATAATTTACAGTCCATAAAATCTACCCTTCTGAAGACAAATGAGTTTTATGACATTTTGATTTGAAATTTACTGGAGGAAAGAAGAGAAAAGATGCTCAATTCACCTAGAATTGCTTTTATTGTGTTTATTTATATCTTGCCTTGCTCATGAAGGAATTAAGGCAATAGTACATTTGCATAAATAAAATAAGAAGCCATTTGAAAGATAGACGGTTATTCCAATACAAGGATGTGAGCTGGGCTTGATGGCACATATCTACAATCCCAGTACAGGGAAGGCTAAGGCAGGAGGATCAGAGTTTCAGGTCAGCTTGGGCTACATAGCAAGACCCAGTCTCAAAATACCAAGGGGGCCAGGCACGGTGGAACACGCCTTTAATCCCAGTACTTGGGAGGCTGAGGTAGGAGAATCACTGTGAGCTCAAAGCCAGCCTGAGACTACAGAGTGAATTCCAGGTCAGCGTGGGCCAGAGCAAGACCCTATGTTGAAGGCCCCCCCCCCGCCCAAAAAAAAAATAAAGAGCTCAGCATGGTGGTATTTGCCTATAATTTCAGCATTTGGGAGCTGGAGACAAGAGGGCTGTGTATGAGTTGGAGGCCAAACTAGTCTTACTGAATTTCAGCCAGGACTATAGAGTGAGATACTGTCTCAAGCCACAAAGAAGGAATGGGTGGATGCAAAAAACAAACAAAAAACACAAAAGGAAGAGGATAGGTATAGAATTCACTCTTTTATTTTGAAGGGGAGATACAGCCTTGCTTTGTTGCCCAAACTAACTCAAACTCCCATGTAGCTAGAACTACAGACAGGTGCCAAAGTAACTCAGCTTTAAAATTCACTCAGCAACAAAAATGTTAAGCATTACCAACTCTTTCTTCCCATAATGCCCTACTAAAGGAGTTTTCTTTGGACATATCATTGGTCCCATTCCTGTTTCTCAAAAACAGTAGCTTGGTAAGAATAATTCACAGTTCTCAATTTGACATGGGGGACCCAAAAAGATGGAAAAGCAATTGAGAAACTTGTATTTTCACTTTTCCTCCTGACTTTACTTACACCTAGGTCTTTGTGTGCCAAGAGAGGTGGTTTGTAGGGCTCCTGATAGTCCATTCTACAGCTCTCTCTTCACTGCAGCCTGTGCAGGCTTCACTTAACATTCTTAGAGGTCTTTTCCCTATCCCACATCAGCACCCCAGACTTCCATTACTTTGTCCTTTCCATGGTCAACAACCACCTGAATGATCTTAGGAGAGTAATTTAAGCTCTTGAGGTTCTTATCACACTTCTTTTTCCTTTTTGGGATGTTAGGGATCAAACCCAGGCCTCAGGCAAGCAAGGTAAGCACTTAACCACTGAGCTCAGTCCCCAGACCTACACTTTTGAAGCAAATGTGTAAGATTAGATGACTGTAAGATCCTGTCATGTGTTTTCTGCTTTAGCTTTCCCAAGTACCTCTTATTTCAGTAATTCCACAAAGTTCTCACCGCCACCTCTCCCCCAAACACACACACACTACCACCACAGGGCTTACTGTTTTCTGTCTTCCGTTTCTTCAGAGACCTCAATTCACATTCACAAGGGGCTGGGGAGATGGCTCAGTGGTTCAAGGTGCTTGCTTGCTCACATTCACAACATGTAGGCAAAAATTTCAACTTATACAATATCTTTTTGTCAAATCAACCAAAGTTCTTTCTAGGTGGAAAACAGAGATGACAAGTTAAAGGAACAAAGCCACACACTCAAACAAGAAAAGTAAACAATTTCTAGTTGTTGGCTAACTACCTACCAACCTTAAACAATGTTATAAACCAGGATAGTATGTGTGGTGTCTGGAGTCACAAGCTAGGTTCAAATCCTGGCTTGCTCCTTCACCAGCTGTGACCTTGAGCAAACTATCTGAGTCTCAAGTTTCTTTATCTGTGATAAAAAGGAGGGAGACTAAATACCACCATGAAGTCATTTAAGATTAACTGAAAATATACCCAAAGCAGCCCAGAACACAAAAGCCCAACTACAATAAGTTGTGTGTAAGATTCCCTAATTTGTAAGGTTTTCCTATGCAATCTGTATTGCCCTGTGCCTATCTCACTGTTTCCCTCAAGCAATCACATCCCAATGCATAAACCAAGCACAGGTATAAGATAAAAGAATTAAAGGACAGGTATAAAGGCATGCAGTTTTGTGGAAGAAACCAGCCAACACCAATTCAAAGAGAGAATTTCACTGCTAGTTTTATGTACCAGAATGTGGAGTGAGAAGCAATTACACCCCCAAAAGATACCCAGTGCTTGGAGAAAGCTGGCTGACCTGCTCTGCCCCCATAGTCTTTCTCATCTGGCTGGGCAAAGAAAAAGGTACACACTTTCAACCTAGGCAGAACTTTCATTCTGTCACCCAGTAAGAGTAATGAGATACTTCAATCTTCTGTGTGGCCATATAAAAATGTGTAAAAGCAGGCCTCACATCAGCCCATGCTTCCCCCAACCACATGTTAATTTTTGGGACCAAGTACAAAATCTTTGGGTGGCCCTCCACCACCACTCTGTCTGTCTGTTGTTGGGGAGCCAGAGAGGGTCTGCACCCCTAGAATGGAGCTAGCCTCTGGATCAGGTTTGCTGCGTTTGGCCAGGTCCTCATTGTGAGCCTTGCGGATATGGCGGTAGAGGTCCCCTGACTGTGTGTAGCTGCGTAGGCAGTAGCGGCATTCATAAGGTCGTTCACGGGTGTGCACTGTGGCATGCCGCCGTAGTGTGTAAGAGCATGAGAAGGTCTTTCCACATGTTTTGCAGGTAGGAACATCCTCAGTAAAAACCCCAAAGTTTCCAGGGGCTGCTTCATACTCAGAAGGCGGGTAAAGTGGCTCATGCAGGGCTGGTGGTGCAGGCAAGGGTGATGGCACCAGTCCTCGATGATACTGCCCTGGGCCTGGCATCAGATGGTAAGGTAAATGAGGTTCTGCAGGCAGGAAGTGGTCACTTGGCCCCACCTCCTCTAGTCCCGTTGCCCCTGGTTCTTCAAAAGCCTCTGGTTGGGAGGGCTGTCCCCCATACACTGTTCCTCCAGGTGGGAACAGTCCTTCAGAGCCCTGAGGCTGTTCTTCTGATACATCAGTCTCCTCATCAGAGATCACTATAGCTTCCACTTTCACTTGGACCAGTTCAGCTTCGGCTGGGGCTGGAGCCTGAGATGGAGCTGGAGCTGGTGGGTAGAAGCCTTGCAGTGGTCCTCCAGGATCCCTTGGCTCCACCACCCTCAGACTCTCAGGGACCACATCAAGAGGAGTCAAAGGCTCCACAGAAGCTGCTGGGAGGCCAGAAGAGTAGTAGTTTGCAGGAATGGTCTCTGTGGAGCTACTGGGGCTAGCAAGAGAGACCGAGACATCTGCCACTGGCGGAGGAGGTGCTCGCAGATGCGGTGAGTCAACCTCCATGCTAGGCTGTGTAGTGTCAGCCCCACCAGGCATCGGTGGCTCATCTGTAGGACAGGCAATAGGTAAGGGAGTGGCTGGACCTTTCCATTCCTCTTTGCCCCAGCGGACTGATGTCTCGGCAGAAGATGCCAATGAAGGCTGGGGGCCACGGGAAGTGCTGGACAAAAACTCCAAAGTAGCAGGATGGGAGTTGGTTTCCTCCTCCTTCTTGGTACTATCTGCCTCTGCCAGAGCTCTTGCTTGCAACCGCTGCTTACACACCTTGACGATGTCATTCATGTGCAAGTAGCTGGCAGCTGCCAGCACATCTTCTAGAGGGGTATCCCCACTCAAGGCCAGCTGGCCAGCATACATAAAGTCCAGAAGCAGCCCAAAGGCCGGGGCTGTGACAATCTCATTGTGAATACAAACCAGATCCCTCTTGTCCAGTTCCCGTTCCTTGTAGAAAAGTTGGAAGAATGGGCTGCAGGAGGCCAGCACAGCCCGATGGGCCAAGAACTGGGTGCTACCCACCATCACAGTGCAGTCACAAAGGAAACCCTGGGTCCGCTGCTCCCGGAGGCTCTGCAGCAGCTGCTGACTGTGTTCTGGGAACTCCATAGCATACCAAGGAGGGAAGGACGCCCAAGAAAGGTACCCTGTGGCTCCCTGGGAAGAGAGGACAGTGAGTTAGGACAGGTAACTTCCCCAACAACAGTCCTTAACTATGGCCTGCCACCCAAGACCACTAGCAACACTTGCCCCTACCCCAAGACCCAGGCTTCAGTTAACTCCCCTTCTTTCTCCTAGGATCACACCCAAAGATCTCCTTTAGCCCCGCCCCATACTCCTAACCTTAGTAACGAGCCCCGCCCCTATTCAAAAAAGCCCAGCCCCCGGAAGTCCCGCCCTCCAACCAGCCTCCGCTTCCTCGATGGCCGACCGGCGGCGTTCAGTGGTCCCTCCAACTAGGACACTCTTTCGCGCCCAAGCTTTCCCGGGAGTTGCTTCCACGCCCCACTCCGGGAACTGTCTGACCCTCCCACTCTCGCATTCCAGAGGCTAAGGACTCCCAGGATAGGAACTAGCAGAGAAAGCTGATCCCTCACCCACGACCTAGCAGCCACCAGGAGAGCTCCGCCCCTTCCCACCTCCTCCGTCGTAATTGGTTCAAGCTTGCCCTCTCTCGTCATGGATTGGTCCACTGTGCACTGCCCCGCCCCGCTGCAAGCGGCTTCTTCAAATGGGCGCTCGCGGCTGTCGCTCATGCAGCGAGACGCCGGATTGGTTGACCTCCTCTCCTAAACTTTTCCTCCTTGTCCCGCCTTCTGTGCCTCAGAGCTCTCCGGATTGGCTGAACTTCATCTACCTGAGGCTGCTGGCTGACAAGTACCCACCCCAGAGGGGCGTGAGGTTCACCACTGAATTTTGACCTGGAGTGAATATCCCTTGAGCAGAGGGGTTAGGAGATGGAGAAACAGTTACTAAGTGGCGTAGTATTCTGAAGGTCTACCTCCGCCTAAACCGTGGAGTTTAAAGCCAGTTACACAGTTATCTAAAATGTTAACTCTTGAAAATCTCTTCCAAGACTCCACGATGCCCCACCACTTCTCTAATCCACCAATCCAATAGGTCTAGGATCCCTGGTTCAGTGATGTCTAGAATCCAGCAACCGAGGATATGCTGGGGTGGTCCTTAGCCTGAACTCTACGCTCCATTTACAAATACGACGGATCCGGGGAAGAAAGTCCATATGAGGTGCAATGTGATAAGACACCATCCTGGACCTCCAGATCGCAGCTAGTCCCTAAGGAGTGGAAATCAGTTTTTTTTTTTAAGACAGGGTTTCACTCTAGCCCAGGCTGACCTGGAATTCACTATGTATTCTGCAGGATGGCTTGGAATTTAACGCGATTCTCCTCCCTCCTTAATGCTGGGATTGCCTCCCAAATGCCGGGATTAAAGATGTGTGCCAACACATCCGGCTCAGAACCTGATTTTTAAAGACCACGGTGCTCTGACAGACTTTAATTTATTATGTTTTATAACAGTAGAGCAGCATTCCTCTACCCTACACTGTTAAGGATGCTTGCTTCTAATTTTTTGTTTTTGTTTTCAAGGTAGGGTTTCACTCTAGACCAGGCTGGCCTGGAATTCACTCTGTATAGTCTCAGGGTGGCCTGGAACTCATGGCGATCCTCCTACCTCTGCCTCCGGAGTCATGGAATTAAAGGCGTGTGCCACCACACCCGGCTTTCTATATATATAATTTTTATCTAAAGCAGGGTCGCTCTGTAGTCCAGACTGACCTGGAATGCACTTTGTAGTCCAAGCTGGTCTCGAACTCACTGCCATCCTCCTAGCTCAGCTCTGGAAGTGCTGGGATTAAAGGCATGAATCACTACGCACAATGTATGCTTGCTTTTAACAACTCACAGGTCAATTTAGATTGAATGAAGCCAGATATTATGGCTCTCACCCACCATTCCAGCACTCAAAAGGCTGAGGTATGGAAATTGCTGTGAAGTCAAGGCCAGCCTGGTCAATAGCGTGAATGCCAGTTCAGCCTGAGCTAGGTTGAGACACAGCCTCAAAAACAATAATAAAAGGTCCAGCATGGTGATACATGCTTTTAATCTCAGCATTTGGGAGGCTGAGGTTAGGAGGATTGGCATACATTCGAGGTTGGCCTGGGCTAGAGTGAGACCCTACCTGGAAAAACAAACAAACAAACAAAAAGTAACAGGGCTGGAGAGGCGACTTAGCAGTTAAGACATTAGCCTGCAAAGCCAAAGGATCTCAGTTCCCAGTTCAACTCTCCATGACCCATGTAAACCTGCACGGGGGGCAGGGGTCACATGCATCTGGAGTTCTTTCGTAGTGGCTGGTGTACCCATTCTCTCTTTCTCTCTTTTTTTTTTTTTTAATTTTTTTATTTATTTATTTGAGAGCGACAGACACAGAGAGAAAGACAGATAGAGGGAAAGAGAGAGAGAATGGGCACGCCAGGGCTTCCAGCCTCTGCAAACGAACTCCAGACGCGTGCGCCCCCTTGTGCATCTGGCTAACGTGGGACCTGGGGAAGCAAGCCTCGAACCGGGGTCCTTAGGCTTCACAGGCAAGTGCTTAACCGCTAAGCTATCTCTCCAGCCCTCTTTCTCTCTTAAATAAATTATATATACATATATGTGTGTGTGTGTGTGTGTGTGTGTGTGTGTGTGTGTATTTCTTTTCCTTTTTTTTTTTTTTTTTGAGGTATAGTCTCACTGTAGCCCAAGCTGACGTGGAATTCACTCTGTAGTGTCAGGGTGGCCTCAAACTTTTGGCAATCCTCCTACCTCTGCCTCCTGAGTGCTGGGATTAAAGGCGTGTGCCACCATGCCCTGCATAAAATATATTTTTAATTAATTTTTTGTTCATTTTTATTTATTTATTTGAGAGCAACAGACAGAGAAAGAGTCAGATAGAGAGAATGGGCGCACCAGGGCCTCCAGCCAATGCAAGCAAACTCCAGATGCATGCACACCCTTGTGCATCTGGCTAACGTGGGTCCTGGGGAATGGAGCCTTGAACCTGGGTCTTTAGGCTTCACAGGCAAGTGCTTAACTGCTAAGCCATCTCTCCAGCCAAAAAAAAATTTTAAAGTAACTAACAATAGGGCTAAGGAACCTGGTTCAAGGCTCTGTTCCCTAGAACCTACGTTAGCCAGATGCACAAGGGTGCCCATGCATCTGGAGTTTGTTTGCAGTGGCTGGAAGCCCTGGCGCACCCATTCTCTCTCTCTCCCCACCTTTCTCTCTGTGTCACTCTCAAATGAATAAATAAATAAAAATAAACAAAAATTTAAAAACAATATCCTTTAAATATATCATACATATCTATATGTATATGTATGTATATATATGTTTGGGGGGGACTGGAGAGATGGCTTAGCGATTACAGTGTTTGCTTATGAAGCCTAATGACCCAGGTTCAACTCCTTAGTACTTGTGTAAGCCAGATGTGCATGGTGGCACAATCATCTGGAATTGGTTTGCAGTGGCTGAAGGCCCTGGCATGCCCATTCTCTCTGTCTGCCTCTCTTTCTCTCTCCTTCTCAAATAAATAAATTAATTAGTTAAAAACTTAACTTAAAAATCTAGACTCCACACATGAAAGAAAACATATTTTGCCCTGACCACCTTTTTAAAAAAATAAATTGAGCTTTTGGAAATTATTTATTTATATGGCATGTGTGCTCATTTCCAGGGTTTATTTTTATTCATTTATTTAATTTTGGTGGTTTTTTGTTTTGTTTTTCAACCTAGGGTCTCACTCTAGGGCAAGATGACCTGAAATTCACTATGTAGCCTCAGGGTGGCCTCAAACTCACAGGGCCTCCTACCTCTGCCTCCTAAGTGTTGATATTAAAGACATGTACCACCATGCCTGGCCCAGGGTTATTATTATTAATATTATTATTTTATTTATTTATTTGTAATGAAGTAGAGACAGATGGAGAGAGTGAGTGCACCAGGAACTCCTGCAACTACTAACCAACTACGGATGCATGGGTAACTTTGTGCATCTGTCTTACTTGAGTACCTGGGAATTGAACCCAGGACAGCAAGCTTTGCAAGCAAGCACCTCTCTCCAGCCTTTTTTTTTTTTTTCCCCCCCAGGTAGGGTCTCACTCTAGCCCAGGCTGACCTGGAATTCACTATGGAGTCTCAGGGTGGCCTTGAACTCACCATGATCCTCCTACCTCTGCCTTCTGAGTGCTGGAATTAAAGGCGTACACCACCGTTTGTTTTTTTGTGAGAGGCCTGGGGATTGGACTTGAGTGGCAGGTATTTTATCCACTGAACAATCTTCCCAGTCCCAAATTACTCTCTCTTGTTTTACCCCCCCCCTTTTTTTTTTCAAGGTAGGGTCTCACTCTGGTCCAGGCTGGCCTGGAATTAGCTATGTAGTCTCAGGGTGGCTTTGAAGTCTCTAGTGGTCCTCCTACCTCTGCCTCCCAAGTGCTGGGATAAAAGGTGTGCGCCACCATGCCCAGCTCTTTTGTTTGTTTTTTTGTTTTTCCAGGTAGGGTCTCAACTCTGGCCCAGGCTAATTATGTATTCTCAAGATGGCCTTGAACTCATGGTGATCCTCCTACCTCTGCCTCCCAAGTACTGGGATAAAAGGTGTGCGCCACCACACCTGGCTCTTGTTTTCCCTTTTCTCACTCCTTGGAATCATTTTAGCCAAGGAAGTGAAAGCCATTAATACTGAAAATGATAAAATAAGCCAGGTGTGGTGACGCACGCTTTTTATCCCAGCACTTGGGAAGCAGAGGTAGGAGGATCACTATGAAATTGACATTTGTAGGGGGCATGCCTTTAATCCCAGCACTGAAAAGGTTGAGGTAGGAGGGTCTCTGTGGAGTTCAAGGCCAGCCTGGGTGGAGCAAGACCCTGCCTTGAAAAATGAAAGGAAGGAAGGAAGGAAGGAAGAAAGGAGGGAGGGAGGGAGGGAGGGAGGGAGGGAGGGAGGGAGGAAGGAAGAAGAGTGCTAGAGAAGTTGCTTAGTGGTTAAGAAGCTTGCCTGCAAAGCCGAAGAATGAGGTTTGATTCCCCAGGACCCAGGTAAGCCAGATGGATAAGGTGGCACATGCATCTGGAGTTTGCTGGAGGCCCTGGCATGCCCATTCTCTCTCTCTCCCTTTCTCTTTCTGTCAAGTAAATAAATAATAAAATATTTTTTAAGCTTATTATTATTATTAACAACTTCCATGATTGTAAACAATATCCCATGGTAATGTCCTCCCTCCCCAATAAAATGTTTTTTTTTAATTTTTTTTTAAATTTATTTATTTATTTGAGAGCGACAGACACAGAGAGAAAGACAGATAGAGGGAGAGAAAGAGAATGGGCGCGCCAGGGCTTCCAGCCTCTGCAAACGATTGCGTCCCCTTGTGCATCTGGCTAACGTGGGTCCTGGGGAATCGAGCCTCCAACAGAGGTCCTTAGGCTTCAGAGGCAAGCGCTTAACTTTTTATTTTCTTTTTTTAAAAAACATATTTTAGGGCTGGAGAGATGGCTTAGCAGTTAAGCGCTTACCTGTGAAGCCTAAGGACCCCGGTTCAAGGCTCGGTTCCCCAGGTCCCACGTTAGCCAGATGCACAAGGGGACGCACGCGTCTGGAGTTCGTTTGCAGAGGCTGGAAGCCCTGGCGCGCCCATTCTCTCTCTCTCCCTCTCTCTCTCTGTCACTTTCAAATAAATAAATAAAAATAACATAAAAAATTTTTAAAAAGTGGATGTGTTGGCACACACCTTTAATCCCAGCATTTGGGAGGCAGAAGTAGGAGGATCGCCACGAGTTGGAGGCCATCCTGAGACTACATGGTGTATTCCAGGTCAGCCTGAGCTAGAGTGAAACCCTACCTCGGAAAAACAAAACAAACAAACAAAATAATGAAGATGTGGCACATTTATACAATGGAGTTCTACTCAGCGGTAAAGAAAAATGAAGTTATGAAATTTGCAGAAAAATGGATGGACCTGGAAAGTATTATACTAAGTGAGGTAACCCAGGCCCAGAAAGCCAAGCGCCACATGTTCTCTCTCATATGTGGATCCTAGCTACAGATGACTGGGCTTCTGCGTGAGAATGAAAATACTTAGTAGCAGAGGCCAGTAAGTTGAAAAGGAGACATAAAGGGTGGAGAAAGGAAGGGAGGAGGATACTTAATAGGTTGATATTGTATATATGTAATTACAATGATTGTAATGGGGAGGTAATATGATGGAGAATGGAATTTCAAACGGGAAAGTGTGGGGGTGGGGAGGGAGGGAATTACCATGGGATATATTTTATAATCATGGAAAATGTTTAATAAAAATTAAAAAAAACAAAGAAAAAAAAACAAAGTAGATTTTTCATGTGAAAGAATTAAGGCATTTGCTTGTATTACCTAATGACCTGGACACTTCCTCAGGGCCCACATAAAGTCAGGTGCACAAAGTAGTCCATGCATCTGGAGTTAATTTACAGTGGCTACAGGCCCTGGTGCACCCATACTTTCTCCCCCCCTTACAAATAAATAAAATATTAGAGGATGGGAAAGATGGCTTAGCAGTTAAGGTGCCTATCTGCAAAGCCTAACAACCCTAGTTTGACTCCCTAGTACCCATGTAAAGCCAGATGCACTAAGTAGTACATGCATCTGGAGTTCATTTACAGTGGCTAGAGGCCCTGGTGCACCCATTCTGTATTTCTTCTCTCTCTATGCTGTCAATAATAAATAAGTAAATAAAATATTCAATCCAGGTGTGGTCTTGCACACCTTTAATACTAGCACTGGGGGGGCTGAGGTAGGAGGAGCACTGTGAGTTCAAGGTCAGCATTGAGACTAGATAGTGAATTACAGGTCAGCCTGGACTAGAGTGAGAGCCTACTCAAAAAAAAAAAAAATATATATATATATATATATATATATATAATTTAGTATATATTTTAAGGCAGGCATGGTGATACACATCTTTAATCCCAGCACTGGGGAGGCAGAGGTACCGAGGTAAGAGGAAGGCCACCCTGAAACTACATAGTGAATTCCAGGTCAGCCTGGACTGTCTTGAATAACCACAAGACAGAGAGAGAGAAAGAGCAAAACAAGGACCGGAGACGTGGCTCATTGATTAAGGCACTTGCCGGTAAAATCTAAGGACCCCAATTAGATTATCCAGTACGTACCCAAATAGAGCCAATGCAGATGCACAAAGTAGCTCATGCTTTTGGAGTTCCTTTGCAGTGGTCAGAGCACTCAGGAGACAGAAGTAGGAGGATCATTGTGAGTTCAAGGCCAGCCTGAGAACATATACTGAATTCCAGGTCAGGGAGATGGTATCTAGAAAAAATAAAAATTCATAGCTAGGCTTAGTAATGCACACGTTTAATCCCAGCACTCAGGAGACTGAGGTAGTAGGATTGCTGTGAGTTTAAGGCCAGCCTGGGCTATTTAGTGAGTTCCAGGTTAACCCAAACTTGAGGGAAGACCCTACTTCGAGAAAAACAAACAAAAAAACCAGGAAGACCAAAGCCATGTACATGTAAAAAGCAGACTTCAAATGTTGCTGGGAGAACAATATCTATATGTAGAAGACATAAATTTTTATTTATTTATTTTTCAATTTTCAAGGTAAGGCTCACTCTAGTCCAGGCTGACCTGGAATTTACTATGTAGTCTCAGGGTGGCCTCGAACTCAGAGTGATCTGTCTACCTTTGCCTCCTGAGTGCTGGGATTAAAGGCATGTGCCACCACTCCCGGTTAAAATTTTATTTTATTATTATTATTATTTTTCTTAGAGGTAGGGTCTCACTCCATTGTCCCTGGCTGACCTTGAACTCACAGCGATCCTCTTACCTCTACCTCCAGAGTGCTGGGATTAAGGGTTTACAGCACCATGCCCAACTCAGAAGACAGAAATTTGACCTCCATCTTTCACCATATTGAAAATATCCTAAAATGAATCCAAGACCTAGTTATAAGACCTGAAACTAAAAATGTTTGAAAAAAACTGAGGAAATAATTCAAAACACAGGTATAAAGCCGCGGTGCATACATGTTTTCCACTACTCTAGGTTAAGCGCGGTTAATTTTTATTTATTTATTTGCACGTGTGTGTGCGTGCGTGTGCCCGCTTCGCTTCGCTGTTGAATCCCGGCCAGCAAGCTTTGTATGCCAATGCCTTTATCGAGCCATCTCCCCGGCCCATTATTATTTTTTTCTCCGAGGTTAATGTCTCACTGTAGCCCAGACTGACTAGGATCTCTCGCTACAGTTCCAGGCTGGCCTCGAACTCACGGCAATCGTCCTACCTCTGCCGCCCAAGTAGTGGGATTTAAAAGCGTGCGCCACCACGCCCGGCTCAATATTCGTGTACTTTTAAGTACTCACTGAGTGATTCATAAAGGTTGAAAATTTGCCCGGGAGTTGGCCCGGGGCGGAGCTCTGCGGCTCCCGCCCGCTCCCTCGCGCCCCAACCCGGTCCTCAGAGGAGGCCGGAAGCGGGTGTGGCCGGCCACGTGCGCTTCCGGCCGGGCCAGAGAGGCGTCCGCCGGCCGTCGGCGGCCTCGGCGTCCAAGCTGGTGGAGGAAGATGTTTTACCACGTGAGCAGGACGGGATGGAGGCCAGCCCCGGTGGGGAGGAGCAGCGAGGCCTTGGAGGGTCCCCGCGGCGGCCGCCGAATGGCTTTCCCCTCTCTCGGTAGATCTCCCTGGAGCACGAGATCCTGCTGCACCCGCGCTACTTCGGCCCCAACTTGCTCAACACAGTGAAGCAGAAGCTCTTCACCGAGGTGGAGGGGACCTGCACGGGCAAGTGAGTGTGGCGCGCGCTGTCTGCCCCCTGCGCCCTCAGTCCTGGTGCCTGTAACCCAGGGGCCCCAGGCTGCAATCCCCTGCTTAGGTTTTTCTTTTTGTTTCTTTTCAAAAAGAATTTTTACTAACAATTTTCATGATGACAAGAAGCAAAATCCCATGGTAATGCCCTCCCTACCCCCGCTTTCCCCTTTGAAACTCCATTCTCCTCCATATCCCCTACCCCTCTCAATCAGTCTCTTTTATTTTTTTAAATTTTTTTATTTATCTTTCTGGTTTTTTGAGGTAGGGTCTCATTCTGGTCCAGGCTGACCTGGAATTAACTCTGTAGTCTCAGGGTGGCCTTGAACTCACGCGATCCTCCTACCTCTGCCTCCCAAGGGCTGGGATTAAAGACGTGCGCCACCACGCCCGGCTAGTCTCTTTTATTTTGATGTCATCATCTTTTCCTCCTATTATGATGGTCTTGTGTAGGGAGTATCAGGCACTGTGAAGTGATGGATATCCAGGCCATTTTGTGTCTGGAGGAACACTTTGTAAGGAGTCCTACCCTTCCTTTGGCTCTTACATGCTTTTTTTTAATATAAAATTTATTTGAATTAAATGATAGATTCATGGCTAGAGATAGAGATGAGTTCTATGGCTCTTACATTCTTTCCGCCACCTTTTCTGCAGTGGACCCTGAGCCTTGGAAGGTGTGATAGAACCCCCTGCTTCTTGAGTTGGGCTGTTTGCAAAATTAGATAACAAGATTTACTTTGCTTATTTTGAGAGTGAGCATGCAATTACTAGGCAGACTTTCTAATTTTTTTTTTCCTTCTTTGACATGTTAGACAATGAGAATGACATATTGAGTTGTTTAGCCAAGATTAAACTATTTTGTAGCATCATGATTGGTGGAATTTTCACTCCTCTGTTTCCAAAGTACTTTGAACATTATATAAACAATAAGGTTTTGTTTTTTTTTTAACTTTTTCCTTGACTCTAAATCACCATCTGTATTAGGTACTTTTCTTATTTTTGTGACACCATATCTAAAGGGTCACATCACATCCAGTCAAGAAGAAAGAGATGAGGACTACAGAGATGGCTTAGTGATTTAGACTCTTGTTTGCAAAGCCTAAGGACCCAGGTTCTATTCCCCATTACCCACTTAAGCCAGGTGCATAACGTGGTACATGCTTCTGGAGTGAGTTTGCAGTGGCAAGAGGCCCTCGTGAGCCCATTCTATCTCTCAAACAAAGTAGAATATATTTTTTTAAAAAGAGATGAATCATGGGCTGGAGAGATGGCTTAGCCGTTAAGCGCTTGCCTGTGAGGCCTAAGGACCCCGGTTCAAGGCTCGGTTCCACAGGCCCCACGTTAGCCAGATGCACAAGGGGGCGCACGCGTCTGGAGTTCGTTTGCAGAGGCTGGAAGCCCTGGCGCGCCCGTTCTCTCTCCCTCTATCTGTCTTTCTCTCTGTGTCTGTCGCTCTCAAATAAATAAATAAAAAATTATATATATATATATAAAAAAAGAGATGACTCGCATGCCTTTAATACCAGCACTTAGGTGGCAGAGGTAGGAGTTCAAGGCCACCCTGAGAATGCACAGTGAATTCTAGCTAAGCCTGGGTAGAGCTAAACCCTTCCTCGGAAAAACAAAAAAAAGAATGCCCCCCCCTCCCCCGCTTTTTCTAGGTGTGGTCTTGCTCTAGTTCAGGCTGACTTAGAATTCACTATGTAGTCCCAGGGAGGCCTCATACTCATGGCAATCCTCCTACCTCTGCCTCCTAAATTCTGGGATTAAAGGCTTGGGCCACCACATCCAGCTTTGGTCTTTAGTTTTACTTTATTTTATTTATTTATTTATTTATTTTTTTTGGATTTTCAAGGTAGAGTCTTACTCTAGCTTAGACTGACCTGAAATTCACTATGTAGTCTTAGGATGGCCTCGAACTCACAGCAGTCCTCCTACCTCTGCCTCCTGAGTGGTCTTTTTTTGTTGTTTTTGTTAAACAAAAGTAGCTTTATATATAACTTACTTGCCAGACAATTCACCCTTAAATTCAATAGCAAAGCTGGGCTTGGTGGCGCACCCCTTTAATCCCAGCACTCGGGAGGCAGAGGTAGGAGGATCTCTGTGAGTTCAAGGCCACCCTGAGACTACAGAGTTAATTCCAAGTCAGCCTGGACCAGAGTGAGACCCTACCTTGGAAAAACAAAACAAAACAAAACAAAAAAAAAAATCAATAGCATAAAGTTAGACCATCACTACACTACAAACAATTTAAGAATACATTCCCTGCCCACTAAAAAGACCTTTGGTTTTTTAAAAATTATATTTATTTGACTTCCTGTGGTCTGGCTTGAGTCATGACAACATGGCCAAATGCACAAGGTCAGCATCCTCAGTAAGTACAGGACCCGCTATGGTGCCTCCCTCTGGAAAATGGTGAACAAAATTGAAATCAGCCAGCACACCAAGTACACTTGCTCCTTCTGTGGCAAAACCAAGATGAAGTGACAGGCTGTGGGCATCCAGCACTGCGGTTATGCATGAAAACGTTGGCTAGTGGGGCCTGGACCTACAACATGACTTTTGCTGTCACAGTCAAGTCTGCCATCAGAAGACTGAAGGACCAGTAAAAGCCCTGTCATTTGAGACATCCACGGCCTGCAATTAATGGGTTAATTTATGTAACATAAATAAATAAGTAAATAAAGCCAGGCATGGTGGCAGACACCTTTAATCCCAGCAGTTTGAGAAAAAGTGACTTCCTGTTGCTGCAAACATAGTTCAGGTGCATGTACCACTTTGTGTGTCTGGCTTCATGTGAGTAGTGGGAAATCAAACCACTGTCTTTCAGAGTTTAATAACGAAGTGGTTTTGAACCAGTTGAGCCATCTTTCCAGCCGGTTGTGTGTGTGTGTGTGTGTGTGTGTGTGTGTTTCTCTTTCAAGGTATGTTCTCCCTCTAGCCCAGGCTGACTTGGAATTAGTCTCAGACTGGCCTTATACTCAACAGCAATCCTCCTACCTCAGCCTCCCAAGTGCTGGGATTAAAGACGTGCACCAATGAAGCTTGGCTGCAAATAAACTCCAGATGCATGTGCCACTTTGCACATCTGTCTTTTTGTGGGTAGTGGGGAATCAAACCTGGGACATTAGGCTTTGCAGGCAAGCACCTTAAAGGCTGAACCATCTCCAGCCCAGTGTTTTGATTTTAAGATCTTGCTGTATAGCTCATACTGTCCTGAAACTCAGTCCTCCTGCCTCAGTCTCTTGAGTGCTAGGGTTATAGGCATGGGCCAGCATACCTGGCCCTTGGACATTTATTGTGAAATTATGAAAGCAGCATATCACTTTATAGATATTGATCTTTGTTTTGTCTTTCCCTTGGTCATTGAGCTCTGTGAGCAGAGGTGCCACATTACACATATTATACACACACTGAGTCTTTCATTTTTTTTTTCTCCCATGGTAGGGTTTCACTCTAGCCCAGGCTGGAATTCACTGTGTAGTCTCAGGGCAGCCTTGCATTCATGGTAGTCTTCCTGCCTCTGCCTCCCAATTGCTGGGATTAAAGGCCTGCGCCACCACGCCCGGCTTGCACCGAGTCTTGTTACATATGGCTTTAGAGGGTCTTCATACAATACCTTTCTTGTTTCATGCTACATACAGATATGGCTTTGTAATTGCTGTGACCACCATCGACAATATTGGTGCTGGGGTAATCCAACCAGGCAGAGGTTTTGTCCTTTATCCAGTTAAGTACAAGGCCATTGTTTTCCGGCCTTTTAAAGGTGAAGTCGTGGATGCTGTAGTCACGCAAGTGAATAAGGTAAGACCCTTCATAGGGATGGGTTTTGGGGTTGTTCTTAAGGTCTAGCTTGAGTCCCTAGTCCACTTAATGCCTTCAGACAAGTCATGTTATGGTGTTTTGGTTTCCACATATATCAAGTAATGTGTCTTGTGTAACTTGAGAGCTTATGAATTAGTGTTCACAGTTATGATAGAAGCTTGGATTGAGCTAGGGGTAGTGGCACCCAGCATTCAGAAGACTGAGGTAAAAGATGTCATGAGTTCAAGGCTAGTTTAGAGATACAGAGAGTTCCAGGTCATCCTGGGATAAAGTGAGACACTTCCTTGTGGGGAGGGGTGGGAAACAAACTTAAGAGAAACGTACTGGTATTCAAGGTCATATTGCCAAAAGTGTTCAGGTCTGGGACTTACAAGCCTAAGCTTTTTATAATCACATAGTATTTGTGTAGTTTAAACTATAAGGCTAAAACCAGGCCCTGGTGTCACATGCCTTTAGTTCCAGCACTCGGGAGGCAGAGGTAGGAGGATCACTGTGCATTCAAGGCCAGCCTAGGAGTACAGAGTGAGTTCCAAGTCAGGCTGGGCTAGAGTGAGACTCTGTTGAAAAAATTAAAAATAAATAAATAAAAATGAAAGGCTAAATGAAACAAGTGTTATAATTCAGAATATTTATAAAATGTGAATAATATGATTAGATATCAGAAAAAGATAGGAAAAGTAACAGGCTTTGGGGAACAAGGAAAGTCATGCTCACTCAATTTTCCTCCTAGGTTGGACTCTTTACCGAAATTGGGCCCATGTCTTGCTTCATCTCTCGACATGTAAGTCTAGGCATATTTGGCGGGGCCAAGGAATAGACATCAATTTATGATTTTCCTGTTTTGTTTTTTTGTTTTTTTTTCCTCCAAGGTAGTGTCACACTCTAGCTCAGGCTGACCTGGAATTAACTATCTAGTCTCAGGGTGGCCTTGAACTCACAGTAATCCTCCTAATCTCTGCTGGGATTAAAGGCGAGTGCCACCATGCCTGGCTTTATTTATTTATTTTTTATACATAGTTTATTTTACTTATTTATTTGAGAGAAAGAGGAGAAAGCAAGACACACAGAGAATGGGCACTCCAGGGCCTCTAGCCACTGCAAACAAACTCCACATGCATGCGCCACCTTGTGTATCTGGCTTCATGTGGGTACTGGGGAAGCGAATCTGGGTCCTTTGGTTTTGCTGGCAAGCGCCTTAACCACCAAGCCATCTCTTCTGCCCCCCCTTTTTCCTTTTGGTTTATCAAGGTAGTGTCTCACACTAGCTCAGGCTAACCTGAAGTTCACTATGTAGTCTCAGTGTGACCTCTGCCTTCTGAGTGCTGGGATTAAAGGCAGGAATCACCACACCCAGCTTTTTCCTGCTACTTTTTAAACTTTTTAAAAATTTATAAAGAACTCATTTTTATTTATTTGAGAGTGGGGCTGGAGAGATGGCTTAGTGGTTAAGCACTTGCCTGTGAAGTCTAAGGACCCCAGTTCGAGGCTCGACTCCCCAGGACCCACGTTAGCCAGATGCACTAGTTGGTGCACGTGTCTGGAGTTTTACAGTGGCTGGAGGCCCTGGTGTGCCCATTCTATCCCTCTCTCTGTCTGTCGCTCTCAAATAAAACAAAAATTATAAAAAAAAAAAAAAGAAGAAGAAGAGAGTGAGTGATACAGAGATGGGTAGGTAGAGAGAGAGAGGATGGGCATGCCAGGGCCTCCAGCCACTGCAAACGAATTCCAGACGTGTGGGTCCCGGAGAACCTAACCTGACTCCTTTGGCTTTGCATGCAAATGCCTTAACCGCCAAGCAATCCCTCCAGGCCTGTTTTTGTTTTTTTTAAAACTTAGTCTGACCATCCTAGGTGACCTGGAGCTAACTCTGTATCCTTCTTTGGTTTTTTGCTTGTTTTTTTTTGTTTGTTTTTCGAGGTAGGGTCTCACTCTGGTCTATTCTCAGGGTGGGCTCGAACTCACAGCGCTTCTCCTCCCTCTGCCTCCCAAGCGGTGGGATTAAAGGTGTGGGGCCACCAAGCCATGCCTGGCTGCTTTTTTTTTTTTTTTTTTAAGCTTAGTCTGACTATCCTGGGTGACCTGGAACTAAAAACTTAAAAACTTAAAAAATAACTAAAACTTGAAAGGCACACATTACCAAACCTGGCAATTCATGGTTTTTCTATTGAAGCAGCTTTTCAAAGTATTGACCCCAGGTCATTTTCCTTTCAGTCCATCCCATCAGAGATGGAGTTTGATCCTAATTCCAATCCACCCTGTTACAAGACAATGGATGAGGTGAGTGGGTGGGAAGAGGTTGGTGACAGGAAGGAGGCTAAGTCACACTGACCAGAGTATGGGCATGTCTGAGTACATGTTGCTCTCCTCTTCCCCAGGACATTGTGATTCAGCAGGATGATGAGATCCGGTTGAAGATTGTGGGGACACGTGTAGACAAGAATGACATTGTGAGTCTCATGCCTGTCTCCCTTTCTAGACCAGTCCAAGCTGAGAGCTATTGATTTATTTGTTTGTGTGATTGGTTGGTTTTTGAGACAGTGTCTTATTATTACAGCTAAGGCTGCCCTGGAATTTGATGTGTGCCCTGGGCTGGTCTAGAACTTGTGATCCTCCTGACTCAGTCTCCTGAGTGCTAGGATTATAGGCCTGTACCTCCATGATTAGCTGAGAGCTGTTGATTTCTTACCAGCCATGGTTCCTGGCAGTTCTATGCTATTTTCCCCGGGGAAAAAAAAAAGACTGGGTGACAAGGCTTGGGGCTGAGAGAATGGGAAAGTTCCTGCTTGCCTTGGCCTCATTTAATTTTTCAACCTTTCCTCTTTCAGTTTGCGATTGGCTCCCTGATGGACGATTACTTGGGTGAGTGGTTGACATGGGTGTCACACCCATTCCCTCAAGAAGGGGTACGTAGGAGAGGGGGTGGATATAGAAATTAATGTCTTAATCAGAGGCCTGTCTCATTCTATACACTTGGAAGTCCAATAAACATGTACTTGAAATGGGAAGTATATGGTTGTGGCTACCTGGGAGCTTGGAAAATAACTGATACATGTTTTCTGCTTTACAGGGCTTGTGAGCTGAATATAGGAGCCTCTAGCCTTATTTGGTCATACTTGCTACATTGTCCATTCTGGCCACTGTTGGGAAAGCAAGGAAGGTTTCTTGTCCCCAGAAGACTTCTAAGCTTCTTCCAGTGTACCTGCTGTGCCCAGATTCCTAACAATATGTTTTAACCATAAAAGGTCCTTGGTTCTCATGGAAATGTTGTCATCATCTTTGATAAGAATAACCACCATTTTTATTAGGTTTTTTTTGATGTAGGGTCGGTTTCTAGCCCAGGCTGACCTGGAATTCACTATGTAGTCTCAGGGTAGCCTTGAACTCACAGTGATCCTCTTTATCTCTACCTTCCCAGTGCTGGGACAAAAGGCGTGTGCCACCATGGCCAGCTTTTATTTTGACCCCCAAGGAAGGGTCTCACTAGTTCAGGCTGACCAGGAATTTTTTATGTGGTCTCAGGTGGCCTTCATTGTCCTACCTCTGCCTCCTGAGTGGTGTGATTAAAGGCATGCATGCACTACCATGCCTGGCTGAAGTTAGGTTCTTAAGCTTCACAGGCAAGTGCCTTAACCGGTAAACCATCTCTCCAGCCCAGTCCTTTCTGGGTTTTTTTTTGGCCTGATACCTTGACTATCCTCTTTGACTCTTAAGGTTTGACAGATTCTTTTGCCAAGACCTAAAATTTCCCTAATTGAAAGGCAAACTGAAACCTATATGTGGGCTTAAGTGCATGTATATAAATGTGGGTGCTAGAGGTCAATATTGGGTGTCTTTCTTAGTTGCTGTCTATCATGTGTTTTGAGGCAGAGTCTTTTGCTATGTGTAGAGCTCATCTATTCAGCTAGATCAGCCTGTGAACCCTAGAGATCCTCTTGTATCTGCCTCTCCAGTGCTGGGACTACAGGTGACCACCACACCTGGCTTTAATGTGGATTAATATGGATCTCAACATTTTCACTGCAGTTTTGTCCACTGAGCCATCTTCCCAGCTCCTCATTGGAACAATTCTGAGTTTTGAATCCTAATCTGTTTCCAGAGTGCTTGTCTTTCTTCTGCCTTTAAACATGTCCAGTAATATAACTGGGAAAGGAACAGAGAAACAGCAGATAAAGAAAGGTGAACAATAGGGCAGTAGTGATGCAGACTGGGTCCTAGCACACTCTTTCCTAAGATGGGTATACGAAAGTAGAGATCTGCCAGGCATGGTAGCACATACCTATAATCTTAGCACTCGGGAGGCAGAGGTAGGAGGATCACCATGAGTTCAGGGCCACCCTAAGACTGCATATTGAATTCCAGGCCAATCTGGACTAGAGTAAAACCCTACCTTGGAAAAAACAAAATAAATTAATAAATAAAAGTAGAGGAAGCTGGGCGTGGTGGCTCATGCCTTTAATCCCAGCACTCGGGAGGCAGAGGTGGGAGGATTGCCATGAGTTCGAGGCCACCCTGAGACTTCATAGTGAATTCCGGGTCAGCCTGGGCTAGAGTGAGAAAACAAAAAAAAAACAACAACAAAAAAAAGTAGAGGAGCTGAGTGTGATGGCTCATGTTTTTAATTCCAGCTCTCAGGAGGCAGAGGGAGGTGGACAACCATGAATTCGAGGCTTCCCTGAGACTACATAGTGAATTCCAGGTCTTCCTGGACTAGAATGAAACCTTACCTCTAAAAAAAAAAAAAAAAAAAAAAAAAAAAAAACTAGAGACCTTAATTTGCTAATCAGTCTCTTTTTTGGGGGGGAGGGTTCAAGGTAGGGTCTCACTCTTAACCCAGGCTGGCCTGGAATTCACTATGTAGCCTAAGGGTGGCCTTGAACTCACGGCGATCCTCCTACCTCTGTCTCCTGAGTGCTGGGATTAAAGTCATGTGCCTGCCTAATCAGTCTTTAGATTTGAGGCAAGGTCTCATTTTGTAGGCCAGACTGGCCTAGAACTCATGTAGGTAGGCTTACCTTAGAATCACAATAATCATTTCTCAACCTCCCAAGTATTTTCAGGACTACTTTGGTGGGAAAAAAAATCAGCTGGTGCTAGTGGTGCATACCTTTAACCACAGCACTGGGGTGGGAGAGGTGAGAGGATTTTCACTGAAATTTGAAATTTTGAGATATCAAGAAAAACAAAGGGAGAAAAAAAAGAAAATGAAAGCCGGGAGTGGTGGCACATGCCTTTAATCCCAGCACCCAGCACGTGGGGGGGGGTCGCCTAGAGGTAGGAGGATCGCTGTGAGTTTGAGGCCACCCTGAGACTACATGGTGAATTCCAGGTTACCCTGGGCTAGAGTGAGACCTTCAAAAAAAACAAAAGAAGAAAAAATAAAAATCTGAGATAACTAGACTTTACCATATATTTGTAGATTCAGTTTTCAGTATTGTGTTAATTTTTTCAGGTTTGTTGAACTGAAGAATGTTGATTATAAAGTTTGTTAACTCTGGAAAATTTCTTTGCTGGAGTTTCAAGTGTAAAGAATGTAGGTATTACTCCAGTAACACAACAGGATTTTTCTAGTCTCTGAACACAGTGCCTCACTAAGTAAAATTCTTGCAGAACTTTAAAATGAAACTATTTTGTAAATGGCTTAAAGGAAAACCAGGTAGTATTGTAAAGCCTATAGGAAGACTGATAAAGAGCTTGTAAGATTCATCATGTGCTGGGGAAGGTGTGAGATGTGGCACTGAGGTTGGCACTGTCCAGAAGAGAACAAGTGGGAATGTACTCTTCCAATCTTATTTGTTCCTTTATTTTTTTTCAAGCAGGGAGAGACAGAGAATGGTTATACCAGAGCCTCCGGCCATTGCAAATGAACTCCAGACATGCTGGTCACTTTGTACATCTGGTTTCATGTGGGTGCTGGGGAATCAAATTCAGGTTGTTAGGGTTTGCAGGCAAATGCCTTAACCTCTGAGCCATCTCTCCATCCCCTCTTCTGATCTTCTGAAGTTAATAAAGTTAATACTAGCTGGGCATGGTGGCGCGCACCTTTAATCCCAGCACTTGGGAAGTAGAGGTGGGAGGATCACAGTGAGTTTGAGGCCATCCTGAGACTACATAGTGAATTGCAGGTCAGCCTGGGCTAGAGTAAGACCCTACCTCGAAAAACCAAAATAAATAAATAAATAACTGAAACAATAAAGGAAAAAAGAAAAGGAAGATTTAATGAAAGACTGACTAAGCTGCAGCAGGGACCTTCATTGAAGAAAGGGAATGAAGAGGTCTGTGGTGCTGTGGCAGTGTGGTTGAATAGAGTGCTGTTGGAGTTCTGTGGCTTCAGAAACACCCTGTAGCCACTGATGCTGTTTCCTGTCCTCACCATCTTCCTTACCCCATCTGAGTACTACAGGCGCATAAATACATTTTCTCCTGAAGGAAGGTTTTTTCAAGTGAAATATGCCATTGAAACTATCAAGCTTGGTTCTATAGCCACTGGCATCCGGCTGCAGAAGGTGTATGCCTAGCAGTGGAGAATTGTTGCCTCACTCAAGTCTGGTGGCATTAATAACTAGTAATTGATGCTCAGATAGGTTGCTCCATGGGTAGGCCAATTGCTGATGCTAATACTTGAATTGGGGGCTGGAGGAATGGCTCAGTGGTTAAGGGGCTTGGCTGCAAAACCTAAGCTTCCAGATTCAGTTCCCCAGTACCCATGTAAAGCCAGATGCACAGAGTGGTGCATGCATCTGGAGTTCATTTGCAATGGCTGGAGGCACTGGTGTGCTCATACTCTTTAAAAATAAAGAAATGGGGCTGGAGAAATGGCTTAGCGGTTAAGCGCTTGCCTGTGAAGCCTAAGGACCCCGGTTCGAGGCTCGGTTCTCCAGGTCCCACATTAGCCAGATGCACAAGGGGGCGCACGCGTCTGGAGTTCGTTTGCAGAAGCTGGAAGCCCTGGCGCGCCCATTCTCTCTCTCTCCCTCTATCTGTCTTTGTTTCTGTGTCTGTCGCTCTTAAATAAATAAATAAATAATTAAAAAAAAAGAATAGCCCAAAATCATTTTCCTCACAGTCTAGTATAATGTTTTAAAAAATAAATAAATAAATGAAAATAATAGTTGAATTGATAAGGCCAGGGTGGAGCCACAGAACCACTGTTTTACCTATAATGAGACAATGAAGGTGGAGAGTGGACCAGGCTGTGTCCAGCTTGGCTGTGCAGTTCAGAAAAGATGCAGATCCAGGTGGCATGTCTTGCCCCTTCGGAGAATCGCTGTTTTTTTGATTAGTTGAAAAGAGCCAGTTGTTTCAAGTGGATCCATCTGGGACCTTTGTACCTTGTGTCAACAACTGGTCCTGCTTCTGAGGTATCCAGAGCTCCTTGCAAGTTTCCTACAAATCTATGACACTGAAAGAAGCCACCATCCTCAAACAAGTAATGGAACAGAAGCTGAACACAACAGAGCTAGCCACAGTGCAGCCTGGTCAGAATTTCCACATGTTCACAAAGGAAGAATTTGAAGAGGTTATCAAGGACATTTAAGGGAGAATGACCCTCTGAACTTCTCTGGGACAATTTCAGTTATTCTATTTGCCCTTACATTTCATTTCCAACTTTTGGAAAACCTCTAGTATATGTGCATGTTTTTTGTTTTATTATTTTTATTTGAGGGCGACAGACACAGAGAAAGAGGCAGAGAGAGAATTGGCACGCCAGGGCCTCCAGCCACTGCAAACTCCAGACATGTGCGCCCCCTTGTGCATCTGGCTAATGTGGATCCTGGGGAATCGAGCCTTGAACCAGGGTCCTTAGGCTTCACAGGCAAGCACTTAACCGCTAAGCCATCTCTCAAGCCCAGTGTGCATCTTTTATGTTATAACAGCAGTTCTGAAATTAAATTTAGCTGGGTGTTGTGGGACATTCCTTTAATCCCAGCCTTCTGGCAGCAATGGTAGGATTGCTGTGAGTTCCAGGCCAGTTGGGGACTACATGGTGAACTCCAGGTCAGAATGGGCTAGAGTGAGACCCTATCTTGAAAACAGAACAAAAAGTGAAATTCTCTGTAGTGATATCTGGAAGCCTTAAGGCCGATTCCATCCAGAGCTTGTTGAAATTTACTTTTTGTTTTGCCCAGAGGCAGTAAGGGAATTATCTTGGACTTCCCATGCCCACTCCACTGCTTTAACATTAAAGCAGCCTTATTCTGAAGCTAGATACTACCATCCATTCAAAACAGTATCCACCATAGTCACCTTTTTTTTTTTTTTAATATTCATTTGAGAGAGAGGAAGAGGTAGAGAGACAGAATGGACTTGCCAGGTCCTCCAGCCACAGCAAACAAAGTCCAGATGCGTGTGTCCCCTCGTGCATCTAGTTTACATGGGTCCTGGGGAATCAAACTGGAGTCCTTAGACTTCGCAGGCAAATGCTTTAATTGCTAAGCCATTTCCCCAGCCCATCACCTGTTTTTATGGCAATGTTTTATGGCAATGTAGGTCTCTCAACTCTCCTTGGCCCCTTCTTCCACTCCAGTTGGGAGCAAGTAAGCCCCTGACAGGTTGTATATATAAGGAAAGTGTAAGAAGAAACAAAGGGAACACCAGACTTGATCTCTATAGACAGACTGTTTATTGAGAGAAATAGCGAGGGGCAGCAACCTTTCCACAGCATGGAGACTTGAGTGAAGCCTTGAGCCATGCTGGGGTTCAGACTTATTTGGAGGATCCTAAGAAACATACTGTACCAGGTGCAGCTGGTAAGAAAATTGTAGCTCTTTGTGTCCTTGTTCAAAATAGGTTTCTTCAGCTAGGAATGTCTAAAGAAGAATACTCAGATGGTCTCTGGTCCTTCAAGACCATCTAGGCTAAGGGGAGTACATCAATCAGGGAAAGTGTCCAATTTAATGAGACTGGCTGGCATGGTGGCACAGACCTTTAATCCCAGCACTCGGGAGGCAGAGGTAGGAGGATCTCTAGAGTTCAAGGCCACCCTGAGACTACATAGTGAATTCCAAGTCAGCCTGAGCCAGAGTGAGACCCTGCCTCTTGGGGTGGGGGGCAACCTAATGAGGCTGAATACTTCTGTGCTGCCTTTATTCCCTCAAACTTTAGGGTTGTTAACTCTAGTTTTCAGGAAAGGCTATTAACCCTTCAGTATGCAACACATATATCACTATACATGGCAGATCTGGGACTTCCTCCTTCTAACCCCTCCTGACTCCAAGCTTGTCAATGGTTATCCAAGCTAATAAAGTCGGGCAATAACAGCCATCAGCTAATAGACAGGGATCTTTGGGAATCTTCTTTCTCACGTAGGCAAATAGAAATTGCAGTGTTCAAGCATGGAAATCACTCCGAATGTCAATATAACGGGAAGAGATTCAGCAGAGTCAGAATCCTCAGGTGGAGTTGCCACAGTAATTCAAGTTCCACCCGTCTGGTTTTCACTGCTAGGTCCCAGAGGATTTCTTTCCCAGGCAGCAGCGTCCACCCCCGAAAGGAGGATGTGTATATGCATGCTATTCTGCAGAAAGCTTCTGTCTAGAAATTACCTTAAAAGGGGAGGGGGTCTCTTGAGAGATGGTTTAGCAGTTAAGGAGCCTGCCTACGAACCGGAAGGCCCCACATGCCGCTCTGCAGGTCCCGGAGGCGCTAGGTGACAAAGCACGAGGTCGCACATGCGCAAAAGGAGGCGCACGCATTTGGAATTCGAGTGTAGCGGCTGATGCGCCAATCTCCCCCCCCCACATTAAAACAAAAGAGGGGGGCTGGAGAGATGGTTTAGCAGTTAAGGAATTTGCCTGCAAAGCCAAAAAGGACCTCGGTTCGATTCACCAGGACCCACATCAACCAGATGCATAAGGTAGCGCATGCATCTGGAGTTCCTTTGCAGTGGCTGGAGGCCCTGGCACACCCATTTTTCTCTTTCTAGCAAATAAATATATAATAAAATATTTTTTAAAAAAACGATGACCATTCTGTCATCTTAAAAAAAGAAGAAGAAGCTGGCCGTGGTGTTGCATGCCTTTAATCTCAGCACTCAGGAGGTGGAGGTAGGAGAATCATTGTGAGTTTCAGGGGAGCCTGGGACTACAAAGTGAGTTCCAGGTCAACCTGGATTAGAGTGAGATATTGTCTAGAAAAAAAAAAAAAAATCCTAGGGCCAGGTGTGGTGGCGCATGTCTTTAATCCCAGCACTGGGGAGGCAGAGGTAGCAGGATTGCCGAGAGTTCGAATTCACCCTGAGACTACATAGTGAATTCCAGTTAAGCCTCAGCTAGAGTGAGACTCTACTTCAAAAACAACCATCCAAACAAAAATTATCCTATCTAAGGTGAACATAAATTCATATGGGCTTGAGAGTGGTTTAGCAGTTAAGGTATTTGGCTGCAAAGCCAATGAATGGATCCTGGTTCAATCTCCAGGACCCACGTAAGCCAAATGCACAAGGGAGCGCATGCATCTGGAGTTCCATGGCAGTGTCTGGAGGCCCTGGCATGCCCCTTCTCTCTCTCTCAATCTCAATCTCTCCTTCTATCTCTTTCAAATAAACAAAATGAAATAAAATAATTTTTAAAATTTAGGGGCTGGCTTATATTTGGCCAGCCAAGCCAAATGAGCCAATGAGTACAATAGTGGCAGGTCTGTTATGGGGGAAACCAACCGCCCTCTAATTTTACTGGAGGCCAACTCCATGGGAGGGAATGCATTTTCCCTGATATCCCTGATACTGAAAACCTTCAACAGGGGTAGTCATGAGCCCTAGGGGTGTAATGTCTGCTGCTGTCTGGCTAAATGTATATACTATGCTCACCAAACTGCCCAGTAAGCACTTCTCATAATGTTCATACCCATATACTAATGCTACTGTTTTTTTGTTTTGTTTTGTTTGTTTTGGTTTTCCAAGGTAGGAACTTACTCTAGCCCAGGCTGACCTGGAATTCACTCTGTATTCTCAGAGTGGCCTTGACCTCATGGTGATGCTCCTACCTCTGCCTCCCAAGTGCTGGGATTAAAGATGTGAGCCACCACACCTGGTTTACTCTAACTTTTACTTTTTTAAATCTTTTTTTTCAATTTATTTTTTACTTTTCTTCAAAAATTTTTTAAATGATTTAATATACAGAATTTACTGAGACAAATATTCCAAAAACAAATAAATAAAATACATATACAATGTAATCTCTTTTGGATTTCTCTTGTACTTAAGGGACACAGTGTAACAACAAAAGTTGTTTTGAAACACTTATAAATACATGATACAGCCTAGAAAATATATAATAAAAAAATCCAAAAAATAAAAAAGACCAAGAGAACAAACAAAAATCATTAATTTCTCTACCATGTAGGACTTCTGAAACTCACCTTCCTAATCTGGAAGGCGTATTTAGTCACAGGAGTAAATAAATAATTCAGCTACACACTGTTACCTTAATTAAGAGTATCAGACAAAAAACTCAGCCATCAACATACAACCTTACTTCCCATCAAATGTTAATGAGAATGTAATTTTAAACAGGACATTGAAGCAACATGCCAAGAACTAAGTATAATCTTAAATTTTAATTTCACATTTTGACTAACTCCTAAAATCCTGGAAACAAGTTGAACTAACTACATAGGGGAGAAGTAGGTATTTAAGTCATTTCATTCTTAAAACAAATTGGTTAAAATTAATGAATTTATAACTTTGGCCTATACACAGCATATTTCATATGATCATTATTCTACAAATGTGTATAAAGAGTATTTCAATTTCACAATTGCTTACAATGGTACTTTCAGGATTGACCTATATTATCTTGTCAAAAGAGATGGTAGTCAGGCGTGGTGGCACATGCCTTTAGTCACAGAGCTAAGAGGATTGCTGTGAGTTCAAGGGCAGCCTGGGAATACAGAGTGAGTTCCAGGTCAGTGGGGCTAGAGTGAGACCCTACCTCGGAAAAACCATAGACAGAGAGAGAAATGGTAAATTACAAATATAAGATATCTTACAACATTAAAAACTTTAAGAAAACCAAAAGACAATCTCTCTTTTTAAAAAAATCAGCATTTGAAACAATATAAGTTTATATGTGACTTCAATAAGGAATACATTTATACATGATCTTCCACATGGTGAAGCTGATAAAAATGATAAACTCAAAACCAAAGGTTAATTTTTATTTTTTTCTTTTAGCAACTTTCGATGCATTTTTTGGTTTTGGCTCCCAGAGAGCGTTTTTCACAAATCGTGCAGCAGCGCCTCTGTCCAGCTTGGCAGCCTTCCTTTTGTCCGTTATCTCCTTCACTTTGTTCATGTACACTCTGATCCTTTCCAATTCCTGCTTCACTGGATGCTCCTTAGGATTCGCTCCTTGAGTTGCCAAATAAACCCAAAACATTGAATTTAATGTGTACACAGAAACCAAATCCACCTTTGCTTGTTCAAGTGGATCCAACTTCTGCAGCAGCTCACTTCTGGAAGCAGACATCGGTGTTCAGCATGTCGCCCACCGCCCCGCCGGCGCTCTCAAACGTGGATGAGCACTCATGGATTTCCACTGGGTAGTCGCCACTGGCCTCCTCACCAGCCATTACGACCAGCTCACCGCCTTCCGCCCAGCGCCGGGCGTCGCGCTGCGATGACGTCACGGGCCGCAGGCGACCCCTTTTCTTCAAATTTTTATTAACAACTTCCATGATTATAAAAAGTATCCCATGGTAATACCCTCCCTCCCCCACTTTCCCCTTTGCAACTCCATTCTTCATCATATCCCCTCCCCATCTCAATCAGTCCCTCTTATTTTGATGTCATGATCTTTTCCTCCTCTTATGATGATCTTGTGTAGGTGGTATCAGGCACTGTGAGGTCATGGATATCCAGGCCATTTTGTGTCTGGGGGAGCACGTTGTAAGGTGTCCTACCCTTCCTTTGGCTCTTACATTCTTTCTGCCACCTCTTCTGCAATGGACCCTGAGCCTTGGAAGGTGTGATAAAGATGTTACAGTACTGAGTACTGAGTACTCTGGTCACTTCTTTCCAACACCATGATACTTTCTGAGTCGTCCCAAGGTCACTGCCATCTGAAAAAAGAAGATTCTCTACCAAATGTGAGAGTAGCATTAATATGAGTATGAACATTAAGAGAAGTGCTTACTGGGCAGTTGGATAAGCACAGTGTATATACATTTAGCCAGACAGCAGCAGACTTTACACGCCTAGGGCTCATGACTAATCCTGTTTAAAGTTTTCAATATCACAATGTATTCCCTTCCATGGAGCAGGCCTCCAGTCTAATTAGAGGGCAGTTTCCACCATGACAGACATGCCACTATTGCACTTGTTAGCTCATTTGGCCTGGCTGGCCAAAAACAAGGCTTGCAGTGTCCACTGTTGAATATCTTCACTGGTGATTTTTCTTTCTCCTATTGAACTGCATGCAGAATGGCTTCTTCCAGCTTTCTGTCAGCTGGTTTACATGGAGGAGGTTATCAGCTCAGTTCCAGCAGGATTTCTCAGTGGCCTTGCAGCCCAAGTATGTGGAGTCTTCAACCATAGGGTCTTACTATTTATTCCTGGTGGGGAACCAAGGGCCTTGGCAATGGCCTATAATGTTTTGGGGGCATCAGGGACTTCCCTGTCCAACCACTCACTGGAAGGTATCCCATCCCTGGCACTGAAAATTTTCTAGCAACAATCTGTGGCTCCTGAGTAACTTTTAGTTAGAGAAGCTTCTTTTTTCAGATGGCAGTGACCTTAGGATGTCTCAGAAGGTGCCATGCCGCTGAGAAGAAGAGAGAGGCGTCTTCAGAACTGAAATATCTCCGCCACACCTTCTAAGGTGTCGGGTTCCAATCACCCCACGTTAGGCGCCAGACTGTCTGCTCCCCCGGCAGGTAGTGCTGAGGAAGGACCAGGCCCGCTGGTTCCTCCCAAGGGGTTGAGGAGGAGGGTGGGTGTTCACAGCCACGAACACACCAAGCTGGGAGTCTCTTCAAAGCAGGATCTTGTTTTGTCATAACAGGCAGGTGTTTATATAGTGTTGAGAACAAAGGTGGAGTTCGTAGGAAGGAATAACTTGTAAGGGCCAATAGTATACCATGACTTTTGTAATGACTGGTTCTAAGTGCGCACGTGGGAACTCTAATTCCTATGCGGAAGTAGCAGGCCAGAGGTCATTAGGCATCCTGCTGAGTCAAAAAAAAAAAAAAAAAAGCTGGCCAGAGACAGGTTGCCAAACATTAGCTAGGCTCAAGAAGTTCCACCAGGCCTCATGTCTGGGCCTCTCAAGGCCCAACACTAAGGCTCAGGGTCTATAGCAGAAGAGGTGGCTGAAAGAATGTAAGAGCCAAACGAAGGGTAGGACTCCTTATAAAGTGCTCCTCCAACACAAAATGGGCTGTATATTACTGACCTCACAGTGCTTGACACCACCTACACAAGACCATCATAATAGAAGGAAAAGATCATGACATCAAAATAAAAGAGAGACTGAGAGCCGGGTGTGGTGGTGCACTCCTATAATCCCAGCACTCAGGAGGCAGAGGTTGGAGGATCACTGTGAGTTCAAGGCCAGCCTGAGACTACAGAGTGAATTCCAGGTCAGCCTGAGCAAGAGTGGGACCCTACCTCAAAAAATCCAAAAAAAAAAGTGAGAGCGAGACTGATTAAGAGGGGGAGGGGCTATGAAGGAGAGTGGAGTTTCAAAGGGGAAAGGGAGGATTGCCATGGGATATTGTTTACAATTATGGAAGCTGTCAATAAAAAAATTAAATTAGTGCCTGGTGTGGTGGCATATACCTTTAATCCCAATACTCGGGAGGCAGAGGTAGGAGGATTGAGATGAGTTCGAGGCCACCCTGAGAATACATAGTGAATTTCAGGTCAGCCTGGACCAGAGTGATACCCTACCACGAAAAGCCAAAATAAATAAATAAATAAATAAATAAAATTAAGGGTGCTAGGGAGATGGCTTAGCGGTTAAAAGGTTTGCCTACAAAGCCAAAAGACCTAAGTTTGACTACCCATTTTCAGCTGCTGGAGGCTCTGGCATGCCCATATTCTCTATCTGCCTGCCTCTCTCTCTCTCTCTTCCTCTTAAATAAATAAATAAATAAATACAATTTGAAAAACAGGCGTTGGGGAGATGGCTCAACAGTTAAAGGTGCTTGCTTGCAAAGCATGTGAGCCTGGGTTCAAGTCTCCCATGAACAATGAATGGGCATTGGTTTGTAGTTGAAAGAGACCCCAGCCGGGTGTGGTGGTGCACGCTTTTAATCCCAGTACTCCGGAGGCAGAGGTAAGAGGATTGCCATGAGTTCGAGGCCACCCTGAGACTCCATAGTGAATTCCCGGTCAGCCTGGGCTAGAGTGAGACCCTACCTCGAAAAAAACAAAAGAAAAAAAAAAGAGAGACTCCAGTGTGCCCACCCCCCTCACATGCATAAATGAACATTGAAAAAATTAAACTGGTGGTGGTGGTGGCACACATTTTAATCCTAGCACTTGGGAGGCAGAGGTAGGATCACCATGAGTTCAAGGCCACCCTGATACTACATGGTGAATTTCAGGTCAGCTTGGGCTTGAGTGAAACCGTACCTCGAAAACCAAACAAATATAAATAAATAAATCCAGAAAAAACAAACAAACAAACAAAAAAACAGCTCGTGTCTGCTGTGATAGGAAGATCATCAGTGCTGTTTTGTGTGTGTAAAATAGTCAAGAAGTCAGGAAGCAAGCCCGGTATAATGGAGCATGCCTTTCCCAGCACTTGGGAGGCAAGGAAAGGAGGATCGCTGTGAGTTCCATGCCAGCGTGAGACTATGCAGTGTAGTGAATTCCAGGCCAGAGTGTGCCCCTACCTGGAAAATAAAACAAAGCAAAGCAAAACAAAAGCCAAAAGCAAAAACAAACACAAACACAAAAACAAAATAGAAGTCTGGAAGTAGATGGTGATGGCTCAGCGACTCAAGGCACTTGCATACAAAGCACGAAGTCCCCGGTTCGATTCCGCAGTACCCACATTAATTCAGCTACAAAGTGGTGCACCTGTCTGGAATTCGTTTGCAGAGGTAAGAGACCCTGCCCTATAGCATCCATACTCAATCTCTCTCTCCCCTCCCCCCGCCCCCAGGTAGGGTCTCACTCTGGCCCAGGCTGACCGGGAATTCACCATAGAGTCTCAGGTTGGCCTCCAACTCATGGCGATCATCCTGCTGGAATTAAAGGCGTGCGCCACCACGACCGGCTTTTTCTCTGTCTTAAATAAATAAAAACATTTTTTAAATGGGAGCACCAGGGACTCAGGATTTGATCCGGGAGAATGGGAAGGCCCCAGTGATCAGACCCCTGGAGTCTGGGGTTCCCACAAAGTGCTGGCTTCAGCCAGAATCTTTTCGGCGGGGAACAGCTACCGGAAATCTCATCTGGGGGTGGCAGGTGATATGGGGAGAGGTAGGTTGAGGACGAAAGCTAAACCAGACCCAAAAAATCAAAATATTGCTACAGCCGAAACCTGGAAGAGCTTCGAAACGAGGGTCGTCGGCATGAGGCCAATCTCCCTTGAGAATAAGATTACTAAACCTGTGGCAAAGCAAACGCCCTTCATCGCAGAACTATCTAGAACTGTTCCTTTAAGAGGCGCCGCGCTCCCGGGTCACGTGATCACGGACGCCTGGGTCGTGGCCGCTGGTTCACACCGACCAATCGTGGGGCCCGCAGCCTCCGAGTAGGCGGGAAACTCGCCAGACGACCATCAATTGGCCTCGCTTGGAGAAGGCGGGGCCTGGCGCCGAGAGAGGGAATTAGTGTGATCGGGGCGAGTGGAAGCCACTGCGGTCCGGTCCTGGGACCTCGTCGCGCTGGAGCCTTCAGGTGAGCAGGCCCAGCCTGGCCGCCCGGGTTCGCCGTCGCCCCCAACCCCGTCCCTCCGTCTTAGAGTCGGCTCTGTAGGGGTCCGCCCCTTTTTGGACCACGTGACACAACTTCCGCGACCCCTGACCTCTTCCACCCCACCCTAGACCCCCAGAATATGGGATGTGCAAAGCTCGGTCCGAGGGTGCGCAGTCTCGGAGACCCTCTGAGGTCAGTCAGTTCCCACGCCCCCTTCTTAGGGTGACTTAGAGGATGCTCTGGGCAGGAGGCTGAGGAATGGGAGGCCCTTAGTCACACCCCGGATTTTGGTAGATCTTTATTAGGGGACACATAATGGAAAACTTCCTTTCCCCATGGGCAAGATTTAGTGATTCCATTTGACAGATGGGGAAACTGAAGTTTACCCATTATCCAATGGCGAGTATAGGGTGGAACTCCAATGCCAAATCTTTGTGCTGCGAATCCCGGTCTTGTTCTACACACAAGATCTTGAATGTAATAGTGTCCCGGGATGATTAACAGTAGGAGCTTCAGTCTCTAATGTCTCCTAATCTAGTACTCACAGGATCTTCACAAGTCGTGTAACAACTGCTCTGAGCTTTGAATTCTTTGCCTGTGAAGTACACAAAATGTATACCATGTACATCATTTAAAAAATATTTATTTGTAAGCAACAGACAGAGAGAGAAAGACGCAGATAGAGAAAGAGAGAATGGGCGCGTCAGGGTTTCCAGCCACTGCAAACGAACTCCAGACGCGTGCGCCCCCTTGTGCATCTGGCTAACGTGGGTTCTGGGAATTGAGCCTCGAACCGGGGTCCTTAGGCTTCACAGGCAAGTGCTTAACCGCTAAGCCATCTCTCTAGCCCATGTACATCATTTTTAAGGAGGATACAATGAAGTAAGTCATACAAAATGGTTAATTTAGCCGGGTGTGGTGGTGCACGACTTTAATCCCAGTACTCGGGAGGCAGAGTAGGTGGGTCTTCCTGAGTTCTAAGCCACCCTGAGACTGCATAGTGAATTCCAGGTCAGCCTGAGCTAAAGTGAGACCCTACCTCGAAAAACAAACAACAATAACAAAAAAGGTTAACTTAATGTCACTGGCATTTATGTGCTTAGAAAATACCTATTTCTTTTTTTCAGCAATTGTTAATGAGGGCATAGTATGTGCTGACACTGTGCTGGATGTTGGGGATGCAGAGGTGAGCAAACGGACCATGGTTTTATTAAGTTATAATCAAAAACTTGGTTGGGAAAAAAAAAAGTTACACACATATATAATTCTTGTGCATGGCGAGAGAGAAGAATCTATTTTCATCCTTCTGCAGATATATATCCAGTTTTCCCAACACCATTTGCTGAAGAGGCTGTCTTTTCTCCAATGAGTATTTTTGGCATTTTTATTGAATATCAGGTGGCTATAGCTACCTGGGATTACATCTGGGTCCTCTGTTCTGTTCCACGGATCTACATGTCTGTTTTTGTGCCAGTACCACGCTGTTTTTGTTGCTATGGCTCTGTAGTATAGGTTAAAATCAGATATGGTGATGCCACCAGCCTTATTTTTGTTGCTCAGTATTATTTTAGATATTCGATGTTTTTTGTCATTCCAAATGAATTTTTGGATTTTTTTTTTTTATTTCCATGAAGAATGCCTTTGGAATTTTGATAGGGATTGCATTAAATGTGTAGATTGCTTTAGGTAAGATTGCCATTTTCTCAATATTGATTCTTCCAATCCAGGAACAAGGGATATTTCTCCACTTTCTAGTGTCTTCTGCAATTTCTTTCTTGAGTGTTTTAAAGTTCTCATTGTAGAGATTCTTTACTTCCTTGGTTAGGTTTATTCCAAGGTAATTTATTTTTTATTTATTTATTTATTTATTTATTTTGATGCAATTGTGAATGGGAGTGATTCTCTGATTTCATCCTTTGTGTGTTTGTTGTTAGTGTATATGAAGGGTACTGATTTCTGTGTATTTATTTTGTATCCTGCTACATGGCTGTAGGTTTTGATCAGCTCTAACAGTTTGCTAGTAGAGTCTTTAGGGTCCTTTATGTATAGAATCATGTCATCTGCAAATAATGATAACTTGATTTCTTCCTTTCCAATTTGTATCCCTTTTATGTGTGTCTCTTGCCTTATTGCTATGGCTAAGACTTCCAAAACTATGTTAAATAAAAGTGGGGACAGTGGACACCCTTGTCTTGTTCCTGATTTTAGTGGAAAAGCTTCCAGTTTTTCCCCATTTAGTAATATGTTGGCTGTAGGCTTGTCATAAATAGCTTTTATTATATTGTGATATGTTCCTTCTATTCCCAGTCTCTGTAGGACTTTTATCATGAAGGGATGTTGGATTTTGTCAAATGCTTTCTCAGTGTCTAATGAGTTGATCATGTGATTTTTGTCCTTCAACCCATTTATATAATGTATTACATTTATAGATTTGCGTATGTTGAACCATCCCTGCATCTCTGGGATAAAGCCTATTTGGTCAGGGTGAATGATCTTTCTGATATATTCTTGTATTCTGTTTGCCAATATTTTGTTGAGAATTTTTGCATCTATGTTCATGAGGGAGATTGGTCTGTAAGTTTCTTTTTTTGTTCTATCTTTGCCTTGTTTTTTAATTTTTAATTTAATTTATTTATTTGAGAGACAGAGAGAGAGGAAGAGGCAGATATATAGAGAGAATGTGCATACCAGGCCCTCTGGCTACTGCAAATAATCTCTAGATGCATGTGCCACCTTTTGCATCTGGCTTATGTGGGTTCTGGGGATATGTAGGCATGTGCCTTAACCACTAAACAATCTCTCCAGCCCTGGCCTTGAACTTTTTATTCTCCTGCTTTAGCCATCTAAGTGAAGATTACACATGTGTACTACCAAGTCTGACTCCATTACAAACTTTAAAAAAAAAATGTTTTATTTTTATGTATTTATTTGACAGAGAAAGAGGGTGTGTGTGTGTGTGTGTGTGTGTGTGTGTGTGTGTGTGAGAGAGAGAGAGAGAGAGAGAGAGAGAGAGCGAGAAAGAGAGAGAATGAGAATGAATGAGTGTGCCAGGGCCTCCATCCATTGCAGATGAACTCTAGACATGTGTGCCCCCTTGTACATTGGGCTAACATGGATCCTGGAGAATTGAACCTGTGTCCTTTGGCTTTGTAGGCAAACTCCTTATTTATCTGTTAAGCCAGCCCTCAATTACAAACTTTTCTAGCTGCTTTGAAGGCAGAGTATAGGGATAGTTGGATGATCTGGGAAGACCTCACTGGGTAAGTGACATTTGAACAGAGATCTGAAGGAGGGAGTAAGAGATTACTAGACAAAGTGATTTGGGGTTGACAAGGAGAGAGAAGTTCAAGTGAAGCAACGCTATACAAAGGTTCTGTCTGTCATAGGGTGAATTCTGAGGAAATGAAAGGTGATGATGGAAGGAAATGTGTAGGAACACAGGAGAAAGAACATTAAGAGTTCTATAGATACTCCCATACACAGCCTCTGAACAAGGGCCAATTTTGTTTTTATTTTAATGCAATAGGGGACAGTGGGAGGGGACTGTAAGCTGCCCTTAGTTTTAGGCATAAATAACAATGATCCCTGGCTCTACAGTGATCTCTGGCTATGTAGTGAGTTCCAGGTCAACCAGAGCTAGAGTGAGACTCATCTTAGGTGGGTGGACTGGATGAATGACTTAGTGGTTAAGGTGCTTGCCTGCAAAGCCAAAGGACCCAGGTTCGATTCCCCAGGCACAAGGTCACACATACATCTGGAGTTCATTTGCAGTAGCTGGATGTCGTGGTGTGGCCGTTCTTTCTTTCTCTCTGCCTTTTTCGAGGCCCTGGTACATCCATTCTCTATCTGCCTTCTTCTTTGTCAAATAAATAAATATTTTTTAATGTATATATAGACAGAGACAGAGAGAGAATTGCCGTGACAAAGCCTCAGCCACTGCAACTGATCTCCAGATACTTACACCAACTAGTGGGCATGTGTAACCTTGTGCTTGCCTCACCTTTGTGCATCTGGCTGTGGAATCTGGAGAGTTGAACATGGGTCCTTAGGCTTTGCAGGCAAGCACCTTAATTTTTGAATTTTTTTCAAAAGATGGTCAGGGGCTGGAGAGATGGCTTAGTGGTTAAGGTGCTTGCTTACAAAGCCTAACAACCCTGGTTTCAGTCTCCAGCGCCCATGTAAAGCCAGATGCACAAAGTGGTGCATTCATCTGGAATTTGTTTGCAGTGTTCTTCCTCTGTGCTTGTAAATGAGTCAATAAATAAATATTTAAAAAAATAAAAGAGGAGCCAGGTGTGGTGGTACACACCTTTAATCCCAGCAGGTGGAGGTAGGAGGATCACTGGTTCAAGGCCACTGTAAGACTACATATTGAATTCCAGAGTAAGACCCTACCTTGAAAAAACAAAAACTAACAAACAAACAGAGCTGGGTGTGGGGGCACATGTCTTTAATACTAGCACTTGGGAGGCAGAGGTAGGAGGATCACTGTGAGTTCAAGGCCACCCTGATAGTGCATAGTGAATTGCAGGTCAACTTGGGCTAGAGGAGATCCTACCTCAAAAGAGAGAGGGTGGGGGAGGGAGAAAGAAAACACTTTGCCATAATATTGGGACCATTGCTTGAGTTAGTCACTTTGAAGCCATCCTTCTAGCCCCTCTTTTTTCTTCCTGCCCCCCCCCCCTCAGGGTAGGCTTTCACTCTAGCCTAGGCTGACCTGGAATTCACTATGTGATCTTAGGGTGGCCTTGAACTCACAGGGATCCTCTGCCTCTGCCTTCCAAGTGCTGGGATTAAAGGCGTGCGCCACCATGCCCAGCTTTTTTTTTTTTTTTTTTTTTTTTTTAAGCTATCTCATTTTATTCTATCAGAAACCCTGTGAGTTAGGGCAGGATTTACTGTGTATATTTTATAACTTAGAACACCAGAACAAAGACTGTTGAAGGTGTTGGACAGATTCACATAGTGAATGTCAGAGCATGGCTGGGAGTAAGTTCTATGTGTCCAAGGCCAGACACTTTGTCTAGAACCTCCTCATTGGCCAGCCTCAGTTTTCTTATTGGGGTCCTCAACTCCTTGTCTGTGAATTATGGAACAAGAGCAGAAAGACTGATAGAATCTTGTCTCAGAGGTGATCTCAGAGACACTGAGTTGGCTATTCCCACCTTATGTGGTGGTTTGAATAAGATGCCTGCTATAACCTCATGTGTTCAGAATGCTTGATCCTCAGCTGATGGCAATTTGAAGGTGGAGCCTTGCAGGAGGAGGTGTGTTGTTGGGGGAAGTTTTTGGGGTGTTATAACCAGTTCTCTTTACTAGAGTTCAGCTCACTCTTTTTTGTTTTGTTTTGTTTGTTCACTCTAGCCCAGGCTGACCTGGAATTCACTGTGGAGTCTCAGGGTGGCCTTGAACTCATGGTGAACCTCCTACCTCTGCTTCCCGAGTTCTGGGATTAAAGGTGTGCACCATCACATCCAAGCTCACTCTCTCTTTTTTTTTTTTCCTGGAGGTAGGGTCTCACTGTAGCCCAGGCTGGAATTCATTCTGTATTCTCAGGGTGGCCTTGAACTCATGGTGACCTTCCTACCTCAGCCACCTGAGTGCTGGGATTGAAGGCATGCACCACCGTGCCCGGCTTTTCAGCTCACTCTCTTGGTGCTGTTTTCCATCCACTGTGACAGAGGTGATGTCCAGTCTCTGCTCATGTCATGCTTTCCCCTGCCATCATGAAGCTTCCCCTTGAGAATATAAGCCAAAATACAAACTTCCTCCTCTCAGCTGCTTTTGGACAGGTGCTTTGTCCCAACAACAAAAATGTAACTGCAACACCTTCCATTTCTACTTCCAGCTCCACTGGGGCCATGTCAGAGCGAGAAGAGCGGCGGTTTGTGGAGATTCCGCGGGAGTCAGTCCGGCTCATGGCTGAGAGCACAGGGCTGGAGCTGAGTGATGAGGTGGCTGCTCTGCTTGCTGAGGATGTGTGCTACCGTCTCAGAGAGGCCACACAGGTGTGCTCCTCTCCGCTTCTGGGTCCCATCCTCCTTGTTCTTCCCTGTTACCTCCTGCTACACTGACTCATTCAACAAGTATGTGTTGGGCACATGCTTGTGCTTTGAGAGCAGGAACAGTCCGTGCCCTTTACAGAGGTTTCTTAGCCAGGCAGAAAAAGAACTGCTTGCTGGGCATTTTCTCACATGTTTTCCCCAGCATCCCTGTGGTCCAGGAAGAGTGGATAGTCTCATTCTGTATGTGGGAAACTGGTGCACATCACAGGGACATGAAGCTGCAGAGATTGAATGAGAACTAAGCTGGAATTCAGGGTTTCTGCTTTCTGGCGTCATGCCCTCTTTGCATTCTCCCCAATACCCATTTCATTTGGGGGCTCCCTCAACAGCTGCTCCATTGTTCCTGACTCTCTGCCTTTGGTTCTTTCCCTTCCAGAATAGTTCTCAGTTCATGAAGCATACCAAACGGCGGAAGCTCACAGTGGAGGACTTCAACAGGGCACTCAGGTGGAGCAGTGTGGAGGTAAGTGGAGTATAACCACGGATAGCTCAGGTGGCATGAGCCCATCTTCATGGGGCTGGAATGTAAGACTTGAAGACAAAGCGCACAGCAGAAGTAGGGCACGTGCCAGGTGCTAGGCCCAGGCCACAGTTTACAGAGAATGATGAGGAGGCGCCTGGGGTCCTGAAGGGCAGAGAAGGCTTTTTGGAAGAGGTGGAACTGGAGTTAGTCCTTAAAGAGTGCTAGAATTTGAGCTTGGATTAAAGTATTCCAGAAGGAAAACAGGGCATGGGTAAGGGAGGAGCCCTAAAAAGCATTAGGGGGAGGGGAGTAAGACTGGAGAGATGGTTTAGTGATTAAGACACTTGCTTGTGAAGCAAAAGGATCCAGGTTTATTTCCTTTTCTTTTCTTCTCTTCTCTTTTCTTTTCTTTTCTTTTCTTTTTTTTTTGAGTTAGGGACTCTCTCTAGCTCAGGCTGACCCAGGTTTAATTCCCCAGTGCCCATGTAAAGCCAGATGCACAAGGTGGCATATGTATCTGGAGTTTGTTTGCAATGGTTAGAAACCCTAGTGTGCCCATTCTCTTTTTATCTTTTTCTTTCTCTATCTCTCTCAAATAAATACATTAAAAATATCATGGGGGTATTAGTCTGTCCTGGTACAGTTATTCTGGTGCAAGGAGTTGAGAAGGGTTTGGATGAAACAGTACACAGTTTCAGAGGTGGGTAAGTGTGAATGATCAGGACCTGCACGCTGGAGTCAGGGCTCAGGAATCTACAGTTAGGTAAGAAAAGAACATATCTAGACCTCGACTCAGTGGGCTGTGAATGCCCCAGCCAAATTCCCAATGATGGCTCTGAGCACCAGGCTTCCCCCACTTCTTTTGGGACCTGTGGACCCCCCCCCTCAACTATAGGCTGTCTATGGGCTGGAGAGATGGCTTAGTGGTTAAGTGCTTGACTGTGAAGCCTAAGGACCCTGGTTCAAGGCTCAATTCCCCAGGACCCACATTAGCCAGATGCACAAGAGGGCGCATGTGTCTGGAGTTCGTATGCAGTGGCTAGAAGCCCTGGTATGCCCACTCTTCTCTCTCTCTCTCTCTCTCTCTGCATCTTTCTCTCTCTATCACTCTCAAATAAATAAATAAATAAAAATAAACAAAAAAATTAAATATAGGCTGTCTATACTGGTCAGGAGATCCATCCTGGCACCTGCTACCTCCCTGGATTCAGCCAGCTAATCTTCTCTTTCTTCAGGCTGTGTGTGGTTATGGGTCTCAGGAAGCACTGCCCTTGCGCCCAGTCAGAGAGGGTGAGCTTTACTTTCCTGAGGACCGAGAAGTGAACCTCGTGGAGCTGGCACTGGCCACCAACATTCCCAAAGGCTGTGCAGAGACAGCTGTCAGAGGTAGATGCTGGGGTTTTGGGTGGAGTTGAGACAGGAACTGGATGGTCACAGTGCTGTTGATGTATCTGGCTGGTGGGGTGGGGTGGGGTAGAATTTGGAGGGATAAATTTCCTGCTGACACACCTCTTGCCCTTGGTTCTAGTTCATGTCTCCTATCTAGATGGCAAAGGGAACCTGGCACCTCAAGGATCAGGTAAACATGTGGAGAATGGGTTGACTCACAGAATTGTGCTTCTTTATGTGGGAAGGGATCTGTACTTCTTAGTCTGCATCTGACATTTACTAATGCCTGCCATGTTCTGGGAGGCATAGGTCCCTGCCCAGAGGGCTAATGATTACAGATGGGAGCCCAGTTGTATAACCGTTTATGATACATGCTAGAGGCTAGGACAGAAGTGTGCGCCACATGCTCGGGTCCCTGAGAGATGTCTCACTTCCAGGGTATAGTAAGCAGAGTGCCTGAGTCCTGTGAACTTGTTGCTTGAGGACCGAGCAGGAGTCTGTATGACAGAGGATGGTTGGGAGATAGCAGACAGCGCTGACTGAGGCACGTGGAGCTTGTCTGATCAGAATGGAGCGGCTGCTGAGAGCATCTGAAGCTTGTGCCTTGTTGTCTTATCTGAATGGCTCCTTGTGGGTGTGTGCGGTGATGTGGGAAAACAGGCTGAGGAGGCTTCGAGAGAGTTAGCCTTCTACCTGTGACCATTTTCTGCCCATCTTCTCACAGTGCCCAGTGCTGTATCTTCTCTGACAGATGACCTGCTTAAATACTATCAGCAAGTGACAAGGGCTGTGCTAGGGGATGATCCACAGTTGATGAAGGTGAGTCGACCTGGGTTGGGGCACAGAGTGAAAGTGAAATTCTCATGAAATGTTTATAGCTGCCTACTTTCAGTGTTCTGCAGACCGACTGGTGTAGATAGCACTTGCTGTCTGGGTGGTTGTGCCTAAATGGTCCTCTGCCTAGCCAGTCCTCCCTCTGCCATGCTCTAGTAGGAACTCTTGTTCTTGGGGAATGGCAGCTCAGAGGGAGAGAGAGAAAGAGGAAGATAGACAGAAAGAGAATGGGTTCACTAGGGCCTCCACCTGTTGCATACAAATTCCAGATGCATGTGCCACCTTGTGCATCTGGCTTTCTGGCTTACATGGATCCTGGGGAATTGAACCTGGGTTCTTTGGCTTTGTAGACCTTAACCACTAATGCATCTCTCCAGCCCTTTTAAAAAATGAGAGGGGGGCCCAGCCAGATAGAAAGAATGGGTGCACCAGTGCCTCTAGCCCCTGCAAGCGAACTCCACATGCATGCACTCTCTTGCACATCTGGCTTTATGTGGGTACTGGGGAATCAAACTCAGGTCCTTAGGCTTTTCAGGCAAGCTTTTTAAACCAGTGAACCATCTTTCCAGCCCCAGGAGTCTGCTTTCTTTTTTGTTTATTTTGAGGCAGGGTCTCACTCTAGCCTAGGCTGACCAGGAATTCACTCAGTAGACCTAGGCTGTCCTTGAACTTACTGCAGTTCTCCTAACTCACTCTCTTGAATGCTGGGACTAAAAGTGTATGCCACCATGCCTAGCTAGTATCTACTCTTTTAGGTATCTGTTGATCTGGGGCCAAATAGGCCATCTGTCCTGGAGCTCTTATTTGCATGGACTTGGGCACGAGAGAAACAAAACTAGAAGGGCCAGGTTAGGTGCCCAGCCAAGCCTGCTATGCAAACATACTTGCTAGGCCAGATCCCAATCCCTGTTGCTTTAACCTTTGAGCTCCTCGGGGCCTGCTGGGTACTACTCTTCGTCTTTCCTCTGTCCATAGTCAGATGAGAGCTTGTGATTTTTTTAAGAGAGAAGCTTCTTTTTTTAAAAAATGTATTTTTTATTTTTGTTTATTTTTATTTACTTATATGAGAATGACAGACAGAAAGAGAAAGAAAGAGGCAGATAGAGAAAGCATGGGTGTGCCAGAGCCTCCAGCCACTGCAAATGAACTCCAGATGCATGTGCCCCCTTTATGCATCTGGCTTACGTGGGTCCTGGGGAATCGAGCCTCAAACTGGGGTCCTTAGGCTTCACAGGCAAGCGCTTAACGGCTAAGCCATCTCTCCAGCCCAAGAACTTGTGATTTGTGCAGTCATGTTGCTTCACTGTGTAATAGTTTATATCTTCTGTATCTTCACGTTTGGCTACAATTTCCCTTGAAAAAATTGCATCCTGGCCGGGAGTGCTGGCACACACTTTTAATCCCAGCACTTGGGAGGCAGAGGTAGGAGGATCAATGTGAGTTAGAGGCCACCCTAAGACTACATAGTTAATTCTAGGTCAGCCTGGACTAGAGTGAGATCCTACCTTGGAAAAAAAAAAAAAAAAAAAGGGCTGGAGAGATGGCTTAGTGGTTAAGCGCTTGCCTGTGAAGCCTAAGGACCCCAGTTCAAGGCTCAGTTCTCCAGGTCCCACGTTAGCCAGATGCACAAGGGGGTGCACATGTCTGGAGTTCCTTTGTAGTGGCTGGAAGCCCTGGCGTGCCCATTCTCTCTCTCTCCCTCTATCTGTCCTTCTCCCTGTGTCTGTCACTCTCAAATAAATAAATAAAATATGAACCAAAACAAAAAAACTAAAAAACAAACCACAAACCAAAAAGAAGATAAAAACAAAACAAAACTTAGCTTCTTCAGCTAGAGAGATATCTCAGTGGTTAAAGGCACTTGCTTTAAAGCCTGATGGCCTGGGTTCAATTCCCTAGTACCCATATAAAGCCAGATGCAAAAACTGGCACATGCAGCTGGAGTTTGTTTGCAGTGGCTGGAGTTCCTGGTATGTCCATTTCTTCTTCATTCATTCTCTGTGCTTGTAAATGAATTAAAAACAAAACAAACAAACAAACAAAAAAACCCCAAAAAACAGCTCCTGTTTTTTTTATTTTTGTTTTTTTCGAGGTAGGGTCCTGCTTTATACCAGGCTGACTTGGAACTTGAACTTGGAACTCTATAGTCTCAGGGTGGCGTGGAACTCATGGTGATCCTCGTATCTCTGCCTCCTGAGTGCTGGGATTAAAGGTGTGTGCCACCACACCTGGCTAGCTCATGCTTTTTGAGCACATTGTGGCTGGCTGTTGTGGCCTAGGTGCTGCGGCCTCTCCTCACTTATTGCCTGCTTTCATGGCTATGAGCTTTAGGATCCTTAGGAGTTTTGAGGTTCCTGGTGTTCCATGGTTGAGATGGTTTGGTTTATTTTGCCTATAAAATTAATTGTAGAGTATGTTTACTGCAGAAGCATATATAATATAAAAATATACAAAGTAGAAAATCTTTGTTTGTTTTGTTTTTCAAGGTAGGGTCTCACTTTGGCCCAGGCTGACCTGGAATTAACTATGTAGTCTCAGCGTGGCCTTGAATTTATGGCAGTCCTCCTACCTCTGCCTCCCAAATGCTGGGATTAAAGGCGTGTGCCACCACGCCTGGCTAAAAAGTAGAAAATCTTAATGAAAAATCTGTACAACAATTGGGTGTGGTGATGCACACATGTAATTCCATCATTCAGGATGGGGAAACATGAGGATTAGGAGTTCAAGGTCATTCTCAACCATATAACTAGTTTAAGGCTAGCTTAGGCCTAAAACATGAGACTATCTCAAAAAAAAAAAAAATCAACTGAATAAACAATGTTAGATGTTTAAATCATATTCATATTATTTTCTTATCAACAGTCAGTGCTGTGTGAATGGATTTCTTTAGGTTAATTGGAATTGCTGGATCAGAATGTGAGCAATTAATATGGTAATACATCAGTGTAGTACTAAACTCTCCTTCACAACAATGACACTTAAACAAATCTTTTTGTTTACTTATTTTGAGAGAGAGAGAGGCAGAGAGAGAAAGAAGGAGAATGGGCTCGTCAGGGCCCCTAGCCATTCCAAACGAATTCCAAATGCATGTGCCACCTTGTGCATCTGGCCTATGTGGGAACTGGAGAATGAAACCTGGGTCCTTAGGTTTTGCAGGCAAGTGCCTTAATCACTAAGCCATCTCTCCAGCCCAGCAACAATGGCATTTTTTTTTTTTTTTAACTTGGGGTGATGCTTACAGATTAGTTTGGGCACTTCCTTCCAGGTTGCTCTCCAGGACTTGCAGACTAATTCCAAGATTGCAGCACTCCTGCCTTACTTTGTTTATGTGGTCAGTGGGGTAAGTGACCAGCTTGGGTGGGGATTAGAGTGTTTTATGGGGAAGATGACCCATCAGTGTGTAAGGGCTCATGGCAGGTTCTTGCTCCCCTCCTGTTTCCCCAAACCATGCTTTTACCAACAGGTAAAATCTGTAAGCCATGACTTGGAGCAGCTTCATCGGCTACTGCAGGTGGCTCGGAGCCTGGTTCGGAACCCACACCTCTGCTTAGGGCCCTATGTCCGCTCCCTGGTGGGCAGTGTTCTCTACTGTGTCCTGGAGCCATTGGCTGCCTCCATCAACCCACTGAATGACCACTGGACTCTGCGGGATGGGGCTGCTCTCCTACTCAGCCACATCTTCTGGTAGCCACTGGGCCTTGAACTGAACAGAGAGTGGGATTGCTGCAGTCAAGTGGGTTGGGGTAGTGTGAAACCGCTAGCTTTGCAGCTGTATTTTGGAAAGAGGGAAGCTCTTTCCTCTGAGCTCCCTAGCATATGTGCCACAGTACACTGGGATTCTACAGCTGAATTACCAATATACCAGGATCCTTCATTTCTTGGGTCCTAGACTAGTCTACTTGTAGCAGCATGCCTCAGGGTGCCACACTAATGTGTGCTGTGCCTCATTCCCTTCTAACCATTGCTCTCACAGGACTCATGGGGACCTCGTAAGTGGCCTCTATCAGCAGATCCTGCTATCCCTGCAGAAGGTTCTGGCAGATCCTGTTCGACCTCTCTGCTCTCACTATGGAGCTGTGGTAGGGTTGCATGCTCTAGGCTGGAAGGTGAGGACCCTGGCCTTTCTCACAACTGTAAAAGTTGCTACTTATTTTGCAAAAATAGTACTGGTGTGTCTTTTAATGTAAAAATTGTATGTGTTTGATCCTGCCATGTATTGAATATGCGTTAGGCCAGACTTAACAATACATTGTACATAAATGTCTTATTTCTTCAAAAGTCCTATATGGCAATTGTTGATGTACTCCCATGTGATACATTTTTGCTCATCCTGATATGTTAGGAAATAGCCTCAACACCCTGTTTTTTGAGACAAGGTCTCATTATGTAATGTAGCCAGCCCAGGTTGGCCTTCAGTTTGCAGTCCTCCTTTTCCTTCCTCAGTCTTGAGTGCTGAGGTGTGAGCCACCATCCCCAGCTTCGACTTCTCTTGTACTGCACATTTTATATGGCAATAGAAATAAAATGTTGTCAGGTGCCTTTTTTTTTTTTAGCATCTGTAGATTATAAAATAGTGATATGCCTTAAATCTGTTAATATGATTTTTTTTCTACTAAAACACTCGTGGATGCCTGCAATAATTTATATTTACTGCTGTTGAGTTTGTTTGTTTGTTTGTTTGTTTTTTGAGGTAGGGTCTCACTGTAGCCCAGGATGACCTAAAATTCATTATATAGTCTCAGGCTGGCCTGAAACTCATAGCAATCTTCCTACCTCTGCCACCTAGCAAGGATTTTAAATTAAAAAAAAAAAAAAAAAAGCCTAAGCTACGGTCAGGCATGGTAGTGCACGCTTTTAAACCCAATCGTCAGGAGGCCGAGGTAGGAGGATTGCTGTGAGTTTGAGGCCACCCTGAGACCACATAGTGAATTCCAGGTCAGCCTGGGTTAGATTGAGACCCTACCTTGAAAAACAATAACAAAAAACAAGCAAGCAAACAAAAAGCCTAAGCTAGAGCAAGACCCTACCTTGAAAAAAAACAAACAGACTGGACAGATGGCTCAGCTTTCAAGGCACTTGCCTACAAAGCCTAAAGACCCAGGTTCAGTTCCACAGTACTCACGTAAAGCCAGATGCACAAGGTAGCACATGTCTGTAGTTCGTTTGCAGCAGCTAGAGGTCCTGGTGCACCCATTTTCTTTCTCTGCTTGCAAATAAATAAAAATTAAAAAGGGAAAGCAATGGGCACTCTAGAGCCTCTTGCTACTGCAAACTAACTTCAAACACATGTCCCATTTTGTGCATCTGGCTTTATGTGGGTACTGGGGAATCAAATCTAGGTGGACAGGCTTTGCAAACAAGTACATTTAACTGCCGAGCAACCTTCCCAGTTCCATGTATCATATCTGTGCTTGTAAGTACCATTCTTCTTGGGAGTTGGAGTTTGTCAACATTTTTAGGTTTGTGCTGTGGAACAAAGAATTCTGGTATGTGTCAAAACCCATCACAGCCCCAGGCATGGTGGTGTACACCTTTAATATCAGCCCTCGGGGGTGGGGTGGCAGATGTAGAAGGATCACTGAGTTTGAAGCCAGCCTGAGACTACATAGTGAATTCCAGATCAGGTTGGGCTAGAGTGAGACCATACTTTGAAAAACAAAACAAGAAAAGAAAAGAAAAGAGAAGAGAAGAAAAGAAAAGCTCAAACTCATGGTTATCTTCCTACCTCTGCCTCCCAAGTGTTGAAATTTATTTTAAATTATTTTTTATTTGTTGTGTGTGTGTGTGTTTGGGCACACCAGGTTCTCTTGTAGCAGCAAATGAATAGCACATGATTGCATGATGTTTTGGGTCTGGGTTTATGTGGGTGTTGGATAACTGAGCCAGGGCTGACAGCCTTTGCAAACAAGAACCTTTAACTACTTAGCATTCTCATTTTATAATTCTAATTTTATAATCAAAGTCATGTGTGGGGGTACTTGCCTGTGATCTCAGCATTTGAGTCAGAAAAAAAATCCAAGTATAATCAGAGTTCAGGTCTCAGATGTTTATGCAGTTGGTCATGTCTAAGTGAGAATAATAGTTATCTGCTGCATTTAGTCTACAAACTAAGTTCCTGTGTTGTTAGCGACACTGATGGAAAATACTATAACATGGGGGAGCACCTCATATTGCCTGCTTCTACTCCTTTTATCCACACTGCTTATGAAAGGCTTAGGCATACAGTAGTCCTAGAAAAATGTGGAATATCAAGTGAGAGAATTTAGGAGGACTAAACCCTGTCTTATGATCAGAGTTAGGTCTGTCATTGGAAAGAGCACTTGAGAGGCAGTAAAGCAACAAAGGTGCTTAATTAAGCATTACTTCTCTCCCTTGCAGGCAGTAGAACGAGTCCTGTACCCACATTTGTCCACTTACTGGACTAACTTGCAGGCTGTGCTGGATGATTATTCGGTATCTAATGCCCAGGTCAAGGCAGATGGGCACAAAGTCTATGGAGCTATTCTGGTGAGTGCCAGCCCTTTGCACCCTCCCTTCCTTGCATGAGCTCAGCAGGCTTATCTAGGAATACCTGCTGGATCCATGCTTGTAGTTCTTTCCTATCCTAATCATTTGCTTACAGGTGGCCGTGGAGCGACTGCTGAAGATGAAGGCCCAGGCAGCGGAGCCTAATCGCGGTGGCCTAGGCGGCCGGGAACGCGGCCGTCCGGAGGACCTGCCTTGGGACAGCCTTCTCTTGCAAGAATCTCCTTCGGGGGGCGGCTCGGAACCAGGCTTTGGGCCTGGTGTGCCGCTGCCGCCAGGGGGCGCGGGGCCCGAGGACCCTTCTTCTGTGACCCTGGCGGATATCTACCGGGAGCTCTATGCTTTCTTCGGTGACAGCTTGGCCACCCGCTTTGGCACTGGCCAGCCTGCACCCACGGCCCCGAGGCCGCCTGGAGATAAGAAGGAGCCGGCGGCCGCCCCGGACTCGGTGCGGAAAATGCCTCAGCTGACTGCCAGCGCCATGCTGAGCCCGCAAGGTGACGAGAGCCCTCGGGGCGGCGGACTCCCGTCGGCCTCTGCCCCGGCCGCTCCTGACAGCAGGCCGCTGCCTCGCGTGCACCGGGCGCGGGGAGCGCCTCGGCAACAAGGCCCCGGCACTGGCACCCGCGACGTTTTCCAAAAGAGCCGCTTCGCCCCCCGCGGCGCCCCCCACTTCCGGTTCATCATCGCGGGGCGGCAGGCGGGGAGGCGCTGCCGAGGCCGCCTCTTCCAGACTGCCTTCCCCGCGCCGTACGGGCCCAGCCCGGCGTCCCGCTACGTGCAGAAGCTGCCCATGATCGGTCGCACCGGCCGCCCTGCCCGCCGCTGGGCGCTCTCGGATTACTCGCTGTATTTGCCGCTCTGAGGCAGGAGCCGCCTCTAAATAAATCCCTTCCGGAAGTGACGTCTGAGAGGTTTGGGTGCCATGGCGGGCTGCTGCTGTCTGCATCTTGTGGAGCTCGTACTCTTTGCTGCTGCCTTCCTGTGCGGAGCCGTGGTGGCCGTGGAGCTCACCTGGACCCAGGTGACTATTCCGGTCAGGTCGGGCGGGTTAGCGAGGCGGGCTGGCCGCTCTTGGGCCTCGGCTGCATCAAACCGTGGCCAAAGGAGAGGCGTTTTCCAACAGCAGACAGCCAGGCTTCCAGCCTCGTAATCTTTCCCTGGTTCTGACGCCAGCCCCGCCTCTGCGGCCACCGTTAAATCAGAAGCTGTTTATGCCTAGAAATAAAGCATAATGTAGTGGAGATGCCCAGACCGCGATTGTAATGTAAATGTTAAACGTAAAGTTAATGTTTATTATTGCCAGTATTTATTTTTTGTTTGGGGGGGGTTGGTTTGTAGGGTTTTTCACTCAAGCCCATGTTGATGTATAACTTCGTAGCCCCAGGCTGGCCTTAACTCTCGGTGAGACGACCTTAACCTGCCAGTGGTGGTCGTCCAGGCTGACCTGGAATTCACTATGTAGTTCCAGGATGCCCTTGAACTCAGCTCCTGCTGAGTGCCGGGATTAAAGGTGTGCGCCACTATGCCCTTCCTAATTGACTTTTCGAGGTACGGTTTCACTCTAGCCCTCACTGACCTGGAATTCACTATGTAGTCATACGGTGGCCTCGAACTCACGGTTATCCCCCTTTCTGTGCCTCCTGAGTGCTGGGATTAAAGGTGTGCGCCACTACGCCTGGCTTCTGTGAGGAAAGCCGCTGAACTAAATTAAGGACTCAACAGCTTTTTTCCACAGGGCTCCTTCAATGGTGACTGCCCTTTATATGGTGTGGCTGTCCGGAATGGCTCTTCTCTAGTCTTATGTCCCTCTGCCCCATCTGTTTGCCACTTTGTGGCAGGGACTTCTGGCCTCCTGGCCCTCTTCTGCCTCCTGCTACTGTTGGTCTGGGCCTACTGCTGCTACACCCAGAAATTCTACAGGTAAATGGCCCCACTCTGAGGACCAGGGTCTGAGGTGAGATGAGTGCCATCTGAACCACAAGCTTGTTCTTCCCCTCAGGAGTTCTGTCTGGCTCAGTATTTCACTGGCCATCTCCAGCTTCCTGATTTTGGTATGTGCCTGTATCCTTCGATTTGGCACCATTTCCCTCTGCAATTCCATTGTCTCCCTGAAACTTACCATGAGGTAAGAGGGAAACCTGGCACAGAATACCTCCCTTCTGCAGAGAGCAGGTCAGGTTAACTTTCCATTTCATCACCATCATTTGTCCCCATGTTTGTTGTCTATTTGGCCTCACAGCTGCTCTGAAGCCCAGAAAATCCCATGGACACCTCGTGGATCAACTGTCCAATTTTACTCCAACCTACACAATGCTGAAGTGAGATGCAGGGCTCCACTGAGATTCATATAAGTACCTATACCTATAAGAGTACACTGACAAACTGAAATGAATTTAGGGGCTTGTCAACCTGACCCTGAACAGATGGTGGAAGGACTGGATCCAAGATAACTACTCCTCACACTCCTGTTCTCTTTCACAGATGTCTTCTTGGGTGAATCTAGTATTGTGTATGGTCTTGATGCTCCAGGTCATGAAGTGCTCCATGTGTGAACGTGCCTCATCATATGAGCCTCTGGACAGCAGTTCCCCCATGGCTTGCAGTCTTCCTGAGCCAGACCAGTGGTCCTTACCTGAAGAACACTGAGTGCTTTCTGCAGCCTTAAGTCTCCATGTCCAAGTGCTTGTAATCTTTTGCCCCCATATAGCCCTGTTTATGCTGGGAGCCTTGGTTTTCCCTCCAGGAGGAAAACTAGCCCAGGCTGACCTGGAATTCACTATGTAGTCTCAGGCTGGCCTCCAACTCATGGAGATCTTCCTACCTCTGCCTCCTAAGTGCTGGGATTAAAGACGTGCACTACCACGCTGGCCCATTTTTTTTTTTTTTAATAATGTTTTTTGTAACAAAATATACTTGAGGCTGGAGAGATGGCTTAGCAGTTAAAGGAGCTTGTTTGCAAAACATACTTTCCTCATCCTGGTATTGTTCTCGATGTTAAAGCAAATAGATGGAAGGGAAGAAAGGAGGTTTAAGCAGGCCTGCCACAGCTGATTGCTCTTTGAAAGACTCATGTATTTGCTGTTAATAAATCTTCCCATGACCCTGGTTGTCAACCCTTCATCCCTAAGGTTTTTGTTCTCCTCTTAAGTGGCAAATGACCCAAATTGGCTTTTCACAAGCTCCGGTAGGTACCCACAGTGTTGTCAAACAGCTGAGTATTGGGAAAGTGTCCAGCTTTGTCCAAGAGAAAGTAGAAGCGCCTGCCTTTAACCTTCAGAGGCAGCATAGCAGGAACTTCACCTCTGTGGGCCATGCAGGAAATCTGGTTCAAAGGAACAGTGAAATGGGCCCCTAGGCCAAAGGGGGCATAAGTGGTTAGGGTCACGTGCTGCCCTCCAGCTCGAAGCATGACAGAACGTACAGATCGGAGAGAGAAGAGAAGACCAACACCAAGTACCAGTGTTCCTGTAGGAAGAGTAGAATGGGATAAAGTTAAGGGATTCTAAGCTTTCTGTGCATGTGTTGTTACAACACCCAACATTGAATTTACTTATTAATGTAGCACAGGCTGTACTGAAACTCTCCCTGTAGTCCCAGGCTAACATTGAACTCACTCACTACCTCACAATGCTCCTACCTCTGTCTCCCAAGTCCTGGGAGTCAAAGCTTGTGCCACCACATCCAGCCTCTTCTGCAAATAAAGGCATGCTCCACCACGCCTGGGCAGACTTCTATTTATTTATTTTTACTTTTTTTGTTCTTTGAGGTAGGGTATCACTTTAGCTCAGGCTAAAGAGTCTCAGGGTGGCCTTGAACTCACAGCAATCCTCCTACCTCTGCCTCCCTCCCGAGTACTGGGATTAAAGGCGTGCGCCACTACGCCCGGCTTCAGCCTTATTTTTTTTTTAATGGTAGGTTTATGCTTAGCCAGGACCTGGAATTCCTGTATCTCCCATCTTCCAAAGATGGTTCTCCTACCTCAGCCTCCTGAGTGCTGTGCCACTCCACCTGGCTTCAATGTGCCCCCTCCCCATTTTTTTGAGGTAGGGTTTCGATCTCTTCCAGGCTGATTTAGAATTTACTATGTAGCCTTAGGCTGGACTCGAACTTACAGCAATCCTCCTACCTCTGTTTCCCAAGTGCTGGGATTAAAGGCGTGTGCACCACCATGCCCGACCGACCACCCTTTTAATAGATATCCATCCCTATTGTAAAAAAGAAAAAGGACCCAGAGCTTATGATCACAGTGGAGAGTAAACCTCATTTTAGCACTGCACATGGGTTGCCCATTCAATAACCATATGCCCACCCCAAATGAGGGAAAATCCCCTCTCCATTCAATCTGCACTTGGTGCCCGCCGCCCTGCCTTACCCATCACGCTGCAACTAATAGCTAGTCCATAGCGCCAGAGCATGGAGCGCAGGTCCTGATGGCTGCGGGTGGGGCCCTCCACCTCCCGCTGTGCAGAGACGCGGACCCGAGGTTGGGACAAAGCTGCCACAGCCAGGGAGGCCCAGAAGATGCCCTGGCCTGCGCAGAACAGCCCAAGTACAGCAAAGAAGTGGCCTCGTTCATGCTTGAAGAGCAGCACGTCCTGTGCAGGGGCCCAATTTTTCGAGGAACGGCGTGTAGGCAGCCACCGCAGTGCACCTAGAAACGCCCGGGAGCCCAGCAGCCAAGGCTCTGCCATGACTTTGCGGGCCACTTCCGTCTGCGCGGGCGGGACTTCCTGTAGTGACGAGGTTGGCTGCCCCTCCCACGCCTGAGGTAAACAGACAGCTTTGGGACACGAAATACCATTATCACTCTTTTATCTTAAAAAGTAAGGGTAGTCCTGGGGTTAAGTACACAAAGCACCTAAGTCCTTCGGGTAGTTTAGTGTCAGTTCTACAAAGTAAGCTTTGGCTTCCTGGCACCATGAGGCTCAATCTCCCGGAAGTCTTCCTCAAGTCTTCCAGAAGGCAGGTGAGAAGGATGTAGTTGCCTTCCTTCCTCAATCACAGTTACAAGAAGGCCTCAGGCCAGACAGGAGACGACAGATGACATTAATATTCCAAGGGCTATTTACAAGGGGCTTCTTCTGGGATCACTTCATAAATGCCACTTCTGGGATCTCGCCCTTAGCCTGGGGAAAATGAAAGGTCAGTAAAAGCCAGTGTCCCTGCCTTGCCTAGCTCAGAGAGCCCTCCCAAAGATCCAGTAGTTCCTGTGTTTTTTCCACTGCATTCCCAAATTTTACCTTGAGATGAGTGAAGGCTTGGGCCGATCTGGTATAGTCCCAGTTGTTATCCTGAAGGCACCTGGAATGGGAAAACAAGTTCATGAAAACCAAAATGTAACCACCCTGACCACTTGCCACTAAAGAAACCATGCTATACTCCCACATTTGACAGAAACATAAACTATTGCACAATTTTTTTGTTTATTTTTATTTATTTATTTGAGAGTGACAGAGAGAGAAAAAGGCAGAGAGAGAGAGAGAATGGGCACGCCAGGGCTTCCAGCCACTGCAAACGAACTCCAGATGCATGTGGACCCTTGTGCATCTGGCTAATGTGGGTCCTGGGGAATCGAGCCTCAAACCAGGGTCCTTAGGCTTCCCAGGTAAGCCCTTAACCACTAGGCCATCTCTCCAGCCCACTGTTACACAATTTATAGAAATGAAAAGTTAAGGCTGGAGGGATGGCCCTGGCAAGCCCATCCTCTCTATCTCTTTTCTCTACGTCTCTTTCAAATTAAAAAAAAAAAAAGAAAGAAAGAAATGAAGCCTGGCATGGTGGCACACACCTTTAATCCCAGCACTTGGGTGACAGAGGTAGGAGGATTGCCATAAATTTGAGGCCACCCTGCAACTTCATAGTGAATTCCAAGTCAGCCTGAGCTACACTATGACCCTGCCTCAATAAAACAAAACAAAACAAAACAGGGCTGGGGAGACGGCTTAGTGCTTAAGGCACTTGCCTGCGAAGCCTAAGGAACCAGGCTCAATTACCCAGGACCCATGTAAGCCAGGTGCACAAAGTGGCACATGTGTCAGGAGTGTGTTTTGCCACAGCTGGAAGCACTGGTGCACCCATTCTCTTTCTTAACTCAAAAAAATAAAAATAGAGCTGGGCGTGGTGGCGCACGCTTTTAATCCCAGCACTTGGGAGGCAGAGGTAGTAGGATCGCTGTGAGTTCAAGGCCATGCTGAGACTACAGAGTGAATTCCAGGTCAGCCTGAGGTAGAATGAAACCCTACCTCGAAAAACCAAAAAATAAAAAAGTAAAAAAGAAAAATAAATAAAATATATACATATATATTCTGGGCATGTTGTCATGCATCTTTAATCCCAGCACTTGGGAGGCAGAAGCAGAACTGCCATGACTTCAAGGTCATCCTGAAGTGAATTTCAGGTCACCCTGGGCTACAGTTAGACCCTCCCTTCAAAAACAAAAACAAAATCAAACAAACAAAAAATTGATGAAAAAAGAAAGATAGCTGGGCAGGTAGCATATGCCTTTAGTTCTAGCACTCGGGGAGGCTGAGGTAGGACTGCTGTGACTTTGAGTCCAAAGTGAGATCCTGTCTCAAAAAAAAACCCAAAAATAAAAAATAAAAAAACTAAAAAATGACTAAACAAAAGAATTACATTTTTTTTTGTTGTTGTTTTAGTTTTTGCGAGGTAGGGTCTCACTCTAGTCCAGGATGACCTGGAATTCACTGTAGTCTCAGGGTGGCTTCAAACTCACAACAATCCTCCTACCTCTGCCTCCCAAGTGCTAGGATTAAAGACGTGCACCATCATACCTGGCTAGCTTCTACTGTACATATTTTAAGAAATTAAATTGGCTAGGCATGGTGATGCATGCCTTTAATTCCAGTACTCAGGGGTTCCAGGTCAGCCTGGGCTAGGCTAAAATGAGAACCTATTTAAAGAAAAAGGGTGGGAATGGTGGCACACCCTTTTAAGTTTTAATCATTCTCTTTGGTGTACATAGATGGCTTGTGTTATGTGCTCATGTGTGTGCAGATGCTAATTTTGGCTGACCAGTGAGCCCCCGAGATCATCTTGACTCTGACCACTTCAGCATCAGGGTTACAGGCATGCAAAACCATGCTTATTTTATGTGGGTGCCGGGGATTGAACAAGATCCTCATACTCTTGCAGCAAAAGCCATCATCTCTCCAGCCTCTGAACCTCTTTTTTATTTTTAAATAATGTTTATGTTTGAGAGAGACAGAGACAGAAAATGGGCATGCCAGGGCCTTGCAGCCTCTGTGTATGAACTCCTGATTGGTGTGTCTCCTTGTGTGCATGTGCAACATTGTGCACTTGTGTCACTGTGTTTCTGGCTATGTGGGACCTGGAGAATCAAACATGTGTCCTTAAGGCTTTGTAGACAAGCACCGTAACTGCTAAGCCATTTCTCAAGCCCTAAATCTCTTTTTTAACCCTTATTCACCACCAGCCCTTTCTGTTTACCCTTGGTTCTACACATGTTCAGCACTCACTTCTGGGACCACTCGAGGTTCATTCCAGACTGGGTAGAGAATGCCTGCAACATTTCCTGCTGTTCTGGGGAGAGGGTGGGCACTGGACTAGAGGAAGGCGTGGGTGCAGGCATGGCAAAGGCTCTTTGGATTTCTTCAGGGCTGGCATTCCGCACAAATAGTTCATCATTTACAATACATAGCCTTGGGGACAAAGAACACTTAAATATAAGAACAATTATCCTCCTCACTCTAGCATTATTTCTGTTCTTCAGACACATGGCATTCAGATTCTTTTGTTTTCTACATGGTGTCCCTCCCATGGACTCAGTATTTTAAAACAGATTATGCCCACCAAACATCCTAGAATGATATATTTCCCATGAAACCGTGGATAGTTATCCTTTGGTCTTTTAACAAACTTAGGAAGTGAACATTAAATAAATTTTTACAAGAGGAAACTTGCCAGTAGTTAAACATGGTAGAGGCAGGATGAAAACCCATTTAAGCTCTTAACTTACATAAGCTTCCTCTGATTTCCTGTTGCCTTTCTCCAGTTCTGAAAATTCTCTGAGGACTGACTCCACCTTCCAATTACCACAGTGCTGGGTATGGATTAGGACTGGTACCCAGCATGGCTAATATAGACACTTACCCTGAACTGCTGGTAGGAACAACAATGAATGTTCTGGTGAAAGCACGCAAAGAATCTCGAGACTTCCCGTCCACTGCATTGAGAAGAGCAGCAATGAACTGTTAAGAGTCATTCATTCACAAGCTGGTCCTCAAGACATAATCTCTGATACAAAGAACCCTCACTGGGCCAGACAAGGATGATTAGGTACAGGAGAACAGGGATGGGAAGAAAGGTCAAGTCAGGGAAGGAAGTAATTAATAACTTATGGTAAGAACTTCAATGCCAGGACAAGCCCGTATTTCCTTTATTGAAGGGTATTACTAACCTCATCTCACAAAGAATATGAGGCTCAGATACTGGTACCCACAGACCCAGAACCAACACTGGGATGGAAATTGAGACTTGCCTGCATCCAAAATCTATAGTGCCCTGGTCTTTGGGCTTTTGTTACATTGCAGTGAAGAAGGTAAGCCAAACAAAGATAGCTTGAGGCAGAATGGGAGGAGTTCAGAAAAGAAAAGGTAGGTAGAGCTTTTAATCCCAGCACCTGGGAGGCAGGGGTAGGAGGATCACCATGAGTTCAAGATCACCCTGAGACTACATAGTGCATTCCAGGTCAGCATGGACCAGGGTGAGACACTACCTCGAAAAACCAAAAATGATAGGTAGAAATAGCTGGGAATCTAAGAATGCCAAGAAAGATTCCAATTGGGGGAGGGACCATGCTTTAAACTTAGGACTTAAAAAGAGTCTCACCTTCCTTGAAGACACCATTGACAGAAAAACACAGCAATGTGCTCTGAAAGAGAAAAAGAATCAGGTACAATGCAGGCTTTCTAGCCAGAGCCCTCCTCACCTACTTAATGCTATCCTGAGTGACTCACCCGCATCTTCCCCAATTCTAGGCTTCTTCAGGATAGAAATAGGTACTTACTGTCTGGGCACTTATGTCTACCACAAAGGAATTGATGTCATGTTGAGTTTTGGGCAACTCATTGAGGAAGGCGACAACATTGAGACGTGTGTGCTTCAGCAGCCGGAACCGTAGGGCTGTGGCAACAGGAACAGAAGGCAAGGTTGGAGAAGCTCTATAAGCTCTAGTTATTCCTTTTCATCTCAAGTACTCACATTACCCTGTGCACTTACTGGGGTCTTTAAGCTTCTTCACATTTCTGCTGTCCTTAAAGTACTCAGCCAAGTTGCTTCTGGGACAACATAAGAAAAAGGTGGAAGTGGTTAAAGAAGTGTGGCCTACATCCCCCGGGGAACCCTATGGTTCTGAGCAGATTCTGACATATGACACTCACCGGGCAGGGTTCTGAGGGGTGAAAGGAATGCTTAGTGAGCAACAAGCTCCATCATGGTAGGCATCCAGGAGACCCTGACGATCTCCAGAATCATAAATTGCATAGTACCTATGAAAAAAATTGAGCTTTGCATTCTGCAGCCAAAGACAGCAGCTTCCTAGAGTTTTTTTTTTTTTTTTTTTTTTTTTTTTTTTTTGGTAGTCTCAGGGTGGCCTCAAATTCATGGTGATCCTCCTACTTTTGCCTCCCAAGTACTGGGATTATAGGCATGCACCACCACAACAGCTTTTTTAAAAAATATTTTATTTATTTACTTATTTGAGAGAAAGAGAGAATGGGCGCACCAGGGCCTCCAGACACTGCAAACAAACTCCAAATGCATGCGCCACCTTGTGCATCTGGCTTACATAAGCCCTGGAGAATCAAACCAGGATCCTTTGGCTTTGCAGGCAAACACCTTATCCGCTAAGCCATCTTTACAGCCCCCAGAGTGAGTTTTATACAGGCCAACCACTTGCTACTGTGTCAGGGGTCCTGGGATACTTACTGCTGCAGGAAATGCATGACCAGGCTTTTTAAGTTCTCTGTTCCAAAATAGCTTCCCTGGAATTAGACAGACATTGGTAAAATGAAACTATTACCCTTCCCATTTATAAATGCTAACTGTATCCACTGCTGACCTTGCAGGGCGGTAACATCGTGGGGGCTTCGACATCAAAAGCAATTGGAGGGGGTAACTCATGGCCATCCTGTGTAAAGAAATTTAAGTTACATGTGAACCAGATAGTTCACACAAAAAAGCTAAGTCTAAAGGGTCAGAAGTCAACTGTCAAAAAGGGATGAAAAGTGTCAAGGAGCCCTGACATATGCAACTTTGCCTACAGGTATTTTTTTCTAGAAAGACTGTCACTTTTATCAGATTCTTAAGGGAATTTATGTTCTCAAGTTAATGTCCCTTTAAAAACTTATTAGGCAAGATCTTAAGGTTCAAGCTGTTGTGCTCATAAGAAGAAAATGAAAACTGTTTTGGACTTACCAGGCGTAATAACTTGGGAAATCGTTCACGAATAGCGCTGTCAAGAACGGGACAGAAGTGAGTGACGCTTCAGAGCCATCATGCCTCCTGGGCTGCTCTAGGAGCAAATACACCAAAAACCCGAGGAACAGCCCATCCCGTCCTGCTCATCACCCACTCCTCCCCAGACTTCACTGGGGGGAAAATTGCCCCTATTCCCCACCTCACCAGGGACAACCCATCTGGACTGCCTTGAAGGCTGTCTCTTCTTGCTACCTTACTCTAAAGTTCCACAAGACTAGCATTCTTAGCCCAAGCTTTAAGCCAGGGCTACCTTCCCCACCTTTCCCCCCTTACCTTCCACCTACTCACCTGTGCAGCCCAGGGAGGAGGGAATGGGATGGGAGCCCAGGGGCTCCGCTGCCTCACCAGGTATCCACCAGTTCTGCCAGGTCTGGCCTTGGCCAAGACCAAAATACATAAGGATGGCACAGGATGTTTGGGCAGGGAGATGAGCAAGACAGGGCTTGGGAGGAGGAGACAAAGGAAGGGAGGAAAGAAAGAAGAGAAGAGAAAGGAAGGATGGGGCAGGGCAAAGGAGAGATGGGGAAGTATTATAGGGAAGAAAGAGAAAGAGAAACCAAAGCAAAATGGCAGGAACTAGAGGCAAAGAGGTATTTAGAAAAAAGGGAAAAGCAAGAAAGACACCTTGACACAGCCATTTCCTTCAGCTGCTACTTTCCCTGTGTTCCAAGGTAGAAATGAAGAACAAGTTCTACTGTAGCAGTTTGCAAGTGCTGTTGGCCAGGTCTCTGTTACCTGGGTCCCTATTTGAGCTGGGCGTGGTAGGCAAAGTAGCCATGGGGGTAGGAGACCTCCCTCAGAAGGGATGAGGGCTTAGGCCCCTGCCAAGTTGGGGGGGTGAGGGTCTGTGCCCCACCTCTGTTGGCCCCCAAGTTCTCTCCTGATGGCCCCTCTGCGACTGTGCCTGTCTTAGGTTGTTCCTTCCCTGAGGAATCTTACCCGTCTCTGGCTAACCAGCCATCCTCTGGGGCCAAGCAGGGTGACGTGAGGTATGCAAGTGAGGGAGGGGCAGTGCCCCAGCAGCGTCTGTTCTTTGTCTCCTTGGTAGCAGATGCCCCCGTGGCATCCACGCCCAGCACTTGCTTTGGGATCCCCTCGCCTACTGGCGGGGCCCCAGCTTTAGTCACATTTTAGGGAACCCAGGTTTCTTCTCCAGGGAGGGCCCAGCTTACAGTACTGGGCAAGAGACCAATAGCATGGTAGCAGCCTCCAGGAGGTCTCAACCTCAACATAAACAGGAAGGACCAGGCCACAGCTTTGGGTAAATGGATCACAAGTGTAGGGTCCCTCTTGGCACTAGGGCAAGAGTGGCCAGCACAGGACAAAGAAAGGAAGGCCCATCTCATCAGATCATCCCAATTAGAGAGGGCTTTGTCAGCCTGAGGACACCAGGCTCTTGACTGAAGGCAACCATCAGATGGGGCTTATTTAAGACACCCTCTGGTCAGAACAGAGAAGGAAGGTGTCCTTCCTGGAACAATAGGGTAGGGAGATTCTAGAAAAGGCTGTGTTCAAGAAGGAAGGAAAAGCTCAGAGAAATAGTAAACAGTAGTAGATGAAAAGAAAGGAGAGGAGATCTTGGGGTACCACTGGAGACAGAGACGGACAAAAGGGAGGAATATGTGGTCTTCCCAAAGGACAGGTGGTTCCAGCTCAGGGCTGCATTGTCTTCTGCAGATGTGCACTGGTCAGGGTGCTTTAACTCAGCCTCCTAGGGGGTGAAGGTCATCCCCAGGAGGAGAGACAGAAGCTACAACTGACCTGATGTAGGTAGACTGGTCTCGGAAAGTGTCACACATGGGGTTTCCGTCAAGCCACAGCTCTTCTAGCTTCAGCCCTTTTATCTTGTCCAATTCCCACTCTGACTTCAACTGTGAAAGTGGGGGTTAAAAGAGAACAAGTCCTGCCCTCAACTCTCAGTTTTCTCTTTTGCCTCCCACCATGGCCATGCAAGCTTTTCTCACTCTCTACCACCCCAGCAAAAATCATAGCCAGGCTATCAGTCCTCACTTCATTTCCAGAAAGGTTTAGGATCTTCAGGTTAGGTGCCTTTTGTACAATGCTGGACATGTCATCCAGCTTGTAGAGCCTGTTGTTACTCAAGTTCAAGGACAATAGCTGTGAACAGAGAAGAGTACAGGAAGAGAGGAAGTGAGTGTCACCAGTGAGTAGATCAGAGACAAATGTAGTTCCTTATCCCACGTTTCTTTTATATGCCTAACATTGGGCCAGGACTTACCTCAGGGATGTTTTCTTCAATGATTCGCAGGGCAGCTGACATAGAACTTCTACGATTTAGTACAACATTGATGTTCTGGGACATCAAATCTTCAGGATGCAAAAATAAAGAGAAGTCTAAGAGGGTTTGCCTGTGTCAGTGTTAGCACTAAAACAGCCCCAACCTTTCCCACACTGATAGCTTCCAGATTCCACTAAACTGAGGACAACTGCTGTCAACTATACCTGGGTCTGAGCGGAGGCCCTTGAGGTCAAGTGCTTGTTGGGAGCCATCATATCGTTTGCTCATGATCAGCTACAGGAAAAGAAAGTTAAACAGCAATCACAGGGCTGGACTGGAGGTGGGGGTGTCTACAGACTGGGATGGCATACATTACTTGAGCTAGCCTCACCTTGAGCTGCTCTACTTGATCTGGCTTCAGTTCATTCTGTATTGTAAAGGGTGGAGTAGAGGGGTTGATGATGATAGCTATCTGGAAAGAAGTAAAAAGGACATCGGGAGATATGGCTAAGCAGTTAAAGGTGCTTGCCTGCAAAGCCAAAGGACCCAGGTTCTATTCCCCAGGACCCATGTAAAGCCAGATACATAGGGTAGTGCATGTGTCTGGAGTTTGTTTGCAGTGGTTAGAGGTCCTGGCACACTCATTCTCTGTCTCAAATAAATAAATAAATAAAAATGAAAAAAAAAATTTTTTTTAAAGGACAGATTGGCCAGGCACAGTGGCACACACCTTTAATCCCAGCACTCAGGAGGCAAATGTAGGAGGATTGCCGTGAGTTTGAGGCCACTCTGAGACTACACAGTGAATTCCCAGGTCAGCCTGGGCTAGAGTGAGACCCTACCTCGAAAAAAAAGACATACTTCAGGGAAGCCTAATTCCCAGAGACAAGACCCAGTTCCCCTTACTCTGTGCACCAACCTGAGCCTAGCCAGGCCCTTTACACATACCCTTCGATTCTCTCGATCCTGAATCTTATAGCTGACAGCTTTTAATGCAGAAGCAGTACTGGAATCCTCCACAAAAAACTGGGCCCGTGTGTTCTCATAGTGAAACTGGAAAGAGGAAACATGAACATTAAACCAGGAGCCTACATTTCCTTGTCTAGTTTTCCCTTAGCCCTCTCTGGTGCCCAGCCAGCCAGGCACTCAGGCCTTGCCCTCACTTTACCTCAATGGGGGTGAAAGGGACACTGCACTTGCTCTGAATCATACTCAGGAGCCATGCCTTGTCATATTTTCTCCCATAAGGAATCTAGAAGTGAGAGAAAGAAAGGAACACTATGTAACTAAGGTTAAACAGTCAATACATTCAGTGCTCCTTTTGTACCTTCTAAGCTTTAAAGACTTACTAGGGTTGAGGTGCAGCTCACTGATAGACTAGATGTACAGCATGCATGAGGCCCTAGTTAAGATTCCCTGTACCACAAAACTATTTTTTCTCTAAAATCTGGGTGTGTATGTGTGCATAAAAACATGTGTGCACACCAGTCTCTTATTGCTGCAAACAAACTGGTTGAAGAATTGAACCTAGGCTGGCAGGCAAGTAAGTTTCTTTAATCGCTGAGCCATCTCACCAGTCCTTAATTTTTTTTTTTTTTTTTTAAGGAAAGAACCAGTTAGCTGGGCATGGTGGCAAACTCCTATAATCTCAGCACTTGGATGGCTGATATAGGAGGATTGATGTGAATTTGAGACCATCCCAGGGCTACAAAGTGATTTCCAGGTCAGCCTCGGGTACAGATCCTGTAAAAGGAATGCTGGAGAGGGACGAGAGAGATGGCTGAGCAGTTAAGGTGCTTGCCTGCAAAGCCTAATGACCTGGGTTCAATTCCCAGTAACCACATAGGGCCAGATGCATAAAGTGCCACATGCATCTGGAGTTTGTTTTCAATGTTGGAGGCCCTGGTGCACCCATTCTCTCTGATTTGTCTCTCTTCTATCTTTCTCTGCTTGGAATTTTTTTTTATTTTTTTAAAGAGGCCCAGGTGTGGTGGAGCATGTCTTTAATCCTTGCCCTTGGGAGGCAGAGGTAGGAGGACAGCTGTGAGTTCAAGACCACCCTGAGACTACATAGTGAATTACAGGTCAGCTAGGACTAGAGCCAAGACACTACCTCAAACACATGGTGATCCTCTTACCTCTGCCTCCTGAGTGCTCAGATTAAAGGCACGCACCACAACATCTGGCAATTATTTGGTTTTTTGAAGTAGGTTCTCACTTTAGCCCAGGCTGACTTAGAATTTGCTATGTAATCTCAGGATGGCCTTGAACTCATGGTCCTCCTACATTTGCTTGCCAGGTGATGGGATTAAAGGTGTCTGCTACCATGCCAGCCTTAGATGTTTTAAGATACTGATTCTGGGCTGAAGAGATGACTGGGGTTAAAGGCATGTGCTTGCAAAGCCTGATGGCTGGGGTTCCATAACCCTACCACCCACATAAAGCCAGATGAAAAAAGTGACACATGTATCTGGAGTTTGTTTGCAGTGGCAACAGGCCCTGGAGCACCCAAATTCTCTATATCAAATAAATAATTTTTTTTTTTAAAAAAGATGCTAAGGAGAAAGGTTGGATATCTGAATATGGAGTAAATATATGAGGGGATAGAATTTTGTGGGGAAGAGAAACATACATCTTTACTTTAAGTGGAGTTCCCTGTTACCCTTGCATTATCTACTCCTAAGGTACTCACTGTAATCTTGAACCAGTTCTTGGTAGTTCCATCTTGGCTGGTGCCAGCCCCTCCTCTCTCTGGAGGAGCTCTGTCTCTACGCACAGTAACGTGAATGCGATCTCGATCATGCCAAGTTTCGCCCCGACGGTTAGGACGGTTGGCATAGGGGTTGCTGTTAGGAAGCAGAATTAAATGTCTGTAAACACTAGGAGAGACCATCCCAGTTAATGCAACTATAACTAAGACTGTTCAACTACTAAGCTAGCCCTAACATATGGGAAGGGAATGACAAGGAAAGCAACAGAACTACATAATCTAGTGAGCCACTACATTCAGAGCAGACCAATTAATCACTTACTATCGTACTCGGGGACCATCTTGGGCATCACTCATTGCAACATCTCCATCATCTTCCTCAAACCGGGAGGACCGAATACTAGAACCGCCTCTTCCAGACCGACGGTTCCCTTCTCCACATTTCCACCGGAAAGGACCCCGGCCTTTCTTTCTTCTCTGAGGGAAACTAACACGATCATCATGCTCTGCAGTTGGAAACAGGTATGTAAATTGGTAAATAAATCTGGTGTAGCTATCTTGGTGTGGCAATTGGTTTTTAGTACTCCGCACTACAAGAGATACATACTAACTACAATGACAACCTCCACACAGCACCTCTGCCTCCCCAGAAAAAAACAACTTTTTCCAGGATGGCAGCATCAGAAGTTGTTGGAAACTGCAGAGCTTTTTACAAAATGAAAAGGCTAGGTCTGGAGATGAGCAGCAGATCTTTTGTCCTGGGTTCAGTTTCCAACACCACCCAACAACAAACCCACAGAATAGTTTGGGCCTAAAGGCCCGTACCTGAGATCCCAACCCTTAGAAGATCAGGAGTTCAAGGTCAGGGCCAGCCTAAGTTACATGAGACTAGATCTCAATAAGCAAATACATGCATTTAAAAAAAAAAAAAAAAACGAAGCAGAAACTGGGTCAAAGTAGAATACAGAAGTATGAGCAACCCCAACCTGGCCACAAATCCTACCCCTGAAAATCACCTGAAATATGCCACACAGTATTTCTTTTTTCTTTCTTTCTTTTTTTTAGGTTTTTCAAGGTAGGGTATCACTCTAGCCCAGGCTGACCTAGAATTCACTATATAATCTCAGGGTGGCCTCTAACTCACTGTGATCTTCCTACCTCTGCCTCCAAAGTGCTGGGTTTAAAGGCATGCGCTACCATGAGTGGCCAATATGTTTTGTATACACTGTATAAATGTGAACTCCTATAGTCCTAGCACTAGGGAGGTAAAGGCAGAAGGCCATCTTCAATTAAACAGAAAATTCAAAGCCATTCAAGGCCACATAAATCCTTGACTCAAACAAAAATAGGTCTGGAGAGATGGTGTAGCAGTTAAGACACTTGCCTGTGAAACCTAAGGACCTAGGTTCAATTCCTCAGTACCCAAGCAGGCACATGAGTCTGGAGTTTGCAATAGCTAGAGGCCCTTGTGTACCCATTCTCTCTCTCCCTCTCATAAATAGCCATGGAAAGTAGAAACCAAAACTAACAGTAAACCTTCAAAGTCTTACCTTTTATTTTTGGTTTTTCGAGGTAGGGTCTCACTCTAGCCCAGGCTGACCTGGAACTCACTATGTAGTCTCAGGGTGACCTCGAACTCTTGACGATCCTCCTACCTCTGCCTCCCAAGTGCTGGGATTAAAGGTGTGCGCCACCATGCCCAGCCAAAGTCTTACTTTCTAATTGTCCCATGCAAGGATCAAAATTTGACTTGAAATGTAAAGTATATCAGTATATACATTTTTAGGCCTTTATGTCTAGAGATGGATAACCAATTGTTCTAGTTTGATTATTTCAGGAAGTGGAAAAAGCCACTAGTAATTTTAACCCCTGCTGCCAGAAGATATTTCATTTGGGAGCAAATACTGCCTTGAGAAATAGCACTGTAATATCCTATAATTAGTTGTAGAATAACCTTTATCCCTTTCAAACTATGCAAACTATTAAAATATGTGTATTAAAGATAGTTAATTATATTCCAATCAGATGGCATTCACAGACTTAACTGGAACATATACAAATAAAAATCTATTAGTTTAAGAGTTTATGCTAACAAAAATGATTTAGCTACCTGTTATAAAAATGGTGAATATTCTGACTAAATATATATATTGTGCTTGCCAAACTGCCCGATAAGCACTTCTCTTAATGTTCATACCCATATATTAATGCTACTCTCACTTTTGGTTAAGAGAACCTTCTCTTTTCAGATGGTGGTGACCTCTGGGATGACTCAAAAGGCATCATAGTGCTGAAAAGTGACAGAGGAGTGTTCAGCACTGAAACATCTCTATCAAACCTTCTAAGGCTCAGGGACCATTGCAGAAATGGCAGAAAGAATTAAGAGCCAGGGCTGGAGAGATGGCTTAGCATTTAAGCGCTTGCCTGTGAAGCCTAAGGACCCCGGTTCGAGGCTCGGTTCCCCAGGTCCCACGTTAGCCAGATGCACAAGGGGGCGCACGCGTCTGGAGTTCGTTTGCAGAGGCTGGAAGCCCTGGCGCGCCCATTCTCTCTCTCTTCCTCTATCTGTCTTTCTCTCTGTGTCTGTCGCTCTCAAATAAATAAATTAAAAAAAAATTAAAAAAAAAAAGAATTAAGAGCCAAAGGAAGGGTAGAACTCCTTACAATGCAGTCTTCCAGACACAAAATGGCCTGGATATCTGTGACCTCGCAGTGCCTGGCACTACCTACACAAGATCTTTATAACAGGAGGAAAACATGATGACATCAAAATAAAAGAAAGATTGACGGACATTGGGAGGGGATATGACAGAGTAGAGTTGTAGCTGGGAGTGGTGGCACACACCTTTAATCCCAGCACTCAGGAGGCAGAGGTAGAAGAATTGCCATGAATTCGAGGCCACTCTGAGACTACATAGTGAATTACAGGTCAGCCTGGGCAAGAGTGAGACCCTACCTTGAAAAACAAAACAAAACAAAACAAAACAAAACAAAACAAAACAAAACAAAACAAAACAAAACAAAACGAGTGGAGTTGTAAAGTGCTTGTGTGTTTGTGTGTGTGTGTGTGTGTGTGTGTGTGTGTCTGTGTGGAATTATCATGGTTTAATGTCTATAATTACAAAAGTTGTCAATCATAAAAAAAAATTATTTATTTGACAAGAGAAAGAGGGAAAGAATGGGTGCACCAGAGCCTCAAACTCCAGATGCATGTGCCCCCTTGTGTATCTGGCTAACATGGTCCTGGGGAATCGAACCTGGGTGTTTTTTGTTTTTTTGTATGTAATTCTGTATTATTTATTCTTCTTACAAAAGACATTTAGAATAAATAAATATAAAATGGTATATGGCATATTTCGTAATGGCCAAAACATATTTTCTTTGTATTCCTCACAGAAATAAACCAATGAACTCTTCAGAAATACACTCATCCTACCCACTTTCACTTTTTTAATTAAAAAAAAAAGTCAATTATTTTAACTCCACAATTTTCAACAACTATTATCAAAATAAGTAATCTAAGACTACTCAGGGATCAAGACATTTAAATCAAATTTTTTTTTTTTTTTTTTGGTTTTCCAAGGTAGGGTCTCACTCTAGCCCAGGCTGATCTGGAATTCACTATGGAGTCTCAGGATGGCCTCAAACTCACAGCGATCCTCCTACCCCTGCCTCCCGAGTGCTGGGATTAAAGGCATGCACCACCATGCCCGGCTAAATCAGTTATTTTTAAAAAATACAAGTGTGTGTATACATACACACAATATTGATACAAGTCACAACTCTTTAGAAGTGTGAGTAAACACCAGAAAGCCCAGAGCAAAGCCAGTACCTCCACACGCACAGCCAGGAATCCTATGAAAGTCACAAGGCATTGGGACTTAATTCATAAATTTATCTCTTCACAGGAAAAGACAGTGTTTCATAACAATGCAGATTACACCCACTGCTCAGGAGACACACACATCACTACTGCTGAGGTCATACTGAGTGACAATTTAGGAATCCAAATTTACCTCCAGAACCTATAAACCTGGAGTACAAATTTGAAAATACACAGTACAAATAGCAGTTGAGTGGAACCTGCCTGCAATAATCCTTTATTTTTTCTTTCCTTTAAGTCGAAAGAAAATCTGTACACAAGCAAGGAATTAAGTCTCATAATAAAACATCCCAAACAGAGAGCCAAGGGGTGTAGTGAGAGCCCATAGTGAGAAGATTTTGTATCACATTCTATTCCAGCTTTACTTTCTTGTGAATCTCCAGGGTTGGAATCCATGCTCTATGGAAATATTAGCTTCTCACACACTGCTTCCTTGATTGGTAAATACTGTGATATTTCATTGGGTTCCGTGAATAGGGAAGGTGGAACATGCATTAACTTAGCAATTTTGCTTTCTCGTGAGGTATATTCTAGTAGCATGTAGGTCAGGAGGCAGAGGTAGAAGGATTGCCATGAGCAATTTTCACACTCAAGCTTGAAACTCCATGATCATGCAGTTCATCTTCAAACAGGAGAACTTCTTCAAAAAATTTAATTTGTTCTCTGGCTTTTAATTTTTCTGTATCTATATTATCTGTTGTAGGCACAACTTCTTCACATCCGCTGACTTCATGATGTGAGTCTTGGACACCATCAGCTTCCAGGGCCCAAACGAGAAGTCCTGGTGGCTGTTCTGGAAGCCATGGATCATCATGGCGATACAGGGGCCACAAGGAGCAGGCGGTGTTGGTCACCGGTCTGTCGGTCTCCCCACAGCCCAGCCCAGCCCTGCCGCTGGCCGAGCCATTACCATTCGAACCTCGGTCTTTTGGCTTTGCAGGCAAATGCCTTAACCACTAAGCCATCCACCAGCCCATAAATTTTTATTATTTATTATTATTTAGTTATTTGAGAGTGACATAGAGAAAATGGACACACCAGGGCCTCTAGCCACTGCAAATGAACTCCAGATGCATGTGCCACCTTGTGCATCTGGCTTATGTGGGTACTAGGTAATTGAGCCTCGAACTGGGATCCTTAGGCTTCACAAGCACTTAGCCACTAAGCCATCTTTCTAGCCCCATAAAAAATATTTTAAATAGTGAACATTAGCTGGGTATGGTGGCGCACTTGAGAGGCAGAGGTAGGAAGATTGCCATGAGTTTGAGGCCAGCCTGAGACTACATAGTTAATTCCTGGCCAGTCTGGACCAGAGTGAGACCCTACCTTGAAAAACAAAAACAACAACAATTTTTAACAGTGAATGTTATTAATATTGTATAATAGGTCTGAGAAGATTGCCTCCTGTTTTGAAGAGAGAGATTAAGGATTTTTACAATTGTTTTTCATCAAATTTTAATATTTTTGTCAAGTTTTTAGGTATTTAATTTGTAAACCAGTTTGCTTTGCACCTGTAGACAGTAGGGCAATAGGGTTTTGACTTTAAACTGTTTGAAACCAAGTGATCTAGTACAGCTGTAATAAAAGTCAATGCATCTATAAAAAATGCTGGTTACAGGCCAATGTAAGCCAGTTGCACAAGAGGACACATGCATCTGGAGTTCGTTTGCAGTGGATGAGGCCCTGGCACGCCCATTCTCTCTTTCTCTACCTTTTTCTGTATCAAATAAATAAATAAATTATATATATAAATCTAAGGGGACATAAATAAATCATATGGAACCTACTTTTTTGGACAATGGAACACTCAGAAGTCACAGATTGTTATTAGAAAATTTTCAGTGCCAGGGATGGGATACCTTCCAGTGAGTTGTTGGCGAGGGAGGTCCCTGATGCCCCAAAACATTACAGGCCATTGCCGAGGCCCTTGGCTTCCCACCACGAATAGATGGTAAGACCCTATTGCTGAAGACTCCACATATTTGGGCTGCAAGGCCACTGAGAAAGCCTGCTAGAACTGAGCGATGACCTCTTCCACGTAGACCAGCTGACAGAAAGCTGGAAAAAGCTACACTGCATGCAGTTCAATGGGAGAGAGAGAAATCACAAGTGAAGACACTCAACAGTGGGCACTGCAAACCTTATATTTGGCCAGACAGGCCAAATGAGTCAACAGGTACAATAGTGGCACATCTGTTATGGGGGAAATCAGCCACCCTATAATTTGACTGGAGGCCTGCTCCATGGGAGGGAACATATCCCTGATACTGAAAACCTACAACAGGGGTAGTCATGAGCCCTAGGGGTGTAACATCTGCTGCTCTCTGGCTAAATGTATATACTATGCTCACCAAACTGCCCAGTAAGCACTTCTCTTAATGTTCATATTCATTAATGCTACTCTCACTTTTGGTAGAGAACCTTTTCTTTTCAGATGGCAGTGACCTTGGGATAACTTAGAATGCATCATGGTGCTGATAAGAAGTGACAGAGGAATGTTCAGCACTGCAATATGCCTATCACACCTTCCAAGGCTCAGGGTCTAATGCGGAAGAGGTGGCAGAAAGAACGTAAGAGCCAAAGGAAGGGTAGGACTCCTTACAACATGCTCCTCCAGACACAAAATGGCCGGGATATCCATGACCTCACAGTGCCTGACACTACCTATACAAAGCCATCATAATAGGAGGAAAAGATCATGACATCAAAATAAAAGACAGACTTAAAAAGCCAGGCGTGGTGGCGCATGCCTTTAATCCCAGCACTTGGGAGGCAGAGGTAGGAGACTCACTGTGAGTTCGAGGCCCTACCTTGAAAAAAATAAAATAAAATAAAAAAGAGAGACTGATTGAGAAGGGGAGGGGATATGATGGAGAGTGGGGCTTCAAAGGGGAAAAGTGGGGAGAGGGACGGAATGACCATGGGATATTTTTTACAATCATGGAAGTTGTCAATAAAAGAATAAATTAAGTTAAATTAAAAAGGCTAAAAAAAATGCTGGTTACAAATATGATCAATTTAAAGGCCTCCTTAAAAAATAATGTTGGGGGCTGGAGAGGTGGCTTAGCGGTTAAGACACGTGCCTGCAAAGCCAAAGGACCCAAGTTCGATTCCCCAGGACCCACATAAACCAGATGCACAAGGGGGCGCAAGCATCTGGAGTTCATTTGCAGTGGCTGGAGGCCCTGGTACACCCATTCTCTCTCTCTCTCTCTGTCTGTCCCTACCTGCCTATTTCTATCTCTCAAATAAATAAATAATAAAATATTTTTAAAAATTAAAAAAAAATAATATTGGAATGGGGCGTGGCAGTGCACACCTTTAATCCTAGCACTCAGGAGGCAGAAGTAGGAGGATCTCTGTGAGTTTAAAGCCACCCAGAGAATACCTAGTGAATTCTAGGTCAGCCTGGGATAGAGAGACCCTACGAGGAAAAAACACACAAAATAAAACAAAAAAAAAACCAAGAATATAAAACTTGAGACTGAAGCAGAAGCATTCCAACTGTGAGACCAGCCTGGGCTACAGCAAGACCCTGTCCTAAAAAGGCAAAGGAAAGAACCTAACTTGACTTCAGATGTATACAGATATGGCCTTTTTAAAAATTTATTTATTTATTAATTTTTTCGAGGTAGGGTCTCACTCTAGCTCAGGCTGACCTGGAATTTGCTGTGTAGTCTCATAGTGGCCTCAAATTCATGGTGATCCTCCTACCTCTGCCTCCAGAGTGCTGGGATTAAAGGCAAGTACCACCATGCCCGGCTGCCTTTTTAAAATTTTTTTTCCAGGTAGGGTCTTGCTCTAGCCCAGGCTGACTTGGAAAGTTGGAACTCACAATGTAGTTTCAGCGTGGCCTCAAAATCACAGCAAATCCTCCTACCTCTGGGCCCAAGTGCTGGGATTAAAGGCATGCAGAACCACATAGAGCTCTAAAAATGGCTTTTTAGGGCTGGAGAGATGGCTTAGCGGTTAAGGCATTAGCCTGCATAGGTAAAAGACCTTGGTTCCATTCCCTAAAACCCATATAAGCATGATGCACAAGGTAGAGAATCTGTCTGGAGTTCATTTGCAGTGGCTGGAAGCCCTGGCGCACCAATTCTCTCTCTCAAATAAATTAAAAAAATAAAACATTTTAATTAAAAAAAGAAATGGCTCTTAAAAAAATGGTTCAGGGACTGGAGAGATGGCTTAGTGGTTAAGGTGTTTGCCTGCAAAGTTAAAGGATCCAGGTTCAATTTTCTAGGACCCACGTAAGCCAGATGAACAAGGTGGCACATGTGTCTGGAGTTCATTTGCAGTGGCTGGAGGCCCTGGTGCTCTCTGTCTCTGCCTCTTTGTCTCTCTCAAGTAAATATATAAATAAATTTAAAAATTTTTTTAAAAAAGGTTCAAAGTCAGGGCTAGAGAGATGGCTTAGTGGTTAAGGTGCTTCATCACAAGACTCAAGTTCTATTCCCCAGAACTCACGTAAGCAATGATGGCAAATGTGTCTAGAATTTGTTTGTAGTGCTGGGAGACCTGGTGCACCCATTCTCTCTCCCTCTCTCTTTTTTTTTATTTTTATTTTTATTTTTTTTGTTTATTTATTTATTTATTTGAGAGTGACAGAGAGGAAGAGGAGAGAGAGACTGAGAGAGAGAGAGAGAGAGAAAGAAAGAATGGGCGTGCCAGGGCTTCCAGCCACTGCAAACGAACTCCAGACGTGTGCGCCCCCTTGTGCATCTGGCTAACGTGGGTCCTGGGGAATCGAGCCTTGAACTGGGGTCCTTAGGCTTCACAGGCAAGCGCTTAACCGCTAAGCCATCTCTCCAGCCCTCTCTCCCTCTCAAGTAAATAAATAAAGTATTAAAAAAAAAAAAAAGGTTCAGGGCTGGAGAGATGGCTTAGTAGTTAAGGCATATGCCTGCAAAGCCTAAGGACCCCTGTTCAACTCTCCAGATCCCAGGTAAGCCAGATGCACAAATGTGAGGCAAGCACAAGGTTGCACATTCCCAACAGGTGGCACAAGCGTCTGGAGTTTGACTGCAGTGGTTGAGGCCCTTTTCTCTCTAAAGTAAAAAAATAAATAAATAAATAAAAATTTAAAAGTTCAAAGTTGGCACAGTGACACACCTGCAGTTCCATCACTCAAGAGGCTAAGGCAGTAGAACTGAAAGTAGTTTCCCTGAGCTATAGAGTGCTCAAGGTTAGCCTGGGCAATTTACTGTCTCAAATTTACACACAGGCCTGGAGAGATGGCTGCGATGTTAAAAGACACTTGCTTGCAAATCTGGGTTTGATTCTCTAGTACCTATGTAAAGCCATATGCGCATACATAAATTGAATGTGGTGGCTTAAGCCTTTTCCTACCCTAGCACTCAGGATGCTGAAGTAGGAGGATCATTATGATATTGAGGCCAGCTTGGGATAGCGTGAGACCCTGCCTCAATCTACCCTCTCCTAAAATATATACATACATATTACATACATACATACATACACACACATATAAATACAAATAAAGGGGGGTAAATATATTCAATAGTAGGGTGCTTGCCTAGCATATACAAGGCCTTGGGTTTCATCCCCAGCAGCACCACAGAAGAAAAAACAAAAAACAAAAACAGAAGACTATGGAGCTAGGCATGGTTGAATATGCCTAAAGTGCCAATACTAAAGAGGCTGAGGCAGGAGAATGGAGTTTGAGGCCAGCCAGAGCTATACAGGAGACCCAGTCTCAAAATTATTTCATTAACTGAACAACAACAAAAAGGTTCATGGGGCTAAGCGATGGCTGTGGTGGAACAGAAACTGTACAACTTTTTCTAGGTCCTCAGTGATCCCTTAATATCACATACCCATATAAAAAAACAAAAAACAAGTGCTCATTTCAGCAGCACATATACTAAAAATAAATAAATAAATAAATAAATAAATAAATAAATAAATAAATAAATAAAAATAAAAAACCACGACTTCTTATCACAGCTACCCATGGTAGTCTATGAACAATGAACCAAGTAAAAGACTCTAGAGAAAAAGTGTACAAGAAAAAGATTCTCCAACGCCAGGCATCTTGATCAAGATGATTTCATTAAGACACACACGCAAACTTCAGAGTCAGGTTTACAGTTAACCATCCACATTAAGGACTGAAAGAAAGCTTAACTCACACAAGGTCGGCACAGCCAACTCAGAATTCAAACCTCAGCTGTTATGCTCTCCCAACCAGTACAAAGAATTAATAGTAAGTCAATGTAGTGCTCCGACTGGAAAATTGGCGTTTAAGTCTCCAAGCTGCAAGTTACTGGATAAAATCGATTGATCACGTTAAAAAGTAGGGAACCAGGGCAGACCACGAGCAAGGGATTACTAACTCACATTAAAGAGTCAGTCAGGCCGCCAAACTCCAGTGACAGGCATCAACCACCCTCAAAGTTCAAAGGAGTCTTGTCACTCCGCCCCCGAGCCACAGGTCCTCCAACGCCCAAATCCAACAACTCCGGCGCCCATCTCGAGTCCTGCCGGTGCCCGAGGCTGCGTCGCCCCTGCCCGCGCGGCCACCACGGATCCCGGACGCCCGGCTCCTCGCGGCCTCCCGCCCCCGGGTTGCGGCCTAGGCCGGCGCCGCCCACCCGGGCCCACATCGCTCGCTGCCCGCCCGAAGACCAGCACTGACCGTTGTACGACTTCCCCTCGTCCGCCATGGCACAGCGAAGAACAGGAGCCGGCTCAGGCTCAGGACCGGACGCTACCGAACGTCCGAACGCCCCAGTGCTCAGGACAGAAGCTCTCCTACCACCAGGGCCACCGCATTTATCCGGCGAAGCCTGTCGCGCGCCGCCGACGTCCCCAGGCTGTGGGCGGCGCCGCGAGGGGGCGGGGACCTGGAACGCGCTCTGCGCGCCTGCGCAGAAGAAGAGCGATCGCGCGGGGGCGGAGCCAGCCCTCCAAGCCCCGCCCACGACCACGCTCCTGGCGAGATGGCCCCCTGGGCAGTTAAACCCTGCCTTCCTGTTTAACGGATTGGCCACGGCGCAGCCGGTGATTGCGTCGGAGCTGACAGCCGGAGGCTGCAGCCCAGAGCTCAGAGAGGAGCGGGAAAGAGGGCTGCACCAGGGGAGTGGGGACCGCGCCTTTCAGAGGGAGCAATGGCTCCCAGCCTTCGGTCTCCCACTCCCTCTAGCGGGGTCCAGCCTGTTTTAAGTTTCAGCTTAGCTCCTTGCCAGTCGCGGACCTCTGCCCGGCTTTCCTCGCCTTATAAAATGGATTGTGACGAAATAAGAAATTGGAATGCAAGTTCCATAGGAGCAGGAACCTTAAGTAATGCATAGCGTTTTCTCCAACTCCTGGCTCAACATGTCTGGCACATTACTAGAAACTAGAATATTTGTAAAATAAACGAAATCTTGATCCATATAGGAATCCACAGATTGCCAAATCAAATGAGACAAGCATGTCAACTCTGGTGAGAATTGGCTTTCACAAAATGCTCACATACTGTTATGCCTGAGTAGATTCTCATCAGTTGGGCAGAGAAGGTAGCCTGCAGTGGCTAGACAATGTGTCAGAGACCATGAAAAAAATTTAAATGCCAGGCACATAAGCTCTTCTAAGACCTGTACGTGGGTGTGTATGACTGTTTTCATAGCCTGGGCTTCCTTTGGGATATGTGCGGGTTTTGAGAGGTGTGCACTGGGGGAGGCCCTGGCACATATCCTTAACCTGGATTGATTAATCAACTCATTACCATCGCTGAAGAAAGGGTATGAGCTGAGCAGGTCTTTATTCTGGTAAGGCTTGGATTTAGTTAAGGGTTTAGAGGGAACCAAAAATCTCAGAGCTGGTGACAAATTATTCTTTTCCTGGTAGCAGGCAGAGTACTTGCCTCACTCCCTTCAAGGACAATCAAGGCCTCCTGGTTTGAGAACACAGACGAAAGGTAGCTCAGGCTGCGTTTGGGCATATCAACCAGCAAACAGCTTTAGGACTCAGTTCATTCTTTGAAAGGCATTTTATGCTGATGAGGTGCTTTTGCCCTTAGTTATGGTGTGGGTAGAGCCCAAAAGCTGCCTCCCAGGGCCAGCCCTCAGAGCCACTAGTCCAACCTTTTTGAATGGGCAGTGGGTTTATTGGCTTGCTGCTGAAGCCTTTCGACGCTCATCCACAAATGACAACAAGGCTAGTGAGGCTGACAGTCTTGCTGTAATTGGAAGGAAACCTGCTGCAGCCCATTTGCAGATCAAGTCACCAGGAGCCAAAGTCAGGAACTGTGCAGGCAACTGAAGGGCTCAGAGCCCCGCCCCACCCCAACTCACATGGTGAAGAGGAGGTCAAGTTCTAACCCAGATGGGATAGGTGGTCCCTAGGACAGTTTTGTTTCCTCTCCTCATTTTAGGAAGGTAGGAGGGACATCTCTCCTTGCTGCCAAAGTTCCATTTGGGAGAGGCTGGTTGAGTTTATATAAAAATTTGGTTGAGACAACCTTCCCCATGCTTCTGCTTCCTTCCAGACACTTCACAGCAAAGTCCAAATCCAGAATGGGTATGTTTCAAGGGCCTGAGGGTACGACACAGTGGCCAAAGGCAAAAGTGGGGGATCAGGAACACTGGCCATTCTTAGCAGTTCCAAGAAAATAGCCTTTCTCCCAAGCACCCTGCATAGGCTCAATGGCAGCACTGGCCACCTGCCCTCCCAGGAGGGTTCCAAACTCCTGTGGAGTGCCTGAAAGTGGAGAGGATTCAGGCAAGGAAGACCACAAAAATGATGAAAAAGACAATGAGGATGAGGAAGATTTTGACCATAAGCCACCGGTTCGAGGTGACCGACTGGAAGTACTTAAGGATCTCTGAATGGGCAGCTTCAACATCCAGCTGAGCTCCAAGCACATTCTCGTCAATCCTGGGAATAGGGCCAGGAGGAGAAGAAACAGGACACTGGGTTAAAAGGAATGCAAGTAGACTCTTATTTATTCACATGGAAACAAAAAAACAGCATGTAGGAGTAAAACTGTGCATACATAGCATGATCCCACTTTTTTTGTTTTTCAAAATAGGGTCTCACTCTAGCCCAGACTGGACTAGAACTCACAGCAATCTCTGCTTCTCTCTCTGCCTCCCCAGTGCTGGGATCAAAGGCGTGCACCACCACACCCAGTTGAAATGTTTTATTTGAGAGAGAGAATATGGCATGCCAGGCAGGACCTCTAGCAATTTGCAAACTAACTCCAGACACATGTGTCACCATGTGCATCTGGCTTCTGTGGGTTCTGAGGAATTAAATGTAGGTCCTTTAGCTTTGCAGGCAAGTGCCTGTACCACTAAACCACCTCTCTAGCCCCTGATCCCACATTTGTGTACAGAAACGCTCTTGAAGTGTAATATGCTTTGGTTCTAATTTGAAAACCAGTTTTGCCAGCTTTTGGTTTATGATTCTAAGTTATTTAACCAGAAATATCATTTTCCTTATCTGCAAAATAAGTTGGTATGAATTCCCTAATGCATCTGAATACCCCGAAAGTTCCTTTATTTTTATTTATTATTACTATTATCTTGGGTTTAAATAAATATTTGAAAGAGACAGAAAGAGAGGCAGAGAGAGAGAGAAAGAGAGAGAGAGAGAGAGAGGGAGGGAGGGAGGGAGAGGGAGAGGGAGAGAATCAGCACGTCAGGGCCTCCAGCCATAGCAAATGAACTACAGACGCATTTGCCAGCTTGGGCATTTGGCTTACATGGGTACTGGGGAATCAAACCTGGGCCCTTAGGCTCTGCAGACAAGTGCCTTAACTGTTAAACCATCTCTCCAGCCCATTAGTTTGGTTTTCCAAGGCAGGGTGTCACTCTAGCTCAGGCTGTCCTGGAATTTACTATGTAGTCTCAGGGTGGCCTCAAACTCATGGCAGTTCTCCTACCTCTGCCTCCTGAGTGCTGGGATTAAAGGTGTGCACCACCATGCCTTGTGCTTTTTTTTTTTTTTTTTTTTTTTTTGATTTTCGAGGTAGGCTTTCACTCTAGCACAGGCTGACCTGGAATTCACTATGTAGTCTCAAGGTGGCCTTGAACTCACGGCAATCCTCCTACCTCTGCCTCCTGAGTGCTGGGATTAAAGGTGTACGCCACCATGTTTTTTTTTCTTTTTCTTTCTTTCTTTCTTTTTTTGAGGTAGGATTTCACTCTAGCACAGGCTGACCTGGAATTCACTATGTAGTCTCAGGGTGGCCTCGGACAAATGGCAATTATCATACCTCTGCCTCCTGAGTGCTGGGACTAAAGGCATGCACCACCACACCTGGTCCAAATGTTATTTTAATTCATCACTACTTATTAGTAGCTAATGAACATGCATTGTACTGTAATAATGAGGGAAGTTCACAGACAATTACTGTAAGGAAATCCTGCTTTTGCAGAGAAGGGGGTTGGGGTAATAATTTGGTATAGGCAGGAAGTCAGGGGATAATAAATACCCAATATATATTTTTTTTATTTGGTTTTTCTTTTTGGTTTTACGGTTTTTCAAGGTAGGGTCTCACTCTAGTTCAGGCTGACCTGGAATTCACTATGTAATCTCAGGGTGGCCTCAAATTCACAATGATCCTCCTACCTCCGCCTCCCGAGTGCTGGGATTAAAGGCGTGTGCCACCACGCCCAGCAAATACCCTATTTTTGGTGAACATTTTCTCCAGCGAATAGAAAGGTCCTCAATAGAAGGATAATCTTGAGAAATTACTGAGGAAAACAAAATACCAGGACCCCCAGCCAATTTGCATAAGCAATCCCCAAACCCAAATGCTATCATGTGCCACATAGTATTTCCCTTAGCACAGCCTGCATATATCACAGTGGTTCAGGTAAGACTGGATTGCTGAGCTAGAGATGGTTCAGCAGTTAAGGGACTTTCTTTCAGAGCCTGATAGCCCAGTTCAATTTATTTACAAGAGAAAGGGGAGGAAGGAGGGAGGGAGGGATGGAAAGAGAGAGAAAATGGGGGCATACCAGTGGCTCCAGTCACTACAAACGAACTCCAGATGCATGTGTCCCTTGTGCATCTGGCTTACATGGGTCCTGGAGAGTCAAACCAGGATCTGGCTTTGCAGGCAAATGCCTTAACTGCTAAGCCCTCTCTCTAGCTCCACCAGCAAGATATTTCTTTAAAAAAGAATGTTGCCATGGGCTATGGAGCTAAATAGAGAGTTCTCATAAGAAGAAATATGAATGGCATATAAGCATCTAAAAAAATAAGCCGGGCGTGGTGGCGCACGCCTTTAATCCCAGCACTCGGGAGGCAGAGGTAGGAGGATCGCTGAGTTCAAGGACACCCTGAGACTACATAGTGAATTCCAGGTCAGTCTGGGTTAGAGTAAGACCCTATCTCAAAAAACCAAACCAAACCAAAGCAAGCAAACAAACAAAAAACACAATAAAACAAAACAACGTACAAATACCCATCATTAATCAATGCACTACGGAATGAACCTTGGCTTTTGCAAAGCTAAGTCCTTGGTATTGAGACTTTGGGGAGCTGAGTACGGCCTATGTGGGGGCCTGGTAATCCAACTGGGAAGTGAAAGGAAAAGCTCAAGGCTCTTAGAAGATAATCATGACCAACCAACATTTTTTATCCCCCCCCACCTTTTTTTTTTTTCTTTCCTCAAGGTAGGAGACACTAGCCTAGGCTGACCTTGGAACTCACTCTGTAGCCCCGGATGACCTTGAACACAAAGCAAACCTTAAAGTGTTTGCCACCATTTGTAATTTGTAATTTCCCTTTTATGTTAAGACAGGGTAAACTATCAGGTTCTAGCCTTTGGTATAATTACTTTTCTTTTTTTAGTTTTTTGAGATAGGGTCTCACTCTAGCCCAGGTGGACCTGGAATTCACTATGGAATCTCAGGGTGGCCTCGAACTCATGGTGATCCTCCTACCTCTGCCTTCCGAGTGCTGGGATTAAAGGTGGGTGCCACCATGCCTGGCTAACATTTTTTTAATTTTAAAATTTCTTTTGGTTTTTAAGGTAGGGAGTTGCACTCCAGCTCAGGCTGACCTGGAATTCACTCTGTAGTCTCAGGGTGACTTCAAACTCATAGCAATCCACTTTCCTCTGCTTCCTGAGTGTTGATTTAAAGGTGTGTGCCACCATGCCCAGCTGTAATTACACTTTGTTTTTGAGGTAGGGTCTCCAGGATGACCTGGAATTTACTATGTAGTCTCAGGGTGTCCTCAAACTCATGGTGATCCTCCTACCTCTGCCTCCTGAGTGCTGGGATTTAAAAAAATATATATTATTTATTTATTTATTTGAAAGTGAGAAAGAGGGGGAGAGATAGAGAATGGGTGTGCCAGGGCTTCTAGCCTCTGCAAACAAAATCCAGATGCGTGCGCCCCCTTGTGCATCTGGCTAACGTGGGACCTGGGGAACCGAGCCTTGAACTGGGGTCCTTAGGCTTCACAGGCAAGCGCTTAACCACTAAGCCATCTCTCCAGCCCTTTTTATGGTTTTTTGGGGGTACGGTTTTACTCTAGCTCAGTCTGATCTGGAATTTATTATGTAATTTCAGGGTGGTCTTGAGCTCATGGTGATCCTCCTACCTCTGCCTCCCATATGCTGGGATTAAAGGCGTGTGCCACCATACCTGGCTACATTTTTTTTTTTTAATTTATTTATTTGAGAGTGACAGACACAGAGAGAAAGACAGATAGAGAGAGAGAGAGAGAATGGGCGCGCCAGGGCTTCCAGCCTCTGCAAACGAACTCCAGACACGTGCGCCCCCTTGTGCATCTGGCTAATGTGGGACCTGGGGAACCGAGCTTCGAACCGGGGTCCTTAGGCTTCACAGGCAAGCGCTTAACCGCTAAGCCATCTCTCCAGCCCTACATTTTTTTTTATTATGGGTACATTTGTTATCACATATTTAAAAATGCTTATAGTGGCAATTATGAATTACTTTGATTAACAAAAATAGATAAACTGCCAGGCTTGGTGTTGCATGCCTTTAAACCCAGCCCTAGGGAGGCAGAAGTAGCAGGATCACTGTGAGTTTAAAGCTACCCTGAGAGTATCATAGTGAATTCCAGGTCAGTCAGGGCTAAAGTGAGACCTTACATTAAAAAGCCAAAAATGAATAAATAAAAATAATAAACCACTAGAAAGCTTAATGACCCACATCTTTAGTTTTTGGGTTTTTTTTTTTTTATATTTTTTAAATTTATTTATTTATTTATTTGAGAGTGACAGACACAGAGAGAAAGACAGATAGAGGGAGAGAGAGAGAATGGGCACGCCAGGGCTTCCAGCCTCTGCAAACGAACTCCAGACGCGTGCGCCCCCTTGTGCATCTGGCTAACGTGGGACCTGGGGAACCGAGCCTCGAACCGGGGTCCTTAGGCTTCACAGGCAAGCGCTTAACCACTAAGCCATCTCTCCAGCCCATGACCCACATCTTTAATCCCAGCATTTCGGAGGCAGAGGTAGGAGGATCACCGTGAGTTCAAGGTCACCCTGAGAATACATAGTGAATTTCAGGTCAACCTGGACAAGATAAACCCTACCTTGAAAAACACAGAAAGGAAGGAAGGAAGGAAGGAAGGAAGGAAGGAAGGAAGGAAGGAAGGAGGGAAGGAAGGAAGGAAGGCAGGCAGGCAAGAAATGACTGCTATTTCATTGTCTGACATGCCTCTAGCTTTGGGTTTTTTGAAGGCTCATCCTTTCTAATATTGGGCCAAGGGCAGTTACCATTATTTTTCTTCTCCCTGCCCCCACCCCAGACTCAACCTAGTCATCATCAAGTTTCCCTTGACCACAGTCAGCTATGAAGAAGCTAGAAGACATCTACACTCTTGTGTTCACTGTGGACGTCAACGCTAACAAGCACCAAATCAAACAGGCTGTGAAGAAACTATGACATTAATGTGTCCAAAGTCACTACCCTTATCAGGCCTGATGGAATGAAGAAGACACACTTGGCTGGTTGTAGATGCACTGGATGTTGCCAACAAAACTGGGATCATCTAAACTGGATCTAGCTGGTTAATTCTAAATACATATTTTTTTTTCACTATAAAATAATATGGGGCTGGAGAGATGGCTTAGTAGTTAAGGTACTTACTTGCCTGTGAAGGCTAAGGACTCAGGTTTGACTCCCCAGAACCCACATAAGCAAGATGCACATTGTTGCGCATGCAACCTGGAGTTTGGTTGCAGTGGCTGAAGGCCCAGGCATACACATTCTATTTACCTGCCTCTCTTGCTCTCTCAAACGAATAAAACATTTTAAAAAATGGATGAAGAGCTGGGAAGATGGCTGTGGTTAAAGCTGTTTGCTTGCAAAGCCTGCTGATCCAGGTTTGATTCCCAGGTGCCCATGTCAAAACAGATGCATAAAGTGGCACATGCTTCTGGAGTTCATCTGCAGTGGCAGGAGGCCCTAGAACACCAGTGTTCTTACACCCTGCCCATTTGCAAATTTTAAAATGTATCATAAAAAATAGCCAGGAGTCGTGGTGCACCCCTTTAATAATACCAGCACTCAGGAGGCAGAGGTAGGAGGATTGCCATGAGTTTGAGGCCAGCCTGAGATGAATACATAGTGAACTCCTGGTCAGATTCCCACAACACACATAAATGACTAGTGGGTGTTGTGTCATATTTTCAATACTAGCACTCAGGAGGTAGAGACAGTTAAGCCCTGAAGCAAGCTTGGGCTAGACAAACTGGTGAGCTCGAGGTTCACCAATAAACCTCAGTAAGTAAAGTTGGGTGAGATGGGGGTTGTGGTGGAGATGGCTTAGTGGTTAAGTTGCTTGCCTGCAAAGCTAAAGGACCCAGGCTCAATTCCCTAGGACCCACGTAACCCAGATGCACAAGGTGCTGTATCTGTAGTTCGTTTGCAGTGGCTACAGGCCCTAGCACACCCATTCTCTGTTTCTCCCTCTCCCAGTTTCTGTCTCTCTCTATAAACAAATAAAAGTAAATTAAAAGTAAAAAAAGAGCTGGGCGTGGTGGCGCATGCCTTTAATCCCAGCACTTCGGAGGCAGAGGTAGGAGGACTGCTATGAGTTCGAGGCCAACCTGAGACTCCATAGTGAATTCCAGGTCAGCTTGGACTAGAGTGAGACCCTACCTCGAAAAAAAAGTAACAAAAGAAAGTGGGGTTGGGGAGATGTCTCAGCAGTTAAAGGTGCTTGACTGCAATGTCTTTTAGCCTGAATTTGATTCCCTAGCACCCATAAAAAGCCAGAGGCACAAAGTGCACATGCATCTAGAGTTGAGAATGGCAGGCATTTCTCTCCTCTTTCTCCCTGATGCATGCACCACATTTGTGCATATGGCTTTACATGAGGACTTTGTAAATAGTGAGCATAACTGTTGAGCCACTTTGGCAGAGCCCCAGCTACTTGTTTTTATTTTATCCTGTGTTTTATTTTTGTGGTCATGGGGATCAACTGAACCCATGGCTTTGCACATGTTAGGTAAGGGCACTATCAACTTGAGATGTACACACCCAGCCCTTATTTTATTTAATTTATTTTTTGGGGGGGGTGGGATTCTGAGACAGTATCTCATTCTGTGGCCCTTGCTAGCCTGGATCTCACTATATAGACCAAGCTGACTTTAGACTTCAAACTTGCAACAGATTCTCCTACTCTGCTTCTTAAATACCAGGACTACAGGCATGTCCCACCATTAGCATTTTTGTTCTTCCTTTTTTTGGTTTTTCAAGGTAGGGTCCTACTCTAGCCCAAGCTGACCTAAAATTCACTATGTAGTCTCAAGGTAGCCTCGAACTCAAGGTGATCCTCCTACCTCTGACTCCTGAGTGCTGGGATTAAAGGCGTGTGCCACCACACCCAGTTGTTTTTCTTTATTTTTTGGGGAGGGGTTCAAGGTAGGGTCTCACTCTAGCCCAGGCTGACCTGGAATTCACTATGGAGTCTTAGGGTGATCCTCCTACCTCTGCCTCCCGAGTGCTGGGATTAAAGACAAATGCTGGAATTAAAGAGTGAGCCACCACGCCTGGCTTGTTCTTCTTTCTTTAAAGGTATGTTTAGAGGGGTGTGGTGGCACACACCTTTAATCCCAGCACTTGAGGGGCAGAGGTAGGTGCATTCCTGGACTACAGAGTGAGAACTTTTTGCAAAACAAACAAGAGATGGCTCAGTGGTTTAGGTGTTTGCCTGCAAAGCCCAGCAACCCAGGTTCAATTCCCCAGTACCCACATAAAGGCAGATGCACAAAGTGATACATAAATCTGGAGTTGGTTTGTAGTGGCTGGAGGTCCTGATATACCCATCCTGCCTTTCTTCTATTTCTCTTTGATTGCAAATAAATTTTAATTTTTAAAAAAGATATTTTTATTTATGAGAGAGAAAGAGAGTATGGGCAGGCCAAGTTCTCTAGGCACTGCATACAAACTCCAGACACATGTGCCCCCTTGTGCATCTGGCTTATGTGGGTCCTGGGGAATTGAACCCAGGTCCTTAGGTTTCACAGGCAAATGCTACAACTGTTAAGCCATTTCCCCAGTCTCTAAATATTTTTTTCTTTTTGAGGCAGGATTTTGCTTTAGCCCAGGCTGACCTGGAATTCACTATGTAGTCTCAGGTTGGCCTCAAATTCACGGTGATCCTCCTACCTCTGCCTCCCGAGTGCTGGGATTAAAGGTGTGTACCACCATGCCCAGCATAATTTTTTATTTTATTTTTGTTTATTTTTATTTATTTATTTATTCGAGAGCAAGAGACAGAGAGAGAAAGAGGCAGAGAGAGAGCATGGGCATGCCAGGGCCTCCAGCCACTGCAAACTAACTCCAGACGTGTGCGCCCCCTTGTGCATCTGGCTAACGTGGGTTCTGGGGAATCGAGCCTGGAACGGGGGTCCTTAGGCTTCACTGGCAAGCGCTTAACTGCTAAGCCATCTCTCCAGTCCCAGCATAATTTTTTAAAAAATATTTCATTTATTTATTTGAGATGGGGGAGGGAGGGAGGGAGGGAATGAATAGGCATGCCAGGGCCTCCAGCCACTGCAAATGAATTCCAGACACATGTGCCACCTTGTGCATCTGTCTAATGTGGGTCATGGGAAACTGAACCTGGGTCCTGTGGCTCTGCAGGAAAATGCCTTAACAACTAAGCCATCCCTCCAGACCATAGAATAATTTTTTTGTTTATTTTTATTTATTTGTTTGAGAGTGACAGACAGAGAGAAAAAGAAGCAGAGACAGAATGGATGCGCCAGGGCCTCCAGCCACTACAAATGAACTCCAGATGCATGTACCACCTTGTGCATCTGGCCTGCGTGTGTCCTGGGGAATCAAGCCTGAACTAGCGTCCTTAGGCTTCACAGGCAAGCACTTAATCGCTAAGCCATCTCTGCAGCCCCATAAAATAATATTTTAAACAGAAGAACAAGGGCTGGACATGGTTGCACACCACATGTCTTTGATCCCAGCACTCAGGAAGCCGAGGTAGGAGGATCTACCGAGAATTCTAGGACAGCCTAAAACTACATAGTGAATTCCAGGACAGCTTGTTGTACAGTGAGACCCTATCAAAAAAAAAAAAAAAAAAAAAAAAAAAAGGGCTGGAGAGATGGCTTAGTGGTTAAGGTGCATGCCTATGAAGCCTAAGAACCCAGGTTTGATTCACCAGGTCCCACGTAAGCCAGATGCACATGGTGGCACTTGCATCTGGAGTTCGTTTGCAGTGGCTAGAGGCCCTGACATGCCCATTCTCTCACACACTCTCTTTCTGTTTCTAATTAATAAATAAATATATAAAAATAAAATCTTTTAAAAAAAAGGACTAAGGAATCATCCTGCTCTTCCAAAAGGCAACTAGCTGTCATCCCAGGAAATTTTAAGATGCCAATTGACAGGGAATAGAAGTTTCCTTTGTGTGGTATGAAAGAGAAAATGTGCAGGGTATAGTAGCACAGAGCTTTGATCTCAGCATTCGGGAGGCCGAGATAGAAGGACCTGTGAGCATGAGGCCACTTTGAGACTACAATGAATTCCAGAATAGCCTGGGCTAGATGGAGACTCTACCTTAAAAACAAAGAAACAAAAAGCTGGGCGTGGTTAATTCTAGCATTTGCGAGGCAGAGGTAGGAGGGTTGCCATGAATTCGAGGCCACCCTGAGACTACACAGTGAATTTCAGGTCAGCCTGAGAGCTAGAGAGAGACCATACCTTGAAGGGCGGGGGGGGGGGGGAGGGGGGGGAATGTCTTACCTCTGAATTGTTTCTTCTTGTTCCTTAACCATATGTGCCAACTGCTGAAAGATGGAGCCAAGTTCAACTATTGTAGACTCGATGTTTTGCATTGTGTCTGCCCGACTCTGGATATAAGAATCCTTTAGAGGAAAAAATAAAGCACCATGAACTTCTTTGGAGTAGGGTCTGACTCTTATAAGACCCTCTCGGCTTGCTGTTTTACCACAGCATATTCCACTTTGGGTGATCTTCCCAAGTCAAGAGCCTGGGTACCTGCTCATCAATAAGCTGCAGCTGCTGGCTGGTTCGAGAATCCATCATGTCGATGGTCACATCCCTAGAGGCATGAGACTCTGCTCCCAAAACTACAGGACCACCTCCTAAGGAGGAAAGATGACATGTCATATTTCAGAGGTTAAAAACAGGAAAAGCTGGATATGGAGGTGCACACCGGTTACACCATCACTTGGGAGGTAGCAGGAAAAGCAGGAGTTCAAGGTCATCCTTGGCTACATAGCAAGCTAGAGGCCAGCACAAGCTTAAGACCATGCCTCATAAAAGCAATGAGAGAGGGGGGAAAAAAAAAGGGCCACTTTCAAAGCCCATATGCTCTGGATTTGAATCCAGCTCCAGCATTTACTAGCCTGTGACCCTGGACAGGTCATTTAACCTCTTTGGGCCTCAGTTTCCTCAAGTCTAAAGTGTGGATCAATGATTGCACTGTCAAAGGATGGTTGTAAAATGAGAGAAGGTAAGTGCACAAAAATTTTAGATATTAGCTGGGCATGGTGGCATACCCCTTTAACCCCAGCACTCAGGAGGCAGAGGTAGTAGGATTTCTGTGAGTTTGAAAGCAACCTGGGAGTACAGAGTGAGTTTCAGGTCAGCCTGGGCCTGAGTGAGATCCTACCACAAAACAACAACAACGAAAAGTAAGATATTGGGGCTGAGAAGATACCTCAGTGGTTAAAGGATACCTCAGTGGTTAAAGGAACTTGCTTGCAGAGCCTGCTGGCCTAGGTTAAATTCCCCAGTATCCATGTAACACCAGATGCACAAAGGGATACATGTACCTTGAGTTTATTTGCAGCAGCAAGATGCCCCAGAGTTCCCATTTCTCTCTTCCCCACATTCTCTCTCTTAAATCAATAAAAAAATTAAAACAAATATTAGCTATTACTGAAGACTCCAACATGCTTGAGCTGCAAGGTCACTGAGAAACCAAGCTGGAGCTGAGCTGAAAACCTCTTCCCTATAGACCAGCTGACAGAAAGCTGGAAAAAGCTACACTATATGCAGCCCAATGGAAGAGAGAAGTCATCAGCAGTGATAAACAGTGGACACTGAAAGCTTTAAGTTTGGCCACCCTGGCCAAATGAGCCAATGGGAGCACAGTGGCATGTCTGTTAAGAAAGGAAATCAACTGCTCTCTAATTGGACTGGAGGCCCCCCTCCACGGGAGGGAATACATGCCTGATAATGAAAATCTATGACAGGCGAGGTCATGAGCCCTAGGGGTACATTGCCTGCTGGTGTCTGGCTAAATGTATATATTATGCTCACCAAACTGCCTGGTAAGCACTTCCCTTAACATTCATACCCACATATTAATGCTACTCTCACTTTTTGTTAGAGAAACTTCTCTTTTCAGACGTTAGTGACCTCTGGGTTGACTGAAAAGGCACCACAGTGCTGAGAAGAAGTGACAGAGGAGTGCTCAGCACTGAAACATCTCTGTCACACCTTCCAAGATTCTGGGTCCATTGTGGAAGAGGTGACTGAAAGAAACTTACAGACCAATCTCCCTCATGAACATAGATGCAAAAATTCTCAACAAAATATTGGCAAACAGAATACAAGAATATATCAGAAAGATCATTCACCCTGACCAAGTAGGCTTTATCCCAGAGATGCAGGGATGGTTCAACATATGCAAATCTATAAATGTAATACATTACATAAACGGGTTGAAGGACAAAAATCACATGATCATCTCATTAGACGCAGAGAAAGCATTTGACAAAATCCAACATCCCTTCATGATAAAAGTCCTACAGAGACTGGGAATAGAAGGAACATATCTCAATATAATAAAGGCTATTTATGACAAGCCTACAGCCAACATATTACTAAATGGGGAACAACTGGAAGCTTTTCCACTAAAATCAGGAACAAGACAAGGGTGTCCACTGTCCCCACTTCTATTTAATATAGTTTTGGAAGTCTTGGCCATAGCAATAAGGCAAGAGACACACATAAAAGGGATACAAATTGGAAAGGAAGAAATCAAGTTATCATTATTTGCAGATGACATGATTCTATACATAAAGGACCCTAAAGAGTCTACTAGCAAGCTGTTAGAGCTGATCAAAACCTACAGCAATGTAGCAGGATACAAAATAAATACACAGAAATCAGTAGCCTTCATATATGCTAACAACAAACACACAGAGGATGAAATCAGAGAATCACTCCCATTCACAATTGCATCAAAAAAAAAATAAAATACCTTGGAATAAACCTAACCAAGGAAGTAAAGAATCTATACAATGAGAACTTTAAAACACTCAAGCGAGAAATTGCAGAAGACACTAGAAAGTGGAGAAACATCCCTTGTTCCTGGATTGGAAGAATCAATATCATGAAAATGGCAATCTTACCTAAAGCAATCTACACATTTAATGCAATCCCTATCAAAATTCCAAAGGCTTTCTTCATGGAAATAGAAAAAACAATCCAAAACTTCATTTGGAATCACAAAAAACCTCGAATATCTAAAATAATACTGAGCAACAAAAAAGAGGCTGGTGGTACCACCATACCTGATTTTACCCTATACTACAGAGCCATAGTAACAAAAACAGCATGGTACTGGCACAAAAACAGACATGTAGATCAGTGGAACAGAATAGAGGACCCAGATGTAAGCCCAAGTAGCTATAGCCACCTGATATTCGATAAAAATGCCAAAAATACTCATTGGAGAAGAGACAGCCTCTTCAGCAAATGGTGTTTTGAAAACTGGATAAATATCTGCAGAAGGATGAAAATAGATTCTTCTCTCTCGCCATGCACAAGAATTAAGTCCAAATGGATTAAAGACCTTAACATCAGACCGGAAACTTTGAAACTGCTAGAGGAAAAAGTAGGGGAAACCCTTCAACATATTGGTCTTGGCAAAGACTTTCTGAATACAACCCCAATTGCTCAGGCAATAAAACCACAGATTAACCACTGGGATCTAATGAAATTACAAAGATTTTGCACCGCAAAGGACACAGTGAAAAAAGCAAAGAGGCAACCTACAGAATGGGAAAAAATCTTCGCCAGCTATATATCTGATAGAGGATTAATATCTAGGATATACAAAGAACTCAAAAAGTTAAATAATAAGGAATCAAACAAGCCAATCAAAAAATGGGCTATGGAGCTAAATAGAGAGTTCTCAAAGGAAGAAATACGAATGGCATATAAGCATCTTAAAAAATGTTCTACGTCACTAGTCATCAGGGAAATGCAGATTAAAACTACATTGAGATTCCATCTCACTCCTGTCAGATTGGCCACCATCATGAAAACAAATGATCATAAATGTTGGCGGGGATGTGGAAAAAAAGGAACCCTTCTGCACTGCTGGTGGGAATGCAATCTGGTCCAGCCATTGTGGAAAACAGTGTGGAGGTTCCTAAAGCAGCTAGAGATTGATCTACCATATGACCCAGCTATAGCGCTCCTAGGCATATACCCAAAGGACTCATCTCATTTCCTTAGAAGTACATGCTCAACCATGTTTATTGCTGCTCAATTTATAATAGCTGGGAAATGGAACCAGCCTAGATGTCCCTCAACAGATGAGTGGATAATGAAGATGTGGTACATTTATACAATGGAGTTCTACTCAGCGGTAAAGAAAAATGAAGTTATGAAATTTGCAGAAAAATGGATGGACCTGGAAAGGATTATACTAAGTCAGGTAACCCAGGCCCAGAAAGCCAAGTGCCACATGTTTTCTCTCATATGTGGATCCTAGCTACAGATGACTGGGCTTCTGCATGAGAATGAAAATACTTAGTAGCAGAGGCCAGTAAGTTGAAAAGGAGACATAAAGGGTGGAGAAAGGAAGGGAGGAGGATACTTAATAGGTTGATATTGTATATATGTAATTACAATGATTGTAATGGGGAGGTAATATGATGGAGAATGGAATTTCAAATGGGAAAGTGTGGGGGTGGGGAGGGAGGGAATTACCATGGGATATATTTTATAATCATGGAAAATGTTAATAAAAATTAAAAAAATAAAAAAAAAAAGAATGTGAGAGGCAAAGGAAGGGTAGGAGTACTTACAATAAAATCTTCCAGTAGAGTGAGACCTCACTTTAAAAAAGAAAACAAACAAACAAACAAAAAAAAAAACAAAAAAAAAAAACCCAAAATCTTCCAGACACTAAATGGCCGGGATATCTATGACCTCTCAATGCCTGGAACTATCTATACAAGACCCTCATACTAGGAGGAAAAGATGATGGCCTCAAAATAAAAGACTGATGGAGATTGGGAGAGGATATGATCAAGAGTGGAGCTGTGAAGGGGAAATTGGGGGGGAGATTATCATGGTTTATTGTCTATAATTATGGAAGTTGTCAATAAAAAAGTAAAACTAGCCAGGCATGGTGGTACACGCCTTTAATCCCAGCACTTGGGAGGCAGAGGTAGGAGGACTGTGGTGAGTTTGAGGCCCGCTGACACAGGTCAGCCTGGGCTAGAGTAAGACAGTACCTCAAAAAACAAACAAACAAACAATGTAAAACTAACAGAAGAAAGTTAGATACTGTCATTTTTGTGGGTAACAACTGCATTTACCAGAAGAGAAGGTGGAGGGACTACGTGTGGATCACAAATGCCCCAAAACTAGTCTGTCCTCTGAGAGATAATATCCAAGCAACTCCTTGGCCCCTCCATTGTTGTCCTCTACATGTGCCTTCAGAGGATGCCAGAATAACTAAGTCTAAGCCGGGCATGGCAGTGTATGCCTTTAGTCCCAGCATTTGGGAGGCAGAGGTAAGAGGACTGTTGTGAGTTTGAAGCCACCCTGAGACTACATAGTGAATTCCAGGTCAGCCTGGGCTAGAATAAGATCCTGCCTCAAAAAACAAAACAAGATAAAACAACAACAACAAAGCCTTAGCCCTTGGGCTTCCCACATTACTTGTGACTCACCTAGGTGGTTGGGAGCAAGGGGCAGCGCCGACACTGGTGCCCGGGAAAACTGCTCCCGCCGATTTCTCTGCTGCTTCAGGTTCTGGGGTTGGGGAAGAAATGCAAAGGTCCTGAGGCCTCTGGAAAGTAGACACATTAAAGAGATCTCTCCTATCGGCCCCATGACCCTGAAGAACTTCGTCCTCTTTCTCTTTCCCCTTGAGGCCTTACTTTCACATCTCCATCCCTCCCACAGGTTCCCCTTACCTCTGTCCTCACTTCTAAAACTGATTTAAAGTCATTGGACATAGAAGCCAGTTTTGACTAGAAGAAAAAAAGAAAAAAAGGGTAAGTCAAAGTAGACACACACTTTCCCCTGCTCCCTTCCTCCCTGCCTCTATTCCCAAGGTCCCACCTGCAAAGAGACTACAATGGTATTGGAGTGGGTCTGTAGGTGTCGGCCACTCTGGCTGCCCTTGGCCCTCACAAAATCTTGAAGCTGAGCAATTTGTTTGTTGAGGCTATTGATGTCCTAGTAAAAGAAATCACAAAGAGTTATTAACTAAGGAGCCAGTGTCCCTTTCTGCGGCCACCTATGACAGGGAGGACAAGATGACAGCTACTAGTAAGAGTGTACCAAACAGTCAATTAGAAGGACCTGTTAGGACTTTTCTTGCTCTGTTCTTTACCTTGGTTCAGAAGTCCCTGCAGAAAAAGTCTAGAAAAAGGCCAAGTAGGGCCTCATAATTTGCCTTAGTGCTCCATTTTCTGCCCTGCTCCACCTGTGAAAGTACAGAACCCTTCCAAAGACCAAAAGTATTATACATAGCTGGATGTGATGGCACATGCCTTTAAACCTAGCACTACAGAGGCAGAAGAAGGATTGTTGTGAGTTCAAGACCAACCTGAGAATACATAGTGAATTCCAGGTCAGCCTGGACTCAAGTGAGACCTTACCTTGAAAAACCAAAACCAGAGCTAGGTGTGGTGGCAGAAGCCTTTTATCCCAGCACTTGGGAGGCAAAAGTAGGAGGATCACTGTGAATTTGAGGCCCCCCTGAAATTACATGGTGAATTCCAGGTCAGCCTGAGCTAGAGGAGACCCTACCTCAAAAACAATGAACAAACAAACAAAAAAATGAATAAACAAAAGGAAAAGAAAAACCAGAAAAAAAACCCAAAACTTTAAATCCATACCACAAATGAACTCCAGATGCATGCGACCCCCTTGTGCATGTGCATCTGGCTTGCATGGGTCCTGGAGAACTGAACCGGGATCCTTTGGCTTTGCAGGCAAACACCTTAACCGCTAAGCCAAAGGACCTAGGTTCAATTCCCCAGTACCCACATAAAGCCTACACAAATGCCTGCACTCATATACACATGCACACCCATCCATATACATGTTTACATTTACACACTAAATAAAAAAGATCATTTGGAGGGTTGTTGGAGAGCTGGCTTAGTGGTTAAGGTGTTTGTCTTCAAAACCTAAGGACCCAGGTTTGATTCCTCAGAAACCATGTAAGCCAGATGCACATGGGAGCACATGCATCTGGAGTTTGTTTGCAATGGCTAGAGGCCCTGGTGCACCTATTCTGTTTCTCTCTCCCTTTCTAATAAATATTTTTTTTAAAGATTTGAGACAGAGAGAGGGGTGGGAAGGAGGGGGGAGGGAGAGAAAAGGGGTGGAGAAAGAGAATGAGCACACCAGGGCCTCTAGCCACTGCAAACGAACTCTAGACTCATGTGCCACCATGTGCATCTGGCTTACATGAGACCTGGAGAATTGAACCTGGCTCCTTAGGCTTTACAGGCAAGCACCTTAACTGCTAAGCCGTTTCTCCAGCCCATAAATAATTTTTTTAAAAAAGGCCCTGGACACCCCCAGGACAAATTTTAAAAGGATACACTCTGGAAGGCTATTATGCAAAATATGGTATATTTACCTTGTCAAGGTTAAATGTTGTGTTTATATTCTGGGTAACTCTGCTAATTATATCATGTTTTACAAGCCATACAAAAACGGATTCAGGCCATGTCAGACACTATTGTGCCATTTGGTGGACAGTTCTGGAACAAAAAAATCTCAGCCAGTTCATGCTCAGATGGTCCTGAGACAATCCAATTCCATCTAACTGGGTTCCGTTGAATGCTTCCCAAGGCCAAGAAGCCTACAAGAAGGAAAACCCTGAGACCAGTTTGTTGTGTGCTCACTCCTCATTGACCCCTTACTTTTATTATTTCTCCCCAACACCCAACATTCTCTTCCAAGACTATCTTCTTGCACTCCATCAATAACTTTTGGGGTCCTTTAGAATAGTTCCCCTCTCTGGGAAATACTCTAACTGCCACAACTCTGTTCCATTCAGCAGAAAATAGTTCATGATCTGCCGCCATTGCCCCTTGTCTTCTAATAGCAGTTAGAGTGTCTTCTCATGAGAGGGGGAAATGAGAGGGTGATATACTTGGGGTGACTAGACCCCTGAAATTAGAAAAGGCAAGAAAATCTGCACTTGCTAGAAATCAAAGATGATCTGGCTTCTCTCTTGTTTAGTTCTCCAGACCTGTTTTTCCACAAACAACCAGGCCTCCCTCCTATGAGGGAGGTCTTTCATAGGACTTAAACTCTGTGGTTGATCAAGTTTAGTCCTCAGAACTTGGTGTCAGGATTAACCTCTTCCTTAGACAGCCCCTAGCCTTAACCAACCAGCTGTCCTGGTTCATCTGAGATGGAAGACAGCCTACCACTAAAAGGTTATAAATACTGTTGCAAGGAGAGGGCAGGCTAGGCCCAGGCCCAGCCAGGAGGGGCCCCAGCCCTTACTCTCCACATGGGTTCTTTATACCCTCCAGCTTCCCACATTGCAGGAGCTTCTTAGACTTTCTTTTTTTTTTTTTTCTTTTGTGGTAGGGTCTTACTGTAGCCTAGGCTGACCTGGAATACACTATGTAGTCTCATGGTGGCCTCGAACTCATGATGATCCTCCTTCCTCTGCCTCCTGCGTGCTGGGATTAAAGGCAGGCACCACTACGCCTGGCCTTCCTTAAACTTTCTCTTTACTTTTCTTCTACGCTTTTTTCCAGGCCCTTCATGTGGGATCTCTAGCCATGTAGGTACCTTTCCTTGGCTCTGTACTTTCCTCAATAAATATAATAACTTAATTTTAAAAATTAAAAGATCAGTGGGTATGAATGAGTTGAGGAGATGGCTCAGTGGTTAAAGGCACTTGCCTGCAAAACCTGCTGATCTGGGTTTAATTCCATGGACACCTATGTAAAGCTGGACAGGTGTTTATTTGTAGTGGTAATGAGACCATGCCATGCCCATACACACATGCACATACAAATTAAAAAAAAAAAGGTAGGGCATGGTGGTGCATGCCTTTTATCCCAGCACTCAGGAGGCATAGATAGGAGGATCATTGAGTTCAAAGCCAAGCCGAGACTACATAGTGAATTCAGCCTGGGCTAAATGAGACCATACCTGAAAAAAAAAAAAATGTAGCTCAAATCCTTACACCCATATAAATGCCAGCTGAGCATGGTGGATCACCTATAATTTCAGCACTTAAAAATTAAGAGACAGGCCGGGCGTGGTGGCGCACGCCTTTAATCCCAGCACTCGGGAGGCAGAGGTAGGAGGATCGCCATGAGTTTGAGGCCACCCTGAGACTACAGAGTTAATTCCAGGTCAGCCTGGACCAGAGTGACACCCTACCTCGAAAAACCAAAAAAAAAAAAAAAAAAAAAATTAAGAGACAGGGCTGGAGAGATGGCTTAGCAGTTAAGGCACTTGCCTGAACAGACAAAGGACCTTGGTTCAATACCCCAGGACCCACATAAAGCCCAATGCATAAGGTGGCACATGTGTGAAGAGTTCATTTGCAGTGGCTAGAAGCCATTCTCTCTCTCTCTCTCTTTCTCCCTGTGTCTTTCTCTCTAAAATAAATAAATAAAAATAAAGTATTTTAAATAAACATGTTTATTGCTGCTCTATTCACAATAGCTAGGAACGGAACCAGCCTAGATGTCCCTTAACTGAAGAGTAGATAATGAAGGTGTGGCACATTTACACAATGGAGTTCTACTCAGCAGTAAAGAAAAATAAAGTTAGGAAATTTGCAGGAAAATGGATGAATCTGAAAAGGTAAATTATACTAAGTGAGGTAACCCAGACCCAGAAAGCCAAACATCGCATGTTCTTTCATATGTGAATCCTAGCTACAAATGATTGGACTTCTGTGTGAAGCATGCACCACCTTGTGCATCTAGTTTACATGGGTCCTAGGGAATTCAATCTGGGTTATTTGGCTGTGCAGGCAAGTGCCTTAACTGCTAAACTATCTCTCCAGCCCTTCTAGACACTACAAATAAATTGCAGATGTATGGCAACACCTTGTACATCATTACAGGTCTTTAGGCTTTGCAGGCAGGTCCTTTATAAGACCCCTTAGCCATCTCTCCAACCCCCTTTCCTTTTGATTTTTTTTCATTTTATTTTTATTTATTTATTTGAGAGCAACAGTCAGAGAAAGAAAGAGGTAAATAGAGAGAGAGAGAGAGAGAGAGAGAGAATGGGCATGCCAGGGCCTCCAGCCACTGCAAACAAACTCCAGACACGTGCATCCCCTTGTGCATCTGGCTAGTGTGGGTCCTGGGGAATTGAGCCTCAAACTGGGGTCCTTAGGCTTCACAGGCAAGCGCTTAACTGCTAAGCCATTTCTCCAGCCCTTTTTTGATATTTTGAGGTAGGGTCTCACTCTAGTCTAGGCTGACCTGGAATTCAGTATGTAGTCTCAGGGTGGCCTTGAACTCACAGTGATCCTCCTACCTCTGCCTCCAGAGTGCTAGGATTAAAAGTCTGCACCATCACACTAGGCTCTCTTATTTTTTAAAAAAATGTTTTATTTTATTTATTCCAGAGAAAGAGAGGGACAGAAAAGCAGATAGAGAGAGAATGGGTGCATCAGGGCCTTCTGCCACTGTAAACTAACTCCAGACTCCAGACACATGCGCCACCTTAGGCATTTGTCTTATGTGGGTCCCTGGTGAATTGAATCTGGGTTCTTTGACTTTGTAGGCAAGTGTCTTAACCACTAAGCCATTTCTCCAGTCTACTTTTCTTTTTATTATTATTTTTGTTTATTTTTATTTATTTGTTTGAGAGGGACAGACAGAGATGAGCTCCTATTTTTCTTTTTAAAAATTATTTTTATTGGGCTGGATAGATGGCTTAGCAGTTAAGCGCTTGCCTGTGAAGCCTAAGGATCCCAGTTCAAGGCTCAGTTCCCCAGGACCCAAGTAGGCCAGATTCACAAGGGGGCCCATTCTCTCTTTCTCTGTCTGTTGCTCTCAAATTACTAAAAATAAACAAAAAAATTAATTTTTTTTTTATTTGAGAGAGATATAGAGAAAGAATATGGGTGCACCAGGGCCTCCAGACACTGCAAATGAACTCCAGACGCATGTGCCACCTTGAACATCTGGAGTTACGTGGGTCCTGGGGAATCAAGCTCAGGTCCTTAGGCTTTGCAGACAAGCGCCTTTACCATTTCTCTGGCTCACCCAACTTCCTTTTTCTATAGTTATTTTCTAGATTGCAGTCTCACTTTTTGAAACGGGCTGGCATGATATATATATATTTTAATTTAATTTTTTAAAATTTTTGTTAACATTTTCCATGATTATAAAAACAATCCCATGGTAATTCCCCCCCCCTCCACTTTCCCCTTTGAATGGCATATTTAAAAAAAAAAATTTTTTTAAATTTAGTTATTTGAGAGCGACAGACACAGAGAGAAAGACAGATAGAGGGAGAGAGAGGGAATGGGCGCACCAGGGCTTCCAGCCTCTGCAAACAAACTCCAGATGCGTGCGCCCCCTTGTGCATCTGGCTAACGTGGGACCTGGGGAACCGAGCCTTGAACCGGGGTCCTTAGGCTTCACAGGCAAACGCTTAACTGCTAAGCCATCTCTCCAGCCTGGCATGATATTTTTTAAATAAGCTTTTTAAAATACATTTTAAGAATTTAACTGTGAGACCATGAGAAAGAGGGGGGGGAGAGAAAAAAAAATGAATGGGTGTGTCAGGGCCTCTAACCAGTGCAAACAAACTCCAGATGCATGTACCACCTGTGCACCTGGTTTGTGTGGGCCCTGGAGAATAGAACCTGGGTCCTTTGGCTTTGCACATAAGCACCTTAATTGCTAAACCATCTTTCCAGCCATGGCATGACAGTTTTGAATGACTCTTTTCATTACAATTCAGGTAACTCTTAAGTATCACTTCTTCAACCAAAACCAGTCTAGATCAATCAATCATAGTCTTATCCATGGATCAGTCACTCAGTAAAGTCAGTGACTCAAATAAATAAATTAATCTTCAAGAACCTTTGGAGCAGGGACTTTTATGACCCCCACCTTACTGCTAAAAGAAATTGAAGCTCTGAAGGTTACCCAAGGTTACAACCTAAGTGAGTAGCAGACCTTTCCCAATTCAAGTCTGAATACTGTGGGCCAGGTCCTAAATGGTTAAAAACACCCAATACTTAATGGAACATTCTCTTCTTCTAGCACAGTATTTCTGGACTGGGTCTTCCTTTGGTCTCTGTCTTCATCATTGTACTATTCAACTACAATGGCCTTCTCCCAGACCTCTGCCCCATTCATGTCCCAGCTCAAATTCTGTGTGTAGTGAGTGTATAGTATTGAGGATGACTCTACAATGTTTTCACAATTGGCCACTAATTTACATTTCTAGCTTCTTGCCAATCACTTAATAAACCAATAATGTCAAACATTGTTAAATGCACTTGTGATATGTCTGTGAACAAACAAAAAGAAAAATACTGGATAGGCATGATGACACATGCCTAAATTTCAAAACACTTGAGAGGCTGAGGCAGGAGGATCACAAGTTGAGGCCAGTAGCCAGATACTGTCTCAAAACAAAAAAGAAACACTGCCAGCAAGGTGCAGCCGCCATGATGTGGGAGTTGTGGGTGGCCACAACTCCACATATTCTGAACCAACTTCTTAATTTAGCTTGTGTAGCTTAGCATGACCCAGCCTGAGGATAATGTGCAGTTCCCAATGCCCATGGAGATGACCAGGGAGAACCTCAGGAATTATCTTGAATACATTTACAATGTGCCTGTGGCTGCAGTCCACACATGGGTACAGTAATGGCTCCAATAAAAAGAGGGACCATAGGAATGTGAGGATCAAGAAGCCTGACTATGGGTGCAATAGTGTTGGAAACCAACTCCCCTCCAATTGGACTGGCGGCCCCCTCCAAGGGAGGGAATTACATCTTGATACTGAAAACTTAAAACAGGGATAGTCATGAGCCCTAGGGGGGTAATGTCTGCTGCTGTCTGGATAAGTGTATATACTATGCTTATCAAACTGCCCAGTAAGCACTTCTCTTAATATTCATACCCTTATATTAATGCTACTCTCACTTTGGGTACAGAATCTTCTCTTTTCAGATGGCAGTGACCTTGGGACAACTCAGAAGGTATCATGGTTCTGGAAAGAAGTGACTAGAGTACCGAGTAACATCTCGATCACACCTTCCAAGGCTCAGGGTCTAATGTGGAAGAGGTGGCAGAAAGAATGTAAGAGCCAAAGGAAGGGTAGGACTCCTTAGGACATGCTCCCTCCAGACATAAAATGGCCTCGATATCCATGACCTCACAGTGCCTGACACTACCTACAAAAGACCACCATAAGAAGGAAAGATCACGACATCAAAATTAAAGAGAGATTTACTGAGATGGGGAGGGAATATGATGGAGAATGGAATTTCAAAGGGGAAAAGGGGAGAGGGAGGATATTACCATGGGATATTTTTTATAATCATGGAAAATGATAAAAAATTGATAAAAAATAAGATTTTTTAAAAAAGAAGCCTGACTATGGGGCTGGACAAATGGCTTAAGAGGTTAAAGTGCTTATTGGCAAAGCCAATGGACCCAGGTTCAATTTCCTAGTACACACATGAAGATGGATGCACAAAATGACCCACTGATAAAACAGATAAATACAAAATGGGGCACATATCTGGAATTCATTTGTACTGGCTAGAGGCCCTGGCATGCCCGCTCTACTTTTTTCAAATAAATAAATACATTTATACATACATACATGTATATGTGTGTGTGTGTGTATTTTTTTCATTTTATTTATTTACTGAGAGCAACAGAGAAAAAGGGAGGGAGAGAGGAAGGGGGACAGACAGAATGGGTGCACCAGGGCCTCTAGCCACTGCAAACGAATTCCAGATGCATGCACCACCTTGTGCAACTGGCTTACGTGGGTACCAAGCCTCCAACTGGGGTCCTTAGGCTTCACACGCAAGTGCTTAACCACTAAGCCATCTCTCCAGCTTTTTTTTTTTTTTTTTAAAGAAACATGACTGCAAAGTGGCCCATGGCAAACCTTCACTTTCCCAGACCTGTTTCCAGAAAAAGAACAAAGTTTGGTGGACCCCATGGGCAGGAACAGCAGCAAAAGCAAGAAGTTACCCCCTGGATGGTTGCATCCCTCCTGGTTTGTCCTGCAACATGTGACAAGCAGGGACAGGGACAAAGACCCAGTGGGCAGTTTTGAAAACCCAAATAAAAGTCCTACGTACAGAGGGGGAAAAAAAAAAAAAAGATAGTAGCCAGGCGTGGTGGCACATGCGTTTAATTCCAGTATTTGGGCGGTAGAGGTAGAAGGATCACTGTGAGTTTAAGGCTACCTTGTGACTACATAGTGAATTCCAGGTTAGCCTGGGTTAGAGTGAGACCCTACCTTGAAACCCACTGCCCCCAAAGAAAACAAATCCCCGTTCTTACAATATTTATGGATCTTTCTCTTTTGTGGTTTAGACATCACCTTTTAATTTTTAAATATTTTATTTATCTGTTTGAGAGAGTGAAAGAGGTGCAGTAGAGAGGAGAACTGGGCCGGCCAGGGTTTCCAGCCACTGAAAAGAAATTCCAGACATTTGTACTACCTTGTACATCTGGCTTTACAGGGGTACTGGGGAATCAACCCTGGCTCCTTTGGCTTTCCTGACAGGTGTCTTAACCACTAAGCCATCTCTCCAGCCATTTTTTTGTTTTGTTTTGTTTTTTTCAAGGTAGGGTCATGCTCTAGCTCAGGCTTAACTGGAATTCACTATGTAGTCTCAGGATGGCCTCAAACTCATGGTGATACTCCTACCTCTGCCTCCTGAGTGCTGAGGTTAAAGGCATGTTCCACCACACCGGCTAAATTCATCTTTTTTTTAGTAAGATCTTTTCTGTACCACTTACCTCATTAATTATTTTAAGTATGGGTACTTAGTGCTGGTTAACTCATCTGAACAACAAACCATTGAAGATAAAGACTCTTGGGCTGGGGAGATGGCTGTTTATAAAGTGCTTGCTATGCAAGGATATGGAGCTCAGATCCCTATTACCCACATCAATATTAGAGGGAGATGGGGGATGGCTACTGCCTACAATCCCAAGGTGCAGAAAGTAGAGACAAGAGATCCCCCCTACCCCAAGGCCAACTAGCTAGCTACACTAGCTGAGTGGGCAAGGTCTGGGCTCAAGAGAGAGATCCTGCCTCAGTAAAATAGTGCAATTGGGCTGGAGGGATGGCTTAGCAGTTAAGGCGTTTGCCTGCAAAGCCAAAGGACCCAGGTTCAATTCCCCAGGACCCATGTTAGCCAGCTGCACAAGGGGGCACACATGTCTGGGTTCATTTTCAGTGGTATGCCCATTCTCTCTCCCCCCTTTCACTATCAAGTAAATAATAAATAAAAAATAAATATTTTTTCTCATTTTTTTATTAACATGTTCCATTATAAAATATATCCCATGGTAATACCCTCCCCCCCCACTTTCCCCTTTGAAATTCCATTCTCCATCATATCCCCTCTCCATTTCAATCATTCTACTTACATATATACAATACCAACCTATTAAGTACCCTCCTCCCTTTCTCTTCCCTTTATATCTTCTTTTTAACTTACTGGCCTCTGCTACTGAGTTTTTTCCTTCTCACGCAGAAGCCAAAATAAAATATTTTTTAAAATAGTGGAATCGAGAAAGACATCTGACAGCAACCTCTGGCCTGCATGCACACACTCGTACACACACACACAAACTCTGGGCATGGGGGCTCACATGTGTAACCTCAATGCTTGGGAGGCTGAGGCAGACAGATCACTAAGTTCAAGGCTACCCAGATCTGCACAGAGAGTTCAGGACAGCCTGGGCTAGAGTAAAGCCTTGTATCCAAGGAGGATACAAAGCTTGTTGTCCTGAGTTTGATCCTCTCTAGCACCCACATAAAGCCAGACACAGAGTAGCATAAACATCTGTGATCCCAAGGTGCCTATGACAATGGAAGGCGTAACTGAAGGTGCTAGACTGGGACTCTGCACTGGCAGACATGTCTCAAAGAAAGTGGAAGCATAGGCACTTCCAAGATTGTCCTCTGATCTCCATGCATGTGTCATGGTCACACATGTGCACACTCACATGCAAACGTACATACTTACACATGCATTAAAATAAAGAAACAATGGGCTGAAGAGATGGCTTAGTGGTTAAGGTGCTTGGTTGCAAAGTCAAAGGACCCAGGTTTGACTCCCCAGGATCCTTGTAAGCCATGCACAAGGGTGCACATATATCTGGAATTCCTTTGCATTGGCTGGAGACCCTGGTGCACCCATTCTCTCTATCTTGTGCCTATTTCTGCCTCTCTCTCTCTCTCTCAAATAAACAAATAAAAATATTTCTAAAGTAAAGAAACAAAACGAATCTTGCCTCATGTTTGCATCAACAGCATCTAGTACAGTGTTCTGTGCATAGGATCTACTGATGCAATCGAGGGGAGGATGTTTGAGACTGAATCTAGACACTTACGAGGATTTCTGTGAGTTCAAGGCCTGCCTGGGACTACAGAATGTGTTCCAGGTCTGCCTAAGCGAGATTGAGAACCTACCTTAAAAATTCAAAAAAGAAAAGAAATAATCTAATTAGAATGCTGGGCTCAACTGACAGCTAGCAGCTTACCTGTTTGATGATATATGTTAACTCCTCAATTTCCACTGCTTTATCATCAAAGAGGGACTTGCGCTTTGCCACTGCAGAAATAAGAAATTATAACATATGAGTTTAATCACAAGGCTGGGAGAGTGGGTGAGGGGTACAGCTCAGTGGTAGAGGTAGTTGTCTAATAGACACAATGTTAAAATCCCCAAACTACCCCCCCCAAAAAAAACAAATAAAAAGAGGCCAGGCATAGTGTATGCCTTTAATCCCAACACTTGGGGGGGCAGAGGTAGGAGGATCATCATGAATTTGAGTTCGAGGCCACCCTGAGACTACATAGTGAATTCTAGGTCAGCCTGGACTAGAACAAGACCCTACCTCAAGAAAAAAACCAAACAGGGCTGGAGAGATGGCTTAGCGGTTAAGTGTTTGCCTGTAAAGCCTAAGGACCCTGGTTCAAGGCTCAATTCCCCAAGACCCACATTAGCTAGATGCACAAGGGGGCGCACGCATCTGGAGTTCGTTTGCAGTGGCTGGAGGCCCTGGCGTGCCCATTCCCTCTCTCTCTCTCTCTCCCCTTTCTCTCTCTGTCACTCTCAAATAAATAAATAAAAATAAACAAAAAATTAAAAAAACAGAAAGAAAGGAAAAACAAAAGGGTCATGAAAACTCAGTCTCTAGCACTTTGTTTTGCTCACTGTCCCATTTACTAGTTACTCCAAGAACACTCACAGATTGTCAGCTTCTCCAGCTTGGCAAATGTATTGCTGAGGTCTTTCCCAATGCGCCTGCAAATAAACATTAGATTCCCATATTAGCTTCAGCACAACCAATCCCACTCAGCCAAGCCACCAAAGAAAACCAAGTCCACTTCTCCTCAGCCATTCTACCATTTTTAAAGCTGCTTCCAACTCACTTGGCCATGAGGGTGAATTCACTGCGTTGCCGGGCAGCACGTAAAGCTGGCTTATTTGTCTGGATTCCATTCTGTAAAGCAATGCCAAGAGGTGCGAACTTTCAGTTCCCCCCACTAACCACTTCCAGCTTCCACTGCCTCTCATATATCCAGTAAACTCTCTTACATTAGTGGCATCTACCATCAGATTATCTGTATCAATGTTTTTTAGTCAAAAGAATGACAGGGCTGTAGAGATGGTTCAGTGGTTAAGGCACTTGCCTAAAAAGCCTAAGGACCCAGTCTCCATTCTCCAGTACCCACATAAAGCCACATGCACAAAGTAGTGTATGGATTTCTTTCACAGAGACAAGAGATCCTGGTACACCCATGCTTTCTTCTCTCTCTTGCTCACTCTCTGCCTGTACCTCCTACCTCTGCTTCACAAGTGCTGGGATTAAAGGTGTGCACCACCACGACTGGTGGAATCTAATTTTCATAAAGCAATTCCATGTCAGGGAGGGAGGCTTGAGGCAGAAGGCTCACCATGAGTTCAGTTACCCAACATAGTAATTTTCAATCCAGCCTGGACCACAGAGTAAACTTCTTTCCTTTCCACCATGCTATTATTGGATAGAAAGAAAAACTGAGGCCTACCTAGATTAACTAGGTTCTCCACAGTCAATGAACGAACTTGTGATAGAACTAGAATTAAAGGGGCATGTCTCTCAACTAAAGACTCTATCTAGAATTTGTTCCTTACCCAAATCAACTACCTTACAAACCCCTCGGGCCCTGAGATACTCCTTCCAGAATAGAAATCATATCCTCTGGGGAAATTTCTTCAGTATATGCCCTTGCCTCCAGTTAGCAAGCTCACTTTCTCTCTGTGCCCTGGTATATTATTTTTAAAAATTTTATTTATTTGAGAGAGAGCAAGAGAGAAAGAGGCATATAGAGAGAAAGAGAATGGGCATGCCAGGGCCTTCAGCCACTGCAAACAAACACCACAAGCATGTTCTATCTTGTGCATCTGGCTTATGTTGCATCCTGGGGAATCAAACCTGGGTCTTTTGGCTTTGCAGGAAAGCGCCTTAACCTTTAAGCCATTCTCCGGCCCTGCCCTGGTATATTCTAAGGATCTCATCCTACCTTTCAGCTATCCATTAGGATCCCCAAGAGTTACGTTGCTTCGTGCTGGAACCCACCATGCCTATTTTAGCAGGGTTCACTGTTGCTGTTCCTACCCCAAGTCCTTACCTGGCGGCTCTGGAGTGACTTGCAGGCAGACAGGAACTCCTGGGTACGATCTCGGCAGGACATGGTGTCGGGAGGAGGAGGGACCAGGGCCACTGGGGGGGGCAGAGGGGCGATGTCGCTGCTGCTTATGCCAGCAGATGCAGGGGACAGAACCTGTGTCTTTGAAAGACCCAGGTAGACACCCTGATCCGTGTTCTTAGATCCGTAGCGTTTCCGCGGGATCATTGAGTCGCATAACCTCGGACTGTTGTGGAGAGGAGAGTGTCATTCCCTAAGGCAGCCTCCTTCCTCAAACTCCCTCCTCAATTAACAAATCCGTGGACCCTTTTCTGGCACTTGGCCGACTTTGGAGCCCAGGGCCACCCGCAGATCCTGGGACCCGCCTCCAGGCCCCAGACGAAGCCTCGGATTCTTCTTCCAAGTTGGCTCTAGTGGTCGAAGCGTGGGCCTGTGGCCCTGAAGCCGAGACACCAGAGCCCGGTCCCGTGGCCCAGTGCCTCCAGGAGGTCCGACGACCTGTGCACCTGCCTCAGGCCCTAACCGTAGCTGTGACTGTCTTCAACCCTTCCTGGAGAAACCGGGACCGACCTCCGGAGGTGGACACACTTCGGTGGGCGGAGGGGGGAACCTCTAAATGTTTATTTGAAACAGGAAGTCCCACCCCACCAAAGTTCCGCCTCTTAGAAAATTACAGCCACTGATTAGTCAGGGCCGACGTCTTTGTCAACACAGGCTTTTCTGATTAGACCGCGAGGTATTAGCTCACCCGCAGCCAGGCCAGCAGGACTTGCACCGTGGCTCCCGGTTCCCGTGCCTTCGGCACCCCGTGAAGCCACCGCAGCAGCCGACAGAGCAACCCGCCCCCGCTTAGTGCGAACCCCTACCTCCTCTGCCGCCTACCACCTCGGCCACTGCCAGTCCCCGGGGCCGACACCGCCGCCTCACCCTGCGCTTGAGCCGCCGAAACCAGACCAGAGTAGGAGCCGCCACGTCACCCGCACGTAACCCCGCCCTCGCGACGTGGAGCTGCGCCACGCCTTTTCTAACGTGGTCGCGGGACACGCCCCCGCCGCACGCAAGCGCGGCCCCGCCTTCCCATTGGCTAGGCTGCCTCCGTTTACCCGGCCCTGGGGAGCTCGGGCGGAAGCGCGCAGGCTCGGTCAAAGGACCCTTAAAGAGCCCGCGCCCGCCGCTCGGCAGCCTCTCGCCCGCGGAGTTGGCGACAGAGACTGTTTGTGCGTACCCATGTGATTAACTTTATTCTCTCGAGGTTGGGGCGGCCTGAAAACAGTTCAGGTCAGCCCTTCTCTGGCTGTTCTGGGTTCGCCTTATGTTTGCGTTCTTGGCTTGAACTTTCTAGCCTTGGACCCGGCTCTGACTGCCTCTTGGTTGACCGCGAAGAGCCCCGTCGACTGAACATGGATAGCCGTCGCCACAGCACGGTTATCAGAAGGCTTTCCTCAGATTTGGGTTTCCTGTGAGCTGCAGAGTCCAAATCGATCTCATTGCCTGTGAAGGCCAAACGGCTTCTGAGTCCAGCCTCGCCCTCCTCCCACGTCCAACCTCCAGGGTAGCCCCTTGAGATACACTTTCTAGAGGCTCCCTGGGCCCTCTCTGTATGTGGTCCTACCTTCCCTGCCTTCTTCAGGGGAGCCTTCCTTTGCCGGATCATCGGATGTCTCAATGTCCTTGTCTTGGCAGCAGCCCATGGCGCGCGATGAGCAGAACTTGGCTACCCACACTAGCAAGTCTGGCTCCACACTAGACTTTTGTGACGTCAGATATCCCACAGCCCCAACTCGGAAAACCCGCCCCCCATCCCTCCTCTGCTTTCTTCCATCACAAAAAGTTAAGGATCATGATGAATTTAGCTGTTTATTTAGAAAGTAAGCAGTCTTAAGGAACTGGTGATCTAGAACGTTTCTTTTTTATCTTCCCGGTTTGGACAGTCCCTCGGGGACCCGCATCCGGAAGCTTCCGCTTGGCAGCTGCCTCCAAAGCCGCCCAAAGCTCATCGGTCTCTGTGTCTTCTGGCACATTGTTGGGCTTCTGAGGTTCTTCGGGCTCATCCTGTTGAGTAGAAAGTTAGTGCATGGGTTGGGAACAGAGGAGACCCTAGCTGAAAAAGAATTCTGAGCAGCACCTTTGTCACCTAGAAAACATTGCCATCATGGTCTGAAGTCTCACCCTTGGTGATAAGTTTTTTTGAACTTTGTTAATATTCATCAAGGAAACTAACATTAGTTAATGTTGAGGCAGTTCATTATCTATTAGGCCAAAAAACGTGTACCTCAATCGCTGTCCACCTTATTTCTTGAGATCGGGTATCTCATATGAACCCAGTTTGCCCATTATGCTAGTTTAATTGCCCCCAGTGATTCCCTCTCAGCTTCCCAAGCATTGAGGTGCCTGCCCAGCATTTATGTATTAGGAACTCAGGTTCTCAAGCTTGTGCAGCAAGAGTTTTACCAACTGAGCTACTGCCCAGCTCCTGCCTCCTTTTTTCTCCATAGGAAATCTTTGTATCCATGTCTTTGGCTCTCATATTTCCACACTTGGCTGCTCACCTCCCAGTTATCCCTGCCTGACAGGAGGAGGCAGTTCAGTCGAGACTTGAGATAAACCTGCAACAGAAAAGACACCTTGAAGAGTATGGGAAAGCTGAGACAGAAACATGAACATGGAGCACAGAAGTAGGGGCTTCAAAAGACCATTAGGCAAAGGTATAAACGTGAGGACTGGGCCTCACCTTATGCTCTAGGCCACGTGGATTCCGGATCCTGTGTATCCTCAAGACTCTGTCCAAGCCACAGGAAGCTAGTAGGGGTTTTGAAGGGTGACACTGCAGCCCGCGGACACTGCCTGCCAGCCCCTTCAGACAGCCCAGTAGGCGCCCTGGAGAAGGGTGGAGATACCAGTTGGTAATGGCCAGCCAATGAATATTTATTGAGTAGTACACATATCAACTGTGAATCCTCAAAATAACCTGGAGACAGGTCATTTTGCAAGTGAGGAAACTAAGGCACAAGGAATTAAGTAACTAGTCCAAGATCCCAGAGGGCTTAGGTTTTGCTATTGTTTTTTGTATTTTCTTTCTTTCTTTCTTTCTTTTTTTTTTTTTTTTTTTTTGATTTTTCAACGTAGGATCTCACTCTAGCCCAGGCTGACCTGGAATTCACTCTGTACTCCCATGCTGGCCTTGAACTCACAGTGATCCTCCTCCCCCTGCTTCCTGAGTGCTGGGATTTAAAGGCATGTGCCACCATGCTGCTGAAATTTTTTTAGAAAGTATTTATTTGAAAGCTGGGCATGGTGGTGCACACCTTTACTCCCAGCACTTGGGAGGCAGAGGGAGGAGGATCGCCGTGAGTTCGAGGCCACCCTAAGATTACATAGTGAATTCCAGGTCAGCCTGGGCTACAATGAAACCCTACCTCAAAAAAAAAAAAATATATATATATATATATATATATATATATTTGTAAAGAGAAACAGAAAAGGAAGTGGAGAGTGAGCATGGGCCAACAAGTCATCCTGCCACTGTAAAGGAACTACAGATGCGCAATGATCAAAGAAATTTTTGTGAAACCAAGATCTGAATCTAGGCAATGTGGCTCTGACTGAAGGCCCAAGTGGCTCCCTTCACAACCTGACATTCTCCCCTACCCGTTCCCAAGCACCCTTTAATCCATTTACCTTGCCGAAAATCAATTTCTGCTAGCTGTCCATGAGTGTTGCCTATGATGACAGAACTGAGGAGGAAATTAGAGGCAGTAGGGTCAGCAGGACTTGTGGACTACTTCTGGAACCCCACCCCTTCCCTTCTAAATACTCACTTGCCCTCAGGAGTGACAGCCATGGCTGTCAGTGGGTACTCTCCATAGGTGGTCTCTAGAACTGGCCGGCGCTGAGGAGAGGCTGGATCATAGACACGGACCTAAAAGGAAACTGAAGCATCATAAAAGTATCCTCTCTACACACTGTCCTGGCACCTCTGCAACTATCCTTTCTTCTAAAGACTGTTTGTGTAGCCAGGCATGGTGGCACATACCTTTAATCCTAGCAGTTGGGAAAAAGAGGTAGGGGGATTGCCTTGAGTGCAAGGTCAACCTGAGACTACAGATTGAATTCCAGGTCAGCCTGGGCTACAGTGAAATCCTACCTTGAAAATCCAAGAACAAAAAGAGGGGTGGGGACACTGGAGAGATGATTTAGAGATTAAGGCACTTGCCTGCAAAGCCACAAAAGACCCAGGTTTGAGTCCCCAGGAACCGTGTAAGCCAGATGCACAGGGTAGTACCTAGAGTTTGTTTGTAGTGGCTGGAGGCCCTGGAGTGCCCATTCTCTCTCCCTCCTTCTCTCTCTCAAATATTAACGGGAAAAAAAGCTGGGCTTGGTGACAAATGCCTTTAATCCCAGCACTTGGGAGGCAGAGTTTGATTGCCAAGAATTTGAGGCCACCTTGAGACTACTTAGTGAACTCTAGGTGACCTGGACTACTAGAAGACCCTATGTAGGTTGGAGTGGGAGAGAGACTGCTTGCTTGTTTATGAGTCCCTCAAAGAATGTGCGTCTTTTCATTTTGTGTGCCTTGGGTGGGTGGGGTGAGGGCAATGAGCTGCTCATGAGTATGAAAGAATAGGACCAAGGGGGCTGGAAAGATGGCTCAGCAGTTAAAAGTTACTTGCTTGCAAAGCCTGACAACCTGGGTTCGACACCCAAAGTGGTACATGCATCTGGAATTTGTTTACAGTAGCAGGAGGTCCTGGTAAACACATATTCATATTCTCTCTTCCTCTCCTTACAAATGAATGAATGATTTATTTATTTATTTTTTAAGTTTTTGGTTTTTTGAGGTAGGGTTTCACACTAGCCCAGGCTGACCTGGAATTCACTATGTAGTCTCGAACTCACGTCAATCCTCCTACCTCTGCCTCCTGAGTGCTGGAATTAAAGGTATGTGCGACCACGTCTGGCTTATTTTTTCTGTTTTTATTTTATGTACTTGACAGAGAAAGAGGGAGGGCCCCTAACCACTGCAAACGAACTCCAGACGCGTGAACCCCCTTTTGCATCAGGGTAATGTGGGTCCTGGGGAATCAAACCTGCCTGAGTCCTTTGGCTTTGCAGGCAAACACCTTAACTGCTAAGCCATCCCTCCGGCCCATGCCAGCCACTTTTAGATGGACTTGAGGATTGAACTCAGGTCCTCATGCCTGCAAGGCAAGTATTACTGACAGAACCATCTCCCTAGCCGCCCTGGCTCAGTGCTTTGTGGGAAGGACAGAAGGCAGAGGAAGGAGAATTGCTGTGAGTTCAAGGCCACCCTGGGCCAGAGTGAGACTCTACCTTGTAAAACCTAAATAAATAAATAAACAAAATTTTAAAAAAATGTTGAGCATGGTGGCACACACCTTTAATCTCAGCATTAAGGAGGCAGAAGTAGGAGGACTATGGTGAATTTGATGCCACCCTGGGATTACATATTGAATTCCAGGTCAGCCTGGACTAGAACAAGGCCTTTCATCACAAAAGGGCTGGGGAGAGATGGCTTAGCACTTAAGGACCCATGTCAGACTCTCCAGTTCCTATAGCTAAGCCAGATGCACAAAGGTGAGGTAAGCACAAGATTAGACATGTCCACTAGGTGGCGCATCCAGCGTCTGATTGCAGTGGCTGAGGCCCTGACAAGCCAGTTCTCTCAAAAAAAATAGAGAGAGCTGGAGAGATGGTTCAGCACTTAAGGTACTTGCCTGCATAGCCTAACGACCTGAGTTCAATTTCCCAGTATCCACATACATCCAGATGCACAAAGTGGTGCAAACATCTGGAATTTGTTTGCAGTGACTAGAGACCCTATCATGCCCATTTCCTCTCTTCTCTCTCTCTCTCTCTGCTTGGAAATAAAAATATTTCTTTAAAAAGATACCTTGCTGGGCGTGGTGGCGCACGCCTTTAATCCCAGCACTTGGGAGGCAGAGGTAGGAGGATCGCCGTGAGTTCAAGGCCACCCTGAGACTACAGAGTTAATTCCAGGTCAGCCTGGACCAGAGTGAGACCCTACCTTGAAAAACCAAATAAATAAATAAAATAAAAAATAAAAAAAAGATACCTTATGCCTTTCATGAAATGCTAAGGCCAGAGAGAGGAAGATCAGGCCTGAGTCCCAAAGCAAATTAGACTACATCAGGACTACATAGTTCTGTCTATGGCCATACCACTCTGAATGTATCCAATTTTGTCTGATTTAAGAAGGTAAGCACAGTTCTCTTGACATTCAACATAATGTCCACCCACTAAACCTGCTCCTTGTGAGAGAAATAGAAATAGCCACAATACAGGAAATTCCATCCTAGAATGTAGTTATTGGAAGACCACAGGTTCAGAAAGAGGAAGTACATGCTCCTTTGAAAGCCTAAAAGGAAGATGATGATGAGAGAACCCTACCATGGGGGCCCATTCTGCCTAGGTAAACTATTCCTCTAGAAAGCTGCTTCAGCCTAGAAATAAGCAGTGGTTTCTGGGCATGGTGGCCTCGGGAGGCAGAGGTAGGAGAATCATGGTGAATTCAAGGCCACCCTGAGACTACATAGTGAATTCCAGGTCAGCCTGGGCTAGAATGAAACCCTACCTTGGAAAACCAAAGAAATAAGCAGTGGCCTTACCTGATGGTACCCTGTGCATGTGACAAGCTTCTGTGACCCAGGGAGAAAGTGTATATCCTGGTCCCAGATGGGAACTCGAAGATCAAGCCAATCATTCCGCACCTAGTGTGGGAAGTATGTGGGGGCAGAGGTGCTGGTGAATTTGGCGAGCCACCTCCTCCAATCTTCTTTTATTACCCCTAAAGCCCCTCTTATCTTTGATCAGTCAGTGGCCTCAAGTTCCACTAACCTCAGACACAGTCCTTCCCCACTGCATCACTTACATTCTTGGCCCTGAACACAGGTTGTTCAGACCGCTGAAGGTCCCACAGTTTTAAAGCATTTTCCTTTCCACCCGTGGCAACCATATGGGAGTGTGCTGGATCTTGACGCATCCTACATACCCCAGGACCCACCTTCAGTTCCAGGAGCTAAAAAGCAAACACACACACACACACACACACACACACACACACACACACACAACAAAACAAAACAAACAAACAAACAAACAGATGGGTCAGGTTCTGGAATCCTTAATCATCCCTCTCCCAAATCTCTATTAGGCCCCTATGCTAGCTCCCACCTTCCCCAATAAACAGGGTAGGGAAGCCTCACGGGGTCAGAGGATGCCTCCTTCTCATTGTCACTCCAGACTCTGAGGATCCCAGAATCCACACATGTGATAAGGGTGCTGCAAGCAGAAGAGGAAACAGGCATTTTAAGAAGTACAAGTCAGGCATAGTGGCACATGTTTGTAGTTGCAGCACCTGAAAAGTTAAGACTATTTGATTTGCTAAGGGTTTTAATCAATCTTGTTCATCTTTTCAAAGAACCAACTATTTCTTTGATTCTTTGTATGTTTACTTGTAACCTTTCTATTTGGGATTAAAGGCATGCACCACTATGCCAGGTTCTAATTTATTTATTTATTTTTTAACTTTTAAAAAAAATTTTATTTATTTATTTGAGAGTGACAGACACAGGGAGAAAGACAGATAGAGGGAGAGAGAGAGAATGGGCGCGCCAGGGCTTCCAGCCTCTGCAAACGAACTCCAGACGCGTGCACCCCCTTGTGCATCTGGCTAACGTGGGACCTGGGGAACCAAGCCTCGAACCGGGGTCCTTAGGCTTCACAGGCAAGTGCTTAACCGCTAAGCCATCTCTCCAGCCCAGGTTCTAATTTATTAATATAGGCACTTAAAGCTATAAATTTCCCTCCTAGGACTGCCTTCATGTGTCCCATTTGTTGGTGGGAATGTAAACTGCTACCACCCTTGTGGAAATCAGTGTGGAAGTTCCTGAGACAGCTAAAGATAGATTTACCATATGATCCAGTTATACCACTCCTAGGCATATATCCTAAAAACTTTTCTCACTACCTTAGAGATACTTGCACATCTATATTTATTGCCGCTCTATTCACAATAGCTAGGAAATGGAACCATCCTAGATGTTCCTCAACTAATGAATTCATAATGAAGATGTGGTATATTTACACAATGGAGTTCTATTCAGTGGTAAAGAAAAATGAAATTATGAAATTTGCATGGAAATGGACAGCTCTGGAAAGGATTATGCTAAGTGAGGTAATATAGGCCCCAAAAGTCAAATGCCACGTCTTCTCTCTCATATGTGGATTCTAGCTACATATGTTCAAACTTGTATGCAAGTTGGGATAAAAAGTTAGGAGAGGGTTAGAGGGATAGATTAGCAGTTAAGGCATTTGCCTGCAAAGCCAAAGGACCCAGGTTCAATTCCCCAGAACCCACTTTAGCCATATGCACAAGGGGACACACGTGTCTGGAATTCATTTGCAGTGCTGGAGGCCCTAGTGTGCCCATTCTCTTTCTCTGTCAAATAAACAGGCAAATAAATAAATAGGTAGGAGACGCCAGTAAGCTAGAAAGGTGCTATAAGGGAGGGAGGAGAGGGGAGGACTTAAGGAAATGATACTGTATATATGTAAATAGATAAACATATTATGGGGGATGGAATGCCCTAAGTGAGGTCAGGGAAGAGATTGAGAAAAGGAAGGGTGGGGGAGGGGCCAGGCATAATGGCACACACCTTTAATCCCAGAACTTGGAAGGCAAAGGTAGGAGGATTGCCATGAGTTTAAGGTCACCATGAGACAACATAGTGAATTCCAGGCCAGCCTGAGCTAGAGACAGACAACTACCTCAAAAAACAAAAACAAACAAACAAAAATAAATAGAGGGTATGAATAAGCCAAATGGAAACCTACTTCTATTGGACAATAGCACACCCAGAAGCCAGATTGTTACTACAAAAACTTCAGTGCCAATGACAGGATACCTTCCAGTGAGTTCTTGGCCAAGGAGGTCTCTGATGTCCCCAAAACATTACAGGCCATTGCCAAGGCTCTTGGTTTTCCAACAGGAATATATGGCAAGACCCTATTGCTGAAGAGTCCACACACTTGGGCTGCAAGGTCACTGAAAAACCAAGCTGGAACTGAGCTTAAAACCTCCTTCCTGCCGGGCGTAGTGGCACACGCCTTTAATCCCAGCACTCAGTAAGTAGAGGTAGGAGGATCGCTGAGAGTTTGAGGCCACCCTGAGACTACATAGTGAATTCCAGGTCAGTCTGAGCTATACTGAGACTCCATCTTAAAACAAAACAAAACAACAACAACGACAAAAAAAAAAAACAAAAAAAAACAAAAAAACACCTCCTTCCTAAGAAAGCTGGAAAAAGCTATGCTGCATGCAGCCTTATGGGAGACAGAAGTCATCAGGGATCACCCTACATAGTGAATTCCAGATCAGCCTGAGCTACAGTGAGACCCTACGTCCAGAAACCACGGAAAAACAACAACAACAAAAAAAACACTCCACCCAAGAAACCCACAGAAGTCTCTTCACAGATCTTTTTAGCCTGGGCCTATGCTTTCTCACATCTGCCCACTCTTTCCTCCGAGGTTGAGGCTGTAGCAGCAGTACTTCCAATATTCACAGGCTCACAGCTAGCTGTCTGTTCCATTTCCTACTCAAAACCCTGTAATTCCTTACCATCTACAAAATAAAAGCCCTTTGCATTAAATCCCTACGAAATTAAAGCCCATCTTATAGATGGAATTCTTTTTTCACTTTAACCTCCCACAACTTTTTAACCCATGCATGTACCTTTTTAAATCTGGGACCAGTCACTGGCTTCTGACTAGATTACTAAAATACTCTCATCTCTTTTTCAAACTGTCAAAATTCTACCGACTTCAAAACGCCTACCTCCTACAGAGCCTTTCCAGAGCTCACCTGGTGACCTACCAGCCTGTCCACAGCCTTCTATCATCAACCTGTAACCTATCCTTTGTTTTGTTTCTTCATCTTGGTGGTAGTTAAATTAAATGGTTTGCCCAGAGTTATAAGGAAAAGGCAACCTAAATTTATGAAAGTAGAAAATACTAATAGCCCTTACACTCTGTTCCAGTACATGGAACTCTGTAATATAAATGTGTGCACTGAATGAATGGGCAGCCCGGCGTGATTTACGTCTTTAATCCCAGCTCTAGGGAGGCAGAGGTAGGAGGATCACTGTATGTTCAAGGCCACCCTGAGACAACATAATGAATTCCAGGTCATCCTGGACTAGAGCGAGATGCTACCAAAAACCAAGCCAAAACAAAGTTCCTATCACCCACCCCTGGTGTATGTCACCTAAGATATTAACGTCATTATTAAGTAAACTTAGGAGACCTCAGCGCTTTCCTTATGACCTGAATCACGGTATCGTTCTTACCCATCAGCCTGGGCGAGACCTCGGAACGTGCCCTCCCCGCCTGGGCAGTGCCTCTGGCCCTGGAATGTGCCCTCCTCGGTATCGAAGTGCCTCACAGTCCGGTCCTCGCAGCCCACCAGGATCTGCACCCAGAGAGGGGCAGCAGTTTGGCGAGAGGAGCCCCGGCGCCCGGCCGAGCCCCAACTCCCGCCCGCCCAGCCGCCGCTCACCCACCTGGGCCTCGCCGCCGGCGCCCCAGCACAGGGCGCTCACCGCCTCCTCGCGCCGCGGCTGCCCGGTCGCCGTGAAGTTCGCCGCCTGTTTGCGCTGAAGATTTACCCCTACGGGACGAGGACGTCAGTGACACGCGAGAGACCCCGCGATTCCCGGAGAACAACTTGGAGACACCCACCTTTCAGGATCCCCGTCTCGGTGCCGACCCACACGTGGTTCAGGCGCGCACACGCCGCGGCCATCGCGCTCCGCGCCCCGAGCCCACGCTCTCACTTCCGGCGCATCGCCACGTCATCAGGGCGCTGGCGTCGATTCCGACAGGGCCGACCCCCCCCTTTTTTTTTTGGCAGGTCGTCGCTCTATCCCAGGCTGACCTATGTTGTCTCACTAGGGCCTCGAACTCCCGGTGATCCTCCTACCTGAGTGCTGAGAGTAAAGGCGTGAGCCACCACGCCCGGCCTGGGTCATACATATATACATACATACATACATACATACGCCCGGCCTGGGTCACATATACATACATGCATACATATATGTATACATGTATGTATGTATGTATGTATGTATATGTATGTGTATATATATATATATATATATATAATTTTTTTTAAGGGAGACGTTAAAGGTAATTTGACTTGGCTGTGGGCACACCTTTAAGGAGTAGAGGTGGGAAGCGGGCATGGTGGCGCACACCTTTAATCCCTGCGCTCGGGATGCAAAGGTAGAAGGATCGCCATGAGTTCGAGGCCTCCCTGAGAATTCAGAGTGAATTGCAGGTCAGCCTAGACTAGAGTGAAACCCTACCTCGAAAAAAAAAAAAAAGTAGAGGTGGAAGGATCACTGAATTCTGGACCAGCCTGACAATAAATAGTGAATTCCAGGTAAGCCTGGCTAGAGTGAAACCCTCCGGGGAGGGGGGAGGGTGAAGAAAAGAAATTAAGGGCTGGAGAGATCGCTTAGCGGCCAAGGCGTTTGCGTGCAAAGCCAAAGGATCCAGGTTCGATTGTCCGGTACCCACTTAAGCCATGTGCATAAAGAGGACCCGTGTGTGGAGTTCATTTGCCGTAGCCTATGCCCTGGCACGCCCATTCTCTCCATCTTCTAAGAGAAATTTGGTCATTTTGTGAATTGAAGAAACCACATCCAGCTCTCACCTGCCTCCCAGATGTACCACATAAACATATGTGCAATATAAACAAGGAATACACTTCAGAAACGACTCATTAACGGAGGTGCATGGCTTCATTCTTGACTGTTAAGGGCAAAGCAAGAAAATGAAATTGCCAATTTCTTAAACAGAACTTTTTTTTTTTATTTTTTTTGAGGTAGGGTTTCATTCTAGTCACTATGTAGTCTCAGGGTGGCCTTGAACTCATGGTGATCCTCCTACCCTCCCGGAGTGATGTGATTACAACGGGATTAGAGGTGTGCGCCTCCACACCCGGCTTTGTTGTTTGAGATGAGGTCTCTAGCACAAGCCAAAACTGAATTCATGGTGTGGTTCCAGGCTGGCCGCGAACTCACAAGAATCCTCAGCTTCACAAGTGTTTAAGATTCGAGGAATGGGCTAGCTCGGCCTTTGTAGAACCTGGTTTTGAAGTTCTGATATGGAGCTGGGGAGATAGCTCAGCTATTAGACTCTTGCATGCAAAGCCTATCAGCCCAATTTTGATTTCCCAGCACTCATGTATAAAGCCAGAGGTGTTTGGCTTTCATTTGCAGTGGTAAAAGACTACTTATGCCTTAGGGTGGCCTGGAACTCACTGTGATCTTACCTCTTCCTCCCAAATGCTGGATTAAAGGTGTGTGCCACCACACCTGGTTTTTATATTTGCATGCAGAGAACGAGACAGAGAATGGGCCCAGCGAGGCCACAAACCACTGCAAACTCCAGACACATGTCACTTCGCACATCTGGTTTTACATGGGTATTGGGGAAAATCAATCCAGGGTCCTTAGGCTTTGCAGGGAACCGCTGAACCATCTTTCCAGGCTAATATTCTTTTCACACAGGTACATTTTTCTTTAAAGGTCTTGCTGTAGCCCAGGCTGCAGGTTGGCCTTGAACTCAGTGATCCTCGACCATGACCAGCCATTCATTTTTCCACTTAAGTGCAGGGAGTTACTGTCATTGGAGGATGAGATGGAATGTGATGGGGGTGTCTCCTCTTGTCTCAGCTCAGGTGGGTCCTAAGGATGCTTATAACCACCATGTTCAGGAGCCAGGTCACAGAGCCCATTTTCTAAGTTTTGTGGGGGCTGGGCCTAGTGGCCCATGCCTTTAAGCCAAACAATTGGTAAGCAGAAGTAGAGATCAGATCAGCCTGGGATAGATACACTTCCTCAAACCCCACCCAACATAAAACTTGTGGTGGCACATGCCTTTTATCACAGCACTTGGGAGGCCTAAGTTCAAACCCACCTTGAGACTTGATTAAATTCCACCCAGGATAGCCTGGGATAAGACTTCCTCAAAAATAAAATGTGGGAAAAGTAACACATCAGGGTCTTTTGACACTACAGATATCACGTGCCACCTTTTGCACCAGGCTCTCTGTGGGTACCAGAAGTAGGCCCATCCGACCAGCCTTCATTAAAACTAAGATTTGACTAGGTTGACCTGTCAATTGGCATATAGCTAGGGATAGCCTTAAAACTGATCTGCCTACACTTGTTCACAGATAAATATTACTAGTCTAGTGGCCAGGTGTGCTGATGCATCTCTATCTGCACGCTGGAGTCTGAGAGGGCACTGTGGGCTGTACCTGTAAAGGACTCAGACCCAAGTCCAATCATGGTATTTTTTTGAGGGAAAGAGGCAATGTGAGAGAATGGGCACTCCAGGCACTGCAAATGAACTCCAGATGCATGTGCCACTTTGCACATGTGGGTCCTGGGGAATCAAACCAAAGTCTTTGACTTTGCAAATACCCCAACTGCCAAGCCATGTCTCCAGCCCCAATTATGGTAGTTTTATAATGTAGTTAGTGCCATAAAAACCTGTAGCAACACAAGCAAACAAACTCTTATCTGGCCCTTTTATGCACCCTTTTAGGTAGGATCATTTTAGTCTTGGCTGACACCATAGCAATAAATTTAGGAATTATGTGTGGTGGAAGACACTTAACTGAGCACATTAGATCATATACCAAATTTCCTATTCAGCTGTTACCCCCTTCCAAAGACAAATCACACACTGAAGGTTTAAGAAAGAGCAGTAACTTTATTAGGAAAGTAAATGACCACTATATCTTAGTTGCAGCATCTCAAAATTCCTGTTTTGTTTGCTGGGATGATTTGACTCCTACAAAGGTAAGGTTGAGTTATTAGTTATCATAAAGGAGAAATTTAACATTTGAGAGTTTAAAAACTTAAAAAAGGGAGTTCCCTTTAAACCATTACCTTAATTTGGTTGATTATCAAGTAGTATGGTACCATCTACATGCATATTGTTCTTGCCTCAGATCTGGAGAAAAGACAAACAGCCACTTTTGTTAAAGTGGTAAATTCCTTTGCTCTGTACAAAACCCCCTGTTTATCCCTCAGACAGTCCATTTTGGAACAAAATTTTCCTCTTTTCCCCCAGCCAGTTCCAGTGGGTTCACCTTTTCAGGCTCTGGAACTAGGACAGGAAGTAAGACATGTGGATGTTTCTTCATTGGGAAATTTTAACTTAGCACATGTTAATTTACATTTACTCACCTTTCAGCTGCAATCAAAGGCAGTAGGTTAATTTTCCTGCAAAACAGAACAGCAATCAGTGCTCTCAAATACCCCTGGGCACACATTTTTATAAACTGAACTGGGGTACTTTACAGACACTACTTGCTGGCCTTTAAAACTTCCTATAGAATTCATGGATACAAGGTGAGCTCACAACTCAGAATATACCTCTCCTCACAGTGATCAGACTGGGGCGGTATTCAACTCATCAGTGGTGAGCAGGACTAAGGGCTCAGACTTGGCCATATGGACCAAACTGACACTGAACCTAGTACCATGTATTTGCTAGTAGTGTGCATTGCACCACTTGCAATTCCGCAGCCCCTATAGATCTTATAAATATATACAGTTGTACTTCCAAAGCACTTACCTCATGTGATCCATGTTCTTTTGGAAAGACACTGGATCTGAAAAGTAGAGAGTAATTGTCATATGCTGAACTTAACTGTTTGTAGCTTAATACATCGTTCCTAGATAATCAGATTTCCGAGTCTCAACAGCAAGTCATCAGCCGAACGAGATTCCATTAAGTCATCATGTATACAAGGCCCCCTATGACACTCCTTTTTATCCCAACACAGTATACAGAACACATACTGGCACTCACCTTTGAGTCAACATTACTGTTAACCTGGGAAAAAGAGTAAAAAACCCTGAGTGAAAAGGCTCCAGATAAGGCATAGTTATTCATTCTAGTCTTCAGTTTCTCAGGTGTTCAGGTATTTTCATTGCCAGTCATAGTGAGCTAGTTTGATTCATCACAGAAACTGCCTACTTGTTATAACAAAAAATAAAAATCTCCACTGACCTGACAAGCTACAATCAGCAATCATCTCCTTAAACTATTTCCATTAAGTTGCATTCTGGGCAGATCAGTAGGCATCTATGAGAAATGAAACCAAGAACAATACACTACAGTGAGAGAACACTGTGGCTGTCTATGAGTAATGATTAATTTTTCTCGGTTTTGAGGTAGGGTCTCTTTCGAACCCAAGCTGACTTAGATCTAACTCACTTCGCAGTTCTAGGCAGTCTTTAACTTAGAGATCCCCCCCTAGAAAGCCACCACTCTTGGTTTAGGGATCAAGTTTACATAGTCTTACATTGTATTAGGACAAATACCTGAAGGAACAGCGCTCCACCGTCATAATCAAGGAAACCTGGGGAAGCAGGCAAATATTTACTTTCAAGTATCACCAAATAGTAACATACTCATCATTACCAACAACTGCCATCAGAACTCTAACATGCTATTAAGGTGTTATGCCTCACAGACTATCAGCGTACAGATTCAAATCATCTGACAGTGTAGATGTGCACTGTGGGGCTGCTCTCCTTTGGAGGCAGAGGATAAGCACATGGATCAGCAAATCGGGTGATATGGTTCTGCTGTCCACTTCCCCTCCTGATTGTCCAACCCCCCTGGGACAATTACCTTATCCTGGGTCAATCCCCAGTGGAGGAGGTCAGCATGGGTCATAACTCTGGAGATAGAAAATGGAGGCATTACTTGTACGTAGTAGCCCCTCGGACTTTTTTATGCCCCCCATCCACTTGTCAGCAGTAAAACGACATCACTACCATTCAGCCATATGCTTGTCATCGTATATTCATCATACAGTGGACATCTCAATGCACATGCACTTCCCTAGCAAAAAATCAGGTATACCCACCCGGACTAAAGTAATCCTGCAATTGGGAGAATATTGTGTCCAACACCACCTAAGGAATTAAAAAACAAAAACATTTAACATTCAGACGTTTAAAAAATCAAGCCGATTCCCTCTTGCAGATGGTGCTACTCAGAATTTATAAATCTCGTTTTCTCCACGAAGTATCAGAAAGAGAGAGTTCAGGTTGTAAATCATCACTACAGCACTCCACAGCCAATGGATGGGGGAGGAGGCGGAGCATGACTACTTACTCCAAGAAAGTGCGCCCTTCCATTCTCTTTTCATGCATGCACTCAGCCCTGCGGACGAGACATCGAATTAGCATCGGAGGTTTTGAAAACGGCCCTCCGGGGTTATCAACTAGGTGCCAGGCATGGGCTCACCGGGCCCGTCTCCTCAGAGTTACTCGTCCTCACAGAGGTCAGTACAGGTCTGTGAAAGTCCTCATCACTGGAAAGGGCCACCATTTTGTCCTACAAACGCCTGCTAGTTTGGCGTCTTGAAAGCACCTAAACAACTCCCTTCGTCCACACTTTCCCAAAAGTAACCCCGTCGAAACAGGCTTAGGATACGCTAAACCCACGTGGCCTTTTAAAATTAAGAGCAGGAAAAAAAAGAAAAACCCTCTCGCCCAACAAGACACAAGAAACTCACCGAGACACAGGAGAAAATGAGAGCGAGACTCAGGGCGCAAGACGCTTAAATATCATTTCGCAGAGGCCCATGGGACTTGGGGGCGGGTCTATGATGGGCGCACGCGCTCAGGGAAACGAAAACGACTAACAAGCCCGGAGAATTGTGGGTAGAGAATTCCAGGGAAGGCGGGGCTGGAACGTTCCGCCCCCGAGTTTGAGGCGCGAAAAAGACGCGCGTGCGCTCTGGCCTCGCGCTGCGCTTGGCTGCTCTAAGCCACTGCGGCGAAGACGTCAGTCATCGCGGGAACCTTAGCTACACGCCATCCTCCATTGACTTTCGGTCACCATCAGGGCCAGCTGCCCGTACTCTCTGCCCTGAATTCCTTTTTGTAAACCTGCGTGCAGACCCATCTCTATGGATCCCGAACCTGCTGAACCCGCGGCCGGCGTCGTCTGTGTTCCGTCCCAGCCGCCCAGTGCGCCTTCGGAACCGGATGCCCAGGGTCTCAGCGTGGGTGGCGACTCAGGTACTTGGGACCCTGACTGAGCTCGGGTGGAGGTCCCTTCCACAGAGCCTTTTGGGGATTATAGATGACATTCTGATTTTTTTTTTTTCCGAACTAGTGAACTGTTTCGGTGCTCTAATTAGTCCAGGGTCTTGGACTTTAGTAGGGCTAATATTAGCTCACATTTGCGAAAGTTTTTTTTTTTTTTAATAAAAGTGCTAGGGATTAAACCCAGGGCCTTGTGCTACCTGCTACCACTGAATGCCCATCACTGTGCACCATTTTAAGGATGCTGTATGAGTTGATCATCTACAATACCAAGGCATTGGACAAGCCCCATTTATGCATGAGATTGTATCTAAAGACCTCCTAAGGAACTAATCAAAACTTACTGATTTTTCTAGCTCACAGCTATAGGTTAGTTATTGAAACTAACTAGCAGCATTAGCTCATCACTCATTTGTGATCAACAACTATGTACACAAGGATGCATAAACATTTATTCAGGCCATGGAATGGTGCTGCCCATAGTTAGGGTGGATTTTTCCACCTCAGTTAACCTAATTTACGAATTCTCTTACACATGTGCCCAGCGATTTGTCTTCTAGGTGATTCTAGATGTTGTCAAGTTGACATCAGTATAAGCCATTGTATGGTAATAAGGAACTGGGGAGAGTAATAAAATTATTACTATTTTTGGTTTTTTGAGGTAGGGTCTAGCCCAAGCTGACCTGTAATTCACAATGTAGTCTCAGGCTGGCGATCCTACCTCTGTGTGCACCTTCACACTGGATTGTTTTGTTTTTTTGAGGCAGGGTCTCACTGACCTGGAAGACACTGGAATTAACTGTGTGGGCCTAGTTAGCAATTATTTTTAAAGAGGTTGAAACCAAAAAAAATTATTTGCAGGGAGAGAACTGAGGATGAAAGTGAGAGAAGAATGGGTGTACCAGACACATGTGCCCCTTTGTGTATCTGGTATTATGTGGGTACTGGGGAATTGAACCCAAGCCATTAGGCTTTATTAGCAGGTGCCTTTAATCGCTGAGCCATCTCTCCACCCCTAAGTTTTGTCTCTCTCTCTCTTTTTTTTTAATTTTTATTTTTTGTTAGGGTCTTGCCATAGCCCAGGCTGACCTACAATTCACCATGTCTCAGGCTGGTCTCGAACTCATGGCAGTCCTCTTCCCTCTGCCTCACGAGTGCTGGGATGGATTAACGTATTTATTTGAGAGAGAGAATGGGCGCACCATGGCCTCTAGCTGCTGTAAATGATCTCTAGATGCATGTGCCACCTTGTGCATCTGGCTTTACTATGGGTTCTGAGGAATTGAACCTGGGTCCTTTTGCTTTGTAGGCAAGTGCCTTAACCACTAAGTCATCTCTCCAACCCACTTTCCTTTTTATTCAGTTGGGGATCACAACCCGTGGGGATGCTGCCATTCAGAGTGGGTCCTACCTCAAAAAACCCAATCTAGAAAAACTCATAGCTAGATGTGGCACATGCCTTTAATCCTGGCACACGTAAGTGGATTGAGGCCACCAAGAGACTACAATAGTGAATTCCAGGTCAGGCTGGAGGGAGAGAGCCTACCTCAAAAAACAACAACAAAAAATTCTCAAGGGCTGGAGAGATGAGTTAGCAGTTAAGGCGTTTGTCTGCAAAGCCAAAGGACTCAGGTTCAATTCCCCAGGACTTACGTTACCCAGTTGCACAAGGTGATGCATGCGTCTGGAGTTCATTGCAGTGGCTGTAGGCCCTGACATACCCATTCTCTCTCTCCCCTCCTCCCTCCCTCTTTTTCTCTGTCAAACAAATAAATAAATTAAATTAAGAAAAATTCTCAGGCTGGAAATTGCTTAGTAGTTGAAGTGCTTGCCAGCAAAGCCAAAGGACCCAGGTTTGATTTCCCCAGTACCCACGTAAAGCCAGATGCACAAGGTAGTGCATGCATCTGGAGTTCTTTATAGTGGCTAGAGGCCCTGGCACACCCATTCTCCCTTTATCTGCCTCTTTCTCAGATAAATGTAAATTTTCTTCAAGGTAGGGTAACACTAGCTCAGGCTGATCTCAAACTCACTGTAGCTCCAGTCTGGCCTCCAATTAATGGTGATCTTCTACCTCAGCTTCCTCAGTGTTGGGATTAAAGGTGTGTACCACCAAATCTGGCTTTTTTTTTCTTCTTCTTCTTCAGTTTTTCCAGGCAGTGTTTTGTTCCACCCAGGTTGACCTGGAATTCACTAGTAGTCTCTGGCTGGTCTGGAACAAACAGTGATCCTCCTACCTCAGCCTCCCAAGTGCTAGGATTAAGGGCGTGTGCCACTACACCTGGCTTGCTTTTGTGTGTGTGTGTCTGTCTGTGATTTTTCGAGGTAGGGTGTCATTCTCTAGCCTAGGCTGATCATTATGTGATCTCAGGGAAGCCTGAAGCTCATGGCAGTCCTACCTCTGCCTCCTGAGTGCTGGGATTAAAGGCATGTGCCACCATGCCAGGCTTTATGAAATAAAGAAATCTTCATAGACCTACCCAGAGATTTGTTTCTGTTGTGATTATAAATCCATCAACATGAGAATCATGATTAACTAGGACAGTAGTTTAGGTTGGCATTGAATTCCTAATCCTCCTGCCTCTAAGAGGCTGTATTTTTTTTGTTGTTGTTCATTTTTTATTTATTTGAGAGCGACAGAAGAGAGAGAGAATGGGCGTGCCAGGGCCTCCAGCCACTTGAAAGGAACTCCAGATGTGTGCGCCCCCTTGTGCATCTGGCTAACTTGGTTCCTGGGGAAATCGAGCCTCGAACCGGGGTCCTTAGGCTTCACAGGCAAACGCTTAACCGCTAAGCCATCTCTCCAGCCCAAGTCCAAGATCTTTTAACTGAGAAGAGGCTGTATTTTGAATGATCTTTTCAGTCCAGTTCGCTGTTACAGGTTATCTAACCAGCTTGCTGTTGGAGGGTCGGACAATGTTCAAAGAGCAACTCTGCCCCCACCTGGCTGTAAGAGGTATTGCTACCAGGTAGTGGAGGAAAGGAATATGAAAATGAGAATGCTTCACCCAGAACTGGGAGACCTGCTTTTCTTTCAGAGAAACTTTCTGTGTTGATTAATCTCTGTCTCTCGGTGGTGGGAATCTAATTTACGGCCTTGTACATGCCAAGAATACACTGTACCATTAAACATACACCCCTAAACTGCCTTGTATTTATTTAGCCTTTTTCATCTCTCTCTCTCTATATATATTTATATGTATGTATGTATGTATGTATGTATATATGTATATAAGTAAATATGTATATATGTATATATACATGAATGACAGAGAGAGAGAGAATGGGCACACCAGGGACACCAGCCACTGCAAACAAACTCTAGATGCATGCACCACCTTGTGCACCTGGCTAACATGGGTCCTGGGGAATCAAACCTGGGTCCTTGGAGTCACTATAGAGTCTCAGGCTGGCCTCAAACTTACAGCAATCCTGCCCTAGTTCCCCCCCCCCCCCCAGTGCTGGGATTAAAGGCATGTGCTACCACACCTGGTCTAATGCTTTATTTTTATTTACTTATTTATTTGCAAGCAGAGAAAGAGAGGGAGAGAGAATGGGCATGACAGGGCCTCTTGCCACTGCAAATGAACTCAAGATGCATGTGCCATTTTGTGCATCTGGTTTTATGTGAGTACTAGGGAATTGATCCCTGTTGCCACTGTCCAGTGGTGCCTGTGAGAACACAAAATGAACGTGCAACACAAAATATGACTTAAAGGAGGGTCAGGGGCTTCACTGAAGTGAATCCCTGGGCAGACTTAATTTGTAACTTTTATTCAGTTTCAGGCAGTCAAAGCTGTGGGGTGTCTGAGCATAAAAGAGCGCTTATGAATTCAAAATAGGGTCAGATTGTGAGTTTTTGTTTTTCAGGAAGTCTCTGCAGAAGCTGACGAATTCCTTGTGTCCTAGGAACTCCACCCAAGGTGCATAGTTTTCCATGTCCTAGGGTTTAGCCTGAACAAAGATTAACCAATTGCCAATTAGCTTGAAATCCAGGCCATCAGACTTTGTAAGGAAGAACCTTTTAACTGCTCAGCCATCTCCTGCAACACCCTGTCCAACCTTCTGAGTCAATTTTTAAAAAAATATTTTTATTTATTTATTTGACAGAAAGAGGGAGAGAGAATATTTTTATTTATTTCCTTATTTGACAGAGAGAGAGGGTGAGAGAATTGGTGCATGAGGGTGTTTTTTTTAATTATTTATTTATTTGAGAGAGAGAGAAAGAGGCAGAGAGAGTTCGAGAGTGTGTGGGCACGCCAGGGTCTCTAGCCACTGCAAATGAACTCCAGAGCATGTGCCTCCTTGTACATCTGGTTTATGCAGGTCCAAGAGAATCGAACTGGGATCCTTTGGCTTTGCAGGCAAATGCCTTAACTGCTAAGCCATCTTTCCAGCTCCCTTGAGTCAATTTCTTGAGCAGTGTTTATTTTCCATATTCATAGTGTTTTATGAGGCAGATACACTGAAGTCAGGGGCACCACTGGTTTTTGGCCAGAAAAAAAGAGCTGTCATCATTTGAGAAGCAAAGGAGAAGTCTCTAAAACTGTTGTCAGCCTCCCTGGTGACTTCCTCACCTTATTCTCTCCCTAAACTATTGCCTTGTAGTTTCTGTAAGCATCCCTCTATTGCTTTCATTGAAGCCACTAAGAATCTTTTTTTTTTTTTTTTTCCCTTTTCGGTTTTTCGAGGTAGAGTTTCACTCTACCTCAGGCTGACCTGGAATGTAGTGTCAGGGTGGCCTGGAACTCACGGCACGACTCCTACCTCTGCCTCCTGAATGCTGGGATTAAAGGCGTGCGCCACCACGCCTGGCTAGGAATCTTTTTTTTTTCCTGACATTTATAAGATATATGTATTATTATTTTTCTGACCAAAGTGCAATGATTTTTAAACAAATAACTGAAAAAATATTTCAGAAAATAAAATACAAATGAGAAAATTGACCATTAGATTGCTTTTTATTCTAACTATATGTTTAGGCTAGAAAACAAAACAGCAAAACAAAAATCCCTTCAAGTATGATTAAAATGAGAAATGAGCCACATTAACACAAATCTAGCATATGCATCTCAAGGTTCTCTTTTTTTTTCTGTGTGTGTGTGTGTGTGTGTGTGTGTGTGTCAGAGTCAGAGTCTCACTCTAGCCCAAGCTGATGTGGAACTCACTTTGTTTTTCTCAAGTTTCTCTTGCTAGGAATTTTGTTAACATCAGTTAATAATGAATAGCACTGTGTGTATGGAGCTCAAGGACATGATGTGAACGTGATCCTGGCCCCAGATTCTGTCAGAAGAATGCAGACAATTCTTCCAGGTTCTGAACTCCTCCAACTCCTGCCCAAACCTTGGAAGCAGACTTGTATACAACTTTCAGATAACTTCACACAAGCTGTAATATATCAAAACCTCTGTTTTCCTCTTCCTACAGGAAATGATCAGTTACTTGATAAATACTAAAACATTGCTTGGAATCCACTTTATGAGTGTGTTTACCAAACACCTTGTGTAGGACCTGACTACACAAAAAGCTTTTTTTTTTTTTTTTTTTTTTTAAGTTTTTTGAGGTAGGGTCTCACTCTAGCTCAGGCTGACATGGAATTCACTCTGTAGTCTCAGGGTGGCCTTGAACTGTCTGCGATCCTCCTACCTCTGCCTCCTGAATGCTGGGATTAAAGGCGTCTGCCACCATGCCTGGCTCACAAAAAACTTTTTTAAATTTGGTCCACAAATTCACTCAATAGTTTGGAAATTTAAAATCTGCAGCAAAAAGAAACAGTGGAAATCTCTAATCTGAGCATGTTATAATTACTAAAAAAAATATATGCATTCTAAAAAAATTCTCTCACAGAAAGCACAAACTATAAGAGGGATGATCTTTTTAATAAAAACAGAGCTAGCTGATACCCTTCTCTGTCTTGTGAGCACCATGATAATCAGAATGAAGCAGACCTTGAACTCACTGTCTACTCTCGAGAACAAACGTTAAAAAGCAAAACAAATGTAATTTGTCTTAGTGTGTATTGTCTAGTCATTAATTGAGGTAAGATTTTGAAAGATTAAAACTGCCTTAAAAGGGAGCTGTGATAGCAGCTACCAAACCCAATATTCAAGCGTGATCTCAAGGGTGCTTTCAGGGCTATCCTTCTTTGTCAAAAATCTTCACAACTTCATCACCATACTTAGAAGCATTTATTTTCTTGACTTTCCCCATTTCTTCATATAAATCAGTAATAGGTTTTGTTGACTGAAGATAAGTCAATTCTTTTTTCCAAGCTCGCTTGCTCCCCCTCCCTCCCCCCCTCTCTCTTTCTCTCTCTCTCTCTCTCTCTCTCTCTCTCTTGTCATCACTCCTCCCACTACTCTTTCCTCTCAAGACATTGTTCAGTACAGATCTCATTATTACAGTCAAAAAACAAAACGAAAGATATTCTTCCCATCCATGGTCATGTTCCAAGAAGATTGAAGATTGTCTTGATTTACCGTCAATCAAGAATTTATTCTTCTGAGCACTGGCGGCCATTGTTTGATCCATTTCCCTCTTTAGTAAGCTGATGGTTATCTCTACTGGCACAATCTTCTTTAGTGTACTTCGCAATAAGCTCACCAAACTGCGAGTCTGGGTTCTTCTTCTCATCACGAAGCAGCTCTCGGGCAGAGGTGCGTGTCGCCTTAGCACCCCATGACGCGCGCACTGGGTCCTCTTGCGCCAGTGCCGCCAGTGCAGACAAACTCCAGATGCACGCACCATCCATCTTGTGCATCTGGCTTCTGCATAGGTACTGGTGAACTGAATTGGGTCATTAGGCTTTGCAGGCAAGTGCCTTTAACTGCTGAGCCCTCTCTCCAGCTCTACAATAGAGTTTGAATTCCCTTTTACTTAGCCCTTTATCTTCATACACTACTTTGTTCAGTTGTTTCTGAGAAGGGAGGCATGTAGGTTTGAGTGATAAAGTTCATCCACTCATTTGCCAAACACTTAGGAAATGTCTGCTGTATGCCATCTCTGGTGAGACGAATTCATCAACCAATAGCACAAGGACCTTGCATGTGTCCTTTTTTTTTTTCTTTTTTCGTTTTGCCGTAGGATCTCTCTCTAGTCCAGGCTGACCTGGAATTCACTATGTAATCCCAGGGTGGCCTTGAACTCCTGGTGATCCCTGTATCTCTGCCTCCCAAGTGCTAGGACTAAAGGTGTGTGCCACTTCGCCAGGCTTTTTTTTTTGTTTGTTTGTTTTGAAATAGGGTCTCACTTTAGTCCAGGCTGACCTGGAACTCACTTTGTAGTCCCAGGCCTTGAACTCTGTGATCCTCCTATCTCTGCCTCCCTGGGTTTAAAGGCGTGCATCACCACACCTGGCAATTGTCACTTGCCTTAAAGAGTGTGTGCGTGTGTGTAAACATATTTAGAGCAGATATTTAAATGAGGAAGCAGTAAATAAATGGAACATAAGTTTTGGTGCCAGATGGAGGACTAGCAATTCTGCTTAGGCGTTGTCACTTGAACTAGGTCTGGAACTTGTAAGGAACAGTGAAGTAGAAAAGGCCTAACAGCAGGGGAATGACATGCACAAGAAGCTAAAGCCTGAAAACTTTAAACCTACGTGGGGAGGGTGGCAGGCGTTTGAAAGCTGATGTGGCTGGAGCGTAGAGCCTGTAAGGTGCTGGGTGATAAGACTTGGGTCATTAGGCTTTGCAGGCAAGCACCTTAACTGCCAAGCCATCTCTCCAGCCCTACAATAGAGTTTGAATTCCTTTTTATTTATTTTTTGAGGTAGGGTCTCACTCTTGCCCAGGCTGACCTGGAATTCACAATGGAGTCTCAGGGTGGCCTCGAACTCACGGCAATCCTCCTACCTCTGCCTCCCAAGTGCTGGGATTAAAGGCGTGCGCCACCACGCCTGGCTTTCCTTTTTACTTTTAGCCCTTTATCTTTATATACTACTTTGTTCAGTTGTTTCTGAGAAGGGAGACATGTAGGTTTGAGTGATAAAAGTTCATCCACTCATTTGCCAAACACTTAGGAAATGTCTGCTATATGCCATCTCTGGTGAGACAGATTCACCTGAGGCACACAGGCAGAACTGACTTTGGTCATCTGGAGTCGTGGAGGCCAGAAGAGACTATGTTTCTAGAGGGTGTTATATTGAACCATCTCTAGGAGAGATTCTGACTCCACAGTCCTCAACCTTGGGCTTTCATGCTTGGGATCAAGTTTGTTCTGAACCTTAAATGGCATTTCTTATCTGGCATGCCCAGGGCACCATGGAGCTCTTATCATTGAGCACTGGTATAAACCACCACCTCTACCACTTGCCTGCCTTCTGCTAGGACCTGGTGTCACATCAGGTTTTCTTGGATGGGGGTAGGGAGGACTTTGGGAATGTGGCTTTCTTTTTGAATATGTAGTAATCCTGGCTTCCAGCCTTGGAGGGAGAAAGGATCTTTCCTTCAGCTCTTCTGAAAATAACCCAGCTGACTGCTCAGGAACAAGAAGTCCCTGAGTGTTGCTTGCTGTCTACTTACCCTTGCTGCGAGCCCTGTCTCCGCCCCATTTACCCTCTATCCAAGTCCCTCTATGAGGAAATCGGAGAGGTCTTCCACATCTGACAGGACTAGCTGCTTCCAATTCCTTTGCGCTCTGGGGGAGTTTGAGAGGGCGTGTAAGGCGACGCAAAGTTATTTGAACTATTCTAGAAAAAGGTAGATGTCTGAATGCCTTTGAGGCCTAGTTCTGGAATGTCACATAGCCCCATCAGTGGCTTCTGTGGGGTAGGATAAGAGGAGGGTGTGTGTGTGTGTCCACTTTGACTCTACCCAAACAGAATAACCTTTAATTGGAGTGAATTCCATAGTTAATGAAGCAAAGCATTGTAGTGAGTGCATACGCTGGGTCTAGCTGGCTTCTGTGCAAGTGGCTGTGTGAAATTGGGAAGACCAGGTGGCAGTGGAAGATAGAGGCCTCAGAAATGGCTCCCACCCACCCTCACCCCCGCCCCCTAGTAGTTTCTCGCTCTAACCCAGGCTGACCTGGAATTCAGTATGTCGTTTTAGAGTGGCCTTGAACTGACAGTGATCCTCCTACCTCTTGCCTCCCAGATGATGGGATTTACTCCTAAACCACCACCGGTTTAGGAGTGGAGCCAGAAGGCTGAGGAGGGCTTCGTGACCTGCGGCTGGATAAATCAGAGTTCGGTAGCTACGTGCTTTTGAGCCTTAGAAATAGACAGGTTTAGCCGGGCGTGGTGGCGCACGCCTTTAATCCCAGCACTCGGGAGGCAGAGGTAGGAGGATCGCCGAGAGTTCGAGGCCACCCTGAGACTACATAGTGAATTCCAGGTCAGCCTGAGCCAGAGTGAGACCCTACCTCGAAAAACAAAAAAAAAAGAAACAGACAGGTTTGAGAAGCGAAAATGTATTTTTTTGCAGCTGCCGGAGGCAGCTCCAGCCCCTATTTCTGATTTCTCCGCTCCACCCAGTCTCAGGAAGTTCGATTCCCGGGGTTCCTTTAAGAGGCGTGTCGGGGCGGAGCTCCCGGAGGACTTCCCAGACTCGAGGCTGCCGGGCCGCAGAAGCAGTCGCCGGAGCTGAGCAAAGCCACGCGGTCCCGGGAGATCGTTCTTGGCTGGGAGGGCCGGGCACCCCCTGACCGCGGTCCGCATCATCGTGTCGCTGCTTCCGCAGGCATCATGAGCCAGGACCCCGAAGTGGATATGAAGGAGGTGGAGCTGAACGAGCTGGAGCCGGAGAAGCAGCCCATGAACGCTGCGTCCGGGGCAGCCGTGGCGGGCGGCGGGGAGAAGAACGGCCTGGTGAAGATCAAGGTGGCCGAAGACGACGCGGAGGCCGGAGCCAAGTTCACCGGCCTGTCCAAAGAGGAGCTGCTGAAGGTGGCGGGCACCCCGGGCTGGGTGCGCACCCGCTGGGCGCTGCTGCTGCTCTTCTGGCTCGGCTGGCTGGGCATGCTGGCCGGCGCGGTGGTCATCATCGTCCGCGCGCCGCGCTGCCGGGAGCTGCCCGTGCAGCGCTGGTGGCACAAGGGCGCCCTCTACCGCGTCGGCGACGTGCAGGCCTTCGTGGGCCGCGACGCCCGAGGCCTGGCGGGTGAGTGCGGGGCTCGCCCGGGTCCCCAGCCCTGGCCCCCGCCCCCCCTCCCGTGCTCAGGCGATGGCTTGATTCTTCCCCCCACCTTGGAAGAAAACCAGCCCGGCCGCTCCTCTTCGTTCCCGAGGGTAGCTTGCTAACTGCACAGCCCCTTCCCCTGGCCACTCCGGCCACCACGAGGCGCCTGAGCCGGTCAAAACCAGTTTCTGAAGTCATGAGCGAGGCTCCTTGCATCAGCCTCGTGGTCCGACCCCCCCTCCTCTCCCCTCCTCCGGGCGGGGGTGGGGGAGGGGAGGCCTCGCCTGTTCACCCCGATCCCCTCCCGGTCCCGCAGGTCTGAAGGACCGGCTGGACTATCTGAGCTCGCTGAAGGTGGCTGGCCTGGTGCTCGGCCCGATTCACAAGAACCAGAAGGACAATGTCACTGGGACCAACTTGAAAGAGATTGATCCGGCTCTTGGCTCCCAGGAAGATTTTGTCGACTTCCTGCAAAGTGCCAAGAAAAAGAGTGGGTGTCCCGGGCTTTCTAGGGAAGCTGGGAGGAAGGGCTTGGCCTTCTGGCCAGAAGAAAGGCAGAATAAGAATTTTTTGGTTTGGTTTTGCCTTAACTGGCCCAGGGTTAACTAGGGCAGGCATAGGGGAGACTTGTTTTGCTAATTTGGCTAGAATCAATTATTTTTTTCTTGGGTGTTGGGGGAGAGGTGTTCTTTTGAAACAGGGTCTCAGTCTAGCGCGGCAGGCCTCAAATTTACTGGGATCCTTCCATCTCGGCCTCCCAGTGCTGGGTTTAAAAGTCTAGGCTACCATGCCCGGGTGGTTTTCTTTTTTTGGTTTTTCAAGGTAGGGTCTCACTCTACCTCAGATTGACCTGCTTGTCTCAGGGTGGCCTCGAACTCACAGTGACCACCCACCACTACCTCCTCAGTGCTAGGATTAAAGGTGTGTGTCACCGCACCCGGCTCATCATTTATTCCTATTTTTCTTAATAAAATGCAGGCAAGTAGTCATATTTTCTTTTTTGTTTTTTAAGGTAGAGTCTTGCTCTATTGGCAATTTATTTAGAAAGAGAGAATGGGCACGCCAGGGCCTTTAACCACTGAAAATGGTACATGTGCTGCCTTGTGCGTTGGCTTTATGTGGGTACTGGGGAATTGAACCTGGGACCTTGGGCTTTGCTGGCAAGCACCAAGCCATGTCTTCCAGTCCTTGTATTTTTTTTTTAATTAGGTAGCGAACAGAGAACGAGTGGGTGCGCCAGGGCCTCCAGCCCTTGCAAAAAAGAACTTCAAGCACATGTGCCACTTTGTGCATCTGGCTTATGGGTCCTTTGCAATGGAACCTGGGTTCTTAGGCTATATATTCAAGTGCCTTAACTGCTAAACCATTTACATTTAAATACACACACACACACACACACACACACACACACACACACACACGCTTGAGAGAAAGAGGCAGAGAGAGAGAGAGACTAAGTTAGTCTAATCAGTAGAGAAGGGTGTGGATGTGGTTTGGTTAGTAGTCTTGTTTAGCATGTATGAAACCCAACACTGCATGAATTGAATATGGTGGCACAAGCCTGGAATCCCAGCACTTGGGAATTTTAAATTAAGTGATGGCTGGAGGATCAAAAGTAGTTCAAAGCTAGTTGGAGGCCAGTTTGGAATTACATGTCTTCCCTACATCCTCCCCAAACCTAAGCTTTAAATGGTTCCTTTGTGGGTGGGGAGCCCACAAAGCTTAACCTTGGTACACTGAAGCCTGCCTTAGAGGGGTTCATTCATATCAAGCTTTTGTGCCAACTCATACTAGAAAACCCTCAAGCTGGGCATGGTGGCACATGCCTTTAAAATCCCAGCACTGGGGGGGGGCGCAGGAGCAGAGGTAGGAGGATCACTGAGAGTTCAAGGCCACCCTGCGACTACAGAGTGAATTCCAGGTCAGCCTGGGCTAGAGTGAGACCCTATCTCGAAAAAAGAAAAGAAAAAACCCTCAACTGACTCAGATGCCCTCATTTTCCCTTCTCCAAAGACTCATGACTGCTTATTGTTCCAGGCATTCAAGTGATTTTGGACCTTACACCCAACTACCAGGGCCAGAACTCATGGTTCCTCCCCTCTCAGGCTGACACTGTGGCCACCAATGTGAAGGTGAGTGTGTTGGAGCTGATGACAGACAGATGCTGGGCTGAGCTGCTTCATTCACAGCGAGCCCAGCACATCTAATCTGGCTCCCAGGTGCAGGTATTCCTCTTCCCACAGTAGGTAGGATAGACCAACAGTGTACCTTGTGTTGTTTTCTTTTTTGAGGTAGGGTTCTTACTCTAGCCCAGCCTGAACTGGAATTCACTATGGAGTCTCAGGCTGACCTTGAGCTCATGGCAATCTTCCTACCTCTGTTCCTGAATGCTGGGATTAAAGGCATGTGCCACAATGCCTGGCTTAGTTATACTTTTCTAACCACTCATGTTTCTTGTTTCCTTGACTCTAGGGGTGAGGCAGTGCCAGGAAGGGAATTTCTCAGATGTCAGTCTTGAATTTTGATTTTTCTTTTTGTGAAGATAGGAAGCCCTTTCTTTCTCTGGGAATCCTGTCCTGACTGGTTTCCCAGTTCTTGTTTGATGTGCTTGGAATGGAGCCCAGTTTGAACATGTGAGCAGTGGGGTCTTAGTATGTATCTGGGACTATGCCAGTTATTTTGTAGGTATTTTCTAGTTCCTTTTCAAACCATGCAAAATGTCTAGTATTATTCCTAAATGAAGAAACTGGGGTTCTGAGGACCTTTATGTATCCAAGATTTGAAATTCCCAATGATCTTTACCTTTGGTTCTTCAATGTGGGGTCTCACTCTAGCTCAGGCTGACCTGGAATTCATTATGTAGTCTCAGGGTCGCCTCAAACCCAGGGCAATCCTCCTGCCTCTGCCTCCTGAGTGCTGCAGTTAAAGGCATGCACCTAGCAAGCTTTTTATTTTTATTTTTTATTATTTGCAAGGAGAGAGTGTGGTGGGGGGGCACACCAGGGCTTCTTGATGCTGCAAATGAGCTCCAAGGACATGCATATGCTAACACTCCCTAGGCCTCTGGAAACTGAGAAGTGCATTTGCCTTGGCGTGTTATTTATTTGCAAGCAGAGAGATACAGAGAGGGGAAAGTATAGGTGTGCTGGGCCTCTAGCCACTGCAGATGAACTCAAGATGCATGCACCACCTTGTGCATCTGGCTTACATGGATACTGGAGAATCGAACCTGGGTCCTTATGCTTAGCAGGCAAGCATTAACTGCTAAGTCATCTCTGCAGCCCTCTTGGTCTTTTCTGTAGGTATTAAATTAAAGGTGAAGCTGTGTGAATAGAGAAGTAAAAATGTAACACTAAGAATTGATAAGGAGGTTAGATTGGCAGGAAACGAGGGCTGAACCAATGTTGAATTGGTAGGGAGACCCAGGCAAGTCAGACTGTTTTTCAGAAGTTACAGGAAAATGTGTTGTGGGTGAAGGTTTGCCTGTATGTTGATCTAGTTCCTCTGTCCTTTTGTTCCCTGTAGGAAGCGCTGAGTTTTTGGCTGAAGGCTGGTGTGGATGGGTTCCAGGTTAGGGATGTAGGATATCTTACGGTGAGTGTTTCTTCCATTGAGAAGTCAAGTATGGGTGAGAACCAAAGGTCTCAGGCAGGGCTGAGTGATGTTTGTTTCCTTCTAGGATGCACCCTTACACTTGGCTGAGTGGCAGAATATTACCAAGAGCTTCAGTGAAGCTAGGTAGGTACCAGACCCTGGGGAAACTGCATGGTGGAGTGTGAGGCCCTGAGGAGGGGTGTTTCCTAGCCTAAAGAACTTTCTTCATTTTTGTTATTCAGCTCTTGTCTTATACTGACTTTGACCCTCCTGTCCCTGCTCTATGCAGGCTCTTAATTGCAGGGACCAACTCCTCCGATCTGCAACAGATTCTGAGCCTACTTGAATCCACCAAGGATCTGCTGTTGTCTAGCTCATACCTTTCAAATTCCAGTTTCACTGGGGAGCATACAAAATTCCTAGTCACCCAGTATTTGAATGCCACTGGTGGTCACTGGTGCAGCTGGAGTGTGAGTACCATGTTGGTGGGGCTAGGCACCTTTGGGGTGGAGGCAGGGGTAGGATTTGGGGTTCACTGACTTGTCTTCCCTTCAGTTGTCTCAGGCAGGACTCCTGACATCCTTTGTGCCCGCTCAACTCCTCCGGCTCTACCAATTGCTGCTCTTCACCCTACCAGGGACCCCTATTTTCAGCTATGGGGATGAGATTGGCCTGCAGGCAGCTACCATCCCAGGACAGGTACTGCTCATTCTTTGCATTGCACAGTAGGGGTGATGTGTTCATTCATGTCATTATTTTGGGGAAGGGGTTCAATTTTTGAGGTAGGGTCTCACCGTGGCCCCGGCTGACCTGGAATTCACTATGTAGTCTCAGGGTGGCCTTGAGCTGACAGTGATCCTCCTATGTCTGTCTCCAGAGTGCTGGAATTACAGGTGCACCCCACTGTATGTATCTGGCTGCATGTGCCACTTTTACATCTGACTTTACATGGGTACTGGGGAATTGAACCCAGTCCATCAGTCTTTGCAAGCAAGTACCTTTAACTGCTAAGCCACCTTGGCCCGCCATCTCGCACCCATGAGTGGACCCTTCTTTTTTTTTCCCTCAGGGTAGGGTCTCTAGTCCAGGCTGACCTGGAATTCACTGTGTAGTCTCAGGGTGGCCTTAAACTCACAGCCATCCTCCTACCTCTGCCTCTCAAGTGCTGGGATAAAAGGTGTGTGCCACCACACCTAGCAAGTGGACCCTTCTTTATTTCTATTCTTTAGCCTCTAGAGGCCCCAGTCATGCTGTGGAATGACTCTAGCCTCTCTGGCACCTCAGAGTCCAACATGACAGTGAAGGTAAGAGGTTTTAGTTAAGACTTGGCCCTCAGAGGGTAGGCGGGTGGTTGTTACTGTCCAGGAGATCTCACCCCTTCCTTCTGTGTGTCCATCATTCGCAGGGTCAGGATAAAGACCCTGGCTCCCTCCTTTCCCTATTCCGGAGGCTCAGTGGCCAGCGCGGTAAGGAGCGGTCTCTGTTGCACGGTGATTTCCACGCACTCTCCTCCACATCTGGGCTCTTCTCCTACATCCGCCACTGGGACCAGAATGAACGCTACCTGGTGGTGCTCAACTTTGAGGATGGCAGCCTGTCGGCTGGGCTAGGGGCCTCCAACCTGCCTGCAGGCACCAGCCTGCCAGCCCAGGCTGACCTTCTGCTTAGTACCCAGCCAGGTCGGAAAGAGGACTCCTCCCTGGAGCTGAGGAGCCTGGTTCTGCACCCTCATGAGGGACTGCTGCTGCGCTTCCCCTATGTGGCCTGACCCGAGCTCCCTAGCACCTACCACCATCTCCCCACCTCCTGTCTCCAGAGGCCTTTTGAGTTCTTTGGTTTTCTTCTTTTTTTAAAAAAACAAAACAAAAAAAACTTTTATAGACTACACACTCCCCAAATAGGGTATTTTGCCTTAAAATAAAGGTTGCTCCTTCCTGGTGAGATTTTTGTCTTCTCTTTGCTTCTCTGACATAGCAGGACTCCTTCCCCTCCTGGCCTGTACAACAGTGCTCTCAGATAGAGTTCCCTGCAGCTGATCTAGCTCCTAAATTATTCATTAAAGGCCTAAAGAAGAAGGGCTTCTTTCAAGGTCATTAGCAAGGAAGTGTCTGCTGGGACTGTCACCCATGCCTTCTCAGGTTGACTTAGGTGTGTTCTGATGGTCTTAGGTATTTTCAGCTTTTTTTTTTTTTTGGTTCTTCGAAGTAGGGTCTCACTCTGGTTCAGGCTGACCTGGAATTCACTATGTAGTCTCAGGTGGCCTAGAACTCACGGCGATCCTCCTACCTCTATCTCCCGAGTGCTGGGATTAAAAGCGTGCACCGCCACGCCCTGCTATTTTCAGCTCTTTATCTCTCTAAGCAAAGATCTCCAGCCAAGTGTGATTAGTTTTATTGGCCTTTCAAGAAAGAGGCAAAGGTAGGAGGATTGCTGTGAGTTTGAGGCCACCTTGAGACTACATATGAATTCCAGTTAGAGGGAGGCCCTACCTCGAAAAGGGGAGGGGGCAGTATATGGATGTGCAATAGAGAAAGGCACCTGAAATTCTCTGGCCTATCCACATACACATGTATGCATACACTACACACATTCTACACAAAGAGAGTGGAGGTGGCCTGGCATGGCTGTGTGTGCATGTAGAGCCTCTTGCTGTAAATAAACAAGAATGCCACAGCTTGTGTGTGGCTCAGGAATTGGATCCAGACTGGTAGCTCTTGCAAGTTAGTGCCTTTAACTGCTGAGCCGTGGTCTCAGTGCCTAGTCTGTTTTTTTTTTTTTTTAACTTGGGAGAAAAAGAGGCAGAGAAAGAATGGGTACACTGGGGCATTCAGCCACTAAGCAAAATACAGATGTATGTGTCACCTTGTGCATCTGGCTTAGGTGGGTCCTGGGGAATTGAATCTGGGTCCTTAGGCAAACACCCCAACTGCTAAGCCATCTCTCCAGCCCAACCCCCTCTTTTTTTTTTTTTCCAAAAAACTATATGGCTAGGTGTGGCAGCACACACCTTTAATCCCAGTATTTGGGAGAGGTAGGATCACTGTGAGTTCAAGGCCATCCTGAGAATACAGAGTGAATTCCAGGTCAGCCTGGACTAGAGTGAAACCCTACCTTCAAAACCCAAAAAGGGGCTGGAGAAATGGCTTAGCAGTTAAGGTGTTTGCCTGCAAAGCCGAAGGACCTAGTTTGATGCACAGGAGGCATATACATCAGGAGGTCTTTTGCAGTGGCTAGAGGCTCTGGTGTGCCCATTCTCTCTTTCTCTTTTATCTCTATCTCTCTGTAATTGCAAATATATATATATATATTTTTAAAAGCTGGGTGTGGTGGTGTGCTCTTTAATCCCAGCACTTGGGAGGCAACAATAAGAGCTCTAGGCCACCTTGAGACTACATAGTGAGTTCCAGGCCAGCCTGGGCCAGAGTGAGACCCTATCTTGAAAAACAAAACAAAAAGCCCTTTATATTGACAGCTTCTGTAAGTGTAGACAATAAAACCATGATCATTCCCTCCCTCTCAAATCCACCCTTCATTTAATCCCCTCCCTATTCCAATTAGTGTCTTTTATTTTATTTTGGTTTTTCAAGGTAGGGTCTCACTTTAGCCCAGGCTGACCTGGAATTCACTCTGGAGTCTCAGGGTTGCTTCAAACTCAACAAACTGCCTCCCAAATGCCAGGACTAAAGGCGTGTGCCACCAAGCCCAGCTCTTTTTTTTTTTTTTTTTTTTAACTTTATTTTTGTTTGAGAGTGAGAGACAGGGCTTCCAGCCACTGCAAACGTACTCCAGATACATGTGCCCTCTTGTGCATCTGGCTTACGTGAGTCTTGGAGAATGAAACCGGGGCCCTTAGGCTTCACAGGCAAACACTAACTGCTAAGCCATCGCTGTAGCCCAGCTCGCTCTTATTTTGATAAGCATCATCTATTATAAAGACCTTTTGTAGTTAGTTTCAGGCACTGAGAGGTCATGAGTATCAAGGCCATTTTGTGTCTGGAAGATTGCATTTTAAGCAGTCCTACCCTTCCTTTGGCTCTTAACATTCTTTCTACCAGCTCTTCCTCAGTGAACCTTGAGCCTTGGAAGGTGTGACACAGATGTCTCAGTATTGAACACTCACTTTCATTTCTCAACACTATGGTGACTTAGATCACCCCAATGGTCACTGCCACTGAAAAGAGAAGCTTCTCTAATGAAAAGTGAGAGTAGCATTAATATATGGGTATTTAAAGAAAAAGTACTCACAGGGCAGTTAGGTGAACATAATATGTGTATTTAGCCAGACATCACAGCAGGCAGGCATTACTCCTAGGGCTCATGATTTCGTCCACCACAGCATTATTATTTTTAAGGTTGGGCAGTGGCACACACCTTTATGAGAGGGAGGGAGGGAAAGATAGAATGGGCGTACCAGGGCCTCTGTATCTGGCTTATGTGGGTCCTGGGGAATCAAAGCTGGGTCCTTAGGCTTTGTAGGCAAGTGCCTTAACCAGTAGGCCATTACTCCAGGCCCCGCCATAGGCTTTTGACTAGGTTTTCAGTACCAGGCATGTATTCCCTCCCATGGAACAGACCTCTGGTCCAATTAGAGTGTGGTTGGTTTCCCTCATAACAGATGCCCCTACTGCACTGGTTGGCACACTTGACCTGGTTGGCACTGCTGTTTTCCACCCTTGGTGACTCCTCCCAAAGGGCTGCATGCAGCATAGCTCTTGCCAGCTTTCTGACTGCTAGTCAATCTTTATTGACTTCCAGCTCAGCTCCAGATTGATTTCTCAGTGACCTGCAGTAGGGTCTTACAATCTAGGTCTAGTGGACAACCAAGAGCCTTGGCAGTGACCTGTACTATTTTGGGGGGGGGGCATCAGGGACCTCTGGTCAACAACTCATTGGCAATGAAAATTTTCTAGTAGCAATCTATGGCTTCCGGGTGCACCATTATCCAAAGAAGAAGGTTTCTATATGGCTGATTCAAAATATCTTAAGTTTTGCCAGGTGTGGTAGGTGAGACCCTACCTTGAAAAAACAAAACAAAAAATAACAAATATCTTAAATTTTGATTAATCCTCCTCCTACCCTTCCTTTGGTCCATCCCTCACTCAATTTAGGCTATTCCACCCCCAATAATTTATTCCTCCACTTACATGTACATACAATACCCTCTTCTTAATTCTTCCCCTCTTTTTTTTTTTTTGTTTATTTTTATTTATTTATTTGATAGTAACAGACACAGAAAGAAAGAGACAGAGAGAGAATGGGTGATGGGCGTGCCAGGGCTTCCAGCCATTGCAAATGAACTCCAGATGTGTGTGCCCCCTTGTGCATCTGGCTAATGGGGGTCCTTAGGTTTCACAGGCAAGTGCTTAACCTCTAAGCCATCTCTCCAGCCCTCTCTTCACTCTTTTATAGCCTCCTGCCCCACCTTTTTTTGTTTTGTTTTCGAGGTAGAGTCTCACTGTAGCTCAGGCCGACCTGGAATTCACTCTGTAGTCTCAGGCTTAAAAAAAAAAAAGAAAAAGGAAGAAGGGTTTCTTTTTTTCCACATCTTTGCTGTTTTTTGATTGCTTATTGCTTATTATTTAGTTTTTTGAGTTCTTATTATATCCTGGATATTATTAATCCTTTGTCAGATGTATAGCTGGAAAAGATTTTCTCCCATTCTGTAAGTTGGCTCTTTGTTCTCTTCAAAGGGTCCTTACTGTACAAAGGCTTTTTATTTTTATTTATTTATATATTTTTATATTTTTTTCGAGGTAAGATTTCACTCTAGCCCAGGGGATCCTCCTACCTCTGCTTCCTGAGTGCTGGGGTTAAAGGCATGCGCCACCACAACCAGCTGTGACTTTACTTCCTGAGCAACCGGGGTTATATTCAGAAAGTCATTGCCTATGCCAATATGTTGAAGTGTTTCCCCTACTTTCTCCTCTAGCGGTTTTAGAGTTTCAGGTCTGATATTAAGGTCTTTGAGTCATTCGTACTTGATTCTTGTGCATGGAGAGAGATAAGGATCTATTTTCATCTTTCTACATATAGATATCCTGTTTTCCCAGCACCATTTGTTAATGAGGCTATCTTTTCTCCAATCCAATGAACATTTTTGTCGAAAACAGATGGGTGTAGCTGCCTGGGTTTATATCTGGGTCCTCTGTTCTGTTCCATTGATCTATGTTCTGTTTTTGTGTCAGTACCATGTTGTATTTTTACAATTAGCCTGGTTTCTTTTTTTTTTTTTTTTAATTTTTATTAACATTTCCCATGATTATAAAATATATCCCATGGTAATTCCCTCCCTTCCCACCCCCACACTTTCCCATTTGAAATTCCATTCTCCATCATATTACCTCCCCATTACAATCATTGTAATTACATATATACAATATCAACCTATTAAGTATCCTCCTCCCTTCCTTTCTCTTCCCTTTCTGTCTCCTTTTTAACTTACTGGCCTCTGCTACCAAGTATTTTCCTTCTCATGCAGAAGCCCAATCATCTGTAGCTAGGATCCGCATAATAAGGGTGATGATCAGACAGTTTCCATAAACCCATGGCTAGAGAAGTTACTGACCTCTCTGAAAACGGAGGCCAGGTACCGGGAAAATACACTAGACAAGTGCGAACATGTGACCAGAGGTGCCACTGGCAAGTCATCCTAAGCAAATGGGTAGACGCTGACAAGAAGAGCCTGAAGAGGCTTGGATGGGTCACGTAGGCCATCCTCTCGCTTCTAAACTCTTTAAGATAAATGACTGCAGGAGTAGCCTGCTTAGGAAACCCTAAGTCTCTTGTAGTCACTGTTTTGGGGGGCAAGGGAAGGAACATAGTCTAGCTCTGGCTGCCTGAAACTCTCTATGGAGACCATAGCCTGGTTTCTTAAAGAGTATTCAGTTAAGAGGTTGCTGCAGTCTGGTTCGTATTGCTGTTAGAAATCACCCAACCAAGAGCAGCTTGTGGGAAGAAGAGGTTTATTTTGGCTGACAGGCTCGAGGGGAAGCTCCATGATGGCAGGAGAAAATGATGGCATGAGCAGAAGAGGGTGGACATCACCCCCTGGCCAACATAAGGTGGACCATAGCAACAGGAGAGTGTGCCAAACACTGGCATGGGGAAACTGGCTATAATACCCATAAGCCCATCCCCAACAATACTGCCTCCAAGGGCTGGAGAGATGGCTTAGCAGTTAAGCGCTTGCCTGTGAAGCCTAAGGACCCCGGTTCGAGGCTCGGTTCCCCAGGTCCCACGTTAGCCAGATGCACAAGGGGGCGCACACGTCTGGAATTCGTTTGCAGAGGCTGGAAGCCCTGGCGCGCCCATTCTCTCTCTCCCCCTCTATCTGTCTTTCTCTCTGTGTCTGTCGCTCTCAAATAAATTAAAAAAAAAAAATACTGCCTCCAAGAAGTATTAATTCCCAAATCTCCATCAGCTGGGCGCCTAACATTCAGAACACCTATGTTTATGGGGACACCTGAATCAAACCACCACAGAGGTCATTAATTCAATAAGAATGTATTGAACATGTGTCAGGAAGTGTTATAGGTTTGGAGGATTTGATAAAATAGAAAAGTCTCTGCCTTTGGGGTGTGACTCAATGGAGGATGCTTGTCTCCAGTATACAACAATGGGTTTGATCCCCAGCACTGTGCTCCTCTCCTTAGGGAAAAAAAAAAACAAAAAACAAAACAAACAAAAAACAAAATCCCTGCTTCCTTAGGGTTCATTGCTGTGGGGAGATGGAGGAGAAATTAGGATAAAATTTGTTGAATGTGGTGGTGCATGCCTTTAATCCCAGCATTCGGGAGGCTGAGGTAATAGTATTGATGAGTTCAAGTCTAACCTGCAACTGCATAGTGACTTGAAGGTCAGCCTGGACTAGAGTGAGACCCTGCCTCAAAAAAGCAAAACAAAACAAAATAATAGAATTGATAGTATAATAGGGCTGGAGAAATGGCTCAGCTGTTAAAGGTAATTGTTTGCAAACCCGGATGGCATCTGGAGTTCCTTTCCAGTGGCAGGTGATTTGTTGGCCCATGCTCACTCTGTCTACTTCTTTTTCTCTGTATCTCTTTCCAAATAAATAATTAAAAAAAAAAAAAAGCCGGGCGTGGTGGCTCACGCCTTTAATCCCAGCACTCGGGAGGCAGAGGTAGGAGGATTGCCATGAGTTCAAGGCCACTGAGATGACAGAGTTAATTCCAGGTCAGCCTGGACCAGAGTGAGACCCTACCTCGAAAAACCACAAAAAAAAAAAAAAAAAAATTAGGTGGCATGGGGTCGCATGCCTTTAATCCCAGCACTTGGGAGGCAGAGGTAGGAGGATTGCCATGAGTTCAAGGCCACCGTGAGACTACAGAGTGAATTCCAGGTCAGCCTGGAATAGCGTGAGACCCTACCATGAAAAACGAAAGAAAACAAAAACATTTTTTCCGTCCCCTGATTTATTTTACTTTATTAGATCATCAAAAACCCCTCACAATGTTGCTATCCTTGTTGTTGGTTGATGGTCTTTTTTTTTTTTTGGCTTATTTTTTATTTTATTTTCTCAATTTTTTATTAACATTTTCCATGATTATAAAAAATATCCCATGGTAAGGCCCTCCCTCCCCCCACTTTCCCCTTTGAAACTCCATTCTCCATCATATCCCCTCCCTGTTTCAATCAGTCTCTTTTATTTTGATGTCATGATCTTTTCCTCCTATTATGATGGTCTTGTGTAGGTAGTGTCAGGCACTGTGAGGTCATGGATATCCAGGCCATTTTATGTCTGGAGGGAGCACGTTGTAAGGAAAACAAATTTTTATAGAATGGTCAATATGATGATCAGTGTTCAAGGAGGAAAAAATAAAGCAAGAAAGATGTTTGGTGGGCAGGAGGTTTGGGGTGGGGTTAGGAGGCTGCTGCACCAAGAAGATGACCTCAAAGTCACTATGGAGCTAAGAAACTGGCCCTGAACTTCTGATCCTCTTGCCTCCACTTCCTAAGTGCTGGCATATGCCATCGCGTCCAGCTTGTTTCTATTTTACTGTGTGATCCAGGCTAGTTTGGAGTTTACAGCACTCCTGCCTCAGCCCCCCTGAGTGCCTCTAACATGGAGGACATAGGTCACCACACCTGGCTTCCTTGGTTTAATCTCCTACTGCCTGTGTGACTAAGTCTAGCCCCTCCCAGGACTTTGGGTTAATACTTTGGAATCCATTTCTCACACAGAGTCTCAAATCTCTCACATTGACTGCCTGGCTGATATCCCTGAAGACAAACTCCTGATACAGGACATTCCAGAGGCCTAGTGATTACCTTGTCCCTGAGGACAAAGGCCAGATCTGTGGGCGGGAGTCATTCTTCACTACACATTGGGTCAGAGGGAATAGGACTGGGTAGAGGACTTGAAGTGACTTCTGTATTTTCTTTTTTTTCCAGCCTAACCTGGAATCCACTATGGCGATTCTCTTACCTCTGCTTCCCCAGTTCTGGGACTAGAGGCGTGCTCTACCACGACCCACCTAAACTTCTGACTGGTTTGAATAGGTGCACTGGCCACAGGGAGGCTGGTTGGCTATTGTAACCAAGAATATTCACTAGGATGGTGGTGGCGGAGGTGGTAAAAAGTGGTTGCATCCTGCACTTATTCTGCACATAGTTCCACAGAATTTGCTGTTGACACATTTGAATAAATTATCTTATTTATTTAATAAAGAGAGAGAAAATTGGCATGCCAGGGCCTGTAGTCACTGCAAGTGAACTCCAGATGCACATGTCATCTTGTGCATCTGGCTTTACATGGGTACTAGGGAATTGAACCTAGGTCCTTAGGCTTTGCAGGCAAATGTCTTAACCACTGGGCAATCTCTCTAGGCCCCTGTTGGGGTTCACTTTGTATCTCCTAGTGTTAAGGAAAAGAATATGCTAGATGTTGCACACACTGCATCTTTTCCTTCCACTGGCTGGGGCTTGAGGTGGCCTGGGCCTCTGAGGGTGTCCTGGTGTAGAAGACAGATAAAGAGATTAGAAGATCTACATTAGGACCCAGTCCTTGTTTGCCTTGCTCTGTAACAGAGCCTGAGTTCTGTGAGGGAAGGACTCCATATTCCAGAACATTTCTGAGAAGACATACCAGCCTTCCTTTCCACCCCTTCCCCTAGCTGTTGTCTGTTCTGGATTCTTCCAGAGGCTCCCTACTCCATCCGTCTTAGTGTCCTTTCCCAGAATCCCCTGGTCTGGCCCTTTCTTTACCCCTCTTCGCTGTCTGGCTTCATTTCTGACTTAAGTTTTTATCATGATGTTGCTATAAATGGAGTTTTATCATGTTTATATGCTTTGCAATATTCTGTGGGCTTTCTGTTTATTTTTATTTTATTTTGGGGTTATTTGAGATAGGGTTCTGTTACATAGTCCTGGCTGGCCTGGAACTCACTATTTATATGAGGTTTATCTCCAGTATGCAGTGATCCTTCTCTTGGTTTCCTGAGAGCCGTGATCATGGGCATGTTGTACCATGCTCAGATTGCCTGTTTAAAATTTATGATAGGCCAGGCATGGTGGTATACACCTTTAATCCCAGCTGAGGTAGGAAGATCACTGTGATACTGAGATTACAGAGTGAGTTCCATGTCAGCCTGGGCTAACGTGAGACCCTGCCTCGAAAATATAATAAAAAAATACAAAAATTGCTGGGTGTGGTGGCGCGTGCCTTTAATCCCAGCACTTGGGAGGCAGAGGTAGATGGATCACCGTGAGTCTGAGGCCACTCTGAGATTACATAATGAATTCCAGGACAGCCTGCGCTAGAGTGAGACCCTACCTCGAAGAAACAACAACAACAAAAATACAAAAATTAGCTGGGTATGGTGGCGCACGCCTTTAATCTCAGCACTCAGGAGGCAAAAATAGGTGGATCGCCATGAGTTCGAGGTCACCCTGAGACGACATAATGAATTCCAGGTCAACCTGGGCTACAGCGAGACTGTACCTCAAAGAAACAAAACAAAACAAATTACAAAAATTGTGATAAATACGGAAACTCTGCCAGCATCTTGGGCACCATAATGGAGGAAGTCCAGATCAGCCAGTGCCTGAGAAGCAGGCTAAGGGGCCGAGCGCTGGCTGCTGGGGCTGCTCCGCCGATGCTCAGGGGGCAGCGCAGCATGTCACAAACGTGTCAAAAGCCAGTAAAGGTGCGGCAAAAGTTTTAAAAAATGTGATGAATAGAGCTAGGGAGATGGCTAAAAAGGCAAAAGTGGGGCTGATGAGAGGGCTTAGCAGTTAAGGCACTTGCCTGCAAAGCCAAAGCATTCGGGTTCGATTTTCCAGGACCCACATAAGTCAGATGCACAAGGGGCGCACGCATCTGGAGTTCGTTTGCAGTGGCTGGAGGCCCTGGTGTGCCCATTCTCTCTATCTGCCTCTTTTCTTTTTTTCTCCAGGTAGGGTCTTTCTGTAGCCCACACTGACCTAGACTTCACTATTTAGTTTTAGGCTGGCCTTGAACTCATGTTGGTCCTCCTACTTCTGCTACCCAAGTGTTGGGATTAAAGGCGTGTGCCACCATACCTGGCTCGTTTCTTCTCTTAATCGAATAAAATCTCCCTAAACCTTAAAAAAAAAAAAAAAGTACTGGAGAGATGGCTTAGTGGTTAAGGTACTTGCCTGCAAAACCAAAGTACCCAGGTTTGATTCTCCAGGATCCATGTAAGCTAGATGCACAAAATGACTCATATGTCTGGCATACGTTTGCAGTGGGTGGAGGCCCTGGTGCACCCATTCTCTACCTGCCTCTCTCTCAAATAAATAAATAAAATTAAACTATATATTAAAAAATAAAATAGGAGCTGGGCATGGTGGCACATGCCTTTAATCCTAGCACTGAGGCAGAGATAGGAGGATCACTATGACTTCAAGGCCACCCTGAGACTATACAGTGAACTCCAGATCAGCCTAAGCTAGAGTGAGACCCTACCTCAAAAACTAAAACCAAACCAAACAAAAATAAAAATAAAAATAAAATAGGGGCCAAGCGTGATGGCACATGCCTTTAATCCCAGCACTTGGGAGGCAGAGGTAGGAGGATCACTATGAGCTTGAGGCCACCCTGAGACTACATAGTGAACTCCACGTCAGCCTGGACTAGAGTGAGACCCTACCTCAAAAAAAAAAAAAAAAAAAGGGCTGGAGAGATGGCTTAGTGGTTAAGCGCTTGCCTGTGAAGCCTAAGGACCCCGGTTCGAGGCTCGGTTCCCCAGGTCCCACGTTAGCCAGATGCGCAAGGGGGTACATGCGTCTGGAGTTCGTTTGCAGAGGCTGGAAGCCCTGGAGTGCCCATTCTCTCTCTCTCCCTCTATCTGTCTTTCTCTCTGTGTCTGTCGCTCTCAAATAAATAAATAAAAATTAAAAAAAAAAGTTTAAAAAAAATCAATAAATAAAATAGTGCTGGAGAGATGGCTTAGTGGCTAAGGCACTTGCTTGTGAAGCCTAAGGACCCATGTTTGACTTTCCAGATCCCACATTAGCCAGATGCACAAAGGTGTGGCAAAGAGCAAGGTTGTATATACCCAGTAGGTAGCACAAGCATTGATTACAGTGGCTGAGGCCCTGGTATGCCTCTCTCCCTCTCTCTCTTTAAAATAAAAATTAAAAACATAAGGCCAAGTGTGGTGGTACACACCTTTAATCCCACCCAGCACTTGGGAGGCAGAGGTAGGAGGATCGCTGTGTATTCGAGGCCACCCTGAGACTACATAGTGCATTCCATGTCAGCCTGAGCTAGAGGGTGACCCTACCTTGAAAAACAAAAGAACAAAAATTTAGAAAATAGAAAATGAATAAGTCCAAAATTAAATCAAGATATTCTTCTAAACATCTGGACTTCCATAAATGAGACTATTTGCTAAATCAGAAAATAAATTCAGCCTGGCTCTGTTTACAGCTGGCATGACTCTGGGGAACCCTAAAATGCAATCTTGCTGGTGAGGTTAGGATGATTCCCTGTCTCCTAAGAGCAGTGGGAACTGCAGGCTTCTGAATCTGCAAGATGGAGCTGGGGACATGCCTCAATGGTTAAGGTGCTTGCCTGCAAAGCCTAATGACCTCAGTTCAATTCCCCAGTACCCACATAAAACCATATGAACAAAGTGGAGCATGTATCTGGAGTTTGTTTGCTTGCAGTGGCTAGCGGCCCTGACATGCCCATTCTCTCCCTCTGCCCCCTCCTCTGCTTACAAATAAAATAAAAATAGCAGAGCTCTTAGCGGTTAAGACACTTGCCTGCAAAGCCAAAGGACTTCAGTTTGATTCCCCAGAACCCACGTCAGATGCATAAGGTGGTGCATGCATCTGGAGTTCATCTGAAGTAGCTGGAGGTCATTCTCTCTCACTCTCTCTCCCCCTGTGTCTTTCACTCTCTCAAATAAGTAAATACAAATAAAATATTTAAAAACTAAAAATATCAGAGGTAATGCTGGGCGGGGTGGTGCATGCCTTTAATCCCAGAGGCAGAGGTAGGAAGATCACCTGAGTTCAAGGCCACCCAGTGACTACGTAGTGAATTCCAGGTCATCCTGGGCCAGAATGAGACCCTACCTAAAAAAAAAAAAAAAAAAAAAATCAGAGGTGAGATTAAGGGTGCACGCCTTTAATCCCAGCACTAGGGAGGCAGAGGTAGGAGGATCACTGTGAGAGAGGTCACTTGGACTAATTTCAGGTCAATCTGGGCTAGAACAAGATCCTACCTCAAAAATAAAAAAATAAAAAATACTCAATCTGGCCTAATTTTGGAAGCTAAAGAGAATTGGGACTGGATAGCCTGGTTAATACCTGGATGAAGACCACCTGAAAATAACCAGTGCTATAGGCTTAAGGCTGAATAAAAAGAAAATTAGGGGACATGGGTGGGAAGGAACTCTTTATCCTGGAATCTGTCAAACAGCACTGATAAGGAAAAATGCATACAGATACAATGTGTATCCTCCTAAAGGCGTCTGTGCTTATTTGGGGCCAGGAAGGCATATATTTAAGTGTTAGGACTTGGATTCCTAAAGCACTTGGGTCCAGAACAATTGTACCTGGAGTTCTGTCACTACCTGTCAGTTTTGACAGCTTCATAATAATTTAAATCTTGTAAAGTTCACACATAGAGCAATGTTTAAAAATGGGACCAGAGAGCTGGGCGTGGTGGCGCACACCTTTAACCCCAGCACTCAGGAGGCAGAGGTAGGAGGATCACTGTGAGTTCAAGGCCACCCTGAGACTACAGAGTGAATTCCAGGTCAGCCTGGAATAGAATGAGACCCTACCATGAAAAACCAAAAAGAAAAAGGATCAGAGCTGGAGAGGTTAGGGTGCTTGCCTATGAAGCCTAAGGACTCAGGTTCAATTCCCTAGGACCCATGTAAGCCAGATGCATAAAGTGGCGCATGTGTCTGGAGTTCATTTGCAGTGGCTAGAGGCCCTGGCATGCTTATTCTCTCTATCTACCTCTTTCTCTCTCTGTATTAAATAAATAAAGTAAATTTTAAAAATTTAAAAAAAGGGGGGGACCTTTAATCCTGGCACACAGGAGGCACACGGAGGAGGATCACCTCCAGTTTGAGTTCGAGGCCAGCCTAGAGCTGCAGTGAGTACCAAATCAGCCTGGGCTGATGTTAGTGAGTGATGTAGAGTGAGACCCTACCTCAAAAAAAAAAAGGAAGAGAGAATTTCCTAGCAAGCTTTAAAGATGTAACTTGACAGCCACAAAATTGGCATTCTACCTGGTATTATAGAGTATAACACATACAGGAAAGAGAGGGTCATTGAATTTGCAACATGGTCTTGTGTTTTGAGAACGGCCATGGGTTGTATGAAGCAAGTTTGCTGGATTGCTTGCATGGAGCCATGAAGATGGTCTATGGATTGCAGTGGATACCCAGTGGAGATGCCAGGGCTACCAGGCAGGTGCTAAGGACAGCTGCAGCCCCAGATGAAGTTTTCCAGGACTGTGATTAGCCTAGCTGGAGGGGTGGAAATGGAACTCCGGAGACTTTTTGCTGGTTAGAATTATCAGACTTGGAACTTTGTTACTGACTAGAGTTGTTAGACTACAGAGTTTGATGTTTGCCCTGTTTTAATCTTGTATTACTTGAATCTGTTTATTTATTTATTTTTTTGGTCTTTCGAGGTAGGGTCTCACTCTAGTTCAGGGTGACCTGGAATTCTCTCAGAGTGGCCTCGAACTCTTAGCGATCGTCCTACTTCTGCCTCCCAAGTGCTGGGATTAAAGGCATGCACCACCACGCCCGGCTCTTTTTTTTTAATTTATAATATATTTTAAATTAATTTATTTGGTTTTGTCAAGGTAGGAGCTCACTCTAGCCCAGGCTGACCTGGAATTCACTATGTAGTCTCAGGGTGGCCTCGAATTCATGGCGATCCTCCTACCTCTGCCTCTCAAGTGCTGGAATTAAAGGCGTGTGCCATCACACCCGACTCTTCCATGTCCAGCTTTTACGTTTTGGTTTTCTAAATTTATTTTTATTAGATATGGACATACTTAGCATGTAAAAACACATGTTGCTACCATCCTTTCCCTCATCTCTGCCCCTTTTCAGAAGAGTCCCCCCTCGTTGGGGATGCAGGTCAACCCCATGGGGATGGTGGGTCATGTATTGTGAGGCAGCAGTCAGTTTTGGGGGGAGAGGCAATGTCTCTGTGCATAATGTCCCAACTTGTGGCTCTGACAATCTTTCCGCCCTCTCTACCACAAATTCCCTGAGCCATGCTGGGTGCCTCTTAAGTCTACTTCAGTGATGGGCTTTTAGGAGCCTCTGGATCTCAGTTTGGTAGGTGTTGAGTGTCCTCAGTGTCTTAATCAGGTTCACCAAGAAAGCAGCACTCTTGCTCATTTCCTCAATTCCTCTGTGGTTTCAGCTGGGGCCAAGGTGGAGTGCTCTGGGTGGTTTATCTCCTCAGGTCCTGCTCCCATTATGGGCACAGGGCACACCCGTGCACCAGGACCAGGGAACTGAGAGGATCAGGAAAACAGGGATCTGGCCTACTCACTGAGTGCTGCGCCTGCACACACTCTGGCGCAGGGAACTGGGACCGGGAAGTCTGAATGTTTCTTTGCTATACCTAATGCCATCTTTTGCAGTGTGAATGTTTATTCTGTGCCATTATGGGATTTTTTATTTTATTTTATTTTATTTTATTTTTGTATTATGGTTCAGTTAAACGATCTCAGACTATAGGGATGCTTAAGCATCATTAGGATTGATAAACTATGGGCACTTAAAAAAAAAAAATTCTAGCCAGGCGTGGTGGTGCATGCCTTTAATCCCAGCACTCGGGAGGCAGAGGTAGGAGGATTGCCATGAGTTTGAGGCCACCCTGAGACTCCATAGTGAATTCCAGGTCAGCCTGGGCTAGAGTGAGGCCCTACCTCGAAAAACAAAACAAAACAAAACAAAAAAACAAAAAATTTTGAGGTAGGGTCTCACTCTAGCTCAGGCTGACCTGGAATTCACTGTGTAGTGAATGGCCTCGAATTCATGGCGATCCTCCTATCTCTGCCTCCTGAGTGCTGGGATTAAAGGCGTGTGCCACCACACCCAGCACTATGGGGACTTTTAAAGTTGGACTGGATGTATTGCATTTTACATCATGGAAGGTTATAAGTTTATGAAGGTCAGGGGAGGAATGTGGTGGTTGTATTCAGGTGTCCACCTATAAATTTAGGTGTTCTGAATGCTAGGTTCCCAGCTGATAGAGATTTGGGAATTAACACCTTCCGGAGGCAGTGGATTGCCAGGGTTTGGCACACTCTCCTGTTGCTGTGGTCCACCTTATGTTGGCCAGGGGGTGATGTCCACCCTCTGCTCATGCCATCATTTTCTGCTGCCATCATGGAGCTTCCCCTTGAGTTTGTAAGCTAAATTAGACCTTTTTCTCCATAAGCTGCTCTTGGTTGGGTGATTTATGTCAGCAGTGTAAACCTGATTGCAACAAGACCCTATGTCAAGAAAACCAAATGGGCAAGCTAGGGCCTCTAGCCACTGCAAATGCACTCCAGATACATAGGCCATACTATGCATCTGGCTTCATGTGGGTACTGTGGAATCAAACCTGGATTGTTAGGCTTTAGAGGCAAGCATGTTAACCACTGAACCATCTCTCCATTCCTTAAAAGTATATATATTTGTTTTGCTTTTTGTTGTTTTGAGGTAGGGTCTCATTCTACTCAGACTGACCTGAAATTCACTATGTAGTCTCAGGGTGGCCTCGAACTCACAGCAATCCTCCTACGTCTGCCTCTGCAGTGCTGGGATTAAAGGCATGTGCCACCAAGCCTGTCCAAAGAGTATTTTTAACATTTGTTTATTTGAGGGGGGGGAGAGAAAGAGGGTGATACACACAGAGAGAAAGCGACACAGTATGGGCATGCCAAAGCCTTCTGCAAATAAGCTCCATATGCATGCTCCACTTTGTAGATATAGCTTTACATGGGTACTGGGGATTTGAACTTGGGTAGTCAGCTTTGCAAGCATCGCTCTAGCCTCCCAAGTGGAGTGCGGGGATTAAAGATGTGTGCCACCATGCTGGGACTACAAGATTTGTTTTTGTTTTTGTTTTTCAAGGTAAGGTCTTACTCTAGTCCAGGCTGACCTGGAACTTACACTGTATTCTCAGAGTGTCCTCGAACTCACGGTGTTCCTCCTACCTCTGTTTCCCAAGTGCTAGAATTAAAGGCATGCACCCAGCTTTAAAAAATATTTTATTTTTAGCCGGGCGTGGTGGCTCACACCTTTAATCCCAGCACTCGGGAGGCAGAGGTGGGAGGATTGCCATGAATTCGAGGCCACCCTGAGACTCCATAGTGAATTTCAGGTCAGCCTGGGCTAGAGTGAGACCCTACCTTGAAAAACCAAATAAAAAAAATTTTATTTTTATTTATTTAGTTGACTCAGAGAGAGGCAGATAGAGAGAATAGGAGTGGCAGGGCCTTTAGCCACTGCAAATAAACTCTAGACACATGTGCCACCTTGTGCATCTGACTTTACGTGGGTACTAGAGAATCAAACCCAGGTCCTTAGGCCTTGCAGGCAAGTGCCTTAATTACTGAGCCATCTCTCCAGCCCACAAGATTTTTTTTTTTTTTTTTTTTGAGGCAGGGTCTCACTCTAGTCCAGGCTAACTTGGAATTCACCAAGTATTCTCAGGGTGGCCTTGAACTCATAGTGATCCTCCTACCTTTGCCTACTGAGTGCTCGGATTAAAGGCATGTGCCACCATGCCTGGCTTCTAAGAGAAGAAACTTTTGGCCTGGAGAGATGGCTTAGCAGTTAAGGCATTAGCCCAGTTTGATTCCCCAGGATCCATGTAAACCAGATGCACACGGGGGTACATGCATCTGGAATTCGTTTGCAGTGGCTGGAGACCCTGGCATACCCATTCTCTATCAAATAAAGAAAGAAAGAAAGAAAGAAAGAAACTTTTATGGTTTTATGACTGTTAAGCAGGTAGACAGGATGTAAATGGAGTTGAGGAGGTTGGAATTATCACACTGAGTGGGGGAGACAGGAAAATGATTAGATTAGTTCCTTGTGGATGTGCTGGGTTTATTTATCCTTGGATTAGCAGACTGAGTTTCCAGCAGGGAGAGTACACAGCTCAGCAAATCTAGGAGCCTTTGGTGTAGAGGTGGGACATGCCTTGAATATGAATGATGTCTTGGTGAGTGTGTGGGCCGAGAAAGACAAAAGGGCTAGTTAGCTGAAGCCACAGTGGGAGGGGAACCACAAAAGAAGGAAGACCAGAAGCAGAGCCCTGTTGGTGGAGACAGGAAGTCATGAAGAATTGGCAAAGTCAGTGTCAGAACCGAAGAGTCCCAGGTGGCCTTTGGATTAGGTGACAGGGGTATCATTGTTAGTCTACAGGGGATTTTCTCCAGAGTACTCCAGGGGAGGCTAGAAAAGTGAATTTTTAAAAATTTTATTTTAATGATGGGGGAACTTGTATGTGTTTCTGGATAGGGGCAGTTGGAGTACCTGGTTTTCTTAAGCACCAAAAGAATTTATTGGAAGGCCATCAGGAACTGCAAGGAGGAAGTAGAGCTAGACTCCCCAAATGGACAGGAAGCAAACACCAAGAAACGGGAAGCACAATTGTCTTTTGACTGGAACAGCCTGGGGTGCTGCCACAGGGGGACAAACTGCCAAGATGTGTGTGGCTGGCACAAAAACACACTGCACAAAGGCATTAGCTGCCCTGGGCAGGGTGTGGGTGGTGCTGAAATTCACAACATGTTCTTGCAATGGTCCTGGTATGTCCTGAGTCCTGGGATTACAAAGGTTATTATTACTATTATTTTAAATATTTTTTTGTTTATTTGAGAGAAAGAAGAGGAGAGGGAGGGGGAAGGCAGATAGAGAATGGACATGCCAGGGCCTCCAGCAAATGAACTCCAGACACATGTGCCACCTTGTGCATCTGGCTTACATGGGTGCTGGGGAATGGAAGCTGGGTCCTTTGGCTTTGCAGGCAAACGCCTTAACGGCTAAGCCATCCCACGAACACTATTATTGTTTTTTCTTGCCAAGTCATGCACCCATGGCACTGCCTCTGTACTGAAAGGACAGTAACCTGTCCTGACTCATCACGGTGCCAGTGAGGCTCGTGTGGCCCTAGAAATGGAAGTAGCAAAGATGCTGTTAAGGTTTTGGGTTGGAACAGGGAGATTGGATTTGCTACTTAATGAGGTGGGGAAGACTGTAGGAGGAGCAGGTTCAAAAGTTTGGGCCAGACATTTGGTTAAGACGTGGCAGAGTAGCCATGCCAAAGCAGCCTGTGTGTGTGTGGGGGGAATGTAAGCAGAAAAATAGCACAATACACTTTTCTACCAAAAAATGAAGGTGTGCAAAGAATTCTCAACCACAGCAAGAAGCAAGAATCAGCTTCCACTGCAGCTCGGGCCCAGGTCTCTGGGAAGAGCTTTGTGCTGAGTCACGGGAACAGAACCCAAGTGGGGCGCTCTCCACTCACACCAGTCTCCACACAAAGTCAAGAACCTGAAGGAAAGCTGGTTGCGGCGGTGCACACCTTTAATCTCAGCACTCAGGAGGCAGAGTAGGTGGATTGCTGAGAGTTCGAGGCCACCCTGAGACCACATAGTGAATTCCAGGTCAGCCTGGGCTAGAGCAAGAACCTATCCCAAGACAACCCAACCAACCAACCCCAAAACCTGATGGAGAAGATAGCAGGGACCAACTGGACAGCTGCTGATGAAGAGGAACTCGGGAACCAGCTACGCACCGCCAGTACAACTTCAGGCACCCTCCCCTCCCCCAGCCCCCAGCACCAGAAACCACTGGAGACCTGGGAAGGGAACTCAGCTGCACAGCGTCCAGCACAGGCTATCCCAAAAGATAATAGGGCCTACTTACATTGGGTCAGTAACTGCCCCAAAGCCTGGTATATAGGCCTGCATTGGAAGTGTTTAAGTGCTTGTCACCTTCCATGTCAAGGCAAGTTATATGTTAAATTTGATTGATGTTTGGCTTTGCCATTTTTTTTTAAATTTCTTTTTGGTTTTTCGAGGTAGGGTCTCACTCTAGTCCAGGCTGACCTGGAATTCACTATTGAGTCTCAGGGTGGCCTCGAACTCCTGGTGATCCACCTACTGCCTCTCGAGTGCTGGGATTAAAAGTGTGTGCCACCATGCCTGGCCAGTAAATCAAATAAAATACTCCGTAGAAAGTTTCACCAATAGAATGGATAAAAGAAGCCGGCTGTGGTGGCGCATGCCTTAAATCCCAGCACTGGGAGGCAGAGGTAGGAGGATCGCTGTGAGTTCGAGGCCACCCTGAGACACCATAGTGAATTCCAGGTCAGCCTGGGAGACCCTACCTCGAAAAACCAAAAAAAAAAAAAAAAGATAAAGGATATGACAGACTATTTAAACTAGAAGACCAGGTGGCAGATCTACTACAGTTCAATAAAGGGAAAGAAAAACTAAAAGGAAGGTGTGAATGGGAATTTCTTTTAATATTTTTTGTTCATTATTTATTTATTTATTTGAGAGTGACAGACACAGAGAGAAAGACAGATAGAGGGAGAAAGAGAGAATGAGCGCGCCAGGGCTTCCAGCCTCTGCAAACGAACTCCAGACGCGTGCGCCCCCTTGTGCATCTGGCTAACGTGGGACCTGGGGAACCGAGCCTCGAACCGGGGTCCTTAGGCTTCACAGGCAAGCACTTAACTGCTAAGCCATCTCTCCAGCCCGTGAATGGGAATTTCAAGACATTTGGGACACTATGAAAAAATGAAATATAAGCATTTAGGGTATAGTAGGAGGAGAAGAATTTCACTCCAAAGGCATAGTAGATGTTTTCAATAAAATCATAGAAGAAAATTTCCCACAAATAGGGGAAGAGATGCCAATACGGATACAAGATGCCTTTATAACACCAAACATCAAAACTCCTCACCATATTATAAACTACTAAAAATACAAACCAAAGAAAATATATTGAAAGTAGTTACAGAGAAATATCAAGTCACTGATAGAGAGGCAAGCCCATCAGTATAACAGCAGATTACTCAACACAAACTTTAAAAGCCAGAAGGGCTGGGCGTAAGGTTCGGGAGTGTCCAAGACCACGGAAACCACTCTGAGGCAAAGATGGAAGCTTCTATTCAGGAAAAGCACAAGCTGCCAGGACTGACTCTCAAGAGCAGAGCATGGTCCACTCACAAGTGCTGCTTATAGGACTCTTCAGTTGGGGGAAGGTGAGGAAGGGAAAAGTTGAAAAAAAAATTCTTTAAGGGAGATCTAAGATAGCCAGGGTGTGACACCAGAACAGTGACAAGGTTACTTACAGGAAGTCATGACCTGGGGGGGCGGTATTAGACAAGGAAGGGATAATGCTGGGTGGTTTCTTGAGGAATGTGGATAACCTACTTCCTTAAATGTGTCACCACATGGTGACTCCATTTATCCAGCAAACCTATCCATCAAAATTGATGGAGAAATTAGGACATTCCACAACAAAAAAATAGGCTAAAGGAGTATATGACCACTAAGCCAGCTCTATAGAAATAGTTGAAAGGATCCTGTATGCTGAAGAGCAAGGAAAGCGCACAATGAGGAAACAGGAAAAAATAAACTATCTGGCCCTGAAGGCCTGGAGTCTTCCTGAGGAGCCGCTGGTTTTCAGTCCTCAGTCCACGCTGGTCTTCAGTCCACGCTGGAAGGGCGACAAGCAGCTCAGGCAGCCAAGTGGACGGAAGGGGCTCTTTTCACCCACACCCAGAGCTTCCTTATATAAAGTCCCCCTCTGAGGGCTCACTCTAGGGGAAAGGACTTCCTCCTTCAGGTAATCTTTCCTGGAAGCAACCTCAGAGATCCACCCAAAAAGGATTTCTGTGGATTACTAAACAGATCAAGTTGACAACACCTTAACCATCCCAAGGTCCAATACCCTCTTGCTCCGCCCTTACAGCTAATAGAAGTGATGCTTGTAAAATCCATACCTAATAAACAATTTAGAACAGTTAAAAAAAAGTTTTGGGGCTGGAAAGATTCTCCAGGACTCACATAAGCCAGATGCAGAAGAGGACACATGCATCTAGAGTTTGTTTGCAGTGGCTGGAGGCCCTGGTGCACCCATTCTCTCTCCCTCTCTCTGTCTCTCAAATAAATAAATAAATATTGGCTTTTCAAGGTAGGGTCTCACTCTAGCTCAGGCTGACCTGGAATTAACTGTATTCTCAGGGTGGTCTCGAACTCATGGCAATCCTCCTACCTCTGCCTCCTGAGTGCTGGGATTAAAGGCATGCACCACCATGCCCAGCTTTAAATAAATAAATTAAAAAAAAAAAGTTTGGGCCATGATGCCTTCTCTCAGCCTCCTAAATGCTGGGATGATAGGCGTGCACCCATGCTTGGTTTTTATCTAGGTGCTGGGCATCGGAACTCACGCCCTTGCTTATGCAGCAATCACTTTATCCACCAAACCAACCATGTCCTTGGCCTTGGGAGAGTCGTGTTCTATTTACCCCAGTGAGAGAGGGCAATGAAAGACCAAAGAATGACTTCATCCGAGCTTGGTGAGCCACTGAGTTCACTGGGCTTACTTTCTGAGCATGGGTGCTGGGCAGCTGCAGCATTGAAAAGCGCGGGTGACCAGCCACAGGGCTGCGTCACTGAAACCCCTGGCAACCTGCAGGCAGCTCTGTTTACAGCTTATGCACCTGCAGAGAGGTTACCTCCTGAATCCTGTCAGCGTTTTAAGCCTCCTGATTCTCCCCACCCCATCAACCTATAAGAGGAATGTTTTTGTTTTGTTCTGGGGACAGGATCTCATCAAGCCAGAGTTGTCTCAAATTTACTACTAGTTGAGGATGACCTTGAACTCCTGATTCTCCTGCCTTTTCTTCCCAGGTTCTGGGATTACAAGCATGTGCCACCATATGTGGCCAGGAGGGAATGCTTTATATATAAAATATATGTTTTATATATAAAATAACTATATGTGGGGGCTGGAGAGATGGCTTATTGGTTAAGGTGTTTGCCTGTGAAGCCAAAGGACCCAGGTTCAATTCCCCAGGACCCACGTAAGCCAGATACACAAGGGACACTTGTGTCTGGAGTACATTTGCAGTGGCTAGAGGCCCTGGTGTGCCCATTCTCTCTCTCTGTCTCTCTGCTTGCAAATAAGTAAATAAATAAATAAATAAGTAAGTAAGTAAGTATATGTGGGATGGAGAGATGGCTTAGCAGTTAAGGAGCTTGCCTGTGAAGCATAAGGGCCCAGGTTCGATTCCCTAGAACCCATGTAAGCCAGATGCACAAAGTGGCACATGTATCTGGAGTTCTTTAGCAGGCAGTTGCTAGAGGCTCTGGTGTGCCTCATTCTCTCCCCACTTTCTCTCTATCTGCCTCTTTAAATAAATAAATAAACAAAATATTTTAAAAAATATGTGCTTATTTGGGCTGCAAGGTCACTGAGAAATCCTGCTGGAGCAATACTGAAAACCAGTTTCACGTAGACCAGCTGACAGAAATCTGGAAAAAACTATGCTGCATGCAGTTCAATGGGAGAGAGAGAAATCACCAGTGGAGATACTCAACAGTAGACACTGAAAGCCTTAAATGTGGTCAGCCAGGCCAAATGAGCCAACAGGTGTAATAGTGATATGTCTGTTATAGGGGAACCAATCTCTCTCTGATTGGACTGGAGGCCCATTCCATGGGATGTAATACATCCCTGATACTGAAAACCTACAACAGGGGTGTAACATCTGCAGGTGTCTGGCTAAATGTATGTACTGTGCTCACCAAACTGCCTGGTAAGCACTTCTTTTAATGTTCATACCCATATATTAATGCTACTGTCACTTTTGGTTAGAGAAGAAGTGACAGAGGAGTGGTCAGCACTGAAATATCTCTATCACATTTTCCAAGGTTCAGAGTCCATTGCAGAAGAGGTGGCAGAAAGAATGTAAGAGCCAAAAAAAAAAAAAAAAAGGTAGGAGTCCTTACAACGTGCTCCTCCAGACACAAAATGTCCTGGTTATCCATGACCTCACAGAGCCTGACACTACCTACACAAGACCATCATAATAGGAAGAAAAGATCATAACATCAAGCTGGGCGTGGTGGTGCATGCCTTTAATCCCAGCACTCGGGAGGCAGAGGTAGGAGGATCTCCATGAGTTCAAGGCCACCCTGAGACTACATGGTGAATTCCAGGTCAGCCTGGACCAGAGTGAGACCCTACCTCGAAAAACAAAACAAAAAAAAAAAGATCATGACATCAAAATAAAAGAGACTGAGCTGGGCATGGTGGCGCACGCCTTTGATCCCAGCACTTAGAAGGCAGAGGTAAGGAGGATTGCTGTGTGTTTGAGGCCACCCTAAGACTATATAATTAATTCCAGGTCAGCCTGGGCCAGAGTGAGACCCAACCTCGAAAAACCAAAAGAAAAAAAAAAAAAGAATAAATAAAATAAAACAAAATAAAATAAAATAAATTAAAAGAGAGACTGATTGAGAGGGGGAGGGAATATTACGGAGAGTGGAGTTTTAAAGGGGAAAGTAGGGGGAGGGAGGGACTTACCATGGGTTATTGTCTACAATTGTGAAAGTTGTCAATAAAAAATAAATTAAGCCGGGCGTGGTGGCACACGCCTTTAATCCCAGCACTCGGGAGGCAGAGGTAGGAGGATCACAGTGAGTTCGAGGCCACCCTGAGACTTCGTAGTGAATTCTAGGTCAGCCTGGGCTAGAGTGAGACCCTACCTCAAAAAACAAAACAAAAAATAAATTAATTAAAAATTTATGTGCTTACCTGGTATAATCTGATTTATTATTATTATTTTATTTTTTTAATACTTTTACTTATTTGCAAGCAGAGAGAGAGAGAGAGAGAACCAAGGCTTATAGCTGCTGCAAATGAATATAGATGTATGTGTCACTTTGTGCATCTGGCTTTATGTGGGTACTGGGGAATTGAAACCAGGTCACTAGGTGTGGTGGTTTGAATAGATGGCCCCCAATATATTCAGTTCTTTTTTTAAAAACTTTTTTTGGTTATTTTTATTTATTTATTTGAGAACGACAGAGAGAGAAAGGCAGAGAAAGAGAGAGAGAATGGACACGCCAGGGCTTCTAGCCACTGCAAACGAACTCCCCCTTGTTCATCTGGCTAATGTGGGTCCTGGGGAATCGAGCCCTGAACCGGGGTCCTTAGGCTTCACAAGCAAACACTTAACCGCTAAGCCATCTCTCCAGCCCTATATTCAGTTCTTTGTTGTTTGTAGTTTGCATCTGTAGCCATCTGGCTGGAGGCAATGTCACTGGGTGGATCTTAAGGTGTGGAGGTGGGTTTCAGATTTCAATCTAAAGATATGCAAAGTGTGCCTAGTTGGAGTTCCTGAAGTGTTCTGTGACTTTTTGGCTTTAGTCTTGTGCTTCTCTTTCTCTCTGCTTGGGCCTGTGAAGGCAGGCCAGCTTCTTCTGCCGTTATGGAACTTCCCCTGGATCTGTAAGCTTCAATAAATATATAACTTCCTCCATATCTGCGCCTGGTCTGGAAGTTTATCTCAGTGAACCTGAAGCTGTCTGCTACACTAGGCTTTGCCTTAATGCTGAGCTATCTCTGCAGTCCTACTTTTGTTTTATTTATTTTATTTTATTTTGTTTTTTCAAGGTAGGGTCTCACTTTAGCCCAGGCTGACCTGAAATTCACTATATAGTCTCAGAGTAGCCTCAAATTCATGGCAATCCACCTACCTTTGCCTCCTGAGTACTGGGATTAAAGTTGTATGCCACCATGCCTCATCAGGTTTTTGTTTTTGCTTTTGTTTCTGTTTTTCCGAGATAGGGTCTCATTAGCCCAGCTGACTTGGAATTCATATGGAGTCTCAGGGTAGCCTTGAACTCATGGCGATCCCCTACCTCTGCCTCCCAAGTGCTGGGATTAAAGACGTGTGCCACCGTGCCTGGCTTTTGGTTTTTTGAGGTAGGGTCTCGATCTAGTTCAGGCTGACCTAGAATTCACTATGTAGTCTCAGGGTGGCCTTGAACTCACATCCATCTTCCTACCTCTGCCTCCTGAGTGCTGGGATTAAAGGCATATGCCATCCATCATCGTCAGCTTCTTTTAAAAAAGTTATTTGTGTCTTTATGGGCACACATGCCATGGCATGTGTGTGTGGAGGTCAGATAACAACTTTGAGGTGTTCGTGCTACATCTTTTTTTTGAGACATGGTCTTTTGTCACCACAAACTGCCAGACTGTAAATGAGCTTCAATCTAGCTGGCCCATGAGTTCTGGGTTTGAAAAACAACAACAACATAAAACCCAAAAAATATAATAGGTGTGGTACAATGGCATTAATGATAAGGTGAGGACAGAGAGAGCTAGAAAAAGACACAATCCACCCTTCTTAGCCCAACACACAAACCTCAGCACCAGATTCCAGTGGGGACTACTGGAGGAGGAGACGGCTCTTATGTTCCTCAAACTGCACTTTTGTTTTTCGAGGTAGGGTCTCACTCTAGCCCAGGCTGACCTGGAATTCACTAAGTAATCTCAGGGTGACCTTGAACTCTTGGATATCCTCCTACCTCTGCCTCCTGAGTGCTGGGATTAAAGGTGCGTGCCACCGTACCTGGCCAAACTGCTATTCTTTTTTTTGTTTTTTTGTACTGTCTCTGGCTTTTTAAAGTTCCCGTATCCTAGCTTTCTCTCTGACCATCCTCCTACCTCCTGTCTAGTGAAGTGCCCTGTAGCCCTGTGGGTGTCTTGCAATTGTAGGAAAAAACCCCCGCAGGGGGCCCCCACGCTCTGCCCAGATAAGGCGACACCCCAAATCACTCACGAGAAGCGGTCTTGATGCAAACTGCAAGAGGATTTTATTCCAAGCGCGCTGGGGCCCACAGTCGTACACCGCACAGGGGTAGAGGACTGCAGAGCCCCGAATGCAGGAACAGGACAGTTTTTATAGGGTTTCTAACAAAGCCTGTGCATTAGACCAATCATTTTCTAATATTAGGAGCCCCGCAGGGTGTTAGCCAGTCAGTTTGTGCCACCCCATAGTTTCTAAGCCAATTAGTTTATGACCTTGGTGGTCAGCATTTGCGCAGGTCCTTGGGTGGGAGTAGCAGAGTGTGGTAGCAGTCTCCTATGACCTTGGAGGTCAGCCTTTGTGCAATTCCTTAGGTGGGGGTAGCAGAGTATGGTATCAGTCTCCTGTGACCTTGGTGGTCTGAGGCAGGCTGTTACAGCTTATGGTGCGAGCTACTAAGGCTAACAGTGTGGGCTATTAAGGCTTATAGTGTAAGGCTTATAGTGCAGGCTATTTACAGAAACCAAATAAGTGGTTCACTTCATTACTCATTTCCCATCCTTGAGGGCTATCTCATGCCCTTTTACCTAGTTTTATATTAGGAGCGGGCTCTGATATAATGAGAAGAGGGATTCTTTACTTGCTTCCAACAGAGAGTAAAGCCTGGAGTTTGAGGTATGCAGGGAGCCCGCTTAAGCTCCCCTTGGAGCGTGATAATATTTCTGAGCTTCTGAATTCTTGGGCCTTTCACAATCATTTTCTTTCTAGATCTTGAAGGAAGCATAGGAGTTCTTGGGACAAAGCAGGAAAAGAATATGCTAAGCAGAGAAATTTATTTATTTAAGGGAGACAGGGGGAGAGAGAGAAAGCGAAAAAACAAATGAATGGGCACGCTGAGGCCTCTAGTTCAGTGCAAAAGAACTCCAGATATGCATTTGGCTTTACGTGGGTATTAGGGAATCGAACCTAGGTCCTTTGGCGCTGCAGGCAAGCACCTTAATCAATAAGTCACTTCTCCAGGCCCCAAGCAGAGAAATTGAAAAGAGTGAAGACAAAGAATGGGCTGGAGAGACAGCTTAGGGTTTATGAACACTTACTGAGCAAACATGAGGGCCTGGGGAGGCCTGAGAGGTAGATGGAATTTGATCCCCAGGATCCACATCAGCAGCCTGGTGTGGCCAGCATGTCCGTAACTCTCTAGGGGAGCAGAGACTTAAAGATCTCTGGAGGTTGAGAAAAACCACGAGCTCTTGGAACACTAAGAGATTCCAGCTCAAAAATTAAGAAAGGACATGGGCACAGTCGTGCTTGTTTTTAGTTCCAGCACTCCAGAGGATGAGTTAGAAGAATTGCTGTGAGTTTGAGACCAGCCTGGATGACAGAGTCATCCTGGGATACAGTGAGACTTTTCTCAAAAAAAGAAGAGCTGGGCGTGGTGGTGCATGCCTTTAATCCCAGCACTCGGGAGGCAGAGGTAGGAGGATCGCCGTGAATTCAAGGCCACGCTGAGACTATATAGTGAATTCCAGGTTAGCCTGAGCTACAGTGAGACCCTACCTCAAAAAAAAGAATGGGGGGACATTGGAGAGATTGCTCAGTGGTTAAGGTTCTTGCTTGCAAGGCCTGAAGGCCTGGGGTTCAATTCCCCAGTTCTCATGTAAAGGCAGATGCATTCATCTGAAGTTCATTTGCAGTGGCAGGAGGCCTTGGCACTCCCCTTCTCTCTCTCTCTCTCTTTTTTTTTTTTTTTTCTGTCTGCCTCTCTGTCTATTTGCTTGCAAAGAAATAAATAAAATATTTAAAAGAAAAGAATAGGGGAACAAGGATGGAGCGTGATACCCAATATTCCACTCTGGCCCCCACAGGAGAGTGCAGCGCACCTCACCACAGGTGAATGAATGGGATACCACAAGGGCAAACACACACGTGCACACACCACACCACACACTCCATTACACACACACAAGCGAAATATATATGCATGTATATGAAGGAGTGAATGTAGGGTCTATGTGAGTCTATGGGGGAGGGGTCACCCAAGTGCTGGTTGTGAAGGGAAACTCACTCTGCAGTTTAGACTGGCCTTCAGCTCAAGATCCTCCTCCTTTAGCTTCTCCAGTGCTGGGATTATATGTGTGCTTGCTTTTGGAGCTCCTGATCCTCCTACTTCCGTCTCGTGGGCTGGGATTAAAGGAGTGAACCACCATACCCACTTTGTTTTTCACTATGGTTTTCGAGATAGGGTCTCACTCTATTTCAGGATGACCTGGAATTCACTATGTGATCTCAGGATGGCCTCAAACTCGCAGTGATCTTCCTACCTCAGCCTCCCGATTATTAGGATTCAAAACATGCACCACCATTTGTTTGTGTTATTATTGTTATTATTTTATTTAAAATATTTTATTTATTTATTTGTGAAGAGAAAAAGGCAGAGAGAGAGAAAGAGAGAGAGAGAGAAATAGGTATACCAGGGCCTCCAGCCACTGCAAATGAACTCCAGAAGCATGTGACATCTTGTGCAACTGGCTTTACATAGGTGCTAAGGAATCAACTCCTGGTCCTTAGGCATTAAAGGCAAGTGCCTTAGCCATGGAGCCATCTCCCAGCCTTTTTATGATTGTTATTATTATTATTATTATTATTTTTGAGATAGGGTTTCTCTGTAGCCCGGGTTGATCTGGAACTCACTATGCAGTCTCAGACTGGCCTTTAACTCATACTAATCCTCCTACCTCTGCCTCCTGAGTGCTAAGATTGACACCATGCCCAGAAGTTTAGTTTTTTTAAAAAAATATTTAATTAATTAATTTATTATAGAGAGAGGGAGGGAGGGAGGAAAAGGGAGATATATAGAGAGAGTGGGTATACCAGGGACTCCAGCCAGTGCAAATGAACTCCAAACATATACACCACTATGTGTATCTGGTTTATGTGGATACTGGGGAATTGAACTTGGGTCCTTAGGCTTTGCAGGCAAGTACCTTAACAACTACGCCATCTTTCCAGCCGCCAGGTTTGCATTTTTTATTTTTATTTTTTTGAGGCAAGCTCAATAGACTGTCTTTTTTTTTTTTTTTTTTTTAATTTGAGAGCAACAGACACAGAGAGAAAGACAGGTAGAGGGAGAGAGAGAGAATGGGCGCGCCAGGGCTTCCAGCCTCTGCAAACGAACTCCAGACGCGTGCGCCCCCTTGTGCATCTGGCTAACGTGGGACCTGGGGAACCGAGCCTCGAACCGGGGCCCTTAGGCTTCACAGGCAAGCGCTTAACCGCTAAGCCATCTCTCCAGCCCTGACTGTCTTTTTTTTTATGCAAGAGTGAGAGAGGGAGACAGACAGAAAGGGGGAGGGAGAGAAAATTGGTGCACCAGGACCACCATCCATTGCAATCGAACTCCAGATATGTGCACCCCCTTGTGCACATGTACGACCTTGTGAAGTTGTATCACTGTATCTAGGTTACTTAGGCTTCACAGACAAGCACCTTAATTGCTAAGCCATCTCTCCAGTCCCAGTTTTGCATTGCAAAAAAAAATAATTAAATTATTATATTTATTTAGGAAGTACAGAGCCAAGGAAGGGCACCACATGGCTAGAGGTCCCATATGGAGGGCCTGGGAAAACCATGGAAAGAAAATAGAAAAAAGGAATTTCAAAGAGCTCCTGCCCTGCGGGGAGCTGGAGGAGATAAAGAGCCCATGTGGAGAGAAAGGGCTAGGGGAATTTCCCCTCAGCCCAGCTGAGGGAAAACTCAACAACAGCTGAAAGTTCCCAAGTGGTCAGGCAGCTCAGAGAGCCTGTCCTCCCCTTGCAAAGGTATTTATAACCTTATGGTGGTGTGGGCCTTGCCTTCTGGCTTAGGTTAACCAGAGGAACAGATGATTGGTTAGGGCTAGGGGTTATCTCAGGAAGAGGCTACCCAAGTTCTGGGGTCTAAGCTTGACCAACCATAATGTAAAGACCTCCCTCCCAAGAGGGGCCCAGGTTGCTTGTGGAAAAACAGGTCTAGGGAACTAGAGATAAGACTCCAGATCATCCTTTGATCTGTAGCAAATGCCTAATGCTAACCCTAACCCTAACCTCATTCTCCACTCTACTGTTGTTAAGGAAAATGGACAACTGATCAGACTTTAACTGCTTCTAGCTGAACCGGGATGTAGCCATCTGGTAGTTAGAGAGTCTCTCCCAGAGAGGGGAGCTGTTCTAAAGGACCCTGGAAGTGTATCGATGGAGTACTGGAGGATAGTCCTGGAAGAAAATGTTGGGGAGAAAGACTAAAAGTAAGGAGTGAACACACAGTAAACTGGTTGTTTTCAGGATTTTCCTTCTTGTGGACTTCTAGGCCTTGGGGAGCATTCGAGGGAACCCAGGTAGATGGGGTTGGATCATCTCAGGACCATCTGAGCATGAGCTGGTTGAGATTTTTTTTCCAGAACTGTTCATTGAATAGCACAGTAATGTCTGAATTGGCCTGAATCTGTTTCTGTATGGCTTGTAAAACAGAGAGCAGATCTCCCTAAGCTGGTAATGCGACTGGAGCTGCGGGGCGCCGCCTCAGTGCAGTGGGGGGGAGCCCCTGGGGAGCCGCAGGTGGAAAAGCCGGGAAGCTGGTGGGCCACTCAGGTTGATATTAAAATTGGAAGTTTGCTGGATACTGGAAATTGAATGTAATGGCAGCAGAATTTATAAAGAGTTGCTGTAGAGGATGTTTCTATGGTAAAACAGAAAAGCACAAGTTTTCTGTGGAACAGACTTTAACACATCATCAAATAGCCAGCATGCGGTCGGTATGTCTTCATTCACATCCATTTCTGTGAAGCCTCAGGTTGGCTGTAGTGAGGATTATTTGCTTTCCAAGTTATCTTGTGATGGCAAAGAAGTACCATTTGTGGTACCTGGGTTATATTCAGCTGAAGAAACAAGAGGCACCTTCACATCTGGATGAACTGGAAGGATCTGCCAGAGTATCTTTTGGACATTGAAAGGTAGAACTTTCCAGTTCTTCCCATGGGCCCAGCTACGATGCATACAATCCATTCTATATGTACCAGCATTATCTCCTGATTTGAGTCAACGCTGTCCCCCTCATTTAGAAAGAACCAAACTATATGAATCTGTTTGTGATTTGAGGACCAGCACACTTTCTGGCTCCCCTGTGCTAAGCAAGTTTATGTTTGATCTTACAGTTTCATCTCAGCAATTCATCCAGAGACATGATTCATTGTCCAGTGTTTCCAGTAGTTCTTCAAGAAAAAATTCCCAGGGGAGTAACAGAAGCCTGGATACAATTACCCTATCAGGAGATGGAAGAGATTTGGGAAGATTGCATGTGAAATTGTATGGCTTGTAAAACAGAAGAGATATTAGCAGAATTATCAGGAATATATATACAACATCTAACCTTGATAATGGTGAATATACCATATTTTGTATAATGGCCTTCCAGAGTGCACCTATGTTAATCTGTCCTGGGGACAGGCAGGGCCAAAGGTTGGTACCACAGAACCATAGGGTGCTATTAGGGGCTGTAACCATTTTTACATCTATGGTTGTTTTATTAGAGAGGGGGGCAACATGTCTTATGGCCTTATTTGTTTGTTTTTCCTTTTGGAACCCTCTTGTTATATTTGTTACTTAATAGGTTATTTATATAATATTTGAGGCATCCCTTCATCCTTGGTTATTCATTTCTCTCCGAGTGTTTGAAACCAAGCAGGTAGCCAAAATTTAATCAAGGATTAATTTTGGAGGTCACTCATGGCTCTCCAAAGGAGGCCTTAGGGACCTGGGAGCAGCTTCTCCAAATGCTGGCGTTGTCTGTTAGGATGAGTCAGGGCCGTGCTGGCCAGCTGGCTTTTCCCTCCTTTAGGAAGCCTGGAGGACTGATTGTTTCCTTAGATTCTCCTTTTTCAGACTGTACACCATTTTTTTTTGTTTCTGGGTCTCCATATCCTCCTTGATTAGGAAGACAGGTGACTTCACTGGGGGCCATTGTAGAAGTGTCCCATTATCTCCAGTGGCCTCATGACCTGGAAGCAGGGGCCAACATATTGGCCTTTTTTGTTCCAGTGAATCTGGTTATTAGAAGGTTATAGGTTATTAGAACACTTAGCAAGGAAGTTACACCAACCTTGAAGGGCGTACATATGTAGCACATTTGATTACTGAAACCTATCCAGTTAAAGAACGACACAAATGTTTTAAGTTATTTTGTCTAACCTCTACGTTTAGTTGTTCTGTGATGGCACAGACCATATTTAAAGCATAGAAAGCAGGTGTGCCTTATCTTTTAAGTACCTAATATAAGTACAAGCAGAACTCTTACCAATCCTGCAAACAATATACATCTAAACCAATTAATTTAACCTAGATATTGTCAGCAAAAAGATAATACAGTGTAGTCTTGGTACCTGTGTTTGAAAACATTTTTTTCCCCCTCTATCTGCTCAAGGATTTTTTTTTGTCAATTTTTATTAACATTTTCCATGATTATAAAAAATATCCCATGATAATACTCTCCCTCCCCCTCCCACTTTCCCCTTTGAAATTCCACTCTCCATCATGTCCCCTCCCCCTCTCAATCAGTCTCTCTTTTATTTTGATGTCATGATCTTTTCCTCCTCTTATGATGGTCTTGTGTAGGCAGTGTCAGGCACGGTGAGGTCATGGATATCCAGGCCATTTTGTGTCTGGAGGAGCATGTTGTAAGGAGTCCTACCCTTCCTTTGGCTCTTACATTCTTTCTGCCACCTCTTCCACGTTAGACGCTGAGCCTTGTAAGGTGTGATTGAGATGTTATTCAGTACTCCAGTCACTTCTTTCCAGCACTATTATACCTTCTGAGTCATCCCAAGGTCACTGCCATCTGAAAAGAGAAGATTCTCTACCCAAAGTGTGAGTAGCATTAACATAGGGTATAAATATTAAGAGAAGTGCTTACTGGGCAGTTTGATAAGCATAGTTTATTTACTTATGCAGACATCAGCAGATGTTACACCTCTAGGGCTCATGACCAACCCTGTTTTAAGTTTTTGGTATCAGGGATGTATTCCCCCCTATGGAGCGGGCTTCCAGTCCAATTGGAGGGCAGTTGGTTTCCACCATGACAGACGTGCCACTATTGCACCTGTTGGCTCATTTGGCCTGGCTGGCCAATTATAAGGCTTGCAGTGTCCACTGTTGAGTATCTTCACTGGTGGTATCTCTTTCTCCCATTGAACTACATGTAGAATGGCTTTTTCCAGCTTTCTATCAGCTGGTCTACATGGAGGAGGTTGTCAGCTCAGTTCCAGCAGGATTTTTCAGTGGCCTTGCAGCCCAAGTATGTGGAGTCTTCAGCAATAGGGTCTTACTATCGATTCCTGGTGGGAAACCAAGGTCCTCGGCAATGGCCTATAATGTTTTGGGGGCATCAGGGACCTCCCTGGCGAAAACATCTTTGATTAGCTTAGACATCTGTATGGGTACCAATTAACCAGGGGATATTGGAAACAGAACCACAGGGCTTGAGCTGGAGAGATGGCTTAGTGGTTAAGGCACTTGCCTGCAAAGCCAAAGGACCTAGGTTCAGTTACCAAGGATCCATGTGAGCTGGTGGCACATGTGTCTAGAGTTTTCCATGGCTGGAGGCCCTGGCAGACCCATTCTCTCTCTCTCTCCTTCTCAAATAAATAAACAAAAATTAAAAACAGGGCTGGAGAGATGGCTTAGTGGTTAAGGCATTTGCCTGTAAAGCTGAGGAACCCAGGTTTAATTCCGCAGGATCTATGTAAGCCAGATACACAAGGTGGCACATGTGTCTGGAGTTGATTTTCACTAGCTAGAGGCTCAGGCATGCCCAATATTTCTCTCTCTCTCTAAATTAAATAAATAAAAATTTGTAAAAAAATATTATTTTAAATTAAAAAACAAGAAACAGAACCTCAGAGCTTGACATCATTTTTCCCAGATGAGGACCATTGTCTGAGCATGAGGCTGTTACCCTAAAGCAGGGAATATGTCTTGACTTAATTTTTATAAGCAATGGATTTGGGATATCAAAAAATGAGACAGCTATTTAAAGAAAATCTTGATTTAAATTATTTGATTACACATAATAGAGTTATTGTTGAGCCCAAACAACTGAGCTCTAATATAGCCCATGACAAATCTATTTTGAAAGAAAAAACACTGTTTGACAACTAATGTTTTTAGCTTCATCTTGAATAGCAATTAGGCAAGCTATCACAACATAGTTTACCTAACCGGAGGACAAAAGTTTTAGTGACTGAAATTTAATCACCTAAACCTAAGGGTTTAAACCCAATGATGACCATTTGATAGAATTAGCATAAACAAAGCAAGAGCTATCTTTAAAGTCACAATGTTTTTAGGTATGAGAACCTTATCTTTGAAAATTAAATACTTATAAGTGAACCTTTATTTTTATTTATTTATTTTTTTTGAGGTAGGGCTTCCCTCCAGCCCAGGCTGACCTGGAATTCACTCTGTAGTCTCAGGGTGGCCTCAGACTCTGCGGTCCTCCTACCTCTGCCTCCTGAGTGCTGGGATTAAAGGTGTGTGTCACCATACCCAGCTATTTTAAGATTCAGTTTCCCTACTAGTTAATGTCCTGGCAAATAGAGAAACATAGTTAACTTTTTTGATAACCTTAAAGTCAGTTTTTTATAACCCTTAAGCCATGAGCATAGTGAACTTCTGGATTTAGTTTCTCTGGTTAAAAGCTTGGCATCAAGGGCCGGGTGTGGTGGCACACGCCTTTAATCCCATGGTAATACCCTCCCTCTCCCCACTTTCCCCTTTGAAACTCCACTGTCCATCATATCCCCTCCCCCTCTCACTCAGTCTCTCTTATTTTGATGTCATTATGATGGTCTTGTGTAGGCAGTGTCAGGCACTGTGAGTTCGTGGATATTCAGGCCATTTTATGTCTGGAGGGATCACATTGTAAGGAGTCCTACCCTTCCTTTAGCTCCTACATTCTTTCTGCCACCTCTTCCGCAACAGACCCTGAGCCTTGGAAGGTGTCTCTTAAGTCTTTGGAGAGAAGCAATGGGCAATTCCTATTCTCCCTGTGTTATCTAACTACATGAACCAGTTCTCAAGAACACAGGCTAGCAGAGACTTTGGGGTATCAGAACTGATTGTCCCATCTAAAATGAAGTGGAGGAAAGTGAAAGAATCTAGGTCAGGTTATGCCCCATCCTGTCTCTCATTTTCTTGTTGGAGGGGGGCATCCCTCCACTGGATTTGGGAGAAGTAATTAGTTTTTTTTTTTAAATCTCTTTCCTACATGAGTACTAATACAAATTTCCCTGTTTTCTCCCCAACCAAAAGGGGACACATAGGACAGACTATGTGCCTCCTGGAGCAAGGAAGGTCCAAGATAGGATATCCATGCTCATCCTACAAGGGCAGAGCCCAAGCTCAAATTCCTTCAGACTTTTCCCCCAGCCCCTTGCACGTGCCTTATCTTATGGCATATAAGGACTCCCAGTGGTATTTTTAAGTCCAAGTGTGAAGATTTCTGCCTTACTCCTGTCGTGATAGCTAACATGCCCTAATGGTTGCGGGGAGTGGTTCCTGTGACCCCATTCCCTTTTCCCCTCTGTGAGAGCATGTGATATAGTTCCCTCCATCTGTGAATGTTTCAGAATGGTCTAGAGACTAAAAGGGTGTTATTTTACAGGTAGTCTCAGGTTTTATTGCCTTAAATATTTTATTTTATTGCCTTAAAAGTTAGAGGTGTGACCTATCATATCAAGCAGAATTTTATCTGTTGTTGGTATTTAAGAGAGAGGAGATGAGAACGATAACCTCATTGTCTTTTTTTTTTTTTTTTTTTCCGAGGTAGGGTCTCACTCTAGTTTAGGCTGACCTGGAATTCACTATGTACTCTTAGGATGGCCTTGAACTCACTCATAGTGATCCATTTACCTCTGCCTCCTGAGTGCTGGGATTAAAGGCATGTGTCATCATGCCCAGTCTTGTGTTTGTTTTTTTATTTATTTAATTTAATTAATTAATTTATTTGAGAGAGAGAGAAAGAGAGAATGGGTGCACCAGGGCCTCCAGCCACTGCAAACGAACTCCAGACACATGCACCACTTTGTGCATCTGGTTTATGTGGGTCCTGAAGAATTGAACCAAGGTCCTTTGGCTTTGCAGACAAATGTCTTGCTTGCTAAGCCATCTCTCCAGCCCAAATCTGGCTTAAAATTTTTATTTATAGGTTTTGCAAGATAGGTTTTCACTCTAGCTGACCTGGAATTCACCATGTAGTCTCAGGGTGACCTTGAACTGATGACGATCCTCCTGCCTTTGCCTCCTGCTGTGATTAAAGTCATGCACCACCATGCCTGGCCCAAATCTGACTTTTCAAAGACATAATAAAGAAACACAAAAGTATAAATAACATCTTATTTGATTAAAGCCTCAACAAAAGAGAAAATATCAGGTACAGTTACTAACGAGTTGTTTTTAATCATTAAGTAATTTGGAAACCATTAAATTAAAATTATTGACAGTCTAACTTTTTTTTTTTTTTTTTGGTTTTTCGAGGTAGGGTCTCACTCTGGTCCAGGCTGACCTGGAATTCACTCTGTAGTCTCAGGGTGGTCTTGAACTCATGGCGATCCTCCTACCTCTGCCTCCTGAGTGCTGGGATTAAAGGCGTGCGCCACCAGGCCCGGCCTAACTTTTTTTTTCAAGATAGTTTCACTCTAGCCCAGGCTGACCTGGAATTCACTATGGTGTCTCAGGGTGGCCTTGAACTCATAGCAATCCTCCTACAAATGCTGGGATTAAAGGCATGCACCACCATGCCTGGCTAAATTAAAGTTATGTACTTATTTTTAAATTTTATTTTAGAGATAGTGTGAGAGAGAATTGGCATGCCAAGACCTCAGCCACTGAAATTGAACTCCAAACACTTGCGCCACCTAGCAGGCACATGCAACCTTGCACTTGTCTCACCTTGTGTGTCTGGTTTACATGGGATCTGGAGAGAGACTGAACATGGGTCCTTAGGCTTTAGAAGCAAATGCCTTACCCACTAAGCCATCTCTTCAGCCTATGTATTTATTTTTACCAAGCAATTTAAAAGTTACGTGTTTTTTTTTTTTAAATGCGGGGTCAGGCTCTCATATTGGAGCCTTGAATTGGTGATTCTCCTGTCTCAGCCTCCTGAGTAGCTAGGATAACAGTTCTGTGAAATCTGGCCTACCTTAGTTTACTTTCTTTTCTTTTTTGAGGTAGGGTCTTGCTGTAACCCAGGCTGACTTGGAATTCACTATGCAGTCTTAGGGTGGCTTCAAACTCACAGCGATCCTCCTTCCTCTGCCTCTTGAGTGCTGGGATTAAAGGCATGCACCACCATGCCCAGCTTCATTTTACTTTTTATAATACTTGCATGAATAAATGATTTACAGCTATGTAAAGATATACTTGTCATAGAGTATTTTGGCAGAAAATCATAGCAGTTAGCACCATCAGACATGTCTTTTCCCATTGTACCTCTGTATTTTTTTTTTTTTCCTGAGATAGGGTCTCGCTCTAGCTCAGGCTGACTTGGAATTCACTACAAAGTCTCAGGGTGGCCTCTAACTCACAGTGATCCTCTTACCTCTGCATCCCAAATGCTGGGATTAAAGGTGTGTGCCACCATGCCTGGCTGCTTTTTTTTTTTTTTTTTTTTTTTTGGTTTTTCAAGGTAGGGTCTCACTCTATTCCAGGCTGACTGGAACTCACTATGTAGTCTCAGGGTGGCCTTGAACTCATGGCGATTCTCCTACCTCTGCCTCCTGAGTGCTGTGATTAAAGGCATGTGTCACTATGCCCGGCTAATATATATACTTTTTATTGACAAATCCTATACTTACAGATAACAAATCATGGTATTTCCCTCCCCTCCCCCACCTCCCCCTTCATAACTCTGCTCTTCATCATATCCTCCCCTTCTTTCCATTAGTCTCTTTTAATTTGATGTCATCATCTTTTTCTCCTATTATGAGGGTCTTAGCTAGTTTTTTGCAGGTGGAGAGAAGTAGCAGAAATACCTCCCAAAATGTGCTTCCTATCCTTTCCCATAATATAATAATCATAAGTTTCCTTATCAAGATATTTGCCATACAACCCCCACCAATATATAATGGGGTGCTCAGGGTCCAGGAAAGTCCTTGAATCCAAGCCCTAGGTTTGTTTCTGTTTTTAATCAAAGAATTGAATAAAAAAAACTGAGAAGGATAATTATTAAATTATTATATTTATTTAGGAAAGTACAGAGCCAGTGAAAGGCAACCCATGTGGCTAGAGATCCCATGTGGAAGGCCTGAGAAAACCCTGGGAAAAAAAGAGAAAAAAGAAAGTTCAAAGAGCTCCTGCCCTGTGGGGAGCTGGAGGAAATAAATAGCCCATGTGGAGAGTAAGGACTAGGGGCTCTCCCCTTGGCTCAGCCCTGCTGGACCTGTGCTTGGCCCAGCCAAGGCAAAACTCACCAACTGCTGAAAGTCCCCAAGTGGTCAGTCAGCTCAGAGCCAATTTTATTTTATTTTGAGGTAAGGTTTTGCTCTAGCACAAGCTGACCTGGAATTCACTATATAGTCTCATGGTGGCTTCAAACTTACGGCAATCCTACCTTTGCCTTCCAAGTGCTCAGTTATACATGTTTAAAAGGGTGAAAAACATACCAAAGGAATAATACTATTTAGGACCCATGAAAATTATTTGAGATTCAAATAAAATTTTATGGGAACAAACATAAGCATCTTCATTTGCACTTGTATATTTTCTGTTTTTTTTTTTTTCGAGGTGGAGTCTCACTCTAGCCCAGGCTGACCTTTAAAAAAATTTAAAAATATATTTATTTTTGTTTATTTAAGAAAGAGAGAGAGAGAGAGAAAACAAACGAGGATGGACGTACTAGGGCCTCCAGCCACTGCAAAGGATCTCCAGACACATGTGCCACCTTGTGCATCTGGCTTACATGGGTCCTAGGGAATCAAACCTGGGTCCTTTGGCTTTGCTGGCAAGCACCTTAACAGCTAAGCCATTTCTCCAGCCGCCCCTCCTTTTTTGAAGTAGAGACTCACTTTAGCGCAGGCTGGCCTGGAATTCACTATGTAGTCTCTCAGGGTGGCCTTGAACTCACAGGGATCCTCCTACCTCTGCCTCTCAAGTGCTGGAATTAAAGGTGTGCGCCACCACGTCCGGCCCATATGACTATTTTTGACTGCAACTATAGAGACTGTATAATATACTAGTACCAACATAAAGTCCTTGATTTTGTCTCTTGACTGCCAACTCTATTTCCCCTCTGGCCCTTTAAAGAGAAAGGCATAATTACATGTGTTTGTGTGGGTGGGTGCTTAAGGAGGCCAGAGAGCATCCTTCCTCAGGAATGCCACCCATCTTTTTTGAGACAGGGCCTCTCAGTTTTTGGGAGCTCGCCAATTAGGCTAGACTGGCTGGGCAGTGAGCCCTGGAGATCTGGCATCACAAGTGTGGACTGTTATGTCCAGCATTTTTATGTTAATGAAGATGCTTATGGGGATTGAACTCAAGTCCTCATGCTTGTGAGGAAGAACTTTATCCACTGAGCTGCCTCCCCAGTCCCCCCTTTTTTAGCACTATTTAAATTTATTGCTTCACACTGGACCTAATGATGCACAAGCTAAGATGTTTAAGCAGCACTTTTGGATGGACAAACTTCTGACCTTAAGTTACAGGATGTGTGCTTTGTCAACTAAATCTATGACGTGCAGATGAAAGAGGAGAAAGTGAGGTGATCACAGAGCACAGCCCCCTGTGGTCACGAGCGAGGAATCAGAGCAGGGAGATGGGTTGTCTTGACAAGAAGGGACGGAGCATGGAGTTAGCCCGCAGTCTCCTGACGGGCCTCTGGTCCCAGGCACTGTGGGAGGGCTTCATCGCCTGCTCCAATCCCATTTTGCTGACAGAAGGTAGAACTCGTGTCCTTACAGAAGTGATTAATGGCCTTTCTGTTTCTTCATTCTTCCTCCAGCCACCTTGTTCCTGACACCCAATGCGCCCTCAGCACCATTATCTCCAGTGTCCTGTCATGCATGTTTCTTCTTTTCACCATGTTCCCTTAACTCCATTTGGGCAAATCTCTGGGCTTTAGTCACCTGTTCTGTCAACATCATAACCTCGTCATCCTGTGTTGGAAAGACAGGCAGTTTCATCCCAATCAAATGCTCTATGTGCTGGAAGAGTTCTACATCATGCCGTGTGAGAAAAGTAATGAGTCTTTCCAGAACGCCCAGCTCCAGCTGTTTGACCAACTCGATTCATGAATCCTTAGAATGAGTGGGAATGTCAAGGCTTACAACCATACCCACATGAGGTATGTCCAAACCTCTGCTGGCAACAGGACAATGCGATGAGCCTTGACCTTAAACTTATTAAGGGATCCTAGACGCTTGCTCTGACTCATCTGTCTGTGGAGGGGGATGGCAGTGAACCCCAGATTTCAGGGCAGCAAAGCTGTCCTCTTGAGCATTGTTACACGTGCTGCAGGATATCATAAAGGAGTTTCCAGCCAATTCTTGTAGAATATAAACCAGGTAGGTATCTTGGAACTTAGAGGGAATAAAAAGACAATAATGCTGCAACTTCCCACCAGTCCAGTATTTAGAGGACACAGCACATTTCACAGGACTCTTCAGAGCTGCACGCTGAAGTTTTTGCACCTTCTTGGTCATGGTAGCAGAGAAGAGAAATGTTCAGGGAAATCACTTAGGGATCTTGTCAACCTCTGTCTCAAAGTCCATGTTCAGTATTTGGTCTGCCTTGTCCATAACCAAGTATTTGAGAGCTCTTAAGTTGAAGCCTTTGGTATTTTCCAAGTGGTCAATGAGTTGTTTGGGAGTGGCTATTACAATATGTGGGTTTTTGACCAAGGTTAGAGATTGAGTGAGACATTGAATCAAATCCACTAACACTCACAGCACACTGCGCTCCAAAGGAGGACACCAGCACTTCAAACAGGGCCAACAAGCGCTGGGGGGTCTCCAGCAGTGCATTCAGAATGGGCAAAGCAAAGACGTCACGACCTTGTAAGGCCAAAGGAGTAGCTTCAATCTGGATCTTGGTGGGTTTTGCCCGTCCCAACTGGTCACAAGCTTTACATAAAACATCTGTCACACCCAACTCTTTAAATGTTTCACTTTCCTCCTCCACCGCTGCGTCAGGAGTTACTGTAGGGGCTCTTCTGGTGCCACCCCCCAGCCTCTATTTTTAAAACAGTCTGATCACTGAAATTCTGTAATTTGTCATCAACACAAAGACATCAGAAAGAATAACCTCAAGCCTTTTAGAGCCTGAGCTTGGGTGTTCAAAAGGAGCTCTTGAGGGCTGGGGAGATGGCTCAGTGGTTAAGGCATTTGCCTGCAAAGCCTAAGGACCCAGCTTTGATTCCCCAGTACCCATGTAAGCCGGATGTATAAGGTGGCACATGTATCTGAAATTCATTTGCAGTGGCTACAGACCCTGGCACACCCATTTTCTCTCTCTCTTTATCTCCCTCATTCTCAAATAAATAAATTAAAAATTAGGGGCTGGAGAGATGGCTTAGTGGTTAAGGCACTTGCCTGTGAAGACTAAGGACCCAGGCTGGTTTCACCAGTACCCATGTAAGCCAGATGCACAAAGGGGCGCATGCGTCTGGAGTTCATTTGCAGTGGCTGGAGGCCCTGGCACACCCATTCTCTGTCTGTCTCTCTTCTCTTTCTCTCTGTACTTGCAAATAAATAAATAAATAAAAATTAAAAAACAAAAAGGAGTTCTTGATCTAAAAGTGAGTAGGTATTTGCCTGAATTTCCAGTTGGGACAGATGTGAGTCCTGTGAAAACTGAGCTAAGCTCCTGAGAATGAAACCATGGATTCTAAAATCCTTGGGGGAAGATGGAGCTGTCCTGACATGCTATGGTCCTTCTCATCCATGGCCTACTTGGTGAGGTCAGCATATCTGTCAGAGAGGAAGGGCCTGTTTCTGCATGTTGATAGTAGGAGTCATGTGAACCTTTGGGGATATGCATTCCTGTTGAAGTTTAGGGGTAGGAGCTGGGGAGGTTAAAACTATCTGCTCTCTAATTTGTCTGGTGGTCCAGTTTTGTGCGAAGCCTGTCAAGGACAGTCTAAGGAAGTGAGATTCCTTGGCAAGGCTATTTCCTTGCTAGCCAGCAGGTGGCAATAAAGTGACATACGTGGGAATGGAAGTGGAGATCAGGCTAGGAATCCAGGAGGTGAGAAGATCCTAACCTGTTCCTCTTCTTCAGGCCTGCTCCAACTTAATGGTAGTGGTAAGGGAAGAGGTAGGATTCACAAAGTGACCTCATTTTCTCCCTACTTCCTGTTCAGGTTGGAAAGGGCCTTTGTTTTGGAGCAGACTGACTTCCTCAGTCTGTGTAGGAGTGGCTGTAGTGTTTTGGGATGGACGGATGCCCAGGGCAACTTACCCTTCTCCCTTCCAGCTCTTATTGGTTCCTACATTCTGTGTATGCTGTCTGAGTCTGCAGCAATGCTTTTTCAGAAGCCCCCAGGGTTCATATTCCACCTGGACAGGGTGTCCCTTCCTGCCCAGCTGTGCTCCAAGACACCAATTTAGCCAAGTCATGTCAACATGTGAGTTTTTTCTCCCTGGCCTGGGGCAATGGGACCCTTAGACTTTCTGAAGCCAGGATAAAGGTGTAGAGAAAGAGCCGGATCAGAAATGAGAGCTGGTTTCTGACCTCTATCTATAGGAGCCTTGTCCTGTGGTGACATTGACTGTACAAGCACTGAGTACTTTCCTCAGAGTCTGTTTCATCCTCCTGACTCCTGCAAGGATACAAGGGCATTGAGGACGGGAAACATTCCCACAGTTGTTTGGTGTGGGGGACATTGGAGGAACTTCACCACAGTGAGGCCCCTGGAACAAGGGGTAAATGGGGGCTTCAAGCCTCGTTCCTGATCCCGACATCTGTTTTGTTCTTCTCTTCCTGCTCTTTGGCAGAGGCCAGGTTATTTGACCTCAAAGCTTCCCTTCTCCCGGTGCTGTGTTCCTCCACTTTCCAAGACCTTGGTTTTGATGGCTTTTATACAAGGTAGGACATTTGTCCCTAAAGGAGACTCCCTGGCCATCAGGGAGCAGTAATGAGGGAGTGGCCCTTTTAGGGTGTTAAATTGACAATTCTAGGAGCTGTGCTGGTGGGGCAGGGGTGCAGGGTTTGTGTCCTAGAGTCATTCTTATCGTCTTGTAGTTTTTGAGGTAGGGTCTCACTCTAGCTCAGGCTGACCTGGAATTGTATGTAGTCTCAGGCTGGACTTGAACTCACAGTGATCCTCCTACCTCTGCCTCCCTAGTGCTGGGATTAAAGGTGTGTGCTGTGCCATCATGCCTGGTTCTTTTTTCCTTTTTTTGAGGTAGGGTCTCACTGTAGCCCAGGCTGACCTGGAATTCACTCTGTAGTCTCAGGGTGGAGGATGGCCTTGAACTCATGGTAATCCTCCTACCTCTGCCTCCCGAGTGCTGGGCTTAAAGGCATGCACTACCACACCTGACTTTTTTTTTTTCCTAATTAATGATTATTCTTATTTATTTATTTGCAAGGAGAAAGAGAGAGAGAGAGAGAGAGAGAGAGAGAGAGAGAGAGAATAGGTGCACCAGACCTCTTTCCCCTGTAAAGTAACTCCAGATGTATGCACTGCTTTGTGCGTCTGGCTTCATGTAAGTGGCTGGGGAATTGAACCCTTAATCAGCAGGCTTGACAAGCAAGCACCTTTAGCCACTAAGCCATCTCCCCAGTCCTTGTCTATCTCTTTAGTGGACTATCTTTGCCCATAGTGTCCGAAGATTATTTTCAAAGGCTTATGGGGGTCTGGGCAGTTGTGTGTGGGGTGAATTCTTACTCCTCCCTTTGCAATGATTTAGTCCACCGAGGACCTAATTTCTCTAGGACACTTTCCCTTAAACATTAGCCTTCATTGAAATCACCTGAATATGAAAGCAGATAGCTGCTTTCTGTCCTCAGAATTTTCATTTTTTTTTAGGTAAGGCCTAGCCCCCAGAATTTCCATTCTATTTTTTAAAAATACTTTATTTAAAGCCAGACATGGTGGTGCATGCCTGTAATCCCAGCACTCAGGAGGCAGAGGTAGGAGGATTGCCATGAGTTTGAGGCCACCCTGAGACTACATAGTGAATTCCAGGTCAGCCTGGGCTAGAGAGATAGTCCCTACCTAAAAAAAAAAAAAAAAAAAAAAAAAAAAAAAAAAAAATTAGCCTAGCATGGTGGCAGACCCCTTTAATGCCAGCACTTGGGCGGCAGAGGTAAGAGGACCGCTGGGAGTTTGAAGCCAGCCTGGACTATAGAGTGAGTTCTAGGTCAGCCTGGGCTAGGACCCTACCTCAAAGAAATAATCAAATGACAAAAATGTATTTTCATGTGTGTCTCTGTGTATGAGCATGTGAAGGTCTATGTCCACTGCAAATGGAATGCCAGACAGTCCACTTTTGGGGCCTGGCTTTATGTGGGCAGCATAAGCAAGTGCCTTTAGCTGTGAACCATCTCCTCAGCCCCAGAATTTCCATTTTTAATAATATCTAGAGTGGTCGCAGGAATTTATCTAGATAACAATTCCCAGGTGATACCTGGACCACTGTTAACCCACCTGGTCTTGGTTGTTCAAGTCCTGTGAATTTCAAAAAAAGGTTTGACCTTGACTAATTTCTGAGCATAAATGCTGAAACCATGGAATATCTTGCCTAGAAGAGTCTTTGCTTATCTGGTGTGCCTTGGACCATACCAAACTGTCTATTGCAAAAAGCTGATTTATAGTGGGGGCCTTGGCCACTTTCTATCAGTTTTACTTCTGCGGGGGCTGAAGACTGAAGCCAGTCTTGTAGGCAGCAAGCCACACCCCTGTAACTAACCTCTAGTGAAAACTCCAGCAGTAAGGTTCTGATGAACTATTCTGGCTGGCAGTATGTCATGTATGTTGTGACACATCACAGTGGGAAGACTAAGCACTGTGTGATGCCATGGGGAGAGGATACATGGATACTTACACCTGCTCTCTCCTGGACTTTGCCCCGTGAACCTTTTTCTGGTACTGTTTTCCTCTGCTCTTTCATTGCAATAAGCCGCAATGGTGCTTCGCAAAGTTCTGTATGTGCTAGCAAGTCACTGAAGCAACGGCTGGTTTGGGGGATCCCTAGCCACTACCATACTTTCATAGCTACTGCTCTAAACTGTGATATATAATCTCTTTTTAATTTAATTTTTTTATTTATTTGAGAGAAGGGCAGTTAGAGTGAATGAACAAATGAACTCCATATGCATGTGCCAACTTTGTGCATCTGGCTTACATGGGTCCTGAGGAATTGAACCTGGGTCCTTTGGCTTTGCAGGCAAGTGCCTTAACTGCTAAGCCAAGTCCCCAGCCTGAGATTAATCTCTTTAGATTCCTTTGCATTAGACTTTGGGGACTGCTCACCAATGAAATGCTTCAATTAAATTGTTTTGTGTGGAGGTCAGAGGACAACCTCAGGATGTTGGTCCTCCCCTATCTCTGTGTTTAAGACAGGATCTCTCCTTTACTGTTATATTTATTATTGTTATTACTTATTATTATTATTTGCTGTTGAGAAGGCAGATTAGCTGGCTTGTGAGCTTTGAGATTCTCTTGAGTCCACCTCCCATTGCCATAGGCGCCTTTCATGCTACGAGCATCTGGCTTTACATTGGTTCTGGGAATCCTAACTCAGGTCATCAGGCTTGCATACACCACTGAGCAATCTCCCCAGTCCCAGAAACATTTTATAATTTGGCCTGAGAGTCACACTCGAGTATCTCAGACTTGTTATCTCTACAGTCTAGGGCCTAGGAGGTTTTGAACTGCCTGGAAACCTGGGTGTTGCTTTGTGGTAAAACTTTAAGTAATCATCCTGGGTTTCTGGGCCATAGTTTCTTCATCTACTAGTGGGGATTTGGAGGATTTATGCTTCCTCTCTCTCTCTTTTTTTATGTTTAAAAAAATATTTTATTTTTATTTATTTATTTGACAGAGAAAGAGGGAGAGAGAAAGAGAGAGAGAATGTCAAGCCAGGGCCTCCAGCCACTGCAACGAACTCCAGACATGTGTGCCCTTGTGCATCTGGCTAACATGGGTCTTGGGGAATTGAACCTGGCCCTTTGGCTTTGCAGGCAAATGCCTTAACTGCTAAGCCATCCTTCCAGTCTTCTTTTTTATTTTTATCTTTTATTTATTTGAGAGTGAGAGGGAGAGAGAGGAAGAGGCAGATAGAGAGAGAGAATGGATTCACTGGGGCCTTCAGCCACTGCAAACCAATTCCAGATGCATGTGCCACCTTGTGCATCTAGTTTACATGGGTACTGGGGTATTGCTAAGCCATCTCTCCAGCCCTCTGCTCTCTCTTGATGTGACAAGACCCCACTGCAGTCATAAATGGAATATTCAAGGGCAGCTGCCCCACTTCTAGAGGTCAGTTAGGTCTGTCTGTTACTGGAATGCTCACCTGAGCCATGGGCCCCAGGATGCTGGACCCACAGGTTTTGGTAGGTCTTAGCCATTCGGTCTTGCCCCTCCTGAAACCACACCTTCAAGTCTGCAGGCCACATTCCATAGTACCTGGGTTTTCCCTGTCCCATCCTGCCCTGGCCTTGAGGCCAGAGCTTTGAGCCAACAGAGGGAGGAAGGCCCCTTAATGCTCGCTGGTTATGTGGTTTTATTCACAAACTCAGCACAAGCTGAGGATGGAAGGAAGAAACATTTGGGGCCAGGATGGGCCTGAAAATCAGGGTGGCTGGGAGGCCATGCATGGGTTGGATTGGGGAGTTCACAGAAGATAAACCTGCTGGCTGGTGTGTGGGGCAAGGCTGGAAGCAGGCAGCATGCAAGAAGCCTGGCTGGATCTGCCCAGAGCAGATCCATCCGGGTGGTGGCTGTGAGCCAGGAGGGAGGGAATGAGGCTACTTTGGGGTAGGGAGAGGGGAGGATGGGCGTGGGGCTGGATAGCAGGCACCTAATCCCACCTTATCCCTTCCTCCTCCAGGGATAGCTAGGACACCTGGCATCTGGTCCTGCTGCTGCCTTGCCATCTGATGTGTGACTAGCCAAGTTGATCCCCTCTGGTTTCCCTATCTTGCTGATAGTTGAACAGTTGCCTTGGAGGTGACCCACATGGTGACCCACAGGTGATCTGGGGACATCTGTAAGGAGGCTAGACAATCCTGGAGAGTTTGATTAGAGCCTAGCTGGGTGGGCTCTGCCTATGCAGGGAGGGATTCTCCAGCTAGGGATCACCCTCGCCTGCCTAAGCTTTTCTGTTTTTGGTGTCAATTCCTTGCTATAGGCCAAGGGGGCGCCATCTCCCAGTGCAGTCGGGGCCCTTGCTTGGCCAGAGATGCCGCTTGCCCAGTTAAACTCCTGGCCCGCCCTGCTGGCTCCTGACTTCCTGCCTAAACGCAAACAAGGATCCCAAAGCCCGGATCCTCCTCCTGGGCTTTCTTCCTGGTGAATAGCCCATTCCCACACAGCAGGGAACAGAAAAACCAGTTCCCCAGGTTTCACTCCCAGTTTGGGAAGCTGGCAGGATCTCCTTTCTGGGCTGTCCAGGAAGGTGACCCTGGGGCCTTGGGAAGCCAGGGAGAGGCCTGAGCAGGGCCCTGGGGCTGAGACATAGCCCTTCCGCGCTTTCCACTGGCCTCTTCCTGGGGCTGGGGTGGAAGGATGCAGGAGTGGGGGGCCCCATCAGCATTGGCGGGAAGGGGTGCGGTGCACAGAGCCAGGGCGCTTGGGGATCTTGCGCCAGCGTCTCTTGTCCCAGCGGCAGAGCAACAGCAGGCGGAAGGTGTCCCGGAAGGCTTTGTTGCAGAGTGCGTAGCACATGGGGTTGATGGTGCTGTTGACGTAGCACAGCCAGTAGCCCAGCTCCCACAGGGTCTCCGGAACACAGTCCTTGCAGAAGGTGGACACCAGCACCATGATGTTGTATGGCGTCCACGTGAGGATGAAGGCCAGGAGGATGGCACTCAGGGTCCGAGCCGCCTTCTTCTCCTTGACCAGCGAGAAGGTCTTTCGCTTGGCCAGCTGTTCCTTCCCGCGGGGCTTTTGGCCTTTGCCAGCTCGGTCACGCCCTTTCTTGGTGGGCCTCTTGACTGTATTTGGAGAGCTCTTGGGTGGCTGCTTGGCCGGGGCCTGAGCTTCAGGGTCCACCATGGGCATCTTGATCACCACCTCGGAGCCAGGCTCCTCTCCCTCAGAGGATGTGAGGGACTCCATGGAACCTTCATCCTCCTCCTCTTCCTCCTTCCAGCTGTAGGCCTGCAGGAGCCTGGGAGCGCGGCAGCAGCGGCAGCAGCGGCCGGGGGGCGTCTCTGGTGAGCCCTCAGCACCCGGCTGCGACCTTTCTGAGCTGCTGCTGCTGCCGCCCCCTTTGCCTGGTGTCTCGGAGCCCTGTAGGGCTGCCAGCTCCCGGGCTCGGTTCTCTGTCTCCCGGTAGATGCGCCAGTAGAGTGTACACATGACTGTGACAGGGAGGTAGAAGGCTGCCATGGCTGTGCCAAAGGTGATGATGGGCTGGGAGAGGAACTGGATGTAGCACTGCCCGGCCAGCACTGTCCGCTCCCCGACTAGGTACTGCCAGAAGAGGATGGCCGGGGCCCAGAGGATGAAGGAGACCAGCCAGGCAGAGCCGATCATGAGAGCAGCCCTGCGGGGTGTGCGCTTGGCACGGTAACTCAGGGGCCGGGTCACAGAAAAGTAGCGGTCAAAGCTGATAAGCAGCAGATTCATGACGGACGCATTGCTGGCCACATAGTCCAGGGCCAGCCAGAGGTCACAGGCCAGTGTACCCAGAGCCCAATGGCCCATGAGCAGGTACGTGGTATAGAGGTTCATGGAGAAGGTGCCAATGATGAGGTCGGCACAGGCCAGGCTCAGCAGGAAGTAGTTATTGACGGTCTTGAGCTCCGTATTGACCTTGAAGGAAATGAGTACCAGAAGGTTGCCTGTCACTGTGGCCAGAGACAGGAGGCCTGTGGTGATCCCGATGAAGGCCACTTGCCAGGGACCCTTGCCTGGCGCCAAGACTGTGATGTTGGGGCTGACAGCAGGTGGGGCTGAGGTGTTCATGGTGGTCTGGTGAGATGAGGGGGCTGTCCCTCTCTCCAGTCACAGGATTTCCTCAGAGGAGGAGCATCACCTGAAAACAGAGGACATGAAATGTGGCTACTGGACATTTCTGGTAGTTCTAAGTGGAAGGTGACAAGAACACAGCCCTTACCCTGTCAGAGTTCCAAGCCAGACAGTACCACCCTCCCACACTGATACCCACCACACGCGGCCGTAGTGATGTACAATGTACTTGCTAGCCTGACAAGCAGCCTGGGATGACTTTGAAATCCAGGGATCCGAGTCTTCATTTCAGCTTTACCAGTCAGCCTCTGTGCTTCAATTATCTCATTGGGAAATTGCCACTAATTCTTGTCTTGCTTAACCTCCTGTGGCAGGAGTTAGGAAACTTACTTGGTATACAGTCCTGCCAAATTTTCAAAGCATTTCACTCAACATTATTAAAGCCTTCACTTATTGGGTAGTTGCTACAAGCCAGACACAGGGCTAAGCGCCTAATTGAATTTTCTAATTCTAGGAAGAAGGTCTTTATTCTCTCCATCTCACTGGGGACCATGGTGACTGAGCAGCTGCATGCCCTGCCTAGAGTGACAAAAGATGGTGAGCAGGACTAGAACCCCTTCTCAGCTCTCACTGAATATGGGATATTCCATTTGGATCCTTCCATTAAATAAGGAGTGAACAGGACAAGAAGGAACAAGGCTCCAGAGAAGAGAAGGGGCCCGGGCATGGTGGTACACGCCTGGAATCCCAAAACAGCCAATTTGAAACTCTGAAAACAAAACAAGCCAGAGGTGGTGGTGCACGCCTTTAATCCCAGCTCTTTGGAGGCAGAGGTAGGAGGATCTCCGTGAGTTCAAGGCCAGCCTGAGAGTACAGAGTGAGTTGCGGGTTAACCTGGGCTACAGTGAGACCCTGCCTTGAAAAATCCAAAACCCAGAACAAAAACAAGCAAAACCCTAGAGAGACGGGAGAAAGGATGGGATATTTTGGAGGCGTGCATGTGCATTTATGTCTGTGAGGCAGACAACAGGAACAAGAGACTCAAGTCTCAGTTGGGTGTGTGTGGGGTCTGGTCTCAGATGGGATGTGGGAGGCTCCCCTCCCTCTCCCTGCTCTGCTCCTGGGATCCAGCTGAGTGTGGGGGAAAGTGTAACATGAGGAATGAGAAGAACCCCCAGACTTTTTGGGGACCTGGAGTCTGGCTTGGGCACTAAGGCTATGTCAAGAGAAAGGCCAGGATAGCAACCTCCTGAGGAGCCAGGAGCATCCACAGTCAAGGCAAGCCAAACTGAAGATTGAGGGTTCTCTCAGCCATGATCCCACTGCTATGTGGTTTGGTGGGTCCCTTCCTGTTCTGGGCCTCAGACATCAATGTATACAGTTAAGAAATTGTGGCTTGTGCTGGAGAGATGGCTTAGCAGTTAAGGCGTTTGCCTGCAAAGCTAAAGGATCCTGGTTCAACTCTCTAGGATCCACATAAACCAGATGCACAAGGGGGCACATGCATCTGGAGTTTGAGTGCAGTGGCTGGAGGCCCTGGCATGTCTATTCTCTCGCTCTCTCAAATAAATAAAATTATGTATATATATATAGAAATTGTGGGTCCTTCTAAACCACAACTGTGGCCTTTAGGGTTGTATTTTTGGAAAGAGCCAAGGTAGACATGTTGGATAAGGACCCATTAACTTGGTGTTCCTTGGGGGCTTTGTGTGGTGCCTGTGGTCGAGGGTATAGATGGTTATGTGGCTGGTTGTATTTGGCCTGGAGCTTGTGTGGCTGAGGGCATTTGCTGGTCCTTGGTGGACTAGACTGTCAGTGTCTGAGAGCAGCTCTCTCAGCATGATTGATCAGGGCAGCACTGTGGCAGTCACTGCGTGCTGGCATGTCGGGTCAATTTGCATATTTTATTTATTTATTTATTTTTTTATCTTTAAAAAAAATTTTTTTTTGTTTTATGTTTATTTATTTATTTGAAAGTGACAGACAGAGAAAGAGGCAGGAAGAGAGAAAGAGTGAGAGAGAATGGGCACGCCAGGGCCTCCAGCCACTGCAAACGAACTCCAGACACATGTGCCCCCTTGTGCATCTGGCTAACGTGGGTCCTGGGGAGTCGAGCCTCGAACCGGGGTCCTTAGGCTTCACAGGCAAGCACTTAACCGCTAAGCCATCTCTCCAGCCCTCAATTTGCATATTTTAGAGAGCATGTGTAACATAGCCCTTATGTGGGTTGGGGAGATGGCTCAACAGTTAAAGGCACTTACTTGCAAAGCCTGTTGGCCTGGGTTCGATAACACCCACATAAAGATGCACAAAATGGTGCATGCTTGGCATGTGTTTATATATGCACACAAATAAACTAATAAAAATAAAAACACTCAGATTTCAAAGCTAGATGTGGGGCTGGCTCAGTGGTTAAAGGCATTTGCTTGCAAAGCCTACTGGCCCAATTTCAGTTCTCCAGTGCCCATGTAAATCCAGATGCACAAAGTGGAGCATACACTGGAGCCTGTTTGCTATGGCAAAAAGCCGTGGTATGCCCAAATGTGCTCTCTCTCTCTCTCTTGCTCTTTCAAATAAATAAATAAAATGTAAAAAAAAAAAAAAAAGAAAACAACAACCTAAAAGCTGGGTGTGGGGTTGAATTCCAAGCCAGCCTGGGCTAGAGTGAGACCCTACCTTGGAAAAAAAAAAAAAAAGGGTATAAATTCTATTTCAGTACAGTGTTGTTGGTTTTTTGTTGTTTTTACTTACTGTTTTTTTTGTGGGGGAGTGCTTTTGAGGTAGGGTCTCTATCATAGGCTGGCCTGGAACTCAATAGCCCAGACTGGCCTCGAACTCACAGCAATCCTCCTATCTCTGCCTCCTGAGTGCTGGGATTAATGGCGTGCGCCACCACACACAGCTTGGTTTATACTTTTTTGTTTGTTTGAGACAGGGTCTCACTATATGCATCCAGTCAAGCTGATCTTGAGCTCACTATGTAACCCAGGCTAGCCTTGAAATCATGATGAACCTTCTGCCCCAGCTGCCCAAGTGCTAGGATTAGAGACATGAGCCACCACACCTAGTAGAATATAATTTATCCTGGTTACTGAGTTTTTTCACACTTTTTTTTTTATTTATTTGAGATGGAGAGGGAAGAAGGGAGGGAGAGGGAGAGAGAGAGAGAGAGAGAGAGAGTGAGAATGGGCACTCCAGGGCCTCTAACCACTGCAAACGAACTCCAGATGCATGTACCACCATATGCACCTGGTTTATGTGGGACCTAGAGAATCGAACCTGGGTCCTTAGTCTTCACAGGCAAGTGTCTTAACTGCCAAGTGATTCCTCCAGCCCTGTCACACTGTTTTTTATTTATTTATTATATTTTTTAACACTCTTGTTTTTTTTTTTTCTCAATTTTTATTAACATTTTCCATGATTATAAAAAGTATCCCATGGTAATACCCCCCCCCCCCCGCCGACACTTTACCCTTTGAAATTCCATTCTCCATCATGTCCCCTCCCCATCTCAATCAGTCTCTCTTTTATTTTGATGTCATGGTCTTTTCTTCCTCTTATGATGGTCTTGTGTAAGTAGTCACACTCTTTTTTATTATTCATTTGTGTGTGTATGTGTGCATGATATGTGTGTATGGGCATGCACTTGCCATGGAGTGTATGTGAATGACAGAGGACATCCTTGGGGTATTTCTCCTCTCCTTTCACCCGCTGGTGACTGGGTTTCTCTTGCTGCTTGCAAGCTTCCGGATTCTCTTGGCTCAGCCTCCCTTTCATTGCCTGAGGCACATTGGGATTACAGATGCCTGGGCACTGAGGAAGATCAAACTTGAATTCAGAATGGCAGGCTTGCAAGCAAGTGCCTTTAACCACGAGGCATCTGCCCAGTCCCTCACCTCTTCTTTTTTTTCTTTTTGGTTTTTCGAGGTGGGGTCTCATCTTAGCTCAAGCTGACCTGGAATTCATTGTGTATTCTCACGGTGGACTCAAACTCATGGCGATCCTCCTACCTCTGCCTCCAGAGTGTTGGGATTAAAGGCATGTGCCACCACGTCTGGCTCTTAAAGTTATGTTTTATTTAATATTGCATGTGCATGTGTGTGTAGTGTATGTTTCTGTGTATATATTTTCATTGTGTGTGTGTGTATGTACATTGTAGAGACCTGAGAATGATATCAGGTGACTTCCTTGATTATTTGCCACACATTTTTTTTTCCCCAGTAGGATCTTGCTCTAGCCCAGGCTGACCTGGAACTCACTCTGTAGTCTTAGGCTGGCCTTGAACTCACAGCGATCCTCTGGCTGCTTGTCACCTGTTTTTTATTTTATTTTATTTTATTCACTTATTTACTTATTTTTTACTGAGACAGGGTCTCTCACTTGAACCCAGATCTTGCAGGTTCTGCTATCATCTAGCTAGTCAGCCTGCTCTAGATATCCCTGTCCCTGCCTCTCCAGCAAGTGCTGGGGCTTCAGGGGGGGAGGGTCACTAGACTGGTGCAGCATTTATATGGGTGCCGAGGATCTGAACTGTTTGCATGGCAAGTGCAACTTGACTGAGCCGTCTCCTCAGCCCCTGCTGCATCCCTTCTTACTGAAGTTAGGCACTGTGATTAGGCTGGGGTTTCTCCCTGACGCTGTTGGTGGACACTGCCTTGGTAATTTACCTTGAACAACCTTGTCCCTTTGTGTGTGTGTGTGTGTTTCCTGAATCAGGGCTGTTTGATACTCACTGCATAAAAGGGAGTAGCAATCCTAGAGAGCAGGGGGTAGAAGGCATCATCTTCCCCGAGGTCTCCTTGCTTCTAGACTGTCTGCTGTCCTCCATGCCTTATCTTCAGTTACATTGAAGCATGAGTTCTGGGTAAAGACTTGGAAGGGCAGAGCCATCCCAGAAGAGCTAGCTGGCAGGAGAAGCTGTGCCCTCCCAGCTCCAGGGGCTCTGTCTGCTTGGGTATAATACAGGCAGCAAACCTTGGCTTCTTACACTACTCTAGATTTAGGATGAGGGTGCTGCACACTTTGGGTATAAGATTTAAGGGATGTCCAAAACTCAGTAATCAATAAATTAATATTTTATTTATTTTGTTTTTTGAGGTAGGGTCTTGCTCTAGCCCAGACTGACCTGGGATTCACTATGTAGTCTCAGGGTGCCCTCTACCTCTGCCTCCTGAGTGCTGCCATTAAAGGCATATGCCACCATGCCTAGCAAGAAACTCTCTTAATGTAATATAAAAGGATAGAAATTAAGGCAGAAAAATCCATAATAAACAAAATTTCCAAGACAAGATCCAGTCTTGCACTTGTGCAGCCCTGTTTCACTTGCTTCACCCTAAACCTGGCTGTGGTTTCCATGGAACTTTATTTCTAAAAAGAGACAGATAACTTGTTGTAGTTTGTTATTTGATTTTTTTTTTTTCTTTTTTATTTTTGACACAGGATTTTGCTATGTAGCCCAGGCTGATCTTAAACTCAGGTCTCCTGCCTCAACCTCTCAAATATAGGATTACAGGCATGTTTCTTTTCTAAAATAAAATCCTGCTTAATTTGCAAAAACAAAAGCAAAAAGGAAAACCAAACTAACAAAGCAAAAAAACCCTCAAACATATTAACTGGGTGTTGTGGTACACACCTATAATTCCAGCATTCAGAAGGTTGAAGTAGGAGGATCAGAAATTCAAGGCCAGCCTGGGTTATATGACACACTGTCTCAAAAATAAAAACAAAGGGGATGGAGGGATAGCTCAGAAGTAAAAGGTACTGGCTTGCAAAGACTGATGGCATGGGTTAGATTTTCCATTACACACATAAAGCCAGATGCACGAAGTGGTGCATGTGTCTGGAGCTCGTTTGCAGAGGCAGCAAGCCCTGGCATGCCAGCTCTGTCCCCCTCAAATAAATAAATAAATAGATAGATAAATATTTAAACAAAAGAAAAATAAGGACACCAGTAAAAGTTATTATTTCTCTGGGTTGGTATGTTTCTCTTGTGACACCCTCCTTTTGATTCTTTTTCTGCAGAGCTGAAGCTGCAAGGCAGGATCCCATGCATGTCAGCTAAGCACATGCTTCAGCTTGAATTCCCAGCTCCTGTGACCTTGCTCTTAAATTCTGCCTCACTTGACTCCCCTTGTTCTCCACCTCCCAGGTAGGTTCTCACTCTAGCTGGGCTGATCTGGAATTCACTATATAGTCTCAGGTTGGCCTGGAACTCACATCAATCCTTATACCTAGGCCTCTAGCCCTTGCAAACGAACTCCAGATTCATGCAGCACCTGGTACATCTGGCTCACGTGGATCCTGGGGAGTAGCCACTAGGCCATCTCTCCAGCCCAGCTCTCCCATTTGAATGGTCATATTGCTAACCGCCAGCTTAATATCCTTGACATGCTAGGCACTTGATGTGTGTTATTTCCTTCCATGTGCAGGGCACTTTAATAGGGAGAAGGTTCTTCTTAACTCTATAGGTGAGGACACTGAGGTTTTCTCATGGTCCCAAAGGGAGTAGTGGCATTGGGATTCTGGCTCCACCTGACCCCAACTGGCCTGCTGACTCCAGTGCTTCACTGGCCAATTGTTCTGTTTCCCCCCTCTGAAAAAAAGCCCTACGAAGTGTATAGGCTAAAGTCTCCCTTTGAGAATGCCTGGGGTGAAGAAGAAAGGGTAGAGGTTCTAGGGACCTACAGTTAAGTCTTATTATCCCTGGACCTTCTGTTCTTATAATGTAGCTCCCCTCCCCCCACAAAACAGATGGCCAAGACTCTGCCTTTCCTGTGCAGTCAAACCAGGGGTCCCTCAATCTCTAAGTCCTCACCTGAACAAAGAAAGAGGAGCTCACAGCGTTCCTGGAGACCTCCTCTGGTCCCTGCTCTGTGACTTTGGACAAGTTTCCTTAACTCATTTTCCGTCTTTTTCATGTGGTTCTGGGGTTCTAGCCCTGGCCCTTGAGCATGCTAGGCAGACTACTACTGAGCCACAGCCCTAAGCCCTCCTTTTACTTTTACTTAAAAAAATATTTATTTATTTATTTATTAGATAGAGAGAATGACAATGGGCACATCAGGGCCTCTAGCCACTGCAAATGAACTCTAGATATATGCTTCACCTTGTGCATCTGGCTTTATCTGGGTACTGGGGAATCAAACTTGGGTCCTTAGGCTTTGCAGGCAAATGCCTTAACTGCTGAGCCATCTCTCCAACCCTACTTTTTATTTTGGGGTAGGATCTCATTAAATTGCTAAGGCTGGCCTTGAACTTACTCTGTAGCCCAGACAGGTGTTGAACTTGTTATCCTCCAGCTTTAGCCTCTCAGACAGAAGAGGTTACAGGCTTGTATTATCACACTCAGTTATTTATTTATTTATTTTGTTATGTAGCCCAGGTTGGCCTTGAACTCACTGTGTAGCCTAGGCTGATCTGGAATTATCCTCCTGCCTCTGCAGCCATCTGCTACCTGATAGGGTGCTGGTGCTCAGTGCTGGCTCCAGAGCTTCTTCAAAGAAGGGATCAGGATTAGCTCTCTGGTTAAGAGGGGGACTTGAAATTGCATTTGCAGAGCACATTCTGTGAGAGAATGAATGGACATAGAATAGCTGGGCAATGGTGATTACAGGGGTCAGGAAAAGATTCTTCCAGGCGGTCCTTGGTTTCAAGCTCTTGTCTCACACTGTATGACCTTGGGCAAGTCACTACCTTGACTAAGAACCCTTATGTGGGCTGAAGACACACTTCCGGCATGAGTGTTTTTATGTGAGGGTGTGTGCATTGCTGAGTGAGACTAGGAAATGGTGAGGGCACATCATAGCTTTGTGGAAATGGGGTGTCACTCATCTTGGATTGTGTCATGTTTAGGGTGCAGGACAGTGTCAAGAAGGGATTCTTCTGCTGAGGGCTATATCCGTTCAATGAAGGCTGCTGGGACCCTTAAATAATATTACTAATACTATCATAACAACTGATATTCACTGACTGCTTGAGTATGACAAACACGGCTCTCTGCATTATATGCATGATGTAATTTACTTGTTATACTCCTTACAAAGGGCTGGAGAGGTAGCTCAGCCAGTCAAGTGCCTTGGAAGCATGAGGACCTGGGTTCAATCTCCAATACCCATGCTAAAAAAAAAACCAAAACCAACCAACCAAACAAAAACCCCAACTCCTTGCAAAATAGATTCTGTTAACTTCAACTTGCAAAAAGAGGCAATGGAGGTTTCAAGACATTAAGGGCCACCAGGATTTGGGCCCTATTGGTCTGCCTCTGAGACCAATCTCTAAGACTCTTACTGTAAATTGCTCTTGAGGGATAGGCTTAGGGGATCTGAACAGTCCCTTTGCTTATCCCAACTAGCTTGGCCAAACCCTACTTTGGTAGTTTAATAGTGAGGCATCTGTCTTCCCTTAGAACCTGGCCTGTATATTGAAGTGCATGCCATCTATCCGTGTGATGCTTGGCATCACCGTGGGGAAGAGGAAGGCCCAGCCACAGCTCTGAGAGGCCAGGGAAGGGTTCTGTCTGCGTCACTGACTGTTTTATACTAGGGGTTGGCACGTAGTAGTTGCTCAACAAATATGTGTGGACTACCTATATGAATATGTAAGTGGGGGTCCTCCTTAATGATAAAGATAAGCCTGCGAGGATTGAGATCAGCTTCAGAGCAGGATCTAGCCCTTCTGCTCCTATTTCTTCTTATCTGCCAGGCCTTTGCTCCCTTGGATGAGGTCCTACCTGGCATGAAAGCATAGTCGAAAAACAACCCAGAGCAACCTCCTCTGTAAAAATGGTATTAGGAAGCCAAGTGTGGTGGCACATGCCTTTAATCCCAGTGCTCCGAAGGCTGAGGTAGGAGGATTGCCATGAGTTCAAGGCTAGCCTGGGTTACACAATCAGTTCCAGGTTAGCCTGAGTTATCCTGCCTCAAACAAAACAAAACAATCCAACTCCCCCTCCCCCCCCCCGAAAAGAAGAAGGTCCAAGGAAGCTCTAAGTATCCAGTTGTAAGGAAGCTAATGAAGTCTAGGACATGCATGGATGTGGGAAGGTGCCTGTCATGGTGTATGTATGTGCATGCATGTGTGTGTGTAACTCAGCCTGGGATCAAAGAGTTAAGGATGAGGTCAGAGCCTCCAGCACAAGGCAGGCCAGACTGTTGACCGCCTGCGCCCTGGACCAGTCCCCAGGGGCTGGGGATCTGGCTGGTGAGAGGAAGGGGGAAGGGAGACAGCCAACTGGGGAGGCAAAAGAGATGGGTGAGGAGGATTCCTAAACACTAGATTTTCCTAAGCTTTATCCCTGGGCAAGGGGTATGGACGGGAGGCAGAGGATGACGGCATGGTGGGGGAAGAGGGAGGCATGAGGCCATCATGTCATCCTGGGGTAGAAGGCTGTCAGAAAAGCTGGCTGAGGCAGACACAATGCTGGAAAGAAAGTGGCATGCCGAAGGACTGTGGGGCTGAGCACCTGGGACCCTACATGCACAGTGAGGAGGGCACTCTTGGCCCAGACTCTTGACTGGTCCTTTCTGCCGGGGCCTTAATCTAGAAACCAGCCTTCCCTACGTAGCTTTCTATTCTTGGGTAAACTTTTCTCTGAAGGTGGCTCTTGATCAATCAAAGGTCCACAGAACTTCCACACCTGATACCTGGCCTTAGAAACAAAAGAGTAAATAAAGGGAATAAATCTCATTTTCAGGCTGAAGTCACCATTGGGAGTGCCTGCTAGCCTGATGGAGGGCAGAGGCTATCAGTTAAATGCTTTGTAAATACGCTGCTGAGCTGAGCACCAGTCCTAGAACCACTGGCAGGTATGCTCAGTGCTGACAGACCTTAATTAGTTGGCTGTCTCTGGCAAGACTATGAAAAGCCTAGCCATTAGCAGCCTGCACCCTAGACATTACTCTACCCGTGGGGCATCAGAGATGCCTTCCTCCGTGCCCTCAGTGCCTCACTCCTTGCACTACCTCCCATTTTCCTTTCTTCTCTCTCCCTCCCTCCCCCATCCTAGGCATCACCATGGCATCGCAGCAGAGCAGAAACCCAGCTCGATTCACCCACCTCTTCCCTGCCTGCCTGGAGCCCAAGCTTCTGCTTCCAGAGCTTGCTGCATCCTCCCCTTCCCTCTGCTGTCATCTGCTCATGGAGGTGGTGGTGCAGTGTTGTGCTGAGGGTGAGGAGAATGGGCTCCATCCAAGTCCCAACCATACCTCTCAATCTCCCTTCTGTGACCATGAGCAGTTCCATTCCCTTTTCTCAGCCTCAGTCTCCTTATATGTACAATGAGAAGGTTCTGCCTAGTCCCCTCCCTTTAAAACATTTTTGAGGCAGGGTCTCCCTCTAGCCAAGCTGACCTGGAACTCCCTCTGTAGCCCCAGGAACTCACAGCTATCTTCCCACCTCGGCCTTCTGGGTGCCAGGACTAAAGGCATATTCCACCATACCTTTCTTTTTCTTCTTTCTTTTATTTTTTTGGTTTTACAAGGTAGGGTCTCGCTCTAGCCTAGGCTGATCTGGAATTCACTATGTAGACTCAGGGTGGCCTTGAACTCACTACTCACGGCGATCCTCTTACCTCTGCCTCCCAAATGCTGGGATTAAAGGCATGTGCCACCATGCCTGATTTATTTATTTGTTTATTTATTTATTTTGAGGGTCTCACACTAGCCCAGGCTGACCTGGGTCTCCCTTTGTAGTTCCAGGCTGGCTTTGAACTCAGAGATCCTCCTACCTCTGCCTCCCAAGTGCTGGGATTAAAGGTGTGCGCCACCATGCCCTGCTCATACCTTGCTTAAAAAAAAAGACCATTTTAAATTGGGAATTTTAACATATGAATATACAGTAATTTGATCAGATACCTCCCCTGCCACCTCTATTCATTGAGCACCCTCCTCTTTCTACCTAGCCCCTTCTTGACATCTTAGGCTTCCCATTGCACTTCAGGTCCAGTTTTCAGATCGATAGCCCCCTAGGGGAGCCAAGAGTCACTCCTATAGCCCCATCCCTTCTCATAGCTCCCATCCTCCCCCTCATATCTCAGCAGTGATCATGGTCAGGGGCAGAGAACTCTCCCCGACAGCTCACTGAGCTGGCCAGTGGAATAGCGGGCACTGGGCAAATCTGCATGGAGCTGAAGGTGGGTACTGTGGAAAGAGGTGAACCGCTTTTCATTAAACTCCTGAACTGCACGGGTCTTCATGATATAAATGCCCTCTCCCCATACCTGGGACCTGGCAGCTGCAAGAATCAGAACTCCTGGTTCCAAGTCATCTTCACATTGTGGAGACTGGGGAGTGGGGACGGGTACCTGGCATAGGTGTTCATTAGCATCCGTGGACGCCTGAGCTGGGACTGATATCTGCCTGGTGTACACCAGAGATACTGAACTCACAGGGGGACACTCTGGGTCCCTGCATATGTCAGGGACATATTCTTTGGCTGGTGTAGTTGGCTGTTCATGTGCTTATTTGTCCCCAAAGAGCCTTGGGGCTCTTTGCCTGGACTCCTGTTGGCTTCTGCCCCAACACCCACCTTGGAGTCCAACTTGTCCATCTGGCCAGCATCTGGTTCAATCCATCTTGGGGGGCTGAAGGTGGATGGGGGTGATGGGATTCAGGATGCCCTGAGAGAGGAGAGAAGGAGGTTCTGGGACTGGTGTCCCCCACAGGGGGACAGGCTTCCACAGGCTGCTGATGGCAAAGGCTGCCTCATGCCTCTGCCTTTCCCATTAGGCAGTTGGGGTGCTGGGGACCCTGTCTACTCCATGGCAGCCGAATCACTTCTGGGCTCCAGGTCGAGTTTCTCAAGGGGGGGGGGGTCTCGGTCTCCTTTGCCACTGAAGCCCACAAAAACATCAGATGAATCCACTGAAGACCAGGAGACAGGGCGTCTGGAGAGGGACCAGTGTCCAATGCTATAAAGCCCTCTTGACCTCCAGACCCCTCCCTGGCTGCCTCCTCTTGGAGGGGGGGTCCATCTCCATTTCCATTTCATCCTGATCCCTGCCCCGCTCCTGAGGACATTGCTGCTGCAACACCCAACTCAGCACAAACCCTCAGAAACCTTCCAAAATGTACTCACCATGGGGCTGGCTGGACAGGGGTCTGTGGGGTCCTCAGTTCCACTGCCTCTCCCGGGCCGGTGGTGTCTCTTGGGACCCAAACACCTGGCTCCCGGGGGGAGCTGCGCCCTGTGCTGGCAGCGGGAGAGGCACAGCCAGTGATTGGCATGTCCCACCCCCTGGCACGCCAGCCTGGTGGGGGGGGGGGGAGGGAGGAAGGGAAAGAGAGGGAGGGAGTAAAGGGAGAAAAGGAAGGGAGGGGGAACTGGAGGGAAACCTCAGGCAGCATCTGGGGTTGAACTAGGTCTTGGAGTGTGCCCCTCTCGTCCAGCGGGGCACCCACTTGGAGCCCCAAGAGAGAGGAGGTAGGACATGAGGAAGGAGAGCCCAGGAAGGCTAAAAGTGCAGGATGAGAGAGAAGGCGGATACAGAGAGACAAACACCCACACCCACTGCACAGACTCGCGGCGCACACACACCCTCACAAAGGCACACTCTGTTTCCCTGGACTCCTTCCCCCACCCAACCTGAGAGCCCCCACTTCGTGTGCACCATGTCCCAACACACATGCTCCGTTATTCACATGCCTGCTTCCTTCGCACACATGCCCTCCCCCTGCACATGCCCACGCGCCCACCCACCCAGCCATACACCCTGCTCTTCCTCCATGCTGCCAGGGAGCTGGATTCCTTCTGTTTGGAAATGACACATTGGGGCTCACGTGAGAGGCTCCAACTTGGAACAGACCCAGAGGGCTGCGCACCCACCCTGGGGCTGAGTGGACGCGCCCGAGAGCCGGGGTGTGCGCTCTAATGTCTGTCTAATGCCTGCAGAGCTTGAGTGTGAGGGCATACGGGTATCTGGCTTGTGGGCATGAGTGGGGCGGGGGCGGGGGCTGTGTGCTCACTCCATATGCAGTTGAGCGCTCAGCATGAGTGTGTCCCTCTGTACTCATGTCACCGTGCAGCCTGCGTAAAGGCAGGTGTGACCCTGACAGTCTGGAGCCGGGATGCATGTGCGTGTGTCTGTACTCGATGTGTGTCTGAGTATTGCCCAACTGTGGAATTTGCTAATTCTGACAAGAGAGGCAGCCTCAACCTCTCTGCCTGCTCCACCCCCAGCTTCCCCCTGGAAGACAGACAGACAGACAGGCAGGCAGGCAGGCAGACGGGCAGCTCTCCTCTCAGCTTGTCAAGCTCTGTCTCCCGACTCCCACTCTGGGCTCGCAGGTGTGTACCTGGGGAGTACCAGCCGCTCCTCCCTCCCACCCCTCCTCCCCAGGCCGGCTTGGATTTCTGTGTTGAGTTTCCTCAGTGATAGAGACCCCGGGGGGGCCCTTTGTCATAGAGACCTGGGCCCTGCACCGCTCTGGAGACCTCCTGGGGAGCTGACCGTGGAGGAGCTTTTAGGAGAGTTGTAAGGACAGCCTGCTGGGGCTGTGTAGTCCTGTGCCCCATGGGCTGTGCAGAAGCCCTGGGTGGCAGGTGGGAAGTACTGAGTTATTATTCCCATTATGTGGATGAGAGCGAGAAAGCTGAAGTGTGACGAATACCCGCGGGGCAACTGTTGAGAACCTTCGGGTTCTGAGACTCTTAAGTCCAGGGCTCTGGAATCTGGAGCCCACTTGAGGCTCCTCCTCACCCCCTTCCCCTTTTACTTTCCCACCAAGCCTTCCTTCCATAACGCTGAGCCTGGAGTCAGGGAGAGCAGAAACAGAAGTCCCTGAGGCTTGGCCAACAGTCTTAGGGTGCCAAAGGTGGGCACAAGTGGTGGTTACACGTAGGGGCACCTGTGTTTTTGCAAAGCCAGTGATTCCAGCAAACACCCAAGGGTCATTCAGCCGTCAGGGTGAGGTCCGAACCCCACCTGTGCCCGCGGCGGGCTGCCCCCTGCTGGGCTGTGTTTGGCTTCCCGGCTTCGGGTTGTGAGCGCGGCGGGGATGCTCGCACTTGTGCGCGTACACGTGGCTGAGCGTGGGGGTGTTCGGCCTGCGCACCCAACATCCATTTCCGAGTCTGAATCAGGCTCCCTCTTTGTCCCCTCCCCCATCTCCTTGGTCTCCCTTTTCTCCCACCACCTCTGCACATGTCCCTTTAGAAATAAAAACACTTTGTGTCCAGCTCCCCCCTGCCGCCTCCTGCGTTGGCCCCCTGGACCCACGCGCCTTCCTCGAGTCTTTGCATCCGCCGAGGCCGAGGGACGCATGCCTCCATCACCTTTACTATATCACTTTTTTTTTTTTGCTCCCGGGTTGCGACTCGGCCAGGTACCCCCATCACCAGACCTGGAAACTGAGGCAGGAGGGGAGAGGAGAGGCAGCGCGCGGAGAAGCGCTCCCGCCCGGCTGGCTAGCCACCCCCGCACCCGCGCCCGATTTAGCCGCAGGGAGGCTGGGAACATTGTCTTTATTTTAAGCCGCCGAGTGCGGCACGAACGCCACTGCTCCCGACAAAGGGCTTCACTGAGCGGCTGCAGGCGGCGCACGTGGGGGTCCGGCCCCGCCTCTGCCTGACACCCCCTTCCCCAGCTCTCAGTTCTCTGTTCAGCTGCGGTAGGGGCCTGGCTCAGGATTCAGGGTCTGGGCCCCTGCCGGTTGCTATTTTTGGCAGCCTGGCCCCCATTCGGTGGCTGGGCCCAGTCTCAATCCTCACGGTGGAGATGCGAGCCTGTTCTGAATTCGAATCCAGCTCCACATTGCCTTACATGGGCAAGTTAGAGCTGCTGTCTGGGTCTCAGCTTAATCAGTGACACTGGGGTACAGGTACCTCCCTTGATGGGACTGTTTGACGCCTAGTGGGACTTGGACAGGTTAAAAGTGGCAAAGTGAGGGCGGTTTAAGCGGTGTAAGATGCTTGCTTGTCTGGGCGTGGTGGCGCACGCCTTTAATCCCAGCCCTTGGGAGGCAGAGGTAGGAGGATCGCGTGAGTTGAAGGCCACCCTGAGACTCCTTAGTGAATTCCAGGTCAGCCTGGGTTACAGTGAGACCCTACCTCGAAAAACCAAAAAAATAAAAAATAAAAGAAAAGAAAGAAAAAAATGCTTTCAAAGCTTGACAACTTGGGCTCAATTCCCCAGTACCCATGTAAAAGCAGATGCGCAAAGTGGCTCATGAATCTGGGGTTCGTTTACAATAGCAAGAGGCCCTGGGCGCTCATTCTCTCTCTTCTTGCAAATAAATAGAAACATTGACTTTTAAAGAACTATTTTATTTATTTATTTGCCAGCAGAGTGAGACGCAAAAAGAGAGGCAGAGAGAGAATGGGCGGGCCAGGCCCTCCAGCTGCTGCAAACAAACTCCACACCCGTGCATGCGGCACGGGTACTGGGGGAATCGAATCCAGCTCCTTACCCTTTGCAGGCAAGCACCTGAACCACCGAGCCATCTCTCAAGATACAACAAAAACATTTTTTAAAAAGTGGCAAAGTTGCGGCTGCTAAAAATTAAAGCTATTGCTGTTATTTATAATAGGCATTGAGCGCTTACTACTGCCAGGCGCTGCTAAGCACAGTGTATTCATTAAACCATAGTTCTTAACACTATTGTTCCCATTTTATAGGCTGAGAATGAACGGGAATTAGGTAGCTTTATTTTCAAGTACCCAGTTAGGAGAGGGCCCAAAGAGGGAATCAAAAGAGATGCCACACCGCTTGTTTATGCAGAACGGAATTTAGCATCTCATCCAATCAGCTCTCTCTCATCCCCCTACTCCGGTGGGCTGAGTCCTGACCAGTCAGCTCTCTCTCAAATTCACCTAGGCCTGAGGCTAAGACCCACCACAATAAGATTGCAAATAGTTTTTTTTTTTTTTGTTGTTGTTGAGGGAGCAGAGCCTCCTCTATTCTTTTATTCTGGGCTGCTCATCTTTCCAGGCCTGAATCTCTGGGCTTGGGGGAGTCCCAGTCCCAGAACTAGTAAGGCCATCCCCATCTCCCATTCTGGCAGTCAGACCAGATTTTATTTTATTTTATTTTTTAAAATTTCTCCGAAGCCGGGAGTGGTAGAAGGATCACTGTGAGTTGATGGCCACCCTGAAACTACATAGTGAATTTCAGGTCAGTCTGGGCTAGAGTGAGACCTTACCTCAAAAAAAGAAATTTTTTTTTTTCCCTGAGAAAACCCCTATTTCATCTCCATGCCCTTGCGTAGTGTCCCACATGGGCTCTCAGGCCACCTGGGTGTATCCAGTCCCCTCCCGCGATTCATAACTACCTTGAACTCCCCTAAATAAATGTAATAGTTTATAAATCCATGCTTCTCAGTGTGTTTATTTCAATTCTTTTTTTTTGAAAACCCAGGGTTTGGAGTTCAAGAACTTTTCCCTGAACCCTAAGAACCCCTTACAAGTAGGTTTACAAACTGCACCCTCAGGAGGTGGAGGCTGGGAAACTGCAAGCTGCAGCTTCAGGGGATGGAAGGGACTTGCGGCTTAATAGTTTTCAAAGGCGTGCGTGCGTGTATGTGTGCGTGTGTACATGTGCACAGGGCCGTGAAGTCTTCCAGTGAGGGGAGTTTACATGTTCGGCACTCCTTAGCTCCTCTCTCTCTATTTAAATTTTCACCATTGCCTTGAATCCAGGGCAGAATCTCAAATGCAGGTGACTCTCCACATCACAGTGCTGCTTGTGGAAGCAAGGGGCCGCAGGGGAGAGCTGCCCATGAAGCCTGACAGCAAAGGGTTAGTGGTCTCACCCAGCCAGGGAGACGGAGGTGCCCTCCCCTCGTCACGGGGTGCTAAGGGCCCAGGAAAGTCCTTGCACCCCAAATCCTGGGTTCGCTTCTAATTTTTAATTAAAGAATTGAATAAAAAAAGGAAGACTGAAAAGGATAATTATTAAATTATTACATTTATTGAGGGAAATACAGAGCCAAGGAAAGGCACCCACGTGGCTAGAGATCCCATGTGGGAGAGGGGGGACCTGGAAAAATGCATGGAAATAAAAGAGAAAAGAAAGTTCCAGCAATTCCTGCCATGTGGGGAGCTGGAAGGGATGAAGGAGCCCAGGTAGAGAAGGGCTGGGCCTGGGGTTTCCCTGCCCAGGGACAAACTCAGGCACAGCTGCGCAGCCGGAAGTTCCCAAGCGATCAGACAGCCTGTCTTCCCTTTGCAAAGGTATTCATAAAGTTTTAGTGGTGGGCTGTCTTTTGGCTCAGGTAAATCAGAGGGACAGCTGATTGGTTAGGGCTAGGGGCTGTCTCAGGAAGAAGTCATCCCTGACACCAAGTTCGGGGGCTGAACTTGATCAACCACAATGTTTAAATCCTATGAAAGACCTCCCTCCCAGAAGGGGTCCTGGCTGTTTGTGAAAAAACAGGTCTGGGTAACTAGGCAAGAGAAAACCTTTGATTTTTTTTAGCAAGTGCAAACTTTCCTTCACTTTTCACCTTCAAGGGTCCAATCACCCTAACTTTACCCCCTTTTCGCCCTCACCTTGCAGCTCTCCATTGCTTCAGGTTTTTAGCTTTGCCCATCATGATCTTAGACTTCTTAGACTTAAAAGGAGGAACTAGGTTCTGGAGATTGCTCAGTAGTTAAAGGTGCTTGCTTGCAAAGCCTGATACCCGGTTCGATTTCCCAGTACCCATCTAAAGCCAGATGCACAAAGCGGCACGAGTCTGGAGTTCATTTGCAGTGGCAGGAGTCCCTTGTGTGCCCATTCTCTCTGTCTCTTTCAAATAAATGAAAATATTAAAAAATAAAATAAAATAAAAAATAAAAGAAGGAACTACAATCCAAGGTGGGGGCCGTGGCTTGAGCTTGGCCCTGCAAGGGTGCCCGGGCAAACACAGCCACAACAAAATCAACTTCTTGGGATAGCAACTGGAGATTTTTCAGTCTGGTCCCCAAGTTGAGCCCACGTAGACACACATGATTCCTTTCCAGGAGAACTTCACTTTCTCACTCTGCTTCTGGGCTAGGAGATGGTCGGGAAGCAACCCTGATCCTCCGCCTGGAAACCTCCAGGTCTTTCTGAAGAAAGATCAGTTTTGGGGCTTCAAGTGCCCCCAGGGCTGCCTGGCACCCACGTGGAGCAGAACGCTGTTTGGTCCTGTGGTCCAGCGGCCCACACTGCGCAGTTGGGTTGGCACCAGAATCTGGGCAAAAGGGTGTGAAAAGGGTAATCTCAGACCTGGCACCAGGGAGTCATTGTGTACCCATAAGGCGCCCTTAACCACTCTATCCCTGACCCTCGAGCTCACCTTTTGGAGTTGGCTCGAACCCTAGATGCGCTGTCCAGATCAAAGAAACAGGCATTTCCGGGCACTATGGAGGCTAGACATTCTGTGGTTGACTCAGCTTCACTTGGTCAGTGGACTCTGCTCCCCCAAGGTTTCCCACAGGACAGACACACCCTGGCTGAGGTCCAGCTCTCATATGAAGTTGCCGCAAAGGAATCTGGCGGAGGTTGGGGTGCGAATTTTGGTGGGAGCCCAGATATGCCATTTAAGCTCTCAAAACTGTACCGTTTGCTGCGTCCCCTGGCCAATTCTCCATCCTTTGATCCCGTCCTTCGCACTTTCTCCTCTAATCCACGGACGTCCTGTTCCTGAGTCTCACCAAAACTGAGATTAAAACTCTAAGCCCAGGACAGCAGGGACTGGGAAGGACCCAGCCTCAGCTTCTTCCCCCACTTCTCCCAAGACCCCGGCCAAGGCTCAGCAAGCGCGTGGGTGGCAGGGGGCGGGCGGTGACACTTTCCTCTTGACTAACCTCGCCGCGTCCCACCGCGGTCCAGCTGTGTGGCCGCAAGTGCTTGAGGCTGGGGCATGCCCATTTTCCTTCGTAGGCAGCAAAACAGTAACACGCCTTTTCGTGCTGGGGGCTGACTGCTCTTTATTGAGCGCACACTGGCTACTGTATTCATAAACTCTTCACTGAAATCTCATTTAATATTCACAAGAGTCCCATGATATAGACCTTCCACCCCCCCCCCCAACTTGCTGATAAATGAGGTCAGGAAAAATTAGAATAACTTAATCTGCTATCTTGACCCCTTCGCAGTTTGCAGATTTTGTCCCCAGCTTGCAGCCTGACTAGTAGAGAACTCTTTCCACCATCCCTAAGAAGGACCAGCGCAGGAAACCTAAGCCAAGGTGCTCCCTTCCCGACCCCCCCCCCCCATTCTTCAGTTCTATTATATAACGAAAAGGAAAACTTGCTCCCTACGTACCTGAGGATGACCTTGGACTTTCTGATTCTCCTGCCTCTACCGCGTGAGTGCTGGGACTGTAGGCAACCATGCCTCATGTGTCTTAATGTGGTGCTGGGGATTCGACCCAGGGCTTCCTGCATAATGGCGAGCACTCCCGACTGAGCTGCGGCCCTGGTGCATGATCCCTGTTTTGTAAATGAGGAAACTGAGGTGCTGAGAAGAAAAGCTCACACAACTAAGTGGGTACAGCGCCAGGTCAGCTGTCTCCCAAGCACTGCTTTGCCTTTATCCTGAAGGTTCCTGCCCCTCATGTCAATGCGCCTACGTTACCTGTTCTCTTCTCTCCACGCTCCCCATCCCTGACAGTGGGGCAGTCAGCCTTTTTTGCTAAGGCTTGGGACCCTGTCCCCAAGGTCCCCCCCCTTCTGGGCCGCCTGTGGCACCTCCTGTCAGCTCCAGGGCCTGGCCAGGGCGGGGATTGATGAGACGAGAGGACTGCAGGCGGCCTGTCGGCTCAGTTCTACGACACGCGGTGATTAGCCCTGCACAATTGAGTTAAGGCCTCAGCGAAGGAGCTCTCCGGCGGGACCAGAGGAGGGGGAGGGGCCAGGGCAGCTGGGGCTGCTGCTCCCTCGGGGTGCTGGGCGTTTGCTGCAGCCTGGTGCTCCCCTGAGCAGGAGGGGATGTGCTCCGCCCACAGGGAAGGCAGCGCGTGGACCTGGGGGTGGGCAGTTACCTTCCCCGTCTTTCTTGCCTCCTCTCTTTCCACAGAGCACGGAGGCTGGGCATGTCTCAGCCTCAGGGCTTGATCAAGAAAGGGAGGAAGCTCTTTCCCCAGGGGGACCTCCTAACAAGAAATGGCGGCAAGGCCAGGAGAGAGGTGGGGAACAGCTGTGTTTGTCGGGCTTGTGGGATGTGGGTCTGCTGTGGCCCCAGGCTTCTTTATTACTACTTCCTTTTTTAAAAAAATTTTTCAGCCGGGCGTGGTGGCGCAGTTTCTAATCCCAGCACTCGGGAGGCAGAGGTAGGAGGATCACCGAGAGTTTGAGGCCACCCTGAGACTTCATGGCGAATTCCACGTGAGCCTGAGCCAGAGTGAGACCCTACTTCGAAAAACCAAAAAAAAAAAAAAAAAAAAAAAAAAAAAAAAATTCTTTTTCATTTATTTACCTATGAGAGAGAGAGAGAGAGAAAATAGGCACGCCAGGGCCTCAAGCCACCGCAAATGAATTCCTGACATGTGTGCTAAATGCATCTGGCTTATGTGGGCTCTGGAGAGTTGAACCTGGGTTCTTGGGCTTCGCAGGCAGGTGCCTTAACTGCTAAACCATCTTTCCAGTCCCTGCTACGTCCTTTTCAGTATGCAAGTGCATTTGTGTTTGTGGAAGTCAGAGCTCAGGCATCCTGTCCACTTTTTTTTTTTCAATTTTTATTAGCATTTTCCATGATTATTAAAAAAAAACCCGTGTTAATTCCCTCCCTCCCCCCCACTTCTTTTTTTAAAAAAATATTTTATTTACTTATTTATGAGAAAGAGGAGGGATGGGCGCACCCGCACTTCCAGCCACTGCTAATGAACTCCAAACGCAAACACCACCATGTGCATCTGGCTTACCTGGGTTCTGGGCAATTGAACCTGGGTCCTTAGGCTTTGCCAACAAGTGCCTTAACTGCTAAGCCATCTCTCCAGCCCCTGTCAATTTCTTTTTTGAGACAGTCTCTCATTGACCCAAAGCTCACTAACTAGGCTGGGCTGGCTAGCCAGTGAGTTCCAGGAATCCTCCTGTCTCTCCAGTGCTGGGATTACAAGCACACACCACTGCACTTGATGCTTATATGGGCCCACAAAGCAAGCACTTTACCTGTTGAGTTCTCTCCCCAGCCCAGCCTCCTCTATGTGTCTTTCCTTCAGACCTGTGAAGAACTTTCCTCTTGAGCACATGTTTCTTCTGATCTAGTTTGCTTTCTTTAAAAAAAATTTTTTTTGTCGAGGTAGGGTCTCACTCTAGCCCAGGCTGACTTGGACCATGTAGCCTCAGGGTGGCCTCAAACTCACAGCGATCCACCTGCCTCTGCCTCCCAAGTGCTGGGATTAAAGGCGTGTGCCACCACGCCTGGCTCTTTTAAAAGTTTTTATTTATTTAAAGAGAGAGAGGGAGAGAGAGAGGGGGGCAGATAGAGAATGGGCACACTGGGGCCTCCAGCCACTGCAAATGAATTCCAAATGCATGTGCCACCTTGTGCATCTGGCTTATGTAGGTCCTGGGGAATGGAACCTGGGTCGTTTGGCTTTGCAGGCCAGCACCTTAATCACTGAGTCATCTCTCCAGCCCTGATCTAGCTTTCTTGCCATAAAGTGCCTGAATATAATAAGCCCCACCTCAGCTTCAGCATTCTTTTTTTTTTTTTTAATTATTTATTTATTTATTTGAGAGCGACAGACACAGAGAGAAAGACAGATAGAGGGAGAAAGAGAATGGGCGCGCCAGGGCTTCCAGCCTCTGCAAACGAACTCCAGACGCGTGCGCCCCCTTGTGCATCTGGCTAACGTGGGACCTGGGGAACCGAGCCTCGAACCGGGGTCCTTAGGCTTCACAGGCAAGCGCTTAACCACTAAGCCATCTCTCCAGCCCAAGCTTCAGCATTCTTTGTGGGGGTCCTTTGATCCTTTGCTCTGCATGGGGGACAGACCTCCAGAATATCATTACTTTTTTGCATGTGCATGTGTTTTGGTGTGTGTGCATGTGTGCTTGTCTGTATGTGTGTAGTTGTGTGTCTACCTCCTTCATGTTCTGCCTTATTTACTGAGATAGGGTCTCTTGTTGAAACTAGAGCTCACTGATTTGGCTAGTCGAGCTGCCAATAGGCTCCAGAGATTCCCTGGCTGCCTCCCTGGCACTGGAATTATAGGTATGTGTGCTGTCATGCCAGGCAATTTACAAGTCCTCGTGCTTGTGAGGCAAGCACTTCACTCACTGAATCATCTCCACAGCCAGAGTGTCACTACTGTAAAAACCACACGGAGGTTTGTAGTGTGTCATGTTTCCTCCAGAATGGTAACTGAAGCCCCTTCCTAAGGGACAGTCTGGAGTCTGTGCCCAGCACTGTGTTCAATGCTGGAAAGGGAAGAGAGTCTAGAAGCGATGGGTTTCTGCGCTTGATGGGGAGAGATGACCTTGGGGAAGTTATCAGGCACACCAGGGCTCACAAATTTTCTGGAATTAGGAGAACAAAAGGTGGAGAAAGGTAGAGGGATGGTCAACAGAAGCTGGGTCCAGTGAGGAAGATGATCTGACTTTAAGGATCCACTAGCATATTGGGTCATCTGACTGAGTCAAGTTGGGGTCCATGTAGAACCCTGTGGAAGAGAAGTAGCCTCACAATATCTGTTTTTCTATCTATATTTATTTAAAAACTTTACTATCTGTATTCATTTAGAAACTTTTTTTTTTTTTTTTGAGGTAGTGTGGTGGTTTGATTCAGGTGTCCCCATAAACTAGGTGTTATGAATGCTAGGTTCCCAGCTGATGGAGATTTGGGAACTAAAGCCTCCTGGAAGGAGTGTATTGTTGGGGGTGGGCTTATGGGTGTTATAGCCAGTTTCCCCATGCCAGTGTTTGGCACACTCTCCTGTTGCTATTGTCCACCTTATGTGGGCCAGGAGGTGATGTCCACCCTCTGCTCATGCCATCATTTTCCCCTGCTATCGTGGAGTTTCCCCTTGAGTCTGTAAGCCAAAATAAACATCTTTTTCTCACAAGCTGCTCTTGGTTGGGTGACTTCTACCAGCAATGTGAACCTGACTGCAACAGGTAGGGTCTCACTCTGGCCCAGGCTGACCTGAAACTCACTCTGTAGTCCCAGGCTGGTCTCAGACTCACAGCAATCCTCCTACCTCTGCTTCTTGAGTGCTAGGATTAAAGGCGTATGACACCATGCCCAGCTCATTTTTAAAAATTTTAAATATCAATTAATTAGAGAGAGGAGGGTGAAGAGAAACAGGCACATTAGGGCCTCCTGCCACTGCAAACGAACTGCAGATGCACTTTGTACATCTGGCTTTAAATGGATACTGGGGAATTGAACCCAGGCCATCAGGCCTTGCAAGCAAGCATCTTTAACTGCTGAGCCGTTTATCCAGCCCTGTTTTCCTCTCTATAAATTGGTTGGAGGTGGAGTCAAAGATGGACTAGATGGTTGCAGGGTACCCTCCCATCTCTGATGTTCTTTGCAGACTGGTTGGTCTCCTGGAGTTTAATTGAGTCCTGTATGTTTTTATCTAAGTTTGGTCTCCTGGGACATAGAATAAGCGGCGGTCAGACCAGCAAAATCTGCTTTGTGGATGTTAGCAGGTGTTAGTTATAGGAAAAAAAAATTTTTTGTGGTAAGCCAGGACACTAGTTGGGCTTTCTTTCTTGTAGGAACCTTCTAGAGCTTTTCAATGGCAAGTGTATATTACCATGGGATATTTTTTATAATCATGGAAAATGTTAATAAAAATTGAGAAAAAAAGAAATAAGTATCTTAAATAATGTCTTGGTAAAAAAAAAAGTCATGAGAGGCAGAGAAAACATGAAATGTTTCCTATACATAATTTACCACAGGACTAAAACATTTTCTGTAGACATGGTGTCATACATTCAAGGCTAGTCTTGAATTCTTTACTTTTTATGTTTAAAAATATTTTATTTATTTACTTATTTATTTATTTGAGAGAGAGAGAGAGACAGACAGAGAAAGGCCACAGCAAGGCCTGTAACCGCTGCAAACAAACTCTGGACACATGCACCACCTTGAGCATCTGGCTTTACATGGGTACTGGGGAATTGAACTCTGGTCCTTTGGTTTTGCCAACAAGTGCCTTAACTCCTAAGCCATCTCTCCAGCCCCTGGTCTTGAATTCTTTTTTCTTTTAATTTAATTTATTTGAGGAGAGGAACAGAAAGAGGGAAAGAGAGAGAGAATGGGTGCACCAGAGACTTCAGCCGCTGTGAACAAACTCCAGATGCATGTACCACCTTGTGCATCTGGCTTACGTTGGTCCTGGGTAATCAAATCTGGGTCCTTTGGCTTTGTAAGCAAACACCTTAACCACTAAGTCATCTCTCCAGCCCAAATTCTTTTTATTTTTAATTTTTATTTATTTATTTTATTTTATTTTGAGAGAGAGAGAGAGAGAGAGAGAGAGAGAAAGAGAAATGAGCATGCCAGGGCCTTTAGTCACTGCAAACAAACTCCAGATGCATGTACCACCTTGGCTTATGTGGGTACTGGGGAATCAAACCTGGTTCCTTAGGTTTTGCATGCAAGTGCCTTAACTGCTAAGCCATCTCTCCCAGCTCCTAGTTTTGAATTATTGATTCTCCTGCCTTACCTGTCAAAGTGCTGGGATTACAGTGCACTCTCACACCCAATTTACTGAAAGATCTTTTTGTTTTGAGGCAAGCCCAACAGACTAGCTTTTTTAAAATTTTTGTTTGTTTATTTATTTATTTGAGAGAGATGGACAGAGATGCAGAGAATGGGCATACCAGAGCCTCCAGCCACTGCAAATGAACTCCAGATGCGTGTGCCCCCTTCAGCATCTGGCTAATGTGGGTTCTGGAGAATTGAGCCTCGAAACAGGGTCCTTAGGCTTCACAGGCAAGTACTTAACCACTAAGCCATCTCTCCAGCCTGCTTTTTTTTTTTTTTTAATGATAGAGGGAGAGAATGAGAGAGAGAGAGAGAGAGAGAGAGAGAGAGAGAGAGAGAGAGAGAGAGAGAGAGAATTAGAGGGAATTGGGATGCTAGGGTCTGCAGCCACCATAACTGAATTCCAGATGCATGTATCACCTTGTGTATATGTGTGACCTTGAGCATGAATCACCTTGTGTGTCTGGTTTATGTAGGATCTGGGGAGTTGAACATGTGCCCTTAGGCTTCACAGGCAAGGGCCTTAACTGCTAAGCCTCCTCTCCAGCCTTGAAAGATCTTTTCTACATGGAGTGTTTCAAGGCCTGAAAGCTGAGGATCATGCTTGAACCACCCCAGACTAGCATATTGAGAACTCCTCCTGCTCCGACATATGACAGTTTTAGGCGTCTCCTTTCAGGCCTGAATTCTTGGTCCCTTCAAGGGCTTCCTTTCCTGGCCTCTACCTTTCCTGGACGCTGCCCACATCTGGGCCATTTCCTTTACTCTCCTCAGGGTGCTCTTCCTTGTCCTGGGCATCCTGTGGCCTCCTGGTTCAGCCCCGTAAAGGACTCTGACTTAAGTTCTGCCATCCCTTCCCTTATCCTTCTCTATTCCCTGAGGGTTTGAGGGGCACAATATGCACTTGCCTGACAGGAAAAGTGGTTACCCTCAGTCCCAGACTGTGGTTTCCTCGTTCCTAGTTCCAGGATCTAGCCCCAACTTTCCCAGTCCCAACTAACAGGTCTAGTTCCCCAGCCTCAACAGCCTCTGCTTCCCAGCTCCAAACTCCAAACTCCGGCTCGCTCTTTCTCTCTCTCTTTCTTTCTTTCCCTCTTTCTTTCTTTCTTTCTTTCTTTCTTTCTTTCTTTCTTTCTTCCTTTTTTTGTCTGTTTGTTTTGATTTTTTTTTCCCGGCTTCAATTTGTTTTTAATATTAATAAATAGTTATGAGCCACCACGCTGGCTCTGTTCACTATAATTTTTTTTGGGGGGTGGCGGCAGTTTAAAGATAGGGTCTTGCTCTAGTCCAGGCTAACCTGGAACTCACTATGTAGTCTCAGGGTGGCCTTGAACTCACAGTGATCCTCCTACCTCTGCCTCCCAAGTGCTGGGATTAAAAGTATGGGCCAACATGCCGCACTTGGGCACAACAGTTTTTAAAATTAATTAATTAATTAATTAATCTTTTCACAATTTTCATTAACATTTTCCATGAAATATCCCATGGTAATACCCTCCCACCTCCCTTGATTTTTGTTTTTTGAGGTAGGGTCTCACTCTGGCCCACGCTGGCCTGGAATCCACTATGTAGTCTCAGGGTGGCCTCGACTCATGGAAATCCTATCTCTGCCTCCCCACTGCTGGGATTAAAGGCATGCACCCCTGTGCCTGTTGTTCCTGTTCTTTAATCCACAGCTCCAAACCCTAGTTCCATTTCCCATCTATGGTTGCAACCTTCCTCTCCAAAGTGGTTTCTGAGACTCTGAGTCCTTGAGGGTTAAGAGGCAGCCCTTTTCTTCTCCCCAGCTGCAGCTGCAACCTACTTGGCTTTTGGGCAGGAGCCAGGAGCCTGGGCCAGAGGAAAGCAGTTGAACCTATTAGCGTGAACCCCGGAGATGAGGACAAGTATTTACAGTAAGATGTTGGGCTGGAGATGCTTCAGTGGTTAAGGTGTGTGTCCTCAGTAATACTGTTTCCCCCAGCCTGGTTCAAGGTGATGCAACCCCTTGAAAGGCAAAAATGCAGGCTATACGCATGAAGACTTTAGGAAGGTAACTGAAAGGTGGAATGGGGAACCTCCTAGCCAATTTTTGGGGTCAGTAACACAGTACTACAGACTGAGTAAATTATAAAGAAAAGCAGGTTATTTTTGGCTTTTGGTTCTAGAGCCTGAGGTAGAAGGGCTGCATCTGGTGACAGAGCATCATAGAGTATTCATGCATGTGTGTTTTTGGGTCTCCTTCCCTTTTTTATCTTGCAAATTAGATAATTTTCAAATGTATTTTCTTTTTTTTTTCCTTTCTCAACTTTTATTAACATTTTCTACGATTATAAAAAATATCCCATGGTAATACCCTTCCTCTCCCCCCACTTTCCCCTTTGAAATTCCATTCTACATTGTATCCCCTACCCATCTCAATCAGTCTCTCTTTTATTTTGATGTCATGATCTTTTCCTCCTCTTATCATGGTCTTGTGTAGGTAGTGTCAGGCATGGTGAGGTCATGGATATCCAGGCCATTTTGTGTCTGGAGGGAACACGTTGTAAGGAGTCCTACCCTTCCTTTGGCTCTTACATTCTTTCCGCCACCTCTTCCACATTAGACCCTGAGCCTTGGAAGGTGTGATTGAGATGTTACTCAGTACTCCAGTCACTTCTTTCCAGCACTATGATACCTTCTGAGTCATTCCAACGTCACTGCCATCTGAAAAGAGAAGATTCTCTACCAAAAGGGAAAGTAGCATTAATATAAGGGTATGAACATTAGCAGAAGTGCTTATTGGGCAGTTTGGTAAGCATAGTATATGCATTTATCCAGATATCAGCAGATGTTATATCCGTAGGGCTCATGACTACCCCTGTTTTAAGTTTTTGGTATCAGGGATGTATTCCCTCCCATGGAATGGGACTCCAGTCCAATTAGAGGGCAGTTGGTTTTCACCATGATAGACGTGCCATTATTGCACCCGTTGGCTCATTAGGCCTGGCTGGCCAATTATAAGGCTTGCAGTGTCCACTGTTGAGTATCTTTACCGGTGGTTTCTCTTTCTTCTATTTAACTACATGTAGGATGGTTTCTTCCAGCTTTCTGTTAGCTGGTCTACGTGGAGGAGGTTATCAGCTCAGTTCCAGCAGGATTTCCCAGTGGCAAGTATGTGGAGTCTTCAGCAATAGGGTTTTACCATCTATTCCTGGTGGGAAACCAAGGACCTTGGCAATGGCCTATAATGTTTTGGGGGCATCAGGGACATTCCTGGCCAACTCACTGGAAGGTCTCCCATCCCTGGCACTGAAAATTTTCTTGCAACCATCTACAGCTCCTGAGTGTTCCATTGTCCGAAACCAGAGGATTCCATATGATTTTTTTATATCCTCTTAGATTTTTGATTAGTCCTCCCTCCACCTTTCCTTTACTCAATCTCTTCCCCTGACCTCACTTTGGGCCTTTTTACTCCCATTAATCTATTCTTCTATTTACATATATACAATACCATCCTATTAAGCACCCTCCTCCCTTCCTTTTTCTTCCCTTTATATCTCTGTTTTAGCTTACTGGCCTTTGCTACTGAGTTTTTTCCTTCTCACACAGAAGCCCAATCATCTGTAGCTAGGATCCACATATGAGGGAGAACATGTAGCACTTGGCTTTCTGGGCCTGGGTTACCTCACTTAGTATAATCCTTTCCAGATCCATCCATTTTCCTGCAAATTTCATAACTTCATTTTTCTTTACCACTGAGTAGAACTCCATTGTATAAATGTGCCATATCTTCATTATCCACTCATCAGTGGAGGGACATCTAGGCTGGTTCCATTTCCCAGCTATTATGAATTGAGCAGCAGTAAACATGGTTGAACACGTACTTCCAAGGAAATGAGATGAGTCCTTAGGATATATGCCGAGGAGTGCTATAGCTGGATCAGATGGTAGATCAATTTTTAGCTGTCTTAGGAACCTCCACACTGATTTCCACAATGGCTGGACTAGATTGCATTCCCACCAATAGTGTAGAAGGGTTCCTCTTTTTCCACATCCCCGCCAGCATTTATGATCATTTGTTTTCATGATGGTGGCCAATCTGACAGGAGTGAGATGGAATCTCAATGTAGTTTTAATCTGCATTTCCCTGATGACTAGGGATGTAGAACATTTTTTAGATGCTTATACTTTTGAGAACTCTCTATTTAACTACATACCCCATTTTTTCTTAATTTTTATTAATATTTTCCATGATTATAAAAAACATCCCATGGTAATACCCTTCCTCTTCCCCCACTTTTCCCTTTGAAATTACATTCTCCATCATATCCCCTCCCCATCTTAATCAGTCTCTCTTTTATTTTGATGTCATGATCTTTTCCTCCTCTTATGATGGTCTTGTGTAGGTAGTGTCAGGCATTATTAGGTCATGGATATCCAGGCCATTTTGTGTCTGGAGGAGCATGTTGTAAGGAGTCCTACCCTTCCTTTGGCTGTTACATTATTTCTGCCACCTCTTCTGCATTAGACTCTGAGCCTTGGAAGGTGTGATCGAGATGTTACTCAGTACTCCAGTCACTTCTTTCTTTCTTTTTTTTTTTTCCAGTCACTTCTTTCCAACACTATGATACCTTCTGAGTCATCCCAAGGTCATTGCCATCTGAAAAGAGAAGATTCTCTACCCAAAGTGAGAGTAGCATTAATATAATGAATATAAGAGAAGAGCTTCCTGGGCAGTTTGATAAGCATAGTATATACATTTTTCCAGACACCAGCAGATGTTACACCCCCAGGGCTCATGACTACCCCTGTTTTAAGTTTTTGGTATCAGGGATGTATTCCCCCCACCCATGGAGTGGGCCTCCAGTCCAATTGGAGGGCAGTTGGTTTCCACCATGATAGACATGCCACTGTTGCACCCGTTGGCTCATTTGGCCTGGCTGGCCAGTTATAAGGCTTGCAGTGTCCACTGTTGAGTATCTTCACTGGTGGTATCTCTTTCTCCCATTGAACTACATGTAGAATGGCTTCTTCCAGCTTTCTGTCAGCTGGTCTACATGGAGGAGGTTATTAGCTCAGTTCAAGCAGGATTTCTCAGTGGCCTTGCAGCCCAAGCATGTGGAGTCTTCAGCAATAGGGTCTTACCAACTATTCCTGGTGGGAAACCAAGGGCCTCAGCAATGGTCTATAATGTTTTGGGGGCATTAGGGACCTCCCTGGCCAACAACTCATTGCTAGGTTTTTTATAGCCTTTTTCCTTTTAAATTTATTTATTTTTTGTTTTTCTTTCTTTCTTTCTTTCTTTTTTTTTTTAGGCTTTTTGAGGTAGGGTCTCACTCTAGCTCAGGCTTGCCTGGAATTCACTATGGAGTCTCAGGGTGGCCTTGAACTCATGGCAATCCTCCTACCTCTGCCTCCCTGAGTGCTGGGATTAAAGGCATGTGCCACCACGCCCAGCAATTTCTTTCTTTCTTTCTTTCTTTTTTTATTTTTTTATCAGAGGTTGTAGTCTTATATCCCCTCTTCTCTAGTCTCCCACTTCCTCTGAGGGCTCTCCTCAGTAGGGTTATTGGTGTTTACTGTTCGGTTAATAAATTCATCTCAGTCAGTCTTTGGAGAAGGGGGCAGGACTGTGCCTCAGGATATTTCTACCCACCCTGTGGCCCTTATACTCTTCCCACTCTCTCTTTTGCAATGGTTTCTGAGTCTTGTCAGGTCTGTTAGCAGTCTGGTTTAGTGTTGAGTTCTCTGTAGCCTCTCGGTTTCTGAAATTGATGTGTTTTGATCACCCACAGTATCTGATGCCTTTCCCTAGAGCTAGTTGTCAGGCTAGCAGTGGGAGCAATACTCTGCAATTTCGCTTGGGTCCCAGCAGTTGTGGTAGAGGTGGAATGTCTTATGGTAGTCAACCAGCTATCTTTTCTGGTTGTATTGATGGATCTTGGTTCTCCTGAATTTTCCCTACCACCTGTAAAATGAAACATTCTCTAACTGAGGGAGAGCAGCTTGGATTAAAGGGGATATACATATTTGAGAGGATTTGGTGTGTAAGCTCACTCTTATTTTTCATAAGGCAGTGAGGGCTTCTCTCTGGAGTCTATGAGTTTCCAGGTCATAGGATTCTGACTTGGTTTCCAGTACCAGATATGGATTCCCCCCTGCTGAGCAGGCCTCATGTCCACTCAGAGAACAGATGGTTACCTGTAAAGACTGTGTGCCACTGTTGCACAAATGTGTACTTCTTACTTGGCTGGTTGATTTCATAGCTTGCAGGGTTCCCTTGTTATTCATGCTTTTGGTGACCACTGTCCCCCAGCAACTCCCATAGCATTTTCCAACACTATGAGGGTTTGTAGCCTTTTTCAAACTTTCTATCCATACTGGTTTAAATTTGATTTGTAGCTGAGGATAACCTTGAATTCCTGGTCCTCCTACTTCTACCTCCCAAATGTCTGGAGCCTTCTCCAAATCCTTCTAACTTCTGCTTGTAATCTAGTTCAAAGGCACTTATGCATGTTCAGGTATTGGTTATTTGCAACAATCCCACCAACTTTTTATCTTATTCCTTCATCTTCCTCTTTCCTCTCCTCTTAATCCCTATAATGAAGCATTCAAGGAAGAGTAATTTAATAAAGAAAAGTTTTAAAATATTTTTATTTATTCAAGAGAGACACAGAGAAAGAGGGAAAGAGAGAGAGAAAGAGAGAGAGAGAGAGAGAGAGAGAGAGAGAGAGAGAATGAATATTGGTGTGCCAGGGCTTCCTGCCACTGTGAACAAACTCCAGGTACACATACCACTTTGTGCATCTGGCTTTGTGTGAGTACTGGGGAATCAAACTATGCCACTCCTGGACCAATGGCTCCCGAATCTCTATTTCTATCTCAGGCTCTCCAATGAGTGCCAGATTAGTAGAGTTCATCATCTGCAAGATGGGGGTAATAACAGCTCTGCCTCATAGGACTGTTATGAGCTCAGGGATATGAAGTGTGAGGAAAGTGCATAGCTTAGAGTATTGTGGACATGACTTGGGTGTGTGTGATGCTGGGGATCAAGCTGAGAGCTTTGCTCATGCCAGGCAAGCGCTTCACCCTCATCTACACCCAGCCCAGAGTGAGCTCCATGGCTGCAGCTGTGATTCCTGTTGTCAGTGTCATTATTCCTGCCTGCCTGCTCCATTTGGATGTCTAGAATCATCTCAGACATGACTCATCCCACCCCCCAAACTTGCTTTATCTGCAGCATTGTCTATCTCAGTAGATGACAACTTGATTCTTCCAGAAACTCAGGACGAAAATGTTGGAGTCATCTTGTTTTCATTCCTTCTCTCACATCCCAAATCTAATTCACTAGGAAATCCTATTGTCTTTTCCTTAAATATATTCAGCATGTGGCCATTGTGGCCCTTGCCTGTGTTGTCCTTGATTCCTGCCTCCATCCTGTCTTCCTGCTTTTGCTTCTATCCAGACTGACCTAAACTCTCTCTTTCTTTTTCCCTTTCTTTCTTTCTTTCTTTCTTTCTTTCTTTCTTTCTTTCTTTCTTTCTTTCTTTCTTTCTTTTTTTTTTGGTAGTAGGGTCTCACTCTAGCACAGGCTGACCTGGAATTCACTAGATAGTCCTAGCTGGCCTCGAACTCACAGTGATCCTTCTATCTCTATCTCCTGAGTGCTGGGATTAAAGGCAGGTGCCATCATGCCTGGATGCTCTCTTCTTAACACAGCATTCAGGAAGTTCCTTTTGGTATGTAAGTCAAGTCATATCCCTCAACCGTTCAAAATCCTCTGACTTCTTATCTTTTTCAGTGTAGTGACCTATATGGCCCTACGAACCACCTCTGCTTTCTCTTGATCTTCTCTTTGTTCCAGTCACACTAGCCTTGCTGTCCTGGAACATGTCAAGCACACAAGGACTTTGTACTACTGTTACTTTTGCCCTGGCAAGACGATCAGATTTCCAAAGATGAAGGCAGATTATGTGTCTGGGGCTGTAGCTCAGTTGATAGAGTGCTTCCCTAGCATGCATGGGATGCTGGGTTCAGTCCCCAGCACCACCACTATCAGTTGTGGTGGCACACATGTGTAACACGCCAGCACTTAGGAGGTGGAGGCAGGGGGATTAGGAGTTAAGGTCATCTTTAAATACACAGTGAACTCAAGACCAGCCTGGGCTACATGAGACCCTATTTCAAAAGAAGAAAGAAGATGATGATAGAAACTGTACAAGATGTTGGGGCAGTGACCCATATTGAGGGAGTCAGAGTCCTTGATGGGGACCAGATTAGAAAAGTCACTAAGGGCACTGGAGAGATGGCTTAGTGGTTAAGCGCTTGCCTGTGAAGCCTAAGGACCCCGGTTCGAGGCTCGGTTCCCCAGGTCCCACGTTAGCCAGATGCACAAGGGGGCGCACGCGTCTGGAGTTCGTTTGCAGAGGCTGGAAGCCCTGGTGCGCCCATTCTCTCTCTCCCTCTATCTGTCTTTCTCTCTGTGTCTGTCACTCTTATATAAATAAATAAATAAATGAAAAGAAAAGTCACTAAGGGGGGGGGGATGGCTCAGCAGTTAAAGGTACTTGATTGTAAAGCCTGATGGCTTGGGTTAGATTCCCCAGTACCCACATAAAGCCAGAGGCACAAAGTGACTCATGCATTTCTGTCCTTCTCTCTATATCAAGTGAATAAACAAAAGTATTAAAAAGGAAAAGTCATCAAATGTCCCTAACCTGAAGGCAGGTGTATGTACAGGGAAGGGTTGAGATTAGGGTGAGATGAGGAGCAAAATTTAAGGGAGTACCAAAAGCTTTATTTTACGATAGCTCTATGGTTGAAAAAAAAAATGCCCAAATCTTGTGATATGTAGCCAAGGATGACCCTGAGCTTTGATCCTCCTGCCTCCACCTCACAAGTTCTGTGATTATAGGCGTGCACCATCAGCTATTTTATGTGGTGCTAGGTATAAAACACAGGGTTTTGCCAGGCGTGGTGGAGCACACCTTTAATCCCAGCACTCGAGAGGCAGAGGTAGGAGGATCGCCATGAGTTTGAGGCCACCCTGAGACTACAGAGTGAATTCCAGGTCAGCCTGGAACAGAGTGAGACCCTATCTCAAAAAACCAAAAACAAACAAACAAAAAAACCCCCAGCGTTTTGTGCATGATAGATAAGATTAAACTACATCCCCAGCTCCAGATTATAAAACTATGAACTAATGACAGACTCAGACAGTGCTGGGATTAGGGTGAGGCAAGAGAACACAGCCCAAGTGGAATGTCTCACTCATTTCAATGCTAGTCTTGCCCTTGGTCTGCAGGACAGTGATTCCAGGTTTTTCTTGGATTAGGGGTTGAGTTTAGAGCGGCACGGGCTAGATAGGGGCATTACACAGTGATCCAAGGAGACAAAAAGGTGCAGAGGGCTGGCCTGTGGGTGGTGGGTGGCATCTATCTGGGCAGGAGTTCCTGGCATGTGAAATGGTTAGTGACTCTTGCCTCAGAGAAACTAGTGAGAATAAAGGATCAATGGCCCTTTATGGCTTGGTTGGAAGGTTGGTTGAAGAAAAATCAGGAGGGGATGAGGGAGGGGCCAGGAGCAGGGTTGCACGGGTGAAGAGGCCCTCAGATGGGTCTGGTCACTGCTAGGGCTTTACCCTCAGGCCCTTCCTGAAGTGGAGGTCAGAACTGGTACAGGGTGCTGGGCATGGTGGCACACGCCTTTCAACCCAGCACTTGGGAGGCAGAGTCAGGACAATCACTGAGAGTTCGCGGCCACCCTGAGACCACATAGTGAATTCCAGATCAGCCTGGGCTAGCGTGAGACCCTACCTTGAGCCCCCTTTCCTGCCATAAGACAAAACAAAACAAACAAAACAAAACAAAACAAAACAAAACAAAACAAAACAAAACAAAACAAAACAAAACAAAACAAAACAGGTACAGGAACCAGGAGCTCTGTGTTTTGTCCTGGACTGCAGACCGTGCCTGTCCTTCATTCCTTTGTCCCTTGGTCTCTCCAGTGCTACCAGTACTGGCTCCTACCAGAGCAGGCCAGGCAGGAAAGGGCTGAGGGGAGGAAGGGCCTGAGGCTTCTCCTGGCTAGTTTTACCTTCTGCTGCTTTACCCTCAGCACAGATGTCAGAATGGCCCAGACATGTATCAGGAGCTTTTAGTTTAGCTGTGAGGCTGAACTCACTGCTCAAGAACCCAGAACAAAGTGCTCTTGCAGCCAGGACTTGGTCTGGAGAAGGACAGCTGCCTTCACCCCAGCATTGTTCTCCTCGCCTCCCCCCGCACCCCCTGCTGGAGGCAGGGTCTCACTCTTTAGCCCAGGCTGACCTGGAATTCACTATGTAGTCTCAGGGTGGCAATCCACCTACTTCTCGTCCCTAGTGCTGGGATTAAAAGACTCTTTTTTTTCTTCTTCTTCTTGGTTCTCAGATGTTTGCACCTATCTTAGGGAGGAAGGGAGGAAGAACCTTAAACAAAACCTCTTGATTGGCTGTCTTCATTTGAGTCTCTTTTCACTTCTAAGGACTGAGTAGGAAGTGAGAGGAGCAAGATTCAGAAAGTTTTTCACTGTAACTGAAAGAAAGCCTGGAAGGGAGTAGAGAAAAATGGTGAGGAAGTTGGGGCATATGGTCTATGTGTGTGCATAGAATTCTGTCAAGCCAACTACTTGAGAGTCAAGTGTAATGCCATTTCTTTTTCTTTTTCTTTGGCTTTTCGAGGTAGGGTTTCACTCTAGCCCAGGCTCACCTGGAATTCACTATGTAGTCTCAGGGTGGCCTTGAACTCATAGCGATCCTCCTACCTCTGCCTCTGAGTGCTGGGATTAAAGGCGTGTGCCACCACGCTTGGTGAGTGCCATTTATTGCCTGTATTTTTTATCTTCCTCACCTTGTAGATAATACTCATACTTACCTCCTAATTCTTTGAGTTTCTTTAAATTTTTGAAATGTTTTTACTAGGAAATATGTGATATATTATTCATGTACATATATAGATATAAGTACATAGTATGGATATTATCAAGCTTAATAGTAAGGCAAACATCCAATAACCAAACCAATAAACATTAGGCTTTTAAAAAAGTATTGTATTAGCTAGGCGCATGTCTTTAATCTCAACACTCAGAGGCAGAGGCAGAGGCAGGAGGATCGCTGTGAGCCATCCTGAGACTACATAGTGAATTCCAGTGCAGCCTGGGCTAGAGTGGGACCCTCCCTCAAAAAATCAAAAATTAAAAAAATATATAGTATTTATTTGAGAGAGAGAGAGAGAGAGAGAGAGAATGGGCATGCGAGGGCCTCTAGCCACTTGCAAACAAACTCCAGAAGCATATTCTGCCTTGTACATCTGGCTTTACATGTGTACTGGGGAATCAAACTTGGGTTCTTAGGCTTTGCAGACGAGTGCCTTAACTGCTGAGCCATCTCTCTAACCCAACACTAGGTTTTTGAAAAGTATTTAGTTATTCATTTGCAAGAGAGAGAGAGAGAAAGAGGAATAGGCAGACAGAGTGAATGTGGGCATGTCAGGGCCTCTTGCCACTGCAAAGGAACTTCAGATGCTGTACCACTTTGTGCATCTGGCTTTTACATGGATACTGAGGAATTGAAACCCAGGCTGTCAAGCTTTGCAAGCAAGTGTTTTTAATGGCTAAACCATCTCTCTAGCCCCACCACTAGCCTTTTACAATATTTTTGAAATTTCTTATAGTTTCTTCTCTTATTTCATCACTATTTTATCCAATAATAACCCTATAGTAAAGGATTTTTAAAAAACGTTTTTATTGACAGCTTCTATAATTATAGACAATTAAACCATGATAATTCTCTCCCCACTCCCGTTTTCCCCTTCACAAATCCACCGTCCATTATATCCCTCCTTTCTCTCAATTAGTCTGTCTTTTATTTTGATGTTGTCATTTTTTTCCTCCTATTATGAAAATCTTGCATAGATAGTGCCAGGCACTGTCAGGTCATGGATATCCAGGTCATTTTGTGTCTGGAAGAGTGCATTGTAAACAGTCCTTCCCTTCCTTTGGCTCTTACTGTTCTTTCTGCCACCTCTTTTCCAGTGGATTCTGAGCCTTAGAGGGTGTGATAGAGATGTCTCAGTGCTGAACATTGCACTGTCACTTCTCAGCACTGCAGTGACTTTTGAGTCATCCAAGTGGTCATCTTCATCTAAAAAGAGAGCTTCTCTAACCAAAAGTGAGAGTAGCATTTATATATGGCTATGAACATTAAGAGAAGTGCTTAATGGGCAGTTGGATGAACATAATATATGCATTTAGCCAGATACCAGCAGGTGTTAACCACCTAGGGCTCATGACCTCCCCACCATAGACTTTTGACTAGGTTTTCAGTACAGGCATGTATTCCCTCCTGTGGAGTGGGCCACCAGTCCAATTAGAGTGGTTGGTTTCCCCGATAACAGACATGCCACTATTATACTAGTTAGCACATTTGGCCTGGCTGGCCAGTCTTAAGTCTTGCAGTGTCCACTGTTGAGTATCTTCACTGGTGATTTCTCTCTTTCCCACAGGGCTGCATGCAGCATGGCTTTTTCCAGCTTTCTGTCAGTTGGTCCCCAGGGAGAAGGTTTTCAGCTCAGCTCCAGTTTGATTTTTCAGTGACCTGCAGCCCAAGCATGTGGAGTCTTCAGCAATAGGATCTTACCGTCTAGTTCTGGTGGGAAACCAAAGGCTTGGCAATGGCCTGTAATATTTTGAGGACATTAGGGACCTCCCTGGCCACTGGAACATATCCCATTCCTAGTACTGAAAATTTTCTAGTAACAATATATGTTTTCTGGGATATGTATGCCATTATCCAAAGAAATGTATTTCTACATGGCTTATTTATAATATTTTAAATTTTGATTAACTCTCCTCCTACCCTTCCTTTACTCAATCCCTTTTCCTGACCTCATGTAGGCCATTGCACCCCAGTAATCTGTTCATGTACTTACATACATACAATGTCCTCTTGAGTCTCCTCTCTCCTCCCTCCCTTACAACTCCTTTCTAGCTCACTGGCCTCTGCTACTGACTTTACTTCAACTCACATACAAGCCTAAACATTTGTAGCTAGGATCCACATACGAGAGAAAACCTGTGGAGTTTGGCTTTCTAGGCCTGGGTTACCTCATTTAGTATGATTCTTTAAGGAATTTTTTTTGTCATTCACTTACTTACTGTATATATATTCTTCTTCTCCTTCTCCCTCTCCCTTCCCTTCCCCCCCCCTCCTCCTCCTCCTCCTCTTCTTCCTCCTTCTTCTTCTTTTTGTTTTTTTGAGATAGGGTTTTACTCTAGCCCAGGCTGACCCAGAACTCACTCTGTAGTTCAAGGCTGGCTTCCCAGCCGTCCTTCTACCTTTGCTTCCCAAGTGCTGGGATTAAAGGGATGCCCTACCACACCTGATATATATTCTTTTTTTGCAGTTTTGAAACTTTTTTTAAAAAAAAATTTTTTTTTTTATTAACATTTTCCATGATTATAAAATATATCCCATGGTAATTCCCTCCCTCCCCACCCCCACACTTTCCCATTTGAAATTCCATTCTCCATCATATTACCTCCCCGTTACAATCATTGTAATTACAAATATACAATATCAACCTATTAAGTATCCTCCTCCCTTCCTTTCTCCACCCTTTATGTCTCCTTTTCAACTTACTGGCCTCTGCTACTAAGTATTTTCATTCTCACGCAGAAGCCCAGTCATCTGTAGCTAGGATCCACATATGAGAAAGACCATGTGGCGCTTGGCTTTCTGGGCCTGGGTTACCTCACTTAGTATAATACTTTCCAGGTCCATCCATTTTTCTGCAAATTTCATAACTTCATTTTTCTTTACCACTGAGTAGAACTCCATTGTATAAATGTGCCACATCTTCATTATCCACTCATCTGTTGAGGGACATCTAGGCTGGTTCCATTTCCCAGCTATTATGAATTGAGCAGCAATAAACATGGTTGAGCATGTACTTCTAAGGAAATGAGATGAGTCCTTTGGATATATGCCTAGGAGTGCTATAGCTGGGTCATATGGTAGATCAATCTCTAGCTGTTTTAGGAACCTCCACACTGATTTCCACAATGGCTGGACCAGATTGCATTCCCACCAGCAGTGCAGAAGGGTTCCTTTTTTTCCACATCCCCGCCAACATTTATGATCATTCGTTTTCATGATGGTGGCCAATCCCAAGTGCTGGGATTAAAGGGATGCCCTACCACACCTGATATATATTCTTTTTTTGCAGTTTTAAAACTTTAAAAATATTTATTTAAGATAAAGAAAGAGAGGGAGGGAGGAAGAGAGAGAGACACACAGAGAAACAGAGAGATAGAGAGACAGAGAGATCCTGCTGCTATAAACAAACTCCAGATACATGTGCCACTTTGTACTCTGGCTTTTACATGGGCACAGGGGAATCAAACCTGGGCCTGCAGGCTTGCAAGTGTCTTTAACCACTGAGCAATTTTCCCCAGGACAGTTTTTAATTTTTTTAAAAAATATATATTTTTTTGTTTTGTTGAGGCAGGGTCTCACCACTCTAGTCCAGGCTAACCTGGAATCCACTCTATTGTCTCAGGGTGGTCTTGAATTCATGACAATCCTCCTACCTCTGCCTCCCAAGGGCTGGAATTAAAGGCATGCATTATCACACCTGGCTTTAAAAAATCTTTTACTTATTTATTTGCAGTCAGAGAGAGAGAGAGAAGAGAGACAGATGGAGAGAATGAAGGTGCCAGGGTCTCCAGCAACTGCAAATGAACATCAGATGCATGCGCCACTTTGTGCACCTGGCTTTATGTAGGTACTGGGGAATAGAATCTGGGTTGTTATGCTTTATAGGCAAATGCCTTAACTGCTGAGTCATCTCTCCAGCTCCCAGTTTTTTTTTTTTTTTTTCCAAGTCTCACTGTAGCCCAGGATGAGTTGGAAGCCACACTGTAGTTCCAGGTTAGCCTCAAATTTACAATGATCCTTCTACTTTTTCTGCTCTAGTGCTGGGATTAAAGGCGTGCACCACCATTTTTTTTTTTTTTTCCAAGTTAAGGTGTCACTGTAGCTCAGGCTGACCTGGATTTCACTATGTAGTTTCAGGGTGACCTCAAACTCATGGCGATTCTCCTACCTCTGCCTCCTGACTGCTGGGATTAAAGGTGTGTGCCACCCACCCCCTCCCCCCCGCCCTGACTATTTTTTTTAAAGGTAGGGTCATGCTCTAGCCTAGATTGACCTAGAGTTCACCATGCAGTCTCAGGCTGGCCTTGAACTCACCGCCATCCTCCTATCTCTGCCTCCTAAGTGCTAGAATTAAAGGCATGCACCACCATGCTGACAGAGAGAGAGAGAGAAAAGAAGAGAGGAGAGGAGAAATGAGACGAGATGAGAAGAGAAGAGAGAATGGCATACCAGGGCCTCCAGCTGCTGCAAAGAACTCCAAATGCATGTACGCATCGTGCATCTGGCTTATGTGGGTACTAGGGAATTGAACTTGGGTCCTTAGGCTTTGCAGGCAAGCACCTTAAGCATTGAGCCACCTATCTAGCCCCCAGCAGGTATCTTTTTCTTTTTTTCCTTTAAATTTTTTTTTTTTTAAGTTTTCAAGGTAGGGTATTGCTCCAGGCTGACTTTGAATTCATTATGTAGCCTCAGGGTAGCCTCAGACTCATGGCAATTCTCCTACCTCAGCCTCTGGGATGCTGGGATTAAAGGCCTAGCAGTTTTTTTTTTTTTAATATTTATTTATTTGAAAGCAGGAGAGAGAGATAATGGGCACACAGGGCCTCCAACCACTGCAACTTAACTCTAGTTTCATACACCACCTTGTGTATCTAACTTTCTTGAGTCCTGGGGAGTTTAATCTGGGTCCTTTGCAGGTAGGCACCTTAACCACTAAGCTATCTCTGCAGCCCCCAACAGGTGTTTTTGATTAAGCTTTCTACTAAGTCTCTAGTAGACAGAGCCCTGCTAGAGGTGGTGTGTCTCTGGGAGCTGATCTTGAGTCCAGCTCTACTAGGTGTAAGGAGAGCCAGTTTGAACTCTGGCTGTTTGTACTTGCTGGTGGAGTTCTCTCTCTGCTGTGGATGTTGAACTGAACCAGCTTCTTCTGCCGTGGTGAAACTTCTCTTGGAATCTGTAAGCCTGAAATAAACCCTTTCTTCCTATAAGCTACGTCTGGTCCGTGCGTGTCCCAGCAATGAGAAGGTAACTGCCACAAGGAAGATATCATGCTAATGAGGAGTGTGAAATGTTTCCTAACTACTGATACAATTTTGTGATCTTAAAAGAATTTCAAAGATTTTCTCCAAGTCTTGGGTATCTTTTGCTAATTCCCGAATAGCATTTAGCTCTTGCTGCTATTCTGAGTGGTATCTTAGTGTTCAAAAGTATATTTTCCAGATGTTTGATGCGAAGTTTGATATTTTAATAATTGGATTTTTGTATCCAATAATCTTGTTGAATTCAATATTTTAAATTGTTTATTGATTTTGTTGACTTAACTAGGTAATTGGTTATATTCTTTCTTTTCTTCTTTTTTTTTTTTTAATTTTGGTTTTTTGAGGTAGGGTGTCACTCTAGCTCAGGCTGACCTGGAATTCACTATGTCGTCTCAGGGTGGCCTCAAACTTATGGTGATCCTCCTACCTCTGCCTCCTGAGTGGGATTAAAGGCATGTGTCACCACACCCGGCTGGTTATATTCTTTCTAAATAATGATATCTTTTCCTTTTTTGTGATTGTGTATGGGTGTGATATGCATGTGTGTGTACACATTTGTATGTGTGGGGCATGTCTATGTGCTTATGGAGGCCAGAGGGGTGTTCCTCTGTCACTCTTCACCTTATTCATCTAAAAAATCTACATCTAGGCCTAGAGGGATGGCTTAGTGGTTAAGGCATTTGCCTGCAAAGCCAAGGATCCAGGTTTGATTCTCCAGGACCCATGTTAGCCAGGTGCACAAGGTGGCACATGTGACTGGAGTTTGTTTGCAGTGGCTGGAAGCCGTGGCGCTCCCATTCTCTCTCTCTCTGTGCCTCTTTCTCTCTCTGTCACTCTCAAATAAATAAATAAAAATAAACAACAAAAAAAATATTGAAAAAGATCTATATCTAGCCAGGTGTGGTGGCATACACCTTTAATCCCAGCACTTGGGAGGCAGAGGTAGGAGGAACACTGTGAACCTGGAGACTACATATAGTGAATTCCAGGTCAGCTTGGGCTAGAGTGACATCCTATTTTGAAAAAACAAAAAGAAAAAAATACATCCATACACACACACACACACACACACAAATACATATATATATATGTGTGTGTGTGTGAGAGAGAGAGAGAGAGAGAGAGAGAGAGAGAGAGAGAGAGAGAAAATACCAGGGCCTTTTGCCACTGCAAACAAACTTCAGTTTTAGTATCCATGCTGCTGAAGAACTCCAGAGGCATGTGTCACTCTGTCACTCTGTGTACCTGGCTTTACATGGGTACTGGGGGATGGAACCTGGGCTGGTTGACTTTGCAAGCAAGCATCTTTAACTGCTGAGCCAGCTCCCTAGCCCTTCACCTTATTCTTTGACATAGTCTTTCATGGAACCTGGAGCGTACTGATTTGGCTAGACCAGTAAGCCCCAGAGATTCTGTTTCCTCCTCCCCAGCAATGGGATTATAGGTGTCCCCCACAACACTTGGCATTTTACATGGGTGCTGAGGATTGGAACTCAGGTCCCAATGCTTGCATGGTAAGCACTGTGTGTATGTATGTATGTATGTATATATGTATGTATGTGTCATCTCCCCAGTCCTAAATAATGAATGTTTTAGAGTCTTTTTCTTATGTGCAATGTGTGTGTGGTGTATGCTCATGTATGTGTCTAGCTCCCCTGCAGTGGCCATAGAGGCATGCCTGGTGTCTGGCTTCATTGCTCTTCTATTCATTCTTGCTTGAGCCACAGTGTTTTCTTCTTGCAAACCCCAGTGATTCTCTGGTCTCTGCTCTCTTATAGGAATGGCCTACACAGCTGTTTATGTGGGTCCTAGGGGTAGCACTCAAGTGGTGTCCTCAAGTCCTCATGATTACATAGAAGTGCTCCATCACAGAGCCAACTTGGTAGCCCAAAGTCCTTTATCTGTCTTCCTTCCTTCCTTTCTTCCTCCCTCCCTCACTCCCTCCTTCTTTTCCTTCCTTCCTTTTTTTAAATTTATTTGTGAGGGACTGAGAGAGAGAATGGGTGCACCAGAGTCTTCAGGCACTGCAAATGAACTTCAGATACATGCACCACTTTGTATATCTGGCTTTACATGGGTACTGGGGAATTGAACCTTGGTTGTTAGGTTTAACCACTGAGTAATCTCTCCAGCCCTTATTCCTTTCTTTCTTCTTTCTTGTTTTTTTTTTTTTTTTTTTTTTGAGGTAGGGTCTTGTTCTAGCCCAGGCTGACCAGGAATTCACTCTGTAGTCTCAGGCTGGCCTTAAACTCAGTAATCCTCCTACCTCTGCCTCTTGAGTGTTGGGATTAAAGGTGTGTGCCACCATGCCCAGCCCCCAGAATTTCCATACTATTTTTTAAAAAAATATTTTATTTATTTACTAGATAGAGAGTGAGAGAGAGGCAGATAGGGAGAGAAAATGGGTGCACACAGGCCTCTAGCCACAGCAAACAAACTCCAGAAACATGTGCCATCTTGTGCATCTGGCTCATGTGGGTACTGGGGAATGGAGCCATGGTCCTTAGGCTTTGCAGGCCAAGTGCCTTAATCACCAAGCCATCCCTCTACCCCCTCTTTCACTTCTTTATGTTTTAAGAAAGTGTTGCAGAGCATGATGACGTATACCTTTAATTCCTGCACTTAGGGAAACAGGTAGGAGGATTATCATGAGTTCAAGGCCAGACTAAGATACATAGTGAGTTCCAGGTCAGCTTGGGCTACAGTGAGATCATGCCTCAAAAAACTTAAAAGAGCCGGGTGTGGTGGCACACACCTTTAATCCCAGCATTTAGGAGGCACAGGTAGGAGGAATGCCATGAGTTCAAGGCCACATAGTGAATTCCAGGTCAGCCTGGACTAGAGTGAAACCCTACCTCAAAAAACTAAAAAAACAACAACAAACCAAACAGAACCTCCCCCCAAAAACCCCAAAAAACTTTAAAAGAAAGAAAGAACGCTTTAAGCCAGCCATAGTGTTGTGTATCCATAGTCCCAGTTACTTTTCTACTTAGGGGACTGAGATGGAAGGGTGACTTAAACCCAAGGGCTTAAGACCCTGTTTCAAAAAGCAACCAACCATGCCGGGTGTGGTGGCGCACGCCTTTAATCCCAGCACTCGGGAGGCAGAGGTAGGAGGATCGCTGTGAGTTCGAGGCCACCTTGAGACTCCATAGTGAATTTCAGGTCAGCCTGAGCTAGAGTGAAACCCTATTTCGAAAAACAAAACAAAACAAAACAAAACAAAACAAAACAAAACAAAACAAAACAAAACAAAACAAAACAAAACAAAAGCAACCAACCAGCCTGGCATGGTGGCACACACATTTAATCCCAGAATACAAGAGGCAGAGGTAGGATGATCACTGTGAGTTCCAGGACAGCCTGGGATTACATAATGAATCCCATCCAGATCAGCCTGGGTGAGAGCAATGCCCTACGTTGAAAAACAAAACAAAACAAAAAACCCAACACCCCAAAAAACGTTAGGCAACAATAACAACAACTAAAACAACTAACAATTAAACTGATGACTAATCAAACAACAAACATACTTTTAGGAGCAATCTCCAGGGCTAAACAGACTGCTCAGTGGTCAAAGCTGCTTGCTTGCCAACCCTGACAGTTCAGGTTCATTTACCCAGTATCCACATATAAAACTCGATGTACAAGGTGGTGCCTATATCTGGAGCTCATTTATGGTGGCAAAAGACCCTGGTGCACCCATAATCATTCTTTCTTTTTCGGCCTCTTCTTTTTCTTTAATAATAATAATAATAATAATAATAATAATAATAATAATAATAATAGAAAGCCAGGAGTGGTGGCACACACCTTTAATCCCAGAACACTGGAGGCAGAGGTAGGAGGATTGCCATGGGTTTGAGGCTAACCTGAGACTACATAGTGAATTACAGGTCAGTTTGGAACAGTGAGAACCCACCTTGAAAAACCAAAGGAAAAAAAGGAACAAGAAGCAGTCTGATGCTGGGAGAGATGCTCAGTGGATAAAGCACTTGCCATGCAAGACTGGGAGTAAGAAAACCTGAGTACGGATCTCTAATGTGAGGGTGAGCACCTGGGTTCAATCTCTAGAGTGAGAGTGAGCACCTGGGGTCAGATCTCTAGTGTGAGAGTGAGCACCTAGGTTCAGATCTCTAGTGTGAGAGTGAGTACCTGGGTTCAGATCTCTAGTGTGAGAGTGAGCACCTGGGTTCAGATCTCTAGTGTGAGAGTGAGTACCTGGGTTCAGATCTCTAGTGTGAGAGTGAGCATCTGGATTCAGATCTCTAGTGTGAGAGTGAGTACCTGGGTTCAATCTCTAGAGTGAGAGTGAGCACCTGGGTTCAATCTCTAGAGTGAGAGTGAGCACCTGGGTTCAGATCTCTAGTGTGAGAGTGAGCACCTGGGTTCAATCTCTAGAGTGAGAGTGAGCACCTGGGTTCAGATCTCTAGTGTGAGAGCGAGCACCTGGGTACAGATCTCTAGTGTGAGAGTGAGCACCTGGGTTCAATCTCTAGTGTGAGAGTGAGCACCTGGGTTCAGATCTCTAGTGTGAGAGTGAGCACCTGGGTTCAGATCTCTAGAGTGAGAGTGAGCACCTGGGTTCCGATCTCTAGAGTGAGAGCGAGCACCTGGGTTCAGATCTCTAGTGTGAGAGTGAGCACCTGGGTTCAGATCTCTAGTGTGAGAATGAGCACCTGGGTTCCGATCTCTAGAGTGAGAGTGAGCACCTGGATTCAGATCTCTAGTGTGAGAGTGAGCACCTGGGTTCAGATCTCTAGTGTGAGAGTGAGCACCTGGGTTCAGATCTCTAGTGTGAGAGTGAGCACCTGGGTTCAGATCTCTAGAGTGAGAGTGAGCACCTGGGTTCAGATCTCTAGTGTGAGAGTGAGCACCTGGGTTCAGATCTCTAGTGTGAGAGTGAGCACCTGGGTTCAGATCTCTAGTGTGAGAGCAAGCACCTGGATTCAGATCTCTAGTGTGAGAGCAAGCACCTGGGTTCCGATCTCTAGTGTGAGAGTGAGCACCTGGATTCAGATCTCTAGTGTGAGGATGAGCACCTGGGTTCAGATCTCTAGTGTGAGAGTGAGCACCTGGATTCAGATCTCAAGTGTGAGAGCAAGCACCTGGGTTCTGATCTCTAGTGTGAGAGTGAGCACCTGGATTCAGATCTCTAGTGTGAGGATGAGCACCTGGGTTCAGATCTCTAGAGTGAGAGCGAGCACCTGGATTCAGATCTCAAGTGTGAGAGCAAGCACCTGGGTTCTGATCTCTAGTGTGAGAGTGAGCACCTGGATTCAGATCTCTAGTGTGAGGATGAGCACCTGGATTCAGATCTCTAGTGTGAGAGCAAGCACCTGGGTTCAGATCTCTAGTGTGAGAGTGAGCACCTGGGTCAGATCTCTAGTGTGAGAGCGAGCACCTGGGTTCAATCTCTAGTGTGAGAGCAAGCACCTGGGTTCAGATCTCTAGTGTGAGAGTGAGCACCTGGGTCAGATCTCTAGTGTGAGAGTGAGCACCTGGGTTCAATCTCTAGTGTGAGAGTGAGCACCTGGGTTCCGATCTCTAGTGTGAGAGTGAGCACCTGGATTCAGATCTCTAGTGTGAGAGTGAGCACCTGGGTTCAATCTCTAGTGTGAGAGTGAGCACCTGGATTCAGATCTCTAGTGTGAGAGTGAGCACCTGCGTTCCGATCTCTAGTGTGAGAGCGAGCACCTGGGTTCCGATCTCTAGTGTGAGAGTGAGCACCTGGATTCAGATCTCTAGTGTGAGAGTGAGCACCTGGATTCAGATCTCTAGTGTGAGAGTGAGCACCTGGATTCAGATCTCTAGTGTGAGAGTGAGCACCTGGGTTCAATCTCTAGTGTGAGAGTGAGTACCTGGGTTCAGATCTCTAGTGTGAGAGTGAGCACCTGGTTTCAGATCTCTAGTGTGAGAGTGAGCACCTGGATTCAGATCTCTAGTGTGAGAGTGAGCACCTGGATTCAGATCTCTAGTGTGAGAGTGAGCACCTGGATTCAGATCTCTAGTGTGAGAGTGAGTACCTGGGTTCAGATCTCTAGAGTGAGAGTGAGCACCTGGGTTCAGATCTCTAGTGTGAGAGTGAGTACCTGGGTTCAATCTCTAGTGTGAGAGTGAGTACCTGGGTTCAGATCTCTAGTGTGAGAGTGAGCACCTGGATTCAGATCTCTAGTGTGAGAGTGAGCACCTGGGTTCAGATCTCTAGTGTGAGAGTGAGCACCTGGGTTCAGATCTCTAGTGTGAGGGTGAGCACCTGGGTTCAGATCTCTAGTGTGAGGGTGAGCACCTGGGTTCTGATCTCAAGTGTGAGAGTGAGTACCTGCGTTCTGATCTCTAGTGTGAGAGAGAGCACCTGGGTTCAGATCTCTAGTGTGAGAGTGAGCACCTGGGTTCAGATCTCTAGTGTGAGAGTGAGCACCTGGGTTTAGATCTCTAGTGTGCACCTACTGTGAGTAAGGATGTAGAGACAGCATAATCTGATCTGGCTGCCTGGTGAACTAAACAGTGAACCAGAGACTGCTGTGGCACATGCTTGTACTCACACACCTGCATTCACACACATGAACATTCACACACACATATACATACACACACAGCAAAAATCTGTGGTGGGACTGGGTTGGTGGCACATGCCTTCAATCCCAGTACTTGGGAGGTAGAGATATGTAGTAGACTGCTTCAGTTTTGCTGAGATGAACTTCCAGACCAGGCACAGTTATGGAGGAAGGGATATATTAAAATTTACAGATCCAGAGCTGGGCGTAGTGGCACATGCCTTTAATCCCATCACTCAGGAGGCAGAGGTAGGAAGATTGCCATAAGTTCAAGGCCACCCTGAGATGACAGAGTTAATTCTAGGTCAGCCTGGATCAGAGTGAGACCCTACCTCGAAAAACCAAAAAAATAAAAAAACAACAAAAAAAAAAACAAGAAACCAAACCAAAAAACTTACAGATCCAGTGGAAGTTCCACAACAGCAGAAGAAGCTGGCCTGCTTTCATAGGACCAAGCATATAGAGAGACGTCCCAGCCAAAAGCCTCACAGAACACTTCAGGAATTCCAGGCAGGCACACTTTGCATATCTTTAGATTGAAATCTGAAACCCACCACCACACCTTAAGATCCACCCAGTGGCACTACATCCAGCCAATTGGCTGCAGATACAAACTACAAACTAATAAAACACTGAATATATTGGGGGCCATCTATTCAAACTACCACAAAGTAGGAGGATTGCTATGAGTTCAAGGCTACCCTGAGACTGCATAGTAAATTCTAGGTCAGTTTGGGCTAAAGTGAGATCCTACCTTGAAAAACTAAAATAATAATAATAAAAAATAAATTTAAAAAATAAAAATAAACTGTGGTGGACCTGACCTGTAATATCTGGGACAGGTGTTTTCTTTGAGGCAAAAATTTAAGATTTAAATTTTCAAACTTTTAATTTATTCAGTTTTTCTTTCTTTTCTTTTTTATTTTTTTGGGGTATGGTCTCATTCTAGCCCTGACTGACCTAGAATTCATTCTGTTGTTCTAGGCTAGCCTTGGACTCACAGCAATCCTCCTACCTCTGCCTTCTTAGTGTTGAAGTCTTGCACTACCATACTTGGCTCATATACTCTTTAAATTTATGAATTATTAAGTTTATTTAGGGATAAATTATGAATCATGAGATGTTACAGTTACCTTCTTGTTGTTGGGACAAACACGTGACCACAAACAGCTTATAGGAGAAAGGGGTTTATTTCAGGCTTATACATTCCATGGGAAACATCGTCATGGCAGATGAAGCTGGCTCTGTTTATACATCCGCAGCAGAGAGTCAGCAAACATGAACAGCCACAGCTCAAGCTGGCTCTCTATACACCTAGTGGGGCTGGACTCAAGATCTGCCCCCTATGACGCACCTCCTCCACTAGGACTCTCCTTGTTCAAGATTTAAGTAGGAAGTTTAATCTTAATCAAAATACCTCAGGTTATATATAGCTTTTTTAAAAACTTTTTTTTTGTAGTACTTGGGATTGAACCCAGGGCCTCACATATGGTAGGCAAACACACCATCACTGAGCTATATACCCCCGTCAATAAATCTTTCTCCCTTTCTTTTTTTGTTTCTTTATTTTTTTCTAGGTAGGGTCTCATTCTAGCCAAGGCTAACTAAAATTCGCTATGTAGTTGGAGGCTGGCCTCCATTCAAAGTGATCCTTCTACCTCTGCCTCCCTGGTGTTGAGATTAAAGGCAGGCACAGCAATGTTCAGCTATTTTTCAAATTTTCTCTATTTATTTGCAAGCAAAGAGAGGGAGAGAGTGTACTAAGTCTTTTAAATTACTATGGTACTGTTTATTTTTTTTTTGGTTTTTTGAGGTAGGGTCTCGCTCTGGTCCAGGCTGACCTGGAATTAACTCTGTAGTCTCAGGGTGGCCTTGAACTCATGGTGATCCTCCTACCTCTGCCTCCCTAGTGCTGGGATTAAAGGCATGTGCCACCATGCCCGGCTATGGTTCTGTTTTTAAAAAATATTTTATTTATTTATTTGAGAGGGAGGGAGGAGAGAGAGAGAGAGAGAGAGAGAGAGAAAGGTACTGGTAGATAGAGAGAATGGGCACACCAGGGACTTCAGCCACTGCAAACAAACTCCAGAAGCATGCACCATCTTGTGCATCTGGCTTATATGGGTACTGGAGAATTGAACCTGGGTCCTTATCTTTGCAGGTAAGTGCCTTAACCACTAAGCCATATTTGCAGCCCTACTTCTGGTTTTTTTTTTTTTTTTTTTGAGGTAGAGTCTCACTTTAGCCCAGGCTGACCTGGAGATAGCCATTTAGTCTCAGGGTGGCCTCAGACTCATGGTAATTCTCTCACCTCTGACTCTTATGTGTTGAAATTAAAGGCATGCACCACCATGCCGGGCTCCTTTTTATTCACTTATTTTTTTGGTGTGTGTGGTATGTGTGGCATGTGTGTGGCGTATGTATATCTGTGAGCATATGTACAAGCTTCATATATACGCATGCAGAGGAGTCTTCCTCTGTCACTTTTCCACCTCATTTCTCTGTGACAGTCCTGCATTGAACCTGGAGCTCCGCATGTTTTGGTTGGACTAGCTGGCCTGGGAGCCCCAGCCACCCTCCTTTCTCTGTCTCAGTGCTGGTCTCACATCCATGGATGCCTGACAGTTTTCGTAGGTGCAGGGGATTGAACTCAGGTCCTCGTGCTTGCTTAGCAAGTGCTCTTACCTGTTGAATCATCTTTCAGCATGTAGTTGTGGGTTTTTTTGGCAATTTTTTTGTGAGAGACAGAGAGAGAGCATGTGTGCTTGCACAAGACAGAAATGGTGTGCCAGGGCCTCCAACCACTGCAGCTGAGCTCCAGATGTGTGCCCCACCTTGTGCGCATGTGCAACCTTGTGCGCTTGCATCACCTTGTGCGTCTGGCATATGTGGGACCTGGAGAGTCAAACATGGGTCCTTAGACTTCACAGGCAAGTGCCTTAACCCCTAAGCCACTCTCCAGCTCTATTTTTATATTTATTTATTTATTTGGTTTTTTCAAGGTAGGGTCTCGTTCTGGCCCAGGCTGACATAGAATCCACTTTATAGTCTCAGGGTGGCCTTAAACTCACAGTGATCCTCCTACCTCTGCTTCCTGAATGCTGGGATTAAAGGTGTGTGCCACCATGCCTGGTGAGTTATTTTTATAAATAAAAATATTCTTTTAAAAATATTTACTTATTTATTTGGGAGAGAGAGAGAGAGAGAGAGAGGGAGGGAGAGAGAGAGACAGGTAGAGAGAGAATGGGCATACCTGGACCTCTAGCCAGTGCAAATGAACTCCAGATGGATGTGCTACTTTGTGCATCCAGCTTTACGTGGGTACAGGGGCATTGAACATGGATCCTTTGGCTTTGCTAGAAAGTGCCTAAACTGCTAAGCTCTCTTTCTAGCCCTGAGTTATTATTATTATTTTTAATAATGCCTTTTTCTATTTTTCTGATTTATTTATTTATTAGAGAGAGTAAGAATGGGCATGCCAGGTCCTCTAGCCACTGCCAGCGAACTCTAGATGCATGTGCCACCTTGTGCATCTGGCTTACATGGGACCTGGAGAATCAAACTTGAGTCCTTAGGCTTCACAGGCAAGCACCTTAACTACTAAGCCATCTCTCTAGCCCCTGAGTTAATTTTTTAAATATTTTATTTCTATTTAGTTGTGAGAGAGAGAAAAAGAGAGAGAATACACATGCAAGGGCCTCTAGTCACTGCAAATGAACTCCAGATGTGTGTGCTACTATGTACATCTGTTTTATATTGGTTCTGGGGAATCAAACCTGAGTCCTTAAGCTTTGCAGGCAAGTGCCTTAACTAAGCCATCTTTCCAGCCCCCTGGAGAATTTTTTTTTTTAATTTTTATTAGTATTTTCCATGATTATAAAAAAATATCCCATGGTAATTCCCTCCCTCCCCACCCCCACACTTTCCCATTTGAAATTCCATTCTCCATCATATTACCTCCCCATCACAATCATTGTACTTACATATATACAATATCAACCTATTAAGTACCCTCCTCCCTTCCTTTCTCTTCCCTTTATGTCTCCTTTTTAACTTACTGGCCTCTGCTTTATTTTTAAGTTCCTAATGTTAACTGAGGTCCTTTGTCCTTTATTTAATTTTTAAAAATTAATTAATTTTTTTATTTAAGAGAGAGAGAAAAAGAGAGACAGAGAGAGATAAAGAGAGAATGGGTGCGCCAGGGCCTTTTAGCCACCGCAAATGAACTCCAGATGCCTGCACCCCCTGTGCATCTGGCTTTCATGGGTCCTGGGGAATCAAACTGGGGTTCTTAGGCTTCAAAGGCAAACACCTTAACAGCTAAGCCATTTCACCAGCCCCTTTATTTAATTTTTTTTTTATTGTTGTCAAGGTTAGTTCATTTATTGATAGCCTTTGCATATGTGTATGTTTGTGTGAATGTTCATGTGTGAGGGTGCACATGTGTTTGTGGGATCATTTGCATGTGTGTCCACATGCATGTGGAGGCCACAGTATGACCTTGGGTGTTGTTTCTTCAGTGCTGTCTTTTTTTTTTTTTGAGAGTCTGTCACTGGTTTGCTAGCTAATAGATGACACAATGCTCAGAGCCATAGAGCTCCTTACAGATCCCTAAGACTCACTCCTATAAACCAACTACTGATCTTCAAAAATGCAATGTATAGTTAATTTTTGGCTGCCTATATGGTCGTTAACACTCATCAAGAGAGTATAACCTTGCTTAAATTTTTAAAAAGATATTTTATTTAACTTTCAAGCCATATTCCCTGTTCCAGGATACAGCCTCATGCTCAAATAATCATTCCCATTTGAGAGGAATGGTCTTGAGCTCCAATGTTCTGTTTCCAGCCTTCCCTGGGTAATTGTTACCCACACAGGTAGGCAGATTAACTAAAGATGTTTTCAAACACAGATGGCAAGACTTTATGCTGTACTGTTGACTAACTTGATTAAATTGTTCTGACAGAAAATTCCTAGATCAAATTAATTGATTTAGATTTATTGGTAAGAAAATTGTTTCTAGTGATGTTAACATGTTATGCCTGTACTTATAGCTATTAGATACTTACAAGATAAGACATGCCTATTCCAGATATGGTTTACATGGTCACCAGACAACTAAGTTTGAATGTTAGACAAGATGACTTTAAACTTTTGTGCTATTGTTCCATTCTTTTTTTTTGAAGCAGGGTCTCACTCTAGCCCAGGCTAACCTGGAATTCACTATGTAGTCTCATAAATAAAATATTTAAAAAAAGGTCTTAGGGCTGAGGAGATGGCTTGTCCATTAAAGGCACTTGTTGCAAAGCTTAATGGCCTGGGTTTGATTACCTAGTACCTATACAAACTCAGATGCACAAATTTGTACATGTATTTGGAGTTCATTTACAGCAGCAGAAGACCCTGGTATGCCCATATCCACTCTCTTTCTCTCTTTCAAATAAATAAAGGAAAATATTTAAAAATATTTTAAATGGGTTTCTTTTATTTTTTATGCTTTTCTTTTCCAAAGCAGAGTTTCACTTAGCCCAGGTTAACCTAGAACTCCCTTTGTAGCCCAGTCTGGCTTGAAACTCAGTGACCCTCCTCTCTCATCCTCCTGAGTTCTGTGAGTGCAGGTACAGGCCACCAAATCCAGCTTTAAATGGCTTCCTTTCTTCCTCCCTCCCTCCCTGCCTCCCTTCTTTCCTTCCTTTCTTTATTTGAAGCAGGGTCTCACTCTAGCCCAGGCTGTCCTGGAATTCACTATGTAGTCTCAGGATAGCCTTGAGTTCATGGTGATCCTCCTACCTCTGCTTCCCAAGTGCTGGGATTAAAGGTGTGCGCCACCAGGCCTGGCTTATTTTTTGGTTTTTCAAAGTAGGGTTTCACTCTAGCCCAGGCTGACCTGGAACTCACTATGTAGTCTCAGGGTGGCCTCAAACTCATGGTGATCCTTCTACCTCTGCCTCTCAAATGCTGGAATTATGCACCATCATGCCCAGTTTAAATTTTTGTTAAAAATATTGTAAACTGGGCATGGTGGCACATGCCTTTAATTCTAGCACTCAGGAGGCAAAGAGGGGAGGATTGCTGAGAGTTCCAGGCTGGCTTAAGACTACATAGTGAATTCCAGGTCAGCCTGGGCTAAAGCGAGACCCTACCTCAAAAACTCAAAATAAAACAAACAAGAAGATATTTACTTGAGAAAGAGAGTGAGTGAAAGAGGGAAGGGGAGAGAGAAAGAGGGAGAATAAGCACACTAGGGCCTTCAGCCTCTTCAAGTGAATTCCAAACGCATGTGCTACCTTATCTGGCTTATGTGGGTCCTGAGGAATCAAACCTCAGTCTTTGGGCTTTGCAGACAAGTGCCTTAAACCACTAAGCCATCTCTCCAGTCCTAAGTGGTTTTCTTTTTTTCTATTATATTAACATTTTCCATAATTATAAAAAATATCCCATGGTAATACCCTCCCTCCCCCCCCTACTTTCCCCTTTGAATTTCCATTCTCCATCATATCCCCTCCCCATCTCAATCAGTCTCTCTTTTATTTTGATGTCATGATCTTTTCCTCCTATTATGATGGTCTTGTGTAGGTAGTGTCAGGCACGGTGAGGGAGCACGTTGTAAGGAGTCCTACCCTTCCTTTGGCTCTTACATTCTTTCCGCCACCTCTTCCGCATTAGACCCTGAGCCTTGGAAGGTGTGGTTGAGATGTTACTCAGTATTCCAGTCACTTCTTTCCAGCACTATGATACCTTCTGAGTCATCCCAAGGTCACTGCCATCTGAAAAGAGAAGATTCTCTACCCAAAGTGAGAGTAGCATTAATATAAGGGTATAAATATTAAAAGAAGTGCTTACTGGGCAGTTTGATAAGCATAGTATATACATTTTTCCAGTCATCAGTAGATGTTACACCCCTAGGGCTCATGACTACCCCTGTTTTAAGTTTTCAGTATCAGGGATGTATTCCCCCCTTCCCCCGTGGAGTGGGCCTCCAGTCCAATTGGAGGGCAGTTGGTTCCCACCATGATAGAGGTGCCACTATTGCACCTATTGGCTCATTTGGCCTAGGTGGCCAAATATAAGGCTTGCAGTGTCCACTGTTGAGTATCTTCACTGGTGGTATCTTTCTCCCATTGAACTACATGTAGAATAGCTTCTTCTAGCTTTCTGTCAGCTGGTCTACATGGAGGAGGTTTTCAGCTCAGCTCCAGCAGGATTTCTCAGTGGCCTTGCAGCCCAAGTATGTGGAGTCTTCAGCAATAGGGTCTTACCGTCTATTCCTGGTGGGAAACCAAGGGCCTTGGCAATGGCCTATGATGTTTTGGGGGCATCAGGAACCTCCTTGGCCAACAACTCACTGTATGATATCCCATCCCTGGCACTGAAAAATTTCTAGCAACAATCTACGGCTCCTGAGTGTTCCATTATCCAAAAAAGTAGGATTCCATATGATTTATTTGTATCTTCTTAGATTTTGATTAGCCCTCCCTCCACCTTTCCTTTACTCAATCTCTTCCCCTGACCTCACTTTGGGTCTTTTCAACACTGTTAATCTATTCTTCTACTTACATATATACAATACCATCCTATTAAGTAACCCCCTCCCTTCCTTTCTCTTCCCTTTATATCTCTTTTCTAGCTTACTGGCTTCTGCTACTGAGTTTTTTCCTTCTCACACAGAAGGCCAATTATCTATAGCTAGGATCCACATATGAGAGAGAACATGTGATGCTTGGCTTTCTGGGCTTGGGTTACCTCACTTAGTATAATCCTTTCCAGATCCATCCATTCTAAGTGGTTTTCTTATAAGCACATATCAGCTTGATCTATTTTTGCTTCCTCCTCCTGCTTGACTTCCTCACTGTTCTCCACCTCCTTGACTTCATTCTTCTCTTTGACAAGGCCTTACTAAATAGCCCAGGCTGGCCTTAAGTCTTCCTTAAATCTACTTCTCAAGTGCTGACTATCTGGAAAATTTATTCCATTCAGATTTTTGTTTTTGTTTTTCAAGGTAGGGTCTCATTCTAGTCTAGGCTGACCTGGAATTCACTATGGAGTATCAGGGTGGCCTCGAACTCATGGCAATTCCTCCTACCTTTGCCTCCCAAGTACTGGGATTAAAGGTGTGTGCCATCACGCCCAGTTCCCATTCACATTTTTTTGGTGGCAATTGAAATACTTAAGATGGGTTGAAGAGATGGCTTAGTGGTTAAGGTGTTTGCCTGCAAAGCCAAAGGACCTTGGTTTGATTCCTCAGGACCCATGTAAGCCAGATACACAAGGGAGTGCACACATCTGGAGTTCGTTTGCAGTGGCTGGAGGTTCTGGAGCTCCCATTCTCTCTCTCCCTCTCTGTCTATTTCTCTGTCTCTCAAATAAATAAATAGATAAATAAAAATAAAGTAAAAAAATTAAAATATTTAAGAGCAGGTGCAGTGGCACATGCCTTTAATCCCAGCACTTGGGAGGCAGAGGTAGGATGATTGCCATGAGTTCAAGACCACCCTGAGACTATATAGTGAATTCCAAGTCAGCCTAGGCTAGAGTTAAACCCTACCTCAAAAAACCCCCCAAAAAAAAGTTTTTTTAAATTTAAGAATTTTATTTATTTATTTACGCATATGCATGTGTGTGTGTGGGTATACACACAAGTGTATACCAAGGTGTCTTGTCACTGCAATCAAAAGACCATCTGGCTTTATGTGGGTGGCCGGGGAATTGAACTGCTGAGCCATCTCTCCAGACCTAAAATATTTGAGATTTTAATATACATCTATTTTAAGTATATATATATATTTTCATTTTTTAAGGTAGGGTCTTACTCCAGCCCAGGCTGACCTGGAATTCACTATGGAGTCTCAGGGTGGCCTCGAACTCACGGCAATCCTCCTACCTCTGCCTCCTGAGTGCGGGGATTAAAGGCATGCGCCACCACGCCCGGCTTTATTTTAAATATTTTTATTCATTTGAGGAGGGGAGACAGGAAAGAGAGGATGAATATGGGTGTACCAGGGTTTCTGGTTGCTAATGAACTCCAGATGCATGAGCTACTTGTGCATCTGGCTTTATGTGAGTTCTGAGGAACTGAACCCAGACCTGTATGTGGTTTTTTTTTTTTTTTCAGTTCTGAAAATACTTTTTGTTTTCTTAATTGACAACTTCCGTAATTGTAAACAATATCCCAGAGTAATTCCCTCAGTCCCTCCTCCCCACTTTCCCCTTTGAAATTCCACTGCCCATGATATCCCTTCCCCCTCTCATTAGTTTCTCTTTTATTTTGATATCATCATCTTTTCCTCTTGTTATGATGATCTTGTGTAGGTAGTGAAATCCATGACATTTTGTGTCTGGAGGACCACGTTGTAAGGAGTCCTACCCTTTCTTTGACTCTTACATTCTTTCCACCACCTCTTCTGCAGTGGACCCTGAACCTTGGAAGGTGTGATAGAGATATTTCAATGCTGAGCACTCCTCTGTCCCTTCTTCTCAGCACCATGGTACCTTCTGAGTCATTCCAAGGTCACTGCCATCTGAAAAGAGAAGCTTCTCTAACCAAAAGTGAGTGTAGCATTAATGTAAGGGCATGAACATTAACAGAAGTGCTTACTGGACAGTTTGGTGAGCATAGTATATATGTTTAGCCAGACAGCAGCAGACATTGCACCCCTGGGGCTCATCACTACCCCTCTTGTAGGTTTTCAGTATCAGGAATGTATTCTCTCCCATGGAGCAGGCTTCCAGTCAAATTAGAGGGCAATTGGTTTCCCCTATAACATATGTGCCACCCATTGGACCCATTGGCTCATTTGGCCTGGCTAGCCAAATTTAAGGCTTGCAGTGTCCACTGTTGAGTATCTTCACTGGTGATTTCTCTCTCTCCCATTAAATTGCATGCACATGGCTTTTTCTAACTTTCTGTCAGCTGGTCTACATGGAGGAGGTTTTCAGCTCAGCTCCAGCAGGATTTCTCAGTGGCCTTGCAGCCCAAGTGTGTGGAATCTTTAGCAATAGGGTCTTACCATTGATTCCTGGTGGGAAACCAAGGGCCTTGGCAATAGCCTATAATGTTTTGGGAGAATCAGGGACCTCCCTGGCCAACAACTCACTGGAAGGTATCCCATCCCTGGCATTGAAAAATTTCTAGCAACAATCTACGGCTGCTGAGTGTTCCATTGTCCAAAAAAGGTAGGTTTCCATATGATTTATTTATATCCTCTTAGATTTTGATTAGCCCTCCCTCCACCTTTCCTTTACTCAATCTCTTCCCCTGACCTCACTTTAGGCCTTTTCACCCCTATTAATCTGTTCTTCGACTTACAAATATACAATACCATCCTATTAAGTCCCCCTCCCTCCCTCCCTTTCTATTCCCTTTATATCTCTTTTCTAGTTTACTGGCCTCTGCTACTGAGTTTTCCTCTTACTCACATAGAAGTCCAATCATCTGTAGCTAGGATCCTCATATGAGAGAGAACATGTGACATTTGGCTTTCTGGGCCTGGGTTACCTCACTAATACTTTCCAGATCCACCCATTTTTCTACAAATTTCATAGCCTCATTTTTCTTTCAGACCTGTAGTTTTTTTTTTTTTTTTTTTTCCAAAGGTAGGGTCTCGCTCTAGCCCAGGCTGACCTGGAATTTACTATGTTGTCTCAGGGTGGCCTTGAACTCACAGTGATCCTCCTACCTCTGCCTCCTGAGTGCTGGGATTAAAGGCATGTGCCATCACACCCGGCCGACCTGTAGGTTTTATAAGGAAGCATCTTTAACCATGCAACCATATCCCTAGCCCTGAATTTTTTTAAAAATATTTTTTGTTTATTTTTATTTATTCGAGAGTGACAGATAGAGAGAGAGAGAGAGAGAGAGAGAGAGAGAGAGAGGGAGAGAGGGAGAATGGGCGCGCCAGAGCTTCCAGCCACTGCAAACAGACTCCAGATGCATGCGCCCCTTGTGCATCTGGCTAACGTGGGTCCTGGGGAATCGAGCCTCGAATCGGGGTCCTTAGGCTTCAAAGGCAAGCGCTTAACCGCTAAGCCATCTCTCCAGCCCAAGCCCTGAAATTTTAAGTTAAAAAAATTGTGGTGCTGGACAGATGGCTCAGCAGTTAAGGCACTTGCCTGCAAAGCTTATGGACCTGGGTCTGATTCCCCAGTACCCACGTAAAGCCAGATGCACAAGGTGGCATATGCACCTGGAGTTCATTTGCAGTGGCTAAGGGCCTGGTGTGCCCATTCTCCCTATCTGCCTCTTTCTCTCTCATAAATAAATAAATAGTTTTAAAAAATTTATGGTGCCAAGGATTCAGCCTAGGGTTTCTTGCATGCTATGTAACACTCTACTACTCAGTGCCAGTCCCAGCCTGGAGTTATTGATGTCATATTTCTTTCTTTTTTTTCTCAAGTTTTATTAACATTTTCCATGATTATAAAAAATATCCCATGGTAATACCCCCCTCCCTCCCTTTGTGTTTTTATCTGTTTTGATTTCTATATGTTTTGTCCTTTCTTGCTTTAAAAACCAATCGACTGGTTCTTGTGCTTTTTTCAAATGGAAATTTTCTGCCTCTTTCAGGGTCTGATTGTCCTGCCCAAGGACCCCTTCCATAAACCATGGCATTACTGTGGGGTTTGGCTCCCTGGGGTACATGGAGATGCAGGTCGCAGAGCTGGCAACACAGCCTTTTTATTAATCATTATGTGGAGGAATCGTTGGTATAAAAGGGAATAAGGAGTGGTGGACAGATTGGTCAGTGGTTAAATGCACTGACTTGCAAAGTTTGTCAGCCTGGGTTTGATTCCTCAGAACCCATATAAAGCTAGAGGCACCAAGTGTATGTTCTTGGAATTTGTTTGCAGCAGCAAGATATCTTGGTGTGTCCATACACATACATGCACTCTCTTACAAATAAATAAAAATTTTTAAAAAATCAAAGCATCCCTGTCATTCTGGCTTTAAGGCAGGGGAAGGGCAGGAGATGAGGTTGTTGTGAGGATGTTGGGAAGAGTTTAAAGGAAATGTGCCTTTTCCACTCTAGGCAATTGGGCAGATATGGGACTGGGCTTGGCAAAAAATTCAACTGCAGGAGCAGGATGGGGCAGATGCTCATCCAGGGGTGACTTACACAAGCCAGAGGGCAGATGCCTGATGGCAATAATCAAGTTATTTGGATAAACTTGTGGCTCCACAACGTGGTGGCCAGAACACCCAGAAAATCAAGACGCAAGTTCACAGTTCATAGTTCATAGTTGCAAAGCGCATGTAGTTTGGATAGAGACCCAGAAAGTGTGCAGACTCAAGATTAAGCCACAGAAGTTACAGAAGAGCACAGTCCCGGGGCAGGAGCAGTGGGCAGGAGCTCTGTCTAATAGTCATGCCTCATCAGGACAGGTATAGCAGCTGTCAAACTGCTCTCAGGAGGGCATCTATTCGAATTTTAGGCTTTACATCAGTCCTGTGGATGACTTTAAAAAAAATTTTTTGTTTGAGAAAGAGGCAGATAGATAGAGAATGGATGCATCCTATAGCCAACGCGCAAATGAACTCCAGACACATGGGCCACCTTGTACTTTATGTGGTTACTGGGGAATTGAACCTGGCTCCTTTGGCTTTGCCAGCAAGCACCTTAATCACTAAGCCATCTCCCCAGCTCTGTAGATGACCTTTAATTTTTATTTTAGACAGATAGAGTGGGACAGATAGAGAATGGGTAAGCTGTGGCCTCCTCCAGCCGCTGCAAATGAGCTCCAGTACATGGCCATCTTGTGCATCTGGCTTTACCTGGGTCCTGGGGAATCAAACCTGGGTCCCTTGACTTTGCCAGCAAGTACCTTAACTGCTAAGCCATCTCTCCAGTCTGCGATATCTTTAGTGCTGAGCACTCAACAGTCACTTATTCTCAGCACTTTAGTGAGTTTTGAATCTCCCCACAGTAGTCACTGCCAACTGCAGAAAACAGCTCCTCTGACCAAACATGAGGACAGCACGAACATACTGTAGTAGACAGTTTCACATGGCTGGGGGGAACATCCGACCAGTGTTTCAGGGTTCATAGGATGAAGGGATTTATTCCAGGCTTTCAGATCCAGGGGAAGTTCCATCAAATGGTGGAAGAAGCTGGCTCCCATTTATAAATTCAAGCGGAGAGAGAAACCACCATCAACCAGCAGACACCAAAATGCAGCAAGCACAATTCTGGCAGCAAGCAGGACCCCCAGAGCTCAAATTCTCTGCACACCTTTGGGCTGGAATTCAGATGTGCCCCAGCGACCCCTCCTCCAGTCAGGCAGCTGGAGTCTCAAGTTACAAGCTTTAATAAAACACCTGAGTCTATGGGGGACACACATTCAGACTACTACAGAAGGAGTAATGTAGATGTTTCATTCAGTGGTGAGCACTCAACAGTCACTTATTCTCAGCACTATAATGAGTTTTGAATCTCCCTAGTACTCACTACCAACTGTAGAAAGAAGCCCTCTGACCAAAAGTAAGAGCATCAAAAAACCAAAAAAAAAAAAAAAAAAAAAAAAAAAAAAGCCGGGTGTGGTGGCACATGCCTTTAATCCCAGCACTCGGGAGGCAGAAGTAGGAGGATTGCCGTGAGTTCGAGGCCACCCTGAGACTCCATAGTGAATTCCAGGTCAGCCTGGGCTAGAGTGAAACCCTACCTCAAAAAACCAAAAAAAAAAAAAAAAAGTAAGAGCAGCACTAATATAAGGACATAAACATAAATATACATAAACATAAATAATAAACATAAATATTTAGAGGACAATTGGTGGGTACGACATATCCATTAGCCAAACAGTAGTAGCTTCCTTCTGAGGTCTGTGACTTTCCCAGTCATAAACTTTGACTAGGTTTTCAGTACCAGGTGTCAATTCCCTCCTATGAAGGCAATCTATTAAAAAAAAGTTATGCAAGTATACATCTGACATTGAGAATATTCCCCTCACACATCCATTTTAACACCCTTCCCCTCCTGCTGTCACCTTTTGTTCTCTAGACAGTTTCATTTTTATTTTCATGCCATCTGTACACATGCATCACTTCATGTATCTATATAAAATCTGGGAAGCACAAATGAGAGAAAATATACAGTATTTATCCTTATGAGACTAGCTTAATTGCTTAATATGATTATCTCCGGTTGCATCCATTTTCCTGCAAACAACATGACTTCATTCTTCTTTATGTCAGCTTATTAAAAAATATATATATTTTATGGGCTGGAGAGATGGCTTAGCGGTTAAGCGCTTGCCTGTGAAGCCTAAAGACCCCAGTTTGAGGCTCAATTCCCCAGGGCCCATGTTAGCCAGATGCACAAGGGGGTGCACACAGCTGGAGTTCGTTTGCAGTGGCTGGAGGCCCTGGTGTGCCCATTCTCTCTCTGTGTCTCTACCTCTTTCTCTCTCTGTCTGTCGCTCTCAAATAAATAAATAAAAAATACACAAAAAAAATTAAAAATACTTTTTTTTTTTTATTATGTAGAACAGTTACAGAAGCCGGGTGTGAAGGTACATGCCTATGGTGCCAGCACTTGGGAGGTGGAGGCTGGAGTTCAAGGACTTCCTTGCTGCATGAGTTCTAGTCAGCCTGAGCTACATGAAACCCTGTCTCAAAGAAAAGAGTAGTTTCAAGTTTAGAGTAAATTTGAGTGGAAGATCTAGGGATTTCCCATAAACTCCCTGCTGCATATACACAGTTTTCACCTCTATCAACATCCCATACCAAAGTGTTCCATTTGTTCCAAGCAGTGAACCTGTGCTTCTTATACAACATGATCACCTCCAGTCCACAGAGTACCTTAGGGCTCAGTCCTGGTGTTACACCCACTGTGGATTTGACAAATGTATAGTGACATGTATCCATTATTATAGTGTCAAAAAGAGCAGCTCAATTGCTTAAAAATCCTCTGTGCTTGCTTATTTGATCATTCTTCCTCCTCAATTCTTGTCTGGTGACAAGAAATTCTTTTATGGTCTCCATCATTTTGACTTTAAAAAATAATTTATTTTTGGTTTTTTGAGGTAGGGTATCACTCTAGCCCTGGCTGACCTGGAATTCTCTATGTAGTCTGAGGGTGGCCTCAAACTCATGGCAATCCTCCTACCTCTGCCTCCCGAGTGCTGGGTGCACCACCATGCCCAGCTCATTTTGCCTTGTTTTTTTTTTTTTTTGTTTTTCGAGGTAGGATCTCACTCTGGCTCAGACTGACCTGGAATTCACTATGTAGTCTTAGGGTGGCCTCGAACTCTCAGCGATCCTCCTACCTCTACCTCCCAAGTGCTGGGATTAAAGGCGTGCGCCACTGCGCCCGGTTCATTTTGCCTTTTTTAAGACTATCATGTAGTTGGAATCACACAATATATAGCCTTTTCATATTGATTTTATTCACTTGGTGATATGCATTTAAGTTTCCTCCATGTCTCCTCACAATCTGATTCTTTCTTTAGTCACTGAATAATTTTGTTGATCTTTTAAATTAAGATAAGGATAGCATTCTTATTTTGCAAGTACTTCCTCTGCAGGTGGAATAAAACATCTCCGCAGCCTACAGAATACGGTACTGCCAAAGGATGTGTCATTGCCATTGAGTCGAAGTGATAAAGGGCTGTGGAATTTCCTGTAAAATTAAGGACTAAGTTTTTATTTATTTATTGAGGTAGGGTCTCACTCTAGCTCAGGCTGACCTGGAATTCACTATGTAGTAGTCTCAGGGTGGCCTTGAACTCACCATGATCCTCCTATCTCTGCCTCCTGAGTGCTAAGACTAAAGGCATGCCCTACCATGCCCAGCTTATGTTTTTATTTATTTATTTTGTTTTTTTGAGGTAGGGTTTCACTCTAGTCCAGGCTGACCTGGAATTCAATATATAGTCTCAGGTTGGCCTTGAACTCATGGCTATCCTCCTATTTCTTCCTCCCAAGTTCTGGGATTAAAGGAGTGTGCCACCATGCCTGGCTAGTTTTTATTTATCTTTTAGTTTTTCAAGTTTTTTGAGGTAGGGTTTCACTCTAGCCCAGGTAACCTGGAATTCACTATGTAGTCTCAGGGTGGCCTTGAACTCATGGTGATCTTTCCTACCTCTGCCTCCCGAGTGCTGGGATTAAAGGCGTGCACCATCACGCCTGGCAAGTTTTATTATTTTTTTTAATGAGAGGGAGCAAGAGCAAGAGAGAGAGAGAGAAAGAGAGAGAGAGTTGGCACGCCAAAGCCTCCAGCCGCTGTAATTGAACTCCAGACGTGTGTCACCTTGTGCACATGTACAACCTTGTGAGCTTGTGTCACCTTGTATGTCTGGCTTATGGAAAAGTTTGAGGAGCATTGGTGTTAGTTCTTCCATGAAGGTCTGGTAAAATTCACTAGTGAATCCATCTGGGCCTGAACTTTTTTAGTTGGGAGATTTTTTTTTTTTTAATTTATAACTACTTGGATTCAGCACTTGTTATAGGTCTATTTAAGTGGTTAATCTCATCTTGATTTAATTTTGGTAGGTCATATAAATTGAGGAACTCATCCATTTCTTTCAGATTTTCAACTTAGTGGAATATATGTTCTTATATGATTTTTTTCACTTTCTCTCACATCTGTTGTGATGATGCCTTTTTCATCTCTAATTTGTGTCTCTTCTCTCTCTCTTTTGGTCAGATTTGCTAAGGGTTTATCAATCTTGTTAATTCTTTCAAAGAACCAACTATGTTTCATTGATTTTTGGAATTTTATTTGGTTTTTATTTCATTAATTTCTGCCCTCATCTTCATTATTTTTTCCCCATGTACTGATTTTTGGTTTGCTTTGTTCTTTTTCCAAGGCCTTAGGGTGAAGAATTATGTTGTTTACTTGTGACTTTTCTAATTTCTTAGTATAGGCACTTAATGCTATATTTTTTTTCTCTTAGGACTGCCTTCATTGTGTCCTAAAGGTTTTGTATGTTGTGTTCTCATTATCATTTGATTCTATGAATTTTTTGATTTTTATCATTGACCCATCATCATTTAGTATTGTATTGTTTAGTCTCCATGATTTTGTGTATGCTCTATAGCTTTACTTGCTTTTGTTTTTCGACCTGGAATTCACTATGTAGTCTCAGGGTGGCCTCAAACTCTTGGCAATCCTCCCACTTTTTTTTTTTTTTCTTTTACAAAACAAAAACATGGTTTTATTCCCATATCAGTCAGGCAAGTCTTTGCAGGGGAGGGGCAACCAGGAGGAGGGGGTCCCCTACTTGTCAGTAATGAGGGGATTCCCCAGGACAACCATGATGATAGAGTCCCGCACAGGAACATCTTGGAGATGGAACAGTTCTTGTTGGTCAGCTTGTACTTCTTTTTGCCCCGGCCACTCTTGGCGACCTTGGTCCACATCTCCTTCATGTTCTCCAGGACCATGCCGAGGTGCCGGTCGGAGGCCTTGTTTCTTGTTGCGGGGGCAGTTGATGAGCACCTGGGGGGTGTTCTTTTTTTTTTTTTCGAGGTAGGGTCTCAAGCTCAGGCTGACCTGGATTTCACTATGGAGTCTCAGGTTGGCCTTGAATTTACGAACTCATGCAATCCTCCTACCTCTGCCTCCCGAGTGTTGGGTTAGAGGTGTGCGCCACCACGCCCGGCTTGGGCGGTGTTCTTGACCTGCTGCGAGTGCGGAGAGCGGCCCGTGTTGAATTCCTCCTCCTCCCGCTTTCGCAGCCTCTGGGGTCACTTCCCTCTCGGGTTTGTCGGGGACGCTCATGGTGGCCACTGTGCTGGCAGATTCACTCTGCTCTCCACCATGTTGCCTTCACCTCTCCTTTTCTTGCTTTAAAAAAAAAAAATTATTTATTTATTTATTTGAGAGTGACAGACACAGAGAGAAAGACAGAGGGAGAGAGAGAGAATGGGCGCGCCAGGGCTTCCAGCCTCTGCAAACGAGCTCCAGACGCGTGCGCCCCCTTGTGCATCTGGCTAACGTGGGACCTGGGGAACCGAGCCTCGAACCGGGGTCCTTAGGCTTCACAGGCAAGCACTTAACCGCTAAGCCGCTAAGCCATCTCTCCAGCCCTCCTTTTCTTGCTTTTACTTTGTAGTTTATTCCCATTGTGATAAGCTAGAGTACAAGGAATTAACTCAATTTTCCTGCATTTATTAAGATTTACTTTGTGTCCTAATATATGGTCTATGTTAGAGAATGTTTCATGTGTTGCTGAAAAGAATATGTATTCTGCAGCATTTGGGTGAAATGTTCTGCAGATGTCTGTGAGGCCCATTTGTTCTATGACCTCATTTAATCCAGATGCATCTCTATTTTTTGCTGGGATGAACTGTCAATTGATGAGAGTGGGGTGTTGAAGTCACCCACTACAACTGTGTTTGGTGTTATCTATGACCTTAGTTCTAATAGCATTTGTTTGATGAAATTGGGAGCCCCCTGTTAAGTGCATATATGTTTATGATATGTCTGGTTGGAGTGTGCCTTTAATCAATATAAAGTGACCTTCTTTATCTTTCCTAACTAATGTTGGTCTGAACTCTACCCGGTCAGATATAGGATAGTGATACCTGCTTGTTTTCTAGGCCCATTTTCTTGAAACATTGTGTTCCAATCTTTCACCCTAAGATAGTGTCCATCTTTTGTGGAAAGGTAAGTTTCTTGGCGCCAACAAATTGAAGGATCATGCTTTTTAATCCAGTCTGCAAACCTATGTCTTTTGGTTGGGGCATTGAGGCCTTTGGTATTAAGAATTATTATTGAAAGGTATGTATTTATTTTTCCATTTTCTTGTTTTGCAGTTCTTCCAGTTTTACCTTTGCTCTCTTGTACTAACTAGTATTTGAGTATGGTTTGTTTATTCCGGGTTCCTTATATGTGTGCTTTTCTTTCTCTTCAGCATGGAGGATCTTTTCAAATATTTTCTGTAGAGCTGGTTTTGTCTTCAAATATTCCTTTAGCTTGTTTTTGTTGTGGAATGTCCTGATTTCTCAGTCTATTTGAATGGATAGCTTTGCAGAATAAACTAACCTTGGTTGACAGTTGTTATCTTTCAGAACTTGGATTACATCATACGAGCCCTTCTGACTTTTAAAGTTTGTATTGAGTAATCTGCTGTGATCCTGATGGGCTTGCCTTTGTATGTGACTTCATTTTTTTCTCTAACTGCTTTCAATATACTTTCTTTGGTTTGTGTGTTTTGTAGTTTAATTATAACAGTGAGAGGTTCTTTTCTGATTTTGTCTATTTGGCAATTTATAAGCTTCCTGTATCTGTATTGGCATCACTTTTCCTACTTGGGGGAAGTTTTCTTCAATGATATTGTGGAAAATACCTATTATGCCTTTGGAGTGAATGTCTTCTCCTTCTACTGTGCCTGCATTCTTTAAAATATTTTATTTTTATTTATTTATTTGACAGGGAAAGAGGGGGAGGGAGGGAGGGAGGGAGGGGGGGAGAGAGGGAGGGAGAGAGGGAGAGAGGAAGAGGGAGAGGGAGAGGGACACGGAGAGGGAGAGACAGAATGGGTGCACTAGGGCTTCTAGTCACTGCAAACAAACTCCAGACATATGCACCCCCTTGTGCATTTGGCTAACATGGATCCTGGGGAATTGAACCTGGGTCCTTTGACTTTGCAGGCAAGTGCCTTAACTGCTAAGCCATCCCTTTAGCCCATGTGCCCTGAATTCTTATATTTGATGTCTTCCTAGTGTCCCAAATGTCTTGAAATTCCTATTCATGCCTTCCTATTAGTTTGTCCTTCTCTTTGTTGGACTGTATTAGATCTGTCACCTGGCCTTCTCGTTTAGATATTCTGTCTTCTCCCTGATCCATTTTATTGGTGTGACTTTCTACAGTTTTCTATTTGACTTACTGAATTTTTCATTTCTAGTATTTCTGATTGGTATTTTTTCATTATTTCTATTTCCTTGCTCATATTTTGTATTGGCCTACTTATTTCACTAAGTTGGTTTCCTGTGTTTTCTTGGGATTCCTCCAGGAGTTGGTTTTCTTCTTTGATTTCTTTGAGTATAGATATAATCATTTTTTTTGAAATCTTTTTTTTTTTTTTTCAATGTAGGGTCTCACTTTAGCTCAGGCTGACCTGGAATTCACTATGTAGTCTCAGAGTGGCCTTGTAGTCATGGTGATCCTCCTACCTCTGCCTCCTGAGTGCTGTATTAAAGACATGTTATGGGCTGGAGAGATGGCTTAGCGGTTAAGTGCTTGCCTGTGAAGCCTAAGGACCCCGGTTCGAGGCTCGGTTCCCCAGGTCCCACATTAGCCAGATGCACAAGGGGGCACACGCGTCTGGAGCTCATTTGCAGAGGCTGGAAGCCCTGGCACGCCCATTCTCTCTCTCTCCCTCTATCTGTCTTTCTCTCTGTGTCTGTCACTCTCAAATAAATAAATAAAATAAATAAAATTTAAAGACATGTTACCACCATGCCTGGCCTTTTCTGAAATCTTTATCAGGCATTTTATCTAAAGCAGTCTCACTAGAGGTCATTTCTGATAGATTTATAATTTTTGGTAGTATTATATTGTCTTGAATTTTTGCGTTTCTTGTATTCTAATGTAGAGATTTTTTTTTTTTCATCTTGAGTTAATTTGATGCTTGAGTGTTATGATTATCTGCAGTGTTCTTAGCCATGTACATCTGACTTTATATATCTTCAATGTAGGAGTTTAAGATGTCAGGTGTAGCTCTTATACTCCAAGAGAAACAGCAGAAATGACCCTAGGTTTTCAGTTTGCCTGTTGTTCAAGTATTGTAGTAGACTGGATGAAGCAAATTACTAGAAAATTCTAACATTCAACTGAGCAATACAGATTTTCAGTCAAAACCAGCACAGAGTATTTATACAAGTGTGGAGATTAAACTAAACAGATAATCTAGTAAAGCCAGAGTCCCTAAGGGTGTGTGTTGCCCCACACCCTTATAATCCTGTCAACTAGAAGGTTTTGATTTCTTGTCTGAAATGGTTCCAAGTCAGCCTGGGGCCAGTTCAGTCCCTGCCCCCAATAGTGACAGAAGAAAAAGACAAAGGCCTTAAAAATCAGGAAACATCAAATGCAACAATACTCAACACCCAAATACAGCTTATTTGAGAAGGGCAAAGGAAACCAAGAATATATCATTCAAATACAATCCAGAAGCTTTCTTGACTGGGAAAGAAAGATAAGCACTTCCAGGGCAGGCCTGTGTATCTGGCTGTGTATAAGCAGTCCTGTTACCTTTTGGGATGGCTTCCAGTCTCACCAACTCAGAGTGCCCACCTTGATCTCTCTCATTGCCTGGTGGCCGGGGGTGAGTGGGTTCTCTGGACTTTCATGGTCCTAGTGGCTGGGGGATGGGAGACTTTGCAGAGTGCCTTGAGTCATACCAGAGCAGTTTGGCTGTTGGCTGGTCATGTTTGTATCTCCTTCAGCAGCTGCTGAGCTGGTCTCTGCTGTCTTTCCTTTTAGGTTTCTTCCCTTTGCGAGGAGGCCGATGGGAGTGGAAGATCCTCTCACCTTGTTTCTGCTCTTGCTGTTGTGTGCTGCTGGCATGCTGGGCAGGCTTGCAAATCAGGGCTGCTGGAGTTTTGGTGGGATTCTGGCCAGTTTCCTCCTTTCTGGAGGATCTTGGTCTCTCCTGCTTCTCTGCTGTGATTGACAAAAACTTATGCACCTTTACTTTTCAGCAGAAAAGTGTATTTTGCTGTCCTTTTGTTTATTTCCTTCATAAGGCTGCTTTGGTGTGGCTAGTATGCTGCCATCTTACCTGGAAGTATCCTGGGGTCAGGTAGCTGACCTGTGAGCTTCCGCATTCTTCTGTCTCCGCCTCCCTTCTCACTGGAGGGGCACTGGGATTACAGATGCCAGCGCTACACATCTGGCTTTACACAGGTTCTTAGGACCTGCACTTCTGGCCATCAAAGCTGTGCAGTAAGTGATTTACCAACCAAGCCAGCTCCCAACCCTGCTATAGGTTTTATTAGAATCACTGCACTGTGCCAAAGAAGACTGGGAATTAGCTGGGTATGGTGGTGCACGCCTTTAATCCCAGCACTAGGGAGGCCAAGGTAGGAGGATTGCTGTGAGTTTGAGGCCACCCTGAGACTACATAGTGAATTCCAGGTCAGCCTGGGACAGAGTGAAACCTTACCTTGAAAACAAAACAAAACAAAACAAAACAAAACAAAACAAAACAAAACAAAAACACTGGGATTTAGTTTTAACAACTCTTGCATGGAATATAACTGTGAAGACACCCATAGGACACTGTGGGGAGTAGGGTAAGGATATTTTGGAAAGAAGCTCAGGAAGAGAAAGACAAGAATCACAAGGATGTAAGATAGGCGAGAAGTCACAGGAATGTGATGAGAACAAAATCCATAGTCACTGTTGTGATGAAATCCACAGGCATTCTAGAAACTGGTCATTGAATGGAAGCAATCTCTTGGCCTCAGGTCTACTTCAGTGTGCTTGTCATGTAGAGGAACAGCTGCATGGGTGTAGTGGTTTGATGCAGGTGTCCCCCATAAACTTATATGTTCTGAATGCTAGGTCCCCAGCTGGTGGCAATTTGGAAATTGAAGCCTCCTGGAGGCAGTGTATTATTGGGGGTGGGCTTATGGGTTTTATATCCAGCTTTCCCTTGCCATTGTTTGGCACGCTCTCCTGGTGCTATTGTCCACTTGATGTTGTCCAGGAGGTGATGTCCACCCTCTGCTCATGCCATCATTTCGCCCTGCCATTATGGAGCTTCTCCTCAAGCCTGTAAGCCAAAATAAACCCTTCCCAATACTTTCCAGTGAGTTGTTGGCCAGGGAGGCCCCTCATGTCCCCAAAACATTACAGGCTATTGCCTAGGCTCTTGGTTTCCCACTAGAAATAGAAATGCTGAAGACTCCACGTATTTGGGCTGCAAGATCACTGAGAAATACTGATGGACTGAGTTGAAAACCTCCTTTGTGTAGACCAGCTGACAGAAAGCTGGAAAAAGCCATGCTACATGTAGTTACATGGTAGAGAGAGAAATTACCAGTGGAGATAAACAACAGTGGACATTGTAAGACTTAAATTTGGCCAGCCAGGCCAAATAAGCCAACAGGTGCAATAGTGGCATGTCTGTTTTGGGGGAAACCAACCACTCTCTAATTGGACTGGAGGCCCATTCCATGAGAGGGAATACATGCTTGAAAATGAAAACCTATGATGGTGGAAATCATGAGCCCTAGGGGTATAATGTCTGTTGGTATCTTATTAAATATATACACTATGTTTATTAAATACTTATTAAATATATACACTATAAACTGCTGGTAAGTACTTCTGTTAATGTTTGTAGCCATGTGTTAATGCTACTCTCACTTTTGGATAGAGAAACTTCTCTTTTCAGATGGAAGTGACCTTGGGATGGCTCAGAAGGCACCATAGTGCTGACAAGTGACAGAGGAGTGCTTAGCACTGAAATACCTCTATCACACCTTCCAAGGCTCAAGGTCCATTGCAGAAGAGGTATCAGAAAGAATGTAAGAGCCAAAGGAAGGGTAGGACTCCTTATAATGTGCTCTTCCAGACACAAAGTGGCCTGGATATCCCTGACCTCACAGTGCCTAACACCACCTACACAAGACCATCATAATAGGAGGAAAAGATGATGACATCAAAATAAAAGAGACTGATTGAGAGGGGGAAGGGGTATGATGGGGAGTGGAGTTTACCATGGTTTATTGTCTATCATTATGGAAGTTGTCAATAAACATAATAATAAAAAAAAACAAAATAAACCCTTCCCTCCCACAAGCTGGTCTTGGTCGGGTGTTTTCTAACAGGAACTCAAGGCTGACTGCACCAATGGGGCTTATGGAACGTTAAGGCTGTCATTGGATTTTACCAGTGTGTTCTCTTCATGTGCATCTGAAAATACTGGGGATCCAACATTTCTCTGTGCTGCTGTGCCTTGAGTATAGAGAATTGTTTCATCACTAGCAGCAGTGGAAGTCTAGGAGTACATAACTGTAGGTTTTAGAGATGCAGAATTGCTGTCTAAGGCACCCCTGCACTGCTAAGTCAATAGAGGCCATGATAAATAACAGATGCTCTGAGATTGGCCTCAGGGGAAGAAAAGGAGCAAAAGAGAAGACAAATGGGAGTGACAATAGGAAGTCAAGCGGTGAACGAGTGGCTGTTATCTGCTGTATAGGAGTGATTGGAAGACTCAGTCTAAGCCACTCATAGTCACTCTTGCCTCTCTGTGCTAAAGTCATCTGACCAGCGGGGCGGGAGGGAAATGACTCCAACCAGCCATTCAGCGTTGGCGTTGGGCAGTAGAACCCTCTTTTCATCTTCGGCAGGAAGTTAATGAGATGACCTCCCAGTGGCAAGGGGCTACCTTGCAAAAGCATCCTGTGCACAGCAGACATGCCCGTCAAGCAAGACAAGGTGAGGATCCTGATGACATCCGTGCCCCCGGTTTCCACTGTCTCGAGAATAGTTCCACCTCTGTCCATACAGAGCTCTGGTGATGAGCACCTTTGTACATCCCCTTTATACTTAAATTAGCTAGAGTTCAAGTATAACCACTTGTCAACAAGAGTCCCAACCAACACAGGTTCCGAGAGAAGCTGCTATTTATTGCTCAGCATTTTGTAAGCCAGGGCCTTCAACTGCTGAGTCTTCTCTCCAGCCCTTGCTCAGTATTTTGAACTCAGAAGACAATAATAGGAGCAGATGAGCTGGGATTTTATTTTAACCTGTGACCAGCACTGTGTTTTCTTGCTGTGTTTATCTTTTGCATCGCATTCAGACTTCTGAAGCATCTCTCTGAGGTCCTAGGTCACGTACGAGTTCTTCCCAGGGGCAAGCTGGGACTTGTCCTTCTCAGATGGCCGCCTGGTTTGTTGTGCTTACCAGATACAGCCATGTGGCCTGGGGTGAAATGTCTTTATTGAAATTATGCTCCTTGCTTAAGCAGTCCCTGCTGGCTCATGAGCCATTTCATTTGCTTAACATTCCAGAAGGTCCTGCTTCACATTGGGTTATGCATGTTAACTGACTATTATCCCAATGAGATATTCTCTCAGGACAGGCACAGGCTTTGACATTATTGCCCAAGTGAGAAATGTCTTGTCTGCGTTTCTCTTCCTCTCTGTCTGTGTGTTTGTGTAATGGGGTGCTCGGAGTCCAGGAAAGCCCTTGAACCCCAAACTCTAGGTTTGTTTCTAGTTTTAATCAAAGCATTGAATAAAAAAGGCTAAGAAGGAGAAGTATTACATTATTATATTTATTGAGGGAAGTACAGAGCTAAGGAAAGGTATCCACGTGGCTAGAGATCCCACGTGGAGGGCCTGGGAAAACCACGGAAAGAAAAGAGAGAAAAGAAAGTTCAAGGAGCTCCTGCCATGTGGGGAACTGGAGGGGGTAAAGAACCCATGTGGCGAGTAAGGGCCGGGGGACCCTCCCCTAGCTCAGCCCAGGCCCAGCCCAGGTAAAAACTCACCCAGAGCTGGAAATTCCCAAGTGGGCGGAGAGCCTGCCCTCCCCGTACAAAGGTGTTTATAACCTTACAGCGGTGGGCTGTCTTCGGGCTCAGGCGAACCAGAGGGACAGCTGGTTGGTGAGGGGGAGGGCCTGTCTCAGGAAGAGGGTAGCCCTGGCACCAAGTTCCAGGGGTTGAACTTGACCAACCACAATGTTTAAATCCTATGAAAGCCCTCCCTCCCAGGAAGGGCCCAGGTTGTTTGTGGAAAAACAGGTGTAGGGAACTAAGAGATAAGAAGTCAGATCATCTTTGATTTCTAGCGAGTGTAGACTTTCCTGTCTTTTTCTTACTTCCTCAGGTCTAGTCACCCTAACTGTACCCTCTTCTCATATGTCTGTGTGTGTGTGTGTGTGTGTGTGTGTGTGTGTGTGCTGTGGGGTGCATGTGGAAGTCAGAGGACAACTTTGGGTATGGACTTCACCTTCCAAGTTGTTTGAAGCAAGTTCTGTTGCATTTGTCAGGTTAACTGGCCCCCAGGCTTTAGGGAGACTCTCCTGTCTGCCTGCCTTCTTAGTGCAGGCACCCTGGGTCTACAGACTCCTGCGCCAGAGCTCGACTTTCATGTGGGTTCTGGGGATCCAAACCCAGATCTTCACACTTAATGTGGCAAGCACATCATCACAGCCCCATCTCCTTTGACATTGTTTATGAAATAGGCTTTCTAGTGCCCCATACCCATGCATCTACAGTGCCCAAGGGAAGAACAATGGATCATTCCTCGCATCCCCATACATACATATTTGGAATTGTCCTGAGGAATGGGTTAACTGTGTATCTAATGTTGTCAGTTATTAAAACAAACAAAAAAAAAATGGTAAGGAGATTACTACTGACTCTCCATTTATAAGAAAATAAAAGATGCTCTCTCATTCAATTTTTTAATTAATTAATTTATTTGAGAGTGACAGACATAGAGAGAAAGACAGATAGAGGGAGAGAGAGAGAGAGAGAATGGGCACACCAGGGCTTCCAGCCACTGCAAACGAACTCCAGACGCGTGCGCCCCCTTGTGCATCTGGCTAATGTGGGACCTGGGGAACCGAGCCTCGAACTGGGGTCCTTAGGCTTCACAGGCAAGCGCTTAACCGCTAAACCATCTCTCCAGCCCTCTCATTCAATTTTTTTTGCTTTGGATGACAAGAAATCTGAACTTGGGCTAGGGAGATGACTCAGCAATTAAAGATTTTTGTTTTGCAAGCCTGACACCTGGAATTCAATCCCTAGCAACCATATAAACCTGAATGCAAAGTAGCACATGCATCTGTAGCCTCAGTGTACCCATGGCAACAGGAGGTGGAGCCAGGAGAATCCCAAAGTCTGTGAGCTAGCTAGACTGGTATTTTCTTTCTGTCGTGTGTGTATGTGTGTGTGTGTGTGTGTGTGTGTGTGCGTGTGCGCGTGTGTGTTTTGTTGTTTGTTTTTCCAGGTAGGGTCTCACTCTGGTCCAGGCTGACCTGGAATTCACTACATAGTTTCAGGGTGGCCTCGAACTCATAGTAATCCTCTTACCTCTGCCTCCCAAGTGCTGGGATTAAAGATGTGGGCCACCAGTCTGGCTTAATTAATTAAAAAAATTATATATTTGTTTATTTATTTGAGAGAGAGAGAGGCAGAGAAAGAGAGGGAGAGAATGGGTGCACCAGGGCTTCCAGCCACTGCAAACGAACTCCAGATTCATGCTCCTCTTGTGCATCTGGCTTACATGGGTCCTGGAGAATTGAACCAGGATCCTTGCAGGCAAACACCTTAACTGTTAAGCTACCTCTCCAGCCCTAATTAATTTTTTTTTTTTTTTTTTGAGGTAGGATCTCACTCTGGCCCATGTTGACCTGGAATTCACTATGTGGTCTCAGGCTGGCCTCCAACCCATAGCAATCCTCCTACCTCTGTCTCCCAAGTGCTGGGATTAAAGACATAGGCCACTGTGGTGGTTTGATTCAGGTGTCCCCCATAAACTTAGGTGTTCTGAATGCTAGGTTCCCAGCTGATGGATATTTGGGAATTAATGCCTCCTGGAGGAGTGTATTGTTGGGGGCGGGCTTATGGGCTTATAGCCAGTTTCCCCAGGCCAAAGTTTGGCACACCCTCCTGTTGCTGTGGTCCACCTTATGTTGGCCAGGGGGTGATGTCCACCCTCTGCTCATGCCATCGTTTTCCCCTGCCATCGTGGAGCTTCCCTTCGAGCCTGTAAGCCAAAATAAATCTCTTTTTCCCAGAAGCTGCTCTTGGTTGGGTGATTTCTACCAGCAATGTGAACCGGACTGCAATAGCCACCATTCAATTAATTTTTCAACATAGGCTGTATGTAGTGTGTCCCCTTCCCTGGCCTCCATCTCCCTGCGGGCCCTCCTCAGTAGGGTTAATGGTGTTCGCTGAGGGGTTTTTCAGGCCTCTGTCTCTGGGGAGGAGCTTTGCCTCGGGATGTTTCTACTTTCGTTGTGACTCTTACAGTCTTTTACACTAGAACCTGAGCCTTGGCAGTCGTGTTATGGTTGGTGTTGACTTCTCGGTGGTCTGTGTTTCTGCTGTCTGTGTTTTGGTTCACCATAGTGGTGGTGCTCTTTTACAAGGTGGAGGTGTTGGACTTGTACTGGGAGCAGTGTTCATGTCGCTGCTTCCTCTGCAGTTCCTCCTGGACCCCTGTAAACGCAGCAGAGGTGGGACGCCTTGTTGCGAGCATTCGGCTGTCTTTTCTTGTGTTGATGGATCTTGGATCTCCCCTGCAGTCTCTGACATCTGTACGATAAAACAGATTTTCCCACCAAGGGTGAGGACAGCTTTGGTTAAAGGGGAGATGCAGGATGGAGAGATGGCTTAGTGGTTAAGGCGCTTGCCTGTGAAACCTAAGGATCCAGGTTTGATTCCTCAGTACCCACATAAGCAGTTGCACAAAGGTGGCGCGTGCAGACGGAGTTCATTTGCAGTGGCTGGAGGCCCTGGCGTGCCTGTGCACTCTCTCTCTCTCTCACTCTGCTTCTCTCTCTCAAATAAATACTGGCTTTCCTTTTCATATTCTGAGATGGCAGCCTGTGGTGTTTTCATCAATAGAGTCTTACCTTTTAGTTCTGTCTGGTAACCAAGTGCCTGGCAATGACCTGCACTGTTTTTGGGAGTCATACAGATCACCCTGGCCAACTGCTCAGTGCAGGGGTTAAAACAGATCTGGCCCTGGGATCCACAATACAAAGCCCATGGTTTAAAGATTAAACCTTCTCCACCTTCTACTGGGCATTTTGGTCTGGTCCCTCAACCTCCTTTAATTGAGGGTTCTACCTCATGTACTGGTTTCCAGGATGAAGTTTCCTATTGTGCTAACTGCTTTAGTCTTTGGTTTTGTGTAATTCTCCTCCCAACCCTCCCTTTTCCTGAGCTCTATACCTGCCTCCCACCCCAATATTCTCTTCCTGTACTGGTTTGTCTGGTAGCCCCTCCTCTCCTCCCTTCCTGGTCCCTTTTCTTCTTGGTCTCATTCTAGTTACACATCCACAGTCACAATTCTCACTTCCTTTTACACTCTCCTTTCACTAGTACAGTTTAGAAGCCAAATTATGAGAGAAAATATGCAACATTTTAGACTGGTATTTTCAGTGGCAAAAAACGAAGGACATCAACAAGAGACAACCTGTCTTGAAAAATAAGAAGCTGGGCGTGGTGGTGCACGCCTTTGATCCCAGCACTTAGGAGGCAGAGGTAGGAGGATCATAATGAGTTTAAGGCTACCCTGAGATTACAAAGTGAATTTTTAAAAAAAGGTGGAAGGAGAGGACCAACACCTCAAGATTGTCCTCTAACTTCCACATGTGTGCTATGTCATGCATGATGCCCTTATCCCCCACAAAATCAAACTGCCTGTTCCTTTTTAAAAAATTAAGAAAAAAAATTACTGAGGTGTGGGGGGAGGGGAGAGAGTGGGCATGCCAGGGCCTTAGCCACTGCAAACAAACTCCAGACACATGTGCCACCTTGTGTATCTGACGTATGTAGGTACTGAGTAATTGAACCTAGGTCCTTAGGCTTCATAGGCAAACTCCTTAACAGCTAAACCATCTCTCCAGCCTCCCCCTTAAAAAAAAAAATTACTTGACAGGAGAGATAGATGGCTTAGTGGCTAAGACGCTTGTCAGCAAAGCCAAAAGACCCAGGCTCGATTTCCTAGGACCTGTAAGCCTGAACAATGTGTCACATGCGTCTGGAGTTCATTTGCAGTGGCTACAGGCCCTGGTGCACCCTCTCTGTCTCTCTCTCTCTTTCTATTATCTACCTCTGTTTGCCTGTTTCTCTCCTTTTAAGTGAATTTTCTTTTTAAATATTTTATTATTTACTTATTTGACAGAGAGAGAGAGAGAGAGAGAGAGAGAGAGAGAGAGAGCGAAAATGGGTGTGCCAGGGCCTCCAGCTACTGCAGACAAACTCCAGACACATGTGCCCCTTGTGCATCTGGCTAATGTGGGTCCTGGGGTGTCAAACCTGGGTCTTTTGGCTTTGCAGGCAAATGCCTTAACTGCTAAGCCATTCCTCTGGCACTCTTTCTCTCCTTTTAAGAACAAAATATATTTATTGATTTGCAAGGAGAGAGAGAGAGAGAGAGAGAGAGACTATGAATGGGTGCGTCCAACCACTACAAATGAACTCCAGATACATGCTGCATGCCCCACTGTGCATCTGGCTTTACGTGGGTACTGGAGAATTGAACCAGAGGCATTAGCCATTGCTTTGCAGGCAAGTTCCTTAACTGCTGAGCAATTTCTGCAGCCCCTGCTTATTTTTTTTTTTCTGTTTTTTTTAGAACTAAATTTAACTTTTATTCCCTCCTTCCACAGAAAATGCTAGCAAAACTTCAAACCAGAAATATATGCTGATTTCCAACAAGCTGTGAATGTGTTTCTTAATTTGTGGAAAACCAATAAATTTTTATTTAAGGGATTTTCCATGTGTTTTTTTCGTTGTCCATTGAGGTCACCTTAGTTTTGCTGAAGCTTAAGGTAGTCCCTGCAAGAACTGATCCTGCTGTGCAACTGGACTACACTTGCCACAACTTTCCGAGCTTCTCTCTGATTGAATGACAATGTTGCTGAGATCTCTGACATCTAATTCCTTGAAGCAAGTTACTTTAGGATCCAATGTAAGATAGGTGATTTGTCTGCTTCTTAATTGCTGGCACCCTAGAAAAAATTGTAAATCATGCTTATCAACCTGAACTCTAGTGTAACAAGCTATAAAATTGTATCAATAGAAATACCAGGTTTAGGGCTGGAGAGATGGCTTAGTGGTTAAGCGCTTGCCTGTGAAGCCTAAGGACCCCGGTTCGAGGCTCGATTCCCCAGGACCCATGTTAGCCAGATGCACAAGGGGGCGCACGTGTCTGGAATTTGTTTGCAGTGGCTGGAGGCCCTGGTGTGCCCATTCTCTCTCTCTCTCCTCTCTATCTGCCTCTTTCTCTCTCTGTCTGTCACTCTCAAATAAATAAATAAAAAATGAACAACAGCAACAAAAAAGGAAATACCAGGTTTAACCGAGGGTAGTGGTACACGCCTCTAATCCTAGCACTCAGGAGGCAGAAGTTGAAGGTTTGCAATGAGTTCGAGGCCACCCTGAGACTACATAGTGAATTCCAGGTCAGCGTGAGACCCTAAAAAAAAGAAAAGGAAAGAAAAGAAATACCAAGTTTAACTGTGCAAAGCCAAGAAAACCAGAAATGCCAGATATTGAATTTCTATTGCACTGTCCTTTGAACATATCAGCAGGAATAAATTGCAGTGCAATTTTTTTTTTTTTGAGGCAAGTGCAACAGACTGTCTTTCTTTAAATATTTATTTATTTGTTTATTTGTGAGAGAGAGAGAGGGGGGAGAGAGAGAATGGGCATACCAGGGCTTCCAGCCATTGCAAATGAACTCCAGATGCATGTGCCCCCTTATGCATCTGGCTTATGTGGGTCCTATAAAACTGAACCTAAGTTTGGCTTTGCAGGCAATCTCTTTAACTGGTAAGCCATCTCTCCAGCCCCAGACTGTCTTTTTAAAACACACACACACACACACACACACACACACATTTTTTTTTGAGGTAGGGTCTTGCTCTAGCTCAGGCTAACCTGGAACTCACCGTGTTGTCTCCAGGGGGCCTCAAACTCATGGCAATCCTCCTACCTCTGCCTCCCAAGTGCTGGGATTAAAGGTGTGCGGTGTCTTTTTTTAAAATGAGAGAGAGAGGGAGAGAGAGAATTGGTATGCCAGGGTCCCCAGCCACTGCAATTGAGCTCCAGATGTGTTCACCCCTTGCATGCATGTGTGACCTTGCATGCTTGTATCACTGTGCATCTGACTTATGTGGGATCTGGAGAGTCAAACATGAGGCTTCACAGGCATGTATCTTAACTACTAAGCCACCTCTCCAGCCCCTGCTTGGTCCTTTGAACAGAAGAGCAACAGGTGGATTGACAGATCCAAGAGTATAGTTGACCTTGAAAAGCAGAACGTGAAGTTTTAAAAATGTATTTATTTATTATTTATTTGTTTAAGAGAAAGAGGCAGATAGGTAGATAGAGAAAATGGGGCTGGAGAGATGGCTTAGCGGTTAAGCGCTTGCCTATGAAGCCTAAGGACCCCGGTTCGAGGCTCGGTTCCCCAGGTCCCACGTTAGCCAGATGCACAAGGGGGCGCATGCGTCTGGAGTTCGTTTGCAGAGGCTGGAAGCCCTGGCGTGCCCATTCTCTCTCTCTCCCTCTATCTGTCTTTCTCTGTGTGTCTGTCGCTCTCAAATAAATAAATAAAAAATTAAAAAAAAAAAAAAAAGAGAAAATGGGTGAGCCAGGGCCTCCAACCACTGCAAACGAACTCCAGACATACCACCCTGTGTATCTGGCTTATGTGGGTACTGGGAAATTGAGCCTGGGTCCTTAGGCTTCACAGATGAGTGCCTTAACTGCTAAGCCATATCTTCAGTCCTAGAGAGTGAACTTTAAAAAATTTTTAAAAATTTTTTTGGAAAGTGAACTTTTAAGAAGTGATAAGGGGAAACAGAATTTGGAGGGTTGGTAAGATCCAAGCTACAAAGAGTACACAAGAATATCTGAGAACTTGGTGGGGATCAACAGAAGATATGGAAGAAACTAGGGGTGGAAGGAGGATTAATCAAAATTTAAGATGTTATGAAAAAAGCCATATGGAAACTACTTCTTTGCTAGCTAATAATATATAGTTAAAAAAAACAGAGTTTGGGCTGGAGAGATGGCTTAGCGGTTAAGCGCTTGCCTGTGAAGCCTAAGGACCCTGGTTCGAGGCTTGGTTCCCCAGGTCCCACGTTAGCCAGATGCACCAGGGGGCGCACGCGTCTGGAGTTCGTTTGCAGAGGCTGGAAGCCCTGGCGCGCCCATTCTCTCTCTCTCCCTCTATCTGTCTTTCTCTCTGTGTCTGTCACTCTCAAATAAATAAATAAATTAATAAATTAAAAAAAACCAAAAAACAGTTTGGAAGCCGGGCGAGGTGGCACATGCCTTTAATCCCAGCACTTGGGAGGCAGAGGTAGGAGGATTGCTGTGCGTTCGAGGCCACACCGGGACTACATAGTGAATTCCAGGTCAGCTTGAGCTAGAGTAAGACCCTACCTCGAACCCCCCCCCCCAAAATAAAACAGAGTTTGGGCAGAATTATCCTGTGGGGGTGGATAATGGTATGCCCAGAAGCCATAGATTATTATTAGAAAAATTTCAGGGCCAGGGGTGGGATACCTTCCAGTGAGTTGTTGCCCAGGGAGGCTCCTGATGTCCCCAAAGCATTATATAGGCTACTGCCAAGGCTCCTGGTTTCCCACCAGACCTAGATAGTGAGACCCCATTGCTGAGGACTCCTATACATTGCTGCGCTGCAGGTCACTGAGAAATCAAGCTGGAGCTGAGCTGGAAGCCTCCTCCCAGTTGACTAGAGGTCAGAATATTGGGAAGAACTGTGCAGCATGCAGCCTTTTGAGGTGAGAGAAGTCATCAATGATCTTTACCAGCAGTGGACCATACAGGTTTTATGGCTGGCCAGCTAGGCCAAATTTGCTAACTGGTGTAATGGTGGCATGTCTGTTATGGGAAAAACTAATCTCTCTTTGATTGTGGAGGCCTGCTGCACAGCAGGGAATTCTTACTGGTATTGAAAACCTAGTCAAAAGCCTGTGGCTGGGGAGGTCATAAACTGGGGTGGGGGAGGTGTTAGCTACTACTGTTATCTGATTAAATGGATTTTTTTTTTTTTTTTTTTGAGGTAGGGTTTCACTCTAGTCCAGGCTGACCGGAAATTCACTATGTAGTCTCAGGGTGGCCTCGAACTCATGGTGATCCTCCTACCTCTGCCTCCTGAGTGCTGGGATTAAAGGCGCGCACCACCACACCCAGCTGATTAAATGGATATCTTATATTCACTCAACTGCTCTCTAAACACTTACAATAATATCCATATATTAATGCTACTCTTACTTTTGGTTAAAGAAGCTTATCTTTTCAGGTAACAATGACCACTGGGTGACTCAAAACTGACCAAAGTGCTGAGAAGAAGTGACAGTGGAGTGTTCAGTACTAAATGAGACATCTCTATCACACCTTCCAAGGCTCAGAGACAATTGCAGAAGAGGTGGTGGAAATAATGTAAAAGCCAAAATGATGCAAGATGTGGGGGTTCAGGAGAGGTTACCCCAGGCCTGTGATCCCCAAATTTTGAGCCTTTATCCTATTTTAACAAACACTTGATAAAATGGACTTGAGAAGGGTAAATTATGAATTATTAAGTTTATTTAGGGAAAACATGAATTATGAGGTTTATTATAGGGAGAATTAAGATCCAGGAAGGAGGCTAGCTGAAGGACTTAAGCCAGGGGCTCATTCTCCTTCATGGAGAAATATTCAGGAGTAAAAAGGGTTCTGGAAGAGGCATATACACCCATAGGTGGAAGGCAAGGCATAAGAACAAAAGATACCCTTCAAACGAAAGACCAGAGAGGATTAAGAAATAGTGAAGGACTCAGAGATCAAAGAAAAAAAAAAAAAAAGAAAATAGAAGAGAGACTAATTAGAAAGAAGAAGGGATTCAGTGTAGGACAGATTTGAGAGAGGGAAATGGAGGTGGTAGGAGAGGATTATCATGGTTCATTGTCTGTACTTATGGAAATTGTCAATGGAAAGTTAAAAAAAAACTCTGAGAACTTGGATTAGGCCTGCAATAATGGAGAAGGTTCCTGCAACTGTGCATGGAGGTGCTTACATATGCCTGTATCAGTTTTCTTGTTGTTAGAACAAAATACCCAACCAGGGGCAGCTCAGGGAAGAAATGGGTTTATTTTGGCTTACAATTATGAGGAGAAGTTTCATGATGGCAGGAAAAGCATGGCAGGAGCAGCCAGCTGGTGTCATATTACCCCAGCAGCATGGAGGAAGCAGAACGAAAACACACCTAGAGAGCTTGCATTGTAAAACCTCAGGCCCACTCCTAGTGACACTCTTCCTTAGCAAGGTCCCACCTCCTAAAGGTTTCACAACCTTACCAAATAGTGCCACCAACTGGAGATTAAGTATTCAAATGTATGAGTGTACTGGGGCACTTTACATTCAAACCACCACCACACCTGTGTGAAGCAGGGGAGGAGGACTAGCCATACTTAGTTCCCTGCTGCTGCTGTGTCTTGGGTCTTTCTGAGGAATATGACTCAACTTTTTATTGGTTTCAGACAGATACTACATTAGGAAAGTTTTGGGGCTAGATCTCTTCTATTTTCATCCTTCTACAGACACATATCCAGTTTTCCCAGCACCATTTGCTGAAGAGGCTGTCTTTTCTCTAATGAGTACTTTTGGCATTTAAATTTTCAATTTTTTTTTTAATTTTTGGCATTTTTATTGAAGACCAGGTGGCTGTAGCTACTGGACTTATGTCTGGGTCCTCTATTCTGTTCCACTGATCTACATGTCTGTTTTTGTGCCAGTACCACGCTGTTTTTGTCACTATGGCTCTGTAGTACAGGTTAAAATCAGGTATGCTGATACCACCAGCCTTACTTGTGTTGCTCAAAATTGTTTTAGATATTCAAGGTTTTGTTTTTTTTTTTGTGCTTCCAAATGGATTGTTTTTCTATTTCCATGAAGAATGCCATGGGAATTTTTTTTTTTTTTTTTTTGGTTTTTCGAGGTAGGGTCTCACTCTGGTACAGGCTGACCTGGAATTAACTATGTAGTCTCAGGGTGGCCTCGAACTCTCGGTGATCCTCCTACCTCTGCCTCCCAAGTGCTGGGGCCATGGGAATTTTTGATGGGGATTGCATTAAATGTGTAGCTTGCTTTTGGCAAGATTGCCATTTTCACAATATTGATTCTTTCAATCCAGGAACTAGGGATGTTTTTCAATTTCCTAGTGTCTTCTGCAACCTCTGTCTTGAGTGTTTTAAATTTTTCATTGTAGAAATCCTTCACTTACTTGATTAGGTTTATTCCAAGGTACTTTATTATTTAATTTTTTTTGATGCAATTGGGAATGCGAATGATTCTCTGATTTCATCCTCTGTGTGTTTTTTTGTTAGCATATAGGAAGCTCTAACAGTTTGTTGGTAGAGTCTTTAGGGTCCTTTATGTGTAGAATCATGCCATCTGCAAATAATGATAACTGGATCTCTTCCTTTCCAATTTGCATCCTTTTTATGTGTGCCTCTTATCTTATTGCTATGGCTATGATTTCCAGTATTGTATCAAATAAAAATAGGAAAAATAGGAGTTCTCAGCACTGAAACATCTCTATCACACCCTCCAAGGCTCAGGGACCATTGCTGAAGAAGTGGCAGAAAGAAGTAAGAGCCAAAGGAAGGATACCACTCCTTACAGAGCAACTGCCCAGACAGAAATTAGCTTTGATATCCATGACCTTGCAGTGCCCAGCAATACCTTCACAAGACCCTCCTAATAGGAGAAAAAGATGATGACATCAAAATACAAAAGAGACTAGCAGACAGAGAAAGAGGATATGTTGGAGAGGGGAGTTGTGAAGGGGAAGATGGGAGAGGGGAGGGAAATATCATGGTTTATTGTCTGTAAGTATAAAAGTTGTCAATAAACAAATTAAAAAGAAAAAAATGTAAGGACAGTGGACACCATTGTCTTGTTCCTGATTTTAGTGGAAAAGTTTCAAGTTTTTCTCCATTTCATATTATGTTGGCTGTAGGTTTGTCATAAATAGCCTTTATTATGTTGAGATATGTTCCTTCTATTCCCAGTCTCAGTAAGACTTTTATCAAGAAGGGATGTTGGATTTTGTCAAATGCTTTTTCTGTATCTGTGGTGGTTTGACTCAGGTGTCCCCCATAAACTTAGGTGTTCTGTATGCTAGGTTTCCAGCTGATGGAGAGTTGGGAATTAACACCTCCAGGAGGCAGTGTATTGTTGGGGGCGGGCTTATGGGTGTTATAACCAGCTCCCCCTTGCTAGTGTTTGGCACACTCTCCTGTTGCTATTGTCCACCTTATGTTGGCCAGGGGGTGATGTCCACCCTCTGCTCACGCCATCATTTCCCCCTGCCACTGCAGAGCTTCCCCTATAGCCTGTAAGCAAAAATAAACCTCTTTTCCCCACAAGCTGCTCTTAGTTGGGTGATTTCTACCAGCAATACAAACCAGCCTGCAACAACATCTAATGACATGATCATGTGATTTTTGTCCTTCAATCCATGTATGTAATGTATTACGTTTATCGATTTGCATATGCTGAACCATCCCTGCATCTCTGGGATAAAGCCTACTTGGCCGGGGTGAATGATCTTTGTGATATATTCTTGTATTCTGTTTGCCAAATTTTGTTGAGAATTTTTGCATCTATGTTCATAAGGGATATTGGTTTGTAATTTTCTCTTTTTGTTCTGTCTTTGCCTGGTTTTGGTATCAGGATGATACTGGCTTCATAGAAGAAGTTTGGTAGGATTCCTTGCTTTTCTATTTTATGGAAAAGTTTGAGAAGCATTGGTATTAGTTCTTCCATGAATATCTGGTAAAATTCACCAGTGAATTCATCTGGCCTGGACTTTTGTTTAGTTTTTTTAGAGACTTTCTTTTTTCCTTTTTTTAGAAAAAATATTTTATTTTATTTGTTTTTTGAGAGAGAGAGCAGATAGAGAAAGAGATAGAATGGGTGCACTAGGGCCTTAGCCACTGTAAACGAACTCCAGACGTATGAGCCACCTTGTGCATCTGGCTTACGTGGGTCCTAGGGAATTGAACCTGGGTCCTTGAGCTTTGCAGGCAAGTGCCTTAAGTGCTAAGCCATCTCTCCAGCCCCAAAGTCTGATCTTAATCCTCACTGCAGTACTGATCCTTCTGGACATCTCAGTGCTGAGGAAGTAGAGGTCCTGGATCATGGGTACTAGGAGGAAGGGCTCGAATTTCAAGCCAAATCTCACCGCCTCCAGTACCTGAGCTCTCAGCTCAATTCTGGGGGCAGCCCTGCCATTCTGAAGGGCCCAGGGTAACCACCTCCTGCAGAAAGAAAACATGGTCCAAGCATCAGGAGGAACTCACCTGAGCGCTAGCACAGGTTGGGAAGCAGACAATGTCTCTGGGATTCAGTTCCATAGGGAGATTTATATATATATCTGCTTGGATCTCCATAATTGTTATAGATCTATTTAAGTGGTTAATCTTATCTTGATTTAATTTTGGTAGGTCGTATAAATCAAGGAAATCATCCATTTATTTCAGATTTTCAAACTTAGTAGAGTATATGTTCTTATAGTGTATCCCTGTGATTTTTTGAATATCTCTGGTATCTGTTATGATGGTGTCTTTTTCATCTCTAATTTTATTAATTTGTGTCTCTTTTTTCTTTCTTTTGGTCAGATTTGCTAAGGGTTTATCAATATTGTTAATCCTTTCAAAGAACCAACTCTTTGTTTCATCGATTCTTTGGATTGTTATTTTTTGGGGGTTTTATTTCATTAATTTCTAATCTTCATTATTTCTTCCCATCTACTGATCTTTGGTTTGCCTTGTTCTTCTTTTTCCAAGACCTTAATGTGAATCATTAAGTTGTTTACTTGTGACCTTTCTAATTTCTTTCTTTTTTTTTTTATTTGGCTTTTTGAGGTAGGGTCTCTAGCTTAGGCTGATCTGGAATTCACTATGTAGTTTCAGGGTGATCACAAATTCAAGGTGATCCTCCTACCTCAGCTTCCTGAGTGCTGGGATTAAAGGCATATGCAACCATGCCCAGCTCTAATTTCTTTTTTTTCTTTTTCTTTTTTCTTTTTTTGCTTTTTCAAGATAGGGTCTCAGTCTAGGGTCTCAGTCTAGCCCAGGCTGACCTGGAATTCACTATGGTGTCTCAGGGTGGCCTTGAACTCACAGCGATCTTCCTACCTCTGCCTCCCAAGTGCTGGGATTAAAGGCGTGCGCCACCACGCCCAGCTCTAATTTCTTAATATAGGCACTTAAAGCTATAAAGTTCCCTCTTAAGACTGCCTTCATTGTGTCTCAAAGGTTTTGGTATGTTGTGTTCTCATTATCATTTGACTCTATGAATTTTTTGATTTCCTTCTTGATTTCTTCATTGACCCATTCATCATTTAGTGGTGTATTGTTTAGTTTCCATGATTTTGTGTATGCTGTATAGTTTTTCTTGCTATTTATTTGTAGTTTGATCCCATTGTAATCAGATAGAGTGCAAGGAATTATTTCAATTTTCTTGTATTTGTTAAGATTTGCTTTCTGTCCTAATACATGGTCTATTTTAGAGAATCCAAATGCATCACTGTTTATTTTTTGTCAGGATGACCTGTCAGTTGATGAGAGTGGGGTGCTGATGTCACCCAATACAACTGTGTTTGGTGTTATCTGTGACCTTAGTTCTAATTGTGTTTGTTTGATGGAATTGGGGTCCCCCATGTTAGGTACATACATATTTAGGATAGTAATGTCCTCTTGTTGGAGTGTTCCTTTAATCAATATAAAGTGACCTTCCTTACCTTTCCTAACTAATGTTGGTTTGAAGTCTACCCTGTCAGATATTAGGATAGTGACCCCTGCTTGTTTTCTAGGCCCATTTGCTTGAAACACCATTTTCCAACCTTCCACCCTCAGATAGTGTCCATCTTTTGTAGAAAGGTGAGTTTCTCTGAGGCAACAAATTAAAGGATGCTGCTTTTTTTTTTTAATTAAAAAAATATTTATTTATTTTAGAGAGAGAGAGAAGAAGAGGCAGACAGAGAGAAAGAGAGAATGGGTACACCAGAGCCTCTAGCCACTGCGAACAAACTCCAGATGCATATACTCCCTTATGCATCTGGCTGACGTGGGTCCTGGGGAATTGAGCCAGGGTCCTTAGCCTTCACAGGCAAATACCTTAACCACTATGCCATTTCCCCAGCCTGGATCCTGCTTTTCAACCCAGTCTGAAAACCTATGTCTTTTGGTTGGGGCATTGAGGCCATTGATATTGAGTTATTGAAAGGTGTGTATTTATTTTTGCCATTTTTTTTGTTTTTTGATTCTTCTGGTTTTACCTTTGCTCTCTTTTGTTAACTAGTATTTGAGTATGGTTTGGTTTTTCCAGGTCCCTTATGTGTGTGCTTTTCTTTCTCTTCATCATGAAGGATCCTTTCAAGTATTTTTTGTAGAGCTGGCTTTGTCTTCAAATATTCCTTTAGTCTGCTTGTGTTATGGAATGTCCTTATTTCTCCGTCTACTTGAATGGATAGCTTTACAGAATAAAGTAATCTTGGTTGACAGTTGTTATCTTTCAGAACTTGGAATACATCATTACAAGCCCTTCTGGCTTTTAAAGTTCGTATTGAGTAATCTGCTGTGATCCTGATGGGCTTGCCTTTGTATGTGACTTGATTTTTCTCTCTAACTGCTTCAATATACTTTCTTTGGTTTGTGTGTTCTGTAGTTTAATTATAGTATGACAGTGAGAGGTTCTTTCCTGATTTTGTCTATTTGGCAATCTATAGGCTTCCTGTATCTGTATTGGCATCACTTGCACTACTTGGGGAAGTTTCTTCTATGATATTGTTGAAAATATCTGTTATGCGTATGGAGTGAATTTCTTCTCCTTCTACTATGCCCTGAATTCTTGTTTTATCTCATCTTAGTGTCCCGAATGTCTTGAAATTCCCATTCATCCCTTCCTATTAGTTTGTCTTTCATTTTGTTGGCCTCTATTAAATCTACCTCCTCATCTTCTAGTTTAGAAATTCTGTCCTCTCCTTGATATCCATTTTACAGGTGAGACTATCTATAGAGTTTTTTGTTTGGCTTACTGAAATTTTCATTTCTAGTATTTCTGATTGGTATTTTTTCCATTATTTCTATTTCATTACTTATGTTTTATTTTATTTTATTTTATTTTTTGGCTTTTCAAGGTAGGGTCTCACTCTAGTCCAGGCTGACCTGGAATTCACTATGTAGTTTCAGGGTGGCCTCGAACTCATGGGAATCCACCTACCTCTGCCTCCTGAGTGCTGGGATTAAAGGCATGCAGCACTACACCCGGCTTTCATTACTCGTGTTTTATATTGACCTACTTACTTCATTAAGTAGGTTTCCTGTGTGTTTTTTTTTTTTTTTTGGATTCCTCCAGGAATTGATTTTCTTCTTTGATTCCTTTGATTTCTTTGAACATGGATCTAATAATTTTTTTTAAAAAAATCTTTGTCAGGCATTTCATCTAAAGCAGTCTCATTGGAGGTCATTTCTGATAGATTTTTAATTTTTCATTGGATTGTATTGTCTTGAGTTTTTTGTGTTTCTTGTATTCTAATGAAGAGATTTTTGCATCTTGAGTTAATTTGATGCTTCTGTTTTCTAATTATATCTAGTGTTCTTAGCCACATAAATCTAATTTTCTATATCTTCAGTGTAGGAGTTTAATTAAGGTGGCAGGTGTAGCTCCAACAACAGCAGAAGTGACCCAGGTATTGAGTTTGCCTGCTATTCAGGTATTGCAGTAGACTGGGTGAAGGAAATTACTGGCAAATTCTAAAATTCAACTGAGCAATATAGACATCCAATCAAAACCAGCACAGAGTATTTATACAAGCATGAGGATTAAACTAAACAGATAAACTAGTAAAGCCAAAGTCCCTCAGGGTGTGTGTTGCTGCACACCCTTAATCCTGTCAACTGGGTGGTTGAGATTTCTAGTCTGAAATGGTTCCAGTCAGACTGGGGCCCGTCAGTCCCTGCCCCAATAGTGACAGAAGAAAAAGACACAGGCCCTAAAATTCAGAAAACATCAAAGGCAACAATAGTCAACACCAAAGCACAGCTTATTGGAGAAGGGCAAAGCCAGCCAAGAATATATCATTCAAATGTAACACATAAGCTTTCCTAACATGGAAAGAGAGAGGAGCACTTCCAGGGAAGGCTTAGGTATTTGGCTTTGAATGAGTAGACCCTGTTACCTTTTGGGATGGCTTCCAATCTCACCAGTGCCGAGTGCCCACCTGGATCCCTCTTGGTGCTGGGTGGCCAGACACCAGTGAATTCTGATGTTCATGAATCTGATGGTTGGGGGACTGGAGACTTTGCAGTGTGCCAGAGTTGGACCAGAGCTGCTCAGCTGGTCCTGTTTGTGTCTCCTTTAGCAGTGCTCAGCTGGTCTCTGCTGTCTTCCCTTTCAGGTTTCTTGCCTTTGTGGAGAGGCTGATGATGATCACTTTGTTTCTGCTCCTGCTGCCCTGGCCAGACAGGCTCGTGAATCGGGGCTGCTGGTGCCTCGGTGGGATTCTGGCCATTTTCCTTCTTTTGGGAAGATCTTGGTCTCTCCTGCTTCTCTGATTGGCTGATAATAACTTATACAGCTCCACTTTTCAGTAGAAGAGCATATTTTGCTGTTTCTATTTATTTCCCTCCCTAGGCTGCGTTGGTGTCTCTAGTATGTTGCCATCTTACCTGGAAGTCTCCTCTGCAGTTTGTTTGTAGTGGCTATGTGCCCATTCTCTCACTTTTTCTGTCAAATAAACCAATAAATGAAATAAAATAAAATAAATAACATGTTGATAGTCTATTGAGTAGTAGGGAGAATTACAGAGAAAAGTGGTCTTTGAGTAGCGTGGCCTACAAAGTAGCCTGGTGAAGCTGAGCTGTGGACCCACCACCATAAGGGAATTCTCTGTTGGCCTCTATTTGTAAATCACTGTGTCCTGAGTTAGAGTACAAGATGGGTCTCACTGGGTGAGCCTTGGTCATGTGACCAAGACAAGTTATATCTACTGAGAATCTTCTTTCTGGTGAGTCTCTGTAATCCCAAGGAGGCACAGACTATCACATGGTAAGACAGGTTCTGGTCTGTTAAATTTTAACCATTTGGTGTAAATTGTAATCTTATTATGACCTGATTGTCATTTTTCTCATGACTTTTTAGATTGGCCATCTGTTCACACATGTCATATCTTCATGTATCTTCTTTCGGGAGACATATATTTATGGTTTTGCCCATTTTTATGTTTTAGTAAATATTTTTATTTATTAGTGAGCAGAGAATGTGAGAGGACAAAGAAAGAAAGAGAATGAATTAGGGCACTAGGGCCTCTTGTCTTTACAAACAAACTCTAGTCTCATGTGCCACTCTGTGAATCTGGCTTTGCATGGGTACTGGAGAATAGAAGTCAGGGCATTTGGGTTTGCAGGCAATTACCTTTAAATTCTCAGCTATCTTCCCAGTCCATCCCCACCCCCCCATTTTTGAAATTTGGTGCTTGGCTTCCTTTTACAGAGTTTTAGGAATTCTTTTCTCTTAAAATTATTTTATTTTATTTATTACAGAGACAGAGAGTGAGAAAGAGGCAGACAGAGAAAGAGAAAATGTGAGAGAATGGGCACACCAGGGCCTCTAGTCACTGCAAACAAACCCCGAATGCAGGTGCCACCTTGTGCATCTGGTTTACATGGGTACTGGGAAATTGAACCTGGGTTCTTAGGCTTTGCAGGAAAACACCTTCACTGCTAAGCCATCTCTCTAGCTCATGAATTCTTTCCATTTTATGTTTTATTTTTTAACAATTTCATACATGTATATAATATATTTCACCCCATTACACTTTAGCCCTCTCTCAGTCTTTTTATTTTAATTAATTAATTTTTGAGACAGGATTTCATGTATCCTAGGTTGGCCTTGAACTTGAATGTAGTAAAAAATGACCTTGAGCTTCTGGTCCTCCCCTCCTATCTCCATCTCTTGAGGACTGGGATTACAGGCCTGCATCATGCCTGGTTTATGCTATACTAGGGATTGAACCCAGGACCTCCTGTATGCTAGATAAACACTCTCCCAACTGAAGTATCTCCCCATTCCTATACAGTGTTTTCTTTTGCACCCTATATTTATGACCCAACAATTTTGTTTTTTGTTTATTTTTGGTTTTTTGAAGTAAGGTCTTGCTCTAGCCCAGCTGACCTGAAATTCACTATAGTCTCTGGGTAGCCTAAAACTCATAGCAATCCTTCTACCTCTGCCTCCCCAGTGCTGGGAATAAAGGTGTGCACCACTATGTCAGGCTCAAATTTTATTAATTTAAAAAAATATATTTTATTTCTTTATGAGAGAGAGAGAGAGGAAGAGAATGGGTGCACCAGGGCCTCTAGCCACTGCCACCAAACTCCAGACATATGTGCCACCTTGTGCATCTGGCTTACATGGGTACTGGGGAATCACAGGCAATTACTTTAACTGCTAAGCCATCTTTCCAGCCCTCCAGACAACTTTCTTTGCATACTTTTCAAACGTCCAAGAAGAACAAGTGAAAGTTTAGCTGAGAGGAGACTCGGAATCCAAAATTTAAGTATCTACAAGGGCCAGGGAGTAATCTAAACCCTGTGAATCTGACAGGATGTGGGATAGCAGGAAGTGGTGAGGTTTATGGTGATCCTGACATTACAGCTGTATCCCAATTAGAAGAAAAAGGGAAATGAGACATGGGAAAATAAAGTCTCTTCTGGTCCTCTCTGGAAGAGTCTTAGAAAAGGTTTGTCAGGGCTGGAAGGATGGCTTAGTGATTAAGGTGCTTGCCCGCAAAGCCAAAGGACCCAGGTTCGATCCCCCAGGATCCACGTAGGCCAGATGTGCAAGGTGGCACATGCATTTGGAGTTTGTTTGCAGGGGCTGAGAGCCCTGGCATGCCCATTCTCTCCTCTCTCTTTACCTCTCTATCAAGCAAATAAAATAAATTAAAAAAAACTTAAAAAAAAAAGAAAAGGTGTATCACGTTTCTATAGCTATTGTTAAACAATCGCTGCAGGGCCTGGAGTGATGGGTTAGCAGTTAAGACATTTGCCTGTGAAGTCTAAGTACCCAGGTTAGATTACTGTGCATCTGGAGTTCATTTGCAGTGGCTGGAGGCTCTGGTGTACCTACTCTTTCTTTCTCTCTCTCTCTGTAACTGCCTCTCTCTCTCAAATAAATAAATAAATAAATAAATAAATACATTTTTTAAAAAGCCACTAAAAATGTAGAGGCCTAAAACAGTTCCATTTTGTTTTGTAACAGAGCAGATGGGTAGGACTGGTATGTCAGTACTGTTGTCTTCCTCCTGGTAGCTTCAAGGAAGAATCCATTTCCTTCCCTTTTCAGCTTCCAGAGCCACTTGGTTTGAGGTTCCAGCCCACCGTTCTGGCAATGCCAAGTGTATGTATCGGATAAAAACACTTAGAAGTTACTTCAGTATGATAATAATTGAAGTTTGCTCCTTGTCTTGGCTTGAGTTATTATTTGCCCTTTCTTGTATCACTTCAAACTCTTGCTGCTTCTGTCATATCTACTGTCCTCTCTAAGTGCTGCTGTGATCACACTGGAGTGAGTGAAGCCAGGAATCAGAATAGTTCTTTATCTCAAAATCCTTAATCACACCTGCAAGATCCCCTTTACTTTCTAAGGTAACATTCTGACAGGGCCAGGAACTAGACCATGGGGATCCTTGGCAATCACCACTCATCTCTTCAGCCTGCCCCGTGACATGGAAGCCTAGCTGGTGAGGCGCCTGTTCTCTAAAGGGTCTTGGGGGTTGTGGAACTCCTAGGAAAGGGGATAGGTAGAAGCATTGAAGGAAGGGACTTGGGGTGGTGAGGACTTGGCACTCAGAATGTGGCTTCTAGAAGCATTTCCCCAGGGTCTGTCACCATCCTAGCCAGGACACTGAGGGTGGTCATGAAGTCCCCTGCTATGCTGGCTGAGGGTTGAACTTTATGGCTTAAACTGTATTTGATAGAATTTGAGGCCACTCAGGTGGAACATGACAATATCAGAACTCAGGTTCAGGGATCCAAGTCAAGGATGGGATCTGAATTAGTATTCTAGGGGTATTTGCTTGAAAGGCAGGGCCAGAAGCCATTGACTTCTATTTAGAAGTGGAGGAAGTCAGGATTCTGATATAGATTGCATACAATTTGAGTGCATATGCCAAGAATTCATGAGTGGAAGTTTACTCCCTATTGTAAGGTAGTAAGAGGGCAAAACCTTAACCTGATTCTGTTATTTTGAGTAGAGAACTTTGGAAAGTGATTTACTTGTAGCTTTGTAAGAAGAAAAGAACCAGAGGAGGCTGGTGGTTTGAATGTATGACCCCCTGGACTCAGGCTTCTTTTTTTTTTTAATTTTTTTTTATTTTTAAAAATTTTTTTGTTTATTTATTTGACAGCAACAGACAGAGAGAGTAAGAGTCAGATAGAGAGACAGAGAGAGACTGGGCGCGCCAGGGCCTCCAGCCACTGCAAACGAACTACAGATGCATGCGCCCCCTTGTGCATCTGGCTAACATGGGTCCTGGGGAATTGAGCCTTGAACCGGGGTCCTTAGGCTTCACAGGCAAGCGCTTAACCGCTAAGCCATCTCTCCAGCCCTTTTTTTTTTTTAATGCAAGTGAATGAGGGTGAGAGAGCTAGCATACCAGGGCCTCTAGCCACTGCAAGTGAACTCCAGATGTGTGCACGTCCTTGTGTGCATTTATCACTTTGTATGTCTGGCTTATGTGGGACCTGGAGAGTCAAACATGGGTCTTTAGGCTTCACAGACAAGCACCTTAACCACCAAGCCATGTCTCCAGCCCAACTCAGGCATTTTTGATTAAAATTAAACTTCTTACTTAAATCCCCAGCAGGAGCAGGGCATGGTAGCACACGCTTTTAATCCCAGCACTCAGGAGGCAGAGGTAGGAGGATCACGGTGAGTTCAAGGCCACCCTGAGACTACATAGTGAATTCCAGAACAGCTTGGGCTAGAGTGAGACCCTACCTCAAAAAAATTTTTTTTTTAAATTAAATTCCCAGCAGGCAGATCTCTGCTACAGGAGGCCTGTCACTCAGGGTAGATCTTCAGTCCAGCCCCACTCGGTGTATAGAGAGCAGTCTGAGCTCTGGCTGTTCATGTTTGCTCCTGTTTGGTGGTGTGTCTCTACAGAGGTGAACCAGCTTCTTCTGCCCTGATAGAAACTCCCCTGGATAATATAAGCTTGAAATAAACCCTTTCCTCCCATAAGCTCCTTCTGGTCGGGTGTTTGTCTAGCAACGAAAATTAACTGCAACAGAGACACACACACTTCCTGTCTTTTGTAGCAAGACACTCCCTATGTTGCCTAGGACTCTGCCATAGAAGGCCATAACCAGATGCAGGCCCTTGACCTTGGAACAAAGCATGAGCCTAAATAAGCCTCTTTTCTTTATAAAGATAGCTTGCCTCAGGTAATGAAATTGTAGTAATACAATCAAGACTAATGGAGGTACTGTTTGAGTATAGGCCAGGAACCAATGGAGTAGATTCTGTATAGATGCTCTGAACTATGTAAGTCAGCATCCAGGTTTGAACCAGTGGGGAAACAGCCAGGCAGACCACTGGCTGGCTCTGGGCAGCTTTGCTGAGGCCAACGCCAATGCCAGGTGATCTGAGCACAGACATGGGAGATGTTCAGGAGGACTTAGAGCATGCCAGAGTTGCTCTGCAAGGCAGGGGCAGGACAAACGACTGGTCTCAAGATCTCCAGATCTGCAGGAGCTGGGTGAGATGCTGCCGGCTGGTAGAGACTCCAGGAGGTGCCCCATGAGGCTCATCCAATGGGGGAAGGGAGCACTGCCTGAGAAACTGCAGGGGGCGGGGGTGCAGCAATGGTCTCAGGGCTCTAGTGGGTCCACAGTGGCCAGGAAACTCTTGTGGGAGGGCATGGGAAGTGCCAGCACCACGGGGCACCAAGACTCCAGAGGTGCCAGCACAGTAGGAGGACAATGGTTTCAGCTCTGCCAGATTCGTCCTTTGAATCCTGCTGTCTGTGGGAGGTCCCCTGGGGGGCCACCTCGTGATTTTTCCAGGGGTCTCTAGGCTACCTCCTCTTCCAGATTGTCTCGAGTGAACCCAAGTTTCAGGGTCCTAGTCAGACTGCAGTGTTTATAGCTTGATTGATGTGGACTTTCCCTGGGGGATGAAGGTCTGAGGGACTGAGTTGTCTCCTGGGGAAAGGGTTCCAGGCCGTCTGCCAGCAGAAAGGATGCTGGGTAAGCACATTTAGGGTAGAGCCTGGCATGGCAAACAGGCGTCAAAGAGGTTTCCTCTCCTCAGCACCATTCCATGATTCACAACGGGAGCTTGTTCAAGATCACAGACGCTAACTTTCTGGTGTTTCCTCTCATTTTCTTTTCTTTTCTTTTTTGAGGCAAGTCCAACAGACTGCCCCTTTTTCATGTGAGAGTGAGAGATTGAGAGAGAATGGGGGGGGGGGCGAGAATTGGCACACCAGGGCCTCCAGCCACTGCAATCAAACTCCAGATGCGTGTGCCACCTTGTGCACACGTGCAACCTTGCACACTTGTGTCACTGTGCTTCTGACTTATGTGGGACCTGGAGAATCAAACATGAGTCCTTAGGCTTTGCAGGCATGCGCCTTAGCTGCTAAGCCATCTCTCCAGCCCTCTGGTGTTTTCTGAATGGTTACCTTTAACTTGTCTTCCATCTTTCCTTTCAAGCAGTTTCTTCCATGATCCTCTTTGTCCTTTTTCTCTTTTTTTTTTCTTTCCTTTTTCCTTTTATTGGTGTGTGTGTGTGTTCCTGTGTGTGAGTGCAGGCATTGTACACGCCACAGCGTGCAAGTGGAGGCCAGAGGAAGACTCTGGGTATTGGTTCTTGCTTTCCACATTGTCTGAGGCAGGGTCTCTCATTATTTAATGCTCCATTTGCCAGGCTAGCTGGCCTCTGGGCCTGTGGTGGATTTTCTCATCTCCCATCTTGCTATGGGAACTCTGGGGCTACAGACACATGTTACTGCGTCTGGCCATTGGTGGGTTCTGGGGCTCTGGACTCAGGCCCTCAGGCTTGTGTGGCAAGTGCTTGATGTACTGAGACATCTCCCAGCCCTTCTTTTCATCCCCAGAGGAAGGAGCAGAGCCTGGGCCTTGGAGGTGGAAAAGGTTGAGGTCCTGGTGCTCATGGCTCTAGATAGTAGAGGGGTCAGGCAAACACATTGTGTTTGATTGTCTGAATTTTAACCCTGACTCCACAGTTCTTAGTTGTGTGAATATAGCCAAATTACTTGACCCCTCTGTGTCTTGATTTCCTTATCTGCAAAGTGGGGACTAGAACAGTCCCACCTTCAGAGTAGGGTGTGGTGACACATGCTTGTCACTCCAGCACTTGGGAGGTGGAGACTGAAGAATCAGGAGTTCTAGGTCATCCTCAGCTACATATTGAGTGTGAGGTCAGCCTGGGCTACACGAGACACTACACGAGAACAGCCAAAACACCAGAGGAAACCAAACAAACCCGAATCAGTACCTACCTCCAGAGGACTACTGGGAGGAGAAATTAAGTTAATATAAGCAAATTTCTTAGTACAGTGCTTAGCACTCAGTACTGGGTCTCCATGGCTGGTTGTATATTCTCCTCTCCCCTTCTCTCCTCTCCACCAGCCTCTGGGCTCGTTCCTGGGAGGCAGCAGGAACAGTTAAGGTCAGGTAGTGGGCTGCGCTTCTAGGAGCCAGCATCCTGACATCACACCCCTTCGCTTTTTTCTCCTTTTCTGTCAGAGGTTTCCATCCACTCTTATGAGGGAGAGGAGCCTGCAACAGAGCCTCTAATTGGCTCCTTTGATTTCAATCTCTTGTCAATTTCTGAGAAGGGAAGGGCCATAAGGCATTCAGCTAAAACAGAAATATTTGAATAGGTCAGAGAAAGTAACAGGGAAGAAGAGAGAGGGGCTCCAGGTAAGGGAAGAGCATTTGGGGGAATAGAGGAGGGACATACCTAGTGACCTCAGGGCTGGAAGGCCATTGATATGGAGCAGTATTCCATGTGAGACAGTTGCACAGTTAGACCTTTTAATGATTGTTCTTGGGTCTATTTAGAAAGGGGGATTCCCTGAACCACAGCCTCCACAAGGGCTGTCACTCTTTAGACCCCCCTGTTCTTGTGGGGTAGCAGGAGGACCCCCACTCCATTTGGGGCTCTATAAGGGCCCTTCTGTCCTCAGAGTCCATTCTTCTCTTGTGTCTGGAGAGGGACCATCTGCTTCTGCTGCTCTTGCTGCTGTTGACTCAGTTTCCCTCTCCTCCTGGGGACATGAAAGCAGATCTTTGTGTATGCAGCTTCCAAACCAGGCCTGGGAGGTGGGGGCGCTACTTGACGTTTCTGCACCAAATGTCAAGTCCTCCCCACTGGAGGTGGCAGCCTTGGGAAGGATTATGGAAGAATCTTCCACTTGGGGATAAAGGAACAAATCCCTAGTCTGGAAGACAATGCCTGGGTTTGAACCTCAGTGCCAACCCAGCCTGCCTATGTGACCTGGAGCAAATTCCTGCCCCTCTCTGAGTAAGACCCACCTGCTTTCCAGGTTCTGCACTGTGTCTGGCAGCGGCTGGCCCAGGGTCTCTGGCAGGAGGGCAGTGACAGCACTGGCGACCACAGGGACAGCGCCGTAGATGAAGAGAGGCATGGAGGGGTAGAACTCGGAGGTCAGGCTCACCAGTGGGCTTATGATGCTGCCCACCCGGGCAATGGTGCTGCCCATCCCCAATCCTGTCTGCCTGTGATCAGGTGAGTGTTGGTTAGAGCTCTGGCATGAGTGCCCAGTGCTGGTCACATTTGGAGCAGGACAGCGCTGACCAGCACTGGATACCTCCCCTGTTCCCTGTTTGATGAAGAAATGATTTTTTCCTTCCTTCCCTCCCTCCCTCCCTTCCTTCCTTCCTTCCTACCTTCCTTCCTTCCTTCCTTCCTTCCTTCCTTCCTTCCTTCCTTCCTTCCTTTCTTTCTTTCTTTCGCTACAGAGTCAAACTCAAGGCCTTGTAAAGCTTGACAAATGTCCTACTACTGAATTGCATCTCTAGCCCATTTTGCCTTTTGGTGCCTTTTTTTTTTTTTTTTTTTTTTTTTTAAAGAACAAGTTGGGGGGTGGGGGAAATGGCTCATCAGTTTAAGGCAGTTCCTTGCAAAAACTACTGCCCCGGATTTGATTCCCCCAGTACGTACCCACATAATGCCAGATACACAAAATGGCTCATTCATCTGAAGTTTATTTGCAGCAGCAAGAGGCCCTGGCATGTGTATTCTTTCCGTCTCCCCCAGCAAATAAATAAAAACATTTTAAAAAGGGGGAGTTGGGAGCTGAGGACATTGTTTGGTGGGTAAAGCACCAGCTGTCCAAGTGTGAGGATCTGAGTTTGGATCCTCAGAATCTACGTAAAAGTCAGATGCTGTAGTGTGAGCGTCTGTAGTGCCTGTAGTGAGGTGGGAGGCAGAGGCAGGAGAACCCCAAAGCTCATGCCATGGGCCAGCTAGCCTGGCGCACGCAGTAGGGAAATACGAGCAAGATGGATTGTGAGGACTGACACCCAAGGCTCTCCTCTGACTTCCACGTAGGTGTGGTGGCACACATGCACCTGCCCTGACAGACATACACACATAAAGATTGAAAAAAAAAGTGTGTGTGTGTGTGTGTGTGTGTGTGTGTATGTGTGTGTGTGTGTGTGGGAGAGTTGGAGAGATGGCTCACAGTTAAGGCATTTGCCTGCAAAGCCTAAGGACCCAGGTTCGATTCTCCAGAATGTAAGCCAGATGCACATGGTGGTGCATGCATTTGGAGTTCACTTGAAGTGGCCAGAGGCCCTAGCACACCACACACCTATTCTCCCTCCCTCTCTCTCTCTCTCTCTCTCTCTCTGCCTCTTTCTGTCTCTTTCTCAAATAAACAGAAATATATTTAAAAATTGAATTTTACCTTTGTCTTTAAGTTGTGTGACTTTGAACAAGTTTCTTTATACTTTTGGACCTCAGTTTTCTTAGCTGTTACATGAGACAATTGAATAGGACCTATCTCAGGTCATCCCCTGGGATTTTTTTCAGTATTGGGGCAGAACACATAGCTGTATGCCTACTAAGGTAAGTGTCCTACCCCTGAGCTATACCCTAGTATGCTGGAGGATGTTTTGAATCATAACTGCTCTACACAGGCATGTTGGGTTAGGATCCCCGCAGAAGGGACTAGAAGCTGCATATGAAGAGTATGTTAAGAGCATTCTCTGTGGCAGGAGAGTTCAAGAACATTGAGAAGGCCTTCTGCCTTCGGTGAAAGCCAAGCTTCATTACTAGCAGTATGGTCTTAGAGAAGACCTCTGACTTCTCTGTGCCCAGTTTTCACATTTGTAAAACAGGAATGATAGTGCCTACTTTGGCTTGTTGTGAGTTAATATTGGCAAAAATGTTTGACAGTAAGCCAGGTGTGGTGGTGCACGCCTTTAATCCTAGCACTGGGTGGCAGAGGTAGGAGGATCATCATGAGTTTGAGGCTATCCTGAGACCACATAGTGAATTCCAGGTCAGCCTGAGCTAGAGTGAGACCCTACCTCGAAAAACCAAAAAAAAAAAAAAAAAAAGTTTGACAGCGCCCTGGTACATGATAAATGCTTTATTTATTTTATTCTCTGGTTGTTTATTATTTATTTTCCTGTTTGAGGTGAGGTCTCATTCTAGCCCAGGCTGGAACTGGAACTCACTCATGCTAGCCTCAAACTTAATGTTGATCCTCCTACCTCAGTCTCCTGAATGTTGGAATGAAAGGCATGTGCCACCACGACTGACCAATAAGCGCTTTATATAATTGCTCCCCCGCCCCCAAGACCAATAAGGATATAGGACAGTATCCATGACCCCTCAGGGTTCTCATCCCAAATGGCTAAGGGGAAGTCCATCCCAGCACCATGGTATCTCTTGCCTTTGACATTTCATGCGAATTCTGCATCTAATTCTTAGAATAGACATGTTTCTTATTTCCTAATACCCATCCCCATGTTGGCACTCACTAAGGTGATGTTGTGTTTGCTCATTCTGCGGGCATAGCATCAGGTATGGTTCTTGTGGTTGCAACTTGCATGCATGTTTGTTTTGGGTTTCAGATGTACCACTTGGTTAAGGTGGAGTTTTGATGTGGGGACTTAAAATTTTTTTTTAAATTAATTTAATGTACTTATTTGAGGGGGGCAGAGAAAGAGAATGGGTGTCCCAAGGCCTCTGGCTACTGCAAATGAATTCCAAATGCATGCACCCCTAGCAGGCTTACGTGGATACTGGGGAATCAGACCTGGGTCGTTAGGCTTTGCAGGTAAATGCCTTAACCACTTAGCCACCTCTCCAGCCCTGCGGTGATAACTTCTAACTTGTTTCCCAGGGAGTCTTCAACGCACTGTCTCTGAGATGCGGCTCCCTGCCCCACCTCAGTTGGCAGCTCCTTTTGCAATCTTCTCTAGGAAGGGCTGGGCAGTCACACCTCTGCAAGCCAGACCCTGAAATGTGAGGTGACCCCTGTGTGCCTTGCACTATGCATGTTGAGAGGGGACCTTCGGGTACCAGGCTATGTTCTGAGGTCTGACCTTCATGTGTATCTTCACGAGCCCCTCCCCCCACTAGGTTCCCACTCACCGAATTACTGTGGGGTACAGCTCCCCCGTGTACAGGAAGATGCAATTGAAAGAGGCAGCTAGGCAGCCCTTTCCCAACACAGCCAGGGAGGTGCGAACAACTGTCTGGTCTGGAGAGAACAGAGAGGGAGCAAGAGAAGTGTAGGAGTGGGGGGCGGGGGGGGGGTTGGAAGAATTGGCCTCTTTGTCTTCCGAGAAGGCGGGTTACACCTGGTGGTGAGGCTGAGACAGGTCAGGGTGCTCATGGGGACTTACCCCGGGGGATCACTCCATTCACCAGGATGCAGATGCCCGCCAACAGCAGCGAGGCCATCTGCGCAGGCCGACGACCCAGGGAGTTGATGACCAGGAAGCACACAAGCTTGGCAGGCAGGTCCACAGCACCAAAGATCACCTGGATGAGGTAGATGCTGACCCCAAAGCCCTGCAGGTCCATGACCAGACCGTAGTAGGCAAAGCTCGTGGCAAACCTGGTGGGGAGGGGATGGGCATAGAGCCTGTTAGGCAGGATTGAAAGTGAGCACACCCTCAAAAGTGGAGTGAGCACCCCTGGATCCCCTGCTTAAGGGCCTTGGGTCTGTCTTGGCTAGTTTCTTCAGACTCATACTCAAACGGTGCAGTTTAAATATTGGGACTGTCCTCCAGTATACCAAATTTCCTAGTCTTTTGACTACAGGGAATTGGGGAGTTTTCACTTAGTTTCTATATACTATTTATACAATTTTAGACTGTATCTTATCGCTGATGCTGGGCTGAGGGGAGGACAGGTGAATATCTAAGCCACATTAAGGTGTCAGAAAAGACCAGACTGGTTCTGGGGTGAATAATGTTCTTATGATATCAGGGGCACACAAAATAAGCTCAGGTTTTTGGATAGAACCATAACTGAGAATAAATCTCAAGCTGGCAGCAAATACTCCTTGTTCTTCTGACCACGCCCCTCTTCACTGTCTTGGAATTGCTATGGTGAAGCACATAAGAAGGGTGACTGATGGGGCTGGAATGTAGCCCAGTGGTAGAGTATTTGCCTAGCATGTGCAAGGCCCTGAGTTCGATTCCCCGGGAATAAAAAAGAAGAAAGACAGAAAAAAAGAAAGGAAGGAAGGAAGAAAGGCGATGGGGGAACCTTGCAAAGGGAAAGAGAGACATCACTTTTGGCCAAAGTGTACTTTTAGAGATGAGTGTCATTGTCTATGCCCATGTTTCTGGAGATACCACCAGGCTAGTGAAGTCTCTGAGTATCTTGCAAGCCACACACTGTGAATGCACTCATGGTATTCTATTGACTCTGGAGGCCACTAGTTCTGATGGGATGTTTCATATTGGAGCGGGGTTGGTGAGAGGAGAAATTGGGGAGACCTGTGTCCAGTTTGGGGACAAGGACTGAGTTGAAGCTGGAGAGCTGTTGGTTTTCACCTTTTCCTTCCTCTTGCCTCCCTTTTCAACCCATTGCACCCACACCCTCCCCAGCCAGATTTTTGCCCCTTGGTCAATTTGCTTGTCTGTCCATCACCATGTCTGCCTGAGCCTACCACAGTGCAGAGAGGCAGAGGAATAAGTGGCGGAGGGCTGGGCACCGCAGCAGCTCCATGGCCGAGGCCTGGCCTTTGCTGATGGTCAGTTCCTTCTGCAGGCTGGTCCGGAGCACCTGATAGGATGAGCAGGGCTCAGGGTCTAAGCTTCTCTGAAGAGAACCTTTCAGACTAGCCCGTTCCTCAGAGAACCCCTGGGTCTTGCGTCTTGAAGTTGAGATTTAGATTGGAGCTCTGGTGTGTAGCTCAGTGTGTGTGGGGGGGTCTCACCTCCATACTCAGCTTGGCCCCCTCTTCCCGCTTCCCATTAATCCGGGCCACTTTTTGTAGGGCCTGAAGGGTGAGATCCAGCCTCCCTGATGTGGAGTACCAGCGGGCAGACTCGATGAAGAACCTGGAGTGGGGGTGGGAAGTGGGGGCTGGCCATGGTCTCAGCTCCAGTTCCCTGGGCTGGGGCTAGCGTGTGGGTTTCCAGAGGCCTGCAGTAGGGTCTTATTCAAGGTTGGAAGCCCAGGGCCTCTTGCTAACTCCCCCTCCTGAGGACCACATGGTAGTTCTTGATAGTGACTCATTTTAACAATCTACAAGTTCAACTCTTGGGTGCTGGGTAAGAAGCATGCAGACAAGTTAAGTTTTAGGGTGCCAGAGAACTGGGTGTCCCTGAGGCAAAGCCTTCTCTTCACAGCCACATTTTCAACAGGTAGCACTGGGTTGGCTTTGGCCCTCTGGCTTTTATGGATTCTCTGGGGTGGGCTGTGTGTGCACCCGGCTCTAGGAGACGCCCTGTCTCTTGCAGCACTCCCGCCCCGGACCCCACATACCAGGAGTAGATGAAGGCGACAAAAAAAGGCGCGGAGGCCAGCAACTGCAGGTGGCGCCAGTGAGGCACAGCGTAGGCTATACCGGCGAGGACGAACTGGCCCAGGCTATAGGCATAGCCAATCAAGGTGCCCACATAGGCACGTGTGTGGATGGGCATCCACTCGACATCTGGAAAGAGGGTTAGAACAGGGTGATGCCACCGACCGGGCTTCTATGTGAGAAGAGACCCTTCTCTCTTGCCCCAACCTTGGTCTTTCGCAAGGCTCTATAGAAGATGTGTCACGTGAGGTTGGGTGCCAGGGGGGGAAAGGGGACACTTTAAGTGGAAGTGGGGATTAGGAGGAGGGGGTTGAGGATCTACAGAAACTGCCCTCCACACTCCTGCTGCTTTTTGCCCCTCCTCCACTTGCTGGCGGCAGCTCCCCTTCCGTTCAGAACAACTCTGACCACGCAGGTTACTCTCAATAGCAACCGCTCCTGGCTCTTCCTCAGTCCTCGACTGCATTCTGCTCTCAGTGGCCAGAGCGATGGCTTTTCTCAGTCCTGTCGCATCTGTCCAGGTGATAATGGGGCCACCTTTCTGCTATGGTCTCCAGACCCAGCTGGGCTCCTGGTGGGTTCTTAATTCTGCTGCTGGGACACACTTGGATATTTATGTGGGATTTTGGAGTTGGATCCTTAGATTTATGTTAGAGCCCAGAACTAGCTCATTTCTTTAGTTGAGAGAATGGCAAATCTTTAAATTTCCTTTTAGGCTCGAGGGATGACCTTGGTAAGTCAATCTTTTCCTTTCCTCCCTCCCTTCTTTCTTTTTTTCTGTCTTAACTCACTTTTTTGAAAGACATGGTCTCGTGAGCCTAGACTGGCCTCAAATTTGCCATGTAGTTGAGGACGATCTTCCTCTACCTGCCGAATTCTGGCATTAAAGGCCTGTGCCACCACAGCTAGTTTATGTGGCGCTGGAGATCAAACTCAGGGCTTTTCTCATGATAGACAGGTACTCTACCCACCAGGCCACATCCCCACCCCCATGGGCAAATCCTTTCTCTTCTCCCCTACCCACGTTCCTCATCTGGGAGCCCGTATGTGTGTGCATGTGGTCTATCAGAGGAAGCACACCGATGGCCCATGAATATACCTTCTCAGTCCCTGAGTGTGATTGGTTTGGGTGATACTGGTTTACCCTAGGTATAGAAATATTAGATCTAACCACAACATTAAAAAACAGGACTAGCCAGGTGTGGTAGCACGCACCTTTAATCTCAGCACTAGGGAGGCAGAGGTAAGAGGATTGCTATGAGTTTGAGGCCAGCCTGGGACTACATAGTGAATGCCAGGATAATCTGGGCTAGAGAAAGACTCTAACATCAAAAAAAGGGGGGGGGAAATATTTTATACTAATTTAAAAGGAGGTGTGGTGGTGATGCATGCCCATAATCCCAGAATTTGGGAAGGGAGGCTGAGTATCATGAGTTCAAGGCCAGTTTAGGCTCCATAAGTGAGATTGTCTCAAAACAAGCAAACTAACTGAGCAGGAGATTTGGCAAATCCTAGTACATCTAATACCACATGCCTGACGTTTTTGGATGGAATGTCATCTCTCTTTTTTTGTTGTTTGTTTTGTTTTGCTTTGTTCCATTCTGATCTGATTTATTTTGTTTGGAAACAGAGTCTTATCGTGTAGCCCAGGCTGGCCTCAAACTTGTGACAATTCCGTCTTTTATTCCTGCATGTCTCCATGTCTGGTCTGTGTCTCACCTTTGCATATAGTCCTCACCTCATCCTAAGGCCTTCTATATGTATACCTCCTATACCTACCAGGTATACGAATATACCTGCCTAGGTCATTTACATGACATCTTGGCTTTCCTGATGGAGTCTGTAATCTCATTTCTAAGTGAGGGGTCAGGACTGCATGAGCCTGGGGAGGCGGTGTTAGTACTGGCAAGAACAGACCCCAGGGAGATGCGTAGGGAGCTATGGCTGGGCAGGGGGCGGGCTAGGAGAGGAGGCTGGAAGGGGCTGGGTGACAAGAGGGACATAAATTGGTGGTCCTCACTCAGAGTCATGGTGTTGATGGCAATGCTAGCCAGAGACATGCCCGTGAGGAGCCGGAAGGTACAGTAGACAGCAAAGTTGGGTGCGAAGGCCGCACAGATCCCCGACACAGCAGTCTGCAGGTAGTTCAAGATCAACACCTTCCGACGGCCTAACCTATGGGAGAGGGAAGACCTGTGGCAGGACCTGAGGACTGCGGGGGGTCAGGCTAAGCCGGGCCGGCAGAGAACACCCACTGTCCACCGGGACCCGGGCTGGGGGTCTCTAGAAGATGTAGGGAGTATTATGAGGCTGGCATGATAATCCCTCAAACCAGTCACCTCTGTGGGAATGCAAACCTCCCTCCCAGATGCCTTGATCCAGCCAAGGGGTCCCCGATTCCAGCCCTTTGGCTTACCCAGAACTGACCTGTCTGCCAGGTAGCCGAACATCATGGCTCCTAGCAGCACTCCCACCATGTACAGGGACTGGGCCAGCTGGCGGAGAGCCCGGTGGGAACACACGAGGTCCCACTATGAGGAGAGAAGAGCCCGGATGCAGAGAAGCCCTCATCTTCCTCCAGGCTCTCCTCTGGGGTCCATGCCACCACCCTGACATTTTCCTCTGATGTTTGCCTCATTGTTCCTGGAGCTAAGAACATTTTAAAGCACTCAATATTTTCTATATCTACCCTTTTTTTTGTTGTTGTTGTTTGTTTTTTTTCGAGGTAGGGTCTCACTGTAGCCTAGGCTGACCTGGAATTCACCATGCAGTCTCAGGCTGGCCTCGAACTCACAGCCATCCTCCTACCTCTACCTCCTAAATACTGGGATTAAAGGTGTACTCCACCATACCCAGCTATATCTACCTTTTTAAAATAAAACAAAACAAATATATTTATCTTAAATGTCTTTCTGTTTTGTCCTGCCTTGGCCCCTGGAGAACTGTAATTTCCTTCTCTCTCTACCTCTCCCTCTCTCTCTCTCTCTCTCTCTCTCTCTCTTTCTCTGTGTGTGTGTATTTATCTGTCTCCCAGGGGAAGGCACATAGAAGAGGAAGCCCGGTCCTTACCTCAGTCACGATGGTGGAGGGAAAGGTGCTGTTGTCGTAGATCCAGCCATCAATGCAGGGCTCAGTGGCCCTGGTGGCGTTGACTTCTGTGCCATTGGAAAAAGGTGGTTCCCGCTGAGGGGAGATGAAGCGGAGACAGGATTCTGGCTGACCCCTTCCGTCCCGGGGCAGCCAGGCCTCCAGGTCCCCATCTTTGCTGAGGCTGGCATTGGCAGGTGGGCGGCAGTGGTGAGTGGGGATGGCGGCAGTAAAGTTCTGCAGGGTGTTGTGGGAGGCCATGAGCAGCAAGGGGAGGACCACCAGGGTGACCTGGATCAGCTGGAAGCGGCCGACACCCCCCACCTGCTTCAGGAGGTCACTGAAGGCCATGGGGCTGGGCCAGGCTGAGTGGCCAGGAGCTGAGGACTTCCAGTCCCAGAAACTCTGTCTGTCCGCCTATTTGTCTGTCTGACTGTCTGTCTGTCTGCCTGCTGGCCTTTGCCTGAGCAGTGGGGCTGCCACTGTCTCTGTAGCTGAGTAGCTCTTGGAGCTGGAACTGAGCCTGCTCTGTGGGGGGAACGGCTGTCTGATGGGCAGCTCCTCCTCCTAGCCTTCTCCCCGATTCCGTCCCTCCCTTTCCCTTGCCTCTTCTTTTCACTTCGGGGGTCTGGATGGCTCCACGCTTTCAGGGTCTGCTGGAGCCCTGACCCTTAGTTGACGGTTTTTAATCCTTGGCCTGGAGAGAATGAGTTAAAGTGTGACTTGGTATCAGAAGGATTAACCCTCTGAGTATTCCTGTGTCAGTGGAATTTCTCCAAGTGGGTATAAAGGGCAGGAGAGGTTGGATGGGAGTGAATGTGGAGACAGGGGCCATCTGGGTATGGAAGGAGACATGGTGGGAACTTCTGTCTTCCTTCTACTGAGGGGACTGGGGCCTGGGAAGTACGGTGGCTTCCTGAAGAATTTCTGTCCCTTTTTTAGTGGACTGGATAGTCTGTCTTTGGGAATGATGCCAGAGAAAATACAGGAAGTCCAGTTGAAACTTCAGATCAATGAGAATTGTTTTTTAAGTATGAGTGTATTCTTAGTATTGCTTTGGACATATTTATACCAAAAATTAATCATTGATTTAGAATTCAAATTTGACTGAGCATCTTGCATTCTTATTTGCTACATTGGGTAACCACAGACTTTGATCTTCTGGGGACAGCTCACATGTATAGATCATGGCTTCGTGCAATTGAAAGAAACAATTACAGTTAGAGGCTGCTAACTGTGAAAGAGTGGGGCCCAAGAGTTGCATCACACATCAGGGGCTCATTCTTTGTGGGGGGTGAAATCTCAGTTTTCATCATCTTGAGTATCTCTTTCTCTCTCTCTCTCTGTCTCTCTCTTTTCCCCAGGTAAGCTCTTGCTCTTGGCCAGGCTGACCTGGAATTCACTATGGAGTCTCAGGGTGGCCTCAAACTCATGACAATTCTCCTACCTCTGTCTCCTGAGTGCTGGGATTAAAGGTGTGCACCACCATGCCCAGCTGTTGAGTCTCTTTTTTTGAGACAAGGTCTCATGTAACCCGGACGTGCCTCAAACTTACTATGTAGCCAAGGATGTCCTTGAAATTCTGATCCTCCTACCTCTATCTACTGCTCGAGTACTGGGATTACAGGCATGCACCACCATACCTGGTTTATGTTCTTGATGTTTTTATTCAAATTTTTCTTTTGATGTATCTTCTGTCTATGTTTTTTAAACAATATTTTATTTTTATTTATTTCTTTTATTAGAAAATGGATTAATGCACCAGGGTGTCTTACCACTGCAAATGGCCTTCATGTGCTACTGTGCTACTTTGTGTGTCTGGATTTTTATGGGTCCTGGGGAATCAAACCCAGGCCAGCAGAGTTTGCAAACAAGCACCTTTAACTGCTTAGCCATCTCTCCAGCCCATGGCTTACAATTTTTTTTTGTTTGTTTGTTTTTTTGTTTTGGTTTTTCGAGGTAGGCTCTCACTCTGGTCCAGCCTGACCTGGAATTCACTATGGAGTCTTAGAGTGGCCTTGAACTCACAGCGATCCTCCTACCTCTGCCTCCCGAGTGCTGGGATTAAAGGTGTGCGCCACCACACCTGGCTTGGCTTACAGTTTTGAGAGGGAAATTTCTTGGCAGTAAGAGTGGGAGCAGAGCTGGTCAAATTGCAATCAAGAAGCAGAGGAGGGACTGGGCGTGGTGGCGCATGCCTTTAATCCCAGCACTTGGGAGGCAGAGGTAGGAGGATCTCTGTGAGTTCGAGGCCACCCTGAGACTACATAGTGAATTCCAGGTCAGCCTGAGCCAGAGTGAGAACCTACCTTGAAAAACAAAACAAAACAAAACAAAATTAGTTAGCTTATCTGATTTTGTGGCATTTCTATCATTTTGACTATCTGATGTGCCCATTCTCTTTGTATCTCTAGTTCTCAGATAAATAAATAAAAATATTAAAAAAAAGAAGTCAAGATGCTGAGTTAGGCACTGTGCAACATATCTGTAATTCCAAGCACTTGGGGGTAGTGGCAGGAGGATCAGTAGTTCAAACCTAGCCTTGGCTTGATAGCAACTTTGAGCCCAGTCTGCATATATGAGACCCTCTGTCAAAAAAGAAAAAGTTAATTGGCTGGAAAGATGGCTCAGCCATTAAGGTGCTTGCCCATAAAGCCTAACGACCTGAATTTGATTCCCCATTTCCCACATAAAGCCAGATGCACAGAACGGCACCTGCATCTGGAGTTGTTTGCAGCAGCTAAAGGCTCTGGCATGTCCATTCTCTCTCTCTCTGTTTACAAATAAATAAGCTAATTAACATATTAAAATGTTAAGATGCTGTATTTATGCAAATTGCATATATATTTCTGAGACAGAGTCATTAGTGCAGGCTGGCCTTGAACTCCCTCTCTGAGGAAGACCTTAAACTTCAGATCCTCTTGCCTCCACCTTCTGAGTGCTGGAATCACAGGCATGCATCTCCATGTCTGGTTTATGTGGTGTTGAGTATTGAACCCAGGACCACATGCATGCTAGGCAAACTCCTAACTTATCCTAAATTAGGAGGGTTTTTACTGGTAGTGAGGATCTTGGATGCACTAAGTGTTAGATTGGTGTCTCATTTCAAAGTTAGGTTTCTCCGCTTCACTTCCCCACTTTCTTCCTCTCTTCCCTCCCTCCCTCCCTCGTTGCCTCCCTCCCTCCCTTCCTCCCTTCCTTCCTTCCTTTTTTTTTTTTTTTTTTTTTTTCTTCAAGGTAGGGTCTCACTCTAGCCCCAGGCTGGCCTCAAACTCAAGGTGATTCTCCTACTTCGGCCTCCCAAGTGCTGGGATTAAAGGCGTGTGTCACCATGCCACAACTTTTTCTTTGTTTTTCACAGGCTCTCACTATATAGTCCAGACTGGCCTCAAACTCACGATTCTCCCATTTCAGCCTCTCAAATGCCAGAATTACAGGCATGTGCCACAATTACCTGGCTAAAATCTGAGCTCTTAACTGTGGCTCTGAAGGTGTAGACTGCCAAGCTAAAAGCATTCTGGAGAGATTCTGGTCTAATATGTACAAAAGAGGCCCAGAGGAGGTTATAGCTCAGCCCAGCAACTCCCCCCCCCCCCCCCCGCCCAGTGTTGGTTCTAGCTTGGGCCCAGTGGGTATCCAGATGCCTGATAACATTTTCTGGGCCAAGGTATATAACAGCCTGTGGCCTGGGGAGGCAAGGACAGCTGGACAAACAGCTTGGAGGATGAAGGGCCTGTCCCCTGCCAAGACTTGATGCCCTTATAGAGGAGTGGGTGGAATGCTGAGGGCAGGGGGCAGGTGATGGTAGCCCCTGCAAGTACCCTCCCTGTGCCTACAAGCCTGTGCCTAACCCTGCTTTGGAAAGGATTAAAAATAAAAATAAAAACTAGGGCTGGAGAGATGGCTTAGCGGTTAAGCGCTTGCCTGTGAAGCCTAAGGACCCCAGTTCGAGGCTCGGTTCCCCAGGTCCCACGTCAGCCAGATGCACAAGGGGGCGCATGCATCTGGAGTTCGTTTGCAGAGGCTGGAAGCCCTGGCGCGCCCATTCTCTCTCTCCCTCTATCTGTCTTTCTCTCTGTGTCTGTCGCTCTCAAATAAATACATAAAAATAAATAAATAAATAAAAACTATTGTGTGTGTGTGTATCAAATGAGTGGAAGTCAGAGAACAATTTTTGGGTCTGTCCTCATCTGTCCACCTTGTTTGAGGCAGGAAGCTTCTTTTTTCTTAGAGCCACACACCATTGGGTTGAAAGCCATCCAGTGAAAACGTCGTGTGGTATAGCAGGAAGACTGAGGCCCAGAGAGGCAAGAGGTTCTCCCATGCACACACAGCAGGCAAGTGCAGAACTCAGCTCTGGACTTCTGTTCTTCCTACTGTGTGAGCAGCCGTCATATAGCCCAGATTTTTCTGGGATAAACGCTGAGTTTGTATAAGCATATTCTGTTAAATCAATGGGATTCAAAGCAGGACTACATCTGACTTTTATTATTTTGTGACACCTTTCAAATAAATAATTTGCAGATCAAAGAAAACACCCTTGCTCAAATCACATGCTCTACGCATGGGTTTGAAATGACCTGCAGAGTTCAAAAGACATGCCTGCCAGCCTCATGGCAGCAACTGAGCAAGGAATTCTGAGCCAAACTGAGCCTTGTGCCTGGCTATCCTGACCAGAAAATGTTGTAACTACAATCAAAAACTGCCATTGGGAGACTATACATGAGGCCAGTGGCCAATGAGGTGGCCCAGTATGAGGATTCTGTCCATGGGGGTGCTGCATACTGGGTGGTGATTCACTGAGTTGGTTGGAGTCCCCATTCAGGGACAGAGAGAAGGGAGTAAAGGATACCAGAGGAGCAGCTGCAGTGGACAGAGGTGCAGGGGGTCTGGGGGTCAGGTGGGCGGCCTATCTTACCGTGAATTCTGAACATATGAGCGGGAAGTGCTTCCTGTGTGTCTTCCTTTCCCTCACTATATGTCTGTAATAAACACCTTGAAGCAGTGCAGGATGGGCATGACCAGCACATGCCAGGAGCCATCCTGAGTTCTGGGTCACTGATGAAGGTAGACCATATGGGGCCCTGCAATTTACACTGAGCCTCGGTCTTCCCTGTTTTGTGGAGGTCCAGTAAAGCCAAGGGGATGCACTGCTAGTACCACTGTCAGCTGACCTCAGGTAGGCTCCAAGGTCTACATTTCATAGGCAGAATTCAGGTGGGCTCTGATAACCCCAGCATACAGGTCATATCTCAGTAGTCAGTGCGGCTGGTCCTAGGTGCAAGCCCCAGATCACCTAAAGGTTAGTAAGGGGAGTCATGCATGAAAACATCTGTAAATGACAAGTTTTAGAAGTTTCCCATAAGGCTGGGTGACAGGAGGGTCAGCCTTCTGTTCTGTTCATTCTCTCTCCTCTGGCTCTTGTTTCCCTTTTTGGATGTAGTTCTTCACTTAAAAAAAAACACAAACACAACTTTTATTTATTTATTTAGAGATAGGGAGAGAGAGAGATAGAGACAGAGAGAGAGAGGAGAGAGAGAGAGAAAGAGAAAGAGAGAGGGAGGAGAGTGCATGCCAGGGCCTCTAGCTGCTGCAAATGAACTCTAGATACATGTGCCACTTTGTGCATATGGCTTTATGTGAGTATTGGGGAATTGAACCTGGGTCATTAGGCTTTGCTGGCAAGTGCCTTAATTGCTGAGCCATCCCTCCAGCCCTCACTTTTTCTTTTTCTTTCTGGCCAAATAAGCCACTTGCATTCAAATCTGTGTATTGTTACCTAGGGAAATTCACAATTGTGACCATATTTCAGTGTGTAATTAGCAGAGAACTTGTGGTCATTCGAATGTAAGATGTCCCCCCCATAGCCACAAGTGTCTGTGATTAACCCTCCTATTTAGTGCCTAGCTGATGGAGCCTTTGGAAGGTGGAAACTTGTTGGAGAAAGTATGTCACTGGGGTCAGACCTTGAGGTTTATTAGTCTAGCCCACTGTTCATTCAGAGCTACTTCACTGAAAATGCTTTCTTCCTGCTATCGCTGTGACACAATGGCATCCTTGCAATCTGCTCTACCATTATTTTCCCACCAGGATGAAATTTCCCCTTGAAACTGTAAGCTAAAGTAAGCCTTTTTCTCATATAAGTTGTTGCGCATTGGATGTTTTGTCCCAGCAGCAAAAATGTAACTGCTACAGAAATTTGGTACCAGGAGTGTGGTCATTGCTGAGATAAACCTGCTCATATGGTATTTGATGTTTTAGTGCTGATTTATGGGGAGAATGTGGAAGGATTTGGATTAGAGAAGCTTCACAGTACTGAAAGTAGAGCTTTATAAGCAATATAGTGAGAGTGTGAAAGACTGCAATGGACTGTGAAGGCTTGGCTTATGAGGGTTCAGAGTTGAGATAAAGGACTTTGTCAGAACTGGCCTAGAGGCAGTTCACATGTTTTGGTGGAGAGGTTGGCTGTGTTAATGGATTGATGTGTTTGATGGGGGTAAAGCATAAAGCATATGGGTATGAAAAATACAGTTTGTTGCCAAATGTTGTGATGCACACCTTTAATCCCAGAACTCAGGAGGCAGAGGTAGGAGAACTGCTATGAGTTCAAGGCCAGTCTGGTACTATAGAATGAATTCCAAGTTAGCCAAGTCAGCAAGACCCTACCTCAAATAAACAAAAACAAAAAAAGTTTGTCACAGAAAGGAATATAAGCAATTTTGAAGTCTCAGACACAGAGATTGGTTTTAAATTGCTTCAGTGTCAATAATTTAAGAGGTTGCCCACATTAAAGATTAAGCCAATTGTCCTGCTCTGGGACAATAGGAAGAATGCCCTGAGGGCAATATCCAACCCATTGAAGGCTCAAACTACTAAGAATGCAAATTCTTTTGAAAGGAAGGGACCTGAAGGAGTAATGCCAGGGAGCTTTCTGCTCCTCAAGGTCAGGATTCATCCTCACTGGATTTACAGATTTGATGGTGATACCTACCTGGAACTGGTTTTTGGAATCATGAGAAATTTGGGAACTATAGGGCCATTGAGTGCAACCATGATCCCAGGAATTGATGAGGTGAAAGCAGGCCAGGGGCAGACCTTGGAGTTTATTAGTTCAACCCTGCTGGGTAGTCAGAGCTAGCTCACTCGGAATCCTTCTTTCCTGCTGCTGCTGTGACAAGATGTGACACTCTAGCTGCCTGCTCTACCATGTTTTCCCCATCAAGGTGAAACTTCCCCTTCAAACTGAGAGCTAAAACAAACCCTTTCCTCCCATAAGCCACTTCTGTTTGGTGTTTTGTCCTAGCAATGAGACGGTAACTACTACAGCATCTAACTCAGACTCTGGGGCCACAGAAGGCTTTTTGGAGGAAGTTGCTCAAGTTGAGGATGAATCAGGGTGAGTCAAGTGCATTAGGAGTTGGATGGGAAGTCAAGTGCTAGGGCTGTTTATGAACGGAGGGAAGTTGTGGTATGCAAAAGGAAGGCACCAAAAACTGAAGCTGTTGGGGCAGATTGGGGATTGATTCTGGTGAGTCTTACAAGGGGGGGTTGACATTTTCTCTCCATGATAAGTCATTGAAAATTGAGGCAGGAATGTAATAAAATCCTTTTCATGTTTATTAAACTCTCTATTAGATCTCTAATACAGATTTAAGAATGGTCATTAGCTGTGTGGTTGATAATTGAAGTTCTGGAGTATATTGGAATTGTCCAGTATGACAGCCAGTAGCCATTTCTAAGTACTCAAGTGGAGTTAGCCCAAACTGAGAGGTATTGCAGTGCAAAATACATTCCAGATTTTGAATGAATTAAGGATGACCAAAATCTCATCAATAACGTCTATGTAGATTATTGATATTAATTTCACCTGTTTCTTTTACATTTCAAAATGGCTAGGAGGAAATTTGAATTTTAAATTCACACATGTGTCTTGCATTATGTTTCCCCTGGGATGTTAAAGGCAGATTTCCTGGGAAAGCTTTCTAACAGCATCAGTGTGTAAGAGATGATAGAGGAAGAGCAGCTGCTTTTGGAATTGTTTGTTTACAAGGAAGAGAACTCCCTTAGTTAACTTAAATAAAAAGAGGGATTTATTTGGAGAATTCAGGGATATTTAATAGAACCCAGGGACAGAAAGTACATACAGGGCTGATGAGGAACTGGGACTTAGAATCCAGCAAGAATCAATGTGGAGGGCTGGAGAGAGTACACAGTGGTTAAAGGTGCTTGCTTTCAAAGCCTGATGGCCCAGGTTTGATTCCCCAGTACCCATGTAAAGCCAGATGCACAGTGGCTAATGCATCTGGAGTTCGTTTGCAGTGGTTGGAGGTCCAAGTGCACCCTTCATCTCTCTATCTCAAATAAATAAATTAATCAAATATGTTAAAAAAATCAATGTAGGGCTGGAGAGATGGCTTAGTGGTTAAGGAAGGTGCCTGTGAAGTCTAAAGCCAATGTTTGACTAAACCGGATGCACAAATTGATGCAAGCGTGCAAGGTTGTACATGTGTACAAGGTGGCGCTTTCGTGTGGAGTTCAATTGTAGTAGCTGGAGGCCCTGGAACTCCAATTCTCTCTCAGACAAAAATTACAAAAAAAAAAAAAAAAATCAATATAGAGGCCAGAGAGGTGGTCAGCTGGTAAAACACTTGCTGTGTAAGCATGTGAACCTGAGTTTGGATTTCCAGCATACATACAACTGCCAAGAGTGGTGGCACCTGTAATCTCAGCACTCCAGAGGTAGAGATAGGAAGCGTCCAGGGCATGCTGGTTAACAAGGCCGGAGGGATGGTGGGATTGGTGTGCTCCAAGTTCAGCAGGAGACCTTGTCTCAATAAATAAGGCAGAGAGCAACTGAAAAAGACACTCATTGTTGACCTCGGGCCTCCACACCCATGCACACACACACCCTACCTTTCACACATACTCATGCCTATATGAGTTATGGCATGTGTATAGGGCAAAGGGTAACCTTGGGTGTCAGTTCTCACCTTCTGCCTTGTTTGAGGCAGGGTCTCACATTACTTCACTGCTGCATTTACTGGGCTAGCTGGCCAGTGAGTCTCCCATCTCCACCTCCCTCCTTGCCTTAGGCACACTGGTATTACAGACACCATCACTGTAACATCTAGCTTTATATGGGTTCATGAGATGCAACTCATGTACCCATACTTGCTCAGTAAGTACTACATCCATGGAGCCATCTCCTCAGTTCCTTGTCTGCTCTTTATTTGGGCCCAGTAGGCTTCTTTTCCCTGGGTATCTGTTTTATTCTTTCTTTTTAAAACAAAAAACTTTTGGGCTGGAGAGATGGCTTAGTGGTTAAGCGCTTGCCTGTGAAGCCTAAGGACCCCGGTTCGAGGCTCGGTTCCCCAGGTCCCATTTTAGCCAGATGCACAAGGGGGTGCACGCGTGGAGTTCGTTTGCAGAGGCTGGAAGCCCTGGCGCGCCCATTCTCTCTCTCTCCCTCTATCTGTCTTTCTCTCTGTGTCTGTCGCTCTCAAATACTAATAAAAAAAATTAATAAGAAAAAAACCTTTATCCATTTATTTCCAAGGAGAGAAGGAGACTATGTATGGGCATGCCAGGGCCTCTTGCCACTGCAAACAAATTCCAGATGCATGTGCCACTTTGTGCATCGGGCTTCACATGGGTACTGAGGAATTAAGCCCGGGCTGCAGGCTATGCAAACAAACACCTTTAACAATCTCTCCAGCCCTCTTTGGCCTTCTTACTTGCTTTTGGGCCATCCCAGCCTCATACTAACTTGCCTTTTTCTCAGGGAAGACACTAGGAAAAGGATGGTCTAGATAAAACTTCTATAGTTTAGTTATAGTTTGTCCCCCAAAGATTCATGTTCTTGAAGCTTGGTCCTCAGTGTGGTGATGTTGGGAACTGGTAGAACTTTTAAAAGATGGAGCTAGTGGAAAGAGATCAGATCATTGGGTTAGTGATCATAGATTAATGTTGAGATAACATTTAGATATGTTAATGTAACTCTTGTAGGACACCTACTGATTTTTATGAGAGGTTTTTAAAAAGATATTTTTATTTTATTTTATTTGAGAGAGAGGGAGAGAAAGAAACAGAGATAGAGAGTGAGTGAGAGATAGAGAGTGAGTGAGAGAGAGAGAGAGAGAGAGAGAGAGAGAGAATGAGCATGCCAGGGCCTCCAGCCACTGCAAACAAACTCCAGATGTATGTGCCACCGTATGGGTCCTGGGGGAATTGAACCTGAGTCCTTTGGCTTGTGGGCAAGCACCTTAACTGCTAAGCCATTTCTCCAGCCCTTAATGAGAGTTTTTTAAAATAAAAAAGCAATATTGGGCTGGAGAGGTGGTTCATCACTTAGAGGTGCTTACTTTCAGAGCCTGATGACTCAGTTTCAATTTCTCAGTACCCACGTAAAGCCAGATGTATCTGGTCTGGAGTTCATGTGTAGAGGCTAGAGGCCCTGATATACCCATTAGCACTCTCTGTGCTTGCAAATAAATAAATATTTTAAAAGGAAATTTTATTTTTTTTAGAAAAAAAGCGAACGTATAATGGCATATGCCTTTAATGTGGGACTTGAGCTTCTGGTGAGATTAGAACAGAATAGAAAACCATAGACAGAAAGGGTAAAATTATTAGACTTATTTTAAGAAAGAACATAGGGAAAAGAAGAGAAGGTAAGCTCCTAAGCTGAGTGTCTGGGAAGGTCCTGAGTGGGGTGCCAGGTGACCTTCTTTATAACCCTGGAAAAGTAAATTAAGAGGCTAATGTAAATTAGTTGGGATGTGTCTCATGGTCAGGTTTAGGTGCATAACAGACATCTTGACTGGTTGGTGGGCACATAGGAAAGGTATGCAGGCTTAGAAGGGATCCTCCAACCTGGAAAGGGATGGAAATGCAGGTTTGGGGAAAGCCTGCGAATACTTTTCATGGTCAAGGACTTGAAAGTGGCTCTTGGGGGCCCTTTCCTAGTCTGGCCTGGATAGGTTGGCATCCATGTTCCCCTTGGGCCTCTGCGCTTGACTGACTACTACGTAAAACTACATCCCTCTCGCTCTCTATCACCTTTAGTCCCAGCACTTGGGAGGCAGAGGTAGGAGGACAGACGTGAGTTTGAGGCCAGCGTGGGGCTACAGAGTGAGTTCCAGGTCAGCTTGGGCTAGAGCGAGACCCTGCTTAGGGGGAAAACTAGCACTCTTGGTCTTTGAGTGCCTCTGGTTCCTGCTTTGCACATGATTGTGTTTACATGGGCTTCCACTCTCATGAGGTCGTCTACCCTAGGCCCTTGTCAGAAGTTGAACAGATTGGACCACCTTACCTGGGACTTTTAGCTCTCAAATGGTGCGATAAGTACAGCACCCAGCCACAGATATTTTCCTATAGCAATAGAAAAGAGACTAATGCACTGTCTCAAATCCCAGCCCAGGAGGGAACATGTCACTAACGAGATTTGGATCCAGAGTGTTTGTTGGCTTAGTCAGTTATGACAAGACATGGAGGGGTCTGGATGTATTTGATTGACATATCCTGGAGATGTACACTTGGAGGAGAGATGGGGAATGAGGGATGGACAAAGTGACCACTGTGACACTTCATTGACAGGAAACCTCAAAGGAGCATGAGCAGAAGCAGTCAACCTGTGAGAGTTGAAGACACGAGGCATTTCAGAAACAAATGAAATAGTGCCAAGTCTGCCTAGAGGCTGAGTAAGAGGAGGGGTAAACAAAAGGGGTCTGCAGATTCAGCCAGTGAGGCAATGAATGACCCTGATGGAGGCTGCACCAGAGAAGAAAGGGGTTCAGGCCAGGCTTCAGTGGGGAGATGAATGAGATTACAAGGAAGGTGCAAGGGAGGCAGGTAGCTCTTTTATGAAGTTTGGCTACAAAGAGGAGAAACTTTATTATTTATTTATTTGAGGCAGAGTCTTATTCAGGCTGTTCTGGAATTCACTCTGTAGCTCAGGCTGGCTTTGAATTCATGGCAATCGTCCTCCTACTGCAGGCTTCTGAGAGCTATGACTAATGGAGTGCGCCACCATGACCAGCTATAAGAGGAGAAACTTTAATTTTTTGTTTATTTTTATTTATTTATTTGAGAGCAACAGACAGACAAAGAGAGAAAGAGGCAGGCAGGCAGGCAGATAGATAGACAGACAGACAGACAGACAGATAGAGAATGGGCACACCAGGGCCTCCAGCCACTGCAAATTAACTCCAGACGCATGAGCCCCCTTGTATATCTGGCTTATGTGGGTCCTGGGGAATCGAGCCTCCAACCAGGATCCTTAGGTTTCATAGGCAAGCACTTAACCACTAAACCATTTCTCCAGCCCAAGATGAGAAACTTTTTTAGTCATTGAGTGGTCCTGGAAGGAGATATGGTATTCAGAAAGGGTTGATTGGGTTACTTTTGGATTGGTTAAGTGGAAAAAGGGAATGAGCAGATTCAAGGAGTAAAGGGTGTGGCTCCTGGTAAGAGAGGCTGGATCCAAAGCCCTGACAAAAGGACCTTCTGTTGTGACTGCAGGGAATCAAGGAACATGGCAGCAGATGCTGATGACAATCTGCTATGGGTGCAGTTTTCTCAGTTAAACAAGAGATAAAACCATCCATACAGCATGGTGAAGGGACAAGAATCAGAGGGGGAAAGAGTTGGAATTAGAGAGACCAAACTGTCTTTAGCCCACTCTGGGCTAATTCAGTTATCTGCTCACAGGCATGCTGAGGTACACAGTCTTACATGGTATTGGCCAGCACAGGTCTTATGGATGCACCACAGGTCTTATGGATTCACACAGCTGTTCTGCCATGCACAGAAGGTCCCCAACATGCATGTGTTGAAACAATCTCCATTGTGGTATAATAAGAGCCTTTGGGGAAGTGATGAATCATAGGGCTCTTGTTATGGTTTGGATCGTAAATGTCCCCTGAAGGCTCATGCATTGAAGGGCTTAGTCTCTAACTAGTGTGGAACCTTTAGGAGGCATAGTGTAATGGAAAGAAGTTAGGTCATCATGGCTGTGCCCCTGAAGGGACTATTGGACAACCATGAGGTGTTCCCTGTGATATTTTGCCTTGGCCTTAAAGAAATAAGGCCTAATGATCATGGACTAAAACCTCAAACTATAAGCCCAAATCAAATTTTCTTCCTTTTAAGTTGTTTACCTCTGATATTTTCTCATAGTGATGGAAAGCTAACTAATACAGATCTGTTCTTGTGAATGGATTTGTGCTTGATGAAATGGTTGGATGTAATCAGCACTGGTCTTTCATTATTCTGACATGGGGGAAACTTCAAGAAGGTTTCCATCAGACACTGAGTACCGATGACTTTAGGTTTTGGACTTCCTAGCCTCCAAAACTGTGCGTAGTAAATTTCAGTCATTTAGTCAGCATAGCCCGGGGCCATTTGTTACAGCAGCATAGATTAGGACTCATATGCATATTCATAGCAGCCCAGCTTGCATGCACTTGGGTGCTCATATCTGCATGTATGTATAGGACAGACATGTGTGCGTTCACACCTCCACATAGTGGCCAGCCTTCCTCCCCACCCTTACTCCTCAGCGGCGTGGCTTGAGTTCATTATTTCTGTTTATTGGAATTTCCCATCCAAGAAAGAGTTCCGGGGAAGAAACAGAAACTATTAAAACTGATCTAGGGACACTCGGGCACAAATAAAGTAGGATAATGGAGGAAGGTGGCTAAGGACAGACAGTAGGACATACAGAAGAATGACAGGGCCTGGGTTACCCGGAGGATGAGTCCAGGGGTGAGTATGGAAGGGCCTATGGCCAGAACTTTGAACAGCGAGGGCTGGTTGTGGGCTGTGATGGAGGGCAGTGATGGTGGAGACGTCTTTGCTGGGTCTTAGAAAGCTTCATTCTTGGGAGCATGGACCCAATCCAGGCCTTCCCCAACCTCCAAGGTGCCTGAAGAGTCCTGGCAGGGCCTGGGCTGGGATTAGTATCTGGAGGGCAGGAAAAGGGGTTCTGTTGTCTTCAGCTGGGGTCTGATCCACATGTCTTCAGAGGGACCATCTGGGATGCCTTTTCAGCTTCTGGCTCCTGCTTTACTGGCTTGGCTTGCTGTTGCCTGGGGACAGAGAGTGTAGGAAAAGTCCTGAGCTGACTTGCTTCCCTAAGGGGGAGCCCTGGGGACCAGAGGCACTCACCAGTTTTGCATGTCTTCAATAGTCTCTGGCAAGGGCTTATTGAGGGTCTCGGGCAGAAGAAAGGCAGCACTGCCTCCCAGTAGGGCCGTGGTCCCATAGATGATATTGGGGACAAAGGGCTGCATCTCACCTGTGATCTTCACCAGTGGGGCTAGCATACTTCCCACACGGGCCCACACGTTACTGACGCCCAAACCTGTTTGCCTGAAAGGGTGCAGAGCAGGGATTGACAGCCTGTGTATGGGGTTTTTAAAGGATGGCCCTGGGAACGTGGGGTGCGGGGGGTGGAGGGCAGGAGGCGACAGTCCCATCTGGCCCTATATCATTTGCTTGTGCTCTGTCCCCGGTCCAGCACCTACCTGAGGACTGTAGGGAAGAGTTCACTGGTATAGAGGAAGAGGCAGCTAAAAGAGCCAGACAGGCATCCCTTTCCAAACACAGCCAGTGATGTCCGAAGGAGCTGCATCTCTGCACAGGGAGGGGGAAAAAGTGATGGACCGTGGAGTTCAGGAGTACCCGAGTGCTCTTATTGCTTGGGACACTTGTCTCCCTTTGTGCTTTGGCTGCTTGGAAGCTCAGCTTCAGACTTAAAGGTGAGTAATAACTCTCTGTTATTCCTAATGCTTTGTATGTTGTGTTCTGCTGTATTTGTGTTTTCTCTTGGCTTGAATGATCAATTCCCACTCATATTTTGTTGCATATGTTCTTGTCCTAAAATATCTCAAGTTCCTTTGGGAGGATAGAGGTTGATTAACCAACATCTCTATATACATAAAAGTGGCTCTTCCAAGGTCATGGAGTGAGCTGTGTAGTCTTCCTAAAGTACTAGAATCTATTATTTCTTCATTTCAGCAGGTCTTTTGCAGAAATGCCATCCAGGACTTACCTAGGCCTCAAGAAATTCCTTATAGTCTCCAGACACCACTAGGCTTTGCCAAGTTCAAATTAGATCTTGGAAGGAGCTTTGATGCCATCTAGCCCAACTGAATTATTTTCTAGAGGTGTGACTTGAGCCTCAGAGGGTAGGGACTTGTTTAAAGCAACACAGTGAATTAGAGGCAGAGCCCACAGAGCTGGGGTCCAGCCTGTGACAGCTTCTTCCAGAGGGTTGTGGGGTTGCCCCAACCTCTCACCGGGGGGCACAAAGATGAGAGCCAAGATGGCCCCTCCTGCCAGGAGCAGGACAATGGCCTGAGTGATGCGCCGGCCCAGGTAACTTATGGAGAGGATGGTGATGAGCTTGGCTGGGATGTCGACCCCACCAAAGATGATCTGGAGTATGTAGAGGTTGACTCCAAATTCTTCTACCCCCATAGCCAAACTGTAGTAGGCAAAACCAGTAGAGAACCTGAAGGACGGAGAGGGGTTAGTTAGCACCTGCTGCCAAGCTGAGGCCTCCTCCCATTGTGGTCCTTGCCTCACCAGGATGGCAAATATTTTCATTTCTTGTGCCATTTGGAACTGCTTAGGGGCTGCTTGAGTACAATTTTGAGTTTTGTGAGATTGTGTCTGGGCTCAGTGAGAAAGTGCTGGAATTGATTGGTCATGTCTGACATGGGCATGGCCCAAGGTGTAATGGAATCAGCTCTAGAGAGTAACAGGACTGGAGCATAAACTCCAGAGAATAACGGGTCTCAGAGACCAAAGGAGGCAGGAAGTGGATCTGTCCTGGTGGAGCAGAAGTACAACATCTGGGCTTTGGGACATGTAAGTCAAGCTGCCAGCAGGGGTCAAATACACCTCTTTCCCCTCTCAGAATTAGGGGATTCTCTTTGCAAAGTGTTAGACAAATTTGATCCTCTGTGACTGGGGCAAAGCTAGGGTGGAGAATGATCTCACAGCCAGGTCACAGAAAGGGCTTTGAGGAAGCTGTAGAATGTCAGACAGAAGAGGAAACTTGGGAGACATGGAATTTCTGCCGAGAGGGAGCCTTGCTATGTGTGGTCCCAGAATGCATACAGCTGGGCCAGCAGGCGGCAGTGGAATGCGGGGGAACTTCTGTGACTGGGCTGTGGGCTGGTCAAGGGGTCTGAAGCATTCCTCTATGGGCAGGGCTGTGATTTTATAAACTGACCCTTATGGCTAGACCTGGCTATGGGCCAGCGCGGGCTGCAGACTTCTGGCCTGAGGCTAAACTGTGGTCTTGAGGGGAATTCATTTGACTTCTTTTATAGGTACCCTAGGCCTTGCTCTTGGGCAACCCTGCCAGAAGCCTCCTTGTGCATCACCCTTGCCTTGGCAGGTTATGGGCAAGGTGGGGTGGTGGGTTACCAGGCCAAAGAAAGACACAGGGTCACACGGAGCAGGATGGGTATCCGGAACAAGTCAGATAAGCCATACTTGACCTTGGCTGAGATGATGTCCTTCTGCAGGATGAATTTCAGCTCCTTGGGACAGAGTAGAAGGGGGGGGGGGCTTGTTAGTGGACTAGCTGATGGGCAGAAGGGAAGGAGGTGCAGGTCTGATGCCTCTGGAGGATTCATTTGGGGGGAGCAAATGGGCTGTGGGCTGTGAGGTGAGGAAACAGAAGCAAGGAGAGAGAGACACATGGTCTTGACCCCGAATACAATCCCCCTCTGCACCTACCTCCACATTGAGCTTTTTCCCTTCCTCCTTCTTGCCATTGAAGGTAGCCACCCGTTGCAGTGTCTTCACTGCCTTCGAGAATTTTCCAGATAGAACCAGCCAGCGTATGGATTCTGGTACCCACCTGGGGGCCAGAGTCAAAACATAGTGGCTTCCCACTCTAGAGCCTCTTTTTCTTTTTTTTTCTTTTTGATGTAGGGTCTCACTCTAGCCCAGGCTGGCCTGGAATTCACTATGTAGTTTCAGGATGGCCTTGAACTAACAGCGATCCTCCTACCTCTGCCTCCCCAGTGCTGGGATTAAAGGCATGTGCCATCATGCCCGGCTTAGAGCCTCTTTTGATAGGTTTCAAGAACATCTGTAAACAGGGCCAAGGGGTAGGAAGTCCAGAAACCTGAGCTTCTTCATAGCAGATTCATGGAATTTAAACTTGGCCCAACTTTGCACCTGGGCTGCCTGTAGTTAGTATAAATTCCAGCATTCTCATCTTTCCTTTCCAGAACAGTCTTTCCTCTACCCCCTACTTGAACTGTTTGTTATTGTTGGGTGTCTTTCTAAGTTAGGAGCCCCAGGCCTTAGGCTAAGGCAGGTGGAGCCTGGGAAGGGGGCAGCATTCTTGAGGTTGGACAACTGGAGGGTCCCGCACCTCTCTCTCAGCCTCCCTTGGGCCAATTCCCCATTCCTTTGGTGAAGAAGGGGCAAGGTCACAGTTCCAGGGTCCTTAGACAGTGGAAACTGGTCTCTTGGCCTCAGACTAGTGCTTCCAGCTTTCTGGTCCTGTCATTATTCATCCTCATGGGCTTGTGGTTTCCGATTCTATCCTGACAGTCCTGTAAGCCTGCTGTCTCCAGGATTATCAAGGAGCTCTGCCCACGCATACCGGCCAGGGCCTCGACTTCAGCCTCGTCTCCTTGAGAATAATGACAGCCCTGGCTTTCAGTCAGCAAGTCTTCCTGCGGGATAGCCCCACAAAACTTGCCTAACAGGCAATATTATTCCCATCTTACCTAGAAAAGTCTTGAGGCTCAGAGTGGGTGAGACTTTCCCCAAGTCACATGATGAAGGGGGCCAAGCTGTCAACTATACTCTGCTGACAACCTGCCTCTATGTTTTTTGTTTAATTTCATGTGTGTGCCACAGTGCCTACGTAGAGGTGAGAGGACAACCTCAGGTGTTGGTCCTCACCTCCCCCTTTGTATCTGAGACAAGATCTCTCTTCTTAGTACTCTGTTGGAAATGCCAGTCGAGCTGGCCCATGAGCTTTGGGATTCTCCTGACGCCACCTCCCAGGATTGCGGATGCATGTCAGTGGGTTCTGGGGACTCCAACTCTGGTTGGCAGGCTTGTGCAGGGAGGTCTTTTATCATTGAGCCATCTCCTTGGTCCTCTGCCCCTGTTTTGTCTCTGGACTCTGACTGTTCCTTTTTGTTCCCACCCCAGGCTGTGACATCCCCTGCCTCCACCCCATTCCCTCTGACCTGATGTCAGAGAGAGAAGGGTGTGGCCTGGAAGGCAATGGTATCTGCTCCCTCCTATAGCCCACCCCCTCCAATTCTTGCCTCTTTGTGACAGATTGATCTCTTATTATTTCATCTCAAGTCACCCATTCTCTCTAAGAGCTCTATGTTCATTTCCAAGTTGAAATTTCATCTCAGTTTTGTACCTGTCCATGTAACCTTAGAAAATTGCTTTTCTCTGAGCCTTAGTTTTCACATCTATTAAGTGGGGATGATGATGTTCCCATCCCAAAAGATGCTATTGAGATCAGAGACAACATGGGCTTAAGTCTAGAGCAGGGTCTTATGCATCATTGATAAAAGGGATGCCAAGATTTCACACTTTTCCTGGATCATTGGTGACGTCCAGTCATGGGACACTCGCTGAGCTCTCTGCCCACTCTGGGTCTCCTTAATTCTCTTAGATTCCCAGGCTGGGGCCCCGCTTTGGACTTCCTTATCTTTGAACTTCAGATTTGGAAACCTCCAAATTCTACAGATTCTTTCTTCAAAGTGTCTTGTGCATTTGCCCCTCAGAATCCCCCTGTGCTCACAGACCCTTTCTGTGCTTGTCTCCAGCAGGCTGTCTTTTCGTCCTTGTGGGCCATTCCTTCACAAACAGAACCTAGGCCGGGCTGCCAACATAGCTATCTTCCATAACTTTCCATCCTCTTCCATGGGAGGTGGAGGCCTCCATGGATTTCTGTACTCTCCATTTAATCTATCACAACATAGCACCCGCTTTCAGCTGCCAGCAGCCTGGTACTCCTACACTGCTCCCTCTCCCAATGTGCCTTTGCAGATGTGACTCCCATTTTAGAAAGTCTTCTTTCCCTCTGTGGTCAGGGTGTTGGGAGCAGCCAGGTTAGGCATAGGATCCCCTTGTTTGGTTCCGGTGGGCCTAGGGAGGGAGGGAGGAGAGGAACAGAGGGTCACGTACCAGGACAGCAGGGAGAAGACGAAGAAGGGAACAGACGTGGCTAACTGTAGCCAACGCCACTGGGGGATGGCGTAGGCCAGGCCGGACAGGATGAACTGGCCAATGGTGTAGAAGTGCCCAATTACTGTCGATGAGATGGCTCGCACCCGCGTGGGCACCCATTCCACATCTGTGGGAGGAACCCAAGGACCAGATTAGGATCCTGTCAGGCTCCAGGCACCTTTCTATGAAGGCAACCAGCTCCTGCCTCCCAATAGCTACCTGACCCCATCATAATCCCTAAGGGTCCTCGCTCACTTGGCTGCAGCTGATGTTGCAGCTGAAGTTCAAGGAAATATGATTCAAACTTGGGACTCTCCATCCCCCAGTTCACTCTTGACCTCCTTCTCCAGTGACAGGTGGCTTATTTTGCCTTGACGTCCTCATCTGTAGAGTTAGTATCATTCACTCTAGTGTGTGCGCAAAATGAGATCGTATACCTGGCTGAGTGCTAGGCCCAGAAAAAGCTCTCGATATTGACGGCTGCCGTTATGATGCTCGTAGTTGCTGCTAAGCTCAGAGGGAACCCCTCACATCCTGATGGGTCAGGGGCATGTGCAGCCCTTTGGCTGAGCCGAGCCCAGACCCACTTTCAACCGCTGGCTGGTGCTTCCCAGAGCCCTGCTCCCGGCCCCCACCCCTGTGGCTCACTCAAGATGACGGTACTCTGGGAGATGCCTGAGATGCTGAAGCCACTGAGGAAGCGGAAGATGATGTAGAAGGTGAGACTGGGACTGAATGCAGCGCCTGAGCCGCTGGCTGCCAGCAGTAGGTAGCTCCATGTCAGGGTGGGCTTGCGGCCAAACCTGCAGCTCAAAGGAGAGGAAGGACCAGGCTAGTCACTGTGAATGTGCCAAGATGAGTGACTCTGCAGGCTTTGGGACAAAGGGCAGGGGCCCATCCCTCTACCCAAGGACCGAGTAGAGTACATAATCCCTCCCCAGACAAAACCTTGCTGCTAATTGCTGTTTTTCAACAGTTTTGCAGTTAAAGTGTTAAGTTAATGAGTTATCTCCTCCACCTCAGCTTAGCTGACTGGGCAGGGGTCAAAGGACCTCTTATTTCTAAGCAGTCCACCAGTCATGGCTTTATTCTACCCGGCCACAAGGATGTGTCAGAAAACCTGGAGGCTTTCCTCCTGGTTCTGGGGAGGTCAGAAGATTTAAGTTGTGAGGGCTTTGGGACAGAGAGAAGGGTGTGGCCTGGAAGGCAATGGTACCTGCTCCCTCCTATAGCCCACCCCCTCCAATTCTTGCCTCTTTGTGACAGACTGGGGAGGGGATATTCCCATGAGTTGTGTTGTCAAATCTTACCTGTCGGATAGTTCTCCTAACATGGGCCCTCCAACCAGGATGCCCGCCATGAAGACTGATTGGGCCATCTCCTTCAGTTTGCCAGCATTGCATACCAAGTCCCACTGCAGAGCAAGGGAGGGCCAGCCCAGCTCAGCACAGCCAGTCCCCCAGCCCAGCTCAGCACAGCCAGTCCCCCCAGCCCAGCTCAGCGCAGGCCAGTCCCCCAGCCCAGCTCAGCGCAGGCCAGTCCCCCAGCCCAGCTCAGCGCAGCCAGTCCCCCAGCCCAGCTCAGCGCAGGCCAGTCCCCCAGCCCAGCCAGTCCCCCAGCCCAGCTCAGCCTGAGCCTCCCCACGCATGCTCACTCTCCCACTGCTGTAGCTTGGCTTCCTCGAGCCTGGCTCCTGCCTCCCAAGCAGTGATCTCTGTTTCTATCTGCTGGGGGCTCCTCATGTCTGCTTGTGTGTCTTGGGTCCTTGATCCATGCTTATGGGATGATAACGTCCTTCAAGTGTGTGTGTGGCTTGTCAAATGGCTGACAAACTACTACTTAGCTACCCCCATTGCCCTCCGTCCTCAGATGTCTCCTCTCAAGCTCACCCATGGCCTTCACTCCTTGCTCACTGCCTTCCTTCCCCCTATACATCCAAGGACAGTCCCTCCAGCTGCACTCTTGATCTTCCTCCTCTCTAGGGACACTTTTGGTGTCAGCTCCCTCCATCCCACAACTTTGGTCTTTCTCTCCTGACTCCATCTCTATCAAATCTCTGCATTTTAAGAATCTTTCCTTACTCTATTTCTCCACTCCCTTCAAAAAGCTAACTCTCTTGAGTAGGGCAGCCCCCTCTTCCTCTCCACTCATTTCTCAGCCCTGAATGGTCCACTGGAGCTGTGCTCATCAAAGCCACCTGCAACTTCGTTTTCACCAGCACATGGGACTTTTGGCACCCTGGCCTGGCTTGGCCTTGGGCAGCTGTGGATTCTGCTGACCTCTCCCTCTACTCAGCTTTCCTCTGTCCTCCTGCTCTTTGCTGTTTGCCTCGCCTCCCACCTGGACTCTATCCTCTCTGCCCAGCCCTTAGAGCTTCTCTGGATCCTCCTCTCCATTCACTTTCCCTGGGCACTGCCATCTGTTCCTATGGCTTCCATTACTATTGCTGCCAAAGAGTCTAAAGTCTGTTTCTCCAGCACAACCTCCTTTTTGGCCTTCAAACCAGCAGATTCTGTAACCTATTGGAAAATGCCATCTGGATAATGTCATATGAGTATCTCATACTCATGGGTCTTGCCTGGAAGCCTTGGACCCAGGATCAATTCCCCAGGACCCACACAAGCCAGATGCATAAGGTGGCACATGCGTTTGAAGTTCATTTGCAGTGGCTGGCGGCCCCGGTGTGCCCATTCTCTTTCTATCTGCCTCTTCCTCTTTCTCTCCTTCTCACTCAAATAAATAAATAAATATTAAAAAAGAGTCTGGAATGGTGGTGCACGCCTTTAATCCCAGTACCCGGGAGGCAGAGGTAGGAGGATAGCCATGAGTTTGAGGCCACCCTGAGACCACAGAGTGATTTCCAGGTCAGCCTGGGCTAGAGTGAAACCCAACTTGAAAAACCAAAAAAAAAAAAAAAAAAAAAAGAAAAGAAAGAGAGAGGAGAAAGAGATATGTAAGTGGCTTTTAATTGATCTATCACAGAGGTATTACATTTGTGGAAAATATTGTCATTTTTTTCACATATGTAAATCATGCTAATGACCATACCCATCATCTCCCTTACTTCATTTTTTGTAGTGATGCATTTGAAATGTCCTCTTAGCTATTTGGAAATGATAAAATGCATTATTATTGTCTGTGGACACCCTGCTATGCAATAGATCCTTAAACTTATTCTTCCTGTCTGAAACTTTGCTCCTCTTGACTCTTCACTCCCCAGCCTCTGACATTAGTCTTCTCTCTACTTTTTTTTGGCATGTGTGTCTAGTATGTGTATATGATGTATGTGGTGTGTGCCTGTGTGCATGCGTGTGCATGAAGATGCATGTCCCATGTGTACTTGCAGAGGTTAGAGGAGATTATCAGGTGTCCTCTGTAGCTAGCTGGTCTTTGCATTTGCTTGAGACAGTCTTTTACTAAATCTGGAGCTGCTGATTTTTGGTCAGTAAACCCCAGAGATTCTTTGGTTTCCAATCTCTGCCCCCTTCTCCTTCCAAAGACTGGTAAGGTGGGGGAGGCCTGTAGACATATGTGGCCACACCCAAATTTTTATGGGGTGCAATTAAGTGGTCCTGGGATTTGATATGAGAAGGCTCAGGTCTCTTAGACCCACATGCTTGTGGGACAAGTGCTCTCACTGCTGAGTTACCTGACAGTTCCTTTTCTCTCACTTACTTTTTAGAAATTTATTATTTTCAAGCAAGGAGAGGGACAAGGAGATGGGGAGAGAGAGAGAGAGAAAAAAAAAAAGGGCATGTCAGGGTCTCCTGTCACTGCAAATGAACTCCAGATACATGTGTCACCTTGTGCATCTGGCTGAGGCTTATATGGGTACTGGGGATTTGAACCTAGACCATCAGGCTTTGCAAGCAAGAAACTTAACCACTAAGCCATCTCTCTAGCCCTCTTTGCTCTACTTTTAAGAATTATGCTTTTAGATTTCACACACATATAAAAGAGAATACTAGTGCCCTCTTTTGACTTCTCCCTTTTTCCCCTACCCTACGATCATTCGATCCTCAAGTTTCTAAATTTTTATTTACTTATTTACTTTGGTTTGCTGAGGTCGAGTCTCACTCTAGCCCAGGCTGACCTGGAATTCACTATGGAGTCTCAGAGTGGCCTCGAATTCACGGCGATCCTCCTACCTCTGCCTCTGAGTGCTGGGATTAAAGGAGTGCACACCTAGCTAGTTTTGTATTTTTTAAAATCTGAATTCTTCTATTTTCATTACAACTGCTTTAGTCTAGGCCTCATCCTGAAGTGAATAGTGACATCTGATATTTGCTAGGGGCTTACTAAGTAACAGGCACTGTTCTGATTAAACTCTATCCATGTTGTAATTAATTTATTTTAAAATGTTTTTATTTATTTATTACAGAGAGAAAGAGTGAGTATGGGCATGCCAGGGTCTCTTGCCCCTACAGAAAAACTCCAGATGCATGCAGCACCATGTTCATCTGACTTTTTGTGAGTATTGGGAATCAAACCCTGGATGGCAGGCTTTGTATACAAGTACCTTCAACTATTGAGCAATCTCTTCAGCCTCATATTTTAATTTTTTTTTTGTTTTTTCAAGGTAGGGTCTCACTCTAGCCCAGGTTGACCTGGAATTCATTATGTAGTCTCAGGGTGGCCTTGAACTCACAGTGATCTTCCTACCTCTGTCTCCTGAGTGCTGGGATTAAAGGCGTGTGCCACCATGCCCGGCTTACCATATTTTAATTAAATTTTTTTAATGTTTCCCATTTTACAGATGAGGAAATAAGTTCAGAAAGGATAACTGTGACAGATTCTGACCAGTCTCTCAGCTTTCCTTCTTATCCTGTCTTCTATTCTTTGCTGACAGAAGTGACTTTCTATAACACAGGCTGCAGGCTGGTTCTTGTTTGGCCAAGACTACTCCCTGGCTCCTCCTTGTCCCTGGGTAAAGGTAACACTCTGCTGGCAGTTTTGTAAAACCTGCCGTGCTCTGACCCTGGGCTTCCTGACTGCTCTAATCTCTTGCTAATCCCCACACACAGTCTTTACTCTAGATATCCTAAATTACTTGTGTAATGAACTGGAGAATTTTCTTCACTAGAAAGGCCTCCCAAAAATGTTTCGGAAGTAAAGTATGGGAGAAGAGCCATGGGTCTCAGATAATTCTTTTCTACTTTCCTCCTTTGGAAGTGAGGCAGGATGAGGGTGGATGAAGACTGTAGGTCTTCCAGCTATCTCAGAACGGCCCAGCATGACCAGCAAGCCTGGTGGACCTTTCTAGCTGGGAAGGGGACCTATATAGCATAGTGCAGGGGGAGCAGAGGGGTAGTGGAGGGAAAAGGATAAAGGAGAAAGTGAGGGTGTAGGAAGAGCAGCATAATAGTGGGTGCCTAGAGAGACTTCTAGTACTTTGTATCATGCTGGGTAAAGCTCTTTAAGCAAGTCTAAGAAAAAGCCCTGGTGTCCATATATACTCATTTACTTCTTTCCTTCATGGTAAATAGCACATTTTCTGTGTGACATTGTAGCTAGGTGGAGCCTTTTTTTGTTGTTTTCTTTTTTGAGGTAGGGTCTCTAGCCCAAGCTGACCTAGAATTCGCTATCTCGTCTCAGGCTGGCCTTGAGTTCACAGTGAGCCTCCTACCTCTGCATCCCATGTGCTGGCATTAAAGGCACATGTTGGAAAGATATCTCAGTGGTAAAAGCCACTTGTTTGCAAAGGCTGATGACCTGGGTTTGCTTCCCCAGTATCCACGTAAAGCCAGATGCACTAAGTGTCATATGCTTTTGTAATTCATTTGTAATAGCAAGAGATCCTGGTGTGCCATTCTCTCCACCCCCCTCTCTGCTTGCAAATGAAAATTTAAAAACGTGTATTAAAGGCATATGCTGCCATGCCTGGCGGCCATGTGGGTCTTGCTCATGAGATGGGAATGGAAGACAGATGTGCTAATTCTACCTCACTTGCTTGTGAAGGAGTCTCTGGCCTGGGCTTTTGTGCTTTCTCCTTTCCTGAGCACCCCCAGAATGGTGGTAACCGGAACAACAAATATTGAATGAGGTAGCGCTGCTGCCATTCTGGGTTCTTGCATGACCCTGTAGAGCAGATCTCACTGTCATCCTGAAAAGTTACTCACTTTAGAACCTTCCATAGAAATGGAGATGCTCCTGTATTGGTTAAGCCATGGATTATTGCTGACAAATGTGTTATAGCAGCATGTATCTTGATGTAGTTCCCAAAAGCTTATAAAGAAAAATTGGATTTGTATCTCAACCTCCATGATATTGATTACCTTAAGAAGGCAAGAGTCAAGTGAGGTCAGGGGAAGAGATTGAGTAAAGGAAAGGTGGATGGAGGGCTAATCAAAATCTAAGAGGATATAAATAAATCATATGGAATCCTACTTTTTTGGACAATAGAACACTCAGGAGCCATAGATTGTTGCTAGAAATTTTTCAGTGCCAGGGATGGGATACCTTCCAGTGAGTTGTTGGCCAGGGAGGAGGTCCCTGATACTCCCAAAACATTATAGGCCATTGCCAAGGTCCTTGGTCTCCCACCAGGAAGAGATGGTAAGGCCCTATTGCTGAAGACTCCACATACTTGGGCTGCAAGGCCACTGAGAAATCCTGCTGGAACTGAGCTAATAATCTCCTCCATGTAGACCAGCTGACAGAAAGCTGGAAGAAGCCATTCTGCATGTAGTTCAATGGGTGTAAGAAAAATCTCTAGTGAAGATACTGAACAGTGGACATTGCAAACCTTATATTTGGCCAGCCAGGCCAAATGAGCCAATGGGTGCAATAGTGGCACATCTGTCATGGTAGAAACCAACTGCCCTCTAATTGGACTGGAGGCCCACTCCATGGGGGGAATACATCCCTGATACTGAAAACTTAAAACAGGGGTAGTCATGAGCCCTAGGGGTGTAACGTCTGCTGCTGTCTGGCTAAATGTGTATACTATGTCTATCAAACTGCTCAGTAAGCACTTCTCTTAATGTTTGTACCCTTTTATTAATGCTACTCTCACTTTTGGTAGAGAATCTTCTCTTTTCAGATGGAAGTGGCCTTGGGATGACTCAGAAGGCATCATGGTGCTGGAAAGAAATGACCGGAGTGCTAAGTACTGTAATATCTCTATCACACCTTCCAAGGCTCAGGGTGTAATGCAGAGAGGTGGCAGAAAGAATGTAAGAGCCAAAGGAAGGGTAGGACTCCTTACAAGGTGCTCCCCTCAGATACAAAAATGGCCTGGATATCCATGACCTCACAGTGCCTGATACCACCTACACTAGACCATCATAAGAGGAGGAAAAGATCATGACATCAAAATTAAAAGAGACTGGTTGAGATGGGGAGGGGATATGATGGAGAATGGAGTTTCAAAGGAGAAAGTGGGGGGGGAGAGGGAGGGTATTACCATAGGATATTTTTTTATAATCATGGAAGTTGTTAAAAATTTGAAAAAAAAGAAAAAAGAAAAAAGACAAAAAAGAAACCAAGAGTTGAGGATGGAGAGATGGCTCAGCAGTTGAGGCCCATGCCTGCAAAGCCTAACAACCTGGGTTCGATTCCCTAGTTAGCCAGATAAACAAAGTGGGGTGTACATCTGGAGTTTGTAGCAGCTAGAGGCCCTGGCACACCTATTCTCTCTCTCTGCTTGAAAATAAATAAATAAATAATATTTTACAAAAAAAAAAGAAAGGAAGAAAAAAGAAACCAAGGGTCTGACCCAGACATAGTAATTCATGCCTATAGTCCCAGCTGAGGTAGGAGAACCTCTGAGAGTTTGAGGCACACCTGAGCTACATAATGACCCTGTCTGAAACAAAACAAAACAAAGTTGGGCGTGGTGGCACACACCTTCAATCCCAGCATTCAGGAAGCAGAGGTAGGATTGCAGTGAGTTAGAGGCCATCCTGAGACTACATAGTAAATTCCAGTACAGCGTGGGCTAGAGACCAAGCCTCAGAAAACCCAACCCAACCCAAACCAAAACAAACAATACAAAACAAAGGTCTATTTGGATTAGGACGTAGTCAATGTCAGGCCGTTTTGGATTAGTTAAGGTTACTGCATGCTCCTCTGAGACTAGATCTGATGGGTCTTGGTTTCTACTACAAAACTTGTGATCATACAGGTTTTTTAAGCATAAGTGTCACGACCAATTTATGCCAGAAAATAGATCAATTTACAAGAAATATAATTCCTGGAATGAAAGTGCAGTCATGTTTGCAACACGTCAGAATTCTGTAGGATCTGCTCCCACTTTATCCTTGTCACCTCTCTGCCTTTCTGCCTTTATTTTGTTTTATTTTATTCTTGTTTGTTTGTTTTCGAGGTAGGGTCTCCCTCTAGCCCAGGTTGACCTGGAAGTCACTTTGTAGTCCCAGCAATCCTCCTTCCTTGGCGTCAAGAGTGCTGGGATTAAAGGTGTGTGCTACCACGCCCGGCTCAACCTCGCTGCCTTTAAATTCGCTCCTGCTCTTTCCCTTGGGCATGCCACTCTGTTGAGTTGGTCTCTTTGCTGTTCCGTACAATGTCAGACAGTCTCCTGTTGTAGACTCCCAGCATATGTTATTCTCTTGGACCTGGAATGTTCTTGCCCTGGTCATCTACTTGGCTTCACTGACGTCATCTGCTTCAGATCTTTGCAAATTCTATTTGCTCAGTAAGACTCTCTTTGACTACCCTTAGCCGTCTAAAGTTTTCATCCTATTTCATTTTCTCTAGGATATTTGTGTCCTATCTTCCTTTTTGTTTGGAGTGTTGTGCATTTCTCCCCTAGAGTGTCAGCTCAACGAGTGAGGCTTCTCATTGTCTCGAATGTAACACTCAATAGGCATTCATAAGTTCCTGTGGAACTGAAGGAGTAAACATTCTGTAGAAATGACAGAAGACAGAAAGTCTTAGAGGTAGAGGCATGCTGATGTTTGGATGAGAAATGCTTCAAATTCTGTGAGAATGGCTTCTCTAGAATGAGTGCATGTCAGTATAGGCCAATGTCTAGTATGAGTAGTCAACTACAGTTTAGTTAATTTGTTTGATTTTTTAAAATTAATTAATTAATTAATTAACTTTTTGGTTTTTCAAGATAGAGTCTCACTCTAGCCCAGGCTGACCTGGACTTCACTATAGAGTCTCAGGGTGGCCTCGAACTCATGGCAATCCTACCTCTGCCTCCTGAGTTCTGGGATTAAAGGTGTGCGCCACTACCCCTGACCTGACTTTTTTTTTTTTTTTTGAGGTATGGTCTCACTCTAGCCTAAGCTGACCTGGAACTTACTCTGTAGCCCCAACTGGCCTGGAACTCATGGTGATCCTCCTACCTCTGCCTCCCAAGTGCTGGGATTACAGGGGTGTGCCACCACACATCCAGTTTATGGCATGCGGCGGATCAAACCAGGGCCTCACACATGTTAGGTAGGCACTCTACTAACGGAGCTGTATCCCCAGCCTTCTCAACCACTACTGAAGAGAGAAATGTTCTTTATTCACAACCATATTGGGAAAACCTGGGCAAATTATCTTTTGGAGGATTACCATTTCTTGACAAAGTTTTAAAGTGTAAAAGAAGTGCTTTGTGGTTAAATATTAAAAAAAATTCACTTCCCTTGCACTGTAAATTGCTCCCAGAGAGTTCATGGCTAATGAGGTTCAACAGAGCTGAGTACACTGCAGAAAATGCAGATCTGTGGGGTTCAGGCCTGCACTATGTGGCCGCTATGGGTTGAGTTGCATATCCCTCCACCCCCTCACTCAAAAAGCACTTGTGAGCTTTAACCCCTTGGAAGTGACCTTGTTTTGACATGGGGTTACTTAGTAATAATTGCTTATTTAGTAATAATTAGCTGAATTAAAGTGAGGTCATCCTGGAGCAGGGTGGGCCCTTGCAGAAAGAGAAGAGAGGTGCACAGGGAGAACAGCGTGCTATGGTGGAGGGAGGATGGGCGCAGTGACGCATTTGTAAGTCAGACAATGCCAAGGATTGCCAGCAAGGGCTCTTTTTCTTCTCTTTTTTCTTTTTGTAGAGTTTTTGTGTCAAGTATATCAATACTGTGATTTTTGGGCTTCTAGCCTTCATATCTGTGAGAGAATCAGATCTCATTTTCAGCCGTCTAACATAGAGCATGGTATTGGAAACAGATACCCTGAATGATTCCGTTGTTTGGGTGGTGAGGGGAAATAGACTGGAAATAGAAGTGTATCTGCAATTAGGGGAACAGGTATAGAGCAAATGGGAGAAAGTTGTCTTTCTTCCTCCCTCCCTCCCTTCCTTTCCTTCTCTCTCTCTCTCTCTCTCTTTCTTTCTTCCTTTCTTTCTTTCGACACTCTGTAACCCAGGTTGTTGTGAACTTACTAGGAAGACCAGGCTATCTTTGAACTCATGGCAATCTGCCTGCTTCAGACTTCCAAGTGCTGGGATTATAGGCATGAGCCAGCATGCTCAGAAAATGAGAGAAGCTTTTAAAGAATGTTTAGAGAGAATTTTAACATGCTTCTGGTGTGACTCCCTGTGCAAAGCCCCCAAGAATGCCATGTTAAGAAATTCTTAAGGCTGGAGAGATGGCTCAGCAGTTAAAGGCACTTGCTTGCAAAGCCTGATGTCCTAGGCTCAGTACCACCCATGTAAAGCCTGATGCATAAAGTTACACATGCATTTGGAGTTTGTTTGCAGTAATAAGAGACCCTGGCATGCCAATTCCTTCCCTCTCTCTCATTCTCTTTCTCTCTCACTCTGGTTGTAATCAAATAGACCAATTAGATTAAAAAAAAAAATAGTGCTGAGAAGAAGGGACGGAGGAGTGTCTAGCACTGAAACATCTCACACTCTCCAAGGCTCAGGGTCCATTGCAGAAGAGGTGGTGGAAAAAATGTAAGAGCCAAAGGAAGGATACCACTCCTTACATACAACTGTCCAGACAGAATTTGGCCTCGCTATCCAAGACCTTGCAGTGCCTAGCAAAAGACCCTCATAATAGGAGAAAAAGATGATGACATCAAATTAAAAGAGAGACTAATGGAGAGAGGGAAGGGATATGACAGAGAGCAGAGTTGTGAAGGTGAAGGGGAAGGGAGGGAGGGGAGGGAAATACCCTGGTTTGTTGTCTGTAAGTATAGAAGTTGTCAATAAAATATATATATGTATATATTAAAGAAAAAATAAAACTTATAGCAAAAGTATATTACTTCAGATGTCAAGTGTGGTTTGATTTTCCTTTGTGGCTCCATGATTAGTTGGTGGAGTCCTCAGGTGTAATCAGGTTTGACTCTGATTCTACAAAAGCTTGCGATGGCTGTTTGTACACTTGTTAGGATCCACTTGCTTAATAACACTGCCAGTCCTTCAAGCTCCCATTGAGACTATCTTTTCTGAGTGTCAAAAGCTGCTTTTTCTGCATGCCAGGTCCAAGCTGGTGGTCAATAAATATTTGTGAAATGGATGAAAGCCTTAGACACCTGTCCTGACCCCCAGTGTAGGTAAGGCGCCCTGTTCTCTCTCAGCATCCTGTGTTTACTGCCAGCAGGCTGTATGTAACATGGCTTCTAACTGCTTTACTTGTTTTCCTCCTCTGTATCCTTTAACCTCCTTGAGGACAGAGAGCCACTCATTTGACTTTTTATCCCTGGCAACAATCAGAGTAGTTGGTAATAATAAATGTTAATGTTTGTTTAATGAATAAACAGGGCTGAGTTATTATTCCTATTTCACAAATGAGAGAAAAGGCAATATGCTTGTTAGATGGAGCCAAACATGAGCTTCCTGATGTTTCTGTCCTGACCCTGGCATTTCCTAGGTGCATTTTTTTTTCCATCAACTTTTGGCAATTCCGCATTGCCTTCTTGCCTCCAATATCCTAGTCTTGTATGGACTTTCTTATTCCTTTCTTGGAATGTAGCTAAGTCCCAAGGAGCTGACTGTGGAAGAAAGCATAAAAAGTCACATCTTCCTGCATGAGCCAGGAAGGTGGTAGGAAAGAAAGAGAAGGTCTGCTAGGCTCAAAAGGAGGCCTTGCAAGGAATGTCACAAAACCTCTATGAAGTAGTTGCTGTTCTGATCGCTATTTTGCAAAGCCCCCTAAGCTCAGAAGATAAATAACTTGTTCAAGCATAGCTTGGTTCATTTCCAGGCAAAATCTGAAGCCCAGGTCTGTAGGATCCCCTCGCTGGTGTCCCTGACCAGGCCACAGTGCCCAGGCATCCCACTGTGTGTTATGCTCTGAGCGCTGGGCTACCAGCAGAAAGGCTTAAGTGGGCGCTGTCATTCTGAGCTGATGTAAGACAGCACAGCTCAGGATGGAACCAGGTCAAGAGCCCGGCGGGCTGGTTAAGGTCCAAAGTGTGAAGCGAGGATTGGCTTAGAAGCTGAGGCAGTAGCAAGAGTGGCCCAGAGGAGCCTCGCAGGGTAAGGCAGACAGGGGAACCCGAGAGGGTCAGTATAAGCCGTCCTGTAATACAGACCGTGATCACCAGGACAAGAGCCTGTGTGCATGCTGGCCAAAACCTCATACACAGTCCCAGCCACTGAGGGTTAGTGTGTGGAGCTGTGAGGGGAGTGAAACAGCCCTCCCTAGCATGGGGTCTTTTTGGATCCAGACCATGGGGGTAGCTCCTTGACTCTCCATCAGCTGGCCAGGGTGTCAAAATACTCATATATGTGAAGGATGGGTTTCTTGTGGCTCTGGACACAGGACAGGGAGGCTCAAGGCCCAGGCAGGAAGCCCAGGGGCCTTAGAGGGGTGCACTTTGCTAAGCCATGGAGCTGAGGCTATGCGTGTGGCTGTGAGCTCTGCTCCTCTCTAGGGAACCCAGGGCCCAGTATCTAGGCTCCCGTGCTTTCCAGACATAAAAGAATGGTCTTTGTTTCCTCTTAATGTCCTAGTTAAAGCTCCTTCTGAAAAGTCCTGACCTCGTTTCTGCTGCACCAAAAGAAAGGAATTTGTGGCCATCTCTGCCAGGAGAGCTTAGGGGATCAGAAGGGGGAGGGGGGCTGCCTCTGCTCCCCCTCACCTCGATGCCCGTGTTGGACTCAGCCTCTCCTTCACTTTGTTTACTCTGTCCATTCAGTGGAAGAAAGAGGGAGAGGATTAGGCAGGTGCCACAGGGGAGGCAAAGTCTGGGAGTCTGGGCGAGCTGGGAAGCATCCCCTACTCTTCTGGAGAGGATTAGACCCTCTAGTTCTCAGACATGCCCACTAACTGCGACAGCAAGCGGGAGGGCCAGAGGAGGCTGTCGCAGCAGCGCACGCTAACCGAAGACCCTGAAGGCGCAGGCCCTGTGCTACGTGCTGTTCTTATCCCCCCACATTCACCCCTCTTTTTTTTTCTGAAGTAGGGTCTCACGCTAGCTCAGGCTGACCTGGAATTCACTATGTAGTTTCAGGCTGGCCTCAGACTCACAGTGGTCCTCCTACCTCTGCCTCCCAAGTGCTGGGATTAAAGGTGTGCACTACCATGCCCGGATCTCTTATTTATTTATTTTTATTCACAAGGAAACCAAGATTTCTGGGGGTTGTGACATCACCAGTAAATGGCAAAATCAGGAAGTGGATCCCTCTACTCACCAGGGTCACCCACACTAAGCTCGCTTATTTCCAAACACTCTTGCCTTTCTTCCCATCAGAGCAGACATGGACACATGTAATCTTCCGCCTCTGAGCTCAAGACCCATCCCTAGGTGAAGCCCAGCACCATTCTACTTCTCTCACGTGGGAACCAGAAACCCATTCTGTCCCCACCCCAAACAGATGGAGCCTATACTTGCCATGGCTGAACAAACAGGAAAGATAGAGGTCCTGCTTCTGCTCTTCTAGTAAGTGACTGGTTTTGTCTACTCATGATGCAGTGGCCAGCAGGGATCCTTCCTGTGGGTTCTCATGGAAGAAGAGTTCCCAGGGAATCTGCTTGCTGCAGAGCTGCACCCCCTCCCCCACCCCTGAATGAAGACTGCTGATCCCTGCGTCCTGCTGGGATGCAGACACACTGTCTCAATGAATGGACCTGCGATTATAAACTTGGTTGGCATAAAAGTGAATTGACGCTTGAATAGGTACGAGGCCTGCAACCTCTGCTCTTGGTGAGACTCCCTGGAGTGGGCCTGAGGAGTGGCCTGGAAAGAAAGCTGCTAGCCAAAAGTCAGCAATGTCCCTGTGGATGCCCGGGGACCCGTCTTGTGTTCAGCACTGATGGCACACTTACTACATACCTAGTCCTGCGATGACAGGTATGGATGGGAGAGGTACTATCCCTGCCCCGAAGAGCTGCAAGAAGGGACAGTCCGTCTGCGGACTGGCCAGCTCATCCAACTCTCTCAGTGGGACTCAGCGGGCACAGTTAATCTCACGAATTGTGATGGGCACCCTAAAGGAGCATGAGTTTAGGAACCTGAGCTTGGGGGTTGACTCTCCACTCCACCATTTATGAACGTGGCACCTTGGGCTAGTGACCTGTTCCTCAGTTTCCCCATTCATGAAAACACAATAGGTGCTGAGCTTAGAAGGCTGGGAGGATGAAATGAGCTCATGCATGCCCTGCTGATACCCACCTGGTGCCTGGTGACAGCTCGTTGGTCCTTTCATAGGCTCGTGTTCTCCCTCCCTCCCTCCCTCCCTCCCTCCCTCCCTCTCTCTCTCTCTCTCTCTCTCTCTCTTTCTTTCCTTTCTCTCCATCCCTCCCGTCTTCCTTCCCTCTTCTTTCCTTTCTCTTTTTCTTTTTGTTCCCTTTTATAAAATGATGTATGTGTGTGTGTATCTGTATTTAGGTGTGAATATGTATGATGTGTGTGTGTGTGTGTGTGTGTGTGTGTGTGTGTGTTTGGGGGATCAAGTGTCTGCCACAGCATACATGTGGAGGTCTGAGGACAAACTGGAGTGTTTTTCCTCCCCTTCCACCCTACTTGACACAGGCTCTCCCTTGCTGCTAGTTTTTTTTTTTTTTTTTTTTTTTTTTTTTTTTTGCTTTGTGTGCTCTAGACTAAGGACCTGCTAGGTTCCAGAGTCTCCTGGCTCTGCTTCCCATTGCTGTAAGAATATGGGGGTCACAGACCACTCACTGCTTTGGGCTTGATGTGGGTGCTGGGAAGTCGAGCTCAGGTGGACAGGCTTGTAAGCTCGAGTCTTTACTGAATCACCTCTCCCCTTCTTTTTTATTTTTGGAACTCACTCTGTAGCCCAAGCTGGCCTTAAACTCATGGCGATCCTTCTACCTCAGCTTCTGGAGTTCTGGGATTAAAGGCAAGCGCCACCACACCTGGCTTTCTTTTTCTTTTTTGAGACAGGGTCTAGTTCTGTTAGCACTGGGTCCCCTTCCTCTACCTCCTGGATGCTGGGATTTCAGGTGTGACGTGCCAGCTTTTCCTGTAGGCTGTTTCTTAGACCCTGTGTTTTTGGAGGACATGAGTGGTGACTGATTTCTTCTTTTTGTCTTCCCAGGTACATAGCAAGTCACCTGTGCATTGGGAAACTTATGGTCACGGCGTTGATTCCCTACCTGCTCCTTGCCACCCAGTTACCAGGTTTCAGAGATGCCAACGCTATAAGCTCTCTGGTATCTAACCCCACCATTGTGTCTGTCTGTCACCTCTGCCATTGATTCCTGCGTAACTTGCTAACCGATCACCCTGGTGCTAGACTGAGACTCTCTCTGTAAGCCTCTCTTCACCCTGCCATCAGAAGGAGGATCCTTAGGAGGAGACCTGAGCCTGCCTGCCACTCTCCTGTTTGTCACCACATTCAGTGACTCCTCACTGCCCTTCTTATAGGCAACATTATAGGTCACTTTGCCTTGGTGACCCAGCCAGGGCCTCCTGCTGTCCTCTGCAGCCCCCAGCCCGTCAGCCTCCACACTCCATACACTGCTCTCTACTGGCCTGTTGTACAGTCTTCATGCTCCTGTGACTTTGCATTTGACCCCTCATATGCTGTGCCTTGTGTCTGGGGTGTGCTTGCTCTCTCCTCACCCCTCACCTCTTCTTCACATTCAGGGTAGGCACGGCTGACTCTGTGAGCCCTCCAGGACCCTCCTGATCTCCTAGGGTGGTTAGAAACCTCTCCTTTGGGCTCCCAGAACACTCTAAGCTTACGGAGCACATGTTCATTTCTTCTACAGTTATTTATTTCACAAAGTCCCTCCTTTTTGTCAGGTATTATTCCGGGTGTTGGGCAATGTGCAGATCCACTGAACTACCCAGATCCTCCTGAAGTGAGCTTCTGGAGGGCTAATGTGTCCTGCAACCTTACCTCAGAATGATGGACTAGATGTCAATAGATGTTTTGGATGCTTGATGCATCAAGGGTGCTATGTTTGATGCAGAGGAGGAAGAGATGTCACAGGGAGGAAGTGTGATGTAAAGGGCATGCCAGCAGTGAGTGTGATGGTTAGGAGCACAGTGCTGGAGCCAGGTGACATTTGCTTATTAGTGATGTGACCTTTAGTTTTCCCCAAGGAAAAATGGGATTGACATATGAAATACACTATAGCTGTCCAGAAGATCAAAGGTGTTAATATTGGGCTAGAGAGATCGCTCAGTGGTTAAAAGCACTTTCTTGCAAAGCCTGATGGCCTGGGTTCAATTCTCCAGCACTTACATAAAGCCAGATGCACAAAGTGGCACATACATTGGAAGTTCATATGCAGTGGCAGGAAGCCCCGATACACTCATACACACTCACTTTGCCTCTTTCTCTCCAATAAGTAAATAAATAAAGTATAGAGTGTTAATATTTACGAAGTGTTTAGAATAGTGTATATAACAAGTACTGTATATATAAATAAATATTTGTTAAACACACAAATAACAATTATATACACCTAGTATCTACAGCCCTGAATTCAAATGCTACTTTTGCTCTGAAGAAAGTCAGGGCTGAGCCTCAGTTTCCTCCTCTGTGAAACAGATAATACTTCTCTCAAAGAGACTGCATTGCCTGGGATTCTAGGAGCATCAGACACATAGGGTGATACTGGGGAATGTCTTTGAAGGCAGGTGTTCCAGTGAGGTGAAGTCTATCTACATCCTGTACTTAAGGGGCTCCAAAACCCCCAAGAGGGCATGAAGACATCACCTCTCCTCCAGGGATGCCACCCCGGGACCCTATAGCTTAGCCCTCTTTTCAACCCTAACCTAAATATTCATCCCCATTTCCTATGGGCTTTTTCTAAATTCCAACTGTGACCATGACCCTCTGTGTGGCAATGGGCAGCCACTTCTCTACGTCTCGGAGCCTGCTTTCTCACGAGATCAGTAAAGGGAGCTAGAACCCATCCTCCACAGAGCATCACTGTTGGAATCAAATGCGACAATGCCTGTAAAGTACTGGTATATGCCTGACAGTTAGTAGATGCCCTGAAGTGCCCGACCCCATTCCCCTAGCTGCCTGCTGCCACCATTTCCTGATGCCTTGTAAGTTCATTGAAGAATCTGAGCTAACCTCGTTCCTGGAAATGGCAGGTGAGACAATCAGCAAATCAAGAAAGGGCGAATGGGGGGCGGGAGGTACAGCTACGAAGCCTGTGTGGGTGACAGACATTTCCTGTGTCTACTTAGGAGCGTTTCAACCTCTGCTCCGTGAAATCTCTCTTCTTCCTACACACCCTCCAACCTTGAAGGCCTTTGCACAAGATGGAATTTTCCTCACTTCCCTCCTGGTCTGGATAACCCTTACCTGATGTTCTTATCTCAGTTCCAAGGCCATTTCTGCAGGGGGACTTCAGTTCCTTCAGTGCAGTCAGAGGTAGGCCACATTCCAAGGTCACAGCGTGATGTACTTTGATGATGTAATTCTACCTTTCTCAGTGTGGTGTTTTCATTAATTATTGCTACCCCACTAGGTTGGAGGGACTGGACATTTTTGTATTCCCAGAGCTCAGCGCTGTGCTGGCCACAGGACAGACGCTCCAGCGTGGCTACTGCGGAAATGCTTGGGCTGTGAGAGTGAAGGAACCAGACCCCTGGGCTGCTGGGCCTCTCTACCCAGCCCCCTCTTTGTCTGCCCGGCCCCAGAGAGCCTAGCTCCCTTGCCTCTTCGCCTACCTATGCACCGCGCAGGGTATGTGGGAGGTAAGTGGAGGAAGAGGGAGTATCAGACGTACCTCTGTCACAATGGTGTCCCTGGTGCTGTTGTAGACCCAGCCATCCAGGCACGGCTCGGTGGCCCCCTGGGTGTCATTGGGCAGGCTGGCATTGGGTAGATGCATGAAACGGAGGCACTTCTCAGGCTTCCCATTTGGGCCCATGGGGAGCACCCAGGGCCCTGCAGAGGCGTTGGGGGGCGGGCGACAGTGATGGACAGGGGTGGTGGCTGTGAAAATCTGCATCAGGTTGTGGTTGGCTATGCCGAGGATGGGGAGGGCCAGCAGGGTCACATGCAGGTACTGGAAGGGGCCCATGCTGCCCACACGCTCCAGAAGCTCATAGAAGGTCATGGCACCAGGCAAGATGAACCAGAACTGTGGGCAAAGCATCAGGCCAGGTAGAGGTGTGTGTATGTGTGCATGAGATGTAGGCCTATGGAGCACGGCAGAGCTGCATGTGTGCACGTGTGCCCGGTGTATATGTGAGCATGGGTGTGTAAAGCTATGTATGTGAACATGTGTAAAGATGTGAGGACTCAGGTACGTGGGTACATGAGGATGTACCCAGATGCATGGGGGGGATGAGGGAAATCAGGTATGGCTGTATGCACATTCATGCTGCAGCATGAGGTGTGAAGCTCTGTGCCTATATGTTGAATGTAGGTGCCTGTGGGTGCACGTGTGCAGCCGGCTTGGCTAGTTCTATATGTTGTGAGCATGAAGGCCACGTAGCAGAGATCAAGAGGTCCAGTCTTGGATGACAGCTGCACAGGATGGAGGTGGGAGGACACCACACATCCCTGACTGCAGGCACAGGGTTAGCTGCCTCCAATTACAGGTTGAGAAGGGTCTCCCAAGCTCAGAGACACCCCCCCCCCCAACTTTTAGCTATTCCCTGGGGCTAAGTCCCTATGACTAGAGTAAGGAAAAGAGCTCAAGCTCGTCTTCAAGGGTGCCAGGGGCTTGACTGATCGCAGTGAGGAAGTAGGACCTGGCAGTGGCAGGACCAGGAAGTGGTCCTGGGTGCTGGGCTTGGGGACCCTCAATCCCTTCTCACCTGGCGGCTGAGGCTGGCTCCGGCGGGACCGGTGGTGGATGTAATTGCGGCCGGTGCTCTGTCCTAGGATCCGGCGGCTGCTGTGGTGGGACGGCTCAGCTTCAACAAGCTGTGTTTGTGCCTCCCCTAGGGGGGCCTTATATAAGGCATAAGCTGTTTCCTGGGCTAATGTTTGACTTTCCTTGGAGGATTAACATCACAGGCAGGGAGAACTGCTGCAGACCCACCAAGCCCAGCTCTCCTGAAAGGGCTGCCTCAGCGAAGGCTGGTGGTGGAGGGGGAGGAAGGGATTGGAGAACAGTATGGCTGACCGTACAGGGCTACTGCCCAGACGGAGGGCTAAGCAATCCAGGAAAGAAGGGAGTCTGACCTGTGCCCCGAGAGTCCAACCCTCTAAGCTGATGTTCCAAGGACTTGGAGCTCAGAAACAGCCAATGTGACAAGTATTGCTCCCTGTGAGCTGGCCTCATTCTGCACCATAGCACCTTTTCCTGCCTAGTGCATCCTGAGTAAGGACATGGAAATTACTTCCCAAGAAGGTTAGGCAGACTCGGAAAGTTGCCAGTCTCTGTCTTTACCAGCTCAGGGTTGTCATGCCCTTGGGTTCTTGGGGCATCCAGAACTTTCCATGTCTGAGTCTCCAATACAGGTAGCCACTTTTCCATCTTACCCTCCATGAACATTCCCAGTCCAACTGTAAATGTCATGCTGCAGAGGTAGGGAAGCTTGTTTCTCCTAGATATAGACTCTCCAAGTCACTAGACCTCAATGATCAGTGACCTCAAGTGACACATATCATGTAATATGGGTTGTACATTATCTAAGCGCCTCTATCCTACCCAGAGAAAGAGTGATTCCTATCATGTAAGCCTACAGCGCATGTACCCTGTTCTCCGCCTCTCTTATGTGGCCTGGGTCACATGTTAACTAGGCCTGCTGCCTCACAGTATAAGACCTCCCATTCCCCCGAGAAACCTTAAAAGGGAGCTGGAGAGATGGCTAACTGGTTAAAGGAGCTTGCTTACAATGCCTAGTGGCCCAGGTTTGATCCACCAGCACCCACATGAAGCCAGATGCACAAAATGGCTTGTGCATGTGGAGCTCATTTGCAGTGTCAAGAGGCCCAGGCGCACCCATTCATTCTCTCTCTCTCTCTCTCAGACAAACAAAAGTGTTTTTTTTTATTTTAAATCTATGTCTCTGCTCTCTCTGGGCAGACTGAAGCTTCTACTTCAGCTCCCATTGCAGGTCAGGGTTAGTAAAACTTCTCACCTAAAAAGGGCAACCCAGGGCTGGAGAGATGGCTTAGCAGTTAAGACATTTGCCTGCAAAGCCTAAGGACCCAGGTTTGATTCCCCAGTACCCACATTATATATATATGCCTTTCTCTCTCAAATAAATAAAATACTTTTTTTAAAAAAAGGATAATCCATGACTCCTTAACCATGTCTTTCTCTTCTTCCTTCCCCCTGAAACCCAGTATCTGGTGGTGTGATTGGGAGAGAGAGGGATTATTAAATCAGATTGTCCTGTGGTGGGGGAGGGGGTCTTTCCTACCCTTGCCACTATATTTTCCCTTTTCCCCTACAGGGGCTTCTTGCCCCTCCAGCCAAGGCTTTTTTTGGTGTGTATGTGTATGTGTGTGGGCTCATGTATGTGCTGGGTGCTCTGCACATGTGTGTACATGCATGTGGAAGCCAGAGGTTGATATCAATTGTACTCCTCAGTTGCTCCTCCTCATTTTTTTCTTTTTCTTGAGGCAGGCTCTCACTCTAATCCAGGCTAGGCTGGCCTTGAACTCACAGAGATCTTCTGACCTCAAGTTCCTGTGTGCTGGGACTGAGGCATGTGTCCCCACATCCAGCTCCCCCCTCATTTTCTCTCTCTTTTATTATTTTCACCTCATTTTTTTGAGAAAGTCTCTCACTCAACCTAGTGCTCACTAATTTGGCCAGACTAGCTAGCCAGTGAGCCTCAGGAATCATCTTGCCTCTGCCGCCACTGTGGAAGGGGTGTTGGGAAAGAACCTAAGAGCCAGGGGATGGGGAGGTGTGCCGTGGAATGCTGAGACTTGCGTGAGGTTGGGACTGTCAAGCATTCCATCAGGCGCTGGGGAAGGGGCTCATGAGGCACCACCCCTCCCAGAAGAACTATGGGCAGTTAATGATTACTTGGGGGGGATGTCACATGCTCCAGTTAATATCTTCCCACACTTGTTCATGCAAGCAATCCCAGTTAAACTCAGTGGGTCTCTCTCTCTCTCTCAATCTCTCTCTCTCACAAGACATGTAAGTAGTAGAGGGAGTATCTGGGAAGAGGAAAGGGTTCAGTAGGAATGGGAGTGAGAGGGGGCTAAAGAGAATCATGATCAGAATGCACTGCATACATGTATTATTATTATCAAAAATATTTTTTATAGCAGGTGTGTGCCACCATGCTGAGGGTTGTATGTGGGTTCTCAGCATATAAACTCAGCTCCTCACACTGGTACCCTGCACCCATCGAGCCATCTTCCCCATCCACCTGTAGAGGCTTCTTCCCTCTATCAGGGCTTACCGCCTTTCCCTCCCAGGGCTCCCCCACACCCTCCCGGCCTTTGTCTTTCTCCAGGAGGCTTTCCCGGTCCCAGCAGGACCCGCTCCATGTCAACCCCACTGACCGTACACCATACACCCTAGCACCAGGTCGGGGTTTCCTTTCCTCTAGGCTTTTGCCCAAACCTGCCTAGTTCTGGGACAGCAAACTCAGTCTCCATCTACCATCGGGGCTTTGCCACATTCCCAAAGGAGAAGCTGAGGGCCACGAGGATGCTGTTTCCTTCTCTCCCTTTTCCAGGCCTGTCTGATGCACCAGCCCTCCAGGTGGGTGCCCTTCAATCTGGCTCATCCCCAAGCTGCCCCACTTAGCTGCCTTCTTCACACCCTTCAAATTCTTTATCCCGGGGATTATATTAAAACGAAAAATATACATTCTCTATCTTCCCTGGGGGTTATATTAAGCCTAAAAAAATTAACGTTTTCTTTTTTTTTAAGTTTTTTTTTGTTTGTTTTTATTTATTTATTTGAGAGTGACAGAGAAAAAGAGTGAGACAGAGAGAGAGAGAGAGAGAGAGAATGGGTGCACCAGGGCTTCCAGCCACTGCAAACAAACTCCAGACGTGTGCGCCCCCTTGTGCATCTGGCTAACGTGGGTCCTGGGGAATCGAGCCTCGAACCGGGGTCCTTAGGCTTCGCAGGCAAGCACTTAACTGCTAAGCCATCTCTCCAGCCTTAACGTTTTCTTTTAACTTTATCTTGCCACGATACGAATGTGGCAATGGCAGTCAGTGCCTAAAACCTGGTACCTTCAATTTCAAAATTCTTAAAGAGTTACTTTCATAGTGCAACGGCAAGTGGTCAGAGGTGCCTTATGCATGAGCTTTCCTCCATCCTGGACTCCCAGTCCTTGCCTCACCGTCAAACCCCAGCGATTCCACCCAGTTCTGGCCCTGCCTTTCCCCTCACAGCCCCTGCAAAGAGCCAGACTCCTCTCCTCCTGCTCCTTTGGTTTCACCAGCCACCCCTCTCCCCCAGCCTCCTCCCCGGCTTCCCCTCCGCACTCCCGATCTGCCTCCTTCTGGTTCTCCTTCATTCCCTCCACTCTCCCCACCACCCTGCCACACTGGTCAAGGACTCAGCTCTGTCTGTCACAGTGTCCACCTCATCCAGGCCGAGGCTGGCTCTGGCCCTTCACCCTGGTGCTAGTGGAGCAGGCTGGAGCAGTGCCCCCCTACAAGCTCAGGAGGTCCTCTCAGCCCCTCCAGAAGGGCAAAGGGATGATTTTTCTCCTTTCTGAGAGTACCCCCTTCCTCTCAAACCCACACGTATTGGGAGACCCTCTTGTCCGCATGAACTCCCTCTCCTAGTTTGGCAGCCCTTTGGAGTGAGACGGGCTGACTGTCATGAAAGCGTGTGCATCTGCAGTTTTCTTTCCTGGCCAACTTCCTGACCTAAGAGACCTACGTGTAGCCAGATTCTTGGTTTCTCCAGAACGCTGACTTACTTTTTCCCCTTGCAGCTCACTCGTGGCTGATCTAAATGTGATAGCACTCTATGTTCTTTGAGTTTTATGATAGTGTTCATAATTGTTTTCATGTGATTGTTTATGGGTCATTTGCTAGCCAGCTGATAGCTGTGTCTATAATCTGATACATCTGTTATCCACATTTAGACATGTATCATATGGTATGTTTATGTGATAAAGTCTCCCAAAATGAGTTTAATACAAATTGGACTGTAAGCAAACATGTCAAGAGTACATGTAAGGGCTGGAGAGGTGGCTTAGTGGTGAAGCGCTTGCCTGTGAAGCCTAAGGACCCTGGTTCACGGCACGATTCCCCAGGACCCACATTAGCCAGATGCACAAGGGGAAGCATGCGTCTGGAGTTGTTTGCAGTGGATGCAGGCCCTGGCACGCCCATTCTCTCTCTCTCTCTCTCTCTGTCACTCTCAAATAAATAAATAAAAATAAAAAACATTTTTTATAAAAAGGCTACATGTAAGCTTAGTCCTAATTCCTTTTAATATGTAAGATGTAAGTAATTCTAACTAATTACTTATTTCAAATTAATGAGGGAAAGCTATCCTTATTAAAACGTTACCGTCGGGCGTGGTGGTGCATGCCTTTAATCCCAGTACTTGGGAGGCAGAGGTAGGAGAATCGCTATAAGTTTGGGGCCACTCTGAGAATACAGAGTGAATTCCAGGTCAGCCTGGGCTAGAGTGAGACCCTACCTCAAAAAGCCAAAAAAAAAAAAAAAAAAAAAAAAAAAAATGTTACCAATTTAATGTTAAAGAGCCTTAACCAATAACAATTTAAGCTTTCATACTATCCTCCAGCTAGATTTGTCTTGAAAAGACAGAAAGTGAGTGATAAGAAAAAAGCCTAAATTACAACGTTTTTTTTTTTTTTTTCTCCTCGAGGTAGGGTTTCACTCTAGCTCAGGCTGACCTGGAATTCACTACAGTCTCAGGGTGGCCTCAAACTCATGGTGATCCTCCTACCTCTGCCTACTGAGTGCTGGGATTGAAGTCATGCACCACCAAGCCTGCCTACATTAGTTTTATTTAAAAAGTAGGACAAAAAAAAAAAAAAGAATTATTGATAGCCCAATGGTGACAAAACCAGAAAACCGATGCATGTTGCAGAAGGCCTGTGTAAGTCATAAAAATGTTTATAAAAATAGCAGAAGAAAGGGTAAAGTTAAAATTTGATAAAGAACAAAATTGTATATTTTATCAAAATAATTGCTTATAATAGTTTTTACCTAGTTTGCCAAGCATGAAAAAAAAAAAAAAAAAAAACTGGGTCTTAACAGAGTCAAAATTGATTTTAACAATTATTTTGGTCAGATTGAATTTCAGTCCACTATTTGTTCTTTGAATCTGGTATAATTGACCTTGTGGGTGTTCAGGGGCCACACTTGGAAGGTAAAGCCAATGGGGAAAAGGCAGCTAAAGGACAGTCAATAGTTTGATCCTTGCCCTAGGTCAGTTGGGTCCTAGAGGACTAGGGGACGAGACACCTTTGAAGGGATCCCATAGCTCAAATAAGTCACTGTCCTGTTGACCAGAGAAGCCATGGACACCCTAGAGGTTGGACTGTAGCCAGTGTACACTGTACAAGAAGAGTTATTACCGAGGTTAATTTGTGGCCACTTACATACTCTTAAACACCAAGCAAGAAAGCATGAGCAAAAATAACTGATAATTTCACAAAATAAAATTTTTTCCAGCCTTCAATCGGGACTCTTATCTTGACTTGATTCAACTGGGGACTAAAATAAGATTGAATATTGACATATCTTCAGCCTATGGTCTCTGTGTGACCCAAACCCACACAGATAGTTAGAAAAAGGGGCCTGTTTACTGCCCTGAATAAACATGCTCCAAGATTTTTTGCTAGCTCCAAGTCAGACTCCACCTTTTCAATATCACCGCCTCACATTCACCCAGGATATTGGGTTGATCTTAAAACCTCCCATGGGATAAAAGACCACCCAAAACTGTCTGGCCTGTCAAGTCCTCCTCATGTGTCCAAGCGTAGGCCTGCCACTCTTAAGACTGTTCCATCCCCCAAAACTCAAGCAAAAACTCCTGCGAGTCACTTGGCGATCTCCACCTCCCCTTGTAGTAAGACGTGGGTCAACCCCCCCCCCCCCGACACCTACAGACCTCTCTGAGTAGCCAAGATGACTTCTCATCTTTCTGAGTCCTACGATCTAATTTTACACGCTCTCTTCTCTGATTCCCCCAATGTCCTACAGGACGCGACTCAATTTAAAACATTCATCTGAGACTTCTTTCTTCAAGGAAACTTCTTAGACTCTTTCTAAATTAAGATCATTACTTACCTCAAGTCAAATGTGGGGTGACACTACACTGGGACTACACTATTTTTTCCTCACACATCTCTATCTTTAACAAAAAAATCTTTTCCCCAGAAAAATAATTCCTTTGTACTTTGTTGGGTTGAAGACATTTACAGCCTCACCTCAAGGCAATTCCTTTTCTAAATAACCATGTCTCTCCTATCCTGCCTCCTAACAGCCCTCCCTTATGCTTGTAGAACTGCTGGTTCTCATCCCCTAAGCAGATTTTTAGGATTGGCCAGGACTCTGTTAGCTTTGATAAAACTCCTTTCTTACGGGTTTTAATTCTACTCTGTGTCTTTGGTTCCTGCTTACTTAACCTCTGAATACAACTGGTATCTTCTAAATTAAAGGCCACTAAGCTCCATATGGTATTGTGTCAGGGATATCACCATCTATGCTACCACCTGGCTACCTGCTACAAAAATGGGTGCAGGGGCTGGAGAGATTGCTCAGTGGTTAAGGTGCTTGTCTGCAGAGCCTAAGGACCCGGGATCAATTCACCAGTACCCACATTAAGCCAAATGTACAAAGTGGCACATGCATCTGGAGTTCGTTTGCAGAGGCTAGAGGCCCTGGCATGCCCATTCTCTTTCTCTCTCTCTTTCTTCCTCTTTCTCAAATAAATTAAAAGAAAAATATATAAAACGATTGTTTTTAAAAATGGATAGAGGAGCGGCTCTTGACCCACTGATGCCCCAGTTCCACTAGAAATAGTCAGAACGACTTTAGGTACGTACCAATTCTCTATCCCCACCTACTTTTTCTATAAAATCACTCCTGTATTTCTTTAAGTCTGGAAATAGGCATAGGCAAGAAAATCTGTCCCTCCTAGAAACAGATTCTTCAAATAACTAGTCCTAAAAGGCCAGTAACTACTAGTGACTTATCACATGGGCCACTAGTGATATGGTTGTAGTAATATGGGTCACACAGTAGCCAAGGCCCCTTCCCCACCCAGAGAATGGCCCCATCGCATAGCTCCAGCCGCGTATGCCCACTCCCCTACCTCACTCAGTCACATAAACTAGCCCCCCCTTCCCGTGGGCTAAGAAGCCCTCCTCTTCCCTAAGAAGCCTTAAGAGTATATTTCTGTTCTCCCTGGGAGGGCTGAAGTTTCCGCTTCAGACCCCACTGTAAGTTGGTACTAATAAAACTCACCTAAAAGGAACAATCTGCTTCCACACCTGTCTTGAACTGCGTCTCTCTCTTCCTCCCTTCTGGAAACCCAGCACCAACCCAAACCAAATACTCCCTCTCACCCAAGAGTCAACTGGGGCAAGTTTTGAGGTGTTCCTCCCACTCTTTTTCTTGGAAGACTTAACCTCTTAAGACCTGGTTTAGCAGCCCGCTTTAGACTGAGTTTACCTTCACTGCAGGTCCAGCATTATCAAGTTAGAAAACCAAGACATCTTGTTTAGGGTCAGTAGAAGGGCAGAGGTAATGTGGCTTCAAGCCAACTTCTGTCCCTCAGAGTCAAAGTTTTCTCCCTTTTCCCTCCCCTCACCTCCCCCTTCCATTTCCTCTCTGTTTCCTTTTTCCTTCCTTCCTTCCTCTCTCTCTCATTTTAAATTACTTTCTAATACTTATTTATTTGAGTGATAAAGGGCTTTGGGCACTGCAAATAAACTCCAGACACTTGTGCTACTTTGCTTCTGGCTTTACATGGGTTCTGGGGAATCGAACCCTGGCTGTCAGGCTTTGTAAGCAAGTGCCTGCAACCACTGGGTCATCTCCCCAGGCCATCTTTCATTAAAAAAATATTTTTATTTATTTATTAGAGAGAGAGAGAGTGACAGAGAGAGAGAGAGAGAGAGAGAGAGAAGAAAAATGGGTGCATGTGGCATGTGCTACCATATGCACCTGGCTTATGCGGGTACTGGGGAATTGAACCCAGGTCCTTAGGCTTCTTAGGCAAGCGCCTTAACTGCTAGGCCATTTCTCCAGCCTGCCCTCTCTTTCTCTCTCTCTTTTTGAGGTAGGGTCTCATTCTAGCTCAGGCTGACCTGGAATTCACTATGTACTATCAGGGTGGCCTCGAACTCATGGTGATCCTCCTACCTCTGCCTTCTGAGTGCTGGGATTAAAGGTGTGTGCCACCATGTCCGGTTTAGCCCTCTCAGTTTTAAAAAAATATATTTTATTTATTTGAGAGAAAAAAAGAGGTAGATAGAATGGGCATGCCAGGGCCTTTAGCCACTGCAAACAAACTCCAGACGCATGTACCACCTTGTGCATCTGGATTATGTGGGTCCTGGGAAATCAAACCTGGATCCTTAGTCTTCACAAGCAAGTGCCTTAACCTCTAAGCCATCTCTCTAGCTCCCCTATTTTTTTTTTTTTTTTTTTTGAGGTAGGATTTCACTAGACTGGCCTTGAACTCCCAATGGATCCTCCTGTTTCAGCCTCCCAAGTGCTGGGATTATAGAAGTGCCACCTGTGTGGCTTGATCAAGCCAAGGTTTTCTCTGAAATCTGCTTGGCCCTGTTCTCTGCTGTTGCTCCTTCAGCAAAGTCACCTAGCCCGATCTCCACCGTCATTCCTGCTGTCTGTTCTAATTTCAGGGCCCCAGGAGCTGCCCCATCCCACCTACGATAGGGGTTATGTTCCCTTTTGGGGGGAGAAGAGGCTTCCCCCTGTCCTGGTTCCCCTTCTTCACCAAGGCAGTACCGAGCCCCCAGGCTAATGCTGGGCTCCTCTAACTGAGCGCCCCCCCCCAGGCAGGGTCAGCGGTGAGCCCCACCCCAGCTCGCCTGTGTGCTTACCACTTGCGCTCAGCAGTTATTGATATTCTTGAGTGGCCCAAGGCAGGGCGAGATCCGGAGTCATCAAAGGAAGATTAAATTATGCTCCACGGCAGCCAAGGGGTTGTTTTAGGAAGGATTTCGACTGTGAGGCTTGTAGCAAGTTGGGCTGCTTCCTTGAGCCCCCCTGTTCTGGGTGTGTGTCCGCTTAGAGTTTTCTGGCTCCTAATTGGCCCGGGTTTTCTGTCTGTTCCTGACCTAGTGGAATGTTGTTTAAAGGAGCCTGGTGACTTCCCTGAGGCTGCTGGGGTCAAGCCAGAGTATACACGTCCCAACCGCCGGGTGAGGGGATGCAGTGTCCCTAGAGCACCCCCAACCCTTAGCGACTAGGCTCCCCAAACCTAAATCGAGGCAATTGGGGATTCTGATGCACGTGTATGACCTTGGGAAAAGGAGTCACCTCTCTCTAGACCACTTGTTTCTCTTTATTATTTAAGTGACTTTGAAAAAAAAAGTACTAGACATTTTCTTTAGATCATAATTCGGGTTCATAAGATCTCTATGTCAAGCAGACGCTGGAGGAGGTGCTGGGGTAAAGTGGGAGAGGAGAAGGCATCAGAAGACCACCCTTCCATTGTCCTTCTCAGAGTCCCTTCTCTCTGCATCATCTGTCCCACTGTGTTCCTAGATTCAGTGTGTTCAAGTTGCCTTTATAAAAAATTATGCACTAGAAAAATCTTAACGCTGAATTAATTTTTATTTTGGGATATGGAAATAGAGTTTTTCCTCTCTCTTTCCTTTCCCCTTTTCTCTCTCCCTTCTTTTCCTCCTTGTCTAAACTCTTCCAGAATCTTCTTTAAGCTGAAGATGGGTTCAGTTTCTCCTGTTCTCTGCCAGATCCCAGAAAGGGTGTGTGATTTGACCAAGAAGTGTTAAAAACAAACAAACAAACATGTAGTTCAATGTCCTGATCGCATTTGCGGAGAGCTAAGCGCAGTCCGGTGAGGAAGACTACGGTTGGATCTCCAGCTTCTCTGGCAACTCCGCACAGCAGACAGGCTTTCAACATCTTAACTTTTCTGATGTGGGAGAGTGGCTGAGTAAGACAATCTTATTCCCTAAGAACAATGGGGCGCACAGGGGACCCACCGAATTTGCTGTGGGCCACCTGCTTGCTTCCCTACCACTTTCCTATCCGCCCATCCAGTGTGTATCATGGGCTTTTATGCCTGAGGCTCCATGCTATGTTGCCTATGCTCCCCTCCCTTGTGCTTTTCTGGGCAGAAACTCATCCAGAAACAATTGTAGCACAAAGGAGACTGATCTTAGTGATGCAGGAGATGACTAGGGTGGAGGAATCAGAAAGCAATGAATTGTCTAGAGAGGGTGGCATTGGTACCAGGCCCTTTTGTGTGTGCGAGTGTGTGTGTGTGTGTGTGTGGTGTGCATAGTGCATGTATGTGTGTCTGTATGTGTGGGGACACATGGGTACACATGCGTGCATGTGCAGGCCAGAAATCAATGTTGTGTGTCGTCCTCAGTCACTCTCAACCTTCTTCTGTTTGTTTGTTAGTGTCTCACTGAACCTAGAACTCACTGATTCAGTTAGACTAGCTCACCAGCAAGCCCTAAGGATCTGCCAGTCTGCACCTCCCCAGAGCTGGGATTGCAAGCATGCGCCACCATGCCTGGTATTTTTATCTGGGTTCTGGGGATCTGAACTTGGGTCCTCATGCTTGTGCAGGGATCACTTTATCCACTGAGCCATCTCCCCAGCCCAGAAACCAGGCTTTGATGACTGCAATGTAGGAAATTCCAAAGGCCAAATTGGAAAGGGGTGAGTGGCGGGTGGTTGGGGTGATGGGAGATAAAATGGATGAATTATTTAGAGGAGAACTCTCTCCCACCTAGAGGCGTGGCATTGGTGTCAGGAGTGGGAACAGTTCTGTGACAGTTTCAGAAGGGCTGATGATCCTTTGGGCTTCTCTGTCCCCCAGGAGTGGGAGTGGAAAAGCTTTTGAGGATTGTAAATTATGAGGACCTGAATGTGTTTTGCTCAATAGTACCTAAGTTCACCTTGTGCAAGTTTGGGTCTCTCTTCTCTTACAAATATTTTGCCAGTTTCACTCCTGGGTCTGCCTGCTTACTCCCCACCATTTGAGGGCTCAAGGCACAAGCTTAGCCTCTATGTCTACTGCCCTGCTGCTCCGAATGTCGCCAGGTGAGGATCACGAGACACTCAGTAAACTCCCAAGGGTCAAGAGCTGTATTTCCCTGATGGCTGAGCAGGAGCCTTTCAGGCCTGGACTGCATCACCATCTCATTAGAGATCCCAGTCCAGCCTCGTCCTGGGGCAGTTCCAAGGAAATGGGTGGCCTTTGCAGGGAGGGTGCCTTCAGGCTGCCCATGGACTAACCCTACAATTATTTTTCTGGGAGACAGTTCAGGGAAGGAGATTCCACAGGGCTGAGTATGAACCTTAATTCTACCACTTGCTAGCTGGACTTGGGCAAGTGCTAATCACCTGTTTAAACCTCACTTCTCTTACCTGTGAAACGTGGCTATAGGATTTTTGGGATTTTAGATAAAGCATATGAAGCTTGAACACAGCCAAGGACATGGTATCTAATCTGAAGATCAGGCCCCAGGAAAGCTGAGCTCTTCTAGACAAAAGAAAAGGCTGCTGGGAGAAAGGAGGCAGGAGGAGTGCCCCATAGGGCACAGGCTAGAGGGCCTTTGAGATAGGCTGAACTCTTGAAACCTGCGGGGTGTACCTGCAGTAGACTCTGGCCCAGCCAATCCTGCCTGCGCCCTTCATGTTGCCAGGCAGGCTGGACCTCAGCGGTTTCCTCGCGTGGCAAAGGGCAGGTGTGCAGGGTCTTGGTGCGTCTAGAATCACAGAATTTGTGGAGCCTGGCAGCTGAGTAAGACTGGGAATGGCTCACGGCAGCTCGGAAGGAATGGTGGTGAGAGTCGCCCCCTTCTGGTTTACACCGCAAACCGCACCTCTCTCAAGATGGAGTGGTTATTTTGTAGAAGCCCAGCACATTGGACAGATTTATATGGCTCTGGAGTAAAGGGACCGCCACCCTCCTCCACTGACCAGGTGTTCTTAAAACTGGCCAGAGAGGAGCCTGATGAGGTGCTGAACGCTTATAATTGTGAGCTTAAGGCCATCTTAGGCTACGTAGTGAGACCGTGTTTCAAAAAAAAAAAAAAAAAAAAATCAAAACCAAAGCCAAAGCCAAACCAAAACAACCACCATAACCAGAACTTGCATGGCGGAAGTCCGGGGACGCACCAGGCTGACTTCCTAGCTGTAGGCTGGTGAAACGAATACCACAGTCTTTATGTCCGCAGCACAGCTTTCTGCTGATCAAGTATCTTAAAGCAGGGTCAGTACCCAGAGGACCAGGGCCTGTGCATGAGTTGGGGAGGCTAGGTGTGGGCAGCAGAGTGGGGGTCCATGGGAGACTGGGGAGCGCTCGGCCAGTGCTGAAGGGGGCAGGGGCTGCTCTGCGCCAGCTGGTGTTGCCATGGGGATATGCAGGCTTTGAGTTGCCAGATCTTCAGATATTTTAAAAATAGCTTGAAATCTGGACTTCTGTGTGAAAATTTTCCAATTGTGTAGGCGACCCCTCCTCCCACCTTCTGGAATCCCTTTGTCTCTTCTACTTGTGCCACCTCTGGGGACCACACGCTCCACGAAGTACTTCCTTGTCGAGGAAGGAGGGAGGGCCATGGACTTGTCCTCACTCCTCCTCCTTCCTGGCCTTCAGGTGTTTGTTCATTCAGCAAGTATCTGGCCCCTGGGTGGGACCTTGTGCAGATGGATACTGATGCTGTGAGGAACTGAGACACAGCTCTGCTTTGGGGGTTCAAAGACCCATGGGAGGGAGAAGGGAGGAACTAGGGACCCAAAGAGTCCATGCCAGGTGTCAGGCACCCTGGTGACACCTTCCCACGGGCTTCCTTCCTCTCTGAGGTCTTAGATCCGAGCTGTGTGGTTTCCTCTCTGGGATGCCATCCACAGTGGGGGTGGATGGATTTGGCACAACACCACACACATTCCCTCTCATTATCTTTGTATTCATTGTTTCAGAGACCAACTCCTTCTCTGTTCCTCAAATGTCAGCGCCTCAGAGAGCCTTTCCAGAGCAGTTAGAGGAGCACCCCAGCCCCACCAATGGTTCTCCACGTCACTATGCTCTACAAAGAGCATCATCGCTGCCTGAAGTCATGTTCTTCCTCGTCACCTGTCCGTCTTCTGGCTACGAGGCCATGAAGCCAGGGTCTGGCTCTGGCATATAGTCTGCTATTTAGGTTCATGGTAGGCGTCTGATCATTTCATGCCCAGCTGATGCACCCCAGGAACAAAAGTCTTAAATCAGAGGTTTTCAGACCATGTCCTAAGGGCCTTTATGACTTGAGTCACCTCCCACAAAGGTATGTCTATGGTAGGGTCCAGCTTTCATTCATCCTTTTGGGGCCTTGAAGCCCCAGTTTGTTTTCAAGAAGCAGTATTAGCAGAGGTAGAGCTGAGCCTCAGACCCTGCTTGCTGGGACAGTTTTCTTCACTTGTAAAATGGACACAGTGGTCATAAGTCCAGCTTCATAGGGTGGGTGGGTGCGTGCTGTGGTGTTGTGAGGGGGTAAGCCCACATCCTATTGTAGGGCATGGTGCCCCTGCATCTGTGGGTCCTGCCCGGGAACTTCACGCCTATTGCATGGCCCCCTCCCTAACCAAGCAGTGCGTTTATTTATTTATATTTTTTTCTTTCAAGATAGGTTCTCACTGTAGCACAAGCTGACCTGGAATTCATTATGTAGTCTCAGGGTGGTCACGAACTCACAGTGATTCTCCTACCTCTGCCTCCCAAGTGCTGAGATTAAAAAAGGTGTGTGCCACCACACTCGGCTGCATTTTTGTTTTCTGTCTGCCTTGTCTCTTGCCCAAGGCTGGTACACCGGCCAGCTTGGCAGGAGGTCACCTTCAGCAAACTCAGTGACGGAAGAGCTGAGTGATAAAGATGGGCTGGACCTCCGGGAACAGATGGTCCCAGAGAGGAAGTCACAGATGCCGGGAGACACTCCGCTGTCCTGTCCCTGGCCGCTTCAGGTTTTCTTCCTGGAAAAGGGGGTGGTCAGGAGAAGCTTGAGAATGATGAATGCAAGAGCCAGTCCCAGCTGGGCTTCTATGTGCAGGATTTGGTAGTGGGGCCACACGTACAGCTGCTTGGACAAGGAAGGGTACTTGGGCTGGTGGTGGGAAAGGGCCATGTGATTTATAGTCAGGTGGGTTTTACTGCTGAAGTCACAGTGCCTTGAATCATAGGTGAGGTGCCAAGGCTCTGCCCTCACCTTAATTTCATCAGCACTCTTTTGGTCTGAGACAGGGTCTCATGTCCCCTAAGCTGGTCTTGAACACCTTATGTAGCTGCATATGACCTTGGACTTCTGCTCCTCCTGTTTCCACCTCCTAAGTGCTGGGATTGCAGGTGTGTGCCATGTCATCTGGTTTTACGCGGTGCAGGAGATCTAATGCAGGGCTTCACGAGTGCCCGGCGGGCACGTCATCTACTGAGCCACATGCCCAGCCCTCATTGGTCCTGTACATCTAGTGTGCAGAGAAGCCAAAGCTTCCGGGACAGGGGACAAATGAGGAGCCAGAGTCCTTGGCTCATTGACTGCTGGCCTGCTGCTTTCCCAGCAGCGCCGCCTCATCCACATCACCAAGCTTTGGTGTTGCTGTTTTCCAGGCCTGGCCAATCCAGCCCACAGCTTTACACATGTCAGCGCTTGCCTTTGAGCTGCCGATGGAAGCCCTAGTCATGTTAGCCTTTTGAATCCTGGCTTTCCCATCTGCAAAATGGGGACAATGTCACCCTACACTGCAGTTGAGGATTAACAAAGGAATCTACCGTTTCAGTATCAGCCCCAAATGTTTGGTACATAGTTAGTGTAACTGGTGTCTACTGCTGTGATTAATGTCCTTGGAGCTTCTTTTTATTATTATTATCATTATTAAACTTTTTAATGGTAACCTTCAGCCTCCGTACATATAGAAAACATACCATTGCAAGAGAGTCAGGTAGCTTTGTTAGGCAGTTAGAGTGGCTGGATTCCTGAAAGTTAAAAGCAGGAATGTCCTTGGGTTTTGCTAAGGATCAGAGAGGAAGCTGGTTTCTTATCTCTTGCCTAAAGGAGTTCCCTAGATCTGTTTTCTCACAACCTGAGCTAGGCTGACACATAGGGAGAACCCCCTTGGCCCCTCTGTACCCACATGGCAGGAGCTCTCTGTACTTTCTCTAAATCTGTTTTTATATTTCTTCTAGACCCACATGGGCTCCCAGGCCACCTAAGTGTAGTCATTTTCCTCTCTTGGTTTTGTACATTCCTAAATAAATATAACAATTTAATAATAATTATTCTTGTCAGTTTGGTTTGCCCAATTCTTTGGTTAAATACAAACATGAACCTAGGGTTTAGGGTTCAAGGGCTTTCCTGAACTCCTCACAGACCCTGCATCACCATGATTATAATCCCCTCCCAGCACCCTTTCTTTTCCCCTCCCGAATCCCCCCTCCACTGAATCTTTTCAACTACTCTCTCTTCTATTTTGATGTTGCCATTTAAAAAAAAAAAATTTGAGAGTGAGAGAGAGAATGTGTGTGTATGGGCACCTCAAGGCCTTGCTACTTCAAACTCCAGACACATGCGTCACTTTGTGCATCTGACTTTATGCGGGTCCCGGAGAATTGAACCCAGGCTGGCACCCACTGAGCCATGCCCCAGCCCTCCCCGCCTCCTGGCATGCAGATTCTGTGTAGGTCAGCCACTGCACGGGCCGGAATAACATAGTGTCGTAAGCACTTCCCTTCCTTTGGCTCTTACACTCTGCCTTGGAGCTTCTTAAGGGCAGGGACTTGTCTTTCGTTTCTCTATCCCCAGAGTCTGGTACCGCGTGGGCGGGCACTGAACAAATGTTTGTCAGTTGAATGAACAAGATGAATTTGACAGGGATAAATGTCAGTTCCTGGACTCGGATCCAAAGACTCTGCACAATTGGGGAGAGGCAGCTTAGCACCCGCACATGTGAGAGAAGCGCAGGGACTTAACTCTGCTAGGAATTCCGGTCAAGCGGCCAGGTGGCCGTCGGCGCCAGCCGTAAGAGCCCCATGCCCTTCCGTCCGAGGAGATGCGGAACGAGGCCCAAGGCCACACATCCTAGTGATGGTGGAAGAAACCAGGCCACGGAGCTTGCAGAAGTTCTCAAAAGCCATATGGTGGCATTCAAATCTTATCTCTTCCATTTGCTTTGGACAACCTATCAACAATCTACCAGTCTCCCGTTTCTCATCTGTGAAACATGTCAGCCACAGGTTGGAGGTGGCCCTGTGCTGGAGAAAGGATCCGGAGCCCGAGCCTCGCTGGACTCAGTCCCCCACCCCTCTGAGCTCCCGCCCGGGGGCGGCTAGCGCTGGAGGACACCTTGCAGGGAAGCCGTGGGTGGCCCGTGGAGTCTTTCCATTTTGGGGCGTTGGACCATGATTTCAGGGATGGCCTCTCCCCGAGCTGAGTTCCTCCGGAGTTTCCTCCAATTGAGTCTTATCCTATAGACCAGTGGCCGGCCCAGTCCCCACCCGGGTCAGCTTCGATTTCGTTGGTGTGTTTTTGCACATGTATTGCTCTGCGCAAAACTGGCCTCTGGGCTCTTCCCCCCAACACCGCCCTTGATGCAGCGTGCCCGCCGGCTGGTTCCGATGCGCCCCCTCGTGGCCGCAGGGATTACTGCGCCGGGCTTCGGGACTCAGACGCAGTATCTTATGTCACCATGATCATAATCCTCCCTCACTACCCTTTCTTTCCTCCTACCGAATCCCCTCTCCACTGAGTCCCTTCTTTCCAACTAGTCTCTCTTCTATTTTGATGTCATCTTTTTTTGTTGTTGTTTTGTTTTTTTGAGGTAGGGTCTCACTCTAGCCCAGGCTGACCTGGAATTCACTATGCAGTCCCCGGGTGGCCTGGAACTGACGGTGATCTTCTTACCTCTGTCTTCGAGGTGCTGGGATTAAGGGCTTGCTCCACAACGCCCAGCTCCGATGTCTTCATTTTAAATAATATTTAGTTATTTGAGAGGGAGAGAGAGAGTGGAGCATGCTGCCTCACCCAGCATAGGGCTGGAATTTCAGTAAAATCTTAAAACTGCCACCAATACATGCATGAAAAAAATACAATATGATATATACATACAACTTATTTTTAAAAACTGTGTGTGTGTCACTGCAAACAAACACTAGACACTTCTGCCACTTTTTGTGTCCAACTTACATGGAAAACTAGGGAATTGAACCTGGGTGGGCAAGATTTGCAAACAAGTGCCTTTAACCACTGGGCAACCTTCCCAGGCCCTACAATTTCATTCTTTACTATTATTTATTCAACCTTAAAGAGAAAGGGGGTGCCGGCACAGGTTGCAATGTGCCTGAGTCTTGAGCACATGACTCTTAGTGGAACAATCCAGACACAAAGGGCAGATATTGTGTACTTTTGTTTGTAGGAGGCACTTAGAAAAGGGAAATTAAAACTTGCAGAAATTAGGGCTAAAGAGATGGCTTAGTGGTTAAGGCACTTGCTTGCAAAGCTTAAGGATCCAGGTTCAATTCCCCAAGACCTACATAAGTCAGATGCACAAGGTGGCACATGCACTTGGAGTTTGTTTGCAGTGGCTAGAGGCCCCGACATGCCCATTCTCTCTCTCTCTATAAATTATTTATTTATACATAAGTTATTTATATATAAATTTTTAAAAACCTGCAGAAATTAGGATAGAGTTTCTCACAGGCTGGATGGGGAAGGGAGTAGGTGGCAAATGAATTTCACATTTCTATTTCAGATGATGACAATATTCTAGTGATGGGTACTGGTGATGGCTGCACACCACTATGTGTATGCTAAATGCCACTGAAACGTACACTTAATTAAACATGCTTAGCTGGGCGTGGTGGCGCATGCCTGTAACTCCAGCACTCAGGAGGTGGAGGCAGGAGTTCAAGATCAGCCTGGCCTATCTGAGACTGTGTCTTAACAACAAGACAAAATCCCATGGTTAACACGGAGAAAGTGCCCAAAAGAAAATCCTGGCCCTGCCAAATCGTGAAGTTCTCTGAGCCTTCGTTTCCTCATCTGTAAAATGGTTCTGGTTTATTTGATGATGCTTACCTCATGGCCACTATCTGGTCAAAGCCACCACTCTCCTTCCCTAGAGGATTGTAAGTGGCTTCTGGGAGGGGCTCCCAGCTGCACTTTGCCTTCTTACCACATGGTGTGTGTGTGTGTGTGCGTGCGTGCGTGCGTGCGCGTGTGTGTGTGTGTGTGTGTGTGGTGGGGGGGGGAGGGGGTGGTAGTAATGCGCTGCAGTGGGCATGTGGAGGACAGAGGACAACTTCCACTGTGGGCTCTTGCTTTCCACCTTGCTCGAGGCAGGGTCTCATCACTGCGTTCCTTAGGCTGGCTGGCCCCCAAACTTCAGGAGGATTCTCTTCCCAGCTGTAGGTGTGCTGTGAGTTCAGGCACTTGCCCCCATCTGGCTTTTACATGGGTTCAGGGGACCCAAACCCCCATACTCACACTTGTGCAGTGTGATAGTTTGCATTTATGTCACCCAGTAGACCCAGATATTTTATTAAAGCTGTAACTTGGATTTCAGCCACCTGGCTGGAAGGGGTGTCACTGTGGGCAGATCCTGGGGTCCGGCCCTAAGGTGTTACGGGGGGCTGATCTGAATTCCAGCCTAAGGTATGCAGAGTGCTTGAGCTCTGCTGGGCTCCCCAGAGCGTGCTTGCTTGTGGTGCTCATGGTGGTCTTTCTCTGTGAAGGGATTTGGTGAAGGGGGTCAGCTTCTTCCTCCATTATAGAATGTCCCGGGATCTGTAAACCTGGAATAAATCCCTTTCTGTGTCGGGTCTGGAGGTTCACCCCAGCAGTGTGGGGCTGATGCTGTAAGTGCTTTGTTCATGGACCTATCTCCCTGCTCCCCCAAGTGTTTCAAGAAAGCAGTCAGTGCAGCAAGAAACCATGTCAGATCAAATCAATTTCTGCTTAAAATTTTCCTCAGACTCACCCCACAAGAGCTGGTCCCTGTTCCTCTTTTCTTTCCTTGCCTTTTCTTTACTTTCAGTGCTTTCTGCCACCAAATTGTCATACTAGGCTCCTTTATGCCTGTTGTATGGCTAAATTCCTCCACAGCTTTATCAAAAGCAACTGGGTCAACTCACAAGAAGGCGTGGTGAGGGTGACCAGGCGCTCCCCGTGCCAGCTGCATACGATAACATATGAGGTCTCATGACCTCTGAGGGCAATAGAATAGATAGAGGGTAAAATGTACAAGAACGGTGACTCTTTGGAGTCTCTATGCTCTATAAGTAAGCCCTCACCTTGAGGCTGAGGGAGGAGCATCCATGGGGAGTATACTAACATAGTGAACCCCACTGGAGTGCTGCTTTGGGATCTCTAGACTTCTGGATGTTATGCCCAGATCATGGAGTCCCCAAAGACCACCAAGAGAGTTGGACATGTATGCAACAGCAAAGAGCTTTATTTTGGGCTTAAGCTCGGGCTCCAGACTTTACCAATGCAGTGGGTCCATCCAAGACCCCTGAATGGCATCTGGGAGGAGTTTTATTAGGTTCAAACACAGAAAAGGGAAATTTCCAATTTAGCAGTTACATGATTGGTTGACATTTAGCAACAGTATACATGTTACAAGCTGATTGGTTACATAGTAGCTGAGGACCGTTAAGCACGCTTATCTATAGTCACAAGAGCCACAGGAATGTATAACCTCTATTTGGTCCTTTTTGATTGGCCCATTACAGGGATTATTTTGAGTACTGAGCAGATTGTGGTTGTTTTCCCAGTATCTGCAAAGTGCTGTGTCAGTAATTTGGTCCCTGCAGGGAAACAGAAACTTAGGCCTATTAATATCTTTAAAGTCTGTCATGGCGATACCTTGGTTTGGGCTCTTCACTGGACAGGGAAAAGGAACTTCTGGAAGTGGCCAAGGGGACGTTGTCATTCAAAGTAGGATGAGACTTCTCAGTTGTGTGGCAGCTCTGGGGGTCCCCAGTAAGCCCTCATATTAAGGCTGAGGGAGGAGCATTGGAGGAGTAATCTTTTTTTATTTTTATTTTTTATTTTTTGGAGGTAGGGTCTTGTTCTAGCTCAATCTGACCTGGAATTCATTAAGTCACCTCAGGCTGGCCTCAAACTCATGGTGATCCTCCTACATCTGCCTCCTGAGTGCTGGGATTAAAGGCGTGCGCCACCATGCCGGGGCTGGAGGAGTAATCTTGACACAGGTAGCCCCATCAAAGTGGCTGCTTTGGGGGCTCCTTGCTTCTATCAATAACCCCTCTCCGTGCTCTGTAAGTGGCCCCCAATAAACCTATTCGCTCATTCAACTGGTCTTGGTGCAGTTGTACTTTGGTCTGCCATCTGAGTCCTACTTGGGGTGAAGACATGTTCTCATCTCCCCAGGGGAAGAGTTTCCCACAACACTGCCCTCAGAACATTTACCTCAGAGGCCACTCTCCCTTGAACATGTGCCGTGGCTTGCATTGTCATTGAGGTTGGGCTCACGTCGTTTATTTTCCCGTGGAAACTCACTGCTTTCTGCCCAGTGCAGTGCTACCTCACTGCCTAGTCTTCCCCCTCTACTCTGCTTTGTATGCTTCTGGGCAGCTGACCTGATCAGAATTCTGCTATCTTTGTGGATCCAGGTCGTTCGCCTGTCTGGCCTATGTAGGGCAGAAAGCAAGAAATCCTTTGCTTGTTCTCCCACTGCCATCCTTCCACCTGTCCTCTTACTTTTCTCTCTTGTCCTTGAAAACGTCGCAGCTGGGATTAGAGCAATTTTGATTTTAGGCTTTAAGAAGTTTGGTTCTGGGCTGCAACTCAGTTGGCAGAGTTCATGCCTATGATACACAAAATTCTGAGTTCAATCCCGAGTTGCACACAAAACTGGGCATGGTGGTTCATGCCTGTAATCCCAGCTATTAGGAGATGGAGGCAGGAGGAGGATTGGAAGTTCTAGATCAGGCTGGGCTACATGAGACCCTGTCTCAAAAACTTGATTAAAAAAAATAAAGTTTGGATTTTTTTAGGAGATTAATGCTGAAGAATTTAAGGGTGACATGATGTCTTTCCTTTTTTTAAAAAATATATTTTTATTTATTTATTTGACGGAGAAAGAGGTGAAGAGAGAGAGAATATGGGTGTGCCAGGGCCTCCAGCCACTGCAAACGAACTCCAGACATGTGTGCCCCCTTGTGCATCTGTCCTTTGGCTTTGCAGGCAAATGCCTTAACTGTTAATCTATCCCTCCAGCCCAATGTCTTTTCTTTTAATGAATGTTTTCTAGAATTTATTATATTTCTAGTATTTTCCAACTGGTTGATTATTAGTGTGTGTGTGTGTGTGTGTGTGTGTGTGTGGTTTGTTTGGGGGACAGGTTCTTTATATGTAGCATAGGCTGGCCTTGAAAAGTAATCTTGCTTAGCCTCTGGCATGCTGAGGTAGGTGTGTGTCACCATGCACAGCTTTATTAGCATATGCTCATTCTTCAAAATAATTGGTTCCATTAGGACATTCTCATGCATGAAGATAATATGCTTTGATCATATCTCCCCATTACCTTCTCAGATCTTGCCTCCCTTCTCCTGCTGGTTCCCTTCTTGTTCTCAGAGTCCTTCTTTTACTTTCATATCCTTTTCTTTTTCTTTTCTTTTTTTTTTTTTGTAATCTAGATTTTGAGCCTGGCTTACTTTGGCTAGCTTTCAAACATTCAGCAGAACCAGGTACAGCTGGCCTTCTGAATCCGCAGCTGCTGCATCATTGAATTCCACCAACTGAACATATTTTGAAAGACTGCGCCAGTACTGAGCATATACTTCTTTTTCTTGACACTTTCTCCTAAGCAATACAGTATTAACACTTTGTGCAGGGACTGAGGGTGTGGCTCAGTAGGTAAAAGCCCTTGCCACTTACGCATGAGGGCCTGAGACTGCCCAAGTTCAACTCCACAGCACCCACTTAAAAACCTGATGTGACCACACATCTGTACAGTAGTCCTGGGGTGGTGGAGAGAGAGGGAGGAGGAGACTGAACAGTCACTGGGACTTGCTGACTGGGAACAACCGCTCAAGGCTGACGGAGACTCTGTCTCGAGGAAATCAGAATGCGCAATAGAGCAGGACGCCTGACGCTCTCCTCTAGTCTCTGCAGGGGCGCCCACATGAGCTGTCCACATCTGTACCCACATGCACATTGCCACACACAGATTACATCACCCATCACACCTCACAGACTCTACACACACATACACACACCAAAAAACCTACCTATGTAGCATTTATAATAGGTGCATAAGTCACCTAAAGACTTAAAGCATATGGGAGGTTATGTGTAGGTTCTATGCAAATAGTACTTTATTCTATGTAAAGAACTTCAACATTTATATCTGAGGAGGTCATAGAACCGACTTCCCATTGATACCAGTGGTCAACTGTATTTACACACACACACACACACACACACACACAAAGCACATGATGGTTAATAACTTTTAAGTCTAAGTGACTAGATGGGTGTTTATGGTACTATTCTTTTAATTTTTCCAAATGTTTTAAAGTCCTTATAAATTGTTGCACAAAGGCTGTGGAGATGGCTCTGTGGTTAAAGGCACTTGTTTGCAAAGCCTGCGGGTCCAGGTTCGATTCCCCAGCACACACATAAAACCAGATGCACAAAATAGTTTGTTTACTGCAGCAAGAGGCTCTGGCATGCCCATTTTCTCTTTCTCTCTTAAAAAAATATACATATATTTTTTATATAAACATATATATATATATATATATATATATATATATATATATGGCTGGAGAGATGGCTTAGTGGTTAAGGCACTTGTCTGTGAAGCTTAAGGACCCAAGTTCGATCCCTCAGGACCCACATAAGCCAGATATGCAAAGTGATGCATATATCTGGAGTCTGTTTGTGTAGCTAGAGGCCCTGACACACCCATTCTCACTTAAACAAATAAATATTAATATATATTTGTACATAAAGTGACATTTTGGTTATGGCTTTGCCGTCAGAACGCAGGTGCTGTGGAAAACACTACTAAATGGAAGCCGAGGTGGGAAAGGAGAACATTGTAATCACTGGACATGCAGATTCCTTCAAGTCCACCACTACTGGTCATCTGATCTACAAATGCGGTGGGATCCACAAAAGAACCGATGAAAAATTTGAGAAGGAGGCTTCTAAGATGGGTAAGGCCTCCTCCAAGCATGCCTGGGTCTTGGACAAACTGAAAGCTGACACGGAGCATGGTGTCACCATTGATATCTCCCTGTAGAAATTTGGGCCTAGTAAATACTATGTGACTGTCACCAATGCCCAAGGACACAGAGGCTTTATAAAAAAACAGATTACAGGCACGTTTCAGGCTGACTGTGCTGTCCTGATTGTTGCTACTGGTGTCTGAGAATTTGAAGTTAGTATTTCCAAGAACTGGCAGACCCAAGAGCATGCCCTTGTGGCGTTCACACTGGGTGTGAAATGGCAGTTGTTCCAGTTGTTCGCGTCAACAAAATGAATCCCGCCGGGCTGCCTGTAGCCAGAAAAGATACAAGGGAAGTGTTAAGGAAGTCCACACCTATATTAAGAAAATTGGCTACAACCCTGACACGGTAGCATTGGTGCCAATTTTTGGTTAGGATGGTGATAATACACTGGAGTCAGGTGCAAATATACCATGGTTCAAGGGCTGGAAAGTCACTTGTAAAGATGGCAGTGCCAGAGAGGGGTAGAGTTAGGGTGACTGGACTCCTGAAGGTAAAAAGGGCAGGAAAGTTTATCTCTTGCCTAGTTCCAAAGAACGTTTTTCCACAGTCAGTCTCCTTGCTGGGAGGGAGGTCTTTCATAGGATTCCAACACTTCCCAGCTCCATCTGGTCACACGGACTCCTGGGCTACACGTGGTGTACTTCTCCCTCCTTTATTTCCCGGGCCTCTCAGCCTTCCCCTTTCCGCAATCCTTTGTAAAAATCTGAATCAAATGTGGTATCAAAAAAAAAATCATTCTCTTGAATCTGGAATTGCCAATTCTTTGGTTAGTTTGCAAGGTATGGACCCCGGGGCTTGAGGTTCCAGGAAGCACCCCAGAACCCCGATATCCCTGTTACAGGGTCAGAGGAACCATGCTGCCGGAGGCTTTGGGTTGTACCCTGCCACCAACTAGTCCAGCTGACCATCCTCTGTGTCTGCCCCTCCAGGACGTCTTCGAAATTCGGAGGCGTTGGTGCTGCTGGGGCTCCGAAGCCTGGTATGTTGGTTCAGTCAGCGTCATCAGTGGATTCAAATCTGTTGACATACACCGTGAGGCTCTGAGCGAAGCTTTTCCTGGAGACAACGTGGGCTTCCGTGTCAACGTGACAATGTTGCTGGTGACAGTAAAAATGATCCGTAAGTAGGAACAGCAGATTTTACCACTCAAATGATTGTCTTGAACTGTCCAGGTCATTTCAGTGCTGGCTGCGCCCATGTACTGGGTTGTCACACAGTGCACATAGCTTGCAAGTTAGCCGAGCTGGAAGAAAAGATTAGTTGTCCTTCAGGTAAGAAGCTGGAAGATGTTCCTAAATTCCTGACACTGATAAGGTTCTAGGCAGGACCCTGAGTGCCGAGAACTTCCCCAACTGCCTTCCTCAGTGGGCTGGCTGTGATATGAGGCACACAGTTGCGGTGGGCGTCATCAAAGCTGTGGACAACGCTGGCAAGGTCACAAAGTCTGCCCAGGAAGTTCAGAAGGCTGACTGAATATTACCTAACATCCGCCACCCCATCTTAATCAGCAGTGAAGAAACAGTCTCAGAACAATAACTGTTTGTCTCAATTGGCCCTTTAAGCTCAATAGTAAAAGACTGGTTCGTGATAACAAGGCATCATAAACCTTCAGAAGGGAAGGATGTTTTGTGGAAAGGAGCCTTTTATGTGGGTGGGGCAGGTTTTTTTTTTTTTTTTTTTTTTTTTCTCGAGGTAGGGTCTCACTCTACCCCAAGCTGACCTGGAACTCACTCTGTAGCTTCAGGCTGGCCTGAAACTCACAACAATCCTCCTACCTCTGCCTTCTGAGTCCTGGGATGAAAGGTGTGGGCCACCGAGTCCTGCTAGTGTGGCAATTTTAAGTTAGTTTTAAAAACCAGAATTTAAAACATGATCCTATTTATTTGCAAGTAGAGAGAGAGGGAAGGAGAGAGAGAGAGGCAGAGACAGAGGGAAACTATTGGCATGCCAGGGTCTCTTGCCACTGAAAATGAACTCCAAATGCATATGCCACTGTGTGTGTCTGGCTCTACAGGAGTACTAGGAAACTGAATCCAGACTGCCAGGCTTTGTACCATTAACCACTAAGAAATCTCGCTAAACCCCAAATCGTACTTTTTTTTTTTTTTTTTTTTTTTTTGAGGCTGACCTGGGCTGTAGTCTCAGGGTGGCCTTGAACTCATGGCAATCCTCCTACCTCTACCTCCCGAGTGCTGGGATTAAAATCGTGTGCCACCACACCCAGCAAAATCAGTACTTAACAAAATTTATTTATTTATTTAGTTATTCATTTGAGAGAGGAAGAGAAGAGATGGAGTGAGAGGGAGATGTATATAAAGACAATGGGCATGCCAGGGCCTCCAGCTACTGCAAATGAACACCAGATGCATGCTCCACCTTGTGCACCTGGCTTACATGAATACTGAGGGAATCAAACCTGGGTCCTTAGGCTTCACAGGCAATTGTCTTAACTGCTAAGCCATCTCTTCAGCCCCAAATCAACACTTATTTATTTATTTATTTTATTTGAGAGAGAAACAGAGAGAGAGAGGAGTGAAAGATGCAGATAGAGAGAGAATGGGTACACCAGGTCCTTCAGCCACTGCAAAAGGGCTCCAGATGCATGTGTCACCTTGTGCATCTGGCTTATGTGGGTCCTGGGAAATTGAATCTGGGTCCTTTGGCATTGCAGGCAAGCGCCTTAACCACTAAGCCAGTTCTCCAGCCCAGCACTTTTTAATAGAAACAACTTGACCAAAAATCTGTTACAGAATTTTGAGAGTGAAAAAAACAATAACAAATATTTATTTACTTATTTTAAAGACATACAGAGGGAGAGAGAATGGGCCCTCCAGGCCTTTTTAAATTTTACTTTATTTCCTGGTGTGGTGGCGCACGCCTTTAATCCCAGAACTCGGGAGGCAGAGGTAGGAGGATCGCCGTGAGTTTGAGGCCACCCTGAGACTCCATAGTGAGTTCCAGGTCAGCCTGGGCTAGAGTGAGACTCTACCTCGAAAAACAAACAAACAAATTTATTTATTTGGGGGAGAGAAAGAGGCAGAGAGAATAAAACAAAGTTTAATGAGGTGAAGCATACCATGACCTCCAAAATTCTGTTACAAAATTTTGAGACAAAAAATATTCATGCCAGGTGTGGTGGCGCACACCTTTAATCCCAACACTTGGGAGGCAGAGATAGGAGGATTGCTGTGAGTTTGAGGCCACCCTGAGACTACATAGTGAATTCCAGGTCAGCCTGGGCTAGAGTGAGACCCTACCTTGAAAAACAAAACAAAACAAAAATCATTTATTTACTTATTTGAGAGACACAGAGAGAGGGAGAGAATGGACATGTCATACCCTTCAGCCACTGCAAACAAACTCCAGACACATGTACCACCTTGTGCATCTGGCTTTCGTGGGTCCTGGGGAACTGAACCTGGGTCCTTTGGCTTTTCAGGCAAGTGCCTTAACCACTAAGACATCTCTCTACTTCCAAAAAGAAACTTTTTTTTTTTTTAGGTAGGGTTTCACTCTCAGGCTGACCTGGAATTCACTATGTAGCCTCAGGGTGGCCGTGAACTCACAGCAATCCTCCTACCTCTGCCTCCCGAGGAGTGCTGGGATTAAAGGCATGTACCACCACGCCTGTCCCCCAAAGAAACTTTTAATAAGCTCAGTTATATCTAAATAAAAGCATTTGCCTCCCATCCAACATAAGGGTTTTATTCAGCTTGGCTGAGACCTCGCTTTGGGGAGATGTTTAGGGGTAGTGGGGTGGTGGCTGCCATCCTCACTCCCTTGGATTCATCTTTGCTCCCACTTGCTGGAAGTACTTCTGCACTTTCTAGAAAGGAAAAAGAGACACCTCATATGCTGTTGTCCCAGTGTGTATGGGCAAATCCCAATTACTAAAGGGTAATAAAAGTTTATTGTCCTTGTGGGGAAAAGGGAAGAGCCTTCCCCCACCCACTCTCTCTTAGAGCATTGACTTTAGAACGCAGATCTTCCCCTAACTCTTTGAAATGCCTGAACACCATTCCAAATTGAATTAGCTCCCCTCCATCTATGCCTCCCAGGATGACTGCTCTACATCCTGGAAGGAAGCCTCTCTTTGAAATAGACCCACTGGGAAGCGAGTGCCCTATGGCCCAGTTCCTGCTGGAGTGCCCAGACCTCACTTCAGCTGGGCCTGACTCCAAAAGCTGCGAATTGTCTGCTGTCATGAAGCAGGAGAAAAGCGTTTTCATTTGAACAAAGATAGCTATCAAACACAGGTGGCCACCAGCATTGCCATATTTGGATGAGCTGTGGACGACTGTGCTGTCAAATCCTCCTCATTTTTTTTTTCCCCATCATCACCAGCTTATTTGTAAACATGTTATATGTGTCAATAATTAAATTGATAATACTTTATATAATTTCATTGTATAATATTGACATTATAACAGAAAACAATCCACTGTACTGAGTTACAATTTTGCTACTTTAAAGGGTTTGAAACACTGAACATAAAAAGAAATGTGAATGGCTGAGAACACAAAACACCGCATAAGAGAAACCAATATTCCCCCAAAGCCATCTCTTTACATATTCTTTTTTTTTTTTAATTTTTTTTTTGTTCATTTTTTATTTATTTATTTGAGAGCGACAGACACAGAGAGAAAGACAGAGGGGGAGAGAGAGAATGGGCGCGCCAGGGCTTCCAGCCTCTGCAAACGAACTCCAGACGCGTGCGCCCCCTTGTGCATCTGGCTAACGTGGGACCTGGGGAACCGAGCCTCGAACCGGGGTCCATAGGCTTCATAGGCGAGCGCTTAACCGCTAAGCCATCTCTCCAGCCCTCTTTACATATTCTTAAAAGGGGGTTAGAGAAACCAGATGACCCTATTTTAAATGATCTAAAGTTGCATTTCTTTAAATCCACTTGTGAGGTGGAACTATGCCTCTACTAAAGTCTATGCCCTTTTTGATATTATCAGCCCCCCTACCCCCCACTGATTTCTAAAGAATATGTGCTGGACATGGTTTGAGCTGCAGGTGTGAGGCAAAAAAAAAAAAAAAAAAAGAAAAGAAAGAAAGAAAAAGAAAAGAAAAAAAAGATAAAGTGGGGAGCAGGTGCAAATCCAAATGAAATTACCTTAAACACCTGCAAAACAACTGGATAAAACTTTCATCAATCTTTGGCCAATAGTCTACCTTTTATTTATTTTGTAGGTGCTGAGCCTTACCAACACTTGTACGACTCAGCAAATGCATCTGTGCATGAATTAACATATGAACAAACACGCCACATTCATGAAGCAAAGCAGAAATCAACATTCGACGTGGTGTTAACAGCTCTAAAAATGCAAACTGTTCCTCTGCACGGGTCTTCAGCCAAGGGCCTCTCTTCTCCCATGATTTTGCCCTCCTCGGGCAGCACAAGACACCAGAGCTGAGCCGTCTTTTCAGTGTTCCCTGAAGTTCATGGTCACCTCTATTCTCACTCAGAGGAACCAGAGCAGGAAGGTCTTTTTTTTTTTTTTTTTTTTGATAACATGTATATAAAGCTTGGCTGTATGAGTATGGGAGTGCTTTCCTTGCACAGGCTCTTAGTGGGCTGTCTGTGCTGCTCATCATATTGTGGTTTATTTTTAAGGAAGTGGCTTTTAAATAACATCAATAACAATTGTCTTCTTTCCCTTCCATTTTGGCAGAGGTTTTTTGGGTTAGCAGAGATTTTATTTTTGGTCTTTAATTTGTGTTTCCTGGGCAGGTGTTGTGAGGGAAAGGGAGGGAGAGAAGGGAGGGAGAGAAGGGAGAAGGATGGAGAGAGGAGGAAAGGGAGGATGAGGAGAGAGAGATGGGGGAAAGTCAGGGAGGAAAGGGGAAAGACGGGGAGAAGGGGAGGAGAGACAGGAGAGAGGGAGAGGGATCATGTGCCACGTTGTCCACGGAAAGAAGGGACAGCAGGTTTTCTTATAGCCCCTCTAAGGTCCTGTGAGCCCCCCTTGACCAATGTTGCCTCTTTGGGAAGGGTCAGAAAGCGGAGATGGGGGCTGGGGTTGCAGGAGGCTTGTGAGGATTCCCAGGGAGTTAGCTCAGGGGGAGGTAAAAGCCACGGTGGCTCGCATAGAGGGTAAAGGCTCGGCTGGTGTGACAGCGCCCCCGCCAGGCGGTTTTGGGAGTCTGTCTCCTGCTCACTGGTAAATTGTACTGAGCCCCTCTTCATCCCCCAAGAAGGATTAGGGGGGTTAGAGGAGCGGGAAGGGGGGTGGTAGAGTCTTGGAGTTGTAAGGGAGAATCAGTTCTTTGCTTTTTTCCAGCTTCCAGTGTTTCTTGACCTGTGGCCCTGTCACACGGATGTGATCATAAGGTCCTTCTCTCCTGTTGGAGGGAATGTCTTCTGCCTTAAGTTAATAAGGACATTTGTCATTGAATTTAGGGCCCATCCAGACAACCAGGATAACTCCCTCTCTCATCTGAACTCTTTACTTGGTCGCGTCATTTGCCATTTAAGGTAATGTTCACAGGCCTTGGCCATTGACTGGGGGTTTAGATTCAGGGATTCATGGAGGAAAACACGCACACACACAAATGTGAGTTTCATCCTTTTGTTGAAATTAACCCCGCACCTCAGTCCCGTCACTGAATTTCCATATCATTCAAGAAAAGTTCAGTATCCCATAGACACACATTCCAGATCTTTCCACAAATGCAATTCCTATGGAACATTTATAGGTTGGTTATTATTTTGCAATGAATTCTTTTTAATTTTTTTTTGGTGTTTCGAGGTAGGAACTCACTGTAGCTCAGGCTGACCTGGAATTCACTATGTCATCTCAGGGTGGCCTCGAACTCACGATGATCCTCCTACCTCTGCCTCCCAAGTGGTGGGATTAAAGGCATATGCCACCATGTCCAGCAACAAATGCTTTTTTGGTTGTGTGTTATAGTATGTATGGTGTGTGTGTATGTGTGGTGCATGCATGTGTCTGCACACATATACCACACATATACCCCTGATGTCTGCAGTAGAAGATGCTGAGTCTCACTGGACACTCCATGGTTGTTAGCAAGAAACCTGCTGCTGAGCTGGGCCTGAAGCAGTGTTATCAAAGTGTGGACGAAGTTTGTTGTGTTTAATCTCCATGTTCTTGGAGGTCAGAGGATGAATTAGCCTCTTGGTTAAGCTTGTTTGGGGAATAATTTGCCCTTCTTTAGGCAATGGTCACGTTTTTTTTTCTCAATTTTTATTAACATTTTCCATGATTATAAAAGTATCCCATGGGTGTTTTGAGGTTCTTTTTACCTGTGTATGGAGAGATTAAATAATTTGAGAAATTTATATATAATAAAAGGTATTGTTGCTTGGTTAAACACACACTCCAATTGTTTTCTTTGATGTTCAGTGCTCTATGGAATTTGGCTCCTGTTAATTTGTCCACTTTTTGTCTCCCCAGCCCCTGGCCCAGATGGGTTTCACTATAGCTCAGGCTGACCTGGGACTCACTCTGTAGCCTCAGGCTGGCATTAAACTCACGGTGATCCTCTTACCCCAACCTCCTGAGTACTGGGATTAAAGGTGTATGCCACCATGCCCGACTTCTCTTTATTGTTTTTATATATTTCTTTTTAAAAATGTTGATATCAAATTCTGGATTTTGTTATGGAATTTTCATAACATGTGCCATTTCACTCTGTCCCCTCCTCCTCCTTCTTCTTTTTAAAGGTTTTTCGAGGTAGGGTCTCATTCTGGCTCAGACTAACCTGTAATTCACTATGTAGTCTCAGGGTGGCCTCTGACTCATGGCAATAATCCCACCACTGTCTCCCACGTGCTGGCATTAAAGGCGTGCGGCACCAGTCCCAACTATATTTATTATTGTTGTCCCTTCCCCTGTCCTTGTCCTTCCTTCCTCATTAGCATCTTCTCCTCTTCTTCCTCCCCAGCAATGGATTAAAATCCTTATGTTGAAATCCCCCCCCCCCCCCCCCCCCCCCCCCCGCCACCATGTGATGGCATTAGGAGGTGAGATCTTTGGGAGGTCATTAGGTTTTGAGGGTTCAGCCTTCCCAAATAAGATTATGAAAGAGAGAGAGAGCAAAGCTAGCTCTTGGTTCTGCCCTGCGAGGTTGTTATGAGGAGGACTTGCTTTTATGAGCAGAGACTGTCTTGATCATTAGTGACAGAGCCCTGGCTGGTACTCTGGGTGCAGTCGAGATGTTTACAATGCAAATGACAGATACAGAAATATAGACGAGAAACCATGGTGATTCTGTACTCGGCTCTCATATCCACGTTCGGTCCTTGTCGCTAAGGAAATGGGGAGGAGGGTCCTGAGCCAGATAATGAGGCCTGACTGCGATTTCATCTCTTCTTGGCTTTCACCTGATGCGCATGCGAGGATGTCCTTCTTGTCCCACTGTCTCCTGGTGGCCCTTTAGCCAAGAATCTACGAGGTGATCCAAGTTCAGGTTGTTCCACCAGAGAGCAGTAGGACGAGGAGCGCAGAGACTGGGCAGTGGAACCAGCCCCGGGGTTCCCTGTTCTCTGCAGCTCCCCTGCAGGCGAGGAGATTGCACGCAGAAGGTGGATGGGTTTCGGTATTCCCGAAGAACAAGCTGGGTCGGGACACAATGTTCAGCCCCGTGTGGTGGCGCACGCCGTTAGGCCCAGCGCTCTGGAGGCAGAGGTGGGAGGATAGCTGTGAGTTTGAGGTCAGCGTGGGCTAGAGTGAAAAAGGAAAAGCAAAGCAAAACAAAACAAAAAAAGGAGCAATTATAGCACATGACCACCACTTCTGCACTGGGGCTCAGGAGGGGAAGGGAGGGGAGGCTGCTCACCTCCCACGGTCCAGCAAATACTGCTGCTGAGGAGTCTTAGGCTATACTTGTCGGCAAGAGGGGCTGTGGAATGTAATTCGCCCCATGGATGGTCAAAAATGTATTCTAGGAGCCCGGCACGGTGGCGCACGCCTTTAATTCCAGCACTCGGGAGGTAGAGGTAGGGGGATGGCTAAGAGTTCGAGGCTACCCTGAGATTACATAGTGAATTCCAGGTCAGCCTGGGCCAGAGTGAAACCTACCTCGAAAAAATAAACAAAAAGTGTTTTCTTGGGGCTGGGAAGATGGCTCAGTGGATATTGGAAATTAACTGTCAATTTCTGTCACAAACCATCAAACCTGCTGAGATTAAATAATCTGAGTCATTAATGGATTGAGTTTTAAGTAGGGCAAAGAGCTTCCAAGGCCATTCAGATCCCAGGCCCTGGTCATGAGGCCGAGCATCTTTCTGTATAATTAAACTTCACTGGGGATATGAAGTAGATTTTGGGAGTGCTCAGCTCTGAATCTCCCCTGGTGACATTCTTTCAGAGTCTTCTCTGGTTGGTGTCCTATCATTATGATTATGCCCCACTTATCTGTTAGCATTATTAGAAACTTTTGTTTGCCTTATTAGCATCTGATTATATTTAGCAGGGCCATCTGGAAGCTTCATCTGCTAGGAGATGAGTGATGAAGTCCGGGTAGTCAGCGCTCTTGTTATGTGTGGCTGATTAATCTCTTTGGAAAACACTGCTGACATCTATCACGTGTAAATGGTGGTTTGGTGGTTTTCTGTGACCACCAGGCCAGTTCACTGCTGGGGCTCTGATCTACCTCATGTCCCTTCAACACTGACCAGTGTGTACTTGCTGTTCTTTCCAGGGTATTTGGCCTATGCCTTTCTCTGCATATGCATGTGGAAACAAATGCACATTCATTTACATACAGGTAGACGTATACTTTTTAAAAGAAATAAAGAATATTCAAATTATACATACATCTGTTAAAAACCAATCCTTTGCCGTTTTTCTAGTTTTAAAATATATTTTATTTTTATTTATTTATTTGAGAGAGAGGAAGAGAGAGAGAATGTGCGAGCCAGGGCCTTTAGCCCCTGTAAACAAACTCCAGATGCATGTGACATCTTGTGTATTTAGTTTACATGGGTCCTGGGGAATTGGACCTGGGTCCTTTGGCTTTGCAGGCAAGCACCTTAACCACTAAGTCATCTCTTCAGCATCCTCCCCACCCTTTTTTTAATTTTAACTCCAGGGTTTTTTTTTTTTTTTTTCAAGGTAGGGTCTCACTCTTGGCCAGGCTGACCTAGAATTCACTCTGTAGTCCCAGATTGATTTGAATTCACAGTGATCCTCCTACCTCTGCCTCTCAGTGCTGGGATTAAAGGCACATGTCACTACACCTGGCTTAACTCCTATTTTTGAACACTTAGTATTGTTTTTCCTTTGAATCTGATTATGCACTCTTGGGATTTTTAAATTTCTATTTGTGTGCGTCTGTCTATACCTGTGTGTCTATGGGTGCATGTGTGCATGTGGAGGCCAGAAGACAACCTCAGGGTGTTTCTCCTTTCCTTTCTTCTTTTTGAAACAGGGCCTCTCTCATCCTGCTGCTGCTGCTTGTGAGCTGCTGACTCCTCCTGGGTCTGCTTCCCTTTGCCTGAGGTACACTGGGATTCCAGACATGATGCCACTTTAGGTTGGACTTTACGTGGGCACTCAGGAGGACTGAACTCGGTTTGACAGGCTTGTAAGAAAGCGCCTTTAGTCTCTGAGCCATCTCTCCAGACTCAAATTCTTGGAAATTTTTGATACTCAACCTTTTCCAGTTAATCATCTTTTCCTTTGTTCTGTCTACCCTCTTCCTCCTTACATATCGCCTTGGCAACGGCTTATTTCAACACAAGCTCACTTTGGCAGCACATAGAGGGTACAGAGGAGATCAGCATGGCCCCGTGCGAGAAAGCCACACGGATTCATGAAGCCGTCCACATCATCCAGCCTGGCTGTCCATCAACACGTGAATGGATAATGAAATTATGCTATATTACACAGTGAATTCTTTTGTTTTTCATGGTAGGGTCTCACTCTAGCCCAGGTGGACCTGGAATTCACTATGTAGTCCCAGGATGGCCTTGAACTCAAAACGATTCTCCTACTTCTGTCTCCCAAGTGTTGGGATTAAAGTTGTGTGCCACCACACTCAGCACAATGAAATTTTATTAAGTAGTACAAAGACATCATGAACCCAGACTCAAGGATAAATATTGCATGTTCTCTGCCATGTATGGAGCTTTGCTTTTAATGTATGTATGTATGTATGTGTGTAAGTATAGGCTTTGAAAATATAGAAGAGATCATGAGAGAGGAAGAGAGGGAGAGAGGTGTTGAGGAAGGAGGCAATGGAACACATGTGGAATGACAGCAGAAAGGAGGCTACGGGGGGAAGGGTCTACGGGCTAGGGGGAGGGGAGCAGGGAGAAATAGGAGAAGAGAGGAGAATCAGCAAAAATACATTTTGTTTGAAAAGCCAAAGTGAAACCTAATATTTGATATGCTAATTCAAAATGAATTATTTCAACACTGCAAAGGAGAGATCTACACACTGGCTCCTTGGTTGCTCAAAGCATTATGTCACAGTATCATTACCTTCTGGCAATAATAGATGTGGTGATTTTTTTTTTGTTCATTTTTTATTTATTTATTTGAGAGCGACAGACATAGAGAGAAAGACAGATAGAGGGAGAGAGAGAGAATGGGCGCGCCAGGGCTTCCAGCCTCTGCAAACGAACTCCAGACGCATGCGCCCCCTTGTGCATCTGGCTAACGTGGGACCTGGGGAACCGAGCCTCGAACCGGGGTCCTTAGGCTTCACAGGCAAGCGCTTAACTGCTAAGCCATCTCTCCAGCCCTAGATGTGGTGATTTTTAAAGAATATTTTATTTTATTTATTTTAACTATTTTATTTATTTAGTTGGGAGAGAGAGAGAGAGAGAGAGAGAGCACAAGCAAGCACACCAGGGGCTCTAGCTACTGCAAACAAACTCCAAACACAAGTACCGCTCCATACATCTGGCTTACATGGGTACTGGGGAATTGAACCTGAGTCCTTAGACTTTGTAGACAAGTGCCTTAACTGCTAAGCCATATCTCCAGCCCTCAATATTCTATTTTTACTTATTTAATTTAGAGAGAGAGAGAGAAAGAGGTAGGGAGAGAGAAGGTAATCCAGGACCTCCAGCCACTGCAAATGAACTCCAGATGCACATGCCACCATGTGCATCTGGCTTTATATGGGTACTGGGAATTGAACCAGGGTCCTTAGGCTTTGCAGGCAAGTGCCTTAACCACTAAGCAATCTCTCTAGCTCAGATGTAGTGGTTTGGACTCAAGATTTCTCCCATAGATCTAAGTGTTTGAGTACTTGATCCTCAGTTGTTGGCATTGTTCTGGAAGTTTGTGGAGCCTTTAGGAGATAGAACCTTGCTAGAGGAAGCGTGTCACTCGGGGCCTGGAGGTGCTATACCCTGGCCCCGTATGCTGCTCCTTAGCTGTCCTACTTCCTCTCTGCTGACGCAGTGCTGAGACGCCAGTCGTCTGCTCCTGCCGTGCGTCCCCTGTCATGAAGGACCTTTCCCTCCAAACCGTAAGCCAAAATAAACCTGTTTCTTTCCTAAGCTGCTTTTGGTTGGGTATTTTGGCCCAGCCACGAAAAAGAAACGTCTACAATAGACTTATCCTGACTCTTCCCTGTCTCCAAACATAAAGGGCCTCAAATGAGCCCTGATTTCTTTCTGTGGAGAGCAGCACCGTGACTGGAGCCTGGGCTTAGCAGGCAGCATGGGTGCTCGTTGTGGGCAACAGTGCCGCTGCCAGGCTGCTTTCAAGACCAGGCTCCAAACTGCATCTTTTCTAAGCTTGGAGCGCATATACTGCTTGTCTTTAGTGACTCAGTCACAAAGAAATCAATTTACTTATTTGAGAGAGAGAGACAGACAGACAGACAGACAGATGGAGAGAGAATGGGCACACCAGGGCCTTCAGCCACTGCAAAAGAACTCCAGACACATGGGCTACCTTGTGTATCTGGCTTATGTGGGTCCTGGGGAATCAAACCTGGGTCCTTTGGCTTTGCAGGCAAGTACCTTAACCACTAAGCAATCTCCCCAGCTCAAAGAAATCAATTTTTAAAAACATTTGGGACCTTCTCTTAAACCTTTGCCATTAATTCAAGTATTTCTCCAACATAATTCAATTGATGTTTTTATTTTACATTTGAGAAGTAGTTTTATTGTACTGATAGGTATAATTGTATATGAGGAAGAAGAAATGAACCCAAAGTCACCATCCATGTGGGTCTTACAGTGAACATCTATGGAATGTTTGCAACTCTTTCTGCCTTGTAGAACCCTTACCCCAATTTCCTCTGGAAAGTCACTGCTTTCTTTTTCTATTTTTTTTTTCTCAAAGGTTCATTTTATTATCTATCTATTTATTTACTTATTTATTTAAGACAGGGGGAGAGAGAGAGAGAGAGAGAGAGAGAGGGAATGGGCATGCCAGGACCTCTGGCCACTGCAAACAAACTCTAGATACATATGCCACCATGCACATCTGGCTTGCATGGGACCTGGAGAATCGAACCTGGGTCGTTTTGCTTTGCAGACAAGCATCTTAACCATTAAGCCATCTTTCCCAAGTCACTGCTTTCTTAGTTTTGGCAGATGTGCTAACAGAAGTATTGACTTCATGCTTGGCTCCCAGGTCTGCATTTTCCCCACTCTCTCCTCTCGTCTCCTCTCCACTCCTCTCCCCCTTCCTTCTTTCCTTCCTTTTTTGAGGCAGAGTCTTACTCTAGCCCAGGCTGACTTGGAACCCACTCTTTAGCCCAGGCTGGCCTTGAACTCACAGCAATTCTCCTATCTCATAAATTTCTTTAGCTACATTTGATACACATTAGGAGCAAGGTAGCCATTTTTTTCTGATAGGTAGGTAAGGACTGACCTATGGAAGAATGGATGCCATCTTGCCTGCTCAGGCAAGACTAGAACCCATATCTGATCCAGTTTCATCTAAGATGGCTGTAAACAACAACTCCTCAGCAGCAGCTTCCTGCTCCTCTCAGCTTAGCACAGCTGTGGGCTGGTCCTTCCTGAGTCAGCCTTTGAGTGCACCAGCCAATCAGGTCTCTCTTAAACAATTGTGATAGTTTGAATGTTATGTTCCTCAATACACTCAGGTGTTTTTATTCAGACGTGGGTTTTTAGGGCTGGAGAGACGGCTTACCAGTTAAGGTGTGTGCCTGAGAAGCCTAAGGACCCATGTTTGACTCTCCAGGTCCCACATAAGCCAGATGCACAAGGTGATGAAAGTGAGTGTATGTGCACGGGGTGGTGCACGTGCCTGGAGTTTGATTGCAGTGGTTGGAGGCCCTGGTGTGCAAATTCTCTCTCTCTTTTTCACTGTCTCATAAAAAAATTACAAAAAAAAAAAACAACAACTTGGATTTTTAGCCACCTGGCTAGGAGAGGTGTCATTGGGGGCAGATCCTGGGGTCCAGCCCAAAAGTGTTACTGGGGGCAGATCTGTTTCTAGCCAAAAGATATGCAGAGTGCTGGAGTTTGGTCTGAGCCCCTGCTGTTTGCTGAGGTTTTTTGTGCTTGTTCATGGTGCTGACTGGCTGGTGGTAGCTTCTTCTCTCTGCTTGGATCTGTGAGAGGGAGTCAGCCTCTTGTGATTAGGAAACTTTTCCTGGATCTGTAAGCTTCAATAAATCCCTTCCTCCATAAACGGTGCCTGGCTTGGAAGTTCATCCCAACAATATAGGACTGACTACAACAACGGAGCCTGATGACAAGGCTCATCCTAACTGGATGTTAGATCCATATACATGAGCCTGAGCCAAGTGCATGAGCGATCTTGGCCCCTTACTGCTCTCTTGGCTTGTTCTTTTCCCTGTGTGAGGGGATCTTTTCTGTCTCCCCTCCCACTTCCCTGCCTGGCTGGGAAGGAGAGAATTTCTTTTTGCCTGCTGTGCTGCTTTGTTCTGGGCACTTTCCTGCTTGCTTCCCAGCATGTGTGACTTACCCAGACCTTTCTCTATGTGAGGGAGATTTTCTCCATCTCCCTTTCCACTTCCCAGCCAGGCCAGGCAGGGGAAATTTCTTTTGGGTTGGGCTTTCCTGCTTTGCTTTCCCTCCTAACTCTCTCTAAAATAAATCTCATCATTCATAATTTCCCCTTCTCTGAATCGGTGCACTGATAACTGGAACAGAGACTCAAAGTTGGGCTTCACAGGCCTGGGTGTCTCCTGCATCTTTATGGGGCTCTGATCCCTCCCAGGACTCCAGCCCACATCACAATGTGTGCGTCACTGATGGGCATGGGGCAAATCAGAACTAGCAAGACATAGTGAACACTGGGTGAGGAAGTTTTTATATTTTAAAATGTTGAAACAGATTTTGGGACTGGAGAGGTGGCTTAGCAGTTAAGGTGCTTGCCTGTGAAGTCCAAGGGTCCATGTTCAACTCAAGATCCCACATCAGCCAGATACACAGTCACACATGTGCACACGGGGGCTTAGGTGTCTGGAGTTCAAGTAGAGTGGCTGGAGGCCCTGGCTTCCAATTCTCTCTCTCTCTTTCTCACTGTCACTCTCTCTCATAAAAAAAAAAAAAAAAGTCCAGTCTGTTGGACTTGCCTCAAAAAAAATTTTTTTTTCTTTTAAAGTAGGGTCTCACTCTAGCCCAGGCTGACTGGGAATTCACTATGTAGTCTCCGAATGGCCTTGAGCTCATAGAGCTCCTCCTGCTTTAGCCTCCCACCTGCAAGAACTAAAGGCGTGTGTCACCTAATTGTTAAGAGAAATTTTGGTAAGGATGAAGCAACACAGTGGCAGCAAAGCCAAAAAACGTGAAAGGAAACCGAGCCTTCTATCACTACTCTCACAGGAGTCACGCTGGCAGTTATGGCTAGCTTTTGTCTGGGACTAAGGTCGCCCTATTAAGTGGCTTAAGTAGCTTCTCATTTTTTTTTTAAAATTTTTATTGACATTTTCCATGATTATAAAATATATCCCATGGTAATTCCCTCCCTCCCCACCCCCACACTTTCCCATTTGAAATTCCATTCTCCATCATATTACCTCCCCATTACAATCATTGTAATTACATATATACAATATCAACCTATTAAGTATCCTCCTCCCTTCCTTTCTCTACCCTTTATATCTCCTTTTTAACTTACTGGCCTCTGCTACTAAGTATTTTCATTCTCATGCAGAAGCCCAGTCATCTGTAGCTAGGATCCACATATGAGAGAGAACATGTGGCGCTTGGCTTTCTGGGCCTGGGTTACCTCACTTAGTATAATACTTTCTACTCAGTGGTAAAGAAAAATGAAGTTATGAAATTTGCAGAAAAATGGATGGACCTGGAAAGGATTATACTAAGTCAGGTAACCCAGGCCCAGAAAGCCAAGCGCCACATGTTCTCTCTCATTTTTTTTTAAACGTTATCTGAAATTTGTTTGCAGAATAAAAGGACTACATCTGGGCCGAGTAGTTATTCAAAGAAGAGTTGACCAAAAAAAAAAAAAAAAAAAAAAAAAGGCATTTGTGGAGGTTTGATTCAGCTGTCCCCTGTAAGCTTATATGTTCTGAACACTAGGTCAGCAGCTGGTAACAATTTGGGAATTTGACCCTTCTGGAGGTGGTGTATTGTTGGCAGTGAGCTTATGGGTATTATAGCAAGTTTCCCCTTGCCAGTGTTTGGCACATTCTCCTGTTGCTGTTATCCACCTGATGTTGGTCAGGGGGTGATGTCCACCCTCTGCTCATGCCATCGTTTTCCCTCTGCCATCGTGGAGCTTCCCCTCGAGCCTATAAGACAAAATAAACCCCTTTCTCCCACAAGCTGCTCTTGGTTGGATGTTTTCTGCAAGTAACATGAAGCTAACTGCAACAGTACTTATTAAAGAATAATTACAGTGTACCAATTGTATATGTTTGTATTATTAAATACTTCTGATTAAGTATAAGGTAATTTTCTTGAGAGGGATAGAATTTTTTTCTTTTTCTTTTTGTGGTAGTGGTGGTGGTGTGTGTGAATGTGAGCAAGCCCTTGCCACAGCATGTCTGTGGAGGTCAGGGGAAAACCTCCATCCTCACCTTCCACCTTGTTTTGAGGCAGGGTCTCTAGTTCACCGTGGGAGCTGGCTGGCGCAGAGACCCTCCTGTCTCCTCCCACTTCCCTGTAGGGACACTGGGATTGCAGACACTCGTGTTGCTGCCCTCAGCAGTATGTGGGTTCTGGGATCGGAACTCAGGTACTCAGTGCACAGCAAGCACTTTACCCACTGAGCAATCTCCCCAGCCCACTTATTATTATTATTTATTTGTGTGTGTTTATGGACAAGCATGTGCCACAATGTGTATGTGGAGGTCAGAGGACAGCACTGGTGTGTTTTTCTCTCCTTACACTTTCTTTTGAGATGGGGTTTCTCTCTTTTTTTCCCCCACTGCTGTTTGTGAGTCCAGATTCTCCTGGCTTCACCTCTCATTGTTATAGACAAGTTGGGATTACAGACCCTGTGCTTCTTTGTGTCTGGTGTTATGTGGACATTGGAGAGGATTGAACTTGGGGCGACAGACTCTTGCCATTTTAAACAAACTCCAGATGCATGTGCCATTTTGTGTATCTGGCTTTACGTGGGCACTGGGGAATTGAACCTGAGCCATCAGGGTTTGCCAGCAAGTGCCTTCAATCACTGAGCCATGGCTCCAGCCCCCAAAGTTGTTTTGATTTGTGTTTCCCTAGTGGCTAGGGATGTTGAACACTTTTTATAGTACCATCCATCATTTGCGGGTAAGTTTTTTTTTGTAAATTTCATTTCTTTAGTCTTTAGACTAGAAGATTTTTTTTTTTTTGGTGTTTAAGTTTTATAGTTCTTTGTAAACTTTGATTATTAGCTCCACTGTCTGAGTATAATTGGCAAAGGTTATCTTCTGTTCTGTGGGCTGTCTGTTCACTTTGCTGATGGTTTTTCTGCAGAAACGGTTTTAATTTCTGTAGTCCCATTTATTGATTCTTGGGGCCATTTCTTGTGCTATTCAAATCCCATTCATAAAGTTTTTGTCTATACCTCTATAGTGAAGCATGCTCACTATTTTTCTTTTTCTTTTTGGTTTTTCGAGGTAGGGTCTCACTCTGACCCAGGTTGACCTGAAATTCACTGTGTAGTCTCAGGGTGGCCTTGAGCTCACTGTGATTCTCCTACCTCTGCCTCCCGGCTGGGATTAAAGGTGTGTGCTATCATGCCTGGCTCACTATTTTTTTTTTCTAACAATTTCTGATTTAGGGTTTGATGTCTTTGATCACTTTGAATTGATATTTGTGCAGTGGGAGAGATATGGATCTAATTTCATTTGTCTGCGGGTGGATATCCAGCTTTGCCAGCACCATTTGTTGAATATTTTTGCTTCATTTGTCAAAGATTAGGTGGCTAAAACAGTGTGGATTTATATCTGGATCCTTTGTTCTGTTCCATTAGCTTATATGTCCATTTGGCGCCAATACCATGCTGTCTTTATCTCTAGTGCCCTTTAGTTAGGAGAAAGAACATAGCTAGAGGTATCACAATACCTGACCTCAAATTATACTACAGTGCAAAAGTGGTGATAATTTCAGCTTTACTCCATTTAATATAATGTTGCTGTGGGTTTGTCATATATAGCCTTTATTATTTTCAGGTATGTTCCATCTGTTCTTATTTTCTCCAGGAATTTCATCATGAAAGTATGTTGGGTTTCATTAAATTGAAATTTTGTGATTCAATTCTTAAATTTATTTAAGGTGGTATATTACATTTGTTGAACCAACCTTGCATCCCCAGAATGAATCCCATTTGGTCATGATGAATAATCTTAATGTGTTCTTGAATTAGGTTTGTAAGAATCTTGTTGAAAATTTTTGTGTTTATGTTCATCAGGGAAATTGTTCTGTAGCATTCTTTTTTTTTGGTTGTATCTTTGTCCAATTCAGGAATTAGCATCATACTGGCTTCTGGCTTTGTGGAATGAACTGGAAGTGTTCCTTCCCTCTCTATGTTGTGGAACACCTTGAGGAGAGTTCACATTAGGTTGTCTTTAAAAGTTTGATATAATTCCTCAGTTAATCCATCTGTTGCAGGGCTTTTCTTTTGGGGAGGCTTTTAATTTCAGCTTAATTTTTATTGCTTATAATGGGTCTGTTTAATATTTTTAAAAAATTTTTATTTATTTATTTGAGAGAGAGGGAGAAAGAGAGAGAGGGAGGGAGGGAGGGAGGGATAGAGGAAGGGAGAGAGGGAGGGAAAGAGAGAGAGAGAATGGGCATGCCAGGGCCTCAAGCCTCTGCAAATGAACTCCAGATACATGTGCCCCTTGTGCATCTGGCTTTATGTGGGTCCTGGGAAATTAAACCCAGGTCCTTTGGCTTTGCCAGCAAGTGCCTGAGCTGCTAAGCCACCTCTCCAGCCCTGTTTAAGTTCTTATTGTCATCTACTCTTAACTTTGGGTTGTTACATATGTGTTTAGAAACTTGTCTATTTCTTTAGGTTTTCCAGCTTTTTGGAATTTTTGGGAAACTTTCAAAGTATTATCTAATGATGTTTTAGATTTTGTTTGGGCCTTCTGTAATAACTTTTTTTTGTCTCTAATTTTTATTAATTCATGCCCTTTGGTTTCACAGGCAAACACCTTAACCACTAAGCCATCTCTCCAGTCAAAGTTTGATGATTTCCTATATTAGGCAGACTTAATTCTTTTCCATTTCGTCTCTGCTCATTTGTTTCTTTCATGAAGTATATCCTATCTTATGTTCTCTTAGACAGGGCTTTCTGTTGAATATTCCTTTCAAAATTCTCTGTAGAACTGGCTTGATTGATATAAATCGCCTGATTTTGTGTTTTTCTGGGAATATCCTTATTTCTCCATCAATTTTTGAAAGACATTTTTGCTGAGTATAGCATTCCTGTGTTTGGAATATGTCATTGCATTATTTTCTGATGAAGGATCTGAGGTTATTCCTATACTCTGGACCTTGTGTGTGAGTTGATGTGTTCCCCTGCAGCTTTTAGTATGGTTTGTTTACTGTGGATTTTGACGTTGTTACTATGATGTGTTGTGCAGAGGACCTTCTCTGGCTAAATCTTCTTGGTGTTTTATGTGCTTCTTGTGTTTGGATGTCAACTTCTCTGTCCAGATTTGGGAAGGCTTCTCTTACAGTCATTCAACAATTGATGGATTCCTTTTGCACCCATCTTAGCTCCTTGTGTTCTAATGTTCAGGCTCTTGAATTTATCCCAGAGTTCTTGGAAATATTGGTCATGTTCTTTCAACTTTTTTTTTTTATATGAGTCTCTGCGTATTATTGCCTCAACTTTGTCCTCCATCTTGGAGACTTATTCTTCTGCATGATCTTGTCTATTTGTATTACATTCTGATGTGGTTTTTATTTGATTGATCATTGCTTTCATTTCCATAATTTTCGGTTTTTAGCATTTCAATTTCCTTGCTAAAATTTCTCCTACATTCATGACATTTACCCTCTAATTTATGGTTTCATTCACTTTGGAGACTGTCTTGTTGAGATCCTGAATATATATTTTAGCTCACTCCTTTGCCTATTTGAGGTGTCTATATGGTTGTTAATTGTTTTACAAGTCGAGCGCTCAGTCCTTTCTCTGTCGTTTCTGCTCTTGCATTTTCTGTGTCCGTGGTTGAGCTTTGGGGAGCGTGGAGTGCTTGCGTCCTTTACTCTTGTGCTGCTTTGTGTGTCTTGACATTTGTGGAGATGGTTGTCTCCCTTCTGTTTGTTCTTTTTCTCCTCCCTCTTTTTTTTTCTGTTTGTTTGTTTTCATTTTGTGTAGGGACTGTGGATCTGGGCATTGGAAACTCACTGAAGATGATCTCTGTAGCAGCCTCAGTGGCTGGTGCTCAGGAGAGAGCCCTTACCCACCACATGGGCTCTTCAATGGGCACCCAGAGGTTGGCTCTTTGTTACCTTAGGGAAACTTTGGAGTAGCCTCTGGGCAAATGATGCCCAAGAGGGTGAGTCCTGGCTGGGCTCATGCCAACTTTCCTCCAGATATGTAGTTATTGCCCCCCCCCCTCTTTGAGATAGGGTTTCACTCTAGCTCAGGCTGACCTGGAATTCACTATGTAGTCTCAGGGTGGCCTCAATGTCATGGTGATCCTCCTACTTCTGTCTCCCAAGTGATGGAATTAAAGGCGTGCACCACTACACCGAGCAGCTGTCTCTTTTTAAATTAATATTATCAATGGCCTATAAGCTAGAAAAAGGCTATAAGGGAGGGAGGAGAGGGAATGTCTTAAGAGGATGGTATTGTATATATATATATAAATAGAAGAACAGATTACAGGGAGGGGAAAGGCCTAATTGAGGTTAGGGGAAGAGATTGTATAAAACAAGGGCAGGGGGAAGGGTCATTTAAAATTCAAGATATTCTGAACAAGATATATGAAAATCTACTTTCTTAAATAATGGCACATCCAGAAGCTATAGGCTGTTACTAGACAATTTTCAGTGCCTGGGATGGGATATCTTCCAGTGAGTTGTTATCCAGGGAGACCCCTGTTGTCTCTAAAACATTACAGGCTATTGCCAAGGCCCTTGGTTCCCTGTGAGAAAGAGATGGTAAGACCCCATTGCTGAAGACTTCACGTGCCTGAGAGGCAAAGTCACTGAGAAATCAAGGTGGTGCTGAGCAGAAAATGTTCTCCCTGTAGCCCAGCCATCTGAAAGCTGGAAAAAGCTTTACTGTATGCAGTCTTATGGGAGACAGAAGTCATCAGCAGTAAAAACAGTGGAGACTGGAAACCTCAAGTTTGGCCAGACAGGCCAAATGACTGAACAAGTGCAATAGTGGCATGTCTGCTCTGGGGGAAACCAACTGCTCTCTAATTGGACTGAAGGTGGTTTCAGACCACATACAAGTCTATACATTTGTAGCTAGGATCCACATATAAGAGAGAACACATGACATTTGGGTTTCTGGGCCTGGGGTACCTCACTTAGTATAATTCTTTTATAGATTTCACTCATGCTGACTATAAATAATGGTAGTTTTTCTTCTTTATTTAAGATAATTAGATCTTTATTTCCTTTCCTCATTTTACTGTTAAAAAACACCCTTTAGGGGCTGGAAAGATAGTTTGACACTTAAGGTGCTTGCCTGTGAAGTCTAAGGACCCAAGTTAGGCTCTCCAGAACCCACATAAGCCATATGCCCAAGGTGATGCATGTGCACATGTGCTCAAGGTGGCTCGTGCATCTGGAGTTCAACTGCAGTGACAGGAGACCTACTCTCTCTCTCTCATAAATGAAAAGATAAAAATGGTGCTTAAAAAAGTGTTCAAAGTAGCACTATTCACAATAGCTAAAAGGTAGAATTGACCCAACTGTCCAAGGACAGATAAGTGGATAGACAGAACACAGTCTATCCGTTTAGTAGACTGTTAGTTAACCAGTAAAACAAAGCAAAAAGATAAGTGCTAATACATACTACAACATGGATAAACTTTGAAAGAAAAAATCCAGACACAAAAGATTACTTGTTAAAGGTTCCCATTTATGTGAAATATCGAGAACACAGACATAGAAAACAAGATGGTGGACAGGATCTGAGGGGAGAGGGAAACCACTAATAACTGCTTAATTGATGTAGGACATCTTTTGGGTGAGATGAATTACTTTGGAACTATATAGAGGGAATGGACTGCGCAGTGTTGTGAATGTGTTATAGAACTTTAAAAGTGATTAATTTTGTGTTAAAATTTAAAATAAAAAGATGACAAGAGATTTTCCTAAGTAAAATAAGGTTAAGGGATAACTTATCTGGATGCCTTCCCCTTGGGACGAGCCTGTCTATGTGTGGCTGTGTTCTCATTCTGTCATCTAATCTCTACCCCTCAGTGGCTGCTTGGAAGCTTTGTTGAGCTCTACTTATGAACCTCTCTCTTACTTCTGTGACTCCTCCTTGGGTTTAAGGAAAGATGTTAATAGCACATGTCAGTTTTACAGCTGATCTAAAACTGGAAACCTGTTTTATTTTTTATTATTATTTTTTTTTAATTTAATTTATTAGTTTTCTTTTCAGTAAATACAGGCAGTTTGGTACCATTATTTAGGCTCATCTGTGATCTACCCCCTCCCATTAGACCCTCCTTATTATTGAAAATGGGTCGTGCATTGTGGAGTTAGCCCCCAGTTATTAGTATGATAAATGTCTCTGAAAATCATGACCCAACATGTAACTCTGACATTCTTTCCGCCCCCTCTTCCGCAAGATTTCCCTGAGCCATGTTGGGTTCATTTTTGGTCTGCTTCAGTGCTGAGGTGTTGGGGGCCTCTGAGGCTCTGGCTCTCTGATTTGGTAGGAGTTGATTTTTCTCTACATTGATCTCCTTCCCCTTTGTGCTGGTATCCAGTTCACAGGAAAACATCACCCTTGCTTATTTCGCCAGTTGTCCTTAGTTTCAGTTGGGCCCCTTCTGAGGTATGTTGGGGCAGCTCTCTTCTTAGGATCTGCATCTATCTGGAAAAGAGAAGCAGATTCTCCAACGGAGAGTAAGTTAGCACCCAGAAAATTGAGATAACACTTACTTTTTTGATAGACAGTTTGATAGGTGTAGGCCCTCTTATACCCCGTGATTGATGGTAGCTTGATATTGTAGAGTGGGCTTGTGTTTGGGTATGGTTCTGACTTGTTTCCCACCTCCAGCTAAGGGTCTAGTACCACTGAGTGGATCAGTTAGCCAAATCAAGAGCAATTGATTCCTCACCATGGCTGTGTACCACTATTGCACTTGTGTGGGTATCACATCCAGTTAATTGTTGCTACTTAGGTTAAACAATGTGTTGCTTGGACAGATCTTGGTCACTTCCCCCAGTCGCCTATGTAGCGCCTTCTGGCACTAGACACGCTGACTGTCTGGGGACTGACTCTCTCCTGGCTTCCAGCCATGTCATTCCATTTTACGTGCCAGCTGCGTATGGAGTCTTCAGCAATAGGGTCTTACCACTGGCCTTTGGTGGGTCATCAATTACTCTGACAGAAGTCTGTCATTGTTTTGGGAAACCTTGTAGGTTTCTCTGATCAAAAGCTCATTGTGGATTGTAGGCCCAAGCTGGAAGTGGGGGTTACAGGTCAGTGTCCACTAAGAAATTGAGGAAAAAGATAACTAATATACCAGAGTTAGAGAGGAGAGAGGGGGAGAGGGAGGGAAGGAAGATGTAGGAGATTTAGGTCAGTCTTGATCCTACCCTCTCCAGTGTCTTGTGGTTCAGGTGTTTCCTGTAAGGGACTAGTGAAGGTTCAGTCATTTGGTCTGTCTTTTAGGAAGTAGAATTTTATGGTACCATTGCCGTTTGGGTCCGGATTACTATTTTCCACCCTTTGATTCCCTCCCCGCCCACCCATCCATCTTATTGTCTAGTCCATGAGGTGCTTGCTGGGTATGTAAGGCATCTTGGGCAAATTCAGGTTAGGTGTTGCAGATGAGTGAGACTATGTGTCGATTTTTTTTCTGTGATTGGGTAAGTTCGCTGAGAATGATCTGTTCCAGGTTCAACCATTTTTCCTCAAATTTCTTTATGTCGTTTTTTCTTACTGCTGTATAGAATTCCATTGTGTAGATATACCACATCTTTGTTATCCATTCTTCTAATTGGAAACCTGTTTTAATTTTCTTCTTTCTAAGTTAACAAATAGCCACACATCTGTAATCCTAGCACTCAGGAGGCAGAGGCCAGGAGGCCCACTGCAAGTTCAAGGCCAACTTGGGCAACATAGTGAGACGCTGTCACAAAAAATAAATTCATCAAATGACTCGGGAATATTTGTTGCCTCAACATGGAACAACACTCTTCTGGGGAGATGGATCAGTGGGCAAAGCGTTTGCAGTGTACTGTGAAGCGCTGAGTCTGGATCTCTTAGAACCCACACTGAGCTGCACCCAGTGGTGCACATCTGTAATGTCAGCCCTTCTGTGGTGAGATGGGAGGCAGAGACAGGAGAATCCTGGAAGCTTAGGGGCTGGCTAGCCTGGGCCACACAGTGGTGAACAAGAGACCCTGCCTTAAATAAGGTGGGCACAAGCACTGACATGGGAGGTTGTCTTCTAACCCAGCACGTGCCATGCCATGTCTGCTCTCTCTCTCTCTCACACAGATTGAAGAAATGGAGGAAGTGGATCAGTTCATCAGGGTCAGATGAATGTGCTCATGAGTGTGGGACCTTTGCTGGGCTGCCAGCAGTAGGGACGATTTTGACTGTTTGGAACTTTAAATAGTTTATTCATCATATACTGTTTAATTTATACACAGTATTAATCCATGGTCAGGTATAGAAAACAATGGAGAAATAGATGCTGAAGTTCATGCTAATAAGAAGCCTGATTATAATAATGGTCTTATTTTTAAAAATATTTTATTTGAGAGAGAAATATAAAGAGAGAGAGAGAGAGAGAGAGAGAGAGAGAGAGAGAGAGAAAGAGAATGGGTGTGTCAGGGCCTCCAGTCACTGCAAATGAACTCCAGATGCACGTGCCACCTTGTGTATCTGGCTTATGTGGGTCCTGGGGAATTGAACCTGTGTCCTGAGGCTTTGCAGGCAAAACCATCTCTCCAGCTCAGTCTTATGTTTTTTAAGCAGGGTTTCATTCTAGCTTAGGTTGGCTGTGAAGTCTCGGAGATCCTCCTACCTCAGCCTCCAGAGTGCTAGGACTAAAGGTGTGCACTAAAATACCTGTTATAACAATTAAGAATTTGTTTTGAGATGACTTAGCCAGATCTTGGTTGAAATAATATAAACTAAATTTTCACATAGCACATATCCAGATGTCCCAAGCAATCTGAAAATTAATGCTAAGAGAGAGAAAAATAGAGATGATTATATCCAATTTGGCTTGGCATTGGTTAGGAATTAATTCTATCCACACCTGCAATGGAGAGAAGACAGAACTTGAAACTTTTTTTTTTTTTTTCTGTTTCTTTTTCGAGGTAAGGTCTCATTCTAACCCAGGCTGATTTGAAACTCACTCTGTAGCCCAGGCTGGCATTGAACTCTGAGAGCTACCTACCTCAGCCTCCCAAGTGCTGGGATTAAAAGTGTGCCACCATGCCTGGCTGAAACTTTATCATCACACTTCAGAGAAAAAAATTTAAGTTAGTAATATTGGCCTAGTGATTTTGTGATTTTTACAATGTAAAGATTTAAATCATAATTAAAAGTACTAATTTTGGGCAGGGTACTTGCATACAAGCCTGCTTGCCTGATTTCAGTCCTCCCTAACACCTATTAAAGCTGGATGCAAAGTGACACTTGTTCCTGTGTCTTCCCATGTGCCTGTGGCAATGGGAGGCAGAGCTAGAAGAATCTGGAAGCTCGTGGGTCAGTTAGACTGGCACAAATGGCAGAGAAACAGTAAGGGAGAACCTGTCTCAAAAGAAGGTTGAAGGAGAGGATAGACATCCCTGGGTGTCCTCTGACTCCCACACGTGCCCCCCCCCACAGAATATACGTACATTCATACATACATATACACACAAATAAATAAGTACAAAACAGATAAGAAAATAATACTGATCAGCTAAGCCCAGGTTCCACTTAATTTAACCAATTTTGGATTGTGTGGACCATGGAAAGAGAAGGAAGGGTTTCCTTCATGGAAATAGAAAAAAAGGAAAGTCAGGATGGGTTAGTTGTTAAAGCGCTTGCTTGTAAAACTTTCTGGACCAGGTTGATGTCACAGTACCATTCTTTTTTTTTTTTTTGTTTTTTAACTTTTTTTTTTTTTTTTTTTTTTTTTTTTTGAGGTAAGGCTCTAGCTCTAGCTGACCTGGAATTCCCTATGTAGTCTCAGGGTGGCCTTGAACTCTCTGTGATCCTCCTACCTCTGCCTCCCGAGTGCTGGGATTAAAGGCGAGCTCCACCACGCCCCACTTCACAGTACCATTCTTGATTGCGCTCTTTCTCTCTCCCTCTCTTGAAAATAAAAGAAAAAGAAAAAGGAAACTCACTTTATTTTATTTTTAAATTTTTACTTCTTATTTATTTGCAAGAAGATGAGAGAGAGAATGGGTGCACCAGGCCCTCCTGTCACTGCAAATGAACTCCAGACGCATGTGCCACCTTGTGCATCTGGCTTTACATGGTTACTGGGATTTGCACCTCGACCATTAAACTTTGCAAGCAAGTGTCTTTAACCACTGAGCAATTTCTCCAGCCCCCAAACTCACTTTGTAAGAAAAAGACTTTCTTGCTGGGTATGCTGGCGCACACCTTTAATCCCAGCACTCGGGAGGCAGAGGTAGGAGGATCGCCGTGAGTTCGAGGCCACCCTGAGACTACATAGTGAATTCCAGGTCAGCCTGGACTAGAGTGAGACCCTACCTCAAAAACAAAAACAAAATGCAAAACAAACAAGAAAAAAAGAAAAGAAAAAGATTTTCTTAACATTATCAAACTTTAGAATTGGCTCACATTTGGAAATAATATAATCACCATTGTTTTAATTTACATTCTTTGATTAATGATAAATTAAGTAACTCTTTTAAGTTCATTACTATTTTTGTTCCACCTATTCTTCTATTAAATGAGCTTTTCTGGTTTTTGACGTTTTCATACATACATATTGTATTTTGATCATATGTGCCCCACATTACCTTCACTTATCCCCCGTCTCACTGAACTTTCTGATCACTTACCAGTTATCATTCCTGGCACTGACCACCTCCCAGTGCCGAATAAAAAAAAGAGGGAAGAGTCTTGCTGATGATCCTGAGGGAGCTGATCTGTGGACTCTAAAATAAATGTTAGCATGACACGTATGATACGGGAGAGAAGGATTGGATGGGAGAGGGAGAGGGGAGGCAGGAAGGAGATGGAAGTAAAAACAATTGTACTAGAAAATGCCAAATGATACTTAAATCTCTGTATGCCAACTAAAACTAAATATAAAAAGATGGGGGCTGGAGAGATGGCTTAGCGGTTAAGCGCTTGCCTGTGAAGCCTAAGGACCCCGGTTCGAGGCTCGGTTCCCCAGGTCCCACGTTAGCCAGATGCACAAGGGGGCGCACGCATCTGGAGTTCGTTTGCAGAGGCTGGAAGCCCTGGCACGCCCATTCTCTCTCTCTCCCTCTACCTGTCTTTCTCCCTGTGTCTGTCGCTCTCAAATAAATAAATTAAAAAAAAAAAAAAAGATGGGCTGGGGAAATGGCTTAGCAGTCAAGGCGTTTATCTGCGAAGCCTAAAGGTCCAGTTTTGATTCTCCAAGGCCCACGTAAACCAGATGCACAAGGGGGCGCATGCGTCTGGAGTTCATTTGTAGAGGCTGGAGGCCCTGGCGCGCCCATTCTCTCTTTCTTTCTACCTCTTCCTCTGTTTCTCTCTTTCTCAGATAAAATGTTAAAAAAGGTAAGTAGTTAGGAGGCAGCTGGACGACTGTAGTGTTGTCCTCACGGCCTACATTCTCCCCAGCCCTGCGCTCTTGACTCTTTTTTAGTATCAGGTACCAATTCTCTCCTGTAGACTGGGCCTCAAATAATCAGATCATATGCATGCTACATAACAGTCATGCCACTGTAGCACTGGAGGACATGTCTCGCCTGTGGGTCGGCACTGTAGAATGCAAGATTCACCACTGGGTGGTATTGTTGATGACTTTTCTCAGCTCGCAGCAGCCTGCACAGCATCTTCCTGCACTAAGAAAACAAGCCAGAAGGCTGCTTCTGCCTCAGTTCCAATTTGATTTCTCTGTGTCCTGTATTGTTCTGTGGGGGTGGCGTGGGGGGGGCTCAGGGTCACCAGAATTCCTGGTATCAGGGGTATCCCATGCCTGGCACAGATAGTATTTTTTGCTAGTCCATGGCTTCTGTGAGCAGCCTTATCTATCTTTGTAGGCTACCTCCATTAATTCTCCTAATATATATATATAATTTATTTATTTGAGAGGGGGGCAGAGAGGGGGAGAGAGAGAATGGGTATGCAATGGCCTCCAGCCACTGCAAACAAACTCCAGATGCATGCACCTCCTTGTGCATATGGCTTACACGGGTCCTGGGGAATCGAACCCAGGTCCTTTGGCTTTGCAGGCAAATGCCTTAACCACTAAGTAATCTCTCCAGCTATTTATATATTTATATATAAATATTTATATATTTTTATTAAGTTTATTAATAGGTTTTCTTACTGCTTTTCTTTATCACCTACATTTGGCTACCCTTCCCCTCACATCCTGTTGTCCATCTCCCCATCCTCATCCCAGATTTAACCCTTTACAAGACCAGTATCCTCCCACATTATTATTATCATCACATATTTTATCTATTTATTTGAGAGAGAGAGAGAGAGAGAAGGAGGAGGAGGAAGAGGCAGATAGAGGAGAGAATGGTTTCACTAGGACCTCTAGTCACTGCAAACAAACTCCAGATGCATCACCACCTTATGCGTCTGATGGCTTACATGGGTTCTGGGGAATCAAACCTGGGTCCTAGTATTAAGTGGCCTTAATTACTAAACTATCTCTACAGCCCATTATTATTATTATTATGTTTTGTTTTTTAGAGGTAGGGTCCCACTCTAGCCCAGGCTGACCTGGAACTCACTATGTAGTCTCAGGATGGCCTCAAACTCACAGTGATTCTCCTAGCTCTACCTCCCATGTACTGTGATTAAAGGCATATGGCTTTTTTTTTTTAAAGTAAACCAACCAGATTTACAATTTACCAATATTTTATATTTGTTTATTTACTTAGAGAGATAGAGGTAGAGAGATAAAATGAATGAGCATGCCAGGGCCTCCAGCCACTGAAAATGAACTTGAGATGCATGTGCCATCATGTGCATCTGGCTTATGTGGGCTCTGGGGAGTTGAACTTGGGTCCTTAGACTTCTCAGGCAAGTGCCTTAACTGCTAAGCCATCTCTCCAGTCTGCATGTGGCTTTTTGAGGATCTTCCTCATTGATTTCCACAGTAACTGTACCAACTTACATTTTTACTAGCAGAGAATAAGGACTGTCTTGATAACTGACATTGTGAATGGAGTGAGATGAAATCTCAAAGTAGTTTTAATTTGTATTTCCCTGATGGCTAAGGATGTTGGATACTTAAAAAATTAATAATTTATGTTTCTTCCTTTTCAAATGTTTTGGGCTGGAGAAATGGCTTAGCAGTTAAGGCTCTTGCCTGACAAGCCTAAGGACCCAGGTTCGATTTCCCAGTACCTTTTTAAGCCAGATGCACATCGTGGTACACATGTCTGGAGTTTTTTTTACAGTGGTTAGAGGCCCTGGCAGAGCCATTCTCTCACTCTCTGTAACAAATATATAGAATGGTGTCAGTTTCATAGCTCATAGAATTTGAACAGCCCAATCAAAAAGTAGGTCACATGAATTTCTGTCATTTTGTTGTTTTTGCAATGTACTTTCATAATTCTCATTTTCTTATCTTTCGAGTGCAGGTTATTCTTTTTTGTGGTGTGTGTGGGTGTGTGTGTTTTGTTTTCAATGTGTAGTATTTGTTCAAGTAGTACTGGCTTAGTGGTCACAAATACCCTCATTTTGTGTTATTATAGTAAGATTTTCCTTCTTTCAATTATGAAAGATAGAATTGCTGGCATGGGAATCTGGCCTTGTAGTTGTGTGTTTTATCAACAACATTCATTGTTCCATGCTTTCCAGACTTTTAAAGTTTTTCTTTTTTATTTATTTATTTATTTATTTGAGAGTGACAGACACAGAGAGAAACACAGGTAGAGGGAGAGAGAGAGAATGGGCGCGCCAGGGCTTCCAGCCTCTGCAAACGAACTCCAGACGCGTGCGCCCCCTTGTGCATCTGGCTAACGTGGGACCTAGGGAACCAAGCCTCGAACCGGGGTCCTTAGGCTTCACAGGCAAGCGCTTAACTGCTAAGCCATCTCTCCAGCCCTTAAAGTTTTTCTTGAGAAAACAGTTACTAATCTGATGGGTTTGTTGTGTATGTGATTTGCTACTTTTGTTTTGTGCTTTCACTGTTTTTTCTTTATTCTGTATTTTTAGAGTAAGTATGATAGCATGTTCTGAGGTTCTTTTCTGGTTTTGTCTTGTGGCACCCTAAATGGCTTGGATGTCCATTTCTTTCCCTAGATACAGGAAATTTTGCTATGATTTTATTTTGCAAACTTTCCAAACCACTTGGCTTGTACTTCTTTTTAAAATATTTTATTCATTTATTTTATTTTTTTGATGTTTTGAGGTAGGGTCTCACTCTCTAGCTCAGGCTGACCTGGAATTCATTATATAGTCTCAGGGTGGCCTTGAACTCATGCAGATCCTCCTACCTCTGCCTCCCAAGTGCTAGAATTAAAGGTATGTGCCACCATGCCCAGTTATGTATTTATTTATTAGAGAGAGAGAAAAGGCAGATAGAGAGAGAAAGAGAGAGAGAGAATGGGCATGCCAGGGCCTTCAGTCACTGCAACAAACTCCAGATGCACATGCCACCTTGTACATCTGGCTTATGTGGGTCCTAGGGAATCTAACTTGGGTCTTTTGGCTTTGCTGGCAAGTGCCTTAACTACTAACCCATCTCTCCAGCCCAATTATACTTCTTTTTAAAATGTATTTACTCATGTGTGTGTGTGTGTAATGTCCATAGAGGCCGTAGGAGTTGTCTGTGCTCCACTTTCTCTGCAACAGGGTCCCATGCTGATGCAAATGAATGTGGCCCTCAAGCTGTGGAGTCTCCTGGCTTGGCCTCCCATTGTTATAGGGACGATGGGATCACAGAGGTGTGGCCCATTTGCTCCCAGTGCTAAGTGGTGCTGACAAGTTGAATCTGGGCCAGAAGGCTTTGCAAACAAGTACCTTTAACTGCTGAGCCATTTTCCCAGCTCCTGCCTGTTTCCTTCTATGCCCATGATTTATAAATTTGTCCTTTTTAAAAACACATTTTGCCGGGTGTGGTGGCTCATGCCTTTAATCCCAGCACTTGGGAGGCAGAGGTAGGAGGATCGCTGTGAGTTCGAGGCCACCCTGAGACTACATAGTGAATTCCAGGTCAGCCTGAGCAGAGTGAGACCCTACCTCAAAAAACGAAAAACAAAAAAAGAAAACAAAAACACATTTTATTTATTTATTTGAGCCAGAGAGAAGGAGAGAGACAGATAGAGAGAGTGAGTGAACCAGGGCCTCTAGCCATTGCAAATGAACTCCAGACACATGCACCACCATGTGCATCTGGCTTACATGGGACCTTGAGAATTGAACCTGGGTCCTTAGGCTTCACAGGTATATGCCTTAACCACTAAGCCATCTCTCCAGCTCCTCCACCTTTTCCTTTCTTTTTTTGAGGTAGGGTTTTGCTCTAGCCCAGGCTGACCTGGAATTCACTATGTGGTCTCAGGGTAGCCTCAAACTCATGGCAATCCTACCTCTGCCTCCCAAGTACTAGGATTAAAGGCATGTGCCACCACACCCAGATCTATAAATTTGTTTTTTTAATGTGTTTTGCATGTGCTATTCATAATTTCTTGCTATTCCATATTTCTTGTTGACTTGATATGGGAAACTAAAGCTCACAGAACTAGCACCAGAGACTATAGAATCAGGTTATTTTTACACCAGCACGAGCCGGGGGAAATCTCTTCCAAAACCTGGACCCTGAGCTCTCATGGCTCAGAGTTTATATGCTGGACTATTCATTACTATTAGTTCTCAGAGCTCAGAGCACTGGCCTAATGCCAGAGACCTTGAGTATGTGATATGCAAGTTTTACAAAAATAGAAAAAAATAGTTAACTAGTGGGTAGATGTCTGCAGCTGTGCTATGGAGATTAAAAGAAGCATAAGATGATTTACAATAGGAGCTGCAATACAGATCATGACCTTGAAACAGTGCAAAAACTTCAGCATCAGTCAGCACAAAAGACTATGCAGTACAGGATATAACCAGTACAAAAGTCTATGCAGTACATGACTTTGAGGGTAGGAGCTGCTAAATTTTCTTTTCCTAATTTCTACCTCAGCCTGAAGATTCTAATTCACGTACCTTATCTTTAAGTCCTGATAGCCTGTCTTCCATGTGATCCATTCTATTGATAAGGATTTCCAGAAAGTATTTGATTAGTTGAATTGATTTAATTTATTTCCTGAATTTTGATTTGTTTTTTTTTCAGCATTTAAAAAATATTATTTATTTATTTATTTGACAAAAAAAGAGGGAGGGAGCGGGGGGAGGGAGGGAAAGAGAGAGAGAATGGGCACATCAGGGTCTCCAGCCACTGCAAACAAACTCCAGACACATGCACCCCCTTGTGCATCTGGCTAACATGGGCCATGAGGAATCAAACATGGGTCCTTTGGCTTTGCAGGCAAATGCCTTAACTGCTGAGCCATCCCTCCAGCCCAGAATCTTTATATATTTATTGAATTCTTCTTTCGCATTCTGTACTGACATGCTTTTCCACTTGCCTGCTTATTTGTATTCTCTGAGTTGGTTCAGGAGTTTGTCTGTCCTCTTTGACTCCTTTGTATATTCCTTTAATTATTATCTTGAACATTTTGTCTGGTATTTTATCCAGTTCAGTCTCTTTGGAATCCATGATTATGAGATAGGTGATTGCTGGAGGAGTCATGGTGCCCTGAATTTTCATATTCATTGTGCTTTTGCATTGGGATATCTGGAGTTAGGTTATTAGTTAGACTTTTAAAACCGGTTCCTATTCTTTCAGTTGAAGTGTTCACTAGTGTGTTCTAGTGGCATGAACTTGTTGTATGGTCGAGGGGTTTGTCATTTTTCTCCCTGGACTGTGGGTATGCTTCTGTAGCTACCCTGCTGCTAACATGCTCAGGACACTATCTTTAGCACCTTTCCAAGAGAAGGATACTAACCACAGAAGCAGCCCCCAGCTGGTGGATCAGCGTGCCATGGACGCGCAGTGACAGTCAGTGTAGTGGTTAATCTTCATTGTTAAATTGACACTGGATTTATAGTCATCACAGAAACACCTCTAGTTCTATCTATGAGGGTGTTTCCAGAAAGATTTAATTCAGAAGAAAAGCTCTTCCATGAAAGTGGGTGATATCGTTCCACAGACTGGGTCTTGGCCTGAATAAAGAGGAGGAAGTCCGGTGAGCACCGGAACTCATCTCTTTCTGCTCCATGATGGAGAGTGAAATGTGGTGAGCTTTATCATGTGACTGCCGCTATGCCATGCCTGCCATGATGACTGTGCCCTCAAGCTGTGAACCAAAATAAACCCTCCTCTCTTAAGTTGCTTCTGTTAGGTATTCTCATCGCAGCAATGAAGAAACGAATATACTCAGTTAAGTATGACTTCTCCTTCAACCCCAGTAACTTCTGGGAAACAAGTGAACAGGTTAGTACACAATACACTAAGATATTAGTTACTAAGGCCAGTTTAGTAGAAAGAAAGCTAGCAGAGCAAAACTAGATATTATGAGAGAAATAACAGAAGCAGCACTGGAAAATTGCTAAACAGACCTTAAAGACTATTAAAGCTGGGCTGGAGAGATGGCTTAGTGGTTAAGCGCTTGCCTGTGAAGCCTAAGGACCCCGGTTTGAGGCTCGGTTCCCCAGGTCCCACGTTAGCCAGATGCACAAGGGGGCGCACGCATCTGGAGTTCGTCTGCAGAGGCTGGAAGCCCTGGTGCGCCCATTCTCTCTCTCTCCCTCTATCTGTCTTTCTCTCTGTGCCTGTCGCTCTCAAATAACTAAATAAAAAAAAATAAAATAAAAAATAAAATAAAAAGACTATTAAAGCTATAGAAAATTATTCTTAAGATGTATATAGAGGGAGGGATGGGGAGAGAAAATAAACGAGGAATGATGGAAAATATATGGGTTGTAGGTAAAAGAAGTAGCAGAGAAAACACAATAAAATAGGTGCAGAAATGGACAAGACAATCATATAATCAAGCAATATTAGAAAAAAACCCCACAAACCAGTATTTATATAAGAGTGAAGTTTTAAAAACAACTAAATGAAACAAAGGTAAACTAACAATATTATATAGTCAGTTATAATCTCTTACTTGCTTATAGCATCAGACTGTGTTTCTCTGCTCCTCTGAGGGAAGTTAAATCTTGTGGATTTAACTCTGTTGGTGCAAAAGCCCATGTCTCTTCTTTTTTTAAAATATATTTTATTTATTTGAGAGAGAGAAAGAGGGAGAGCAAGAATGAGTGAGTGAGAGTGAGCAAGTGTGAGACAGAGAGAGAGAGAGAGAGAGAGAGAGAGAGAGAGAGAGAGAGAGAGAGGCTTGTCAGGGCCTCCAGAGACTGCAGATGATTTCCAGATGCATGTGCCCCATTGTGCTCTGGCTTATGTGGGTTCTGGAGAATCAAACTTGGATCCCTTGGGTTGCAGGCAAATGCCATAAACGCTAAGCCATCTCTCCAATGCCAAGCCCACATCTCTTGATCAAAAGTTGCCAGAGTTCAGTCTCTCAGTGATATAGAACAGGTTGCCTGTGGGGTTGGAGTTCTGTCTTAGCCTCAGCCTCTCTGGAGTGAGCCCTTGGAATGGGTTGTCAGTTCAAGTACTTGCTACCTAGCCAGGTCCTCTTTTCTAACTGTTCTGCATAGTCCCACCTTCTCTACATGGATTTCACCTAATTTATGGCTCCACTGGTTCTTGATGTACAGCCTTGGTACTTCTGGGTACCAGCAACATCAGCATCGCCTGGGAGGCCATTAGAAATCCAAAATCACAGGCTTCTCCACATACCCAGTGGGTCAGGACTGCATTGTAACTACATCCCTAAGTGACTCATGTGATATCTGTAACTGTAGTACTTGGAAGGACAAGAAAACAACAGCCTCTGGTATCAGACTTGCTGACAACGCTTCTGATCAACTTGATCCATGTGCCAGAGCAGAAATGAAGCTGGGAGCTACAAAGGAACGTTGACTGTTTTTCATACAACCAAATTAGTATTAGACTGACTCATAGCCTTATCATACAATGATTAAGTTATATCCAAATAGCTAACTTTCATATAGTAGCTTGCATACACCTTCTGATCAAGATGGCGACCACCTAACTGCGCCGCACCTCCCTGGGAAAGAAAGGCAAGGCAGTAAGGGTTCACTGGGTCTTTTAGGGGAGAGCAATCTCTAACAGATTGCCAGTGGGAGGGCACAGAGGGGAGTAAAAGGGAATCTCTGATTCCCTCACTCGCGGGTAGCCCACCAGGCCCCCAATGCCCTCAAGCAGCCGCAGTACCCACAGTCCCAGCTTCAGGACACCCCTGCACTTACCAGGCCCCCATAGTTCCACTTGCCGCATGCACGGGGTGATCGCCCTGCTAACCCCGCCCACGTGTGACCCTGGGCTCAGGCTCACCGGTCCATCCGCCCACCGCACGCTCGCACCACAGAGTTTAGGCTGCTTCCGTGCTTGGTGCTTCCGTGTCCCTCGTGCATGAGCTCATGTTGCTTCGGAGTCCCACTGCGAGAGAGCTCAGGCGCTTTGGTGTTCTAGCCTCAGGCTGCTTCAGCTTCCCACTTCTAGGAGCTCAGGCTGATCCACCCACCCACATGTTAGCTCAGGACCACTCTGCCCATCTGCTTGCCCGCCTGCTAGCTCAGGCCAGCTCCCCCAAGAGGTGCCACTTCCCCTGCCCATCGAGACCACAGGCCTACTCTCCCTGCCCATACACTATGATGGGCAGACCACAGCACAAAAGAAATAACATGAAAAATCAAATGCAGTAAATCCAGTAAGATCATCCAGTCCTACAGTGAACATCTCTAATCAAAACATAGAAGAGACATTAGGATCAGAACACCAAAGTGAAGCTATGAGCAATGCAACCCTGACCAAGCTACTGGTAGAACTTGCAGAAAAGCAACAAAAGACTGATAATCGTGTGGTTGTGCCATCACTAGACTAGACCTAATGGATAATAGCTTGCATACAATAGCTACATTAGGACAAAATGACTAAGCATTCCATATGACTGCAGCAGACGGCAACACAGCTCACGAACACAACTACAAATGGACCTCTGTATTACTTACCTTTCTCTTTGCTGAGACAAAATGCCTGGTAAAAATACGTTTAAGGGAGGAAGGATTTATTTCAGTTTCCAGTTCCAGGTTAAAGTCCGTCATGGCAGAGGGAGGCACCGTGGCTAGAGCTTCAAGTAGTGCTGGCCCCATTGCACCCACAGTTAGGAAGCGGTGATTAATACTGCTGCTCAGCCAGCTCGCTCCTTTTTTCTTTTCTTTTTTGCACAGTTTAGGACTGCATCCTATGGGATGATGCCACCCATAGTTAAGGTGAGTCTACCTCAGTTAACCTAATAAAGATAATTTCTGGGCTGGAGAGATGGCTTAGCGGTTAAGCGCTTGTCTGTGAAGCCTAAGGACCCCGGTTCGAGGCTCGGTTCCCCAGGTCCCACGTTAGCCAGATGCACAAGGGGGCGCACGCGTCTGGAGTTCGTTTGCAGAGGCTGGAAGCCCTGGCGCGCCCATTCTCTCTCTCTCCCTCTATCTGTCTTTCTCCCTGTGTCTGTCGCTCTCAAATAAATAAATAAAATATGAACAAAAAATATTAAAAAAAAAAAAGACGGGTGCCACCATGCCTGCCCAGTCCCTCTGATTTAAAAAAAAAAAAAAAAGATAATTTCTCACAGTCAGAGGCTAATTTAGCCTAGTTAATCCCTCACAGGTGATTCTTAGTCCTGTCAAATTAATGATCAAAATAAACTTTCCTAAGACTTTACTAAGAACTAAAAAATCTTATAACTAAGTCAGGTGCCTCTGTTGTAAATTCTCCTGACATGTCTGCAAAACAATGTGTGTCAGGCACAGAGATCTGGTTAACAGCAGCAAGAGAGCAAGACACTGAAAAAAAAAAAATGGAAGTGACTGAAAGAAACCTTTTCTTTTTAAATTTTTTTTTATTTTTTAAAAATTTTTATTAGCATTTTCCATGATTATAAAAAAATATCCCATGGTAATTCCCTCCCTACCGCCCCCCCCACACTTTCCCCTTTGAAATTCCATTCTCCATCATATTTATTTCTTATTTTTTTGCAAGCAGAGAGATGAGAAAGAGAGCAAGAATGAATAAGAGTGAGTTGTGCCAGGGCCTCTAGCCACTGTAAATGAACTCGAGATGCATGGACTACTTTCTACATCTGGCTTACGTGGGTACTAGGGAATTCAACTCAGGTCATTAGGTTTTTAAGCAAGTACCTTAATCACTGAGCCATCTCTTCAGCCCTTTCCTTTCCTTCCTTCCTTCTTTCCTTCCTTCCTTCCTCCCTCCCTCCCTCCCTTCCTCTCTCTCTCTCTCTCTCTTTTTTATTTTTTTTTTATTTTTTGAGGTAGGATCTCACTCTAACCCAGGCTAACCTGGAATTCACTATGTAAACTCAGTGTGGCCTCAAACTCATGGTGATCCTCCTACTTCTGCCTCCTGAGTGCTGGGATTAAAGGCATGCAATATGCCATCATGCATGGCTAAACTTTTTTAAATTAATTAACTTATTTATTCATTTTGAGGTAGTATCTTACTCTAGTCCAGGCTGACCTGGAATTCATTATGTAGTCTCAGGGTGGCTTTGAACTCATGACGATCCTTCTACTTCTGCCTCTTGAGTGCTGGTATTAAAGGCATGTGCCACCACACCTGGCCATTAATTTATTTTTATTTGAGATGGGGTGGGGGGGGAGAGAGAATGGGCATGCCAAGGTCTCTAGCCACTGCAAATGAACTCCAGATGCATGTGCCACCTTGTGCATCTGGCTTATGTGGGACCTAGAGAATTGAACATGGGTCCTTAGGCTTTGCAGGCAAGCACCTTAACAGCTAAGCCATCTCTCCAGCCCTGTTCAATTATTTTTAATAGACTTTATTTTTTGGTAGGTTCTAGTCCAGGTTGTACTGGAGTTTATAGTTATAGGCTGGCCTTGAACGCCCAGTAATTCTCCTTCTTCTGCCTCCCAAGTGCTGGGATTAAAGATATATACCACCATATTCATCTTAAGAAACTTTATTGACAATTCCACATCTATAGACAATATAACATGATTATAATCCCCTCCCACCACCTTCCTTTTTTCCTCTCCCAAATTGCCCCTCCACTGAATCCCTTCTTTCCAACTAGTCTCTCCTCTATTTTGATGTCATCATTTTTGCCCTTGTAATATGCAGGTCTTGTGAAGGTAGCCTCAGCCACTGTGAGGTCAAGGCCACTTTGTGTCTGGAAGACAATGTTGTAAGCATTCCTCTCTTTCCTTTGGTTTTCACATTCTTTCTGTCACCTCTTCTGCAATGGTCCTTGAGCTTGGAGGATGTGATAGACACATCTCACTTAGTGCTGAACACTCTGCTGTCAGCTTTTCCTCAGCACTTGGGTGAGCTTGAGTCACCCCAGTGGTCATCACCATCTGAAAATAGAAGCTTCTCTAACCAAAATTGAGAGTGGCATTAATATATGGGTGTAAGCATAAGAATTTAGAAGGTAGTTTGGTGGGTATAAGATATCAATTTAGCCAGAAAACATTAGTAGCTTCCCCTCCTAGGGCTTATGACCTCCCCAGCCAAAGGCTTTTGACTAGGTTTTCAGTACCAGGCATAAATTCCCTCCCATGTAGCAGGCTCAAGTCCAGAGAGCAGTTGGTTTCTCCCATGACTGACATGCCACCATTGCACCAGTTGGTATATTTTGCTTGGCATTCCAGCTGTAAAGCTTGCAGGGTCCATTGCTGGTTAACTCCATTGATGACTTTTCTCCATCAACAGGCTGCGTAGCTCTTTCAAACATCCTGACAACTAGTCAACAGGAAGGAGAAGGCTTACATCTCAGCTCCAGCTTGATTTCGCAGTAATCTATAGCCCAAGCATGTGCTGTCTTCAGCAGCAAGGTCTTACTATTTAGTTCTGGTCAGCAATGAAGAGCCTTGGCAATAGGCTGTTATGTTTTGGGGGCATTGACTGCTAATCCTTTCTTGTAAATTCTTAGGGAGGAATGCTGAGGAAGAAAATACTGATGGTAATGGTAGTACTCTTTTTCATTGTCTTGGAAATTTCTTTTATGTCTTAAACCTTATGAAGTTAAACAAAACTGAAGTTAGCTCCATCATCATTAGAAATGGAATGGAGAAAGTAAGACAGAAGTGATTACCTCCACTTCAGAAGAATTTTTTTGTGCTTCTGGCCATTGAACCCTAGACCTTGGGCATGCTAGGCAAAGGCTCTACCACTGAGCCAAAAACTCAGACCATTTTCTAGGCACATAGGGAACTCTGTAGGGAAATTACTCCTGGAAATGTAATTATCTCCATTGTCTTATATACCTAGCAATATTTTAGTGATCTTTATAAGCTGTTGGCCAATGCAACTGCTCAAATGATTCAGAATTCACTGGTCTCTGATTTCTGTTATTGTTTTTCTGTTGTTGTTGTTGTTTTTTGATTTTTGATTTTTTTTGAGGTAGGGTCTCACTCTAGCCCAGGCTGACCTGGAATTCACTATGTAGTCTCAGGGTGGCCTCGAACTCAAGGCAATCCTCCTACCTCTGCCTCCCAAGTGCTGGGATTAAAGGCGTGCACCACCACGCCCAGCTGTTATTGTTTTTTTAGAGTATCCAGTAAAGCACAAAAACTTCAAAAAGTGTTATCTTCAGAACAGTGCATCAGAAGTGACTATCATTTGAAATACCTAATTGAAATGTTTATATAAAATGACTATTGCTTAATGCAATAAAATATGACTCAAAAAGATCCAGAAAAAAATCTCAAATGACTGGGTTGGATATGACTGTAACATAAAAAAGTAAAAATTGATTATTTTAACTGATATTCTGTCTAGAGAGATGCTATTGTACAGAATGGATTTAGAAATAAAAAGAATAATTGAGAGTTTTTAGAATAGAAGCACAACAGTAGGCTCAGCAATAATTTCTTCCAAGGAAAAGAACTCACACTACTTTATTTTAGAGATTCTTAAGATCATCAATCTCCTATTATTTTGTTTCCATGCATGATATAATAGTTTAATAATTTTATTTCCACGTAGTTTTTCCATAAATAGATAATACACTGCTCAAGCCACTCTGAGATTTCCAGGGTACTTGAATTTTGTATAGCTCATTAGAATTTACAAATTGGATTTTGGAATACTTAAATTACATTATGGGAGCCTAGTAACTATGAGTTTGTCTTAAGAAAAAGATCTTCTTTCAACAAAACAAATAATTGTATGAGCCTGCTTGAAGTGAGTTTGCTAATGTATTTATCACTTCATTAATGAATATGGGACACCATTTTCCACCTAAGACAACTTCTCTCTAGGCTTTTCTCCAGTGATAGAGAACATAAGTCTTTAGAAATAAAATACACTTTTTAAGACAAAAAAAAGTCAGAGGACAATTTCATATGGATTGGCAGAGAAAATCGATCAAAGCTTCTTGTTTCCACTATTATGGGGTGTTAGAGACAGTCTTGGTCCTCTTTCCATTGGTTTAAGAAGATAGCTATAGTTCTTTCTTTGCAAAAACAAAATCTTCCAAGATTTGTTTCCATATCTTTAACCCCAGTACTTGGGAAGCTGAGGTAGGAGGATCACTATGAATTCAAGGCCAGCCTGGGTTAGCATGAGACTATATCTCAAAACAACAATAGCAACAATACCCACAAAAGCTAGCTCCCACAGAATTCCTTCTAATTTATCCTGCCATCCTCCTGATAATTCATTCCATCACCCAACTCTTTTTAGGCTTTTATCTTCTCAATTATTTTTTGCCATATAGATTCATTCTGAACCCTCTCGCATATTATCATCCATCCCTAATTAGAATATCAACTTGTACTCTTTATTAGTTAACCTAGACATGACTACCCTTAGAAGCATCTTACCTTAAGAACAGAAATATTCTATATTGCATTATTGACCTGCCAGGCAAGATGTGCTCAGTGGTAGAATAGTGACATGACTATAATGAAAATAACCAGCCACTTTCTATTTAAATTTCAGTTCTATTCTGTGGTGGGTTGATTCAGGTGTCCCCCATAAACTTAGGTGTTGCGAATGCTAGGTTCCCAGCTGATGGAGATTTGGGAATTAATGCCTCCTGGAGGGAGTGTATTGTTGGGGGCTGGCTTATGGGTATTAAAGCCAGTTTCCCCTTGCCAGTGTTTGGCATACCCTCCTGTTGCTGTGGTCCACCTTATGTTGGCCAGGGGGTGATGTCCACCTTCTGCTCATGTCATCGTTTTCCCCTGCCATCGTGGAGCTTCCCCTCGAGCCTGTAAGCCAAAATAAATCTCTTTTCCCAGAAGCTGCTCTTGGTTGGGTGATTTCTAACAGCAATGCGAACCAGACTGCAACACATCCCATAGAAGGAATTTCATATCTGTAAATCTGTAAAAAAAAAAAACAAAACACTTGTGACTGGGTGTTTATAAGACTTACTGGGAAAACTACTGCTATGGTTTTGCTAAATGGACATGATATGCCTACCAAATTGCCTTCTAAATATTTTTGTTATGTCCATGGATTAGTGCTTTTGACAGTTGTGGTCAGAGAAGCATCATTTTGCATGAGGGGAAGGTATTATACAGACTCATAATTGGTCGAAGTGGTGAGAATAAGTGACTGTTGAGTGCTCAGCCCTAAATAGGACACCTGTAACCCTTTCTTCAAGTCAGAGAATATTATGGAAGAAGGGGGGAAAAAAGAATTTCAGAGCCTGTGTTCCTGTAAACACTTAGCCTTTGCACCTGTAAGCAACCTTAATTAAATGCATTGAGTCATGTGGTGGTTTGATTCAGGTGTCCCCCATAAACTTAGGTTTTCTGAATGTTACATTCCCACCTGATGGAGATTTGGGAACTACTGCTTCCTGGAGGCAGTGTATTGTTGGGGCAGGCTCATGGATATTATAGCCAATATTTGGCACACTTTCCTGTTCCTGTTGTCCACCAGATGTTGGCCAGGGGTGATGTCCACTCTGCTCAAGCTATCATTTTCCCCTGCCATTATGTAGCTTCCCCTCAAGTCTGTAAGCCAAAATAAACCTTTTCCCCACAAGCTGCTTTTGCTCAGGTGACTTCTGCCAGCAATGCAAACCTGACTGCAACAGGTCACCAAAACCAACCAAACCCAGACAAAACAAAATAAAAAAGTAGAAATAAGAGGAGGAAGAGAGGGTGATGGGAAGGGATTATGATCATGATATATTGTCAGTACACATGGAGATTATCAATAACAAGTTAAAAGAGGGGACTGGAGAAATGGCTTAGAGGTTAAGACCCTTGCCTACAAAGCCTAAGGACCCAGGTTCAATTCCCCAGTACCCATGTAAGCCAGAGGCACAAGGTGGTACATGCATCTGGAATTCATTTTCAGTGGCTGGGGGCCCTAGTGTGCCCATTTTCTCGCTCCCTCTCTGCCTCTTTCTCTCTCAGATAAGTAAATGATATCTAAAGTATAAATCAGAACCAGGCATCATGGTGTACACCTTTAATCCTAGCACTTGAGAGGCAGAGGAAGGAAGATTGCTGTGAGTTCAAGATTCCTCTGAGACTACATAGTGAATTCCAGATCAGTCTGGGCTAGAGTGAGACCTTGCCTTGAAAAAAAAAAATTAAATAAATAAAAAATCAGGAATATAGTCCCATTCACAACAGCCACAAAAATTTAATTATCTTGGAATATCCCTAACCAAGGAAATGAAAGACTTCTACAATGAACACTTTAAACCACTAAATAAATAAATTGAGGAACACATTAGAAGATGGAAAAAATCTTCCATGCTTGTGGATTAGGAGAATTAATATAATAAAAATGGCTATCATACCAAAAACAATGTACAGATTCAATGAAATTCCAATTAAAATTCCAATATAATTCTTCATAGAAATAGAAAAAAATAATTTTAAAATGTATATATAAATGCATAAAAGACCCCAGATAACCAAAATTACCTTCAGCAAAAGAATACTGCTAGAGGTATCACCATACCTGATTTCAAGTTAGATTACAAAGCCATAGTAATACAAACACTATAATGCAGGCACACACCAGACAAATAGATCAACTAAATAAAATAGAGACCTTGGTATAAGTTCATGTAACTACAGCAACCTGATTTTTGACATAAAGGCCAAAAAATTAGCATTTTCAACACATAGTGCTGGGAAAACTGGATATCTACATGTAGAATGAATCTAGACCCCTATCTCTCACCCTGCACTAAAGTTAACTGCAAATTGGTAAAGGATTTTAATGTAAGACCAAAATGTCTGAAATAACTAGAGAAAAAGGAGGGAGAGCACTTCAAGATATTGGTGTTGGGAAGGGCTTTTTGAAGAGGGCCCTGGTAACCCAGGAAAAAGGCAAACCATTAATATATGGGATCTTGTGAAACTGGGAGAAAAAAAAAAGCTATTTACAGCAAAGGAAATTCAACTGAGTCAAGAGACAACCTACAGAGTGGGAAAAAAAATTTCACCAGCTACATATTTGACAGAGAATTAATATTTATAACATACAAAAAAAATCAATAAAAATCCAAACAATCCAATAAAAATTGGCTGAAGAACTAAACAGCTCTCAAAAGAAGAAACACAAAATAAGAAAGAAAAATAGATAACAAATATATAAAAAAAAACCTCCAATATGTTTAACCTTCAGGGAAATGCAAATTAAAACAACTTTGACATTCCATCTCACGTCAATCATAATAGCTATCGCTATAACACACAAGTATAACAAAAGCTGATGAGAGTGATGAAAGAGGAGCCCTTGCTCACTGTTGGTGAGAGTGTAAGTTGGCACAACCACAGTGAAAGTCAGGGTGGAGGTTCTTTAAAAAGTTAAAGATGAATCTACCATATAAAGCAGCTGTCCCACTCCTGGGCAAATACCCCAAGGATTATATGCTTTACTATAGATACACCTGCTTATCCAGGCTTATTACTGCTCTACTCACAATAGCTAGGAGTTGGAATCAACCTGTATGTCCATCTACTGATGAATGGATAATGAAAATGTGGTACATATATACAATGGGAATCTGTAAAGAGAAGTGAAATTATGAAGTTTTCAGGGAAATGGGTAGAACTGAAAAATATACTATGTGAGATAACTCAGATACGTAAAGACACATGCCACATATTCTCTCTCATATGTGGACCCTAGCATTAAGTTGTTAGATCTGTATGTAATGTGTCGTAAGAATCAGTACAACAGGCCGAGAAGCTTGAAAGGGGCCATAAGGTGGGAGGAGGAGGTAGTACTTAAGGTGAGGACGTAGCAGATAGTTAGACTATTTGGAGTGTAAAGTTATAAAGGGAGTAAAAGAAGAAAATGAAAGGGAGGAAAGACCAAATTAAAATAATATAGAATAATCCACATGGAGACCTATTTCTTTGTTAGTTAAAAAATAAAGTTTATCCATAGGTTGTTAGAGGAAAAGCTCCGTGCCAGATGTGGGAAACCTCCCGTAAGTTGTCAAGGAGGTTCAGGGAGTATACATTCAATGCAGGCTGTAGTGGTTTAAATATGTGGTCCCATGGACCTGGGCTTGACTCTTGAATCCCTAGTGGGCAGAGCCTACTCTGGAAGGGTATGTCACTGGGGCTGGATCTTGAGTCCAGCCCTAGGGTATGTGTGGAGAGCACTTTGGTCTCTGGCTGTTGCTATTCACGCTCACTGGTGTTGGTGTTTGGTGTTGTCTCTCTGCTTGGGTCTATGGGAATGAATCAGCTTCTCCCACCACAGATTGTGTTCCCCTGAAATTTGTAAGCCTGAAATACAGCCCTTCTTTCCATAAGCTGTGCCTGGTTAGATGTTTGTCCCAGCCATATGGTGCTGACTACAGTACAGGCTATTGTCAATGCTCTTTGTTTCCTGCCAGAACTAGAATGTAAGATCTTACTGAAGACATTACATACTTCAGTTGCTAGCAACTGAAAAACCAAGCAGATATGAGCAGGAAGTCTCATCCCTGTTGGTTAGCTGCCATAGCTGGAAAGTGCTTTACAAGCTGCTAGGGGAGAAAAGTCATCAACTGTCTTAAACAGGACAGAATCCTGTTTAATCAGGCAAATGCTAAGTCATCTTCCCAGCCTCTATAATGAACAGTTTTTATTTCCTTCAATGATGACAGATTGTTTTGATGGGCATAGCAGATTGATTTGGCATCTGTGCTCTTTCAGAACTTAAAAGACATCATTTCAAGTCCTTTAGGCTTTTAAAGTTCATGGTAAGAAATAAGCTATAACTCTGATGGGCCTGCCTTTATATGTGTCTTGGTATTTTTCCTCTTGCAGCTTTCAATATAATTTCTTTGTTATGTACATTTAGTGTTTTAACTATAATAGATTATGAGGAGTGTGGTGGTTATATTCAGATGTTCCCCATAAATTTGGGAATTGGAGCCTCCTGGAGGCAGTGTATTGTTGGGGGCAGGCTTGTTATAGCCAGTTTCCCCATGCCAGTGTTTGGTTTGCCCCTCTGTTGTTGGCCTCTTGCTGTGGCAAAGGTAATATCCAGCCTCTGGTCATGTCATGAGTTTTCCTTGCCACCATGGATTTTCCCCTCAAGTTTACTGTAAGCCAAAATCAACCCTTTCCTCCTACACACTGCTTTGGGTTGAGTGTTTCTTTCAGGAATGTGAAACTGACTGTAACAGGGAGTTTCTTTTCATGTGTTGTTGTTTTTTTTTCTTCTAAATGCTGCTTTTACCTGAATGAGGATCTCTTTCCCTAGATTTGGGGGGATTTTCTGCTATAATTTCATTGAAAATGCTTTCTATATTTTTGTCATGAAATTCTTCTTACAAATCAGTTGATTTGTATATTGGGTCTTTTCACAATGTTTGGCAGATGTTCCATTCATATATTTTTACTCATTCACCTGAATGTTCCCAGTTAGCTACCTTATCTTCAAGCTCTGATGTTCTATTCTCCTATTGTCCATTTAATTGGTGAGATTTTCCCCTGAACTCTTTTGTTTGGCTTACTGAAATGTTCATTTACTGTATTTCAACTTGTTTTTTCTTTAATATTTCTATATCTTCATTAAATTCCATTTTTATATTGTGTATTGACTTTTTCACTCAGCCGTTTCTTTGTGTTTGCTTAGAATTCATTCATAGGTTGGTATCCTTTTTGATTTCATTAAAAATCATTAAGAGCTGGTCATGGTAGCGCATGCTTTTAATCCCAGCACTCTGAAAGCAGAGGTAGGAGGATTGCTGTGAGTTCGAGGCCACCCTGAGACAAGAGTGAATTCCAGGTCAGCCTGAGCTAGAGTGAGACCCTACCTTGAAAAACCAAAAAAGAAAAAAAATCAATAAGTATTCTTTTGAATTTGTTGTCTGAAATTTCATCCAATTTACTCATTAAGGACCCATTACTGTGGGATTGGTAATTAAAAATAACTTTTTGTTGACAAGTTTCATAATAAACATAATGTAATCTGATTATAATCCCTTTCCAATCTCTTCCTCTTCTTTTGTGCCCCCCACTACATCCCTTTCCACTGACCCCATTCTTCCCAACTAGGAAATTTTGAAGGACATGTTGTTTTGGGTTTTTTTTTCTTTTTGTGGTTTTGCATTGAGACATGAACATCTTGGGTGAGGTAATTTGCTCTTTTTTTTTTTTTGAGATAGAGTCTCATTCTAGCCCAGGCTGATCTGGAATTCACTCTATAGTCTCAGAGTGGCCTTGAACTCATGGTGATCCTTCTACCTCTGCCTCCTGAGTGCTGGGATTAAAGGCATGTGCCACCACACCCAGCTCAGTTTATTTTTTTACAATTTTATTTATTTATTTATATATGTATGTATGTATGTATGTATGTATGTATGTATACAAATGCATGTGCTACTTTCTGTGTCTGGCTTTATGTGATGTTGAGGTATTGAATCAGAGCTGGAAGGCTTTACATTCAAGTGCCTTTAACAACTGAACCATCTTCTCAGCCTATTAGTTCAATTTTTTAAATTTAAAATCACCTTTATTCTTTCATTGTCAACGCTAAAGGAGGTACTAGGTTGAAGTTGGTTTGTGATATCACTTTCCTCTGTTAGACTGGTATTCAGGGCACCAGACTTGTTTCTCATGTCTACACCAAAAGTTATGAATTATCTCTTATGGAGCAAGCCTCAAATCCAATCATAGAACAGTTGGTTAGCTTCATAACATGCCACTATTGCACCAGAGGACACATGTTACCTGCCTTGCTATTCAGTTCTGGTGGACAATTGAAAGCAATAACGACATTCTGTATTGTTTTAGGGTTGACCTGGCTTCTATGAATAGCTCAGCACTGGAAAGATTATTTAATCATCCCTGGCTGCTAGGAGTCTGCTTTATCCATCCATGCAGGGCACTCGCATTTGTTTTTTTATATTTAAAAATTATATTTTAAATTAGCTTACAAGTAGTAGGTTTCCATATGTCTTTTTCATGCCTCCTAATTTTAGCTAGCCCTCTTCCCATTACTTTCTATCTCCCCTCCCCTTCCCTTGTCCTTGTCCTTTTAAACCCCAGTATTAATCTCCACTGCTTTCACGTCATTGTGCTTTACTAGCCACCTTCCCCCTCTTAAGGCCTCTTAACCCACTCATCACTTTTTTATTTCTTGATCACTATAGACATCCCAAGACAAACACATAAATCTAAAAAGTTGAAGCTAATGCACATATCAGGGAGAACATTCAATATTTGCCTTCCTTGGTTTGGGTTACTTCACTCAGTGTAACATTTTTCTGGTTTCACCCATTTTTTTTTCTACAAATTTCCTTTTTTCTTTGCAACTGAATAAAATTCCATTGTACATATGTACCACATTTTCGTTATCCGTTCTTCAGTTGGTAGTTGTCTAGGTTGATTACAATTCCTAGCTATTTTGGAATGCAGCAGCAGTGAACATGAGTGGACAAGTATTTCTGTAATAGGATGTAAAGTCCTTTAGTATGTGCCTAGGAGTAGTGTCATATGATAGTTGGATTTACAGCTTTTTAAATTTTAGGATTTTTTTCTATTTTCATGATTGCCATTGGAATTTTGATGAGGATTGCATTAAATACATAGATTGCTTTTGGTAAGATTGACATTTTTACAATATTGGGTCTTCTAATCCAAGAACATTCCCTAGTGTCTTCTGCAATTCCTCTTGAGTGTCTTAAGGTTTTCCCATATCTTTTATTATTATTAATTAATTTATTTGACAGAGAGAGAGAGAGAGAGAGAGAGAGGGAGAGAGAGAGAGAGAGAATGGGAGAGAATGGGTGCACCAGGGCCTCCAACCACTGCAAATGAACTCCAGACATGTGCCCCCTTGTGCATCTGGCTAATGTGGGTCCTGGGGAATCAAACCTGGGTCCTTTGACTTTGCAGGCAAACACCTTAACTGCTAAGCCATCCCTCCAGGCCAGTGTTTTAAGGTTTTCATTGTAGAGATCCTTCACTTCCTTGGTTAGGTTTATTCCAAGGTACATTTTTTTTTTAAGACAATTGTGAATGGGAATGATTGCCTGATTTCATCTTCAGCTTGATTTTTGTTAGTAATATAGGAAGGGTACTGATTTCTGTGTGTTTATTTTGTATTTTGTTACATTACTAAAAGTGTTTATCAGCAGAAACAGGACGTTTGCATAGTCTCAAAGTATCTCTAGTGAATCTTTAGTAATAATAAAGGAAAACATGGTAAGCTTACAGTAGAGAATCCTAGCAGACACCACTTTAACACGGTGATCAGTATTAACACAAGAAACACATCACGACATCAGGTATCTTCCCACGATACATTGTCAAATTGGCAGATGCTAAATGTAAAAAAAAAAAAAAAAAAAAAAAAAAAAAGAGAGCCTGTAACAGTTTAGAGAGTGCTAGAGAAAAGGCTCATAACATTTCTACTTTTAACTTCCTACTTTAGTTAATATTAACAACATTGTAATGACATTAACTTCTTAATTTTAACAAATGTTTTACTTAAGTAAAATAAGGGAATGATGGATGAAGGGTACATAAGAACTTTTCTTCTTTTTTACAATTCTTCTGTAAGTTTTAAAACATCCACTGTAGTTTTTGTACTGTTGAAAGGCCATAGTGTGTATTACAGCTTCTGGCCAGTACTAAAATTATCTTGTGGGCTGGAGAGATGAGTGGTTAAGCACTTGCCTGTGAAGCCTAAGGACCCCAGTTTGAGGCTTAATTCCCCAGGACCCATGTTAGCCAGATGCACAGGAGGCACATGCATCTGGAGTTCGTTTGCAGTGGCTGGAGGCCCTGGCGTGCCCATTCTCTCTCTCTCTCTCTCTGCCTCTTTGTCTGTCGCTCTCACATAAATAAATAAAAATAAACAAAAAAAATTTTTTTAAGTGTTTATCAGCTCTAGAAGTTTGCTGGTAGTGTCCTTAAGTCCTTTATGTATAGAATAATATCATCTGCAAATAATGATAATTTGATCTTTGCCTTTTCAATTTATATCCTTTTATGTGTGTCTCTTGCCTTATTGCTATAGGTAAGACTACTATATTAAATAAAAGTGAACACCCTTGTCTTGTTTCTGATCTTAGTGGAAAAGCTTCAAGTTTTTCCTCATTTAGTATTATTTTGGCTGTAGGTTTGTCATAAATAGCTTTTATTATGTTGAGCTATGTTCCTTCTATTCCCAGTTTCTTTAGGACTTTTACCATGAAGGCATGTTAGATTTTATCAAATGCCTTTTCTTCATCTATTAATATAATCATGTGATTTTTGTCTTTCAGTCCATTTAAATAGTATATTACATTTATTGATTTGCATATATTGAAACATCCCTGCATCTCTGGAATAGCACCTACTTGGTCAGGGTGAATGATGTTTTTAATATATTCTTGTATTCTGTTTGCCAATATTTTGTTGAGGATTTTTGCATCTATGTTCATGAGGGGGATTGGTCTGTTACTTTCTTTATTTGTTATTTTTCTGGTTTTGGTATCAGGGTGATTATGACTTCATAGAAGGAGTTTGGTAGTATTCTTTCCTTTTCTATTTTATGAAAAGTTTGAGAAGCAGTGGTTTTAGTTCTTCAATGAAGGTCTGGTAAAATTCAGCAGTGAATCCATCTGGGCCTGGATTTTTAAAAATTTTTTCTTAATTTTTATTAACATTTTCCACGATTATAAAAAGTATTCCATGGTAATACTCTCCCCCCCGCCCACTTTCCCCTTTGAAATTCCATTCTCCATCATATCCCCTACCCATCTCAATCAGTCTCTCTTTTATTTTGATGTCATGGTCTTCTCCTCCTCTTATGAGGGTCTTGTGTAGGTAGTGTCAGGCACTATGAGATCATGGATATCCAAGGGCCTGGACTTTTTAGTTGGGAGATTTTTAAAACATATTTTTATTTTTATTTATTTGAGAAGAGAGAGAGAGAATGGGCATACTGGGGCACCCAGCCACATCAAATGAACTCCAGATGCATGCACCACCTTGTGCATCTGAGTTGCTTGGTCCTGGGGAATTGAACCTGGGTCCTTTGGCTTTGCAGGCAAGCACCTTAACTGCTAAGCCATCTCTCCAGCCTGGGAGACTTTTTAAAATAACTGCTAGGATCTCCATACTTGTTATAGTTCTATTTAATTGGTTTTTCTCATGTTGATTTAATTTTGGTAGGTCATATAAGTCTAGGAAATCATGAAATATCCATTTCTTTCAGATTTTTAGTGGAGTATATGTTTCTAAAGTATGTCCTTATGACTTTCTGAATTTCTTCAGTATCTGTTTTAATGGTGACTTTTTCATCTCTAATCTTATTAATTTGTGTGTATCTTCTATCTTTATTTTGGTCAGATTTACTAAGGGTTTATCAATCTTGTTTATCCTTTCAAAGAACCAACTCTTATTTCATTGATTCTTTATATATTTTTTGTTTCTAGTTCATTAATTTCTGCCCTAATCTTTATTATTTATTCCTTTTTACTGATTCTTAGTTTGCCTTGTTTTTCTTTTTCTAAGACCTTAATGTGAAGCACTAAATTGTTTACTTGTCAACCTTTCTAATTTCTTAATATAGGCACTTAAAGCTATAAACTGCCCACTTAGGACTGTCTTTATTTTGTCCCAATGGTTTTGATATGTTGTGTTCTCATTATCATTTGAGTCTATGAATTCTTTGATTTTCTTTCTGATTTCTTCAGTGACACATTTATCATCCAGTAGTGTACTGTTTAGTTTCCATAATTTTGTGTATGTTCTATACTTTTTCATGTTGCTGATTTGTTGTGATCAGATAGAGTGCAAGGAATTCTTTCAATTTTTCTGTATTTATTAAGATTTGTTTTGTGTCCTAATATATGATCTATTTTAGACAGTGTGCTAAGAGAAATATGTATTCTGTAGCATTTGGGTGGAATATTCTGTAGATAACTGTTAGCTCCATTTGTTCTGTGACATCATTTAATCCAGATGTCTCTTTATTTTATTTATTTATTTTTCTGGAATAACCTGGCACTTCATGAGAGTGGTGTTGGGCTCTGAAAGGCCCAGGCGTGAGACCTAGTGGAACTTCCTGAGCCTAGCTAAAGTTTGGCAACCTGTCTCTGGCCAGCTAGGACTCAGCAAGACACCTAATGGCTTCTGGCCTGCCATTTCCTCGTGGCAATTGTAATTACCATTTCACTAGGTATAGTTTACTATTGGCCCTTACCTCTGCCCCCATCCTAAAATCCCCACCTTCATCCCAAACAAGATATAGGCAACTGCTCATAGTAATAAAGCGAGTTTTTTGTGAATTCCTGCTTCGAAAAGACTCCCGACTCAGTGTGGTTTTTCTCCGATGGCCAGGAGAGGTTTCTGAGTCATTGTACGTTCATCTTCCTCCTCAACCCCTTGGGAAGAACCCGCAGGCCTGGTCCTTCCGCAGCACCACCTGCCTGGGGAGGAGCCCGGCAAGTGGGATATGGAAGTCATGCACTACACTTGTGCTTGGTGTTATCTGTGTCCTTAAGTCTAATAGTGTTTGATGAAATTGGAAGCACCCATGTTAGGTGCATATGTTTAGAATTGTAATGTCTTCCTGTTGAATTATTCCTTTAACTAGTATAAAGTGATCTTCTTTATCTTTCTTCACTAATGTTGGCTTGATCCTGTCAGATATTAGGATAGCAACACCTGCTTGCTTTCTAGGCCCACTTGCATGAAATACCAATTTCCATCCTTTCATCCTATATTGTGTCTGTCTTTTATGGAGAGGTAGGTTTCTTGGAGGCAACAAACAGCAGGATCCTGCCTTTTAATCCAATCTGCAAGCCTGTATCTTTTGGTTGAAGCATTGAGGCCATTGATATTGAGTTATTATTGAAAGGTACATTCTTATTCTTGCCATTGTTCATGTTTTGTAGTACTTCCCGTTTTCCCTTTACTTGTTTATGTTAACTAGTATTTGAGTGTGGTTTATTTTTTCCTGTTTCCTCATGTGAGTATTTTTCTTTCTCTCATGTGTGCTTTTTTTTTCTCTTCAAGTGAAAGTACAGTTGGATTAGTGGTCACATATTCCTTTAGCCTGTTGTTACTTTTTTCAAGGTAGGGTCTCACTCTGGTCCAGGCTGACCTGGAATTCACTCTGTATTCTCAAGGTGGCCTCAAACTCACGGCAGTCCTCCTAACTCTGCTTCCTGAGTGCTAGGATTAAAGGTATGTGCCACCACACCCAGCTTTTCTTCAGTATATCTATTTTCTTTATTCATGTCCTATATAGAACTCCTTATTTCATTAAGGTGGCTTCCTATGTTCTCCTTTAGAAATTTGTTTTTGAGACTTCTGGTTAAGATGGCGACGTAGGTACCACGCCAAAGCAGCCTGGGGGAAAAAAAGACCAAAAAAAATCAGCAAAATACACACTTTTACTAAAAAGTGAGGTGTATAGGAAATTGAAGTGGCAGCGGAGAAGTAGAAGAGATCCAGAGCATCCAGAGCCCGCACAGGCCGGCAAAAGTGGCCCCGGCAGCTCTGCCAACCGCAGCAGCAGCAGCGCACCAGAAAGCCGCCAGGCTCGGCTCCAGCCGCAGGAAAAGCCAGGTGCGGGATTTTCCCCTCACACCGCGCTCTCCGTAACTCGGGAAACGAGAAGGGAGAGCGGCAGTGAACAACGGAAGAGCAGACCGCGAGGTAGAAGAACACGTGGAGCAGCGAGAGATCCAGAGCAGCTGCAGCTCCCTCCCCTCCCCCACCACTTGAGCCCAGCTCCGGTGAACAGAGCAGCGGTCCAGGACCGCTGACAGCGGGACCCAAGCAGGAGCAGAGTTCGGCAGCAACATCAGTGGCTCCAGCACTGGTAACAGTGGCCCCAACAGTAGCAGCTCCAGTCGCAGCAGCAGCGGCAGACCCAGCAGCGGCCGACCCAGCAGCAGCAGACCCAGGAGCGGCAGCAGCGGCAGATCCCACAGCAGCAGCTTCAGTGGAAGCAGTGGCAGTGGACACAGCAGAAGCAGCTTCAGCAGCAGTGGTGGCTCCAGCAGTGGCAGCTACAGCAGCAGCAGAGGCAGCAGCAGCGGTGGGTCCAGCAGCAGCAGCTTCAGCAGCAGCAGCTACAGATCCAGCAGTGGCAACTTTAGCAGCAGCAGTTCCAGCAGCAGGGGTGCTGATCTGCAGGGCCACAGTTACCAGGCTCGGTTTGTTCCACAGGAAAAGCTAGTGCCCAGCTCCAGAAATCAGAACAGCAGCCCGACGACCCAGGCAGCAACTTGACTGAGACCAAAATCATCCAAGGTAACTGGGATTGCACCAGGGAAGGGTCTCACTTGGTCGCAAGCTGACTTGGATCCCTCAACAGACCAGAAATCTTAACCTCTTTGTTGATAGAGGATCTGGTCATTATAATAACTACTCTTGCATATATACTTGGGGCTGTTTTTGATTGAATGTGTGTACAGTGTTTAGTTAAATTTTAGAATCTACCTGTATTTTATTCCACTCAGCCTGCTTGAATACTGCCATAGCAGGGAAACTTAACCCCTAGGAACACCTTTGTAGATACTCTGAGAGTCTTAAGAGCCACACCTAACACCTTAAGCTCCTACCCTGAAAATATATAACATCAAATCAATTGATACAGCTAAGAATACCCAGCTAGCTAGAAAATCCAAGCATTAACTTAATCCAAGATGCAAAAATATATACATTATAATACAAGAAACACTAAAAAGCAAGACGATATAAATCCACCTAAAAGTATTAATGCATCAGAAATGTCCTCCAGTGAGAACAAGTTACAGGAAATGCCTGAGAAAGAGTTCAAAAGAATGATTATAAATATGTTCAAAGAGGTCAAAGAACAAATCAAAAGAATCAAGGAAGAAATCAAAGAAGAAATCAAAGAGGAAATCAAAGGAATCAAAGAAGATGCAGGACACCAATTTCATGAAATAAAGAAGGCAATACAAGACATAAATAAGGAAATAGAAATAATAATGAAAAACCAGTCAGAATTACTAGCAAGGAAGAACACAGTTAATGAAATAAAAAACTCTGTAAAAATCTCACCAGTAGGATGGATGAGGGAGAGGACAGAATATCTAAGCTAGAAGACCAGGTGGCAGATCTAATACAGTCCAACAAAGAGAAAGACAAACTTATAGAAAAGTATGAGTGGGAATTTCAAGATATTCGGGACACTATGAAAAGATCCAATATAAGAATTCAGGGCATAGTAGAAGGAGAAGAATTCCACTCCAAAGGCATAGTAGGCGTCTTCAACAAAATCATTGAAGAAAATTTCCCCCAAATTGGGAAAGAGGAATTTGTTTTCTTTTTTGATTTCTCTGAACATAGTTATAATCATTCTTTTGAAATCTTTGTCAGGCACATCATCTAAATCAGTCTATCCGGAGAACATTTCTGATGGATTTGTAAGTTTTGGTGGAATTATGTTGTCTTGATTTTTTGTGTTTCTATATGGTAATATTTCTTATACTATAATTTTTTCATCTTGGTTTAATTAGATGCTTTAGTTTTCTAATTATCTGCAGTATTCTTAGACATGTAAATCTGATGTTATATATCTTCAAAGTAGGAGATTAGGGTGCCAGGTGTGGCTCTTTCAGAGTAAAAGCAACCATAGGTATTGGGTTTGCCTGTTATGCAAGTATTCTGGTTGGCTGGATGAAGCAAAATACAGGCAAATTATAAAATTTAACTGAGCAATATACACATTCAATCAAAACTAGCATAGAGTATTTATGTTGCCATAGGTATTAAAATAAACAAATAATCATGCCAGCTGTGGTGGCACATGCCTTTAATTCCAGAACATGGGAGGAAGAGGTAGAAGGATCTTCATGAGTTCAAGGCCATCCTGAGACTACATAGTGAATTCCTGGTCAGCCTGGGCTAGCGCTAGACCCTACCTTGAAAAACAACAACAAAAATCTAATTATCTCTCCTTCTGGTATACTCATGATCCAAATGTTTGGTCATTTTAGGGTATCTCACAGTTCCCTCATATTCTGTTCACTTGATTTTTTGAACTTACCAAAGTTTTTGGCCTCCTGATCAATTTCTTCTGTCTTGTCTTTCAGGTCAGAGGTTCTGTCTTTCACATGAGTAACTCTGTTAGTGAGGGATTCTAGAGAGGTTTTTATAATTTCTATTTGATTTTTGTTTTCTGTTGTGTTATCTTGCATTATGTCCATCTCTTTTTTGAAGTATGATTTCAGTTAGAGTTCTGATTTTCTTGATGCTTCCTGGAATTCATTCTTTCATTTGATCAAGTTTAATCAGTTGGTTGTTGATATCTTCCATTTCTTGACTCACCTTCAATCCATTCTTATCTCTTTTGAGGGTTCTAACATTTTCTTCAATCAAGTTAAGCCTACTGTCAAAACCTGAACATTCTAAGAGACGATTCTGTTCCATTTTATTAATATGCCTGTTGGTTCTTTGATGGTTTTCTTCCAGTTCAGTGATTCTTTAGACCAGGGTCTCATTGGTTGTTGTATTTTCATTTTGGGATTAAATTTCTGTTGATTTATCTACGATTTCACTGGAAGCTTCCATTGTAGGACTAGGCATCCTTGATGGAGATCTCTCAGTTTCCTAACTTTTGTTGGCTTTTTTTTTTTGCATTATTTTATACCCATTTTAGGGAAACTCTTTATTTTATTGAAGAGGAAGCAAATTTTTGTCCTTTGCCTGTGCACCCTCTGACTCAGGTGAGCAGGGATGGTGGTACCCAGTTGCTAATCAGGATACCAGAGCAAAAGGCCTGATTCCACAGCCCAGACAGGGACCAGGACTCTCCAAGCAAGGCAAATGGGACCTACTAGGACCAGGCAACTAGGAGGAGTCAGAACAGAGAAGAGTCAGGGAACAGGGATCTGGCCTACTCGCTCCACGCTGCACCACCCGCTCACTGTCTGTGCAGGGAACTGGACTAATGTATTTTCTTGATGACAGCCATTCTGACTGGCATGAGAGTGAATCTCAAAATAGTTTCATTTGAAAATGGCATCTGCCTAACCGTGCTGTAACTCCTGGGAAGGAGAGGCAAGGAATTAAGGGTTCACTGGGACTTTTAGGGGAGAGAAATTTCTAGTAGATCACCAGTGAGAGGGTGTGGAGGAGCAAAAAAGGGAATTGGCTGTTTCCCACGCTCTCAGGCAACCCACCAGTCCCCCAATCACCCCAAGTGGCTGTCAGAGCCAGAGTCCCAGCCTCAGGCTACTCCTGCAGTAACTGCTGGCAAGGAGACCCAGGCCAGTAGTTCCACCTGCGCCCCCAGGCACAGGCAATTGCTGGGATCCACACCCCCACCTGCACATTAACAGGTTCTCCCCAAACCCCTGCATGTCTTCAGACTCCCCTCAACCCTTCAACTTCAGTCCCTTTCTGCTCTGCCCCTGTCCCCACCTGTAGCAATTTCTGAATCGCTCTACTCTGCCCCACCTGGCCTCAACTTCCATCCATGTGCAGGCCGGCCCCCCTCCCCCCCGCCCCCCCCCACCGTGACTTCCTTCAACCTGCTCTGCTTGGCCCCACCCCCAAACCTTCTGATCTGACCCACTCAGCCCTGCCCCATGCAATTTCTGACCCCCTCCACTCTGTTCCACCCCAACCTGCACAACTTCATACTTTAACTGTTCCACTCTGCTCAGCCCCCCCCCCCACCCTCTGTCAATTCAGACCTGCTCTGCTCCACCCCGCTTCACCTGCAGGTGAGTGTTGACCTTCTCTGCTCTGTCCCAACCCCATGCCACCTGCCCCCACACTCCACTCCTCCCCCCACCCCACTGCTGAAGCTGCACCACCTCCCCCATCCATCACAACCACAGTCCAATTCTCCCTGCTCCCACACTGTGAAGGGCAGACCACTACACAAAACGAATAGCATAAAAAAATCAAATGCAGCTAGGCATGGTGGTGCACACCTTTAATCCCAGAACTTAGGAGGTAGAGGTAGGAGGATTGCCATGAGTTCGAGGCCACCCTGAGACTACATAGTGAATTCCATGTCAGCCTGAGATACAGTGAGACCCTACCTCAGAAAACCAAAAAAAAAAAAAAAAAAAAAATCAAATTCAAGTAAATACAATAAGATCTCCCAGTCCTACAATGGAAGTCTCTAATCAAAACATAGAAGAGACAATAGGATCAGAACCCCAAAATAAAGTTATAAGCAATGCAACCCTGACCAAGCTATTGGTAGAACTTGTACAAAAGCAACAAAGGACTGATAATCGTGTGGATGCTGCCATCACTAGACTAGACCTAATAGATTAGAAAATAGAACGGGTCCAAACACAGTTAATGGATATAAAGGAAAGCGAAAAATAGAGGACCTAAAAAAACCAGCTGGCTATGCTAAATGAAGACATAAAGAAATGCAAGGAGGAATTCCAAGAAGCATCAAGAAAATCAGAAAATGATGTGAAAAGAGAACTTAACTTGACAGAGGAATGGAAACCATGCATAGAAAAGTAGTAGAAAAATGCAAACTTAATTGAACAAGCTCAAAACTCCTTAGGGCCTCTCACGAATAGAGTCAGAGCTGGGCATGGTGGTGCATGCCTTTAATCCCAGCACTCGGGAGGCACAGGTAGGAGGACCACCATGAGTTCAAGGCCACCCTGAGACTACATAGTGAATGTCAGGTCAGCCTGGGCCAGAGTAAGACCCTCCCTCGAACCCCCCCCCAAATAAATAAATAAATAAATAAAAAGAATAGAGTCAGCCATATGGAGGATAGAAACTCAGATTTGGAAGACAAAACAGAAGAAACAGTTTACACCCCTAGGGCTCATGACTACCCCTGCTTTATGTTTTCAGTATCAGGGATATATTCCCTCCCTTGGAGCAGGCCACCAGTCCAATTGGAGGGCAGTTGGTTTCCACCATGATAGACGTGCCACTATTGCACCTGTTGGCTCATTTGCCCTGGCTGGCCAATTATAAGGCTTGCAGTGTCCACTGTTGAGTATCTTCACTGGTGGTATCTCTTTCTCCCATTGAAGTGCATGTAGAATGGCTACTTCCAGCTTTCTGTCAGCTGGTCTACATGGAGGAGGTTATCAGCTCAGTTCCAGCAGGATTTCTCAGTGGCCTTGCAGCCCAAGTATATGGAGTCTTTAGCGATAGGATATTACCATCTGTTCCTGGTGGGAAACCAAGGACCTTAGCAATGGCCTATAATGTTTTGGGGGCATCAGGGACCTCCCTGGCCTACAACTCATGGAGGTATCCCATCCCTGGCACTGAAAATTTTCTAACAATGATCTATGGCTCCTGAGTGTTCCATTGTCCAAAACCAGAGGATTCCATATGACTTATTTGTTTCCTCTTAGATTTTTATTAGCCCTCCCTCCACCTTTCCTTTACTCAATCTCTTCCCCTGACCACACTATGGGCCTTTTCACCCCCATTAATGTATTCTTCTACTTACATATATACAATACCAACCTATTAAGTACCCTCCTCCCTTCATTTCTCTTCCCATTGTATCTTTTTTTTAGCTTACTGGCCTCTGCTACTGAGTTTTTTCCTTCTCACGTAGAAGCCCAATCAGCTGTAGCTAGGATCCACATATGAGAGAGAACATGTGGTACTTGGCTTACTTAATATAATCATTTCCAGATCCATACATTTTTCTTTACCGCTGAGCAGAACTCCATTGTATCAATGTGCCGTATATTCATTATCCACTCATTGGTTGAGGGACATCTAGGCTGGTTCCATTTCTCAGCTGTTATAAATTGAGCAGCAATAAACATGGTTGAGCCCGTACTTCTAAGGAAATGAGATGAGTCCTTAGGATATATGCCTAGGAGTGCTATAGCTGGGTCATATGGTAGATCAATTTTTAGCTGTCTTAGGAATCTCCACACTGATTTCCACAATGGCTGGATAAGATTACATTCCCACCAACTGTGTGGAAGTGTTCCTCTTTTTCCACATCCCCGCCAGCATTTATGATCATTTGTTTTCATGATGGTGGCCAATCTGACAGGAGTGAGATGGAATCTCAATGTACTTTTAATCTGCATTTCCCTGATGACTAGGGATGTAGAACATTTTTTTAAAACATATTTTTTAATTTTTTACTTATTTATTTGAGAGCGACAGACACAGAGAGAAAGACAGGTAGAGGGAGAGAGAGAGAATGGGTGCGCCAGGGCTTCCAGCCTCTGCAAATGAACTCCAGACGCGTGCGCCCCCTTGTGCATCTGGCTAACGTGGGACCTGGGGAACCGAGCCTCGAACCGGGGTCCTTAGGCTTCACAGGCAAGCACTTAACCACTAAGCCATCTCTCCAGCCCCATTTTTTTTAAATGCTTATAAACCATCCATATTTCTTCCTTTGAGAACTCTCTATTTAGCTCCATAGCCCATTTTTAATTGGGTTGTTTGGTTTCTTATTATTTAACTTTTTGAGTTTGTTATATATCCTAGATATTAATCCTCTATCAGATATATAGCTGGTGAAGACTTTTTCCCATTATGTAGGTTGCCTCTTTGCTTTATTCACAGTGTCTTTTGCAGTACAAAATTTTTGTAACTTCATGAGGTCCTAGTGGTTAATCTGTGGTTTTATTGCATGAGCAATCGGGTTGTATTCAGAAAGTCTTTGCCAAGACCAATATGTTGAAGGGTTTCCCCTACTTTTTCCTCTAGTAGTTTCAGAGTTTCCGGTCTGATGTTAAGGTCTTTGATCCATTTGGACTAAATTCTTGTGCATGGAGAGAGAGAAGAATCTATTTTCATCCTTCTACAGGTACATATCCAGCTTTCCCATCACCATTTGCTGAAGAGGCTGTCTTTTTTCCAATGAGTATTTTTGGCATTTTTATCAAATATCAGATGGTTATAGCTACCTGGACTTACATCTGGGTCCTCTATTCTGTTCTATTGATCTACATGTCTGCCTTTGTGCCAGTACCATGCTGTTTTTGTTACTATGGCTCTGTAGTATAGGTTAAAATCAGGTATGGTGATACCACCAGCCTTATTTTTGTTACTCGGTATTACTTTAGATATTAGAGGTTTTTTGTGATTCTAAATGAATTTTTGGATTGCTTTTTCTATTTCCATGAAGAATTCCTTTGGAATTTTGATGGGGATTACATTAAATGTGTAGTTTGCTTTTGGTAAGATTGCCGTTTTCACAATATTGATTCTTCCAATCCAGGAACAAGGGATGTTTTTCCATTTCCTAGTGTCTTCTGCAATTTCTTGCTTGAGTGTTTTATAGTTTTCATTGTAGAGATCCTTTACTTCCTTGGTTAGGTTTGTTCTAAGGTACCTTATTTTCTTTGATGCAATTGTGAATGGGAGTGATTCTCTGATTTCATCCTCTGTGTGTTTGTTGTTAGCATATATTAAGGCTACTGATTTCTGCGTATCTATTTTGTATCATGCTACATGGCTGTAGGTTTTGATCAGCTCTAACAGTTTGCTAGTAGGGTCTTTAGGATCCTTTATATATAGAATCATGTCATTGCAAATAATGATAACTTGATCTCTTCCTTTCCAGTTTGTATCCCTTTTGTGTGCGTCTCTTGCCTTATTGCTATGGCTAAGACTTCCAGAACTATATTAAATAAAAGTGGGGACAGTGGACACCCTTATCTTGTTCCTGATTTTAGTGGAAAAGCTTCCAGTTTTTCCCCATTTAGTAATATGTTGGCTGTAGGCTTGTCATAAATAGCCTTTATTATATTGAGATATGTTCCTTCTATTCACAGTCTCTGTAGGATTTTTATCATGAAGAAATGTTGGACTTTGTCAAATGCTTTCTCTGCATCTAATGATATGATCATGTGTTTTTTGTCCTTCAGTCCATTTATATAATGTACATTTATTAAATTACATTATTGATTTTCGTATATTGAACCATCCCTGCATCTCTGGGATAAAGCCTACTTGGTCCTGGTGAATGATCTTTCTGATATATTCCTGTATTCAGTTTGCCAATATTTTGTTGAGAATTTTTGCATCTATGTTCATGAGGGAGATTAGTCTGTAATATTCTTTTTTTGTTCTATGTTTGCCTGGTTTTGGTATCGTAGAAGGAGTTTTGTAGGATTCCTTCTTTTTCTATTTTTTGGAAAAGCTTAAGAAGCAATGGTGTTAGTTTTTCCCTGAAGGTCTGGTAAAATTCAGCAGTAAATCCATATGGGCCTGGGCTTTTTTTATTTGGGAGATTTCTGATAACTACTTGGATCTCCATACTTTTTATAGGTATTTAAGTGATTAACCTCATCTTGATTTAATTTAGGTAGGTCATATAAATCAAGGACATCATCCATTTCTTTCAGATTTTCATACTTTGTGGAGCATATGTTTTTATAGTATGTCCCTATGATTTTTTGAATTTCTCTCTTGTCTGTTGTGATGTTGCCTTTTTCGGGTTTAATTTTATTAATTTGTGTCTCTTCTCTCTTTCTTTTGGTCAGATTTGCTAAGGGTTTATCAATCTTGTTTATCCTTTCAAAGAACCAACTCTTTGTTTCATTAATTCTTTGGATTGTTTTTTTGTTGTTGTTGTTGTTTCTATTTCATTAATTTCTGCCCTAATCTTTATTATTCCTTCCTGTCTACTGATTTTTGGTTTGCCTTGTTCTTCTTTAACCAAGGCTTTAAGGTGAAGCATTAGGTCATTTACTTGCGACCTTTCTAATTTCGTAATATAGGCACTTAAAGCTATAAATTTATCTCTTAGAACTGCCTTCATTGTGTCCCAGAGATTTTGGTATGTTGTGTTCTCATTATCATTTGACTGTATGAATTTTTTGATTTCCTTCTTGATTTCTTCATTGACCCATTCATCATTTAGTAGTGTATTGTTTAGTTTCCATGATTTTGCTTATGATCTATAGCTTTTCTTGCTATTGATTTGTAGTTTGATTCCATTGTGGTCAGATAGAATGCAAGGAATTATTTCAATTTTCCTGTATTTGTTAAGATTTGCTTTGTGTCCTAATATATGGTCTATTTTATAGAATGTTCCATGTGCTGCTGAAAATAATGTATATTCTGCAGCATTTGGATGAAATGTCCTATATATATCTGTTAGGTCCATTCCTTCTATGATCTCATTTAGTCCAGATGCCTTTCTGTTTATTTTTTCCCGGGATGACCTGTCAGTTGATGAAAGTGAAGTGTTGAAGTCACCACTACCACTGTGTTTGGTGTTATCTGTGACCCTAGTTCTAATAGCGTTTGTTTGATGAATTTGGGAGTCCCCATGTTAGGTGCACATATGTTTAGGATTGTAATGTCCTCCTGTTGGAGTGTGCCCTTAATTAATATAAAGTGACCTTCCTTATCTTTCTTGACTAACGTTGGACTGAAGTATACCTTGTCAGATATTAGGATAGCAACCCCTGCTTGTTTTTTAGGCCCATTTGCTTGAAACACCATTTTCCAACCTTTCACCCTAAGATAATGTCCATCCTTTGTAGAAAGGTGAGTTTCTTGGAGACAACAAATTGTAGGATCCTGCTTTTTAACTAAGTCTGCAAACCTATGTCTTTTGGTTGGGGCTTTGAGGCCTTGGTTATTAAGAGATATTATTGAAAGGTGTGTGTTTATGTTTGCCATTTTTTTTTGTAGTTCCGGTTCTACCTTTGCTCTCTTGTGTTAGCTAGTATTTGAGTATTGTTTGTTTTTCTCAGGTTCCTTATATGTGTGCTTTTCCTTCTCTTTGGCCTGGAAGATTCTTTCAAGTAGAACTGGTTTTGTCTTCAAATACTCCTTTAGCCTGCTTCTGTTGTGGAATGTCCTTATTTCTCTGTCTATTTGAATGGGTAGCTTTGCAGGATAAAGTATCCTTGGTTGACAGTTGTTATCTTTAGAACTTGGAATACATCACTCATGCCCTTCTGACTTTTAAAATTTGTGTTGAGTAATCTGCTGTGATCCTGATGGGCTTGCCTTTGTAGGTAACTTGATTTTTCTCTCTGACTGCTTTCAGTATTTTTTCTTTGGTTTGTATGTTTGGTAGTTTTATTATAATATACCGAGGAGAGGTTCTTTCCATTTTTTGTGTGGCTGGTGTTCTAAAGGATTCCTGTATCTGCATTGGCACCTCTTTCACAATTTGGGGGAAGTTTTCTTCTATGATTTTGTTGAAGATGCCCACTATGCTTCTGGAGTGAAATTCTTCTCCTTCTACTATGCCCTGAATTCTTATGTAGATCTTTTCATAGTGTCCCAAATATCCTGAAATTCCCACTCACACTGTCCTATTAGTTTGTCTTTCTCTTTGTTGGACTGTATTAGATCTGCCACCTGGTGTTCTAGCTTAGATATTCTGTCCTTTCCTTCCTCCATTATACTGGTGAGATTTTCTACAAAGTTTTTTATTTCATTAACTGTGTTCTTTATTGCTAGTAATTCTAACTGGTTTTTCTTTATTATTTCTATTTCCTTATTTATGTTTAGTGTTGACCTCTTTATTTCATTAAATTGACATCCTGTGTCTTCTTTACTTCCTTTGATTTCTTCTTTGAGTTCTTTGATCATATTTATAATCATTCTTTTGAAATCTTTCTTAGGCATTTCCTCTAACTTGTTCTCACTGGAGGTCATTTCTGATGCATTTTTGCTTTTTGGTGGATTTATATTGTTTTGGTTTTTGGTGTTTCTTGTGTTATAATATATATTTTTTTGCATCTTGGATTATTTAATGATTGGATTTTCCAGTTAGCTGGGTATTATGAGATGTATCAATCCATCTGATGTTTTATATCTTCAGGGTAGGAGCTTAAGACGCTGGGTGTGGTTCTCAAGACTCTCAGAGTGTTTACAAAAGTGACTCTAGGTGTTGGGTGTGCCTGATGTGAGAATATTCAAGTAGTTTAAGCGGAACAAAATACAGGCAGATTCTAAAATTTAACTAAACCATGTACACTTTCAATGAAAAAAAAAGCACAGAATATTTATCCAAGAGTAGGTATTATGATAACCAGATTCTCTGTCTGTCCCTTAGGCTGTGTGGTGCCTCACCCATTCCCTTAATCCTGACAACAAGGCGGTTAAGATTTTTGGTTTGTAAAGTGTTCCAAGTCAGCTTGTGACCAGTTGAGACCCTTCCCTAATGTATAACAGAAGAGTAAACAAAGCCACTATAATTCAAGAAACAACAAATAACAAGCCCAAAATACAGCTTATTTAAGAATGCAAATTAGACCATCCACCCAATTTAACATATAATTTATCCTGATATGGAAGGTGCAATTAGCACTTCTGGTTCAGGCATATATACCAGGTTTATTAGGCGGGTACTGACCTGGTGTAATTCCAGTTATGTTTTGGCATGATTTTGCTCTCAGCTGTGCTCTTGATTGGGACTCTCTTTGGTGCTCTGTCAGTTCAAGTAGGCATGGCTGGGTCCCTGGACAGTTGCTCTTTTCCTGAGGGCTGGGAACTGGCGGTGGGGAAGGGGAGGGAGCCGATGCTGCTCTAGTTTGCCCGCTGTTCCACGTGTTCTTCTACCTTATGATCTGCTCCTCCGTTGTTCACTGCTGTTCTCCCTTCATGTTTCTTGAGTTTGCGGAGAGCTCCGGTGTGAGTGGAAAACCCCCTCACCTGGCTTTTCCTGCAGCTCAAGCCAAGACTGGTGGCTGGCTGGCATGCTGCCACCGAGGTCCTGCTTGTGGACCTGCCCCGCCAGAGCAGCTTCTGCCGGCCAGCCCACGCAGGCTCTGGATGCTCTGGATCTCTCCTACTTCTCTGCTGCTGTTTCAATTTCCTATGTACCTCACGTTTTAGTAAAAGTGTGTATTTTGCTGGGGTTTTCTTGGTTTTTTTTTTTTTTTTTTTTTTTTTTTTTTTGGCTTTGGCCCCCTAGGCTACTTTGGCATGGTACCTACACCAACATCTTAACTGGAAGTCCTTAATAGTATTTAAGACATGGTGTAACCCTGTTCTTTGGTACATATGTGCTTATAGTTATAATATCCTCTTGATGGATTATTCCTCATTCATTATGAAGTGACCTTATTTATCTCCTTTGAGTAGTTTTGGTTTGAGATCTATTATGTCAGATGTTACAATAGTGACACCTCCCTGTTTTCTGGTTCCATTGGCTTAAAATACTTTTGCTCATCCTTTCAGTCTAAGAAAGTTTCTATCTGTGATGGCAAAGAGTGTTTCTTGGAGGAAGGAAAAGCAGGGACCTTTTTTTTTTTTGATATAGTTTGCATCTTTTATTTGCGAAATTAAGTCCACCAACATTCAGAGTTACTATTGAAATGTATTTATTCCTTACTGCCATCTTGTTGATTTGTAGTGTTGGTGCTTTTTAGTCTTCATTTGCTTAACAACTATCCTAGCATCATTTTTTTTTTTTTACAGGATCTTTAAAGTGTTTATCATTTTTTGTGGGGGGAGGTTGTTTTTAGTTTGAAGTATTCCTTCCATAATGCAGTATAGCTTTCTTAGCGGATATAAATTCCTTTGCTTGCTTTTTTTATGGAAAGTTTTTCTTTCCCCTTCCACTATGACAGTTTTTCTGGGCATATTATTTTGAGTTGGCAGCTGTGGTCTTTCAGAACTTGAAGTACATCATTCCAAGTCCTTTTGATTTCATAGTTTTCATTGAAAGATAAGCTGCTATTCTGATGGGACTGCTTTTATGTGATACTCAGTTCTTCTTTCTTGTAGCATTTAATGTAATTTTTGTTGCATATGGTTAGTGTTGTCACTGTAATATTATGGGTGGAGTTTCTTTGATGTTCTTGTCTACATATTGTTCTATATGCATCTTACACATTGATAGGATTCTCCTTCCCTTGATTTAAGAAACTTTATTTATTTATTTATTGTTTTATTTTTATTTATTTATTTGAGAGTGACAGACAGAGAAAGAGGCAGAGAGAGAGAAAGAATGGGTGCACCAGGGCTTCCAGCCTCTGCAGATGAATTCTAGATGCATAGTCCCCTTTGTGCATCTGGCTAACGTGGGTCCTGGGGAATGGAGCCTTGAACCAGGGTCCTTAGGCTTCACAGGCAAGTGCTTAACAGCTAAGCCATCTCTCCAGCCCAAGAAACTTTATTTTTTGACTTTATTGAAGATATTTTTCTATGCTTTGGCATAGAATTATCCTTCCCTACCATAATTCATAGATTAATCTTTTCATGGTGTTCCAGTGATCTTATATGGTCCATTAACAGTGTTTTAATTTTTTTAAATTTATTTATCAGAGAAAGAAGGAGAGAGAGAATGGATGTGCCAGGGCTTCCAGCCACTGCAAACGAATCCCAGATGTGTGCAACCCCTTGTGCATCTGGCTAATGTGTGTCCTGGGGAATCAAACCTAGGTCCTTTGGCTTTGGAGGCAAATGCCTTAACTGGTAAGTCATCTCTCCAGCCCCCATTAACAGTTTTTAAATTAAAATATTTATTTATTTGTTTATTTATTTATTTCAGAGAGAAACAGAGAAAAAGACACATTCAGAAGGAGAGGGGCAGGCTATGAGAATGCCAAGGCCTCCTGCCACAGCAAATGAACTCCAGATTCATATGCTACTTTATGCATTTGGCTTTATGTGGGTACTGGAGAATTGAACCCAGGCCATCAAGCTTTGCAAGCAATCTCCTTTAACCACTGAGCCACCTCTCCATCTCCTAGTTTTAAAAAATTATCATTTTTTAGACTTTGTCTTTAAGTCCTGATACTTTGTCTTTCACATGATCCATCCCATTGGTTACATTTTCTACAGAGCTTATTTATTATGTATTTATTTGATAGAGAGAAAAAGAGGCAGAGAGGGAAAGAGAGAATGGGCATGCCAGGACCTCTAGTCACTACAAACAAATTCCAGATGCATGTTCCATTTTGTGCATCTGGCTTACATGGGTACTGGGAAGTCAAACCTCAGTCCTGAGTCTTTGTAGGCAAGTGCCTTAACTGATAAACCATCTCTCCAGCCCTCTACTGAGCTTTTTGTGTGACATGTTGAAGTTTCCATTTCCACAATCATTTATTTTCTTCAGTATTTCTCTCCTTTTTATTTCTATTTTCATATACTGAATTGCTTTTCTTATTTTAAGCAAGTACTTTTAACCACTGAGCCATCTCTCATTTCATTCAGTTATTTGTGTGCTTTCTTAGAATTCTATTCTGTCTTTTATAAAATTCTCTGAACATATAGAACCATTCTTTTGAACTCTTTGTCTGGGACTTCTTCAAATTTGCTCTCATGGTAGGGGGTCATTACTATAAGATTGGTATTTTTTGGAGGAAATGCATTGTCTTGGATTTTAATTTACTTTTGATTATTTAATTATTTATTTTTTGCATTGGGACTTGTACTTTTTGAGTTAGTTCACTGGTTGAAGAACCTTCCTACTCGTCAAGGGAATGATCCAACATAAGCACATCACAATCATGAGTATATATGCACTAAACACAGGTGCACCACAGTTTATAAAACAAAACATACTCAACAATAAAACAGAAAAATTTTGATGCTATTGAAAATGGGACAATGTCACTTATTTCTTTTTTATTTATTCATTTTACAAGCAAAGAGAGATAGAGAGAAGAGGGACAGACAGAGAGAATGGACATGCCAGGGCCTCTAGCCACTGCAAATGAACTCCAGACATATGTGCTCCTTGTGTATCTAGCTGATGTGGGTCCTGGGAATTGAACCTGGGTCCTTTGGCTTCATGGGCAAGAGCCTTAACCACTAAGCAATCTATCCAGCCCATAGCCTAAGCTTTTGATTCACCTGGCTTCCCATCTTCCAAGCGCTGGGATTATAGGCACATACCACCATACCAGCCCAGCTGCAATGTCACATTTCTTTTTCTGTATCTTTGTCTTTTGTATATAGAAAGGCTATTGATTTTGTGCATTGACTTTGTATCCTGCTACTTTATTGAAGGAGTTAATCATTTTTAAGAGTTTTGAGATAGAATTTCTTGGGTCACTTATGTATAGAATCATGTTATTATTTGGGCTTTAGGATATTTATATGTAGCCTTTATTATATTGAGATGTAGATCATCCATGCCTATTCGCTCCAATGTTTTGATCATGAAGTGATGTTGCATTTTGCCAAAGGTCTTTCCTGCATCTATCAAAATGATCATGTGGCTTTTGCGTTTAAGTTTATTTATGTGGTTGACAGATTTCCATATGTTGAACCATCCCTGAATTCCTGGGATGAAGCCTGCTTGATCCAGGTGGATAAGCTTTTAATGTGCTGTTAAATTCGGTTTGGGAGGATTTTGTTCAGGATCTTTGCATCTAAGATCATCAGGGAAATAGGACTGTACTTTATATTCTTGTGGCACCTCTGCCTGGTTTTGGTATTAGGGTGATACTAGCTTCATAAAAGGAGTTGAGGAGCTTTCTCTGTCAAAACAAGTCCAAATGGATCAAAGACCTCAATATAAGACCAGAAACTCTGCTACTACTGGAAGAAAAAAAATAGGAGGAGCTTTCCATGACATAGGATTCAGACAAGACTTCCTGAATAAAACCCCAGTATCTCAGGAAATTAAACAATCACTCAACCATTGGGATCTCAGGAAGCTGAAAAGCTTTTTCACAAACAAACATTCAATAAGCAGAGCCAATAGATTACCCACAGAATGGGAGAAAATTTTTGCCAGATACACATTGGGTAGAGGACTAATTTCTAGAATCTACAAAGAACTCAAAAACCTAAACAATAAAAAGTCAAACAACCAACTCACAAAATGGGGCAGAGAACTGTACCAGGAGTTCTCAGAGGAAGAATACAGATGACAAACACACACTTAAGAAAATGTTCAACATCCCTAATCATTAGGGATATGCAAATTAAAACAGCTATGAGATTCTACCTTACCCCAGTAAGGATAGCAAGCATTAAAAAAACCTAATGATGGGCTGGACAGATGGCTTAGCAGTTAAGGCATTTGCCTGAAAAGCCAAAGGATCCTGGTTTAATTCTCCAGGACCCATGTAAGCCAGATGCACAAGGGGGCACATGCATCTGGAGTTCCTTTGCACTGGCTGGAGGCCCTGGTGTGCCTATTTCTCTCTCCCTCTCTACCTCTTTCTCTCTCACAAATAAATAAATAAATAATATAATTAAAAAAAATCTAATGACAACAAATGCTGGCAAGGTTATGGAGAAATAACCCACATCCACTGTTGGTGGGAATGTAAGCTGGTATAACCACTATGGAAAGCAATATGGAGACTCCTAAAAAGGATGACTATAGAGCTACCAACAGACCCAGTTATTCTCTTACTGGGCATTTACCCTAAAAGCTCCAAACCTCAGCTCAGAGATATTTGCTCAACCATGTTTATAGCTGCTCTATTCATAATAGCTAAGAGCTGGAATCAACCTAGATGTCCATCATTAGACAAATGGATAACTAAGATGTGGTATATCTACATGATGGAATTCTATATAGCAGTAAGGAAAAATGACACAATTAAGTTTGAAGAAAAATGGTCAAATTTGGAAGAGATCATTCTCAGTGAACTCACCCAATCATAGAATGATAATCATTGCATGGTCTCACTCATCTGTGGCTTGTAACCTGAATCTGCCCATGATGCTGACATACCTAATAAATGTCTCAAGGACTGGACAATAGGGATGGTAGAGCAGGAAGGGAGGGCAAGGTTTGGAGGGGGGACAAAAAACTGAACCCAAATGGAAATGGTACCATAAAATCCTACATTCTGAAAGACATACTAAAAAGTCAAACCTTCATCAGATGCTTAGAGAGAATATCTTAATCACAGGGTCTGGAGAGGGTATGATAAAGATTATCCTCAATCTTCTCCTGTTTCTCTTTCTCTCTCTCTTTTATATTATCTATGTTTTTCTTCCTTCTGTTCCATCAGCATTTTTTCCTTTTTTTAAATAAAAATGTATTCATTGACAATCTCTACCATATAGACAATATACCATGATCAAAAGCTCCTCCCACCACAGCCCATCAGCATTTTTAAAGAATGTCATATGTTGTCAATAACTTGAGACACCATGATATGCAATAGATCTATTGAACTTTAACTTAGTCCTCTTTTTCTTTTTTCTTTTTTTTTTTTTTTTTTTTTTTTTTTTTTTTTTTTTTTTTGAGGTAGGTCTCCCTCTAGCCCAGGCTGACCTGATCTGGAATCACTATGTAGTCTCAGGCTGGGCTGGATCTCACCGCCATCCTCTTACCTCTGCCTTCCAAGTGCTGGGATTAAAGGTGTGCACCACAACGCCCAGTTTAAATGTGTAGCCAAGGTTGGCCTCAAACTCCTGATCCTCCTGCCTCCTCCTTTTTAGCAGAATCCTACCGGTGTGTGCCACCACAACCACTAAACTTATTTCTCTTATCTAATTGTAATTTTGCATCTTTTCTTGGCATGTACACATGTGTGGTATGCATGCACGTGTGTATGCATGTTTGCATGTGTGTAGATACACATGTATGTGTGTGTGTGTGTGTGCACCAGAAGTTGATGTCAGATGACTTCCTGATTACCCTTGACTTGATTTGCTGAAGTAGTAGTATTTCTCACTTCAATTCACAGCATGCTGATTCAAGTAGCCTAGCTAACATGGAAGCTTGCTGGAGGAAGTGTACTGGGGCCAGACCTTGAGGTACCTGGCCCTACTTGCTGTTCCTTTCTCTGCTTCCTGGGCTTCTATATGACACTGGCTTCCTGGTCCATGCTGCTGTGTCTTACCCACTATAATGAAAGTTCCTTTCTAAACCACAAGCTTACTTAAGTGCTTTTCCTTCCCTAAACTTCTAATCTGGTCAGAGAAAGTAACTGATACAAATGGCAAGCTCTTTATCCACTGAGCCATTTTGAATCCACGGAGCCCTTGTTTTGTATCTTTGACCAACATCTTCCTATTCATTTCTGCTACTCAACTGCCCCAGTTTCTGGGAGCCCACTATTCTATCCTAGTTCTCTGAGATCAATTTGAATGAGATTGTGCAGTGTCTGTCTTCCTGTGGCTTGCTTATTTCACTGTTCCTGGAAGCTTTTCCCTGGGGCAGATGTGAACTCATGTCTATTCACCCCAGATAGGGGCACAGATGACAGACCAAAGCATGATGGCACCAAAACCAGTTCTGGTGAGCGAGTCAGTTTATTGGAGTTAGTTACAGAGCAAGGTGAGGGGTTGCTTACAGAAGCAATAGATGATTCAAAGGCAGCTGTGTCACCAGAAAGCTCATCCCACCATAGATGATGGCTCACGGAAGTTGCATCTCTGGAGCATGCTGTACGACCCGCAGGCAGCTCAGTCAGCGAGCCTCCTCATAAGCAGCTGCTTTCCCTTTACTTAACCGTATGAGTCCTGCCACTTCTTCTCAGACTTATTGACTTCCCGAGTCTCCTGAGCTTCCTTCCTTCCCTTAGCAGGGAATGTGTCAATTTGGAGGAGATTGCTATACAACATTTACTTAATATCTTAAAGATCTATTCATGTCACATTGACAGTTTCTTTCTTTTTACAACTGGTATTTTTATACTTTTTCATGTGTGGTATACATGTGTGTACATCTGGTTGTTCATGTATGTTTGGGCACATGTATGTAAGGAGGCCAGAGGTTGATACCAAATGATTTCCTCAATCACTTTTCCAACTTATTTTTTGAGAAAGTCTCTCACTGAACCTGGAACTCACTGATTCAACTAGACTAGCTGGCCAGCAAACCCCAGGGATCGTCGTTTCCACCTCCCCACTGCTGGGATTATAGGTGCACATTACCACATCCAGATTATGTCAGTGCTGGGCAGCTGAACTCAGGTCCACATGTTTGCATGATAACAGCTTTGCCAACTGAGCTATCTCTCTAGCCCACAGTTTTTGCTATCACACATTAATTGTGCAAAATGGGTATAAATTGACATTTTTGTACATGGCTTGTTTCACTTAACATGGTGATTTTTGATCCATCCTATCCAACCTTTAATTATATGCAAATGACATGACTTCATTATTTATTATGTAGGATACATATATAATTCACATTGTTATTATCCATTTGTCTATTTATGGACACTTAAGTCAATTCTATATCTTCCCTATTGCAATAGTGCTAAAAGAAATATGGAAATGCAAGTATCTCTTTGACATGGTAATTTATTTCATATATATATGTGTGTGTGTGTGTGTGTGTGTGTGTATTTGTCAGCACACTTCTTTTTCTAAATCATATTAATTGTTATTAACTTTTAGATGAATTTGCAACTATTTAAATTTTTTTCCCCAAGACAAACAATTGTTGGTAGAATTAAGCTTATGAGTTATTTCCAGGAAATTTATTTATTTATTTACTGGTAGAAATTTAGCCCTGAACTTTGCCCATTCTAGGCCAAAGCTCTACCACTAAGCCAGACCTATAGCTTGAAAAATTGCCTTATATAGTACCTTAATTGTGTTATCTATTTGTCCATTATATTTTTGGCTATGAAGGAACAATCTTGATTTTCTTCTTTATTTGGGAACAAATCTTGCAAATGCCTTAAAATGGGGTTACTTTCATGAAAGTATCTTCTTGCTTGAATTTTCTTGAGTTAATCATGCTGGGAGGAAGACGTCAAAGCAGAACAAAGTCAGATAACAAAGCTGTAGAGGGAGAGCACATCCCCTGCATGCTGACCCTTCACCTGCAGCCTTTAAGCACTGGCCTCCCTAGATGTTGACACCCCTGTGTGATACTGGGACCTGTACCTGTGGAGGCAGCACTGAATAGAGCTATTTTCACCAGTTAGACATTTAGCCAATGATTTATTTGGAAAAAATCAAAGGGAAAGTGGAAAGAAATAAGGGTGCTTTCTTATCTTCCTAATTTCAGACTGTATTTCTATTTTCTAAGTTCTTTCTCTTTAAAAATTTACATTAGAAACCAGACTTGGTAGCACATGCCTTTAATCCCAGGAGGCATATGTAGGAGGATCCCCACGAGTCTGAGTGCAGCCTGAGAGTACAGAGTGAATTCCAGGCCAGCCTTGGCTAGAGCAGGACCCTACCTCGAACCCCACCCATCCTGCCAAATTATGTTACATATGGCAAAAGGTCCACTGTCATCTTTTCAGGGAAGGTTGTTCTATGTTGTATTCTCACAATTCTTCCTTGACTGAAGCAACAATCAAGGCTGTATCTATGAGACAGAGGCATATCTTTCCTCATAATATGCCAATCATTCATTAGTCTGATGAATGACAAAAGTAAGAGCTTTAGTGTAAGGCCCAGAAGCTTCCAGGTATGTGCTTTCTATAAAGACAGAGACTATATGCTATTCATGGTATGACCATTGGCCTTTTCACCATTAAACTACCGATTCATTATGGCCTGTGTGATCTAAAGAGTGATGATTAGAGTTTGGCACTTTTGTCGGCAGGGGGTGAGGTTGCCAAAAATAGCTCAGGTCTGAGCTTTTGTGAAGGAGAGCTGAAAATGGTCATTGGCTCTGTAGATAACTACTAGCTAGTTAGTTGATCACTAGAGGATATACTTATTCATTTTCTATATCCTCGATGGTGTCAGGGCGAGCCTTATTCCTGGTTTCTGGAAGATGGAAGACAAGAAAGCTGGCAAGGATGGGGATGACTCCAAAAATGACCCAGGGCAGGTAGGGAGAAAGCTCAACTAAGAGCATCAAAAGAGGAGGCAGCAGTGCCCCTGGTCTACTGAACATTGTATTGATTCCTCCAATTATTGACCTGATGATGCAAATAACAAAAAATCTTGTCCAAATCTGTACATGTACATTTTTTTGAAACAGGGTCTCACTATATAGCCTAGGCTAACATTGGACTGGAGATTCTCCTGCCTCAACCTCCCAAGTATTGGGATTTTCAGGTGTTCACTCTTATTTACTTTCATTTCATTTTGGGATCAATACAATAGAGTTATTGAACACACAGGCTTTGGCAGGATGTAGTTAATGTCACATATACTGCTATTGGTTCCTAACTGATCAATTTCATTATTATTAAAACAGTTATACCCATAGTACCAATCCTGCAGAGTGATTCTTAAAATTAAGTGAGATTCTGTTTTAAAGGACTTGACACATTTCTAATTGTAAAGTTGATTTTAATAATTGTTGGCTCTTGGCTGCTGTGTTAATTTCTGTTATAACTCACTTCTTTGATAACACAGTAGTCTTGGTTTTATCCTTATCCCTTCTCTTAATGTCAAGTAGTTTAGAAAGGCCTGTTTGTAAAAAGCATTTTGAAGCTCTTTGTACCTGAATGTTGTGGGGATGAGCTCATTGAAATATACACCCATGACTGTTAAACCAGAAGAAATAGCACCAACTCCAAATGTGGCCAAAGTCACACGCAGGGTTTGCATTTCTGGAGAGAGGAAGATGAGGGAGAGTCCAGAAACTTTGGCTGAAGAAATCTGCCCATTCCCAAATAACTGATGTTATTTCAAGTAAGAAATATGTGGTAGACAAAGTGTAGCCTGTCTGAAATAATAGAATGGTTGATGGATGTAGGTGGGTTGAAATATTGAATGAAAAGATCTAAAGCAATTGCTTGAATATTGATAGTAATGGTGTAGATAGACTCAGAAATAGTTATCGTACTTATTATGTCTATTAACTTCTGGGCTCTTTCTCCAAGACTTAGAAATATGTATGGACCTAAAGAATTTATGACCCATGTCTTAAAATTTTTAGAACTAAGAGCATGGGAACATTTTTTAAAATGTAAAACAGGCATTCCATCATAGAATAGCAAAGTGACTAGATTTACTTGGGAGTAGACAATTCTAAGAGACACAAGTTCTAAATAATAATAATTCAAGATTTAAAAGTCTAACATTAGAGCTCCTATTTTGAAATAATAATGTTATATTGGAAACCACTGACACTAAAACTTTTAAATGCAGTAAAAAAAAAACCAAGTATACCTGCCACTTTTTATTTCCTATATCAATTATAAATGAGTTCATTATCAAATGATAATGGAGATCCAGAATGCTAAGGTCCAGATATTTGCGTGTCTCCTAAATTAGTATGTTGATATCCTAAACTCCAAGGCAGTGATATCAGGAGGTGGACTCTTGGGAGATGAATTGGTCATGAGGAGTCTTATGAATGAAATAGATACTCTTACAAGAGACCTCATAGAGTTCCCATGTGGCTTCTAACATGTGAGGACACAGAAAAGCAAACTATAATGCAAGAAGCAGGTCAAAAAAGTCTTTTTTAAAATGTGACAAAATAACCAAATAGATAAAACAATGCGGAAAGTGTTTCTATAAAGGAGACATCTTACATCAAGGAGAATGGACCCCATCTCTGGGATATCCCAACAGTCTAGGATCTTTCAAAATGCAATTCTTCTCTAGGAACATACGTGGCAGACAGAGATGGTGAGTATAAAAATTTCCATAATCATTACAGAGGTCATTTGATTAACTTAGTAAAATAATAAGAGCTCCTGAGTTTGCCTCTTAATCTATTTCTTGCTTAGGGACAGATTCTGAAATATTTTAAAAGGCTTGTTAGGAGCAGATTCTTGCCTACTTCCTACTGTATTTCTTCCTGTCCAAAGGCATGGGATTTGTATTTCACTGAAGTCAAGCAGTCTCTATGAAAACTGTGTTGCATGTGTGACTTATGGTCAGGTACAGATGAATATATAGAGATGAGGGAGTTGGCAAGTTAAAGAGGCCTCAAAAATCATGGGGTCCTAGGGAGAGCACAGTATGCCTTCTTGACGACACAACAGTAAGGCCAACCTTCTCCATGATTATTATTTGAAACCTGATTAGTTAAAAGGCACATGGCTAGCTCCTCTTGTAAAGAAACTTGGCAGGTATTAATTGGATCTGATGCCTGGCTCATCCTGCGTGTCATGAAGACTGGTCCCAGGTACTCCTTAAGAACTCTAGCTCAGTAAAAACATGTAAGTCCTGGCAACAACTTGTCTCCAGGATCAGTGTCACACTTTCATAATAGCTCTAAGGAATCTTTGGCTTCAATGTAAATATTCTTTTGGCACCAGGGAAGTAAGACTAGTGTAATACTTGAGGAGTGGGGAAAACTGCTTTCTTTTCCTAATAAACTCCTATATCTCTTACCTGGGGGCAAAAAGGTATTGACCAGAATGGGAAGTCCTATCAGGAAGAAGAACAACATCTGGCTTTCTCTGCGCCCCAAACATTTCATCACCCAATGGCTACCGTTTCTGGTTAGGAGCATGGCAACTCCACAGAGAACCTGGAACAGGGAGATATTGCTGCCCAAGTATTGCAGGTTGAGTACTAGGGCAAATAGCGGAGCAGTGATTGCCATTCTGAAATGAATGAAAACATATCTGATTCAATTTAGAGATTAAGAAACATTCCCTAAGATTTTAATCTCACAATTGATGATGATATTGTCTCAGTTGGCATACAGTCAATGTTAAAGAAAATGGCTCATTATACTTCATGGCATATTTATGTTTAGCAATAATTATAACATAAAATTACTGTGAAACATGATGTAAAATTATTTTCCTCCAGCTCTTTTGAGAATGGGTCTCACTACATAGCTCCAGCCTTGAGCTTAAGTCTTTTGGGTGATTGAATAACAACTATGTCATACTCTATTAAAATCTTTAGTGTATGTGATGATTTTTACTGAGGATAGAAGAGAGGGAGAGGCAAATACACCTGTATTCTAGTAAAATTTATAAAACCACCCATGCAGAAAATGCTAATTTTAAATCTGAGTTTATCCATTCAACTAGAGGCATGAAGAAATGAAGACTGATAAGGTCAGATATCATGAATCAGGGGTGTAGTTTCTTTGAAATATGGCTGTGGGAATCTGGAAATGACCTGGCTGTTATTCTCATGAACTCACAGCAGCTCTGATTTGCTGTACAAAATTGAGCCTATCAATATTTCATCATGGATGGGGAAATGAATTGTAATAGAAATTAATACAGGAGCTGTGAGTCAACATCCTAGAGTAGCTAGTGGCAACTTATAGTTGCTGAAAGAGTAGCAGTAATGTTCCTTAGTGAAGAAGTCACTATATTACATGATCTTCCATCCATGATCATGCAAGAAGCTTTAACTCAATGGCCCCCAAAAAAGGCATGAAATTAAGATGGGGATTAATGGAAAAGAAGAAGGTTGGCAATATGAGGGGGAAGGGAATAAGAGAGGGTAATGCAGGAGAATAAGATCAAAATAGATTATATGTATGCATGAAAATGTCAAGTATATTTAAAAGGAAGAAAGAAATCAGAGAGAAAATAAAGAAAGTAAGTCACTTCACACAAAGAAGGATGGATTCACTATTGAGTTTTTCTAAACTTTAAAGGGAGATTGAATACCACCACTTCTCCACTGTTCCACAGAACAAAAAGGAGCACTATCAAACTCCTTCTGTGAAGCTGGTGTTACTGATACCAAAAGCAGATAAGGATATAACAAAGAAGTAAATCTACAGACTGGCTTCCCTGATGAGCACAGAAAGGAACTGAAGAAGACACTAGAAAATAGAAAAATGTCCCACTGGTCATAGATTGTAGGATGAATATTGTGAAATGGCTGTAATCTTTGAAGAAGTCAACAGATTTAATGAAAGTTCCATTAAAATTCCAAATGAAATTCTTTGGTGTGCAAGTCCTAAAATTCACATGGAAGCATAAAAGTTCTCTAATAGCCAAAGCAGTCCTCAGCAGAAAGGACACTTCTGGAACTACCCCACTTCTCTGGTGGCTACCAAAGGTGATCATTTTTTGTATGCTTATTGGCCATGTGTATTTCTTCTTTTGAGAACTGTACTTTTTTTTCTTTATTGGTTTATCAAGGTGGGGTCTGGCTCTAGCCCACACTGACCTGGAATTAGTCTCAAGCTGGCCTCAAACTCATGGCAATTTTCTACCTTAGCCTCCCAAGTACTGGGATTAAAGGTGTTCGCTGCCACATCTGGCAAGAACTGTTCTTTTTTTCTTTGTTTGTTTTTTAATATTTTACTTATTTATTCCTTTGAGAGAAAAGAAGTAGAGAGAGAGAATGGGTATACTAGGGCCTCTTGCCAAACAAACTCCAGACACATGTGCCACTGTGCATCTGGCTTCATGTGGGTACTGGGGAGTTGAACCTGGCCTGGTAGCCTTTTTAGGCAAGTTCCTTTAACTGCTGTGCCATTTCCAAAGCCCAGGGAACTTTTCACTTTATTAGCCCACTTATTCATTGGCTTGCTTGATTTCCTACTGTTTCATTTTTTGAGGTTGTTTTTGCATATTCTAGATATTAATTCTCTGTCAGATGATGACCAGCAAAGATTTTTCTCCCATTCTGTAGGCTCTTTTCACTTGATTGATGGTTTCTTTTGCTGCACAGCCTTTTAATTTTATGAGGTCCCATTTGTTGGTTAGTGGCATTATTTCTTATGTCACTGGAGTCCTATTCAAAAAGTTCTTGCCTGTGCCTATATTTTGGAGTGCTTTCTCCCTCTGTTTCACAGTGAAAAAAAGATTTTTGAGAAGAAGGTGCAAGAGAACATCTTATAAACTTGGGGTAGCTTCAACAACCTCTAAAATTTGTAGAAACTGACAGTACTCCAACTTCCCTCTTTCCCTCTTTTTGTTCTACCACTATCTTTTTAAAGTTAATAGTAACCTTCACACTAACTCACCCGGCTTCACTGCTCCTACTTCTAAATAACTCTGACCCTAGCATACTTCACACCAGCCTTGTTTGCTTACCTACCAGTAATTACTGAACTTAAATTGTTGTTAATTCATTACTGAGACATTCTCACGGCACTCACATCCACCAGCTTGAGTCCCTCTTGCCATTACCTGGGAGCAATACAAAAACCACACCTGGAACCTTGAGCTCCTACTCTGAATATTTAATTTCTGGTTTACATGTCTAAGAATATAACATATAACTAGAAAATCCAAGTATTGAAATAACTCAAGATATAAAAATCTCAGAGCCGGGCGTGGTGGCACACACCTTTAATCCCAGCACTCGGGAGGCAGAGGTAGGAGGATCGCCGAGAGTTCGAGGCCACCCTGAGACTCCATAGTGAGTTCCAGGTCAGCCTGAGCCAGAGTGAGACCCTGCCTCAAAAAACCAAAAAAAAAAAGATATAAAAATCTCTATGCAATAATGTAAGAAACAAAAAGATCAAGACAACTCTATTCCTCCAAAAATTATAAATCCAACAGTAATGACCTCCAGTGTGAATGAATTAGATGAAATTCCATAGAGAATTAAAGATAGACTTCCGGGTAAGATGGTGGCATAAGAACCACGCCAAAGCAGCCTAGGGGAGGAAAAGCCAAAGAAAACCCAGCAAAATACACACTTTTACTAAAAAGTGAGGTGTATGATAAATTAAAATGGCAGCAGAGAAGTAGGAGAGTCCCAGAGCATCCAGAGCCCCACAGGCAGGCCGAAGCAGCTCCAGCAGTGGTGGCGTCAGCAGCAGCGGCTTCGGCAGCAGCAGTGGTTCCAGCAGTGGGGGTGCCCATCTGCAGAGCCATAGTTGCCAAGCTAGGTTCACACTGCAGGAAAAGCCAGTGTCCAGCTCCAGAAAACAGAACAGCAGTCCAGCAACCCAGCCAGTCTTCTTGACTGAGACCAAAATCATCCAAAAAGGTAACTGGGATTGCACCAGGGAAGGGTCTCACTTGCTCACAGGCTGACTTGGAACCCTCAACAGACCAGAAATCTTAACTTCTTTGTTGATAGAGGATCTGGTTGTTATAACACCTACTCTTGCATAAATACTCGGTGCTGTTGTTGATTGAATGTATACAGTATTTAGTTAAATTTTAGAATCTACCTGTATTTTGTTCCACTCAGCCTACTTGAATACTCCCATAGCAGGCAAACTCAACCCTTAGGAACACTTTTCTAGATACTCTGAGAGTGTTAAGAGCTACATACACCTAACATCTTAATCTCCTACACTGAAGATATATAACATCAGATCAATTGATACAGCTAAGAATACCCAGCAAACTAGAAAATCTAAGCATTTACTTAAACCAACACAGAGAAAAATCAACTCCTACCAAATCAGAGAGCCAGAACCTCAGAGGCTCCCAACACCTCATCACTGAAGCAGACCAAATATGAACCCAACATGGCTCAGGGAAATTTTGCAGAAGAGGGGGTAGAAAGAATGTCAGAGCCACTTGTTGGGTCATGATATGCAGAGACATTTATAGTATCAATAACTGTGGGCTAACTCCACAATGCACGACCCATATACCTCAACAAGGAGGGGCCATTGGGGATGGGGTAGGTCACGGATGAGCCTAATAATGGTACCAAACTGCCTGTAATTGCAGAATAGACAACTAATTAAGAAAAGTTAACTAATAAGGAATCAAACAAGCCAATTAAAAAATGGGTCATGGAGCTAAATAGAGCATTCTCAAAGTAAGAAATACAAATGGCATATAAGCTTCAAAAAAATGTTCTACGTCACTAGTCATCAGAGAAATGCAGATTAAAACTACATTGAGATTCCATCTCACTCCTGTCAGATTGGTCACCATCATGAAAACAAATGATCATAAATGTTGGTGGGAATGTGGAAAAAGAGGAACCCTTCTGCACTGCTGGTGGGAATGCAATCTGGTCCAGCCATTGTGGAAATCAGTGTGGGGGTTCCTAAAACAGCTAAAGATTGATCTACCATATGACCCAGATGTAGCACTCCTAGGCATATATCCTAAGGACTCATTTCTTTTCCTTAGAAGTACTTGCTCAACCATGTTTATTCCTGCTCAATTTATAGTTGGGAAATGGAACCAGCCTAGATGTCCCTCAACTGATGAGTGGATAATGAAGATATGGCACATTTATACAATGGAGTTCTACTCAGCAGTAAATAAAAATGAAGTTATGAAATTTGCAGAAAAATGGATGGATCTGGAAAGGATTATACTGAGTGAGATAACCCAGGCCCAGAAAGCCAAGCACCACATGTTCTCCCTCATATGTGGATCCTTGCTGCAGATGATTGGGCTTCTATGTGAGAAGGCAAAAACTCAGTAGCAGAGACCAGTAAGTTAAAAAGGAGATATAAAGGGAAAAGAAAGGAAGGGAGGTGGGTACTTAATAGGTTGGTATTGTATATATGTAAGTAGAATGATTGAGGTGGGGAAGGGATATGATGGACAATGGAATTTCAAAGGGGAAAGTTGGGGAGGGGAGGGTATTACCATGGGATATTTTTTATAATCATGGAAAATGTTAATAAAAATTGAGAAAAAAAGAAAAGAAAAACAAAGAATTAAAGATAATGGTTATAAGTATGTTTAAAAAAAAAATCAAAGGAATCAAAGAATAAAACAAACTCCTGAAGGAATAGTAAGAAATTAATGACCAACCTTACAAAATAAGGAGGTCAACACAAGATATGAGTAAGGAAATAGAAATACTGAAAGAAACTCAATAGAAAGTCTCACTAATAAGAATGGGTCAAGGAGAAGACAGAATATCTGAGCTTGAAGACAAGGTACAAGATCTAGAACCATCCAACAAAAAGACTAACTCATAAGAAGTTATGAGTGAGAATTTGAAGATATTCAGGACACTATGAAGAGATCAAACTTAATAATTCAAGGTATATAAGTGTGGTATTTAGAATGTAATCCCCCCCACACATAGACTCGGGTGTTTGATTAAAGCTTGTCTCCAGCTGATCTGGCTGGAAGAACTTGTCACTAGGGACAGATCCTGGGGTTCAGACCTAAGGTGTGTTTGGGGGAGATCTAATTTCCAGTCCAAATGTGTAAGAGAGCAGTCTGAGCTGTGACAGGGTCCCTGTTGCTTGCTTGTCAGTTTGTGCTTATTGCTTTTGGTTTTATGGGCTGTTTGGAAGCAGCTTTTTCCACCACTGCTGGAACTTCCCCTGGATCTTTAAACTCAAAAAAAAAAAAAAAAAAATCCCTCCCATAAATTGTCAGGTTTTGATGTTTACCCAAGCAATGTAATGCTGACTACCACAGAAATTTGGTACCAGGAAGTGGGGTAACGATTCTGAGATGAACCTGACCATGTGGATTTTGTTCTTTTGGAACTTGTGTGCTAGAAGAGGAATATGTATTGACTTGGAATTTGTGACAGTAGAAGCCTCACAGTGTGGTAAGTCAAAATTTATGACCGGCATGGTGGTGCACACCTTTAATCCCAGCACTTGGGAGTCAGAGGTATGAGGATCACCATGAGTTCAAGGCCACCCTGAGACTACATAGTGAATTCCAGGTCAGCCTGAGCTAGAGTGAGACCCTACTTCTAAAAACAAACAAACAAAAATTATGGGCTATTTTGGTGAGAGTTTTAAAATGCTAACTGCAGACAGAATTGTGTTGGTTTATGACCTTTCAAAGGGGAAGGAAAAACAGTAGAGAACTTTGTTGGAATTGGGCTCCTGGCATAAGGGCTAGCTTCATTCTGGTCCCATGCCCAGAGAGTTTGATCAAGGTTGAATTTAGACTGATATGCTTGGCAGAAGACATAGAACTTAGAGACATAAGCTTTAAAGTTGGGGGAAAAAAAGTTTACAATTATAGGCATGTAGACTGGTTTTAGATTACTGAAGCTGCTACTGTCCAGCACAATAGCATTATGGAGGATGGCCCAACTGCTTTACATTGAAACAACAGAAAAGATTCCTAAGGTGATTCCACCCAGGAAAGACTGAATGGTAGAAATTCAAACTCTTTTGTAAGGAAGGAACCTGATCTTCAAGATTATGATTCATTTTGTCCCTAGATTAACAACATGGCTGTGTCCTACACACCTTAAAAGCCTGAAAAATACATGTAAGTGGGACATGAAGTGCACATAGTTTCAGGATGCTACTTCTGAGACGTGGCATATGAGGCAGACAAGTAAGAGCATTGTCTAAAGTTAAATTAGATGCCTCTGCTGAGATGAGGCATGGGAAACAGGATATTCATTCCCAAGGCTGGAAAGGCCAGTGTAGGGAGTTAAAGATGGACCATGGTTTGCAATGGACACCTGACAATGTTTTGGATATATCAGGACTGTGCAGAGACTACCATGGAGCATTGTTGGCTCAGGATGGAAGTTTCCCCTAGATACTCAGCCCAGCTGGAGGAATCGTAATTAAGAGACAATTTTGAATCTCAGATGAGATTTGGGACTTTGAAACATTCTTATAGTTGGTTGGAAAAGCATATGGGGACCTTTGAAGTCAGATTGAATACAATTTGCAATGTGAGATAGTCATAAGTATATTGGGAGCCAGTAGTGGAATATGGTAGTTTGAATGTAGGTCCCCCATTGACTACAGTGTTTTATTAAAGCCTGTGTCCAGCCAGCCTGGCTGGAAGAGGTGTCACTGGGGACAGATCCTGGGGTCAAGCCCTAAGGTGTATGTGGGGGTGGAAGTGATTTTCAATCCAAAGGTGAAAGAGAACAGTATGAGCTCTGGCAGTGTCTCAGTTGTTTGTTTGCCAGTTTGTGCTTGTTGCTTTTGATTTTAATGAGCTGTTTGGTTATTCCTCTCTGCTTGGACATATAGCAACAGCTTTGTCCACCACTGATGGAACTTCTACTGGATCTATAAGCTCAAAATAAATCTCTTTCTCCTCTAAACTGTGCCTGCTTTGAATGTTGATCCCAGAGATGTGAAGCTGACTACAAGAAGGAAAAACTTCGGTTTAAAGGCATAGTAAGTATTTTCAGCAAAATCATAGAAAAATTGCCCCAAACAGGGAAAGAGATTACAATACAGATACAGGAGGCATGTAGAACACCAAACAGAAAAGACCAGGAATGAACCTCACCTTACTATATTATAATTAAATTGCTAAACATGCAGACCAAAGAAAATATACTGAAAGCAGTAAGATAGAAACACATAGTCGCCTATAAAGGTAAGACCATCAGGATAACAACATATTGCTCAACACGAATTTTAAAAGTCAGAAGAGGAATGGGGAGATGGATTAGTAGTTAAGGTGCTTGCCTATGAAGCCTAAGGGCTCAGGTTAAATTCCCCAGTACTCATGTAAACCAGATGCAAAAGAAGGTGCATGCATTTGGAGTTCATTTGCAGTGGCTAGAGGCCCTAGTGTGCCCATTCTTTCCCTCTCCCTCTCTCTCTCTCTTTCTCTCTCTCTCTCTCTCTCTCTCTCTCTCTCTCTCTCTCTCTTTCTCTCTGTCTCTCTCTCTTTCTCTCTTAAATAAATAAATAAAATATTAAAGCCAGAAGAGCTTAGTATTATGCATTCCACGTTATCAAAGATAATTGCCAACCCAGACTACTATATCCAGCAAAGCTATTGGCCAAAATTGAAGGAAAAAAATAAGAACTTTCCAAATAAAACAGGCTAAAGGAATATATGATTACTAAGCCAGTTCTACATAAATACTTGAAGGGATCCATCAGTCAGGAGAGAAGGCAAAGTACATACATGAGACTTCAGGAAAAATTAACCATGTTCAAATAATACTTGATGCCAGAGAGTAACAGAAATAGCAAGTGATACAAAATAAGGAAGATGATAGGAATGCATACATATCTTTCAATAATAACCATTAATATCAATACCCTTAATGCTCCAACCAAAAGACACAGACTTGTACAATGGTTTAACAGGCAGAATCCTTCTGATTGTTGCCTTCAAGAAACTCACCTTTCCAAAAAGACAGATACTGCCTTAGGATGAAAGGATGAAAAATGGTGTTTCAAGCATATGGGCCTAGAAATAAGCAGGTTTTCTGTTCTAATATTAAATAGGGTTGACTTTAAGTCAGAATTAGTTAGAAGAGATAAAAAAAAATGGTCAATTTGTAGTCATCAAGGAGACAATCCAACAAAAGGACATTATAGTTCTGAAGATATAGGCACTGAACATGGATGCACCCAATTTCGTTAAACAAACATTACTAGATGTATAGTCACAGATAACTTCAAGCACAATAGTAGTAGGAAACTTCAATAACCCACTCTCACAAATTGGCAGGTTATTCCAGGAAAAAAAAATAAACACCTAAATTAAATTACAGCATACAGCAAATGGATATAATAAACATTCATAGAACATTCTATCCAAATGCTACAGAATACACATTCTTTTCAGCAGCACATGGAATGTTCTATAAAATAAACCATATATTAGGACACAAAAGAAATCTTAACAATATAGGAAAATTGAAATGGTTTCTTGTACTCCATCTGATCACAATGGGATTATACTATATATCAACAGCAAAAAAACTATAGAATGCACACAAACTTATGGGAAATTTAAAAATGCACCATGGAATGATAAATGGAGCATTAAAGAAATCAAGAAGAAAATGAAAAAAATTATTAGAATCAAATGATAATGAAATAATAACATACCAAAACCTATAAGATACAATGAAGGCAGTCCTAAGAAGGAAATTTATGTATAGTGTGTGTATATGGAAAGAAGTAGGGATTCAGTGGAGGGAGGAAGAGGAAAGTGAGGGTAGTGAGAGGGAATTATGATCATGGTATACTGTCTACATTTATGGAAGTTATCAAAAAGTTTTAAAGGGCTGGAGACATGGCTTAGTGGTTAATACACTTGCTTGCAAAGCCAAAGGACCCAGGCTTGATTCCCCAGGACCCACATAAGCCAGATGCACAAATAAATAAATAAAAATTTTTTTAAGTTTTAAAAAAATGTGAAATTTAGGCACATACTTCTTAATATCATGTGTTGGTCTATCCTCCATAAATATGTTGCTGGTTTTGAAAGGCAAAGTTTGTTGCATGTTACAGTTATTTGTCATTATGGAATTTACCTTATAATGCCCAGGAGGAAGGTTCTCTTAAGCAGCTCAGGTGTATGGAGGAGTTGAGAAACTGATGCTTTAGTCTGGGTTGTATCCAAATCCTTTTGTATGGTGGACTTCACAAACTTCAATAACAAGAAATAACAAGCATTTAGAGTATGTCAGTAATGTGTCAAGTCTATTGGCAAGTGGTAGATGATACAATAAACACACTCACTATATTCAAGGAAGCCTCTGTGTAGTGGGGAACATGGGTGTGATAAAGTATCTCAATATGTCCTGGGGAAAGTACATAGGAATATTGCTAGTTTATTGAAAACATGAAAGGCAAAAAGTCTTGACAAAAATTTACATTATAAATTGAAAATGATGAAAAGGTACTTATTTAAAGGTTTCATGGTTTCTTTTCCATCCATAAGTATGAGAGACTTGCCATCCCTTTTTAGGGTGAACTTTGTTTTGGTTCTGAACAATCCATTTTTAGGTGACAGAAATGCCACCTCTCCTGATGATCAGACTGCAGGATTAAAGGCAAGAAAGAAAGCAGATTTACTGATGGAGTGTGGTTTGTGGCTAAGCCTGATAATATGACAAGTGAAATCCTAGCTGTAGCAGACTAATTGGAAAAGGTTGGATTTAGAGGTGCAGAAACGTAGTGTAGAGTGTATCCCTACCACTTAATATGTTTCTCAGTGTTGATCAGCAGATACCAATGAATTTGAAAATTTTAAGAAAAATAACAATAAACAAGGAGTGTACAGTCTTCTCCTTCCACTTTGCTTGAGACAGGGTCTCTCTTGTTGGTTTGTTTTTTGCTTCTTTGCATGGGTCAGTCTAGCTGGCCTGTGAGCTTCTGGATTCTCCTGGCTCTGCCTCCCATCGGCAAAAGTTTGCTGGCATCACAGATGCATGTACCACTTTGTGTCTGGGTTTATATGGGTGCTGGGGGATTGGATTCAGGCTAGCAGCTTTGCAAGAAAGTGTTTAAAAATATTTTATTTGCTTATTTGAGAGAGAGAGAATGGGTGAGCCAGGGCTTCTAGCCACTACAAACAAAACTCCAGATATGTATGCCACTTTGTGCATCTAGCTTATGTGGGTCCTGGGGAATTGAACCTGGGTCCTTAGGCTTTGCACTAAGCCATCTCTCCAGTCTTCAAGATAACATTTTTAACCATTTGGGTTTATTTTTAATTAACATAGGATAATTGTAATTATTTATGAGATATGAGTCAAATTGCTAGGATTTTATAAGCTGCTGGAGATGGCAAGCATGCCATTTCAGGATCACGAGGAATCAAGCACCTAAGAGCTGCATGACACAGTTCCAGCCCAGCTGTCCAATGTGGCCCTTCTATAGAAATACCTTTGGCTCTCTATGCTACAGATCTCTATGGTTTTCTGTATAATGTTTGTCTTTTTCTGTCTTTCACTTGGTATACGAATCTTTAAATCTACTTTTCCAGCAAAAATTGATGTTAGTGAAGTGTTGGTTGATGTATCTGAAAGAAGCTCTGGCATAGAATTGGAAAAACAAGAAAATGAGTCAGAAATAATTGTTTTCCTTAAGGCCTTAAAGAAAGTCAGGCATGGAGTACAGTACATTGAGGAGGAAACAATGAACCTGCTGGAACAAGTAAAAATTGTTCTATGACTATTTTTCTGAATGGTGGCAATTGCAGCAAACTATGACTCTTTACCAAGAATCCTTATAGGAAAAACAACCAAGATCAGAAAGAGTTCAATCGGGGGGACCAAAGTCTAGGTATTGGAGAAACATGAAAAGGAAAATTCAAAATAAATGATTGGGGATAAATGGGTTTATTGGATCAGTGATTAATGGTGGTAACCCCCATTTTGTGGTTGTTTTGTCTCTCATCTTTTTTTTTTTTTAATTTTTATTTATTTGAGAGCGACAGACATAGAGAGAAAGACAGATAGAGGGAGAGAGAGAGAATGGGCGTGCCAGGGCTTCCAGCCTCTGCAAACGAACTCCAGACGCGTGCGCCCCCTTGTGCATCTGGCTAACGTGGGACCTGGAGAACCGAGCCTCGAACCGGGGTCCTTAGGCTTCACAGGCAAGCGCTTAACCGCTAAGCCATCTCTCCAGCCCATGTCTCTCATCTTTAATATAGTAATTGAAAGTAGGAGCTCAGGAAACCACAAGTGCTTGACCACACATACATGGTGAAAATAGTTAATCATTATAGAGGCCTGACGACTTTACTTGAGGTAAATAATTATGGGATTGTTTGGTGTAAAGAATTAGCAAAACATTTCTATGAATTCTGCAGAACTGTACCTTTCTTGAAGTTTGTTCTTGCATGACATGATCAGAAAATAAAAGATTGAGGTTAAGAGCTGTGGCAGCAGAGAGAGAGAGAGAGAGAGAGAGAGAGAGAGAGAGATGGAGAAACTCAGCTGCCTTCAGCATTAGCCTGTCAGCTTGCACCAGAGCTTGACTTTGAGTCATTATTGCCCCACTCCCTTTCATACCTCTCTTTGGGAACCTCCTTCAAGCCAGGGCTGGACCCCGGCAATAAGCCTTTGATTTTTCTCAAGGAATTCCTAATTTTATATGGCTGACTTTTAAATAGGAAGGTCCACCGTAGACTTTTCATACTTATATCACCATATATGTTGGGTGAGTTTGGGGTAGGAATTATTTTGTTTCTTTAGTTTCACAGAAGTGTAAATTACAAAAGATGCTACAGATATAGAAAATATAAGAATTATCTACACTTGGGCCTCATTTAAGTGTTTAGGTTCTGGGGTCTGGAGGAACAGCACAGTGGTAGAGCACTTTCCTAGTATGGGCAAAGCCATAGGTTTACTCTCCAATAATACAATGGAAAAAGATTCTGGATGTTGAGCAAGGCTGTAATAAAGACTTATATGGACATTAAGGATGTATGAATTTATTAAAGATGCCAGAGGGATGGAATAATTTGGAGCCAAAGGGCACAACATTTGAGCTTTCCTTCATCAGTATTTTCTTCTACAGGGCATTTGCTCTCTTTTAGTGGTGGCATCATACCTATCAACTGTGCCTTTACCAACCAGTTTGTGTGATACTAGTGGAGCTTTTCCTCTTCCTTTGTATCAGCTAATGTCTAATCCTTTCTGAACCAATAAAAGTTATAGTGCATATTTCCTCTGTTTTCTCTCAAAAGTACTTGGCACATAACCTTATCATATTACCTACTCTTATTAGAATTGTCTCTTAATTTGTGTTCTAGAGCAAAACTTAAGTTTTATAAGAGTAGACACTCCAACTTAGTCCCTTACTAATAGTTAATACTATGCCAGTAGTTGATAGGTACATAAGTACTTATTGTCAGATCATGTTATTTCATCCTGGTAGTTGTTTCCCTTTTCCAGATCACCTCAATAGTCAGGATCTCATCAGCATTCTGTTTTCCATTTATGCATGTAACTCTTTTAAGTTCCTGTAAGCCCTTATCCAGTTGATTGGTGGCAATCTTCTCTGGAAGATTGCTGATGAAAGAAGACAATGAAGGTACAGTAAACACACCATTGCTTATTTCCAAAATAACCTTTAATCTGTGATTCCTTTCCTGTGGTGGTTTGAATTAGGTGTCCCCCCCAAATTCATGTGTTTTGAATTGCTGGTGGCAGTTTGGGAATTAGAGTCTTGCTGGAAGAGGTATTTGTTGGTTGCTGGGGGCAAGCTTATGGGTGTTATAGACAGCTTCTCCTTGACAGCATTTGACTCACTCACTTACTGCTGTTTCTACCTGCTGTGGCAGAAGTAATGTCCAGCCTCTGCTTATGCCATCTTTTCCCTGTCATCATGGAGCTTCCCCTTAAGACTGCAAGCCAAAATAAACCCTTTCCTTCCATAAACTACTCTGGTCAAGTGTTTATTCTAGCAACACAAAGCTAACTGCAACACTTCCCCTTCCATTTAATATAGATCTTTTAAAGTTTACTTATTTATTTATTTGCAAGGCGAGAGTGGGAGGGAGGGAGGGAGAGAATGGATGCTCCAGGGCCTCTAGCCACTGAAAAGGAACTCCAGATACATGTACCACTTTGTGTATCTGGATTTATGTGGGTATTGGGGAATTGAACCCAGGTCATTAGGCTTTGCAGGCAAACATCTTAACTGCTAAGCCATCTCTTCATCCCCTAAATAAGTTTTTAAAATTTTATTTATTTGTTTATTTGCAGTCAAAGAGAGAGAGTAGGAGAGTACATTTAATATAGATTCTATAATTTGTGGAAGAGTAATTTATAAACCCAAATCATCTTTACTGTACAAGTCTTCCTAAGGGGGTTATATCTGACTATTAATAAAACTCTGCTAATTATGGACAAAATGAGTAATGAACAAATGGTATAAATCACCCACTCACATTCCATTTTTAAATTATTGGTATATGACTCACATACCATAAAATTAATTTTTAAGAGATACAACTCAGTGGTTTAACACATAATAGCAAAGATCTGCAAACACAAGTACTAATACCAGAACACTTTAACCCCTTCCCTAAACTATACCATACCCATTAGCAGCAGTCATACTGCATTCCTTCTCCCCACTCTCCATCCCATGGCAACCATTTATCTACATTCTATCTTATAGATTTTTCCTCTCATGGACACTTCATATAAATATAAGTGGAATCATTCAAAATGTGACCCTTTGTATCATTCTATGATACCAGTATTATGCTAATACCACATTCAGACAAAGATACTATAAGAGGCCTTTTGGGTAATATAGTAAACTGTAGGTATTTTCATAATTAATTCTGCTACCTAAAGCATGGAGGATCTCTTAATTACCTGGTATCTTCTTTAATTTTTTTTTTTTTTTTAGTATCTTAAAGTTTTCATTGTAGAGATCTTTCAGATCCTTGGTGAAGTTTATTTCAATGTACTTTATTAGGTTATGGGGCTATTGTGAATGGGATATTATTCTGATTTATTTTTCTCCAAGTTTGTCACTGGTAATATATGAAAGCTACTGGCTTTCATGTGTTTATTTTCTGTTCTGAAACATTGCTGGAAATGTTTGTTAAACATAAGTTTTCTGTTAGAATCTGTACAGTGTCTTAAAGTATAGAATCATGTGATCTGTGATTAGAGATAATTTCACTTTTTCCTTTGCTATTTTATCATTTATATATCTTTCTCTTGTTTTACTGCTATAAGACTTTGAAGAATAGGTATAGTCATGAATTGACAAAGGAACAAGGAAAGGAGGAAACAGAGTATAGCATGAGATTGAAGGTACATGGGTTGGAGGTATGAGATGTTGTCAGGAGCCATTGGGCTGGCCTTGAATCCGTAGCCTGGGCTGTTTGGCAACAAGACTTTTGCACCTGCAAGTAAGCAAGGTTATGTACATTCGGTGTTACTGATAAGAGCTGACCGTTCCTTAAATATTTATGCTTGCATTGCTGGGAACAGAGGGTTCCCAACCTTGGAATAATCTTTTGTACTGAGAAGTGGTCAAAGTGTGTAACTCTGTAACAGAAAGAAGTTGTTTTGATAGAAACTTGTGTGAAGGTCATGGAATTTTTGGAATGGGCAAACTGTTTCAAGAAGATATTGAAAAGTATTGCTGAGAAATAAATGGTGCTTCAGTCCTGGACTGGAATCATTACTTTCATTCTTTCTCCTATCTTTCTTTAATCCTCACTCCCCATCAGTCTCGAACCTTTTCAGCTGGCAGGCTCCGGCAAGATGTCTAAATACAGAAGAGTTTTTTGTAGGTGTAGAACAGTGAGGGATAGTCTTGGGGGGTCTATTTTATAGGTTAAATCACAGTGAGCTAATGATTAATGTACAAAATTGCAAGTAGTGTTTGTTGGTCAGTGTGTGGGCAGATACGGTGGTCTGGAGTGAGTAGACTGGACCTATTTCTTGGCTCCTCCCACCTCCGTGTTCAGAGTTGCTTGTGCAGACAGTGTGTGGGTAGGCACAGCTCTCTGGAGTGAGTAGGCCAGACCCCTGTATGTGGGCTCCTCCCACCTCCCCAGTCTGGCTTATCTGCACTAGTCTGTGTCCTAGAGTGCACAGCATGAAGTAGGCCAGATCCCTGTTCCTTTGCTCCTCCTAATCCCCTAGTCCAGAAACAAGAAGCCCACAGAACACCAAACAAGCAGGACCAAAGAGAAACTTTCCAAGACACATCATAGTTAAAACTCTTAACAATGAAATCAAAGAGAGTGTCAAAATCAGCAAGAAAGAAGCAATTCACAACATACAAAGGCAATCCCATTAGAATAACATTAGATTTCTCAGTGGAAACCCTGAAAGCCAGAAGGGCCTAAAATGGAACACTTCAATGTCTGAAAAACTATGGCTTCCAACTCAAGCCACTTTACCCAGCAAAATTATCCCTCATAGTAGATGGTGAAAAAAAAACTTTCTATGAAAAAAGTCAACTCTATGATTATATGAACACAAGCCAAACCTACAAAGAATACTTGAGGGAATACTCCACACAGAACAGTCAAACAACCAATCTCAAGAGCCAACAAGAAGAAGATCACAATAACCAAAACAAACCAGGCTCAAAACAGTCCATAACAAAAGTAGGCACCCAACACCATAAAACACCTCATCATGGCAGGGATTAATTCAAACCTTACAGTAATAACCTTAAATATTAATAGTCTTAACTCACCCATCAAAAGACACAGGGTAGCCGGGCATGGTGGTGCATGCCTTTGATCCCAGCACTTGGGAGGCAGAGGTAGGTGGGTCACTGTGAGTTTGAGGCCACCCTGGGACTACATAGTAAGTGCCAGGTCAGCCTGGACTAGAGTGAGACCCTACCTCGAAAAAATAAAGACACAGGCTATCACGATGGATAAAAAACTGGGTCCTTCTATCTGCTGTCTTCAAGAAAGCCACATCATCACTGAAGGTAGACACCTCCTCAGGTTGAAAGGTTGGAAAATTATATTCCAGGCAAATGGAAATAAAAAAACAAGTGGATGTTGCTATATTAATATTTGATAAAATAGACTTCAAACTAAAGGTAACCAAAAAAGACAAAGAAGGCCACTTCTTACTCATCAAGGGAATGATCCAACATGAGCATATCACAATCATAAATATAGATGCACCAAACACAGGGGCACCATAGTTTATAAAACAAAATCTACTCAACAACAAAACAGAAATAAACACCATCATAGTTGGAAACTTCAATACTCCACTATCATCAATAGAGAGATCATCCGAGCAGAAAATCAATAGGGAAATAATAGAGCTCAACAACATCATATATCAACTAGACCTAACACATATCTACAAAATTTTCCACCCTGACTCTACAGAATACACATGCATCTCAGAAGTCCATGGAACCTTCTCCAGAATTGACTCTCTCTCTCTTTCTCTCTCTCCATATATATGGCATATATATATAGAAGTTAACAACAAGAGGCAAATCAAGAACTCCACCAACTCCTGGAGACTAAACAACACATTTTTAAACAATGAATGGGTCATAGAAAAAAATCAAAAAGGAAATTGCAAAATTCCTAGAATTGAATGATAATGAAAACACAACCTACCCAAACTTATGGGACTCAATAAAGGCAGTCATAAGAGGAAATTTCATAGCCCTAAATGCCTTCATTACAAAGATAGAGAGATCACAAATCAATAACCTGACTGCCCACCTAGAGGCACTGGGAAAACAAGAAGAATCCAACTCAAAGTGCTCCAGATGGAAAGAAATAATCAAGATTAGAGCAGAAATTAATGAATTGGAAACTAAGAAAACAATTTTAAAAATTGGTGAAATGTTCTTTGAAAAAATAAACAGGATTGACAAACTCCTGGGCAAACTGATCAAGCAAAAAAAGAAAAGTCTCAAATTAACAAAATCAAAACTGAAAAAGGAGCAATCACTAAAGACCTCAATGAAATTGGAAGAATCATCAGGGCATACTTCTAAACCTCTACTCCACAAAATTAAATAATCTGGAAGAAATGGATGAATTCCTAGACACATACCACCTACCAAAACTAAACTCAGAGCAGAATAATCTCATAAACAAACCTATCACACCCATGGAGATTGAAAAAGTAACCAAAAACCTCCCCAAAAGGAAGGTTTGAATTCTATCAAACCTTCATAGAAGAACTGAAATAAACTTATCTCAAACTATACCACATAATTGGAGTCCAGGGAATCCTTCCCAACTCCTTTTATGAAGCTAGCATCATCCTAATAACAAAATCAGACAGAGATGCAACAAGGAAGGAAACTATAGGCTTGTATCCCTAATGAACTTAGATGCAAAGATCCTGAACAAAATCCTTGTAAACCAAATTTCACAGCACATCAAAAGCATTATCCACCTTGATCAAGTAGACTTCATCCCAGGGAGGCAGGGAGGTTTAACATATGGAAATCAGTCAACATAATATACCACATAAGTAAACTGAACCATAACAACCACATGATCATCTCAATTGATACAGAGAAGGCCTTAGACAAAATACAACACCACTTCATGATCAAAACACTGGAAATAGGCATGGAGGGTTTATATCTCAGCACAATAAAGGCTATATATAAACCTCCTAAAGTCCCAAAAAATACTCAATGGGGAAAAACTGAAGGAATTCCCACTGAGATATGGAACAAGACAAGGGTGCCCACTCTTACCACTGCTCTTCACCATAGTACTAGAAGTACTAGCCCAAGCAATTAGACAGGAGAAAGAAATCAAAGGGGTTCAAATTGGAAAGGAAGAAGTCAGTTTAGCTCTGTTTGCAGACGCCATGATCCTATATATAAGTGACCCAAAAGTCTCCATCCCAAAACTTCTAAGGGTGATAAATTCCTTCAGCAAAGTAGCAGGATAAAAAATCAATGCACAAAAATCAGTATCTTTTCTAAATGCAAAGGAAAAATATACATAGAAAGAAATCATTGGGGCTGTCCCATTTTCAATAGCAACAAAAAAATTAAATACCTTGAGGGCTGGAGAGATGGCTTAGTGGTTAAGCACTTGCCTGGGAAGCCTAAGGACCCTGGTTCAAGGCTCAATTCCCCAGGACCCATGTTAGCCAGATGCACAAGGGAGTGCATGCATATGGAGTTCCTTTGCAGTGGCTGGAGGCCCTGGCGTGCCCATTCTCTCTTTCTCTCTGCCACTTTATCTCTTTGTCTGTCACTGTCAAATAAATTAATTAAATAATTTTAAAAAATTAAATACCTTGGAATAACACTAAAAGGTATGTGAAAGAACTACATAATGAAAACATAAAAACATTCAAGAAAGAAATAGAGGAGGAGTTGAGAAGATGGAAAGACCTCCCATGCTCCTGGTAGAATTAATATTGTGAAAATGGCAATTCTACCAAAAACAAGATACAGATTGAATGCAATACCAATAAAAATGCCAGCATCATTCCTCACTGAGACTGACAAAATGATCTCAAAATTCATATGGAATAGCAGTAGGCCTTAGATATCCAAACATATCCTCAGCAAGAGAAACAACTCTGATAGTATCACCATACCTGATATAAAACTATTTACAAAGCCATAGTGACAAAAAAAACAGCATAGTAATGGAATAAAAAGAAACATAGACCAATGGAACAGAAGTGAAGACCCAGACCTTAGGGCAAGCAACTACAGCTGCTTGATCTTTGACAAAGGTGTCAGTAATGTAGACTGGAGAAAAGACAGCATCTTCAACAAATGGTGTTGGACAAATTGGATAACCCCATATGCAGAAAAATGAAATTATACCCACTCATTTTACCATACACAAAATTCAAGTCCAACTGGATTAAAGACCTCAATATAAGACCTGAAACTCAACTACTGGAAGAAAAAATAGGAAGCACTCTCCACAACATAGGACTGGGAGAAGACTTCCTGAACAAAACACCAGTAGCCAAAGAAATTAAACAAGCACTCAACCAATGGGATCTCATGAAGTTAAAAAGCTTTTGCACAGAAAACATACCATAAGCAAAGCCAATAGATATCCCATTGAATGGGAGAAAATCTTTGCCAGCTATACCACTGACAGAAACCTAATATCTAGAATCTACAAAGAGCTCAAAAACCTAAACAATTAAAAAAAAAAAATCAAACAACCCACTCCGAAAGTGGGGCAGAGAACTAAATAGGGAGTTCTCAGAGGAAGAATTACAAATGGCTAACACACATTTAAGAAAATGTTCAATATCCCTAACCATTAGGGGAATGTATATTAAAACAACTATGAGATTCCACCTTACACCAGTAAGGATAGCAAACATTAAAAAAAAATCTAAAGAAAACAAATGTTGGTGAGGCTGTGGAGCAATAGGAGCCCTCATTCACTGTTGGTGGGAATGTAAGCTGGTACAACCACTGTGGAAATCAATTTGGAGACTCCTAAAAAGGATGAATATAGAGTTACTAACAGAACCTGTTATTCCCTTGCTGGGCATTTTCCTAAAAGCTCCACATCTCAGCTCAGAAATATTTGATCAACCATGTTTATAGCTGTTTAATTTATAATAGATGAAAACTGGAATCAACCCAGGAGCCTATCATTGGATGAATGGATAACCAATATGTGGTGTATCTACATGATGGAATTCTACTCAGTAGTAAGAAAAAAAAAATGACAAATTGAAATTTGTAGAAAAATGGTCAAACTTGGAACAGATCATTCTAAGTGAACTCACACAGTCACAGAAAGATAAACATCACATGATCTCACTCATATGCTCTTCCTAACCTGGATCAGCCCAAGTTGCTGACATAAATGAATGGCATGTTGAGTCTTGGACAACAGGGAGGGTAGGACTTGGGAGGGAAAAGGGTGGGTGGGGCGACACACAACTGAACCAAAATTGAACTGGCACTATAGGATCCTATATTCTGGAAGCCAGACTAAAAGGTGAAATCCTCAAGCAAACCTTAGAGGGAGCACCTGAATCGAAGGGCCCTTGAGAGTGAGATGAAACATAACCTCAAATTTCTTCTGTTTCTCTTTCTGCTCTGGATTTTTATTATTTCTTTTCCCTTGACTCTGGCCTGTAATTCCCTGTACGAGGATCTGGTCTACATCCACAATTAGCTGTTGATCAGAGAGCCTAGTAGATCTCCCAAAGCAAACAATACAGACTTCTGTCAGAGCACTTGATTATCCACCAGAGGCTAATGGTAAGACCCTACTGCTGAAGACATCAAATGCTGTTGGCATGAACCATGGAGAGATGTGATTGGAATCCAGAGGAGTCCTAGGCAATTAGCCCGTCTAGTGCTGGAAGGCACTATATGAGCTACCAAGGGAAAGTAGCCAACATCTGTCCAAGCAACTCAAAGTCAAAGTGGCTCAGAAGAAAACAACATGACATGATGCTCACACAAGTGCAATAATGACACACAGCCATGGTGGGTAACCAACTGCTCTTGGACTGGCTAACAGATCCACTCAGTGGAAAGGAAACCATATCTGGAACTGGGAAACAAGTCAGAATCAAATCCAGATAATGATTATGCTTTCCATTGTCAAGCTCCCACTAGACTATAAGAGTGTCTAAACTCTTTTAATTCTCTCTAAATTAATAATGGTTATCCCATTTAACTGGTGCTGACTTCACTCTCAGTTGGAGAATCTGCTTCTCTTTTTCAGATGGGAACTGGACCTGAGGAGAAAAACAACCCAAGACATTCCACCCCAGCCCCAACTGAATCCACAGAGGATCTGGGAAAATAGTTAAGAGTGCTGTTTCTTAGTTAAGCTGATATCAGCACAAGGGTGATGGAGAAAGATACTGAGGACACTCAACACCTACCAAACCAGAGATCCAGATGCTCTGGAGCGGCCATCACTGAAGTAGACATAAAATGCTCCCAGCATGGCTCAGGGAATTTTGCGGGAGAGGGGGCAGAAAGATTGTTAGAATCACAAGTTTGCACAGAGACATTGCATCAGGAGGAGAGAGAGAGAGCACAACAAGTGCAAGCCAGACACGAACACTAAGTAGGCTGGGCTAGGAATCCTCACAGCCCACCCCCAGGAGCACACATCTTCCAGCAAGGATCCCCTCCAAAAGAGAGAGACTATAGGAGCTAAGCGGTTTTCTTGGATAGGTAGACAGACAGACAGAAGGGCTGTTGGTAGGCATCTGTATTTTTCTTCTGAAATATTCCAAAATGGTGACCAAATATGGCAGACGGGACAAAGAATACATGGACACAGTTTCCTGCTGGCTGGCTGGCTTGTCTGGAACATGTGACAACCAGTGCCTTTATCTTTATTTAAGGTGACCAATCACAGACTCTGGATGGGAAGGCTTCCCCCCACCCAGATAAAAAGCATGGCTCCCACATGGGTGGTGGATCTCCAGCTATAGAATCCCCTCATGTGAGGAGTTTGTTCCTCTCTGTCTCCTTACATTTACTTTTTTGATAAACTTTGCTCTGATTTATTTTTAAACTTTTTCTTCCTTTTTATGTTTTTAAAAATGTTTATCTATTTATAAGCAGAGAAAGTAGGAGAACAGACAAAGAGAATGGGTATGCCAGGATCTCCAGGCACTGCAAACAGACTCCAGAAGCATGCCCTAGTTTGTACATCTGGCTTTACATGGGTATTAGAGAATCAAACTTAGGTTGTTAGGCTCTGAAGGCACATGCCTTCCTTAAGAAGCCATCTCTCCAGCCCTGCTATATATATATTGGTTTTTTGAGGTATGGTCTTGCTCTAGCTTAGGCTGACTTGTATTCACTAGTCTCAGGGTTGTCTCAAACTCACAGTGATCCTTCTACTTCTGCCTCCCAAATGCTGGGATTAAAGGTGTGTGCCATAACAACCAGCTTATAATTTTTTAATTGGTAGAGAAAATGAACCTCCCTAGACAACAGTTTAAAGTACCTGTGAGGAGAGAAATTTCCCTGAGCCTGTATGAGAGAATCTGGTCTTTTGTTTTGGTGGGGTGAAGGGGTGATTTTTCATAGTAGGGTCTCACTCTAGCCCAGGCTGACCTGGAATTTACCATGTAGTCTCAGGGTGGCCTCTAACTCATGGCAATTCCCCTACCTCTGCCTCCCCAGTGTTGGGATTGAAGGTATGCTCCACCATGTCTGGCCTAGTCTTTTCCTATCTTTTCCTTAAAGGAGTACCTTTTCCCCAGAATCCTGGCAAAGTGCCTGGATACTTGGTATAAAGACTAGGCTGACTGGCTTAGCCCCCAATCCAGTTTTCTTTCCTTCTCTTGAGCTCTTTATCTATAAACTATATTATAAAATCTTTTTGACTTTCACCCTCTATGGTCTACAGATTTTACTATTTGAAAGTAATAAGACAAGAACCCAGAGGCCACTGACTCAGTGGAAATTTTTTGTGACTAGGAGTTTCTGAAACCCTAACTCCTGAGTTACAGCCCAACCAAGAGCCAAGAAGGGCTTTGTTACTCTCACATTCACCTATGATTTCTGGTGCATTGGCTGGGAAGTTGGAAGATGATGACTACATAGATCAATGTTCCATTTCTCCTGCTTTAACTTTCTCCCTTCCTACTTTCCTCAGCTATCAGAAGAAGGTCTGAACTATTCTATCTTCTAAGTCTCCCTATTTTTCTTTACAAATACATTCTACTTTCTAACTGGATACATTTAAAATGAAGTAGATTTGGTAAATTTTTGTGGGAAGTATGTACTAATCCTTCTGTTTACTCCCTACAAACATATTTGTAACTAAGGCTCTTTGACTGACAGATTGTTTTATTTGGATTTGTTTATAGAAGACAAGACTATCAAAGTATTTTACCTATGGTTACAATCAGCAGATGTTTTAAATATAATATAAACAATTTATGTAGCACAAGGCAATAAATTATAAATGAGAGGTTGAGAATGGATGTTGAGGGCTGCAGAGATGTCTTAGTGGTTAAGGCACTTGCCTATGAAGCTTAAGGACCCACTTTCAATCTGTCTTTAGATCCCACTTAAGCCAGATGCATAAAGGTGAGGCAAGCCCAAGGCTGCACATGCCCACTAGGTGGCACAACTGTCTGGAGTTCAATTGCAGTACCTGAGGCCCTGGTGCACCAATTCCTTCTCACACTCTCTCTAAAAAAAAGGATGAATGTTGATATAAAAAGGATATAAAAGTTAAACTAATGAGAGTTTACTATCTAATGACAAAAGCCATTAGTATTTGCTTCATACTCAAGTTCAGGTTCTCAAAATATAAATGATCTCATCCTCTGTGCCCCTACAGAAAAGGTTTCACAAAATAAGTGATTATTTTTGTGAGTCAATTGCCTTTATGTTAGGACTTCATTAGAGATTCACTCCTTCTACATTAGAGGAAGGAACATCAATCTGGTTTCCTTATACAATGCAATAGACCCCTTAGAAATAAGGAAACCTGGATCCCTGAATATATAGCACCATCCTTCAGCTAAACCTGTTTATATAAGAACAAAATAGACTGAGATCCCCTAAGATAGGTGTACTGTGTCAAAAGATTCCACCAGCTGGTGACTAAGTAGAAAGGCTAATCACAAACACTTGAGGCTATAGGGACCATTTTATACTCAAACTATCACATTCTGGAATTAACCTAAAATGAACTATGTAGCCTCAGGGTGGCCTCAAATTCACAGTGACCCTCCTACCTCTGCTTCCCAAGTGCTAGGTTTAAAAGTGTGTACCAACATGCCTGGTCAATTGCATCTTTTTAAATTAAATATTTTTATTTATTTATTTCTGAGGAATGACACACACAGAGAAAGAGAGAGAGAGGAAAGAGAGAACATGGGTTCATCAGGACTTCTTGCCACTGCAAATGAACTCCAGATATATGCACCACTTTGTGCATCTGACTTTACTTGGGTACTTGGGAAGTGAATCTGGACTGGCAAGTTTTGTAAGCAAGTGCCTCTAATTGCTGAGCCATCTTCCCAGCTCCAACAATTACATATTAAGTGGCCTGAAAGTCTCTGTTCTTGGGATTTCAAACTTACTTACATTTCTTTCTGTGATAAACTTCATATTTTTCACAGCTCTCTGTTCTATACTTTGTCAACTACACCAGTCTATTACTTCTAAATTCAATTTTGTTCAAATTTTCAGGACATAGGCAGAATAAGCCAGCCTTTCCACCAGTAACTCAGTTATGAAAAAAATGTCCTTTCTTTCTCCCCTGAAACCTTGTAAACCAAGCTTTCACAGTCTGTACTTCTCTCTGAATTTAGGTCTTTCAAATGCTCACCAGAATGCCCCATCTAGCTCTGCTTACAGGACTATAAGGTTCCATATTCCTCCCACAAACTAATTCTAAAAGACCAATCACCTCATGGCCAGGCTCATCACAGCAATGACTATACTGCTTGGTACATATTTTCTTTAGCAGTTACTCATTCTGGGACAAAACTCCTGAATAGAAGCAGCTTATAGGAGGAAACAGTTTATTCTGAGCTTATAGTTTCAAAGCGGAAGTTTCATCATTATGGACAAAACATGCTTCTGACTCATAGCTTCTCATTACACCAGCATCAGGGAGAGAGAAAACAGCAGTAGTGAGCTATCTTTGAACACTCAATGTTCCTCAAGGCCTGACCAGTGACACACACCCTCCAGCAAGGCTCTACCTCCTAAAAGCACCACCAGCTGGGGATTAAGTAAGGAGTTTAATCACAAACTCTTGAGGTTATGGAGGACATTCCACATTCAAACTACCACAAGAAAAATTCCAAGACCTTTCAGTTGAGAAATTTAAGTCTTTTCAACACATGGTTCTGGGAAAACTTAATATCCACATGCAGAAAGTTGACAGTAGAAAAGTTTACTACCAGAGATATGGCTGCATGGAGAAGATGTAGAGTTTGGTTAATGGGTAAAATATTAAAGTTAGCTAAGAAATATAAATTCTTCTGTCTTATAGCATAACAGTGTGAGTAAAGTTAACAATACTGTACTGTATTTCTCAAAATGTCTAGAAGCAAGTACTTTGAATATATTTCACTATAAACAAATGATAATACTTTGACCTGTATCACTTTTGGATAAAGTATGGACATATTAATTTACTTTATTTAGCCATTATTTCACATATACATGAACAAAACATCACATTTTCTTAATAAGTGTATAATATATTAGTATGGCTATGTTCATCTTACTGTCCAATAGTGTAACTAAACATCACCCCATTTATCAACTTTTCCCCATCTGCTCATCCTCACTTCTCAGTACAACTTCAAGAAAGCTGTTTTTTTCTTCAATATAAATTGATTGTACATAACATATAGTATTTTGATGCATATATAAAGTGTGAACTGATCCATATAAAATTCCTTTTTTCTCTTTTTCCCCCAACTTCTTAATCTCTAGTAATCATTATTATACTTTCAGGTCAACTTTTCAGCTCCCACATATGAAAAGGGAACATATGGTACTTTTTTTGTATGTGATTTATTTCACTTAACATAATGTCCTCCAGTCCCAAGCATTTTTCTGAAAATGATAGGTTTTAATTCTTTTTATATTTTTTACTTTTTATTTATTTATTTGAGAGTGACAGACAGAGAGAAAGAGGTAGAGAGAGAGAGAGAATGGACGCTCCAGGGCGTCCAACCACTGCAAACGACTTCCAGATGCGTGCGCCCCCTTGTGCATCTGGCTAATGTGGGTCCTGGGGAATCGAGCCTCGAATCAGGGTCCTTAGGCTTCATGGGCAAGTGCTTAACCACTAAGCCATCTCTCTAGCCCAATTCTTTTTTTTTTTTTTTTTTTTTGGTAAAATAAAACTTCATTGATATGTTGTTTTCTTTTTTTTTAATTTTTATTAGCATTTTCTATGATTATAAAAAAAAAGACTTCCGGTTAAGATGGCGGCGTAGGTACCACGCCAAAATAGCCTGGGGGGGGGAAGACCAAAAAAAACTCAGCAAAATACACACTTTTACTAAAAAGTGAGGTGTATAGGAAGTTGAGGCGGCAGCGGAGAAGTGGAAGAGTTATAGAGCATCCGGAGCCTGCACAGGCGGGAACAGCGGCCCGGGGCGGCTCAGCTACCCGCCGCAACCGCGGAGCGGCAGAAAACCGCCGGACTCTTGGCTCGAGCCGCAGGACAAGCCAGGTGCGGGAATTTCCCCTCACACCGCGCTCTCCGCAACTCGGGAAACGTGAGGGAAGAGTGGCAGTGAGCAACGGAGGGAGGAGCAGACCGCGAGGTAAAAGCACACGATACAACCAGAACAGCCGCGGCTCCCTCCCCTCCCCTGCCGCCTGAACCCAGCTCCAGCGAACACAGCAGCGGCCCGGGACCCGGCCACGCCAACTTGGGCTGACGGCGGGACCCAAGCAGGAGCAGAATTTGGCAGCAACTTCAGCGGCTCCAGCACCGGTACCAGTGGCCCCAGCAGCAGCGGACCCAGGAGAGCAGCGGCTTCGGGGTGAGCAGCAGCGGTGGACACGACAACGGCAGCTTCAGCAGTGGTGGGGGCTCCGGCGGTGACATCTACAACAGCTGCAGAGGCGGCGGCAGCGACTCAGTTTGCCCCGTAGGAAAAGCAAGTGCCCAGCTCCAGAAATCAGAACAGCAACCCGACGACCCAGGCAGCAACTTGACTGAGACCACAATCACCCAAGGTAACTGGGATTGCACCAGGGAAGGGTCTCACCTGGTCACAAGCTGACTTGGATACCTCAACAGACCAGAAATCTAAACCTCTTTGTTGATAGAGGATCTGGTCATTATAATAACTACTCTTGCATACATACTCGGGGCTGTTTTTGATGGAATGGGTACAGTGTTTAGCTAAATTTTAGAATCTACCAGTATATTATTCCACTCAGCCTGCTTGAATACTCCTATAGCAGGGAAACTCAACCCCTAAGAACATCTTTGTAGATACTCTGAGAGTCTTAAGAGCCACACCTAATACCTTAAGGTCCTACCCTGAAAATATTTTACACCAAATCAATTGATACAGCTAAGAATACACAGCTAGCTAGAAAATCCAAGCATTAACTTAATCCAAGATGCAAAAATATATACATTATAACACAAGAAACACTAAAAAGCAAGACGATATAAATCTACCTAAAAGTATTAATGCATCAGAAATGTCCTCCAGTGAGAAAGAGTTAGAGGAAATGCCTGAGAAAGAGTTCAAAAGAATAATTATAAATATGTTCAAAGAGGTCAAAGAACACATGAAAACAATCAAAGAAGAAATCAAAGAGGAAATCAAAGAGGAAATCAAAGGAATCAAAGAAGAGGCAGGACACCAATTTAATGAAATAAAGAAGGCAATACAAGACATAAATAGAGAAATAGAAATAATAAAGAAAAACCAGTCAGAATTACTAGCAATGAAGAACACAGTTAATGAAATAAAAAACTCTGTAGAAAATCTCACCAGTAGGATGGATGAGGGAGAGGACAGAATATCTAAGCTAGAAGATCAGGTGGCAGACCTAATGCAGTCCAACAAAGAGAAAAACAAACTTATAGAAAAGTATGAGAGGGAATTTCAAGATATTCGGGACACTATGAAAAGATCCAATATAAGAATTCAGGGCATAGTAGAAGGAGAAGAATTCCACTCCAGAGGCATAGTAGGCATCTTCAACAAAATCATAGAGGAAAATTTTCCCCAAATTGGGAAAGAGGTGCCAATACAGATACAGGAAGCCTTTAGAACCCCAGCCAGACAAAACCCAGAAAGAAACTCTCCTCGCCACATTATACTCAAACTTCCAAACACACAAACCAAAGAAAAAATATTGAAAGCAGTTAGAGAGAAAAATCAAGTTACCTACAAAAGCAAGCCCATCAGGATTACAGCAGATTATTCAACACAAACTTTTAAAGCCAGAAGGGCCTGGAGTGATATATTCCAAGTTCTGAAAGATAACAACTGTCAACCAAGGTTACTTTATCCTGCAAAGTTATCCATCCAAATAGATGGAGAAATAAAGACATTCCATGACAAAAGCAGGTTAAAGGAATATCTGAAGACAAAACCAGCTCTACAGAAAATACTTGATAGAATCCTCCATGCTGAACAAAAGGAAAAGCACACATATAAGGAACCTAGAAAAAACCAGCCATACTCAAATACCAGTTAACAGAAGAGAGCACAGGTAGAACCAGTAACACACACACACACACACAAAAATGGCAAACATAAATACACACATTTCAATAATATCTCTTAATATCAACGGTCTCAATGCCCCAACGAAAAGACATAGATTTGCAGACTGGGTTAAAAAGCAGGATCCTACAATTTGTTGTCTTCAAGAAACTCACCTTTCTACAAAGGATAGACATTATCTTAGGGTGAAAGGTTGGAAGACGGTGTTTCAAGCAAATGGGCCTAGAAAACAAGCAGGGGTTGCTATCCTAATATCAGACAGGGTGGACTTTAGTCCGAAGTTAGTCAAAAAAGATAAGGAAGGTCACTTTATATTGATTAAGGGCACACTCCAACAGGAGGACATTACAATCCTAAACATATATGCACCTAACATGGGGGCTCCCAAATTCGTCAAACAAACACTATTAGAACTAAGGTCACAGATAACACCAAACACGGTGGTGGTGGGTGACTTTAACACCCCACTCTCATCAATTGACAGGTCATCCAGGGAAAGAATAAACAGAGAGGCATCTGGACTAAATGAGGTCATAGAAGATATGGACCTAACAGATATATACAGGACATTTCATCCAAAGGCTGCAGAATATACATTCTTTTCAGCAGCACATGGAACATTCTCTAAAATAGACCATATATTAGGACACAAAGCAAATCTTAACAAACTCAGGAAAATTGAAATAATTCCTTGCATTCTATCTGACCACAATGGAATTAAACTACAAATCAGTAGCAAGAAAGGCTATAGAGCATACACAAAATCATGGAAGCTAAACAATACACTACTAAATGATGAGTGGGTCAATGAAGAAATCAAAAAGGAAATCAAAAAATTTATAGAGTCAAATGATAATGAGAACACAACATACCAAAATCTCTGGGACACAATGAAGGCAGTTCTAAGAGGTAAATTTATAGCCTTAAGTGCCTATATTAAGAAATTAGAAAGGTCGCAAGTAAACGACCTAATGCTTCGTCTTAAAGCCTTGGAAAAAGAAGAACAAGGCAAACCAAAAAGTAGTAGACGGGAAGAAATAATAAAGATTAGGGCAGAAATTAATGAAATAGAAACAAAAAGAACAATCCAAAGAATTAATGAAACAAAGAGTTGGTTCTTTGAAAGGATAAACAAGATTGATAAACCCTTAGCAAATCTGACCAAAAGAAAGAGAGAAGAGACACAAATTAATAAAATCAGAGATGAACAAGGTAACATCACAACAGATTCCAGAGAAATTCAAAAAATTATAGGGACATACTATAAAAGCATATACTCCACCAAGTATGAAAATCTGAAAGAAATGGATGATTTCCTTGATCTATATGACCTACCTAAATTAAATCAAAATGAGATTAATCACTTAAATAGACCTATAACAAACATGGAGATCCGAGCAGTTATCAATAATCTCCCAACTAAAAAAAGCCCAGGCCCGGATGGATTCACTGCTGAATTTTACCAGACTTTTAAGGAAGAGCTAACACCATTGCTTCTTAAGCTTTTCCAGGAAATAGAAAAAGAAGGAATCCTACCAAACTCCTTCTATGAGGCCAGCATCACCCTGATACCAAAACCAGGCAAAGATAGAACAAAAAAAGAAAATTACAGACCAATCTCCCTCATGAACATAGATGCAAAAATTCTCAACAAAATATTGGCAAACAGAATACAAGAGTATATCAAAAAGATCATTCACCCTGACCAAGTAGGCTTTATCCCAGAGATGCAGGGATGGTTCAACATACGCAAATCTATAAATGTAATATATTACATAAATGGGTTGAAGGACAAAAATCACATGATCATCTCATTAGATGCAGAGAAAGCATTTGACAAAATCCAACATCCCTTCATGATAAAAGTCCTACAGAGACTGGGAATAGAAGGAACATATCTCAATATAATAAAGGCTATTTATGACAAGCCTACAGCCAACATATTACTAAATGGGGAAAAACTGGAAGCTTTTCCACTAAAATCAGGAACAAGACAAGGGTGTCCACTGTCTCCACTTCTATTTAATATAGTTTTGGAAGTCTTAGCCATAGCAATAAGGCAAGAGACACACATAAAAGGGATACAAATTGGAAAGGAAGAAATCAAGCTATCATTATTTGCAGATGACATGATTCTATACATAAAGGACCCTAAAGACTCTACTAGCAAGCTGTTAGAGCTAATCAAAACCTACAGCAATGTAGCAGGATACAAAATAAATACACAGAAATCAGTAGCCTTCATATATGCTAACAACAAACACACAGAGGATGAAATCAGAGAATCACTCCCATTCACAATTGCATCAAAAAAAATAAAATACCTTGGAATAAACCTAACTAAGGAAGTAAAGAATCTATACAATGAGAACTTTAAGACACTCAAGCGAGAAATTGCAGAAGACACTAGAAAGTGGAGAAACATCCCTTGTTCCTGGCTTGGAAGAATCAATATCGTGAAAATGGCAATCTTACCTAAAGCAATCTACACATTTAATGCAATCCCTATCAAAATTCCAAAGGCTTTCTTCATGGAAATAGAAAAAACAATCCAAAAATTCATTTGGAATCATAAAAAACCTCGAATATCTAAAATAATACTGAGCAACAAAAAAGAGGCTGGTGGTATCACCATACCTGATTTTAACCTATACTACAGAGCCATAGTAACAAAAACAGCATGGTACTGGCACAAAAACAGACATGTAGATCAGTGGAACAGAATAGAGGACCCAGATGTAAGCCCAAGTAGCTATAGCCACCTGATATTCGATAAAAATGCCAAAAATACTCATTGGAGAAGAGACAGCCTCTTCAGCAAATGGTGTTTTGAAAACTGGATAAATATCTGCAGAAGGATGAAAATAGATTCTTCTCTCTCGCCATGCACAAGAATTAAGTCCAAATGGATTAAAGACCTTAACATCAGACCGGAAACTTTGAAACTGCTAGAGGAAAAAGTTGGGGAAACCCTCCAACATATTGGTCTTGGCAAAGACTTTCTAAATACAACCCCAATTGCTCAGGCAATAAAACCACAGATTAACCACTGGGACCTAATGAAATTACAAAGATTTTGCACCGCAAAGGACACAGTGAAAAAAGCAAAGAGGCAACCTACAGAATGGGAAAAAATCTTCGCCAGCTATATATCTGATAAAGGATTAATATCTAGGATATACAAAGAACTCAAAAAGATATCTAATAAGGAATCAAACAGGCCAATCAAAAAATGGGCTAAGGAGCTAAATAGAGAGTTCTCAAAGGAAGAAATACGAATGGCATATAAGCACCTAAAAAAATGTTCTACGTCACTAGTCATCAGGGAAATGCAGATTAAAACTACATTGAGATTCCATCTCACTCCTGTCAGATTGGCCACCATCATGAAAACAAATGATCATAAATGTTGGCGGGGATGTGGAAAAAAAGGAACCCTTCTGCACTGCTGGTGGGAATGCAATCTGGTCCAGCCATTGTGGAAAACAGTGTGGAGGTTCCTAAAGCAGCTAGAGATTGATCTACCATATGACCCAGCTATAGCACTCCTAGGCATATATCCAAAGGATTCATCTCATTTCCTTAGAAGTACATGCTCAACCATGTTTATTGCTGCTCAATTTATAATAGCTGGGAAATGGAACCAGCCTAGATGTCCCTCAACAGATGAGTGGATAATGAAGATGTGGTACATTTATACAATGGAGTTCTACTCAGCGGTAAAGAAAAATGAAGTTATGAAATTTGCAGAAAAATGGATGGACCTGGAAAGTATTATACTAAGTCAGGTAACCCAGGCCCAGAAAGCCAAGCGCCACATGTTCTCCCTCATATGGGGATCCTAGCTACAGATGACTGGGCTTCTGTGTGAGAATGAAAATACTTAGTAGCAGAGGCCAGTAAGTTGAAAAGGAGACATAAAGGGTGGAGAAAGGAAGGGAGGAGGATACTTAATAGGTTGATATTGTATATATGTAATTACAATGATTGTAATGGGGAGGTAATATGATTGAGAATGGAATTTCAAACGGGAAAGTGTGGGGGTGGGGAGGGAGGGAATTACCATGGGATATATTTTATAATCATGGAAAATGTTAATAAAAATTAAAAAAAAAAAAAAATAATAATAATATGGGACTAGAGAGATGGCTGAACAGTGAAGGTGTTTGCCTGCTAAGCCAAAGGACCCAGGTTCGATTTCCCAGGACCCAAGTAAGCCAGACGCACAAGGTGGCACATGCATCTGGAGTTCATTTACAGTGGCTAAAGGTCCTGGCACACCCATTCTCCCTCTCTCTCAAATAAATAAAAATTTAATTAAGTAAAATAAAAATTTATTCAAAGGGGAAAGTGGGGAGGGAGGGAATTAACATGGGATTTTTTTTATAATCATGGAAAATGCTAATAAAAATTTAAAAAAAAAAAAAAAAAAAATCCCATGGTAATTCCCTCCCTCCCCCCTCACACTTTCCCCTTTGAAATTCTATTCTCCATCATATTACCTCCCCATCACAATCATTGTACTTACATATATACAATATCAACCTATTAAGTACCCTTATCCCTTCCTTTCTCTTCCCTTTATGTCTCCTTTTTAACTTACTGGCATCTGCTACTAAGTATTTTTATTCTCACGCAGAAGCCCAATCATCTGTAGCTAGGATCCACATATGAGAGAGAACATGTGGCGCTTGGCTTTCTGGGTGATATGTTGTTTTCTTTGTGTATTGATCTGTTAAGGAGTACCTGGATGGATTTTATATCCTAGATACTCTTCATTGTGTTGTAGTAAACATGGACATGCAGACATCCTTTAACTATGTTAATTTAATTTCCTTGAATAAGTACCAAAAAGTTGAATGGGAACATCATGTGGTAAATTAAGTTTTAATTTATTGTAATGGCTGTACTTATTTATATCCCACTAACAGTGAGGATGAGTTCTCATGTTCACCAATATTTCTTATTAATAAGTGAATTTATTTTCTATATGTACATGTGTGTGGTATATGTATATGTATTCTGTGTGGTGTCTGTTTCTGTATGCGCAAATGTGATGCCCATCTTGTGCTGGAAAGGGCTACAGGAGCTATCAGGGGAAAGTGGCCAACATCTGTCCAAGCAACTCAAAGTCTAAGCAACTCAGAAGCAAACAACTTGATGTGATGCTCACACAAGTGCAATAGTGGCACACAGCCATGGTGGATAACCAACTGCTCTTGGATTGGCTAACAGATGCACTCATTGGAAAGGAAACCATATCTAGAACTGGGCAACAAGTCAGAATCATATCCAGATAATGATTCTGCTTTCCATTGTCAAGCTCCCACTAACCTTAAACTAAGAGTGTCTAAACCCTTTTAATTCTCTCTAAATTAATAATGGTTATCCCACTTAACTGTCATTGACTTCACTCTCCCTTGGAGAATCTGCTTCTCTTTTTCAGATGAGAATTGGACCTGAGGAGATAAACAACCCAGTGCACTCCACCCAGCCCCAGCTGAAACCACAGAGGACTTGGGGAAATGAGAAAGAATGCTGCACTCTCAGTTAAGCTGATATCAGCACAAGGGTGATGGAGAAAGAACCTGAGGACACTCAACCAAACCAGACATCTAGATGCTCCTAAGTGCCCATCACTGAAGTAGACTTAATATGCTCCCAGCATGGCTCAGGGAATTTTGTAGAAGAGGGGCCAGAAAGATTGTTAGAGCCACAAGTTGGGACATTTTGCACAGAGACATTGCCTCTCCCCCATAACTGACTGCTGTGCCCTTAATGCATGGCCTACATCCCCACGGGGCTGACCTGCATCCCCAATGAGGAAGGCCTCTTCAGAAAAGGGGCAGGGAGGAGGGAAAAGGAGGGAAAGGACGGTACCAACATGTGATGTTTGCATGCAAAATATGTCCATATCTAATTTAAAAAAAGAAATACATCTGATAGAGGACTAATATCTAGGATATACAAAGAACTCAAAAAGTTAAATAATAAGGACTCAAATAAGCCAATCAAAAAATGGGCTATGGAGCTAAATAGAGCATTCTCAAAGGAAGAAATACGAATGGCATATAAGTATCTAAAAAAATGTTCTACGTCACTAGTCATCAGGGAAATGCATATTAAAACTACATTGAGATTCCATCTCACTCCTGTCAGATTGGCTACCATCATGAAAACAAATGATCATAAATGTTGGCAGGGATATGGAAAAAGAGGAACTCTTCTACACTGCTGGTGGGAATGCAATCTGGTCCAGCCATTGTGGAAATCAGTGTGGAGGTTCCTACAACAGCTAAAGATTGATCTACCATATGACCCAGCTATAGCACTCCTAGGCATATATCCTAAGGACTCATCTCATTTCCTTAGAAGTACGTGCTCAACCATGTTTATTGCTGCTCAATTTATAATAGTTGGGAAATGGAACCAGCCTAGATGTCCCTCAACTGATGAGTGGATAATGAAGATGTGGCACATTTATATAATGGAGTTCTACTCAGTGGTAAAGAAAAATGAAGTTATGAAATTTGCAGAAACATGGATGGATCTGGAAAGGATTATACTAAATGAGGTAATCCAGGCCCAGAAAGCCAAGCACCACATGTTCTCCCTCATATGTGGATCCTAGCTACAGATGATTGGGCTTCTGCGTGAGAAGGAAAAAACTCAGTAGCAGAGGCCAGTAAGTTAAGAAGGAGACATAAAGGGAAGAGAAAGGAAGGGAGGTGGGTACGTAATAGGTTATTATTGTATATATGTAAGTAGAATGAGTGAGATGGGGAGGTAATATGATGGAGAATGGAATTTCAAAGGGGAAAGTGTGGGGGAGAGGGTATTACCATGGGATATTTTTTATAATCATGGAAAATGTTAAAAATTGTGAAAAGAAAAAAAAAAAAGAAATACAGGCCAAAGGCAGAGGGAACATCTTCAAAAAAATTATTGAAGAAAAATTTCCTACTGTTACAAAAGAGAGTCTGATCCAGATACAGGAAACTCACAGAACACCAAAAAGATAGTACCAAAGAAGAAACTCTTCATGGCATATCATAGTAAAGATTCTAAACAATAAAAACAAAGAGAGAGTGTTAAACTCATCAAGAGAGAATAAGCTCTATGTACAAAGCTAAACACATCAGAATTACCTCTGAGTTTTTAATAGAAACTCTAAAAGCCAGAAGAGCTTGGAATAGAATACCTCAAAAATTTAAAAGTACTGTGCCCAGCAAAAGTATCCCTCATAATAGGAGAAAGGTAAACTTTCTATGATAACAGCCAGCTCTATGAATAAATCAGCACAAATCCAACTCTAAAAAGAATACCCCATGGAATGCAGAAAAGTCAAACAACCAACCTCAATAGCATACAAGAGGGAATACACAACAACCCAAACAAGAGCAGACTTGAAAATGTTCAAAGCCAGATTACTGGGGGTGGAAAGGTCAAAGTAAGGTCAAGGGAAGTGGTTGAGTAAAGGAAGGGTGGAAAGAGGATTAAACAAAATCTAAGAGGTTATGAATAAGACATATGGGTGTTGTATGAAAGGAAAGAAGGTTAGCACTCCCCTTGACAAGGATGGAAGAGGCCCTTGGGCCTTATAACACGCATACAGTTAAGCTTTGCCACCTACTTTGTGGCATCTAACCACTGTTTTTAATTAAAAAAAAAAAAGACATATGGAAGCCTTTTGGACAATGGCACATCCAGAAGCCATATATTGTTACTAGCAAATTTTTAGTGCCAGGGATGGGATACATTCCAGTGAGTTGTTGGCCAGAGAGGTCCCTGATACCCCCCCAAAACATCACAGACTATTGTCAAAGCTCTTGATTTCTACTAGGAATAGATGGTAAGACCCTATTGCTAATGACTCCACATGTTTGGGCTACAAAGTCACTGAGAAATCTTTCTGGAGCTGAGCTAAAAACCTCCTCTGTGTAGATCAGCTGACAGAAAGCTGGAAAAAGCTACACTGCATGCAGCTCCATCAGAAAGATAGAAGGCATCAGTGGAGATAAACAACAGTGGACACTGCAAGCCTTAAGTTTGGCCAGCCAGGTCAAATGCATTAATGAGTACAATAGTGGCATGTCTGTTATGGAGAAAACCAACTGCTCTCTAATTGGACTAGAGGCCTGCTCCACAAGAGGGAATATATGCCCGATATTGAAAACCTATTACAGGGGAAGTCATGACCTCTAGGGGAGTAATGTCTGCCGATGTCTGGCTAAATGCATGCATTATGCTCACCAAACTGCCCATAAGTACTTTTCTTGAGGTTCATGCCTATATATTAATGCTACTCTCACTTTTGGTGAGAGAGGTTTCTCTTTTCAAATGGTGGTGACTTTTGGGATGACTCAAATGGCACAATAGTGCTGAGAAGAAGTGACAGAGGACTGCTCAGCACTGAAACATCTCCATCACACCTTCCCAGGCTCAGAGTCCATTGGAGAAGATGTGGAAGAAAGAATGTAAGAGCCAAAGGAAGGATAGGATTCCTTACAATGCACTCTTCTAGACACAGAATGGCCTGGATATCCATGACCTTGCAGTGCCTGACACTACCTACATGAGACGAGTATAATAGGAGGGAAAAATGATGACATCAAAATAAAAGAGAGACTGAGCTGGGCATGGTGGTGCATGCATTTAATCCACTTGAGAAGCAGAGGTAGGAGGATCACCATGAGTTCAAGGCCACCCTGAGAGTACATAGTAAATTCCAGGTCAGCCTGAGCTAGAGTGAGACCCTACCTTGACAAACCAAAATAAATAAATAAATAAAAGAGACACTGATTGAGAGCATGGAGGAGATATGATGAAGGAGCTGTGAAGGGGAAAATAAGGAGGAGGATTATCATGGTTTATTGTATATAATTATGGAAGTTGTCAAAAATTAAAAATAAAAGAAATATTCAAAGCTCAAAAAGCATCAAACCCTGCAAAACCTCCAGCATGGAAGGGATTAAATTGAACCTCACAGGGGCTGGCTGGATTGCTTAGTGGTTAAGGTGTTTGCCTGCAAAGCCAAAGGACCCAGGTTAGATTCTCCAAGACCCATGTTAGCCAGATGCACAAGGAGGCACACATATCTAGAATTCATTTGCAGTGGTGAGAGGCCTTGGCACGCCCATTAATTCTATCTCCCTTGCTCTCTCCCCCTCTTTCTCTGTCAAATAAATAAATAAAAATAAAAGTATTAAATTGAACCTCACAGTAATAACTTTAAACACTAATAGCCTCAATTAACCAATCAAAAGACACAGGGTAACTGGATGAATCATAAGAATGGATCCATCCGGGCTGGAGAGATGACTTAGCGATTAAGGCACTTGCCTGCAAAGCCAAAGGACCCAGGTTCGACTTCCCAGGATCCATGTAAGCCAGATACACAAGGGGGTGCACACATCTGGAGTTCATTTGCAGTGGCTAGAGGCCCTGGCGCACCTGTTCTCTCTCTCTCTCTCTCTCTCCCTGCCTATTTCTGTATCTCTCTCTCAAATAAATAATTAAAATAAAATATTTTTTAAAAGGATCCACACATCTGCTGTCTTTAAGAAACCCACCTTGCCATTAAAGATAACACCTCAGGATGAAAGGATGGAAAATGATCTTCCAAGCAAATGGAAACAAGAAAGAAGTGGGTGTGGCTATGCTAATACCTGACAAAGCAGACTTCAAACCAAAGGTAATAAAAACACAAAGAAGGCTATTTTTTACTCATCAAGGCAACAATCCAACAAAAGGATATCACAAACATAAATATAGATGCACCAAATGCAGGCATACCAGATAAAAATATTTTATTTATTTACTTACTTGTGAGAGAGAGAGAATGGACACAACAGGACTTCCAACCACTGCAAACGAACTCCAGATGCATGTGCCCCCTTGTGCATCTGGTTTATGTGGGTCCTAGAGAATCTAACCAGGATCCTTTGGCTTTGCACACAAATGCCTTAATCACCCTGCATACCAGATTTTATAAGGCAAAACTACTTAACAACAAATCATAAATAAATCCCAGTATCATCATAGTAGGGGACTTCAATACCCACTATCATTGATAGACCATCTAACTGGAAGATTAACATGTAAATAACAGAGCACACCAACACCATAGATCAATTAGACCTAAGAGACATATGTAGAACATTCTACCCCAATTCTATAGAATACACATTCTTTTCAGCAGCTTATGGAACCTTCTCCAAAATAGATCATAAATTAAGGCATAAAGTGTTCCTCCATAAATTCAGGAAAGTTTACATAACTCCCTGTATCATATCTGACCATGCATTAGAACTAAAAATTAACAACATAACAACAGAAACAGCTACTGCAAATTGAACAGCACACTATTAAGCAATGAATGGGTCATGGAAGAAATAGAAAAGGAAATTGTAAAATTTCTAGAGCTGAATGATAATGAAAATACAACATACCATAACTTATGGGACACAATAATGTCAGTCCTAAGGGGAAAAGTTATAGCACCAAAAGCCTTCATAACAGGGCTGGAGAGATGGTTTAGTGGTTAAGCGCTTGCCTGTGAAGCCTAAGGACCCCAGTTTCAGGCTCGATTCCCCAGGACCCACGTTAGCCAGATGCATAAGGGGGCACACGCATCTGGAATTCGTCTGCAGTGGCTGGAGGCCCTGGCGCACCCATTCTCTCTCTCTCTCTCTCTGCCTCTTTCTCTGTCTGTTGCTCTCAAATAAATAAATAAAAATAAACCAAAAAAAAATTTTTAAAAAAAGCCTTCATAACAAAGACAGAGAGATCTCAAATTAATAACCACTTACCTAAAGACATTGGAAGAACAAGAACAATCCAATCCTAGGAGTTGCAAATGGAAAGAAATAATTAAGATCAGAGCAGACAAGGAAAAATAGCTGGCTCACTATCATGAGGTGAGCCACCCTTGCACATCAGCTAGGGTCCAGGTGAAACCATGGAGGAAGTGGTGATATGAGCAGGAGTGGGCTCCCCGTGGTGAGCCTGACAACCTGTGCCAGGGTGTGCCAAACAGAAACCCAGAAGTTGCTGAGAGCTTAACAGTAAAGTAGCCCTAAAACACACCCGCCAAGTTTCCAGGAATTTTGCAGAAGAGAAGGTGGAAATATAAGAGCCACAGGGTAGAAGGGCATATATAGAGACATTGCCTGCCCCCACATACACACACAGTGACTGACTGCTGCTCTCACAACTCATAACCCACAATGCCACGGTGAACACCAGCAATCCCACTGAGGAGGGCCCTCAGTGGAATGGGGGCTGGGAGGAGGGGAATGGTAACCAACACATGATGTGTCCATACAAAATTTCTACTTACTAAAAAAAACATCTCTTGGGCTGAAGAGATTGCTTAGTGGTTAAGGCACTTGCCTTATCCCCTTTAACCTATCCTGTTCTCACCCTCCATTGGAGGATTCTCTATTGGAGAATCTGTTTTTGTTTGTCATAAAGCAGCAAGAACCAAAAATAATTATAATTTATCAACAAGGAAAGAACAGATAGATGACTCCTTGACAGAAGCTGAACCACCCCTAATATAGCAGCCAGGGCCTATGGAAAGCCACAGAAGAACTGGTGAGATGAACAAGAGGGCTGCTTCCATGACATCCTGATGATCTGGGCTGGGGTGATGCAGACAGACACTGAGGACACTCAAATCACACCAAGGCATAAATCCAGAAGCTGCTGAGGACTCAACACTAAAGTAGCATTAAAACACACCCACCAAGGCTCAAAGAAGTCTGCAGATGGAGGGACAGAAGTGCCAGAAGGTGCTACATGAGCAACTGGGGGAAAATGACCAATATCTGTCCAAGCATCTCATGGTCTAAGCTGCTCAGTGGCAAACAACCTGACATGATGCTCACACAAGTACAATAGTGGCACACAGCCATGGTGGGAAACCAACTGCTCTTGATTTGGCTAACTGATCTGCTCAGTGGAATGGAATCCATAGCTGGAGCTGGGAAACAAGTCAGAACCATATCCATAAACAAGCCCGCTGTCCATTATCAAGCTCCCACCAATCATGGGCTACAAGAGGGCCTACCCCTATTAAATTCTCTCTAAAAAAAAAAAAAAAAAACCCAAAGGTTATCCCATTTTATCTGGTATTAACTTCATTCTCCATTGGAGAATTTGCTTTTCTTTTTCAGATGGATGCAGATTCTAAGGACAGAACCACCCCATCACACCTCAAAAGGGCTCCAGCTGAAACTAAGAGTATTTGGGGGAAATAAGCAAGAATGCTGCTTCCTTGGTGAACCTGGTACCAGTACAAGGGTAAAGGAGACAGAACAGAGAATATTCAACTCCTACCAATCCAGATATTCAGAGACACAGAGACTCCCAAGACCTCATCACTGAAGCAGACCTAAAATGAACCCAAGATGGCTCAGGGAAATTTGTGGAAGAGGAGGCAAAAAGAGTGTTAGAGCCACACGTTGGGTCATTATGCACAGAGACATTGCCTCTTACACATAACTGATGGCTAACCCCACAATGCACCACCCATATTCCCCAACAAGGAGTGTCCCTTTGGAGGGGGGAGGATAGGGAGGAGGCTAATGATGGTACCAACATGACTGTATACACTGTGTATATAACTTCTAAAAAACAAAAAAGAGGGGACAGAAAGAATGTAAGAGCCATAGGGTAGGAAGGATTGAAGCAGGGAGGACAGACATGATATCTATGATGTGTCCATACAAGGTTTCTACTTAATTAAAAAAAGAATAGTGGTTTTCTTTGAACTGATTTTATAAAATCTGTATTTGTCCTATTTGACCATTGACCACTCCACTTGCCTTAGTGGTCAGCTATTATGTTAATTTGTTGCAACATCAACCACCCTGTTAATCTTTACTGGCAGCTTTAAGGGTGTACTGAGGCTTATTTTCAGCCTTTAGTCATGGAGTTTACAATCCATTAGCCTCTGCTCATTGTATTGGCAGAGCCTCCAGGTCATCCATAGATAAAAGCTTGGAGTTTTCTCAGAGCTTTCATTAGCATACATGCAGCCCACACATGGTCATGACCTTCTGGATAACTAGTAACAAGTTTAATTGTTCAAAACCACTATAAAGACTTTACTCCTTAGCTTCTCATTTTAAACTTGTTTGATTTTCTTTTCTTTTCTTTTCTTTTTTTGAGGTAGGGTTTCACTCTAGCCCAGGCTGACCTGGAACTCACTATGGAGTCTCAGGGTGGCTTCAAACTCGCAGCAGTCCTCCTACCTTTGCCTCCCAAGTGCTGGGATTAAAGGTGTGTGCTACCATGCATGGCTTTAAACTTGTTTGGTTTTCTTATTATGTACTGTAGTTGTCATTCATCATTTCAGGCAGCTGTTATTTCAAAATTCTTGCCTACAAATACATTGTTTTGAAAATTGCTTTTTTGGTAGAGAATTTTCTGCACTGGATATCTTTGAATCTAGCCAAATATAGATTGCTTTCCAATGGGAACTTGGCCAAGGCACCAGATAGATCAAATAATGAGAACTCCCTTTTGAATGAGGATTTCAAATAACCCAAGCTCTATTTTTTGCCCTATTATTTTTGAAGCAGATATTGAAATACTCCAAACACTCACTATTTTTAGTGGAATTAAATTTTTTCAAGAAAAGAATTCCCTGAATTCCTGTAAACTTTGGTTAATTCCTAGAGTTCTAAAAGGTGATTCTGATAGCATTTTGGGGACAGTTTTGCATTTCTTTTATGGACAAACTTTTGGCAGTTGTACTCTGTCATTTTTTTAGAAGTCACCTACCCCCATGTCAATCCTTAAAGCTGGAAAAAATATGTTCAAATAGTTATAGTGATAAAATCCATGGTCCTTTGCTTTTTTTAAGGGAGCAAAGGTTTATTTAAGCTCACTATTTCAGAGGGTTCCAGTGCATCGCAATAGGAAAGGCACATGGAGTGGCTCCGTTTGTGGCAGCAGGAGCAGATGCTAGATGGAGACTCTTCACATGGTGGATGATGACAGGAATCAGGGGCCAGGTGAGAAGCTGCAAAGGCTCCATGCTAGAGTCCTAGTTCAGCCAATGAGGCACCATCTCCTAAAGCCTCCAGAAGCACTCAGAAACCACACCTCCAGCTAGGAAATAAGGCTGGGAAGTGGGCATTTCAAACCATAACAAATGATAAATAAAGCAGTGTATTTTTTAACCACAATTAAAAATAAAAATATACTGGACATGGTGGCATGTGCCTATATAGCCCAACTACTCAGGAGGCTGAGGCAAGAGGCTCACTTGACCGCAGGAGTTCAGCACCAAACAGAATAACGTTATAGAGGTAGGTTTCAAAAAAAAAAAAAAATTAATGGGGTTGGGGATAGGGTTCAACTGTTAAAGGCTTTTTTTTTTTTTTTTCAAAACCTGCCAGCTAGGTTTCAGTTCTCCAGCCACCCATGTAAAGCTTGATGCAAAAAGTGGCACAAGCACCTGGCATTCTGTTTGTAGTTGCAAGAGACCTTGGCATGCCCATACATATGTAACAGACACACACACACACAAACAGATTCAGTTGGAAAGGAAAGGAGCTGGGAGTAGTGGTGCCCACCTTTAATCCCAGCACTCAGGAGGCAGAGGTAGGAAGATTGCCGTGAGTGCAAGGCTAGCCTAGGACTACATGGTGAATTCCTAATCAGCTTGGGCTAGAATGAGACCCTACCTTGAAAACCAGAACTTAAAAAAAAAAAAGGAACTTTAAGAAAATGGAGAGCCAGGCATGGTGGCACACACTTTTAATCCCAGCACTCAGGAGGAAGAGATAGGAGGATCACTATGAGTTTGATGCCAGCCTGAGACTACAGAGTGAATTTCAGGTCAGCCTGGGCTCGAGTGAGAGACCCTACTTCAACCAAAAACAGATAAATAAAATTCATAACTTTTTTAAGTTTAAAAAGAAATTAAAAGGGTCTCCTGAACAGACAGATCACTCCATGGCCGGAGCAGCTTCACCGCCTGCCGATCCCCCACCGGATGGAATTCACAGCAGGAGACTAAACTTCAAGCTTCACCACTTAGTTCCTGTCGACCACAAGTTTTCAGGCACTACCATGATCTGGACCCAGATTCAGAAAGATCCTGGTCGTGCCTAAAAAAATTTCAACTAGGATATCAGTTTGAAATCTTGTAAAGTGTACCCAGGTTCCTCAGGCTTCTTTAGCTTCAGCTCTAAATGGAGGCTTATCCTGTACTTGGGTTGGACATTCTTCAAAGCAACTTTCAAACTCCATTCATTTCTGCCTTTTCTGTGCTTTTGAAACCATGTCAGAGTTTGAGACTCTGAAATGCCAATTTCTTTGACCAAGTGTCCCCTAGTAGTTATGTCAGGATATGGATTCTTTTCAAACCAGGCACAAAGGGTGTCCTTTTGACTCTGGCTCAAAATAGTCCTCCTCCATTGGGATTCTATTTCCTGCAGGCTTAGATCCATGATGGAAAGAGTCACCTGGACCTCATGGAGAGACTGAAGAGGAGAGTGACTGAGCTGCTCACAGATGCACAGGGTTTATTTATGCTAGAGTAGCCCACCCATTTCTTTAAAAACAATTTTTTTTAATTTATTTGAGATAGGCAAAGAGAGAGAGAGAGAGAATGGGCCTCTAGCTGCTGCAAATAAACTCCAAACACATGTGCCACCTTGTACATTTGGCTTATGTGGGTCTTGCAGAATTGAACCTGGGTTCTTTGGCTTTGCAAGCAAGCACTTTAACCACTAAGCTATATCTCCAGCCCCGTTAAAAAATAAATATTTACTTATTGAGAGAGAGTGGCAGAGAGGGAGAGAGAGGCATTTATTAAATATGCAATATGGGCTCCAAGAATGACTGTCTACATGCTGGAGAATCTCAGAACCTGCTAGCCTCTCAGTCCAAGATTTTTGATGCCTCAGCATCCCAATCTGGCACTAAAGATCCTGGGGAATTTCTGGAGAGCCACTAATCTTCAGCCCATGCTTTAAGTAATAACCTCAAGTGTAAATGGTCTTAAGTATCCATTTAAAACATTTAGCCTGGTGTAGAGGCAAATTCCTTTAGTATCAGCACTTGAGAGGCAGCTGTAGGAGGATCACAATGAGTTTGAGGCCAATCTGGGACTATAGAGTGAGTTCCAGGTCAGCCTATGCTAGAGTGAGATCCAAAACTTTTATGACATACTAGAGTCAGTTCTTTATTTTGAGGTAATGTCTCACTGTAGCCCAGCTTAACATGGAATTGACTCTGTAGTCCCAGACTGGTGTGGAACTCACCTGTCCTTTGATTTTATGTAACCTTATTTATATGCTCAAATGCCTCCAAATCTTCTCTATCATGAAATGCTATCCAAACTTAAATAACTAATATATTTTTCTTATGAAGAGTATAGTTTTTGTTTAAAATACACAGATGATGACTGTACAGTGGTGACTTCCCAGGCAGCATTAGTTGGTTCTTTCTGATGTGTCATAGTTGTACAGTGTGACTAATGACCACCATGGCTTAGAACTGGCCAGGGATTATCCAGCTCCCAGGCATCAGGATTCTGCTCTCTGCTTTTACCTTAGCCTGCCTTATTGGCAAAGAACCTGGAGCCTGCCTTTACCTGGAGAGCATGAAGAGGACAAAGAAGGGTGTAGAGAGGACCAGCTGCAGTGGGCGCCAGTTTCAAATGGAAAAAGCCAGTCCTCCCAGGAATACTTGTCCTGTGTTGTAGGAAAAAAGCATCGCTGTTACTGCCATACATTGTGATTGGGACACTGTCCATTCTAACACTGGAAGAAAACATATGAATAATCATTACTTCAGAAAAAGGATGATTTCAAAGTAAACTAAAGGCATGGAAAAAGCAAAAGGCTCAAATACTGACTTACTGAGATAAAAAGAGTTTGACAAAGTCAGCACGCTTGACAACCCAGCCAAGAAACGTAGTGAGCAGTAAAGGAAGAAGGTGGGAGCAAAAGCTGCATGGGTGTCAGCAATGGCCAGCTGGAGTGAACACCGTGTGTAGATCACCTTCCACCCAAACCTATGAAATATCAGACCAGATAAGATTATTTAAGAACAAAAACAATATGTTGACGGTAACAAAGAGCTAACACATCTTAAAATTCAGGATAAATGTTTAACAAGCAGAACACAACACTGTACCTAAGATATCACAAACCATTATACTAGTCCACAAAAAGAATCAGGCATGCAAGCCTACTCTTATAGTCGATGCAAGAGCATTGTCAAAGCTCTCAGAAAAACATCTCCTGGACAGCTATTATGTCATGGAAACCATATAAAAAAGACGAAATACATCAGTTACCACAGATGATTATCATAAAAACATACATTTAGGGGCTGGAGAGATGGCTTAGTGGTTAAGCGCTTGCCTGTGAAGCCTAAGGACCCTGGTTCAAAGCTCGATTCCCCAGGACCAATGTAAGCCAGATGCAAAGGTGGTGCATGCATCTGGAGTTTGTTTCCAGTGGCTGGAGGCCCTGGCGCACCCATTCTCTCTCTTTCTCCCTCTGACTCTTTCTCTCTCTATCTGTGTGTGGCACTCAAATAGATAAATAAAAAAAAATGTTTTAAAAACATACATTTAGTAGAATGGGGACTATATGGGAAAAGGAAGATGATTAGCAGAAGAGGGGATGGAAGAAAGGAGAGAATAATGGGGACTGACTATAGTCAAAGTTCAAGATAGACCTGAATGAAAATATCTTTATGAAACCTATCTAAAAAGAGGGGGGGGGGGAAAGGTCCTGGCCTGGAGGCACAGCACTAAATCCCAGACTCAAGAGGCTGTGACAAAATGATTGATTTTAAGTTCAAAGCCTGCCTGTATTAGAGTGAGTTCAAGGTAACCCTGGACAATTTTAGTGGGATCCTCCCTCAAAATTAAAAGTAAAATAAGAGAGAGTTGGTGTAAAGTTTGATCTACTTAATCTCTTCCTCTCTCTTTTGCTGTTCTCTCTCATCTTTCTTTTCATGGTACAGGGGCTTGAACCCAGGGTTTGTGCATATTAAGCAAAGTTCTACTACTGAGCTATGAACACTGCCCCTTTACTTGTCTCAATTTTCTTTTCTTCCCACTCTCAGACTAGTACATTTCAAGTTATTATCCATTGTTTTAATCCCTTCTGTAGCCTTAATAGCCACAGATACAACTGGCTTCCTAAATCTCCAAGTGCAGTTTAACAGGCAACTCTAACCCAGAAAAGTCAAAACAAGTATTTTGTTTTAGCTCCTCTAAACTTGTTTATTTCTTAGTCTTCTCTCTTCCTTCCCTATTTTCTAGAGAATAGTTTCCTATTTTATATCTAATAGAATCTTATAAATCTGAGCTTCAGGTATTAAAATTAATCTGTTACCACTGATCTCTTTGCTGCTACTATTAGCTTCTATTTGTCATTCCGATGCAACTATCATAACCCTGCCCTTATTGTCATTAGAATTGAGGTTTAAGACACACATAAAAAGCACACAAAACAAATGTCTGTGACTTCACAAAACACGTGTGCACACAGCTTTACATTACTCCTGTTGCAGTTACCTTCTCGTCGCTGGGACAAAGTGAAGGATGAATAAACATACTTCATGAAAGATGGGTGAACATTCTTTAACTCAGAAAGCTCTGAGGAACCAAAACAATTCAAGACAGTCCACCATGCAGAAAGCCACTGAGGCAGCTCCTCTGACTCACTGGGAAAGATCCAATAAACCAGATGTTGCGGTTATTCAGTTACTTCTCTGCCCCTACCAGGCTGCACCTGATTCCTGTCTATTTCCTCACACAGCACCCTCATGAGCTGCACCTGTCCCCTGCTGTATCCTTTAGCCTCCATCCTGCAGGAGGGTTGTAGCCCCTCACTGTGCTTCAATAAACAGTCTCTGTTGAGTCAAGTCCAGTTTGATTTTCTCTTTCACTTTCCTTACATTTCTGGCATTGTGAGTCAATCCTCAGCGGTTTTTGGGTCCCATGCCCCTTCCTTCTCTCTCTCTCCTACCTCCCTACCAATGTCTCACTTACTTGGCAGCACAGATGGCCACTGCGCTCACTATTCTGGACTACACAGCCACTAGCTGTGACCTGAGACCTCTGGTCTTTTGAGGCCTTTGTCTATGGGCATGACTCAAGTTCCATTCAGTTTCATGGTTCAGGGAGCTTTTTGTAAACCCAGCTTGATACATGGCAGCTTCTTCCTTTTTATATTCTTTTAACCCTCTCCTTTCAGACTTTTGAACTTCAAGTGAGAAGCCATTCACAATTTGAGTGACTTCCATTCACAACCTCATCAAATTCCAGCTTTTAAGAGAAGGTACTCACTCTCGCTCTGCTGTGGAGGTGCCCCGTCTCAGACCTTAGAAACTCCAGGAGCTTCTCACTCTCTCCTCTGTCCATGGATGATCAGAGATTCCAGCAGCCCCGCCCCCCATATTGGTCCACTGGACACTCCAGGCATTGAGAGGGTGGGGATGCTCCCTCCTAATCCTTGGGTCTTCCCTTGTTGCCCTTCCTAAGCCAGGGTGCAGTCCCTGGAGGTGGGATCAGCCATACCACTTAGCCCCTATCCTTCAAAATGGGTTGTAAATTATCTATTCCATGACTCAGCACTGATTTATTTTTATTTTTTTTCTGTTTTGACAACATCCATAATTATAGACAACAAACCATAATAATTCCCCCTCCCCACTTTCCCCTTCACAAATCCACTCTCATCACATCTCCTTCCCATCTCAATCAGTCTCTCTTTTATTTTGATGTCATCCTTTTTTTTTTCTTTTCCTATTATACTGGTCTTGTGTAGGTAGTGTCAGGCACTGGGAGGTCGTGGATATCAAGGGCATTTCGTGTCTGTAACAGTGCATTGTAAGCACTCCCACCCTTACTTTGGCTCTTGCATTCTTTCTGCCACCTCTGACTCAATGGACCCTGAGCATCGGAGGGTGTGATAGAGATGTTTCAGTGCTTAGTACTCCTCTGTCACGTCTTCTCAGCATCATGGTGCCTTTTGAGTCATCCCAGAACTCACCATCATCTGAAAAGAGAAGCTTCTCTCACCAAAAGTGAGAGTAGCATTAATAAATGGGTATGAACGTTAAGAAAAGTGCTTGCTGGGCAGCTTGGAGAGCATAGTATATACACTTAGCTGGACACAGCAGACAATATACCCATAGGGCTCATGACTTCCCCCATCATAGGATTTTAGTATGTGTTCCCTCCCATGGAGCAGGCCTCCAGTCCAATTACAGAACAGTTGGTTTCCCCCATAATAGACATGCCACTATTGCACCTGTTAGCTCATTTGATCTTGCTGGCAGCATCCACTGTTGTTTACCTCCACTGATGCCTTCTCTCTCTCCCATGGAGCTATATGCAATGTTTTTTTCCAGCTTTCTGTCAGCCTGTCTACACAGAGGTCTTCTGCTCAGCTCTAACAAGATTTCTCAGTGACCTTACAGCCTGAGCATGTGGAGTCTTCAGCAATAGGGCCTTACCATCTATTCCTGGTGGGAAACCAAGAGCTTTGGCAATGGCCTCTAATATTTTGGTGGCATCAGGGACCTCCCTGGCTAAAACCTCACTGGAAAGTATCCCATTCCTGGCATTGAAAGTTTTCTAGTAACAATCTATGGCTTCTTGGATGCACCACTACCCAAAACAGTAGGTTTCAATATGACTTATCCATACTCTCTTAGATTTTGATTCATCCTCTCCACACTTTTCCTTTATTTAGTCTTTCCCCTGACCTCACTTAGGCCTTTCCACTCCCAGTAGTCTGTTCTTCTCCTTACATACATGCAACACCATCCCTTAAGTCTTCCCCTCTCCTCCCTCCCTTATCATCCCTTTCTAGCTTACTGGCCTCTGCTATGGAGTTTTATTCCAACTCACAAACAAGTCCAAATATTTGTAGCTAGGATCCACATATAAGAGAGAACATGTACCACTTTGCTCTCTGGGCCTGAGTTATCTCACTAAGTATAATCCTTTCCAGTTCCATTCATTTCCCTGCAAATTTCATTTTCCTTTACCATTGAATAAAACTCCATTGTATAAATGTAGTACATACTCATTGTCACTCATCATTTGAGGGACCTCTAGGGTGATTCCATTCCCTAGCTATTGTGAATAGAGCAACAATAAACATGGACTTGGAAGTATCTCTAAAGTTGTATGATGATTCCTTAGGGTATATTTCTAGGAGTGGTATAGCTAGGTTACATGGTAAATCTATTTTTAGCTGTCTCAGGCACCTCCACATTTACACAATGGCTGGACCAGATTACATTCCTACCAATAGTGTATAAAGGTTCCTCTTTTTCCACATCCTCACCACCATTTATGGTCATTTGATTTTTTGATGATAACCATTCTGACAGGAGTGAGATGGAGTTTCAAAGTAGTATTTAGTCCCATAGCCCATTTTTAATTGGGTTGTTTGATTTCTTATTGAGTTATTGAGTTCTTTGTATATTCTGGATATTAATCCTCTGAAAGATGTTTAGCTGGCAAAGATTTTCTCCCATTCTGTAGGCCACCTCTTTGCTCTATTCACAGTGTCCTTTGCCATACAAAAGCTTTGTAATTTCATGAGGTTCTAGTGGTTGATCTGTGGTTTTATTTCCTGAGCTATTGCAGTTATATTCAGAAAGTCTTTGCCAAGACCAATATGTTGAAGGGTTTCCCCTACTTTTTCCTCTAGCAGTTCCAGAGTTTCCAGTCTGATATAAAGGTCTTTGATCCATTTGGTAGTCATGAGCCCTAGGGGTGTAACATCTGCTGATATCTGGAAAAATGTATATAGTATGCTTATCAAACTGCCCAGTAAGCACTTCTCTTAATATTTATATCCTTATATTAACACTACTCTCACTTTGGGTAGAGAATCTTCTCTTTTCAGATGGCAGTTACCTTGGGATGACTCAGAAGGTATCATAGTGCTGGAAAGAAGTGACTGGAGTACTGAGTAACATCTCGATCACACCTTCCAAGGCTCAGGGTCTAATGCAGAAGAGGTGGCAGAAAGAATGTAAGAGCCAAAGGAAGGGTAGGACTCCTTGCAATGTGCTCCCTCCAGACATAAAATGGCCTGGATATCTATGACCTCAGAGTGCCTGACACTACCTACACAAGACCATCATAAAAGGAGGAAAAGATCATGACATCAAAATAAAAGAGAGATTGATTGAGATGGGGAGGGGATATGATGGAGAATGGAATTTCAAAGGGGAAAGTGGGGGGAAGGAGGGTATTACCATGGGATATTTTTTATAATCATGGAAAACGTTAATAAAAATTGAGAAAAAAAAGACTGACCTTAATCTTCTACAGCCTGCCTCTCTCTCTCTCTCTCTCTCTCTCTCTCTCTCTCTCTCCTCTCTGACTCTTTTATATTACTTATCTTTTTCTTCCTTCTCATGGGCACTGACCTGTAATTCCCAGTACCAGCAGGTGGCTATCATCCACAGTGAGCTTTTGATCAGAGAGACATACAAGGTTTCCTAAAAGAATGGTATTTCTGTCAGAGTACTTGATGACCCACCAAATGTTAGTGGTAAGACCCTACTGCTGAAGACACCATATGCAGCTGACACATAACATGGCAGGAAGCTGGAAGAGAGTCAGTCTCCAGACAGTCAGCATGTCTAGTGACAGAAGGTGCTGCATGGGCGACTGGGAGAAAGTGACCAATATCTGTCCAAGCAACTCATGGTCTAACCTACTTAACAGCAAATAACCTGTCGTGATGCTCACACAAGTGCAATAGTGGTACACAGCCATGGTGGGAAACCAACTGCTCTTGATTTGGCTGATTGATCTGCTCAGTGGAATGGAACCCATATCTTGAGCTGGGAAACAAGTCAGAACCATATCCAAAAATAAGTCCACTCTCCCTTACGAAGCTACCACCAATTGTGAGCTACAAGAGGGTTTACACCTATTAAATTATCTCTAAAAAAAAAAATAAGGGTTATCCCTTGTGTCCGGTGCTAAGTTTACCCTCTGTTGGAGAATCTGCTTCTCTTTTTCAGATAGACACATATCCTAAGGAGAGAACCACCCCATCAGACCACAAATGGGCCCCAGCTGAAACTAAAAATATTTGGCAAAACAAGCAAGGGTGCTGTTTTCTTGGTGAACCTGGTACCAGCACAATTTTATCCCTTTTATATGTGTCTCTTGCCTTATTGCTATGGCTAGGACTTCCAGAACTATACTAAATGAAAATGGGGATGGTGGACACCCTTGTCTTGTTCCTGATTTTAGTGGAAAGGCTTCAAATTTTTCTCTATTTAGTCTTATGTTGGCTGTAAATTTGTCATAAATAGTCTTTATTATATTGAGATATGTTCCTTCTTTTCCCAGTTTCTTTCCTAGTAGGACTTTTATCATGAAGGGATGTTAGATTTTGTCAAATGCTTTTTCTGCATCTAATCATGTGATTTTTGTCCTTCAGTCCATTTATATAATGTATTTCATTTATCAGTTTGCATATGTTGACCCATCCCTGCATCTCTGGGATAAAGCCTACTTGGTTGGGGTGAATGATTTTTCTGATATATTATTGCATTCTGTTCGCCAATATTTTGATGAGAATTTTTGCATCTATGTTCATGAGGGAGATTGGTCTGTAATTTTCAGCTTTTGTTTTTTCTTTGCTTGCTTTTGGAATCAGGTTGATGCTGGCTTCATAGAAGGAGTTTGGTAGGATTCCTTCCTTTTCTGTTTTATGGGAAAGTTTGAGAAGCACTGCTGTTAGTTCTTCCATGAAGGTCTGGTAAAGTTCATCAGTGAATCGATGTGAACCTGGACCTTTTTTAGTTGGGAGATTTTTTTACAACTTCTTGGATCTCCATACTTGTCATGGGTCTACTTAAGTGATTAATCTTATCTTGATTTAATTTTGGTAAGTCATATAAATCAAGGAAATCATCCATTTCTTTCAGATTTCCAAACTCAGTGGAGTATATGTTCTTATAGTATGTCCCTATGATTTTTTGAATTTCTCTGGTATCTGTTGTGATGTTCATCTCTAATTATATTAATTTGTGTCTCTTTTCTCTTTCTTTTAGTTGGATTTGCTAAGGGTTTATCAATCTTGTTAATCCTTTCAAAGAACCAACTCTGTTTCATTAATTCTTTGGATTTTTTTTTTTTTTGGTTTTTATTTCATTAATTTCTGTCCAATCTTTATTATTTCTTCCTGTCTACTGATTTTTGGTGTGCCTTGTTCTTCTTTTTCCAAGGCCTTAAGGTGAAGCATTAAGTTGTTTATTTGCAACCTTTCTAATCTTTTTTTTAACATTTTATTTATTTATTTTCAAGGCTAGGGAAAGAGAGAGCAAGCAAGAGTAAGCATGGGCATACCAGGGCTTCTAGCCACTGCAATGAACTTCCAGATGCATGAGTCACCTGTGCGTCTGACTTTACATGGGTACTGGGGAATCAAACCCAGGTCATTAGACATTGCATGCAAGCTCTTTAACAACTGAGTCATCTCTCCATCCCACCTTTCTAATTTCTTTCTTTTTTTTTTTTTTTTTTTTTTTGGTGTTTCGAGGTAGGGTCTCACTCTGGTCCAGGCTGACCTGGAATTAACTCTGTAGTCTCAGGGTGGCCTTGAACTCACAGCGATCCTCCTACCTCTGCCTCCCGAGTGCTGGGATTAAAGGTGTGTGCCACCACGCCCGGATTTCTAATTTCTTAATATAGGCACTTAAAGCTATAAATTTCCCTCTCAGGACAGCCTTCATTGTACCCCCAAAGGTTTTGATATGCTGTATTCTCATTATCATTTGATTCTATGAATTTTTTTTATTTCCTTGTTAATTTCTTCATTGACCCATTCATCACATAGTAGTATATTGTTGAGTTTCCATGATTTTGTGTATGCTCTATAACTTTGGTTGCTACTGATTTGTAGTTTGATCCCATTGGATCAGAGAGAGCACAAGGAATTATTTCACTTTTCCTGTATTTGTTAAGATTTGCTTTGTGTCTTAATATATGGCATATTTTAGAGAATGTTCCATATGCTGCTAAAAATTTGGATGAAATGAATTAAATGACCTCATTTAATCCAGATGCATCTCTGTTTATTTTTTGCCAGGATGACCTGTCAATTGATGAGAGTGGGGTGTTGAAGTCTACACTACCACTGTGTTTGGTGTTGTCTGTGACCTTAGTTCTAGTAGTGTTTGTTTGATGAAGTTGGGAGCCCCATGTTTGGTGCACATACATTTAGGATTGTAATGTCTTCCTGTTGGAGTGTTCGTTTAACCAATATAAAATGATCTTCTTCATCTTTCTTGTCTAATGTTGGTTTGAAGTCTACTCTGTCAGATATTAGGATAGTGACACTTGCTTGTTTTCTAGGCCCGTTTCCTTGAACACCATTTCCTTTCACCCTGAGGCAGTGTCCATCTTCTATGGGAAGGAGGGCTTCATGGAGGCAACAAATACACGGAGCTTGCTTTTTAACTCAGTTTGCAAACCTGTGTCTTTTGTTTGGGGCATTGGGGCCATTGGTATTAAGAGTTATTATTGAAAGGTATTTATTCTTGCCATTCTTCTTATTTTGTCGTTCTTCTGGTTTTTCCTTTACTCTCTTGTATTAACTATTATTTTAGTATGTTTTCTTTTGTTTCTTTACATGTGTGCTTTTCTTTCTCTTCCACATCATTTAAAGTATTTTATGTAGAGCTAGTTTAGTGTCCATGCATTCCTTTAGCCTGTGTGTGTGTGTGTGTGTGTGTGTGTGTGTGTGTGTGTGTGTGTGTGTAATGTTCTGATTTCTCTATTTGGATGGATAGTTGTTCAGGATAAAGTAATCTTGGTTGACAGTTGTTATCTTTCAGAACTTGGAATACATCACTCCAAGCTTTTCTGACTTTTAACATTTGTGTTGATTAATCTCCTTGTGGTGGTTTGATTCAGGTGTCCCTATAACCTTAGGTACTCTGAATGCTAGTCTCCCCAGCTGGTAGCAATTTGAAATTAAAGCCTCCTGGATGTGGTATATTGTTGGGGGTGTGCTTACGGGTGGCATAGCCAGTTGCCCCATGCCAGTGTTTGGCACACTCTCCTGTTGCTATTGTCCACCTTATGTTGGCCAGGGTGTGATGTCCACCCTCTGCTCATGCCATTGTTTTCCCTGCCATCATGGAACTTCCTCCTCAAGCCTGTAAACCAAACTAAACCTCTTTTTTCCCACAAGCTACTCTTGGTTGGGTGATTTCTGCCAGCAATGCAAACCTGACTGCAAAACTCCTGTTATCCTGAGGGGCTTGCTTTTGTATGTGACTTGATTTTTCTCTCTAACTGCTTTCAATATATCTTCTTTGGTTTGTGTCATTGGTAGTTTATAATGTGATGGTGAGAGGTTCTTTCCTGATTTTGTCTGCTTTTCATTCTAAAGGTTTCCTGTATCTGCATTGGAATCACTTTCCCTATTTGGAGTAATTTTTCTGTCATTTTGTTGAAAATACCTACTCTGCCTTTGGGGTGAAATTCTTCTACTATGTTGTGAATTCTTATGTTTCATCTCTTCATAGTGTTTCAAATGTCTTGAAATTCCCATTCATTTCTTCCTATTAGTTTGTCTTTCTCTTTGTTGTATTAGATCTGCCATCTGGTTTTCCAGTTTAGATATTCTGTCCTCTCCTTGATCCATTCTACTGGTAAGACTCTCTACAGAATTTTCTATTTGACTTTCCCTGGTTTTCATTTCTAATATTTCTGGTTGGTATTTTTTCATTCTTCCTCTCTCCTTACGCGTGTCTTGTATTGACTTCATTTCTTTTAAAGTGATTTCTGGTGTTCTTCAAGAATTTGTTTTCTTCTTTGGTTTCTTGCATTTCTTTGAGTATAGATATGATCTTGTTTCTGAAATCATTGTCAGGCATTTCATCTAAAACAGTCTCACTGAAGGTCACTTCTGATGGATTTATAGTTTTTGGTGGGATTGTATTGTCTTGATTTTTTGTGTTTGTATTATCATATAGAAATTTTGTATCTTGAGTTAATTTGATGCTGGACTTTTCTGATTATTTGCAGTGTTCTTAGCCATGTATTTCTGATTTTATATATCTTTAGGGTAGGAGTTTAAGGTGTTTAGCCCTTTTTTTTTTTTTTAACTTTTCAAGGCAGGGTCTTGCTCTAGCCCAGGCTAACCTGGAATTCACTATGAAGTCTCAGGCTGGCCATGAACTCACAGTGATCCTCCTACCTCTGCCTCTCGAGTGCTGGGATTAAAGGAGTGTGCCACCACCCCCAGTATGTTTAGCTCTTGTACTCCAAGGAAACAGCAGAAGTGACCCTGGGTGGTAAGTTTGCCTGCTATCCAAGTATTCTAGTATACTGGGTAAAGCCATTTACTGGCACATTCTAAAATTCAACTGAGCAATATACACATCCAATCCAAACCAGCACAGAGTATTTGTGCAGTAGTCAGGATTAAAACAAAAGATAATCTAATAAAGCCAGAGTCTCCATATGGGTGTGTGTTGCCCCACACCCTTAATCCTTTCAACAGGGAGGTTGAGATTTCTGTTCTGAAACAGGTTCCAGGTCAGCCTGGATCTGAATCAGACCCTGTTCCCCAATAATGATAGAAGAAAAAGACAAAGGCCCTATGAATCAAGGAACATTAAAGGCAATAATAGTGAACACCAAAATACAACTTATTTGAGAATGATAAAGCCAACCAAGAATATGTAACACATATCCTGCCCTGACATGTAAAGTTAGATTAGCACTTCCAGTGGAGCCCTGCACAACTGCCTTTTTATAAGTAGGCCCTGTTACCTACCTTTGGGGAAGACTTCCAATCTCACAAATGCTGAGTGCCCACCTCACTCTTTTCTGTTGAGATCTGGGTCTGGTGTTCTGAGCAGCTGTGCTGGAAGCCATGCAGCTGGGGTGAATGAGTTCTCCAAAGGCTCACAGCACTGATGGTTGCCAGATGGGAGGCTGCAAGATGCCTAGAGGTGTATCGAGCTCCTTAGCTGGTCCCATTTGTGATCTTCTTCAGAAGCTGGTCAGCTGGTCCCTTCTGTTTTCTCCTTCAGGTTTCTTGACTTTGTGAGGAGACTGATGTGAGTGGAAAAACCCCTCCACCTGGTTTCGGCTCCTGCAGCTCGGTGCTGGCTGGGTGGGTATGTGGACTGTGGCTGCTGGTGCCTTGGCTGGATTCTGACCCAGATTTCTCTTTTCTAGAAGTGCTGAATTTTTCTTGCTTCTGTGCTGTGGTTGATAACTTATATACCTTCACTTTTCAGTAAAAAAATGTGTTTTGCTTTTTTTTTTTTTTTTCTTATTTCCCTCCCTCGGCTGCTTTGGCGTGAACTATGCCGCCACCTTACCCAGAAGTTATCTCAGCACTAATTTAAAGGAACTCAAACTAACTGAGCTCCTACCCACCAAATTTCTCCAATTTGTTTAGTCAAATTTGGCCACAATAGTCTCTTGAGAATGGCCACCATTGGCCTGAGTTTGATACTTTTGATTTCAACATTATCATTGATAACATTCTTGATAACATTCTCCAATGAAATGGTCCCAGGTTCCCCACATCCAGGGCTTTTTTGCCCTCCACTCCCACTCCTCCCTCTGTACCCCTTGCTCCACTCACCAAATACTCCTGTAAAAATACCTTCTGAAATGTCCATACCAAGACCCACTCTCAGCTACAAACCCCCTGCCCATCAAACTTCCCCTTCTGGGCTAGAGAGATGGCTTAGCGGTTAAGCGCTTGCCTGTGAAGCCTAAGGACCCCGGTTCGAGGCTCGGTTCCCCAGGTCCCACGTTAGCCAGATGCACAAGGGGGCGCACGCGTCTGGAGTTCGTTTGCAGAGGCTGGAAGCCCTGGCACGCCCATTCTCTCTCTCTTTCCCTCTATCTGTCTTTCTCTCTGTGTCTGTCGCTCTCAAATAAATAAATTAATTAATTAAAAACAAAACAAAACAAAAAAAACTTCCCCTTCCCCATTTACTCCCTGAACACTGTCTTATACTTTTGACCCATCCTCCAGTCCTTTTCTTCCTCAGCCAAACCTATATAACATCCCCTTTCCCCACCCTCTTCCTCTGCCTTACTCAAGCTCACAAACTAGTTCTATCAGCCCCCTACTCTCAATCCTGCCTTGGCCTCAGCCTCCTTATACAAAACTCTTACTCATCCTTCCATCTCTAAACATTTACCAGTCATAAGCAATGGCCACATCAGTTGTTCTTTGTAGCACCAGATAAAGTTAATAAGGCCTGCTCATCAACTCCGTACCTTCCCAGCGGCAAAAAATGTGTCAACTCTAAATTCAAAGTGCTGGTACCTGTCTTTGTGACAGTGTTTATGTCTGAGGATATAAATATCTTGTTTATATTGCTGATGTGTTGACACTTACTCATAAGTAAATACTCATGTAAATTGTTTAAAATATCAAATTAAGTCCTCACCAATTTACACTGCAACTATAATTTTAAAGATAAAACACCTCTCTCCTTTAGTAATGTTGTATGTGTTTCATGTCTGTCATATGTCTACTGCTGGCCAGCCGCTTGTCGTGCTGCCACATGTTTGTATGTTTCATGTACTCTGTCATATGTACAACTAACCTTATGGCCACTAAGGGTTATGAAATGCATAGATGTATTTTAAAATGATACTAAATTACTACAAAAGGTTTACAATGTATTTAAAATAACCTCTATTGTTTTTTGATTTTTTGAGGTAAGGTCACACTCTAGTCCAGGCTGACCTGGAACTCACTATGTAGTCAGGGTGGCCTCAAACTCACAGCGATCCACCTATCTCTGCCTCCCGAGTGCTGGGATTAAAGGCGTGCACCACTACGCCCGGCTCATAACCTCTATTTTTTTTTATTTATTTTTTTTATTTATTTATTTGAGAGCGACAGACAGAGAGAGAAAGAGAGAGAGAGAGAGAGAGAGAGAGAGAGAGAGGATGGGCACGCCAGGGCCTCCAGCCACTGCAAACGAACTCGACTCATGCACCCCCTTGTGCATCTGGCTAACGTGGGTCCTTAAGATTCAAAACTGGGATCCTTTGGCTTTGCAGGCAAGCACCTTAACCACTAAGCCATCTCTCCAGCCCCATAACCTCTATTTTTTGACAACATGCTTGTTAATGCTTTATACAATAATAGACACATTTGTATACCAATTTTTTAAAATTTGTGTATATCAAATATTAATCCTGCTTCTAGAGACTGAGACATATTTTTAGATCAGAAAAGACTTTATAATGTAAAAGATTGTTCTAAGGTATGTTGTTAAAAGGGTATGGCTGGGATGGAGAGATGGCTTAGCGGTTAAGGTGTTTGCCTGCAAAGCCAAAGGACCCCAGTTTGAATCTCCAGGACCCACGTTAGCCAGATGCACAAGGGGGCACACGCACCCGGAGCTCATTTCCATTGACTGGAGGCCCTGGCATGTCCATTCTCTCTCTCTCTCCCACTCTCCCTTTTTCTCTCTCTCTCAAATAAATAAAAAAATTAAAAGGGTATGGCTAAGCCAGGCGTGGTGGTGCACACCTTTAATCCTAGCACTCAGGAAGCAGAGGTAGGAGGATTGCCAAGAGCTCGAGGCCACCCTGAGATTACATAGTGAATTCCAAGTCAGCCTGACCTAGAGTGAGACCCTACCTCAAAAAAAAAAAAAAAAAGAAAAGAAAAAAGGGTATGGCTAAGGTAAAAGAATGTCCTAAGATATGTTGTTAAAAGGGTATGAAAGTTGTTATAAAAAGATTGTAGGACTTAAACTGAAAAAGGTTTAAGTTGTTTGTGGTATAATGGGTTAGCTTAAAAGTTTTCATTTTCCATATTTTCTCTCACCTTAATAGTTCATATAATTCAGACTACTCTTTGTAATAAGTTGATAAGTTTATTTATATTGCCATGTCTCAAATGAAGATTAAAATTGAGTTATACCCATATTTCCTACTGTTAATCTCTGGCTACTGAAAAAGTGACTGTTTAACAAAATCAAAATTCATTTTTAATGAGCTTTTGTTTGTTGAATTAAACTTAAACATAAAAATCATAAATATGAAATATATATATATATCTCCACTAACTGGACTGACATGTAAACTCTAGGCCTTCTTCCTCCTGCTATATCTCTTATGCCTCCTAACTCCCCTATTCCAATTCTTATACCTGGTAATATGAAGCCTAAAGGAAACATAGTTGTTCTCCCCTTGCACACAACATTAAGCATCTTTACAGGTGTGGCCACAGCAACAACTAGACTCAGTGTCTATACATGAAAAAACTTTCCTATTAAGTCAGCTGTCAAAGGACCTAAAAGAAATGTAAGATCAGATCACTCCATCCGAGATCATCTTGATTCACTGGCCCCTATAAAACTCCAAAGTCACAGAAGACTTGACCTCCTAATCACTGCCAATGGGTGAGATGACTCTGAGACCAGGCAAACAAAACTTCAGCAGAGACATACCAACGTCTCAGGATGGAGGCTTGGGTCACTTCCAACCAGGTTACTCCCCACACTTATGCCCTTCCTCCTAATATAATCCTACTTACATTTTTGCCTTGTCTTCTAAATTTTTTGCAGATATTTCTTCTAGAATGTCTTAATGCCATTACTCACTCCACTACCTATCCAGACTCCTCACAATAGACATTTCAGGATCCATGTCCTCAATCCAGTTCACACCCCCACCCTCCCCAAACCCTGACAAACAGACCCCTGGCCACCATCCCACCTGTCAGCAGAAAGTAGTTAGAGATGGATTCTACACCCCTAGATCACTTCCCAATTGCTTTTTCTTTTCCAGAGTCTGGATATGAAGGGCTAATGGACTCACTGTGGAAGATGCAGAAAACAAACATTTCTGTTATTCAGTTACTCGTTTACCCCGACCAGGTTGCATTGATTCTATTTCCTCAAGTAGGACTTATAAGCTAAGCCCTTTCCAATACTAAGCACTTTAGCTTCCATCCCATGGAACCCCTCACTGTGCATCAATAAACAGTCTCTGATTGTTAAGATCAATTCTGGTTTGCTTTTCTCTTTCACTTTCCTTACACAAAGCATGCAACCAGAAGCAAGTTATGAGAGGAAGGGATTTATTTCAGGCTTAGGCTCCAGGGGAAGTTTCATCATGGTGGAGGAAGCTGGCCTACTTCATCATACATCCGTATCAGAGATAACAGCCAGCACCGGCAAGCATGAGCAGACTCTGTACACATCACAAGGCTGGACTCAAGATCTGCCCCTGACACACCTCCTCCAGCAGAGCTCCACCTGCTGCAGACTAAGTAGGAAGGTTAATCAAAAAGAACTGAGGCTATGAGGCTACAGAGCCGTTTACATTCAAACCACAACTCTCATTCAAGAAATTCATATTACTCTTTCTTCTCTCTGCCCTCATCAAAGGTAACTACTTTCACAAGTGTTAACACAACAGATAATTTTGTCTGTTTTGACCTCTACGAAATTCAGAACCAGCAGTTTGTATGAATCCTTTTTTTGTTTGTTTTTGTTTTTCAAGGTAAGGTCTCACTCTAGCTCAGGCTGACCTGGAATTCACTATGTATTCTCAGGATGGCCTTGAACTCATGGCGATCCTCTCACCTCTGCCTCCTGAGTGCTGGGATTAAAGGCGTGCACCACCATGCCTGGTTTATTAATCCTTTTTCATATAATTTCATGCTGGTCATGCATGTGGCAACATTTTGTTCTTTCCCATTGCTACATAGGAATTTTTTTGTTCTTTTTTTTTAATTTATTTGAGAGTGACAGAGAGAGAGAGAGAGAGAGAATGGGCACGCCAGGGCCTCTGGCTAACGTGGGTCCTGGGGAATCAAGCCCCGGACTGGGGTCCTTAGGCTTCACAGGTAAGCGCTTAACCGCTAAGCCTTCTCTCCAGCCCCTAAATAGAAATTTATGTACATATGCCATACGTGTTTTGATTCTACTGTTGATGGATATTCACTTGAATCTGTGCTCACTTATTTATTCACAATTTCATCAGACTGTTCCATTCATTCATCCATCCCTCCATCTGAAATATCAATAGTACAGAGACCCAAGCTTGAAAACTGAAGACGAATGAACTCTTTAAGTCATAACTCTATACTATACTACGTCATACTCAGTGTTACCATTTTAACTTAAAAACCAGGTAGCAGGCTAGAGAGGTGGCATAGCAGTTAATGTGCATGCCTGCAAATTCTAAGGACCCAGGCTTGATGCCCCAGTACTCATGTAAGCTAGATGCACAAGGAGGCACTACTCACTGTACATGTGAACCTACACTGCAAGCATGAATGGATGGCCAGTCCAGAAGTCTGGAAGTGTCTATAATAGTTTATCTTAGCAAAGTCGATGCAACTCAGACCATTGTCAAGACCAATAACATTGTCCTATAAATTTGTCCTTTTCAATATCCACATATCTCCTTCCTCTCTGCTTCTGAATTAATTCCTATTTATGAAATTCTGGAATCTGCTCTTAAAATTGCCTTTTGCAACTAATCTGATTTAGATGCTGCTTTGTCAGCCTTCATGCAGCATAATGAATTTATCACAAATTATAATTTCCAGCTTATATACAATTTACTTTTGTTCTGTTGTAGCTCCCTAGATTCAAAAATAGAAGGCAGCATGTGATATGATCCAAATCACAAAGTTTAGTAAATATCTCTTAAATAAGGGAATGAAGACCACACCTACTCATCATCTCAAGAGAGTGAGGTGACATTCACCTGTCTGTAAGATACACCAGACTTCCCAGTACTGACCCAACCATAAATACAATTCGAAGCACATATCTTAAAGACTGGAATTCACAGACCATGTCCCACTGAAATAGAAAGAAAGCAGCTTAGTTTTAAAGAGTATAATGCTTCAGTGGAAACACTCTGGACTCTCCCCGCAGGTCCTGCCTCCCTGCCCACCTTCACCTTCACTGCTCCCTCGGGCATCCCACACTCTAAAACTACTGCACTTACTTCAGCCCCTCAGATGCAGCGCATTCTCTTGCTCACCTCACAACTTCCTCTTTTTTTGCTTTCAAAGTAGGCTCTCACTCTATCCCAGGCTGACCTGGAATTTACTATGTAGTTAATCTCAGGCTGGCCTCAAACTCACAGTGATCCTCTTACCTCTGCCTCCCAAGTACTGGCATTAAAGTCGTGTGCCACCATACCCAGCACTTTAAAACTTTTCAACCATTTGTAGCCATTTGTCTTTATTCATCTTCCCCTCAGACCACCAACTTTTTTATTGCATTAATATCTATACATCATTTAGGTACCATAATTGAAAACAGATAAAACATAATTTTAACAAACTTCACTTACCAAAATTAAAAATATTCAAAGGACCCATTGTTTTCCATGAAGGCCCTTTTTTCTGTTTAGATAACATAAGGTCCAACCTTTGCCTTCTCTTAGCAGTCCATAATTCAGCCTACTACAATTACTCTCGTCTTTGGTCATCAAAATAATGATGTTTGTATCCTATAGCCCCAGAAACTATGATTTACTTGCTGTGGGAATTTGTTCTACAGTAGTTATTGAGAACTGCTGACCTGATAAAAACATTTACTTAACAATAATCCAGTTGCTCTTAAAATTACAGGCTTTATAGCCAGGCATGGTGGCACACGCCTTTAATCCCAGCACTCGGGAGGCAGAGGTAGGAGGATTGCCATGAGTTCGAGGCCACTCTAAGACTACACAGTGAATTCCAGGTCAGCCTGAGCTAGAGTGAGACCCTACCTCAAAAAACCAAAAAAAAAAAAAATATATATATATATATATATATATATATATATATATATGTATGTATGTATATATTTATATATATATATATATATATATATATATTATAGGTTTTATAATAATGTTAAATGATTTTAAACAGGTTTACATTAATTAACCTAAAATGTAATTACTTGACAGTAGTTTGGTGTGCTTAAACCTTTGCTACCTGCTGAAGGAATGAAGAAATGACTGGCTGTAGTACATATCTGAGGACTAAATATGTAAAGTAAATCCATTCTTTTTTTTTTTTTTTTTTTAGGTAAGCCCAACAGACTGGCTTTTTTTTGGTTTGTTTTATAAGAGAAAGAGAGAGAGAGAGAGAAGGAGGCATGCCCAGGCCTCCAGGCACTGCAATCGAACTTCAAGCATGTACACCATCTTGTGTGCATGTGTGACCTTACCCACCTGTGATACTTTGTGCATCTGGCTTACATGGAACCTGGAGAGTTGAACATGGGTCCTTAGGCTTTGCAGGCAAGTGCCTTAACTGCTAAGTCATCTCTCCAGCCCATATATCCATTCTTTATCTGAACTCTAAGCACTTTGACCATATAAGCAAAATATTTAAATAAGCCCTCTTACCTTAGTCACAATAGTGGAGAGGAATAAGCTTTGGTCATATACCCAGCCATCCACACAGGGTTCCATCTCTGCCTTGCTAATGTTTGTAAAGGTCTCATTTAGGTGAAGGAGTTGCCACTGGGGATGAATGAAGCGATAACATTTTGATGGCTTCAAGTTTGAGTCCAGTGGAATGGCGATTCTCAGACGGGCTCCATGGCTGAGCATCCCTGTGTCACTGTCAGAGGTGGTGTCACTGTCGATGATACGGACAGACCCAGCAGCGATGCCCAGGGATGGCTGCAGTGAAGTTCTCTAATAAAACATGAGTGTTTGAGAGGGTACAAGAGATAAATAACAAAACTAACTGAAGGGTCTGAAATCTTCCCCAGCCTCCAGCTTGATCCAGGAGCACATCAAAGGTCATTGAAGCTGAGCAGGGGTCGCAAAGAGCAAACTGTGACTTCACAGAGATAAGGTTGAATGGAAAAATGTTTCGTTTCACTAAGTCCAGTAACAGTGGGTTGACTCCAAGTTCACTATCTCTTCAATGAGCCCTGCCTTACCTCACCAGTGCAGAACTGTGGGAGGATGTTTCCCCGAGTCCGTTGGGTCTTGGTGGTCACAGAGTTCCAATAAAGGTATTTATTCATCAAAGAAATTTCTAGTAGTTGACAACTGGACCTGTTTCTGTGAATAATCCTTTCCTCAGCATCTCAAATTCTTGGGAGTAGACATTCAGGTGTAAGTAACCTCATAAACTAAAATGCATCTGTTCAATGGTTTGCAATGATTTTCAGGAAAGGAGTGCTGGAGTCTCAAAAGTGAACAGTCCTGTGGTGTTTCTGTGCAAAGAACAGAGCCATATATTTTCTTGGTTATGGCTCATTGTCACCTACAAGTTAATGACTAATACTCTTAGTTAAAACAAAGTGAAATATTGATCACCAGTGCTGACAGTTGGTAACTGAAGTTCTGCTTCACTCTAAGTCACATCAGTGTTAATGGATTAAGAGTCTTGAAATAGAGCAATACAGATAAGATGCAGGGAGAAGGAAACAGGGTTTTTATGCAATAGTTTATTTTACCAGATTTGTTGATTCCTGCTGTGGGGTAGCAATTTCCTTCAAATTAGAACACTGAATTGAAACATTTCCTCACAGAGGGAGGTTCAAGAGGTAAAATAAGATTTAGATAGCTGAAACTTTAGAGGGCACAAGACCCCTGTCCAGGGTTAGAAAAGCAGAGGACAACTTCTGGTGTAGTAGGAAGACTCTTAGATCAGCAGAATTCCTGCAAGCCATGCAGTGAGCTCCAGAGTTACACTCATCACCTGTGTTGGAGTGGGCTGTTCAGTGATCCAGATGCCTTTGAGTCATCTATGCTCTGTAATAACCCCAAATAAACTCACTGGTTTACCAAACTAGCTTTTTCCCCTAATTTTAATTTTAATTTTTTATGAGAGAGAGAAAAAAAAATTGGAATACCAGGGCCTCCAGCCACTGTATAATCAAACTCCAGGTGTGTGTGCCATCTTGAGTGCATTGTGACCTTATGTACTTGCATCACATTGTGTGTCTGGCTTCCACAGGACGTGGAGAGTCAAATATGAGTCCTTAGACTTTGCAGGCAAGCATCTTAACCGCTAAACAATCTCTCTAGCCCCACCAAACTGGTTTTTGTGTGATTGTGCTTTAGTCTGACATCTGTGCCCTATTGCGGTGAATAGATATGTGTTCAAGTCTCCCCAAAGAAAAAAAATTTCACACACTAGCATCTTGAACTTTCTGATGTCATCGCTGTAGATAAAGCAGTGCTACATAAGCTATAATGTACAACTATATTGGTAATGTTTATTTCCAAATTTGCAAATAAGTGATCAAAATACCATAGTATTACAAGGTCTTATAGTCCATATAATAAGATAGGTATGTACATAAAGTTATTTCATGGCAATGTCTTAAGATAATGACAACAAAGACATGTAATGTGCTGTGGAAGAATTAAGCAAATAGAAAATGTTAATGTTTCTATGTAGATGTTATGGAGGAAGTGGAATCAATACTGCCAAAATGAACTTTTACCTACTCTTGAGTTAGAGTACTGAGGCAATGAAATAGCATATGAAAGAATGTGGGATAGGAAGCCAATTTGTGAATTAGAGAATAAGGAGTACATAAGTACAGTAAATGCATATGAGATGAGTATGCACATACAAAATACTCAAAAGCTATAGAGTATGAATGGCAGTAATGGGACAAGGTAAGTTTGGGTTAAAAACAACAACCAATTATCAGTGGTGTAGCCACTGGTAAGCTGCCTGTTACACAGTACAGTTCCACCCATGATCATGCAAACAATCCAAATTTAACTCAATGGGTTAAAGAAAAAGGCATGAAAGTAAGATAGCAATTAATGGGAAAGAAAGTGTGGTGGCTTGATTCAAGTGTCCCCCATAAACTTATGTGTTCTGAATGCTAGGTCCACAGCTGGTGGCAAATTGGGAATTGGAGCCTCCTGGAAGTGATGTATTGTTGTGTCCAAGCTTATGGGTGGCAAGGGAAAGCCAGATTCCCCTAGCTAGTGTTTGGTACACTCTCCTGCTGCTCTCGTCCACCTGATGTTGGCCAGGAGACGATGTCCACCTTCTGCTTATGCCATCATTTTCCCCTGCCATCATGGAATTTCCCCTCAAGTCTATAAGCCAAAATAAATGCTTTCCTCCCACAAGCTGCTCTTGGATGTTTGCTGCCAGCAACACAAGGCTGACTACAACAGTAAAATTGTTACCAGGAGTTGGGTTGTTGCTGCTAGTAACATGACTGCATGGCATTTGGCTTTTAGGAGCTGATATGCAAGAGGAATATAGAAGGATTTGAATCCTTGGTCTAAGAGACACCATGCAGTGCTGTAAGTACAACTTCATGTACAATTCTGGTCAGAGCTGAAAGACTTGCATGCAGTATGAACTATGGACTGTGAGGTTTGGCTTATGAGGAGGTGAAAGAGCTTTGTTGGGTCTAGTATAGAATCAATTAGTGTGAGAGGTTTGCTGTGTTCTGAGAACTCTTGCAGGGTTGGGTTTCATTGCATGGAAATGGACTAGTGTGAACAAAAGGATATGGCACAGAAAGAGATAAAATCTTTGGGCTGCTTGGTTTCTCACCAGGAATAAATGGTAAGACCCTATTGCTGAAGACTCCACATACCTGGACTGCAAGGCCACAGACAAATCCTTCTGAAACTGAGCTGATAACCTCCTCCATGTAGACCAGCTGACAAAAAGCTGGAAGAAGCCATTCTGCATGCAGTTCAATGGGAGAGAGAAAAAACACCAGTAAAGATACTCAACAGTGGACAATGCAAGCCTTACGTTTTGCCAGCCAAAGGCCAAATGAACCAATAGATACAATAATGGCACGTGTGTCATGGTAGAAACCAACTGCCTTCTACTTGGACTGGAGGCCCGCTCTATGGGAGGGAATACACCCCTGATACTGAAAGCCTAAAACAGGGTAGTCATGAACCTAGGGGTATAAAGTCTGTTGCTGTCTGGATAAATGTATATACTATGCTCATCTCATCCAACCTCCAAGTAAGCACTTCTCTTAATGTTCATATCCTTATATTAATGCTATTCTCACTTTTGGTAGAGAACCTTCTCTTTTAAGATGGCTGTGACCTTGGGATGACTCAGAAGGCATCATGGTGCTGGAAAGAAGTGACAGGAGTGCTCAGCACTACAATATCTCTATCACACCTTCCAAGGCTCAGAGTCCATTGCAGAAGAGGTGGCAGAAAGAATATAAGAGCCAAAGGAAGGGTAAGACTCCTTACAACGTGCCCCCCCAGACACAAAATGGCCTGGATATCCATGACATCACAGTGCCTGACACTACCTACACAAGACCATCATACTAGGAGGAAAGATCATGATATCAAAACAAAATAGAGACTGATTGAGAGGGGGAGGGGATGTGATGGAGAATGGAGTTTCAAAGGGGAAAGTGGGGGGAGGGAGGGCATTACCATAGGATATTGTTTATAATAATGGAAGTTGTTAATAAAAAAATTAATTAATTAAAAAAATCTTTGGCTGCTGATGTCTAGAAAAATGTATATACTATGCTTATCAAACTGCCCAGTAAGCACTTCTCTTAATATTTATACCCTTATATTAATGCTACTCTCACTTTGGGTAGAGAATATTCTCTTTTCAGATGGCAGTGACCTTGGGATGACTCAGAAGGTACCATAGTTCTGGAAAGAAGTGACTGGAGTATTGAGTAACATCTCTATTACACCTTCCAAGGCTCAGGGTCTAATGTGGAAGAGGTGGCAGAAAGAATGTAAGAGCCAAAGGAAGGGTAGGACTCCTTGCAATGTGCTCCCTCCAGACATAAAATGGCCAGGATATCCATGACCTCATAGTGCCTGACACTACCTACACAAGACCATCATAAGAGGAGGAAAAGATCATGGCATCAAAATAAAAGAGAGATTGATTGAGATGGGGCAGGGATATTATGGAGAATGGAATTTAAAACGGGAAGGCTGGGAGGAAGGAGGGTATTACCATGGGATATTTTTTATAATCATGGAAAATGTTAATAAAAATTGAGAAAAAAAATCTTTGGGTTGAAACTGCTGTCTATTCAACTGCAAGTATTAGAGAGATTACAACGACTGAGATTGGGACAGCTGATCTACATTGTTACAACAGAAGAATGAAGACTCTTTGGAAGGTGCATGAATGCTGAAAAAATAGGACAAAGTATAATCAAAAAGAAACTCCAAGAATGGATAAAGGAAATGGAAGCAAATCAGCAAAAAGAATTCAAATTACAATTCAAAGGATGACTCAATGAGGTGGAATAAATGAAACAAAAAGAACTCAAAGAATGTATGAAGGAAATGGAAAACAATCTACAAGAACAACTCAATTAATGGTTGAAGGAAACCAAGTAGAATAAGGAAACAGTACTCCATAGATGGCTTTAATGAAATCAAAAGAATATATGAGCCAATGGAACAAGTTCAACAAGACATATCCAAATGCAGGAATGAACTCCAAGAGACAATATAAAGGTCAAGAAATGAAAACAGAATCCAAGCAAGAGATGGAAGTGCTGAAGAAAATCATAAGAGAAATAAAATAACCCTCTTAAAAGGCTCCCAAGAAAGTCTCACCAACAGAATAGACCAGATAGAGGACAGAATTTTAGAACTTGAGACAAGACAGAAGGATTAGACTGCTACTCAAAAAACACAGCCAAGTTCAAAAAAATGTGTGAAACAGAACACAAGGAAACTTTAGGACACCTTAAAAACACCAAATGTTCAGATCATAGGCATACAACAAGGGGAAGAACTAAAGGCCAAGGATATAGAGAATATCTTCAATAAAATTATTGAAGAAAATTTTCCCAATATTACAAAAAAGAGACTGATTGAGGTACAGGACATGCACAGAACACCAAATAGATAGTACCAGAAAAGAGACACGTAATCAAAACACTAAACACAGAAAAGAAAGAGAGAGTACTATAATCTGTAAGACAAAAGCATACATACAGAGGTAAGACCAAAAGAATTACTTCAGATTTTTAAATTGAAAATCTTAAAGCCAGAAGAGATTGGAATGGAGTATTTCAAAAGCTAAAAGATCATGGCTGCCAACCCAAACTACTATACCCAGCACCATTATCCCTCATAACAGAAGGTAAAAGAAAAACCTTTCATGATACAAATCAGCTTTATAATTACATGAACACCAAGCCAGCCCTACAGAGAACACTTCATGGAATACTTCACACTCAGAAGATGAACCAACATGCACATGAGAGAAAAAGAAACAATCAAAAGAGTTCAAGGTGAGCCTGAGACTACATAGTGAATTCCAGGTCAGCCTGGATCAAAGTGAGACCCTGCCTCAAAAACCAAAAGATTTTTTTTTTATTGAAAAACTAAAAGGAGGCTAGAAAGATGGTTTTGTGATTAAGGCATATGCCTGAGAAGCCTAAGGTCCTAGGTTCAATTCTCCAGGTCTCACATAAGCCAGATGTGCATGGTGGCACATGTGTCTGGAGTTCATTTGCAGTGGCTGGAGGCCCTTGAAAGCCCATTCTCACTCTCTATCTCTCTCTCTCTCTCTCCCCCTCTTTCTGTCTCAAATAAACAAATAAAATAGATAAATAAATAAAAATAAAACTATAATGGACATAAAAGCATTAAAATACCAAGAAAACACCAAACTCCAAAAACCTTTTAACATGGCAGGGATTAACTCACACCACAATATTATAACTCTGAACATTAATGGACTCAACTCCCCAGTCAAAGACACAAGGAAACAGGCTGGATCAGAAAGCTGAATTCATCCATTTGCTGTCTATGAGGAACCTGCCTTATAATTACAGATAAATACCACCTTGGAGTGAAAGGATGGAAAAAGATATTCTAATCAAACTGAAAAGAGAGACAAGCATTAGTGGCTGTAATGATTTATGACAAAATAAACTTTAAACCAGAAATAGTCAAAAGAGATATAGGCCACTTTGTTCTCACATCCACAAGAAGATATTATAATCATGAACTTATATGCACCATATACAGGGACACCTAATTTTATAAAGAAAATTTTATTAGGCATTAAAATAGATATAAATACTGATACAATAACAGTAGGAGATTTTAATACCCCACTATCACCAATAGACAGACCCTCTATGTAGAAAATGAAAATGAACAGAGAAACAGTGGAGCTAAACAACACACCATAGATCAAATGGACTTAACAGACATCTACAGAACATTTCACCCTAATACTACTGAATTAACATTCTTCTCAGCTGCTCATAGAACCTTCTCCAAATAGACAAGAGTGTGTCTTCACAAATTCAAAAACACTAACATAAATCCCTGCATTATATTCAACTACAATGCATTAAAACTAGAAATCAATAACAGTAACAACAGAAAACACACCAACTCCTGAAGGCTGAACAGTTATTGAAGATATCAGAAAAGAAATAAATAAATTTATCAAACTTAATGACAATAAAAATACAATGTACCACTGAGCGTGGAGACACATGCCTTTAATCCCAGCACTCAGGAGGTAGAGGTAGGAGGATCACCATGAGTTCGGGGCCACCCTGAGACTACATAGTGAATTCCAGGTCAGCCTGGGCTAGAGTGAGACTCTACCTCAAAAAAACCCAAAAATAAAATAAAAAACACAACATACCAAAACTGATGGGACACAATGAAGGCAATTCTAAGAGGGAAGTTTATAGCACTAATACCCACATTACAAAAATAGAGACATCCCAAATAAATAACTTAAATACCCATTTGAAGGTACTGGAAAGAAATGAATTGCCCAAGCCCAAAAGTACAGACAGAAAGAAGTTATCAAGATCAAAGCAGAAATCAATAAATTGGAAATAAACAAAACAATTAAACAATTGATGAAACAGAGAGCTGTGTCTTTGAAAAAAATTTTAAAAAATATTGGTAAATCACTGGCCAAATTGATCAAAAGAATAAAAGAGAAGACTCAAACCAACAAGTTTAGAAATGAAAATGAAGACATCACAACTGATACCAATGAAATTGGAAGAATTATCAGGGCATGTTTCAAAAACCTGTATTCAACATTAGAAAATCTGGAAGAAATGGATAATTTCCTTGACTCATATCACCTTCCAAAACTAAATACAGACCAGATGTACTTCCTAAACACACCTATTACCTCTAACAAAATTGAAAAATTAATCAGAAATCCCCAACCAAAAAAATGTCCAGACCAGAGGGACTCACTGATGAGTTCTATCAAACCTTCATTCAAGAACTAAAAATCACTTCTTAAATTTTTTTTCACAATTATAAAGGAGGGAATTCTCCCAAATCCCTTCTACAAAGCCACCATTACTCTAATACCTAAACCAGATGAAAACACGCGCACGCACACACACACACACACACACACACACACACACACGGAAAATTATAGCACAATATCTCTAATGAACTTAGACATAAAAATTCTTAATAAAAACCTTACAAACCTTCTTTATCTGCCTCTTTTGCTCTCTCTCTCAAATCAATCAATCAATGAAATTTTTTCTTAAAAAGATAAGAGATGGCTTAGCAGTTAAGGTGCTTGCCTGTAATGCCAAAGAACACAGTTTGATTTCCCAGTACCCATGTAAGGTGGTAGCATGTATCTAGAGTTTGTGTGCCATGGCTAGAGGCCCTGGCTTGCCTATTTTCTCTCCCTCTCTCTCTCTCTTTCTCTGTCTCATAAATAAGCAAATAAACAAATAATTTTTTTTTTTAAATCCTCACAAACTGACTTCAAGAACACATCAAAAGCATCATCCACCTCAACCAAGTAGGCTTCATACCAGGGATGCAAGGAAGGTTCACCATATAGAAATCAATAAATGTGATTTGCCACATAAACTTAAACACAAGAATCACACGATTATTTCAATAGATACATTTGATAAAATACAACATTCTTTCGTGATTAAAACACTGGAGAGACTAGGGATGGAAGGAACATATTTCAACATAATAAAAGCTATTTATAATGCACCCCAGGTCCATATCACACTAAATGGGGAGAAAATTTGAAGCCTTCCCATCAAGGTCTGGAACAAGACGGGGTGCCCACTGCTACCATTGCTTTTCAACATAGTAACTGAAGTCTTAGCTCAATCAACAAGACAAGAGAAACAAATAAGAGGGATACTAATTGGTAAGGAAGAACTCAAGCCAGTCCTATTTGCAAATGACCTGATTTTATAAATAAGTGACCCAAAAGACTCCACAAAAAAATCTTCAAAAGGTGATAAATTCTTTCAGTAAAGTGGCAAGCTACAAAATCAATACACAGAAATCAGTACCTTTCTATATGCCAAAGATGAACATATGGAGAAAAAGAGAAACAATGCTATCCCATTTTCAATAGTCACAATGTATAGTTTTCAACCCTCTGTTGAGTTCCCTTATGATGTCATTTTCTGATTTTCTTAATGCTTCTTGGCGTTCGTCCTTGTACTTTTTATGTCTTCATTGAGCTTAGCCAGCTGAATATTGAGGTCCTCTTTTTTTTCACTCTCCTTCAGATCATTTAACTGTCTTAGGAACCCTTCCTGGTTCTGAGTGGGACAGTGATCACCCACCGAGTTCAGAAAGGCTAGGGCCGACACACTCGCCTGGTCCTTGTTGGGGGAAGGGGGGACACAGTGGCGAGTGGGATGCCGATTGCACGCGGCGCTCAGAGGGGCTGGGCGGGAACAGCGGCTGGGCCGGTGATCGCGAGCATCGGTCAGCAAGGCTGAGCCCGAAAGGCGATCTCGTGCCAGGGTCAGCAAGGGTTGAACAAGACCAGTGACCGCACGCGGGCGTCAGCAAGGCCGGCGGGACGGCGAGCGTGCATGCCCACGGAGGTCCTAAAGCCTAGGCGGCAGTGGCGATAGCGCGCAGGGTCAGCAGGGCTGGGCGGGAATGGCGACTAGGAAGGACGCCGATCGCGCCTGTGGAGCTCTGTCCGGTGGCGGGGAAGCCTAGGGCGGAGGACCTAGTCTGCTAGCGTGGGTCCACTTGGCCTGCAGTTAGTGCAGGAGGGACCTCCTACCGGGACCGCAGCTAGCACGGCTGCGTGAGGAGATTGGGGGACCGGTGGGCTACCGGAGAGTGAGGGAACGAGCAGATTCCCTATTTTGCTCCTCCAAACCCTTCCTCTGAAAGCCTACTAGAATCAGCAAACCCCTAAACAAAAAATAGCCCCTCCCCAACCTTAAGGGTCTTTCTTCCCCGTGAGGTGTGGTGAGGGTAGGTGGACATCACCTCGACCAGAAGTCTGACCTTTTATTTTTCCTGCTGTTTCGTGGTGCCAGTGCAGCCGGCCGTGGCTGGGCAGGGCGGGAGCTCGCGTGACCGCCCCCCCACCCGTGGATCAGCCAGCCTGCTCCCGGACCTTTACCCCGAGGGGTCTGGTCTGGTAGACATAGAGGCAATGGCTGAGACGTGGAGCTGCTCGCTGGCCTGCATGGCACATGGTCTTCAGGAGCAGAACGCGAGCCTCCTGAGTCTGGCCTCGCAAAGGGGAAAGGAATGAGGGGGCCCCCGGCAGCCGGAACCCCCAAGACCCAGCTACATTGGAGTGCTTGTACAGCCAGCTTGCAGTTTCACCACTGCCCTAGCGGAGAAACTTGAAAGATGAAAAGGGAGTGAAGGGAAATTTCCTTCCTGAAACTTTCATTTCCTAGCCAGATAAGCTATGCGGGTCCAGGCATGGAAAGATTAAGGCGGCATATACTCTCTCATCTGCAGTCTCTAACTGGGATCAGAGATGAGTGCAAATGGTAGTCAGCACCAGGAATGTGGGCATAAGGCTAGAATGACACCAGTGAAAGTTACCTGACTCGTTAGGGGAGGGCAGAACATTGGCCGTGGGAGGACCACTTACAAGTCTCTGGAGTTCCAATTCTGCCCCTCCAGCTAGGCTACTCACAGTCCTGGAAAACTTCATCCAAACCGGCAGCTCTCCTTAGCAGCCATCTCATGGTGCCGGCATCTCCACTGGGTCTCCACTGCAACCCATGGTTCATCCTCACAGCTCCATCCAGTCTCCATGCAGGTAATCCAGAAAACCTGCTTCACACTACCCATGGCCATTTCCAAAACACAATACCATGTTGCAAACTCAATGACCCTCTGTTTCCTGTATTTCTTATACTCCACAATACCAGGTGGGATGCCAACTTGTTAATACAGGCGGAATAAATCAGATTTTGAAGAACAGGACACATCAGCATTCAAGCCCCTACAAAAGACTGCCTTCTTCCTGTTGTCCCAGTGCAGGTCAGCTGGCCCAATCTCAATGGTTGTAATCTCTCATACAGTTACTAAACAAACATCAGTTTTGGCCCAAAGATTTCATTTTTTTCTGTGCCATATCCCTCTGCTCACACCAGTCCATTTCTATACAATGCAACCCTGCACAAGTTCTCAGGACACAGGCATAACAAGCTTGTAGGCATAACACAAACTGCTTCTAGCCCAGTCCAGGCAAAGCTTTTTCTTACCCTCACAAGCCAAACCTCACAGTCTATTATTTCTTACTGCATGTAGGTCTTTCACCTCTGACCAGAATAGTCCATCAAGCTGTACTTAAAGCACTGAAAGGCATCTCTTAGGCCAAGATTTCAAATCCCTCCACATTCCTTTTGAAAATCAGCTCCAAAAGGCCAAAGCCACACAGTCAATCTCACTCCTCTGGTACCAACTTTACTGTTGCAGTCAGGGTCACATTGCTGACAGAAAACACCTGACCAAGAGCAGCTTGTGGGGGGGGGGGAGGTTTATTTTGGCTCACAGACTCAAGGGGGAGCTCCATGATGGCAGGGGAAAACAACAGCAAGAGCAGGGCTGACATCACCTCCTCACCAACATCAGGTGGACAACAGCAACAGGAGAGTGTACCCAACACTGACAAGGGGAAACTGGCTATAATACCCATAAGCCTGCCCCCAACAATACACTGCCTCCAAGAGGTGTTAATTCCCAAATCTCCATTATCTGGGAACCTAGCACTCAGCACACCTAAGTTTATAGGGGACACCTGAATCAAACACCACACCCCCTTTAACCCATGCTGCTCTCACTCTTGTTTGGAGAATCTGCTTTATTTTACAGATGGCAGAGAAGACAGAGGAGAGCCAAGGTCCATCAATAAGACAAGAAGATAACTGACTGCTCACCATGAGACTTGCCATGTCTTACACATCTGGCAGGGCCCAGGAGAACTTTCAGTGGCAGCAGCACCATAAATGCTGCTCCTACTGCTGGCCTGACAACCAGCTCCAAGGTGACAATGGCAGACATGGTGACCATCAAAACCTATCAAAGCAGAAATCTAGAAGCTACAAAGAACTCGACACTAAATCAAACTGCCAACAGGCCTAAAATGGCTCAGGGAATATTATGGAAGAGGAGGCAGAAAGATTATAAGAGCCAAGGAGTGGGCAGGAATACTCTGAGGCACAGTCCTCCCACTACCCATAGCGACTAACTGAGGCCTTCATGACCCCACAGCGAATACCATAACCCCCCTGAGGGGTACCCCAGGGAAACAGGATCAAGGGTGAGAGGATAAAAGAGCATATTTGAATACAAATCATATGATTTGTATACAAATATACTTATGCATATAAACACATATATATTTTTTAAAGACATGTGGAAATATTGGGTTAAACAAAGAATAAAAAGATGGGACAAGGAACTGAACTGAGAGTTTTCAAAGGAAGAAATACAAATGGCCAATATATATCTATGAGGATGTTCAACATCTTTAGCCATCAGAGAAATGAAAATTAAAACTACTCTGAGATTCCATCTCACTCTAGTCAGAATGGTTATCAATAAAATAAATTACAACAAATGCTGACAAGGATGTGTGGAAAGAGAAACCCTTATCCACTGTTGGTGGGAGGGCAAACTTCTATATCCACTAGGGAAATCAGTGTGTAGTTTCCTCAAAAATATAAATATAGATCTACCTTTTGATCCAGCTATATTACTTCAGGACATTTCCCCAACGACTCTACTCTTTACTAACAAAATACTTGTTCAGCCATGTTTGTTGCTGTTTTATTCACAACAGCTAGGAAAGAGAATTATCCCAAATGTCCATCAAGCAATAAATGGATAATGTTGATGTGGTGTATATATACACAATGAAATTCTACTCAGGAATAAGGAAAAATGAAGTGAAGTTTTCAGGAAAATAGATAGACCTGGAAAAATCATACTAAGTGTACTTACACAGGCTCAGAAAGATGAATGCGACATGTTCTCTCTCGTATGAGATCCTAACATGGAATGGTTTGACTTTTTTTTTTAATTTTTTATTTATTTATTTGAGAGCGACAGACACAGGGAGAAAGACAGATAGAGGGAGAGAGAGAAAATGGGCGCGCCAGGGCTTCCAGCCTCTGCAAACGAACTCCAGACGTGTGTGCCCCCTTGTGCATCTGGATAACGTGGGACCTGGGGAACCGAGCCTCGAACCGGGGTCCTTAGGCTTCACAGGCAAGCGCTTAACCGCTAAGCCATCTCTCCAGCCCTGGTTTGACTTTTTTATGAGTTGTAGTAAACATCAGCAGTATTAGCACAGAAGCTAGAATGAGGTTTGGAGAGAGGAGAAGCAGAGAGGGATGAGAGGAGGGGTGTCTGCCAGGAAAGTGGAGGACAGAATAGGGGGAGGAAGGACCTGAGGGCCCTGAGGTAAGGTCAGGGGGACAAGGACAGCCACATAAAACTAATGATAGCATGAACCAGTACCATAGAAACCTCTCTTTTATCTAACCTAACTCTTAATAGAAGAGACAGGGAATAATTTGGCCAGAAGCACCCTGCAGGGCTGAAGAAAGCTTAAACCTAAAACCATAGATTGTTGCTGGTAAATCCCAGTGCCAGAACTGGGTTACCTCCCACAGTGAGCTACTGGTCAGGGAGGCCCAAGAGGCAACCCTAACCATTTAAGGCTATTACCAAAGCACTTGGCTACCCACCAAGTCTAAATGCGAAGACCCTACTGCAGAAGACACCACAGGCTATGGTCACAGGTCATTGAGAAATCAGGCTGGAACTAAGATGAAAGCTTGTTCCCTACTGGCTGGTTCACAAAGTGCTGGAAAGTGCTATGTGTGCTACTGGGGGATACTGGTCACCAACAGTATGAACAAGCAGAGCAGCCTGAAAGCTGCAAAACCAATCAGCCAAGCAAAACGTACATGCCAATGCAATAGTGGCACACCGTTTGTGGAGGGTAATCAACTGCTCTGTGGCTAGATATGAGAACCACTGTGGGAGGGAACTCACTCCTTGTACTGAGAACCAAGTCAGAAGCCTATGGCTTGCAAGATCATAAACCCTAGAGTGAAGCTTCCATTGTTCTTTGGTTAAAAGGAGAGAGTATGCCTGTCAAAAATTCTCCTAAATATCTATGTTTATCCCCTTTGATCCATGCTGCTTTCAGTTGTGGCTAAAGAATCTCCTCTTTGCTGATGGCAGCAAATACCAGGTAGACCCAAGACCCATAAATACAACAATAAAAGAAAATCAACTGCCTAGCATTGGATAAGCCATCTCTATCACATCTGCCAGGGTCCAGGAAACATTAGGTAGGATGTGACAGATTAAATATGAATGCTGCCCTTACTGTTGGCCTGAGAACCTCCAAAGAGAAGGAGGTAGACACTGAGGAGACTCAAAACTCATCAAGCCAGTGCTGGAGACATGGCTCAGCAGTTAAAGGCTCTTTATTGCAAGCTTGCCAGTCCAGGTTCAATTCCCCATGTAAAGCAGGTGCACAAAGTAACACATACATCTGGACTTAGTTTGCAGTGGCAACAGGCCCTGGCATGCCAATTCTCATTCACTTTCTTCTCTCTAAACATATATATAATTTGAGATATATATATATATATATATATATATATATATATATATATATATATATATATATATATATATATATATATGTCTAGAGAGAAGAAAATATATATGTTTTAAATTCATCAAACCAAAAAATCATTAGGATTTAACAGACCCTTCAAGGCTCAGGGAATATTGCAGTAGAGGCTGTGGAAATAATGATGTAAGAGCCACAGGATGGAAAGGCGAACTCTGAGGCATTTCCCCCTTCCACAGAGATTTACTCATGCATTCATGACCCCGTAGTGATTACCAATAACCCTACTGCAGAGAGTGCTCAGTGGAATGGGGGTGGGTGACAGGAATCACATGTCCATACAATAAAGTTCTCAATAAAAAGATAAAAGGAAGGGAGGAGGGTACTTAATAGGTTGGTATTGTATGTATGTAAGTACAATGATTGAGATGGGGAGGTAATATGATGAAGAATGGAATTTCAAAGGGGAAAATGTGGAGGGGAGTTATTACCATGGGATATTTTTTGTAATTATGGAAAATGTTAATAAAAATTGTGAAAATAAAAAATAAATAAATAAACAGAAAAAAAGATTAAGAGAAAAAATTCATAATGAAAAACTATTGTGCTAAAACAATTAACATCATCAGTAAACAGTTCACTCAACAGTAGTTCTACAAACATTTGCTGAACTTTCTCTTATGCATCTGGCTTATATGGGATCTGGGGAATCAAACTTGGGTCCTTTGGCTTTACAGGCAAGTGCCTTAACTGCTAAGTCATCTCTCCAGCCCTTGCTGAACTTCAGTATCTAACAAAGTGTAGTCTGTTCTATGGACACAGAGATTTGATAAGACAAGTCTTAAAATCAAAGGCTTCAGGCAGTCCTTAAATCCAGTGTGGATGTCACACTTTGATTCAGCTAAAAGCACAGTTTAAGCAGACTGAAGTTTATTTAGCAAAGCAAACTGTTAGTGTACTCCAGAGAGATATTGGAGTAGACTGAACAAGTAGAGTATATAGCCTCTACCTCGGTTTTGCAGTGTTGATATTTAAAATTTTTTTGTATTTCTGAGGGGTAAGGCATAGTTGTATGACCCAAATCTGGTGGGCCAGATCTCCATTTTAGAATAAGTTTTCTGGGAGCTGAAATAATGGCTCAGTAGTTGAACGTTCTTGCTTGCTTAGAATAGTTATTCCCAAGATCATCTTGAAAAACTCATAAGGAGTGAAGTAGATTAAAAACACAATGAAGGCCTGGAGAGATGGCTTAGCAGTTAAGGCACTTGGCTGTGAAGCCTAAGGACCCAGGTTCAATGCCCCAGAACCCATGCAAGCAAGAAGCACAAATGTGACAAATGTGTCTGGAATTTGTTTGCAATGGATATAGGCCCTAATGCAACCAGACACACATTCTCACTCTCTCTCTCTCTTTCTCTCTCTCTCTCTCTCTCTCTCTGTCTCTGTCTCATGCTATCATAAATAAATTAATCAATTAAATATTTTTAAAAATAAAATACAAATGATATTATAATGAAGCCAATCTTTTGAGGGCACACATCTTCCACTAGTATGCATTTTTGATATTGTGGGAAGGACCTAGCTGTAGCTTCAAGGATGTTTAATCACAAGGAGACATTATGACCATCAGAAGACACAACTTCTAATATACAACTGCAGTTTCCTTGGTTCCCTCACATCTAATTCCCTGAGAGACAACTATCAAGACACAGCTTCCGTTTTGTGGATGTGTAATTCCTTGACTCTCCATTCTCATTCTGTCAAGGAGTATGGATACTTGTAACCTTATAAAAGAGGAGGGGCAAAACTTCCCTTCTTAGTAACTTCTTCAGACTAAAGAGGGACATAAGCCCTACCCATCTGTCTCGGTAGGACAACTAAAGTTAGTCACTTTGAGAATGCAACCTTTTTGCTATAGGCAAGAATGGATCTTGTTGACTGTAAAGTACCACAGAATTGTGTCCCACTCCATTGAGTATAAACTATGATATCTTAACATTCAAGCTGATATCTTTGTTGCATAACTATTTGAAGCTGAATCTCTTAAATTCTAGAAAAAATAAGCCTTAATAGCCATGAAAGGAAGCAAGGAATGAACATGAAGAGAAAAATGAGGAACCCTACTAGGATAAGAGGGGCCAACCATGGCCACATCATGCAAACAGTGATTAAAAAAACTTCCTAGGGGCTGGAGAGATGGCTTAGCGGTTAAGCGCTTGCCTGTGAAGCCTAAGGACCCCAGTTCGAGGCTCGGTTCCCCAGGTCCCACGTTAGCCAGATGCATAAGGGGGCGCACGCGTCTGGAGTTCGTTTGCAGAGGCTGGAAGCCCTGGCGCACCCATTCTCTCTCTCTCCCTCTATCTGTCTTTCTCTCTGTGTCTGTCGCTCTCAAATAAATAAATAAAAATTTAAAAAAAAAAAAACTTACTAGGTCAGAACCATGTCATCATTAAAAATAACCACACCATATCCCTTTTCCTTCATGGAAAAGAAGCAAAAGTTCTACTCATTAGGGAAGGGAAGAATCAGGAGGTCAACAGTTGTTCAGTGTGTGTGTGTGAGTGTGTGTGTGTGTGTGTGTGAGTGCGTGTGTGTGTGTGTGTGTGTGTGTGTGTGTGTTTGTGTTTGCAGAGAATTAGGGCTTTTTTCCCAGCTTTTTCACGAAGTAGGAGGGAAATAGGATAGGAAATAGATTTAGATATGACCTATTAGTGTATAACAATTACCTGGGACAAAATAAAGGCTGCATAGGTGAAGACTGAGGACAAGTAGGACAGGTCCAGCTATACTGGGGGATTTCTCTAGGAGTAATGCAGTAAATATCAATCAGAGAGTTGAAGTTTTATTCATTCAGAGTCAGATAAATTCAGGTTGACATAAGAGTATAACATTTTGGGCTGAAGAAATGGCTTAGCAGTTAAGCGCTTGGACCCACGTTAGCCAGATGAACAAGGGGGCGCACATGTATGGAGTTCGTTAGCAATGGCTGGAAGCCCTGGCACGCCCATTTTCTCTCTCTCTCACTCTCTCTCTCTCTCTCTCTCTCTCTGTCTCTTTCTCTCTCTGTCACACTCAAATAAATAAATGAAAATGAACAAAAAAATTTGTTTTAATCAAAACAATTTTAAAAAAGAGTATAACATCTTTATTTATTTATTTATTTTCTCAATTTTTATTAACATTTTCCATGATTATAAAAAATATCCCATGGTAATACCTTCCCCCACACCCCCCCAATTTCACCTTTGAAATTCATTCTCCATCATACCCACTCCCCATCTTAATCGTTCTACTTACATATATACAATACCAACCTATTACATACCCTCCTCCCTTCCTTTCTCTTCCCTTTATGTCTCCTTTTTAACTTACTGGCCTCTGCTACTAAGTATTTTCCTTCTCACGCAGAAGCCCAATCATCTGTAGCTAGGATCCACATATGAGGAAGAACATGTGGCGCTTGGCTTTCTGGGCCTGGGTTGCCTCATTTAGTATAATACTTTCCAGGTCCATCCATTTTTTTGCAAATTTCATAACTTCATTTTTCTTTACCACTGAGTAGAATTCCGTTGTATAAATGTGCCACATCTTCATTATCCACTCATCAGTTGAGGGATATCTAGGCTGGTTCCATTTCCCAGCTATTAGAAATCGAGCAGCAATAAACATGGTTGAACACGTACTTCTAAGGAAATGAGATGAGTCCTTAGGATATATGCCTAGGAGTGCTATAGCTAGGTCGTATGGTAGATCAATTTTTAGCTGTTTTAGGAACCTCCACACTGATTTCCACAATGGCTGGACCAGATTGCCTTCCCACAAGGCATGTAGAAGGGTTCCTCTTTTTCCACATCCCCACCAACATTTATGATCCTTTGTTTTCATGATGGTGACCAATCTGACAGGAGTGAGATGGAATCTCAATGTAGTTTTAATCTGCATTTCCCTGATGACTAGTGAAGTAGAACATTTTTTAGATGCTTATATGCCATTTGTATTTCTTCCTTTGAGAACTCTCTATTTAGCTCCATAGCCCATTTTTTGATTGGCTTCTTTGATTTCTTATTGTTTAACTTTCTGAGTTCTTTGTATATCCTAGCTATTAATCCTCTATCAAATATATAGCTGGCAAAGAATTTTTCCCATTCTATAGGTTGCCTCTTTGGTTTTTTCACTGTGTCCTTTGCAGTGCAAAACCTTTGTAATTTCATAAGGTCCCAGTGGTTAATCTGTGGTTTTATTGCCTGAGCAATTGGGGTTGTATTCAGAAAGTCTTTGCCAAGAACAATATGTTGAAGGGTATCCCCTGCTTTTTCCTCCAGCAGTTTTAGAGTTTCAGGTCTGATGTTAAGGTCTTTAATCAATTTCAACTTAATTTTTCTGCATGGAGACAGAAGAATCTATTTTCATCCTTCTACAGATACATATGCAGTTTTGCCCACACCATTTGCTGAAGAGGCTGTCTATTCTCCAATGAGTATTTTTGGCATTTTTATCAAATATCAGGTGGCTATAGCTACTTGGGCTTACATCTGGGTCCTCTGTTCTGTTCCTTTGATCTACATGTCTGTTTTTGTGCCAGTACCATGATGTTTTTGTTACTATGGCTCTGTAGTATAGGTTGAAATCAGGTACGGTGATACCACCAGCCTTGTTTTTGATGCTCAGTATTATTTTAGATATTCGAGGTCTTTTGTGATTCCAAATGAATTTTTGGATTTTTTTTTCTATTTTCATGAAGAATGACTTTGGAATTTTAATGGGGATTGCATTAAATGTGTAGATTGCTTTAGGTAAGATTGCCATTTTCACAATATTGATTCTTCCAATCCAGGAACAAGGGATGTTTCTCCACTTTCTAGTGTCTTCTGCAATTTCTCGCTTGAGTGTTTTAAAGTTCTCGTTGTAGAGATTCTTTACTTCCTTGGTTAGGTTTATTCCAAGGTACTTTATTTTTTTTTGATGCAATTGTGAATAGGAGTGATTCTCTGATTTCATCCTCTGTGTGTTTGTTGTCAACATATATGAAGGCTACTGATTTCTGTGTATTTATTTTGTATCCTGCTACATGGCTGTAGGTTTTGATCAGCTCTAACAGTTTGCTAGTAGAGTCTTTAGGGTCCTTTATGTATATAATCATGTCATCTGCAAATAATGATAACTTGATCTCTTCCTTTCCAATTTGTATCCCTTTTATGTGTGTCTCTTGCCTTATTGCTATGACTAAGACTTCCAGAACTATATTAAATAAAAGTGGGGACAGTGGACACCCTTGTCTTGTTCCTGATTTTAGTGGAAAAGCTTCCAGTTTTTCCCCATTTAGTAATATGTTGGCTGTAGGCTTGTCATAAATAGCCTTTATGATATTGAGATATGTTCCTTCTATTCCCAGTATCTGTAGGACTTTTATCATGAAGGGATGTTGGATTTTGTCAAACACTTTCTCTCTGTCTAATGAGATGATCATGTGGTTTTTGTCCTTCAGTCCATTTATATAATGTACTACATTTGTTGATTTGTGTATTTTGAACCATCCCTGCATCTCTGGGATAAAGCCTACTTGGTCAGGGTGAATGATCTTTCTGATATGTTCTTGTATTCTGTTTACCAATATTTTGTTGAGAATTTTTGCATCTATGTTCATGAGGGAGATTGGTCTGTAATTGTCTTTTTTTTTTTTTTTTTTTGTTCTATCTTTGCCTGGTTTTGGAATCAGGGTGATGCTGGCTTCATAGAAGGAGTTTGGTAGGATTCCTTCTTTTTCTATTTTATGGAAAAGCTTAAGAAGCAATGGTGTTAGCTCTTCCTTGAAGGTCTGGTAAAATTCAGCAGTGAATCCATCTGGGCCTGGGCATTTTTTACTTGGGAGTTTTTCATAACTGCTTGGATCTCCATGCTTGTTGTAGGTCTATTTAAGTGATTAATCTCATCTTGATTTAATTTAGGTAGGTCATATAAATCAAGGAAATCATCTATTTCTTTCATGTTTTCATACTTTGTGGAGTATATGTTCTTATATTATGTCCCTATGATTTTTTGAATTTCTCTGGAATCTGTTGTGATGTTACCTTGTTCATCTCTGATTTTATTAATTTGTGTCTCTTCTCTCTTTCTTTTGGTCAGATTTGCTAAGGGTTTATCAATATTGTTTATCCTTTCAAAGAACCAACTCTTTGTTTCACTAATTCTTTGGATTGTTTTATTCGTCTCTATTTCATTAATTTCTGCCCTAATCTTCATTATTTCTTCCCGTCTACTGATTTTTGGTTTGTCTTGCTCTTCTTTTTCCAAGGCTTTAAGGTGAAGCATTAGGTCGTTTACTTTCAGCCTTTCTGATTTCTTAATATAGGCACTTAAAGCTATAAATTTACCTCTTAGAACTGCCTTCATTGTGTCCCAGAGATTTTGATATGTTGTGTTCTCATTATCGTTTGACTGTATGAATTTTTTGATTTCCTTCTTGATTTCTTCATTGACCCATTCATCATTTAGTAGTGTATTGTTTAGTTTCCATGATTTTGTGTATGCTATATAGCTTTTCTAGCTATTGATTTGTAGTTTGATTCCATTGTGGTCAGATAGAATGCAAGGAATTATTTCAATTTTCCTGTATTTGTTAAGATTTGCTTTGTGTCTTAATATATGGTCTATTTTAGAGAATGTTCCATGTGCTGCTGAAAAGAATGTATATTCTGCAGCATTTGGATGAAATGTCCTGAATATATCTGTTAGGTCCATTCCTTCTATGATCTCATTTATTCCAGACGCCTCTCTGTTTATTTTTTCCCAGGATGATCTGTTAATTGATGAGAGTGGGGTGTTGAAGTCACCCACTACCACTGTGTTTGGTGTTATCTGTGACCCTAGTTCTAATAGTGTTTGTTTGATGAATTTGGGAGCCCCTATGTTAGGTGCATATATGTTTAGGATTGTAATGTCCTCCTGTTGAAGAGTGCCCTTCATCAATATAAAGTGACCTTTCTGATCTTTCTTGACCAACGTTGGACTGAAGTCTACCTTGTCAGATATTAGGATAGCAACCCCTGCTTTTTTCTAGGCCCATTTTCTTGAAACACTATTTTCCAACCTTTTACCCTGAGATAATATCCATCCTTTGTAGGAAGGTGAGTTTCTTGGAGACAACAAATTATAGGATCCTGCTTTTTAACTCAGTCTGCAAAAATATGTCTTTTGGTTGGGGCATTGAGGCCATTGATATTAAGAGATATTATTGAAAGGTGTGTATTTATGTTTGCCTTTTTTTGTGTGTGGTTCCGGTTCTACCTTTGCTCTCTTGTGTTAACTAGTATTTGAATATTGCTTTTTTGTTCCAGGTTCCTTATATGTGTGCTTTTCCTTCTCTTCCACATGGAGGATTCTTTCAAGTATTTTCTGTAGAACTGGTTTTTGTCTTCAAATACTCCTTTAGCCTGCTTTTGTCATGGAATGTCCTTATTTCTCTATCTATTTGAATGGATAGCTTTGCAGGATAAAGTAACCTTGGTTGACAGTTGTTATCTTTCAGAATTCGGAATACATCACTCCAAGCCCTTCTGGCTTTTATAGTTTGTGTTGAGTAATCTGCTGTAATCCTGATGGGCTTGCCTTTGTAGGTAACTTGATTTTTCTCCCTAACTGCTTTCAATATTTTTTCTTTGGATTGTGTGTTTGGTAGTTTGATTATAATATGACGAGGAGAAGTTCTTTCCAGGTTTTGTCTGGTAGGGGTTCTAAAGACTTCCTGTATCTTCACTGGCACTTCTTTCCCAGTTGGGGGAAAGTTTTCTTCTATGATTTTGTTGAGGATTCCTACTATGCCTTTGGAGTGAAATTTTTCTCCTTCTACTATGCCATGAATTCTTATGTTTGATATTTTCATAGTGTCCCAAATATCTTGAAATTCCCATTCATACTTTTCTATTAGTTTGTCTTTCTCTTTGTTGGATGGTATTAGATCTTCCACCTGGTCTTCTAGCTTAGATATTCTGTCCTCTCCTTCATCCATTCTACTGGTGAGAGTTTCGACAGAGTTTTTTATTTCATTAACTGTGTTCTTCATTGCTAGTAATTCTGACTGATTTTTCTTTATTATTTCTATTTCCTTATTTATGTCTTGTATTGACTTCATTATTTCATTAAATTGGTGTCCTTTATCTTCTTTGATTCCTTTTATTTCCTCTTTGATTCCTTTGATTTCCTCTTTGATTCCTTTGATTTCTTCTTTGACTTCTTTGAATATATTTACAATCATTCTTTTGAAATCTTTCTCAGACATTTCCTCTAACTCATTCTCACTGGAGGTCACTTCTGATGCATTAATACTTTTTGGTGGATTTATATTGTCTTGCTTTTTAGTGTTTCTTGTGTTGTAATGTGTATATTTTTGCATCTTGGTTTAAGTCAATGCTTGGATTTTCTAGTTAGCTGGGTATTCTTAGCTGTATCAATTGATCTGATGTTTAATATCTTCAGGGAAGGAGATTAAGATGTTAGGTGTGGCTCTTAGCACTCTCAGAGTATCTAGAAAAGTGTTCCTAGGGGTTGAGTTTGCCTACTATGGGAGTATTTAAGTAGGCTGAGTGGAACAAAATACAGGTAGATTCTTAAAGTTAACTAACCACTGTACACATTCAATCAAAAACAGCATCGAGCCAGGCGTGGTGGCGCATGCCTTTAATTCCAGCACTCGGGAGGCAGAGGTAGGAGGATCACTGTGAGTTCGAGGCCACCCTGAGACTCCATAGTGAATTCCAGGTCAGCCTGAGCTATAGTGAGACCCTACCTCAAAAAATAAAAAAAATAAAAAAAAAACAAACCTAGCATCGAGTATTTATGCAAGAGTAGTTATTATAGCAACTAGATCCTCTATCAACAAAGAGGTTAAGATTTCTGGTCTCTTGAGGGTTCCATGTCAACTTGTGACCAAGTGAGACCCTTCCCTGATGCAATCTCAGTTACCTTTTTGGATGATTTTGGTCTCAGTCAAGTAGGCTGGCTGTGTTGCTGGACTGTTTTCTGGAGCTGGACACTGGCTTTTCCTGCAGGGCAAACCGAACCTGACAACTGTGGCCCTGCAGACCGGCACAGCCACTGCTGGACCCGCTGCTGCTGCTGCTGAAGCTGCCGCGGCTGGACCTGCCACTGCTGCTGCTGCTGCTGAAGCTGCCACTGCTGCTGCTGCTGGAGCTGCTGCTGCCGCTGCTGGATCCACCACTGCTGGAGCCGCTGTTGCCGGTGCCAGAACTGCTATTGTTGCTGCCGGAGCAGGAGCCATGGCTTCCACCACCACTTCTGCTGCCGGAGGTGATTCAGCCTGCCTGTGTGGGGTCTGGATGCTCTGGATCTCTCCTACGTCTCTGCTGCTATTTTAATTTCTTATACTTTTTAGTAAAAGTGTTTATTTTGCTGGGTTTTCTTTGGCTTTTTCTCCCCTAGGCTGCTTTGGCGTGGTTCCTATGCTTCCATCTTAACCAGAAGTCCTCGAGTATAATATCTTGAAAGATTTTTATGGCAACCAAGACATGATTTGCCTGGTCAGGGACATAATAAGTGTTAAAAGTACACCTCCCACAAGGACAATTTCAAAAGAAGGTGCTATGGATCATGAATTCATAGATTTATTTATATTTTGGGGGGTTCATTTTGAAGAGGAAGTATAAGGTATGGATTGATTGATTCTAGTCATACTCTCTTGCCTCTCACCTCAAGTACATTCTAGAGGATGAAGTTTTATATTGGACAGTTGAATCAAGTTAGTAATTCTCTTGAGTTTGACAGCTACTGGAATCCCCCTTCTAAGTGTGCTGAAGCTAATCACCTGGATGACTATCCTTGTAGGTCTTTAGGAACACCCGGTGGCCCAGCTGAATCATGGATGAAAATTCTGGTGGAGGCCAAGAGAATTTTGTTTTATGATATGATCAATTATCTTACTCTTCATACTTCCCTACTATGTTTTGAAGATGATACAAGTGCCCAGAAAACCTTTCTGTTTTCTCTTCTTTCATACTTTCATCCCCTCACTGATAAGATTAGTTCAGGCTTCTTAGGGACTTCTTTGCTCTTTAGTTTTTCCTCTGCCAGTTGTGTCATTTGCTGGATGAGTCAAGGTCCTTCTGATCAGGTGCCTTCTTTTGGAAACATTGGGGACATTTTCCCCTCCAATGACTCTCCTCCTTGCAGGATGTGCACTGGCTGGAGTCCAATCACTGGCGTGGGTTCTCATGACCTCTCTGGTCAAAAGGAGAGGTGACAAACTAGAGCTTCAGTACCCCTCTGGGGTGGCCCCATCACCCCCTCATTTCTTGTTGAACTTAGAGGTCAAGGGCCCACATATTGATCGCACTCTTAATCTCTTTATGCTATTTGGCTTAGGTCACAAGGAACAGTTTGATCACTTTTGAAGGAGTACTGGGTTTAAGTCTTAGCTGTAGAAACATTTTTTTTTGTGAGCATTTAAACAAAGATTAAGTAAAAATAAATTCTGATTTAATTAAGCCCAGTTTCCTAAGTAGTTCCAAAAATCTGACATAGTAACAATGTAATTTTGGTAAAAATCTTTGTTCTTTAGGCCAGTTCCTGTAAGTTTTATTAAGAGTGGATAAATATTTTTAAATCATAAATATATGTCTAAATCATAGTTTCTAGTTTTATGTAAGTGTACTGAATTTTAACAACCCTTAATTATCATATATGTACTCGCCATATAAGTTTCAATCTCTGTAAACCTTCTTGTGACTTATTTGAACCTCCTATGTTATGCTTAAGCTTTCTGGATTCAGCCTCATTATTCCTTCTCCATTTTGGAAAAATTCATTCATTTTATCTGAAGACAAATTTTTATTTTACCATGTCTAACTTCCTGCCTAGCTGATCTCATAAGCATACAACATCTGAAAAATAGGTGAAGTATATTCTCTCCTTTCACAGAAAGTTCACTGATAATGAGCATAGGCAGTAGATGTAAGGAATACTGCAAGTACTTGTGAAACTGAATAGACGCTGGAAACACAACCCATAGAAAGAACTTCATGAAATCAAATGGGCCGATAAACCCTTAAGCAACATTCCTTAAGGCATTAGCCAAACACAGAGATTGATTCTGTAAAGTATTAACAATACAATATAAAATTACGGGCTGGAGAGATGGCTTAGCGGTTAAGCGCTTGCCTGTGAAGCCTAAGGACCCCGGTTCGAGGCTCGGTTCCCCAGGTCCCACGTTAGCCAGATGCACAAGGGGGCGCACGCGTCTGGAGTTCGTTTGCAGAGGCTGGAAGCCCTGGCACACCCATTCTATCTCTCTCCCTCTATCTGTCTTTCTCCCTGTGTCTGTCACTCTCAAATAAATAAATAAATAAAAATGAACAAAAAATAAAATAAAATTACTTGGCTCAATAAGAACCAAAAACTTTGGAACTCGCAATGAAAGCTGCAGGTAGGTGTTATGCCATCCAGCGTTGCACAAGTAAGACCACAGACTCAGAATGTGAAGCAGAGATTTCTTGGGTGAAAGATGTATCAGGACTGCCCCCTAGTGGTCAGGATCTCTGTGTGCAGCCACAAGCTGCTTTGGGGGTGAGCTTTTATTATAGAGAACCACAAGAGTTTTGTTATGAAAACAGGATAGGAATTAAACCATAAAGTTACACTAAGTTACTGTTAAACAGGGTGCTCATTACTAAAAGTCCAAGATAAAAATGTTACAAAGTATTCCTTACATGATTCATGTAAGCAGAACTGAGCTGAGACAAAGGACATTCCGTACTATTCATCATGTAAACAGAACAAAGGCAAGACCACAAAGATTACTTTAAACAGAGGGGTCATAGTACATTAGGGACATTCCTTAATGTGCAGATAACAGAAAGCACCTGCATTTCACAATAAAGCCTGTGGTAATGATTCCTGAGACTTCTCCTTTTATCTGTCAAGAAGCTCGACTTGGGTAGTGTCCTATGACCTCCACTGTGTGTGCCCCAGAGGCAAGGACCGCACAGGAGAATGTTTAACCCGTTCTATTGTATCCCTTTACGTTTCCCCCTCTGATATGACACTATGTCAAATCTTTGACTCATGAAAAACAGTGTCTAAGGTGTTTTCAGCTAAGGGGTATAATGAGATCGCAATCCCAGGAGTTTAACAGAACTTATTCTATTTCTAACATACTTGATCAGAGTGTTAATGATACAAGGTCCCACAGTGAGGCCTCACAGTAATAACAGCAAAGGGCCAGCAGTGGCAGAAAGAAGAGAGTTAACCGTGGGGGCCAGTTATACATGCATGAAACCAGCTACCAGTGGCTTGTCTTTGAAGTTCTCTTTCTTTAAGGTTTTCTCTGACTACGGCTAAGGCATTTCAAATTACTCCTGATTGATTAGTGTAAAAACAGAAAGTTTCCCCTATGGCCATATATGGCCCCCTTGTTTCATGAAAAGCAAACCTAGTCCTCTTCTATTTTGTAACACCACTTTGGCTCGTGAATCGACCTGCTGTTCTAAGAAAGAGCTTTCTAAATGTCCTAGATCCTGATCTATCTGCTCACTAAGTAATCTAAGATTTTTGTCCCCAATCACCAGGGAGGCAGACCTACTGCAGCAGATCCAGCAATAACCAGCTCCTATCAGTAGCTGCACTAGTATCAGGGAGGCTCTTTTGGTCCTTCCTACCAAATTGGTGATCATACCCATATGCTCTCTGCCTGACGTTCCATCATATAGGTACATCTGGGGGATGGCGTGTGTCAGTATACGTAGTTCTTCCAGATCTTTGAAAAACTCTAAACTTATGCAAGTAGGAGACCATTTGTGAAAGCAAACCAGGTGGTGGGTGGGATTTTTTTTTTATTTCACAGAGAACAGAGGGGAGAGAGAGAGAGAGAGAGAATGGGTGCACCAGAGCCTCCAGCCACTGCAGACAAACTCCAGACATGTGCACCCCCTTGTGCATCTGGCTAACATGAGTCCTGGAGAATCGAACCTGGGTCCTTTGGCTTTGCAGGCAAAATCCTTAACTGTTAAGCCATCCCTCCAGCCCGGTGGGTGGGATTTTAAGGAGAGTGTTTTCTGGCTTTAATTCTACAGTTGCCTCATAATACCACTAGAAGGGGGGAGAAGGAAGGGAATATTCAAGGGACTTGAGATATAGCCCTCTTCCTCGGATACCTCCCAAAGTTATTACTGGTTTAGGTCCTCCCCAGGGACATTCGCTCTCAGCATCTGTGTAGTTGATTTTTCTTGTCTGGAGTTCTCCCTTCCCCAGGAACTGTTAATGCTAATTCTCACATAATAGGGGTACTTAGGGTTTAGACAAAATCAACAATCTCTGGTCAAATTTTGGCTAGTAGCATTGACAAAAGAATACATTGTATCTAATGAGAGAATTGGGTCTGTTGGTGCTCCTAAAGCAGGGACAGAGGTTGTGTTGCTATTATTATCAACTGGACTGGAAGTCTCTTTCCTCTTGGGAGAAGTAGGGTTAACTTGCTGGGGGGGGGGGTTGTTCAGGAATATATCCCTGTTAGGTCCTATGGGCTGTACCGGGAGGACTACTTTTACGTTTTGGACAGTGAACTTAGTTCCTGGGTCTCTTTCCTGTTGACATTTTCTGATTCCCCATGTTCTCTCTGTGTCCTATTGTCCAGTTAGGGAAAAGGGGTCTGAATTGCAAAGGGTGATAGTAATCGGATTACAGTATGAAGGGGCTTCACAATTTTCATGGGAATCTACTTTAAGGATATGAATGGATCTCTGTCCAAGGTGCTGTGGTCTCACATCCCAACTTCCACAGTGATATTGATCTTCTCCCTGACAGGATGGTCCACCATTAGCTGGACAAGCATAGTACTGGACTCCCATGATAGACCTTTCAAAGGGGAGATAGCCACATCCATTCCAATATGACAAGCATCCCTGTTCCACTCTGCATGGACCACCAATAGCCCCTTCACTCTCATAGTTTCCAAGCATTGGCAACAATTTACATAAATCTAATTTGAATCCTGGAGGGGCAGTAAGGGTCCTTTCCATTGATTTTGCCCTTAATTCTCCTGTCAGGATGTCTTTCAGTTTCCATTCCCAGGCCCTGGTTCTCCTGATTAGCCACTTTTAGAGAGCTTAGTAGAAACAACGTTATGAACAAGAGTCTTATTTTTAGTGGGTCCTTCAGGTATTTCTGAATCCTCCATTTCTTGTCTCCTTTTCGTCCTTCGGGAGGAACCTCAGAAACTGTTGCCTTTCTTATTTGAGAGTGGTGAGTCCAAATGCATACCCCATCCATTTTCACTGCTGCTGGAGTGGTTAAGATGATCTGGTGGGGTCCTTCCAGCAGGGGTCCAATGTCCCAATACGGTGCTTCTTGATCCAAATTCTGGTTGCTGGGCTGGAAGGAAAGGAGGCAAACCAGGGGTGTCTGAAAAGCAGCCTTAACTATCAGAACAATGGACTCCTGGATTCTCTGTAAGGCTTGGATAGAGCAAAGAAGCCTTTCATTAGTAAAGTCAGTCAATTCTTCAAGGCTCACCTGGGGCAGGATGGGAGGGGTTTTCCATATATAATTTCAAATGGAGTAGTTCCTTTTATATAAGGAGGACATCTTGCCCTTAATAGGGAAAATGGAAGGAGTCCACCCAATCTTTGCCAGTCTCTAGAGTTAATTTAGTTAAATTTTCCTTTAAGGTCTGATTTATTCTTTCTACCTGTCCTGAAATTTGGGGATTATAGGCACAATGTATTTTCCAATTAATCTCCAGTGTCTAAGTCAATTTCCTAGTGATTCTTGACACAAAGGCAGGCCCATTATCTGATCCTATCTTGAGGGGCAAGCCATAGTGGGGAATTATCTCCTCTAACAATTTCTTAGTCACTATTTGGGCTGTCTCAGACTTCCTTGGAAAAGCTTCCACCCATCCTGAAAAGGTATCAACATAAACAAGTAAATATATCCATATTGACCTGGATTTACCTCTGTGAAATCCACTTCCCAATATCTACCTGGTTCTGTTCCCCTTTCCCTTGTACCCATTTGTGGTACCTTACTGGAGGAGGCATTTTTCTGTTGGCAGACCTGACAGCAGGTGGTGATGTCCCTGATGATTGAGACCATACCTGGGAAGAAAAACTCTTTCCTTATTAGCTCAGCTAGCTTGTTGCTTCCTAGGTGAGTTCCTGCATGTACTTATTTCACCAGGCTTCATCCTACGGCTTGGGGCAGCAACAGTCGTCCATTCTCCAGTTGATATAATCCTTGTGGGGTCTGTTCCTTTGTCAGACGGGAGGTGAGCTGTAAGTCCTATTACATGTATGTTGGTCACTCAGAAAGAGTGGGTGCTGGGAGGGTGACCAGAAAATCTGAACGATGCTTAGAGGCAGCACTTTTTGCTGCGAGGTCTGCCAATCTGTTCCCTCTTGCCTCTGTGGTCTCCCCCTTATGATGACCCAGACAGTAGATTATAACCACTTTAGCAGGTGTCCAAATGACAGCCAGTAAGTTCAGAATTTCTTTTTTTTTTTTTTTTTTTTTTGAGGTAGAGTCTCACACTAATCCAGGCTGACCTGGAATTCATGATGTAGTCTCAGGCCAGCATTTTTTAATTAGGTTGTTTGAGTTCTTATTATTTAATTTTTTGAGTTTTTTGTATATCCTAGATATTAATCCTCTGTCAGATGTGTAGCTGGCAAAGATTTTCTCCCATTCTGTAGGTTGCCTCTTCTCTCTATTCACAGTGTCCTTTGCTGTTCAAAAGCTTTGTAATTTCATGAAGTCAAATTCTGAATTCTGGTTTGTTTGTTTTTTTTCTGAAAAAAAGAGAGATTCAGATTTGCTAGTGGGAAAAGGGGTATAAACCATAAACATGTGCAGGGCTACATTGGGTGGCAGATTAGCCATTGAAGGAGCCTATTGGAGCAGCAGGGGACAGAGGCTACAAATGTTTCAGGAGAGTCAGAATGGGTAGGCTGAGAGGGTGGCTGGTATCCAGAACCACTGCAAATATGAGGAGGGCTAAGAAGGGGTTTCTGTGGTGCAGGTAGGGGCAGATACAGGTTAGAAGATGGCTACTGCATTGGAGACCTGTGAAGTGGAGGGATTTATTCTTCATTCAGAGAGATAACTTGCTTTAAATAAGATTAGGTTTAACAATAGGAATGGTGATGCTGTTAGAGGGAAGGAGCATATTCTTTAGCCAAGAAGATGGTTCTTCCACAAGATAACACCATATGATTATGTAAGGAACCTGGAGAGGAAAAATCCTTTTTTGCACAGAGCAAAGTAAAGATAAGTTAAAGGTGCCTTCTAGTGGTCATCCTACATCAAATGATGGCCAATCAATTGAACAATAAGTATCTAGTTTTCCAGGAAAGACTTGGTGACCTGATTCTGATTCTCTTTTCTGAGTATAATTAAAGTGCTTTTCAACTAGTTTGAAAGGACATTTTTCAACAGAATGATTTTGACCCATATCTTCAAAGATGAGGATAAGACAAATGAACACAATACCAAACACAAATATACTAGCAATAACGACTCTCCTGACACTGCCATGTGGCTGCCAAACCAATAGTGAACCAGAAACAGACCTCCATGCAAAATCTCCAAATGGAGTCAGAAAGGGTCAAGAGTGGCCCCTTGATCCCTTATCCAGGGGGATTAATGTGTCCAGATTCATCTTTTAGACCCAGAAAACCACACAAAACAAGAAAACCAGAAAAAAAAAGAAAGAAAATCAAAAAGGAAAAGTGAAAAGAGCATCTCCAGAGGTTTCTTACCCAGCAAAGAAAGGGGCCAGCTGTCCTAGGAGAAAGCTTCCCATCACTGGCTTGATACCGACTCCAAAACCAGGAACATTCAGAACAGAGATCTGGTTCTCAGACCAAGATTAGGGGTCTTTCCCCAGTCTGGCCACCCTGGTGTCAGGAGGGGGTGGTCTTGAAATGTTGATCCCGGACAAGCCCCCAACAAGTTATGGAGTCTGTTGTTGCACAAATAAGACCACTGACTCACAGAATGTGAAGGAAATTTTTATTGGGTAAAAGAATGATGTATCAGGACTACACCCTAGAGGTCAGGATCTCTGAGTGAAGCCCCAAACTGCTCACAGTGTGGGGGGGTCAGCTTTTATTGTAGAGAACCACAAGATGTTTTTTATGAAAACTGGATAGGAGTTAAACCATAAAGCTATACAAAGTTACAGTTAAACAGGGTGGTCATTCTATAAGTCACAAGATAAAAAAGTCACAAAGTATTGATTACATGAGTCACGAAAGCAGAACTGAACTGAGAGGAAAAAAAAAAATTCCATACTATTCATCATGTAAACAGAACAAAGGCAAGACCACAAAGATTACTTTAAACAGAGGGGTCATAGTACATTAGGGGCATTCCTTAATGTGCAGATAACAGAAAGCACCTGCATTTCACCATAAAGCCTGTGGTAATGACTCTGAAACTTCTCCTTTTATCTGTTGAGAAGCTTGACTTCTAGTGTCTTATGACCACCATTATTTGTGCCATAGAGGCAACAGCCACACAAGAGAATGCTTAACACAGTCTATTGTATTCCTTTACAGTAGGTTCCATCCTGAGATAACATAGGTCATGTAAATATGTAGTAAAAACTTCTAACACATATTATAAAGGAAGCACTTTCCCTCTGGGCAATGCAAAAATGCTTCTGTTCACCACAAACAACAGACCAAAGCACAGATGTGTTTAAAAAAATGCTAAAAGTTGAACTGATTCACTGAGTTACTGTAAGAGTTAATTGCTGAGCATCTAAAACTTATCTTTGTCAGTAGAGGAAAAATTCCCACAGAAGGAACTATCCAGAAAGGGTCCAAAGGGATGATAAGAGGAAAGACAATTTAGGGCAAAACAGAGTACAATGGAGTTCATTGTAAGGGTAGCCTGACTACCAAAATTCTTGATATGCAAATTGCTACATCTTGTTTGTTCACTTACCTCTCCCCTCAGCTATGAAAACTATAAAATGGAAATAAAAATCTCAGCTCGGGGCCAAAGCTTCTTTAGAGTGTTACCTCAAGCTCCTTGGCCCCTGGGTAATAAACTCCTCTAATTTTACTCATACTGGCACTGGAGTGATCCTTCCAGAGAATTTCTACAACACAGTTACACCAAAAACTGGTTTTGGTGAATCAATGAGTTTATTGCCATTATTTACAAAGCAGGGTGAAGGGTTACTTATAGGAGCAATGGAGACCCCCAAGCAGCTGGCTACACCACAGAGAAGTTTCACCCCATCCTGAATGACAACCTCCCTGTAGCCACTTAGGTGGAGCTCCCTATGTTGGGATTATCCCTCCAGATGCTCTTCCCTCAGCCTCAGGTGTGAGAGCTTACATACAGACCACAAAGACCTCAAAGCAGCCAAACCATCAAGAAGTTTCATCCCAACCTTAATGACAATCTCCTCATAACTGCTTTGACTCAAAAGCAACTGCATCACCAAAAACCCAACCCCAGCATAAGTGGTGGCTCCCAGAAGCTGCATCTCTGGAGCACACCACACAACCTGCAAGATACTCAGTTGATTGGAAAATCTCAATCACATTACATGACTTACAGACAGCTAAATTGGAGAGTCTTCTCCTTAAGCAGTAGTTTTCTCTTTTCTGGCCTTAGGGCAGGATCTTGCAACCCTTTCCTAGACTTCTTGACTTTATGAGTCTCTGGAACTTAGAGAGTTGTTGCTTTAAGTTTCATGTCTCCAAGACTTGACTTCCTGAATCAGAACCTGCTTCCTCTCTTCAGCAGAGAATATTTTAACTCAGAGGAATGTGCCACATAACAAGCATATAAGCAAAATGGTGAGTTAGTAGGCTTAAAGATTTCTTCTATTCTAACAGAAAATATCAATATTAAAAGAAACTTGTATTGGGTTTCAGAGCCCCCCCCAACAGGCCAGAAGTTACCCACAGAGAACATAGATAAGTCCCTGGTAGCTCTTGAGCCACCCACAGGGAGAGGCCAGGAAACAAGGAACAACCAGGAAATGAAGAAAAGTTCCTTCTCCATGCTGCGAGTTACTGATAGTTTTTTTGGCTAACTGGAACAGGAATTAAAAGAAATTTAAACTATATAGCTGTCCACTCATGACATGTACACTTCTGTAACCTTGCTTGCTTGTAAGAAGAAAGATATAAAAAGCCCCTCTTGCCTATGCATGGGGATGATGCCATTACAGAGTGATCTGTGTGTCAGTCCTCCAGTGTAAATAAATCTTCCTCTCCTCTGTTCAAATGGCTCTGAATCTCATTTAGGAAATTCCCAAACATTTCCTGGAGGTCCCAGCAAGATTAGACTGGGTAGTAGACAGGGCCACTGTTCCTGGGCTCTGCAGCCCACTACAGCCCCTGGGACTGAGAAGTGTTTACCCCTGATGCAATTCCAGGGTCTTCTACTAGGAGACCAGGAGGAAGATTGCTGAGCCCTGGACCATGGCACCCAGGTGGAGGAGTGAGACAAAAGATCAGGAGCAGCTGACAGGAATAGGGAAGAAACCTGGGACAGGTAGTATAAGAAGGAGCTGGAGTGGACTGATCCTTGCAAGAGGAATCCCTGAACCTCAGTGCAATTCAAGGTGATGGCCCTCTTTCTTCCAGGTAGACCTATGTTGCTCTGGTCTTGGTATCTAGCTAGATCAGGTTTATTAGTGGCCTTAAATAAGAAATTGCTTAAATTAAGTGGCTGGGCATGGATGTGAGTGAATAAGCATGGCTCCATGGCCCTGATGCTACAGAGTCTGATTGGGCCCTAACTTGCATTTCAGCTGGGGTTGTTTCACCTAAATGGGCATTTGTCACCCCATAATAAGGAGCTCTGATCAGGCACAGGGTATATAGGTTCAGCCTTCACTACTAAGACCCTGTAAGTCTCTTCAAGGTGGCAGCCAGCCAGGCATCTGACTGAGGGAGAGTCTCCAGACCCTCCACCCCTCCCTGTGCACACACCAAATATACCCTAGGCACATATAAAATGGGTTCTTCCCAGTCAAATCACCAGATGGTGCTCCAGACTATGTCAGAAAATTATAAAACAGGATATTCTAGAAATTACAGTATCAAGCTGAAACCATCAAAATTAAAGATTACTGTGAAATTGATTGGACATCTTTTGGCGAGGAGTGGCCACTAAAAGGCATCCTAAACCTGGCTGCCATCTGCCAAGTGAGAGAAGCTTACACCAGCAACCCAGGCCATCCTGGTCAGTTCCCATTCATTGATTGCTGGCATATGCTGGCGTTGTGTCCACCTGATTGGCTATGCTTCCACATACAAAGAAATCCAGCAATAGTGCTGGCCTCAAGAACCACCACACCAGAAGAGAAACCCCTGATTCATCAGGCCCCTGAACAGGACACTAAGCCTTCCCTGTATCCCCCTTGTTGCTTCCTGCAACCAGTCCAGGACCAGAGGCACCACCACCCTCCATTTATCTGGCCCTGCCACAGGAAGAGAAGCAGGATCTCCCTCTACCAGCAGCACCCCCTAAAGCTGAAAAATGGGGAAGATTCCCAAACTCGGGCTACCTGACAACTTGTGGGGGGGACCAGTGCCCATCTTTCCACTGCAACAAATCCCAGGCCAGTCCCTCCCCAGGGTAGATGGAACTTATGGGACCAGCCCAATACAATATACCTATCAGCCCTCCACCACCAATGACCTCTTTTCTTCTATTTGAGAACGACAGACAGAGAGGCAGAGAGAGAAAGAGAGAGAGAATGGGTACGCCAGGGCCTCCAGCCACTGCAAACGAACTCCAGATGCATGTTCCCCCTTGTGCATCTGGCTAGTATGGATCCTGGGGAATCAAACCTGAGTCCTTAAGCTACACAAGCAAGTGCTTAACCGCTAAGCCATCTCTCCAACCCACTACTGACCTCTTGAACTGGCATTGCCACACACTGCCATACTCAGAGCAGCCCCAAGCCATGATAGATCTTTGGGCCACAATCATGCACAGTCATCAGCCAACTTGGGATGATTGCTGCCAGCTGCTGTCCACCCTCTTCACCTCTGATGAGAGGGAATGCATTTATCAAGCTGCCTGAGCCTGGTTGATTGCTCAGCCCACCCCCCAGATGCCACAAACCCTGAACAATTTGCAGATATTGCCCTGCCAAATGAGTGCCCAAACTGAGACCCCAACACCCAAGAGGGAACGAGCATAGGGTCAGATAATGGCCTTGCTTTTGTCAGCAGAATCGTCCAACAAATGTCAAAGGCAGTAGAACCTGAGATCTGCACACATGGTCCAGTTCTCAGACAGAGTTGAGGGAATGAACAGAACTCTGAAAACTGCCATGAGTAATATTGCCAGGAGACAGGCCTGACTTGGCCAGAAATCTTACTGCTTGTGTTGTTCAGCATGTTCTGCACACTCCATAAATTCAGGTTTTCCCCTTTTGAAATCCTATTTGCACATCCTTCTCCAGTGCTCCTAAGGGACTCTGGCAACCTCTGAGAGTGGTTTCTAAAAGACTTGGTCAACACTGCAAAGGAGATAACTGAACATTTAAATCTCCCCCACCCCTATAATTCAAGGTCCCTTCACCTTGGAACCTAGGGTCTTGGGTCTAAATCCAGGTCGCTGTGAAGGGAAGCTTAAACCCAAGATGGGAGGGACCATATCAAGTTATATTAACCACTCCCTCATCTTTTAAAGTTGCAGGTGTCAAGCCATGGGTTCACCACACCCATGCCAAGGCTACCACAGATCCAAACCAGGGGTGGAGAGCAGAACTGCACCTGGACCAGCCCCTGAAGCTGACCTTTTCCAGACGACCTGGAGGTGACCCTCAGGAATCCAGTGTGGTTGTAGATGACCCTGATGTTCCTGAACCTGAACTGGCTGATAATTCTCTCTATCACAGCTCAGAAGTGCTGTGGTATGGAGCCATGCCCAAATTACTACTATGGATGCACAGGAGATGACTGGAGCTAGATGGCCTACGAATGCATACCAAAGAATACTAAGGACTGTGGCGGGGGTGAGTTATTGACCACACCTTAGATATTGTTCCTATGTGGACTTTGCCACTCCAGAGGCTTGGAAGAGAACCCCTATAAAAAGGAAAGGAGAGCCGGGCGTGGTGGTGCACGCCTTTAATCCCAGCACTCGGGAGATAGAGGTAGGAGGATTGCCATGAGTTCAAGGCCACCCTGAGATGACAGAGTTAATTCCAGGTCAGCCTGGACCAGAGTGATACCCTACCTTGAAAAACCAAAAAAAAGAAGGCAAGGAGTCTCAGTGTCTTATAAACATGCCCATCCCAAGTTAGGGAAAGGGCATGAAATAAATTGGAAACTGACTATAGAGAGGCCCCAACAATGGGGCTCTCAAAACTTTGAGATGGGGGCTGGAGAGATGGCTTAGTGGTTAAGCCCTTGCCTGTGAAGCCTAAGGACCCTGGTTTGAGGCTTAATTCCCCAGGACCCATGTTAGCCAGATGCCCAAAGGGGAGGGGCCACACATGTCTGGAGTTTGCAGTGGCTAGAGGCCCTGGTGAGCCCATTCTCTCTCTCTCTCTCTCTCTCTGTCTCTTTCTCTCTGCCTCTTTCTTTCTATGTCCGTTCCTCTCAAATAAAAAAAAATTTAAAAAAAAAACTTTGAGGGCTGGAGAGATGGCTTAGCGGTTAAGCGCTTGCCTGTGAAGCCTAAGGACCCCGGTTCGAGGCTCGGTTCCCCAGGTCCCACGTTAGCCAGATACACAAGGGGGCGCACGCGTCTGGAGTTCGTTTGCAGTGGCTGGAAGCCCTGGCGTGCCCATTCTCTCTCTCCCTCCATCTGTCTTTCTCTCTATGTCTGTTGCTCTCAAATAAAATAAATAAATAAATGAAAAAAAAGAACTTTGAGATAGGTTGGTGTCTTAAAAGCCATTGGCAGGGAGCCAACCCACTGATCACGCTCAGGCTAATCATCAGGTCTGCCAATGTGTTGCTACCCATGAGTAGAGTCAACATACTGGGTCCCTGGGCCCCTCAACCAAACCCTAACCCAGGAATCCATGAGGGGAGGCTAACCCTCTCAGGTTCAACTCAGATGCCCCCCCCCCTGATAAAAATGCTTCAACTGACAAACACCAGTCATGAGTTGATAAGACAAGCAGACCCAGAACTTGGGAAAGATTGCTGGATCTGTTTGAGAGCTAACCAGATGACCTACAGTGAGGTAGAAATTACCAACTTAACTCTGACCTGAGACAATCCAGCTGCCAAAGATGGCACCTGTGTGGCAGGGCCCTCAATACAGACTCTTGAGACAAGCAAACTGTATAGGAAAAAAGGACAACTGAGGTTGGCTCTTACTACTAGAGCCCCAGATAGTACCTATTTTGCCTGTCGGGATGATACATATACTTGCTACCCAGGGGGTGATTGCACCCTAGTCTTCTTGACCCCTGACTTAGAAATACTCCTAGGAAATGAGGTCTCCCAATACCTGTATAGCCACTCCAGGCAGAAGAGAAGCCCAATACTGCTCCCCATCCTCCTGGCCATGGCCTTAACAGAGACCGCAGCCACCGGGGTGACTGCCATAGGACTCCAACAGATTCAACACAGTCAACTATCTAATCAGATTTGAATAGGATCTCAGCCTAGTCCAACAAAGGACAGTTACCCTGCCAAGCCAGATAGATTCCCTGGCCTCAGTCATGCTGAAGAACCACAGGGGACTATGTCTGATGATGGCAGAAAAAGGGGATATTTATGTTTTCCTGGGGGAAGAAAGTTGTTTTTAGCCAAATCAGTCAGGAGTAATAAGAGAAAGTGCCAGACAACTCTTAGGAAGAATTAAGATGTGGAGAGAGCTGGAATGTCTCATTAACAGAGCTCCTGGCGCCCTTGGCTTGCACCCCTAGCCGGGCCGTTGGTATGGCCCTCTTGGCTTTCCTATTTGGCCCTCACTGATTAACATTTTGACTCAATTTATCAGGAATCGGACTGAGGCAATAAGATTACAAGTCATTCACCAGTATCAGAGGATCCCATTAGGAGAGTCATAAGGGCTTATGAAGATGAAGAGGAGGGTATCTAACAGGAAATAGCAATATTAAAAGAAACTTGTCAGGTCAGCCTGAGCTAGAGTGAAACCCTACCTCGAAAAACCAAAAAAGAGAAAAAAACGAAAGAAAAGAAAGAAAGAAACTTGTACTGGGTTACAGAGCCCCTGAACAGGCCAGAAGTTACACCCAGAGAACAAATATAAGTCCCTGGTTGCCACAGGGAGCAGGGAACAGAGAGATAAGCTCCCACTTGTCCACGGGCCTTCACAGAGGGAGACCAAAGAACAGAGAGGTACGATTCTTGCCCACAAGGAACAACTGGTGAATGAAGGTAAGTTCCCTGCCCATGCTGCAAGTTAGTTTTTGGCTGACTGGAAGAGAAATTACAAGAAATTTGAACTCAGGGGAATAACTTCCAAAGCTTGAGTACTGAGCTCTGATACTTCAGAGTTTTTATAGGCTATATGGCAGGCAATTTGACATCCTGTTGAGTTCTTTACACTATTGGTGGACTAAACTTCTGGGTTATGTGAATGGGGACTACAAGTGGAAAATTACAGAAGTTCAAGGGTGTTTGTGGCTATGGTTTCACAAACCAGATAATATACAAGCACAGTGCAGCTGCATAGATAGGAAGGAGACTCGTGATTATGCTTTCTCACAAGTAAAGACACAATAGAGACTGGTTTAGATGATTATCTGAGCCTGATTTCTCTGTCAAATTTCTTCTACCACAATAGGCACATTCATATCCCTTACACCATGGAGGGGGGGCGGCACCAGCGACAGCTATATATGAATGTGTAAGCACTTTAGGGAAGCCCACACCCAGAAGGAGCACTTAAACAGGGTTTTTAAAGAACAGCCATGCTGGGGAGATGGTTCAGCAGTTGCACTTGCTGGTTCAACTCCCCCAGTGTTCATGTAAAGCCAAATGCGTAACATGGCACATGCATCTAGAGTTTGTGTGTAGTGGCAAGAGGCCCTGGTGTACCCACCCCCAATCTCTCTGCAAATAAATAAACACTGCCACCTGCTTATCCTTGGGAGAAGCTTGTTAAACATCCCTAGAGTGGCTTCTGAGAAAAATGATTTCCAATGAATTTGTGCCAGTGAGAGTTGTAGTCAGCTTCCACATTGCCGGCATGAACATCGACACCAGGCACAGTTTAGGGGCAGTTCCAAGCTTACAGATCCCGGGGGAGTTTCATCAAATGACCAAAGGTGCTGCTTCCATACGTCCAAGCAGAGAGAAACAAACAAACAGCCAGCAAACTACAAAAGCAGCGAGCGGGAACCCAGAGCTCACACTGCTCCTCACAGCTGTGGGCTGGAATTCAGATCCGCCCCCAGTGACATCTTAAGGTTGAACTCCAGGATGCACCCTCAGTGACATGTCCTCCACCAAGGTGCCTGGAAATCCAAGTGACAAACTTAATGAAACACCTGAGTTTACGAGGCTCATACATTCACACTCAAACCACCATCATGAGTTAAAGGGCAGCTAGTTACTAACCTGAATTCATCCTGGGAGGTTTGGAACTCTAACCAAGAGCCACCAATTTCACTACATGCTTCTGTCTATCACATGGCTAGCATAACCATCTTTCTAGACCATGAGGGAATGAAACGTCCTCAATACAGAAAGAACTGGAATGGCTACTGATATTTCCCAAAGGACTGCACCCTAAAACTAGTAGCACTGGCAGCAGAAGTGACTAAACGTGCACAAGTCTCCACTGAATGCAGCTACAACAGATTTTTTTTTCAAAGTATCAAAATACTTCCAGAAACTGCCTCGCATTGGAGCAGTACAGAAAGGATGCAGGAATGTGTGTCTTGCTTTCTTTGGAATTGGCACACGGTTCCAGAGGCTGCTTTGTGCTTGTGTTTCCACAAAGCATCTGTGTGGGAGGAAATGCGGAACGCACTTAGCAACACCTTGATAGCTGGAGTCAGAGTGAACCACTCACTTCATGAAGCTCTCATCTGACTTTCCTGCAGATAAATCTAGGATACACCTTCATTCTGGAGAGAGTATGGTCATAGACCATGCACTAGAAATTCCACAGTGCTTAGTGAAGAAATTACTTTTTTATTTGTTTACAAATAGATTTATTTTATTTTATTTATTTATTTGAGAGAGTGACAGAAAGAGGGAGAGAGAGAGAGACAATGGGCTTGCCAGGGCCTCCAGCCACTACAAACTCCAGATGCATGTGCCACTTTGTGCATCTGGCTTACATCGGTACTGGGGAGTTGAACTTGGGTCGTTGGGCTTGGCAGGTAAATGCCTTAACTGCTAAGCCATCTCCCCAGCCCTATCTTTTTACTTTGAGATTATCTTTTCAATGGTTTATCTCTGGAAGGCAAAGGGTTTTGTGAACTTGAGTTATCATAACCACAGGAAACAAAGAAGCAGATGTAACATAGACCAACTTTTAGCAGCTCTCCCTTCAGGATTGACAGTTTTCGCCTGAATGTTCATAAAAGTATTTGCCACACACATATCCTTTCCCTGGCATAGTGAAGAAATACTATGAGATCAATGCTTCTACTCAGCATCAACATGAAGGTAGAAAGAACTAGAACACACATCCTACACTTTAAACTTTTTACATACATCTAAAGAGCCTGGCTCTCACTATATCACTCACAGAATACCAAGAAGACATGGCCTGTTCTAAGGAGGTCACTATAATAATAGAGATAATAGTAATATAGTAATAGAGATAGAGTAATAGAGAGTAATCTAAGATTTGAGAGGCACTTTACCATTTCTTTGACTTTGTGGTTAAAGGCCCTTGTAAAGCCTGAGGGCCTGGGTATGATTCATCAATGACCACATAAAGCTAGATGCACAAAGTGGTGAATGTGTCTGAAGTTCTTCTGCAGGGGTAAGAGACCCTGGCAACCCATAACCTTTATCTCTCTCTCTCTCTCTCTCTCTCACACACACACACACACACAAACATGCATGCACACACACACACATATGCGTGCGGGCTCTCTGTCTCTCAATTTCAGTGTGCCTCTCTCAAATAAGTAAGTAAAAATATTTTTTAAAAGAGAATTTGGGGGCTGGAGAGATGGCTTAGCAGTTAAGCGCTTGCCTGTGAAGCCTAAGGACCCCGGTTCGAGGCTCCATTCCCCAGGACCCACGTTAGCCAGATGCACAAGGGGGCGCACGCATCTGGAGTTCGTTTGCAGTGGCTGGAGGCCCTGGCGCACCCATTCTGTCTCTCTCTCTCTCTCTCTCTGCCTTTCTCTCTCCGTCAGTCGCTCTCAAATAAATAAATAAACAAAATTTTTTTAAAAACAGAAAATTTGGGCAGAAGTACCCTGTGAATGTGGATAATGTACCCAGAAGCCATAGGTTGTTATTAGAAATATTTCAGTGCCAGGAATGAGAAACCTTCCAGCAAGTTGTTGGCCAGAGAGGCCCCTGATGCCCCTAAAATATTATAGGCTATTACCAAGTCTCTTGGTTACCCACCAGAACCAGATGATAAGACCCTATTGCTAAAGACTCCACATGCTTAGATTGCAGGTCACTGAAAAGTCAAGCTGGAGCTGAGCTGGGAGCCTCTTCCCTGTTGCCTATCTGACAGGATGCTAGAAAGATCTATATATCCTGTTTTGGGAGAAAAATAATCAACTGTATTAACCAGCAGTGGACCTGTAAGCTATACAGCTGGAAAGCCAGGCCAAATGTACCAACTGGTGCAATGATGGCACATCTGGTATGGCAGAAACCAACTGCTGTCTGATTGAACTTGAGGTCCTCTCCACAGAGGAAATTCCTGCCTGCTACCAAAAACCCAATGGAAAGGCTATGGCTTGGGAGGTCATAACCCTTAGGGAGGAACTGCTGCTGTTGTTTGGCTAAAATTGATATATTATGCCCACCAAATTATCTTCTAAATGCTTATATTTATGCCCATACATTAATGCTACTGTTAATGTTACTTAGAGAAGCTTCTCTCTTCAGATGGCACATGACCGCTGGGATGACTCAAGACTCACCAAAGTACTGAGAAGTCACAGTGGAGTTTTCAGCACTAAAAGAGACATCTCTATCATACCCTCCAAGGCTCAGGGACCGTGGCAAAAGAAGTGGTGGAAAGACTGTAAGAAAGAGCCAAAGGAAGGGGAGGAATGCTTTGTAACATTGTCTTCCAGACACAAAATGATCATGGTACTCATGACTCATAGGGCTCACGCTACCTACACAAGACCTGCATAATAGAAGGAAATAAAAATGATGACATCAAAATAGAAGACAGACGAGTTGGAAAGAAGAAGGAATTGAGTGAAGAGGATTTGGGAGGAGGAAAAGGAGGGTTGTGGGAGGATATTATAATGATATATTGTTTATATTTATGGAAGTTGTCAAGAAAAATGTTAACAATAAAAATGGAAAAAGAGGGCTGAAGAGATGGCTTAGCAGTTAAGGTGAATGCCTGTGAAGCCTAAGGATCCAGGTTCGATTCTCCAGGTCCCATGTAAGCCAGATGCACATGGTGGTGCCTGCGTCTGGAGTTCGTTTGCAGTGGCTGGACTTTTTTAAAAGTTACAAAAAGTAGAAAAGAAAACATTTCAACTAATACCACAGGAATACAAAGGGTTATTAGGAACTGTTATGAATGGGTTAATTCTTGGAAACATACAACCTACCAGGAGTGTACAATAAAAAATAGAAAATTTAGGATGAATAAAGAATAAGAAGGTTGAGGGCCGGAGAGATGGCTTAGTGGTTAAGGCAATGCCTGTGAAGTCTAAGGACCCAGGTTCGATTCTCCAGGTCCCACGTAAGCCAGTGGCACATGCATCTGCAGTTCATTTGCAATGGCTAGAGCCCTGGTATGCCCGTTCTCCCTCTCTCCTCCTCTCTCTGTCTCTAATAAGTAAATAAAAATGAAAATAAAAGCTTAAAAAAAAAAGAATAAGAAGGTTGAATCTGTAATCAAAGTCTTCCATCAGAGGCTGGAGAGATGGCTTAGCAGTTAAAACCCTTGTCTGCAAAGCCTGAGGACACAGGTTCAATTCCTCAGTACCCACATAAGCCAGACACACAAGGTGGCGCATGTATCTAGAGTTCATTTGCAGTGGCTGGAGGCCCTACCATGCCCATTCTTTCTCCCTCCCTCCCTCCCTCCCTCTCCCTCTCTCTCTCTCTCCTACTCTTTCTCTCTTTGTATCAAATAAATAAATAAAATATTTTTAAGTCTCTCATCAAATAAAGGCTCAGGTCCAGATGGCTTCACTGCTGAATTATACCAAATGTTTATGAAGAATACACATGCTCTTGAAACTATTCCTAAAAACTGAACAAGAATCCATTAATCCAAACTCATTTTATAAAATTAGCATTGCCCTAACAACAAAACGGAAAAAAAAAAAAAAGATACAACAAAAAGAAAACTATGAGGCACTATGCCTAAGGAATATAGATGTAAAAATTCTCAACAAAATATCTGCAAACAGTTGGGCATGGTGATATATGCCTTTAATCCCAGCACTCGGGAGGCAGAGGTAGGAGGATCACCATGAGTTTGAGGCCACCCTGAAACTACCTAGTGAAATCCAGGCCAACCTGAGCTAGAGTGAGACCTTACCTCAAAAAAACAAAAACAAATATATATATATATATATATATATATATATATATATATATATATCTCAAACAGAATACAGCAGTGCCACCCTTCCCCTTTACTGAACTTCTTTCCAACTAGTTCCTCTTCTATTTTGATACTTTTTTGCCTCCTCCATCATCCATGTTGAAATGTTGGTGAGCTCAATATTGTGAAGTCTTCTGAAGGTAACAACAGCTACTGTGAGATCATGAAGTAACAGTCACTTTACACCTGGAAGACTTCACCCGAAGTACTCCTCTTCCTCCTCTGACTCTTGCATAGTTTTTGCCTCTTTTTATGCATGTTCTTCTGGCATGATAAAGAATGTTTCATTTAGTATGAGCGCTCACTCATCACTTAGTCTCAGTACTTTGACAACTTAGTATTGTGTTTATTTATTTAAATATTTTAAAGAAGTGCTATAATTAATGAAATTAAGATGTGACAGTTGTAAGGTATGGCTAGTCAAGCCAAGCTGCTTATGTAAAAATGCATTATGAATCTCCCAGGAAATGGTAACAGATCAAGTTGTCAGTTGTGCTATTTGGGTGGCAAGCCTTTGAGGCCATTTTACCTCAGATTTAATAGTACTTGGGTCTGTTTCTCAGGGTTGGGAGATGACTGACTCTCAGATGGTCTTTCCTCTATTTGGTTGCCACTGACATTTATGTGGCATTTCTCCCACCTTGCTAGTTTACGGCTTCAGTCTGAATGAAGTCCAAGTGTCCATACTTTAAAAGAGGGTGACGTTGCAACGCACTCCCAGGATCAAGCACAACGACAGAACTGGTCACTGCCAAGCTTCACTGTATTCGTGTTTTGCAATATGACCATCTCTCATTCCCCCAGGCACTTCTGCCATTGTGTTGGCTTTGCCCATGACCTTGAACTTCCAGAACTGTGAGCTACTTAAATACTATGCATCCTTGGGTACTTTGTTATAATACTAACATAAAATAAACTAATTCCGAGAAACTCCAAGCACCTGAAAATGACTTGCGGGGCTTGCTGTTATTAGGTACCTGTCCATCTCTCCTGCCTCATGTCCAGCTGCTTCTCTTTCATCCCACATGTCAGAAATATTGAACTACTTTCAGCTCTTCAAATATTCCATCCTTCCCACCTTATCGCTTTTCAACAGTTGGAAATAATGTCAGACTTTTGTTTGTTTGTTTGTTTGTTTTTTCTATTTTCCACTTGTACCACTAGTTTTCTTCACTAAAATAACTAAACTGAATAATTCAGGTCTCAGCTTAAGCATAAATTTATCTTACTAGGCAGACTACTCTAAAGTTGTAATTTAAAATATGACCCTCTTCTTATTCGCTTGCCATTCCATAGTCTACTTGGTCTTAAAATTTTGTACTGCATTAAAGTTACCATTAAAAAAAATAGAAATACTATCATTGTTATCTGGATTTCTTCTCCAGATGTTCTCATTTGACTGAATTGACATGTAGCCTGAGAGTAAAGTTTTTCTTTTTTCCTTTTAATCAGTCTCCCCAGGTGTTTCTAATGTGCAACCAAGGCTGTGCACTACTGACCTAATTTAATACATTTTATACAAAGATAAGTTTTTCAAAGATATACACAACAGTTGAAAATTAAAATCTATTTAAAGGTAATCCTTATGAATGGCCATGTTCTCAGCAGCTTCTAAAAACCAGTATTAAACACTGATTTGCGTATACTGTGTTACCTAAACAAATATAAGGCTGGTATAAGATCTTCAGTAATTTATAGAAAATGTAACTTATGAGATCTGTTGTTACTTTCATGCTGCTGGGACAAAACACCTGACCAAAATCAGTTTATAGGGGACAAGGTTACAATTTTGGCTTACTCTTTGAAAAGATAAACAAGATTGATAAACCCTTAGCCAATCTGACCGACCTGGGCTTACATTCTCAAGGGGAAGGCTTCGTGATGGCAGGGAGAGGATAGAAAGGCAGAGGCGGAGCACTGCAGCTGGCAGGAAGCAGAAAGAGAGTGAGCTGAGCTCTTGATGGGGAAAAGCAGGGCTGTAACACCCCAAAGCCCATCTCCAACAACACATCTCCTCAAACAAAGCTCCAGTTCCTAAACTGCCACCAGTTAGGGACCAAGCATTCAAAACATGTGAGTTCATGGGGGACATCAGATGCGAACAAGCACATTCCATCCCAGCCCACCTAAACTCACAACCATCCCATGAGGCAAAATCCATTCAGTCCAGCCTTAAAAATTCCCATGGTTTTCATCTCCCTCAATGCTGTTCAAAAGCCCAGAGTCTCATCTGAGATAGTCTCTTAACTGTGAGCTTGTAAAATCAAAACACAAGGTAAGATGGTGGCATAGGAGTCACGCCAAACCAGCCTAGGGAGGGATTTAAGCAAAACCACAGCAAAATACACTCTTCTTCCAAAAAATGAAGTCGTATAGGTTATTATCAGCCACAGCAGAGAAGGAGAGATCATGATCTACCAGAAAGGAGGAGACTGGCCAGAATCCCACTGAGGCATTTGCCACCTCAATCCGCACAGATACTTGCGCCCCACCCAGCCAGGCACTACGCTGCAGGAGCAGAGATCAAACAAGGGGATCTTCCAACTGCATCACCCTCCTTGCTAAGTCAATAAACCTGAAGGGCAGACAGCAGAGACCAGCTGAGGAGCTGATGAAGGGGATACTGGCAGGACCAGCTGAGCAGTTCCAGTGCAACTCCAAACTTCCTTCACTGTCCCATCCCATAACTATCAGAACATGAACATCCAGAAAACTCATTCAGCCCCCAGTGGCAGGGCATCTAGAACAGCTGATCAGAACACCAGGTCCACAGCACAACATGGAGGGAGCAGGGTGGGCATTCAGCAATGGTGAGATTGGAAGCCACCCCAAAAGGTAATGATGCCAACTGACAAAAAAGCAGGTACATTGGCCTACACTGGAATCTCTCTTTCCATGTCAGAGCAGGGTATGGGTAACATATTCTTGGTTAGCTCTACCATTCTCAATTGGCCTGTATTTGGGAGTTGACTATTGTTGCCTTTGATGCTTTCATATTTGTAGGACCTTTGTCTTTTTCTTCAGTCATTATTGGAAGCAGAACCTTATTCAGACCCAGGCTGACCTGGAACCCATTTCAGAAGAGAAATCTCAACCTTCCAGCTGACAGGATTAAGGATGTAGTGCAAAACACACCCTTAGAGATTTTGGCTTTATAACCAGGCATGGTGGTGCATGCCTTTAATCCCAGCACTCAGGATGCAGAGGTAGGAAGATTGCCATGAGTTCAAAGACACCCTGAGATTCCATAGTGAATTCCAGGTAAGCCTGGGCTAGAGTAAGACCCTACCTTGAAAAAACGAAAGAAAAAAAAAAGAGAGAGAGATTTTGGATTTATAAGGTTATCTGTTTGTTTTAAACCCCACATTTTCATACTTTGTGCTGGTTTTTATTGAATGTGTATATTGCTTAGTTGTATTTTAGAATTTGACAGTAAATTGTTCCACCCAACCCATTAGGATACTTGAATAGCAGGAAAACTCAACACCTAGGATTATTTCTGTGGTTGGATTGGATTACAAAAGCTACACTTGGCACTTTAAACTCTTACGCTGAAGGTATATAAAGTTGGATTTCCATGTCTAAGAGCACTGCAGATAATTAGAAAACCCAAGCATCGCTGGGCATGGTGGTGCACGCCTTTAATCCCAGCACTTGGGAGGCAGAGGTAGGAGGATCACCATGAGTTTGAGGCCACTCTGAGACTACACAGTGAATTCCAGGTCAGGCTGAGCTAGTGTGAGACCCTACTTTGGAAAAACCAAAAAAAAAATTAATAATAAGAAAGAAAGGAAACCCAAGTATCAAATAAACTCAGGATGCAAAAATTGCTACATTACAATACAAGAAACAAAGAATCAAGACAATACAATCCCACCAAAACTTATAAATCCATCAGGAGTGACCCCCAATTAGACTGGTTTAGATAAAATGCCTGACAAAGATTTTAAAAAAGTGATGCTAAACTACACTCAAAGAAATCAAAGGAATCAAAGAAGAAAACACTGAAATTAAAGAAGAAAATAAGCTCCTGAAAGATAACACAGAAAACCAGCTTAATGAAATAAGGAGGTCATTACAAGACATTAGTAAGGAAATAGAAATACTGAAGAAAAAACAGGCAGAAATACTAGCACTGAAAAACACAGTAAGTCAAATAAAAACTCTATAGAAAGTCTCACCAGTAGAATAGATGAAGGTGAGAACAGAATATCTAAACTAGAAGACCAAGTGGCAGATCTAATACAGTCCAACAAGGAGAAATATAAGCTAATAGGAAGGTATGAATGGGAATTTCAAGATATTTGGGAAACTATGAAAAGATCAAACATAAGAATTCAAGGTATAGTAGGAGAAGAATTTCACTCCAAAGGCATAGTAGGCATTTTCAACAAAATCCTAGAAGAGGTCAGTAAGGAGGCCCAGGATGGCAGAGGAGCGGCAGCCCAGGACAGCTAGCTCTCAAGTGGCCCTGCGCATCCCCAACCGATCTGAGACAGAGGTGCGGCCCTCGCCCCAAGAGGGGGACTGGGAAGTGAATTCGGATCCACCTGGGAGGGGGAGTGGACCGTGTCCGCCCAGGGCGGTGGCGGGTGGCAGCGGGGCGATGGCCACAGTTGATTATGGAAGATTCCCACAAGAGTAACACTTCCAAGACTGCACCTCAGCCTGGTTCAGCAGTTCAGAGAGCTCATATTTCTCATATTGCCCAACAGAAAAATTTTGGAAGACCTCTCTTCTGAAGAAACACGAAGCAGAAAAGGAGACAGAGAAAATCCTGGCATTTCTGCTGTTACTTCTATGTCCGTTCCAACTCCCATCTATCAGACCAGCAGTGGACAGGACATTGCCACTGCCCCAAATGGAGCCTTGCAGTTGGCCAGTCCAGGCACCGACGGAGTACAGGGACTACAAACCTTAACCACGACAAATTCAGGCAGTCCTCAGCAAGGTACGATTCTCCAGTATGCACAGACCTCTGATGGACAGCAAATACTTGTGCCCAGCAACCAGGTGGTTGTGCAAACTGCATCAGGAGATGTGCAGACATACCAGATCCGCACCACACCATCGGCCACAAGCTGTGGTGACGACGTCGCCTGTCACTCTTACCTCTCAGGCAACTAAGACAGATGACCCCCAATTGAAAAGAGAAATAAGATTGATGAAAAACAGAGAAGCTGCTCAACAATGTCGAAGAAAGAAGAAAGAGTATGTCAAATGCCTAGAAAATCAAGTTGCAGTCCTGGAAAATCAGAATAAAACTCTCATAGAAGAGTTAAAAACTTTAAAGGATCTTTATTCTCATAAAAGTGTTTGATTTTTTTAAAAAGAAAGTATTTTTGTGGACTGACCCAAAAATTAGATGGATTTCTTTTTAGTGGAGTTTTATAAAGTTTTATAAAAGTGAAGCTAATTTTTATTTAGGCTTTTGCAATGCAAAGGTAAATAAATGTCTTTATGCAAGAGACCTGGTCAAGGATGAAGTGTCAAATGGCCGTAAGAAGCTACCGGCACAACTGGGGGCTTTGTAAACAAGAAACATCCTCAAGAAGCAGGAAGTGAACTTCAGCAATTCAAGTTTTCTACGTCAATCCAAAAATGGTATACAAGGTGAAATTTAGTAAATTGAATTTGTAAATCAATTTACCCTGTATGTATGCATTTCTTACTGTTTCTTGGGATTGGCATTTTTCAGTTGTATGTGGTTATATGTGTATTTTATTTCTACCAATAAATTCTAAATTACAAATGTAAAAGAAAATTTGATACATTACTAAATATATAAATATATGGTCTGATTGTGTACATCTGTCATATTGTGACGTTTTTTAGATGAGTTTTTAAAAGTAAGTTTGTTGAACTGGAGAGGATTTTTAAGAATGGGTTAACTGTTTCTAAGGTCTTTTCCTAAAAGGCTTGCAAGGTACATGAATGAAGTGGGATGATTTTGTAGCATTTGCTTATTTATCAGAAAAATGGAAAAAGAACTGTTTTAAAGTTTGATACTTTTAAATAGTTTTTTTTTGTTTGTTTTTGATTTTTTTTTTTGTTCTTTTTTTTTGCCTACTCTGGTAAAGGTGATTTTTACAAATACATACTGATTTGGTTTTTTGATTCTGTATCCTAAATGCTGTTGGATACCCATTACTTTTGTGCTTTAATAGAATGAAGTGTTTACAAAAGCTCTGAAAATACTTTTTATAAAACCTGAAAATGCATACCAAGGCTTTCCAAGAGAATTTTACAATCAACTTCATGTAAGGGCTGTCAGGTTCTGAGATAGAGCAGTTAGTTGAGGGAGTTTTACGTTAGAGACTATTTTGTAATGTAGCAAATGGTACCATTATAAGAGTGACTTGCCAATATATTTTTATAGCTAATCTTTATAAATACTAATGCTGAGGGGTTTTTGTTTGTTTGTTTGTTTTTTAATTTTTATTAACATTTTCCATGATTATAAAAAAATATTCCATGGTAATTCCCTCCCTACCCTCCCCCACACTTTCCCCTTTGAATTGCCATTCTCCATCATATTACCTCCCCATCTCAATCATTGTACTTACATATATACAATATCAACCTATTAAGTACCTTCCTAATGTTGAGTTTTAATGATTATTTTAAATATTTTATGTAATTTGTTTAGTGAAAATCTGCATCTCATCCTTTTTTATATTATGAGAAAGTTATCAGATTGGCTAATATTTGAAATTGTAAGTTTTATATGGAAATCTAAAATTCAAAATGTCAGTTACACAAGTGTTAAACTCTGTATTCTAATTTGTATACACCTTGAAACTGTACTGCAAAATCATAGAAGAAAGGTTTCCCCAAATTGGGAAAGAGATAACAATGCAGATACAGAAAGCATTTAGAACACCAAATGGAAAAAATCTGTATATAACTTCTTGCCATGTTATAATTAAACTACTAAACATGCAAACAAAAGAAAATATATTGGAAGCAGTTCGAAAGAAAAATAAAGTCACCTATAAAGGCAAGCCCATCAAGATAACAGCAGATTACTCAACACAAACTGTAAAAGCAAGAAGGAATGCATCATTCCAAGTTCTGAAAGGTAACAACTGTCAACAAAGGTTACTTTATCCTGAAAACCTATCCATCTAAATTGATGAGAAATAAAGACATTGCAATAAAAATGGGCTAAAGGAATATATAACAACTAAGCCAGCTCTACAGAAAATGCTTGAAGGGATCCTCCACACTGAAAAGAAAGGAAAGCACACACATGAGGAAACAGGAAAAAATACACCATACTCAAATGATAGTTAACACAAGAAAGTTAAGGGAAATAGGAAGCACTATGAAACAATAAGAATGGAGAGAATAATGCATACCTTTCAGTAATAACTATTAATATTAATATTAATACCCTCAATGCCCCAACCAAAACACACAGACTTGCAGAGTGAATTAAAAGATATAATCTTTCTATTTTTTACCTCTTAAAAACCTTTCCATAAAAGACAGACATTATCTTAGAGTGAAAGGATTGGAAACTGTATTTCAAACACACGGGTTTGGAAACAAGCAGGTGTTGCCATCCTAATATCTGACAGGACTGATTTCCAACCAACATTAGTGATGAAAGATAAAAGTCACCTTATATTGTTTAAAGGAAACATTCAACTGGAAGATATTACAATTCTAAACATATATGCACCTAACATAGGAGTTCCCAATTTCATCAAACAAACACTATTAGACTTAAGGTTACAGATAACACCAGACACAATTGCAGTGGGTGACTTCAATACCCCACTCTCATCAATTGACAGGTCATCCCAGCAAAAAATAAACAAAGACGTATCTGGATTAAATGACTGCATGGAACAGATGGACCTAACAGGTATCTACAGAGCATTTCATTCAAATGCACATTTTTCTCAGCAGCACATGGAACATTCTCTAAAATAGATCATATATTAGAACACAAAGCAAATCTTAGCAAATATAAGAAAACTGAAATAATCCCTTGTACTCTATCTGACCACAGTGGGATTAAACTACAAATCAGCAACAAGAAAAACTACAGATAATACACAATTCATGGAGACTAAACAGTATACATTGAAGAAATCAAAAAGGAAATCAATAAGTTCATAGACTCAAATGATGATGAGAATACAACATACCAAAACCTTTGGGATACAAGGAAGACAGTCCTAAGAAGGAAATTTATAGCTCTAAGTGCCTATATTAATAAATTAGAAAGTTCACAAGTAAACAACTTAATGCTTCACCTTAAGACCCTGGAAAAAGAACAAGGCAAACCAAAAGTCAGTAGATAGAAAGAAATAATGAACATTAGAGCGGAAATTAATGAAATAGAAACAAAAAAAAATCCAAAGAAGCAATGAAACAAAGAATTGGTTCTTTGAAAGGATAAACAAGATTGATAAACTCTTAGCCAATATTACCAGAAGAGACAGAGAAGAGACAAAAATTAATAAAATTAGAGATTAAAAAGGCACCATTACAACAGATGCCAAAGAAATTCAGAAAATTATAAGGACATACTTCAAGAAAATATATGCCTCTAAGTTTGAAAATCTGAAAGAAATAGATGATTTCCTTGGTGTATATAATCTACCAAAATTAAATCAAGATGAGATAAACCATTTCAGTAGATAGCCTTTCAAGTAGTCCTTCCTGTGTTAATAGTTAAATATAGCTGAGTAGTTGAATATAGTTCAGGTCTTCAGCAATCCCATCATTGAGCTAGGCATACATAGCTAATTAGTTTGATTTGGGAAGACAGGGAGGAAGAGAGAGAGAGAACACTGTGTACAGGAGTAAAGATGAGATGCGAATTGTAACAAAACCACTTAAAATCAGTTATTGATCCTGGCCCCACTTTCTCCCAACTTATATATTGTAGGAAATTAAGAAATTTACAAAGAAGGGCTACTGTGAGTAAAAGTGTGAAGAAAGAAAGTTTATCAAAACTAGAACAAAAAATATATATAACTGTGGCCAAAATATACCACAGAGTATACTCAGCAATAAAATGTCATAGGGATTGTAGGAGAATATCAGGAAATGAAAATTAAAATGTTTAAACAATATAAGACAAAGTAAGGTATTTACTTCAGCCCATAGAGGATATTTCACTGGTCTTAGGATTATCACCTGCAGAGCATCTTATATAGTGACTTATGGCCCAAATATACAGAAATTCTCTCACACTAAACAAACCCTATGTAAAGAGAGCCCTAGGATCAAATGTGAAAAAGCAGTGTCAGGCATGGTATCTCATGCCTATAATCCCAGCACTATGCTGGATAACTATGAATTTTTTAGTACAACCTATGCTAAAGTGAGACCTTGCCTCAAAACTTTCAAAAGTTTAAAAAATGAAAATGTAGTAATTATACCTACCAGCATTCCTAAGCATTCAGATCTACCAGAGAACTTTAGAAAATGTGTTACATAATCAGTTTGTAGCTAAAATTAAACTTTATATCACAATATAAAGATAGGAAGAGCAAACAGTATGACTACAAAGTATAAAGGCTACTCAGAGTTATTGCAAAGAGTAACATGATTTTAAAACATTGATAATAATAATTAAATTACCTTATCACTCATTAGGCATTTCTTATATGACAATGTTGCTAAAGAACTTTGTGTATTTTTTCTCTTTCATTTCCCACATTGTTATTATCCTATGTCACAAATCAAGAAGTCAGAAATCCAAAGATTACTAGCTTGTCTTAATATTTACTGCATCAATATTTTAGGAAAGTATACCATGGTGTCATGTTGTCAGAACAGATCTTAAGTCACAAATCTTGCTGCTGCTATTCTTTCTACCTTTGAGATCACAAACAGGGAACATTCTGATTTTCTCATTCCCATGGTAGAGAAAGAAAGAATGCTGAAATCAACATGCCTTCCAAAAAGTGGAAATTAATAGCCAAGAATGGAAAAATATATCAAAGGCTAAGAATTGATATCCTGTGAATATAAGTATGAGGCATTTTAGAGGAAGGACAAATGATGCCAACAGAAAATCAGAAGGATGGCAATGAACATGTGCTCTTACTACATGTCAAACATTAAGATTAATTCTTTTTGGGGGGGTGAATTTTGGAGGTACAATTTCACTCTAGCTCAGGCTGACCTGGAATTCACTCTATAGTCTCAGGCTGGCCTCGAACTCATGGTGAACCTCGTACCTCTGTCTCCCGAGTGCTGAGATTAAAGGCATGTGCCACCACCACTCCTGGCTATGACAAATTTTTAAAATGTATTTATCATTTATTTTTTTCAAGAAGTCTGTGGCTTGTGCACTAATTGCCCTTGGCTTAAATGAAAAATGCAGTACTTGGAGGTGAGTTTACTTGCCCTGCCTACTTAACTGGGCTAGTGTTCTATAAACTATGAGAACAAATACATTGGCTGCCCTATTTCCAAGAAAAGAGTTGAAGATGAACACATTTCAGCTGACTTCATTTGAATTTCACTTACCACTCTCTGGTTCTGAGAACATTTGTTACAACACTGTGGTACTTTGAATGTATGTCCCCCATGTTTTATTAAAACTTATCTCCAGCTGCATGGCTGGAGGAGGTGTCACTGGGAGTAGATCATGGGGTAGATATGGGTGGCATAATAACCATGCCAAAGCAGACTTGGTGAGGGTATATAAGAAATTATCAAACACAGCAGAGAAGTAGGAGAGATCCAGAACATCTAGAGACCACAGAACCAGCTCCAGCAGCTGTGGCAGTCTGCGTGGCTGTGGCCAAGACCACCAGGCTCTGTCTGAGCAGCAGGAAAAAGCAGGTGAAGGGATTTTCCACTTATACCAGCCTCCTCATAAACTTAAGAAATCTGAAGGGAAAGACAGAAAGAACCAGCTGAGCAGATCATGAGGAAGAGGATATTAGGGACCAGCAGTACTTCAGACACCTTCCAAAGCCTCCCCTCTTCTCCCCCACCACCTGCATGAGCTCCAGCACCTGGGGAAAGGAATTCACCTACACAGCATCCAGGCTATCAGAGCAGTGACCCACACACCCAGCCAGCCTGCCCGAGCCAACAGCACAGCATAGCTGAGACCAAAGCCATCCCAAAAGGTAACTGGGCTTATGCCAGGTCATACCCACACAAAGGTTGGTGTATGGACCTGCATTGAAAGTGCTAATCATACCTGCCATACCAGAGCAAATTATATGTTAAATCTGATGGATGGACAGATTTGCCATTCTTAAGTAAGCTATACTTTGTGGTTGTCCTTTATTGCTTCATGATTTATCTTTGTCTACTTCTTCTGTCATTTGTTGGGGCAGGATCTCACTTGGCCACAGGCTGAACTTTTAACCCTTTACAGACCAGACATCTCAGCCTCTCAGTTAACAGGATTAAGGGTGTGGGGCAACATACAACCTTAGGGATTTGGATTTTGTTAGAGGATCTTTTTGTTTTAATACCTACTCTTGCATAAATACTCTGTGATGGTTTTCATTGAATGTGTATATTGTTCAATTGAATTTTAGAATTTGCCTGTATTTTGCTCCACCCAGCCTACTAGAACACTCACATAGCAAGCAAACCCAACACCTAGGGTCACTTTTGCTGTTACTCTGAGAGTCTTTTAAGAGCCACACCTGGCATCTTAAGCTCCTACACTGAAGACACATAACATCAGATTTATATTTCTAAAGATATACTGCAGATAATTAGAAACCCCAAGCATCAAATTAATCCAAGACGCAAAATATCTACATTATAATACAAGAAACACAAAAAAAGACAATATAAATTCACAAAAAAATTATAAATCCATCAGAAATGACCTACAATGAGACTGATTTAGATGAAATGCCTGACAAAGATTTCAAAAGAATGATTATAACTATGTTCAAAGAAATCAAGTGAATCAAAGAAGACATGGGAAGCTAATTTAATGAAATAAGGAGTTCAATACAAGACATGAGTAAGGAAATAGTAATACTTAAGAAAAGCCAATCAGAAATACTAGCAATGAAGCACACTGTAAATCAAATTTTAAAAACTCAGTAGAAAGCCTCACCAATAGAATGGATAAAGGGGGAAGAAAAGAATATCTAAACTAGAAGACCAGGTAGCAGATCTATACAGTCCAACAAAAAGAAAGACAAGATAATGGAAAGGCATGAATGGGAATTTCAAGATATTTGGGAAACTATGAAAAGATCAAACATAATTTATGGTATAGTAGGAGGAGAAGAATTTCACTCCAAAGGCATAGTAGGTATTTTCCACAAAATCATCGGTGAAAATTTCCACCAAACTGGGAAAGAGATGCCAAAGAAGATAGAGGAAATATTTAGAGCACCAAGCACACAAAAGCTGGAAAGAACCTCTCCTCTCCATATTATAATTAAATTACCAAACACACAAACCAAAGAAAATATATTGGAAGCAATTAGAAAGAAAAATCAAGTCACCTATAAAGGCAAGCCCATCAAGATAACAGCAGATTACTCAACACAAACTGTAAAAACAAGAAGGAATATATCATTCCACGTTCTGAAAGCTAACAACTGTCAACAAAGGTTACTTTATCCTGAAAACCTATCCATCTAAATTGATGAGAAATAAAGACATTGCAATAAAAATGGGCTAAAGGAATATATAACAACTAAGCCAGCTCTACAGAAAATGCTTGAAGGGATCCTCCACACTGAAAAGAAAGGAAAGCACACACATGAGGAAACAAGAAAAAATACACCATACTCAAATGACAGTTAATACAAGAAAGTAAAGGGAAACAGGAAGCACTATGAAACAATAAGAATGGAGAGAATAACACATACCTTTCAATAATAGCTCTTAATGTCAATACCCTCAATGCTCCAACTAAAAGACACAGACTTGCAAAAGTGTATTAAAGGTTAGAATCTTTCTGTTTTTTACCTCTAAAAATATTTCTATAAAAGACAGACATTATCTTAGAGTGAAAGGATTGGAAACTATATTTCAAGCAAATGGTCTAGGAAACAAGCAGGTGTTGCTATATTAATATCTGACAGAATAGATTTCAAACCAACATTAGTGATGAAAGATAAAGGTTATTTTATATTGATAAAAGGAAACATTCAACTGGAAGACATTACAATTCTAAACATATATGCACCTAATATAGGTGCTCCCAATTTCATCAAACAAACACTATTAGACTTAAGGTTACAGATAACACTAGACACAATTGTAGTCGGTGACTTCAATATCCCACTCTCATCAATTGACAGGTCATCCCAGCAAAAGAAATAAACAGAGAGACATCTGGATTAAATGATATCATAGAACATATAGCAAATATGGAACTAACAGATATCTACAGAACATTCCATCCAAATGCTGCAGAATACACATTTTTCTTAGCAGTACATGGAACATTCTCTAAAACAGACATATGTTAACACAAAGCAAATTTTAGCAAATACAGGAAAATTGAAATAATTCCTTGTACTCTACCTAATCACAATGGGATTAAACTACAAGTCAGCAACAAGAAAAACTGCAAAGTATACACAAAATCAGGGAGATTAAACAATACACTACTAAATGATGAATGGGTCATGGCATAAATCAAAAAGTGCATCAAAAGGGCTGGAAGATGGCTTAGCGGTTAAGCGCTTGCCTGTGAAGCCTAAGGACCCCAGTTCGAGGCTCGGTTCCCCAGGTCCCACGTTAGCCAGATGCACAAGGGGGCACACGCATCTGGAGTTCGTTTGCAGAGGCTGGAAGCCCTGGCGCGCCCATTCTCTCTCTCTCTCCCTCTATCTGTCTTTCTCTCTGTGTCTGTCACTCTCAAATAAATAAAAAACTAAAATAAAAAAGTGAATCAGGCAGACTTCCGGTTAAGATGGCGGCGTAGGTACCACGCCAAAGCAGCCTAGGGGGGAAAAAGACCAAAAAAACTCAGCAAAATACACGCTTTTACTAAAAAGTGAGGTGTATAGGAAATTGAGGCGGCAGCGGAGAATTAGAAGAGTTATAGAGCATCCACAGCCCGCACAGGCGGGAAAAGAGGCTCCAGCGGCTCAGGCAGCTTGGCCAAACGCCGCAGCCGCGGCGCAGCAGAAAACCGCCAGACCAGCTCGAGCCACAGGAAAAGCCAGGTGCGGGATTTTTCCCCTCACACCGGGCTCTCCGCAACTCGGGAAACGTGAGGGGAGAGCGGCAGCGAGCAGCGGAGGAGAAGACCGCGAGGTAGAACACGTGGAGCAGCGAGGCAACCAGAGCAGCCGCGGCTCCCTCCCCACCCCCGCCACCTGAGCCCAGCTCCAGCGAACACAGCAGCGGCCTGGGACCCGGCCACACCAACTTGGGCTGACAGCGGGACCCAAGCAGGAGCAGAGTTCGGCAGCAACTTCAACGGCTCCAGCACCAGTACCAGCGGCCCCAGCAGCAGCGGCGGCAGATCCCGCAGCAGCAGCTTCGGGGGGAGCAGCGGCGGTGGTCACGGCAGCGGCAGCTTCAGCAGCGGTGGTGGCTCCGGTGGTGGCAGCGATGGGAGCAGCAGAGGCAGCAACAGCGGCTCGGTTTGCCCCGTAGGAAAAGCAAGTGCCCAGCTCCAGAAATCAGAACAGCAGCCCGACGACCCAGGCAGCAACTTGACTGAGACCAAAATCACCCAAGGTAACTGGGATTGCACCAGGGAAGGGTCTCACTTGGTCACAAACAGACTTGGATCCCTCAACAGAACAGAAATATAAACCTCTTTGTTGATAGAAGATCTGGTCATTATAATAACTACTCTTGCATACATACTCGGGGCTGTTTTTGATTGAATGTGTACAGTGTTTAGTTAAATTTTAGAATCTACCTGTATTTTATTACACTCAGCCTGCTTGAATACTCCTATAGCAGGGAATCTCAACCCCTAAGAACATCTTTGTAGATACTCTGAGAGTCTTAAGAGCCACACCTAATACCTTAAGGTCCTACCCTGAAAATATATTACATCAAATCAATTGATACAGCTAAGAATACACAGCTAGCTAGAAAATCCAAGCATTAACTTAATCCAAGATGCAAAAATATATACATTATAATACAAGAAACACTAAAAAGCAAGATGATATAAATCCACCTAAAAGTATTAATGCATCAGAAATGTCCTCCAGAGAGAAAGAGTTAGAGGAAATACCTGAGAAAGAGTTCAAAAGAATAATTATAAATATGTTCAAAGAGGTCAAAGAACACATGAAAACAATCAAGGAAGAAATCAAAGATGAAATCAAAGAGGAAATCAAAGGAATCAAAGAAGAGGCAGGACACCAATTTAATGAAATAAAGAAGGCAATACAAGACATAAATAGGGAAATAGAAATAATAAAGAAAAACCAGTCAGAATTACTAGCAATGAAGAACACAGTTAATGAAATAAAAAACTCTGTAGAAAATCTCACCAGTAGGATGGATGAGGGAGAGGACAGAATATCTAAGCTAGAAGACCAGGTGGCAGACCTAATGCAGTCCAACAAAGAGAAAGACAAACTTATAGAAAAGTATGAGTGGGAATTTCAAGATATTCGGGACACTATGAAAAAATCCAATATAAGAATTCAGGGCATAGTAGAAGGAGAAGAACTCCACTCCAGAGGCATAGTAGGCATCTTCAACAAAATCATAGAGGAAAATTTCCCCCAAATTGGGAAAGAGGTGCCAATACAGATACAGGAAGCCTTTAGAACCCCAGCCAGACAAAACCCAGAAAGAACCTCCCCTCGCCATATTATAATCAAACTTCCAAACACACAAACCAAAGAAAAATTATTGAAAGCAGTTAGAGAGAAAAATCAAGTTACCTACAAAAGCAAGCCCATCAGGATTACAGCAGATTATTCAACACAAACTTTTAAAGCCAGAAGGGCTTGGAGTGATATATTCCAAGTTCTGAAAGATAACAACTGTCAACCAAGGTTACTTTATCCTGCAAAGTTATCCATTCAAATAGATGGAGAAATAAAGACATTCCATGACAAAAGCAGGTTAAAGGAGTATTTGAAGACAAAACCAGCTCTACAGAAAATACTTGATAGGATCCTCCATGCTGAACAAAAGGAAAAGCACACATATAAGGAACCTAGAAAAAACAAGCTATACTCAAATACCAGTTAACAGAAGAGAGCACAGATAGAACCAGTAACACACACACACACACACAAAAATGGCAAACATAAATACACACCTTTCAATAATATCTCTTAATATCAACGGTCTCAATGCCCCAACGAAAAGACATAGATTTGCAGACTGGGTTAAAAAGCAGGATCCTACAATTTGTTGTCTCCAAGAAAATCACCTTTCTACAAAGGATAGACATTATCTTAGGGTGAAAGGTTGGAAGACGGTGTTTCAAGCAAATGGGCCTAGAAAACAAGCAGGGGTTGCTATCCTAATATCAGACAGGGTAGACTTTAGTCCGACGTTAGTCAAGAAAGATAAGGAAGGTCACTTTATATTGATTAAGGGCACACTCCAACAGGAGGACATTACAATCCTAAACATATATGCACCTAACATGGGGGCTCCCAAATTCGTCAAACAAACACTATTAGAACTAAGGTCACAGATAACACCAAACACAGTGGTGGTGGGTGACTTCAACACCCCACTCTCATCAATTGACAGGTCATCCAGAGAAAGAATAAACAGAGAGGCATCTGGACTAAATGAGGTCATAGAAGGAATGGACCTAACAGATATATACAGGACATTTCATCCAAAGGCTGCAGAATATACATTCTTTTCAGCAGCACATGGAACATTCTCTAAAATAGACCATATATTAGGACACAAAGCAAATCTTAACAAATTCAGGAAAATTGAAATAATTCCTTGCATTCTATCTGACCACAATGGAATTAAACTACAAATCAGTAGCAAGAAAGGCTATAGAGCATACACAAAATCATGGAAACTAAACAATACACTACTAAATGATGAGTGGGTCAATGAAGAAATCAAAAAGGAAATCAAAAAATTTATAGAGTCAAATGATAATGAGAACACAACATACCAAAATCTCTGGGACACAATGAAGGCAGTTCTAAGAGGTAAATTTATAGCCTTAAGTGCCTATATTAAGAAATTAGAAAGGTCGCAAGTAAACGACCTAATGCTTTGCCTTAAAGCCTTGGAAAAAGAAGAACAAGGAAAACCAAAAATTAGTAGACGGGAAGAAATAATAAAGATTAGGGCAGAAATTAATGAAATAGAAACAAAAAGAACAATCCAAAGAATTAATGAAACAAAGAGTTGGTTCTTTGAAAGGATAAACAAGATTGATAAACCCTTAGCAAATCTGACCAAAAGAAAGAGAGAAGAGACACAAATTAATAAAATCAGAGATGAACAAGGCAACATCACAACAGATTCCAGAGAAATTCAAAAAATCATAGGGACATACTACAAAAGCATATACTCCACAAAGTATGAAAATCTGAAAGAAATGGATGATTTCCTTGATCTATATGACCTACTTAAATTAAATCAAAATGAGATTAATCACTTAAATAGACCTATAACAAACATGGAGATCCGAACAGTTATCAATAATCTCCCAACTAAAAAAAGCCCAGGCCCGGATGGATTCACTGCTGAATTTTACCAGACTTTTAAGGAAGAGCTAACACCATTGCTTCTTAAGCTTTTCCAGGAAATAGAAAAAGAAGGAATTCTACCAAACTCCTTCTATGAGGCCAGCATCACCCTGATACCAAAACCAGGCAAAGATAGAACAAAAAAAGAAAATTACAGACCAATCTCCCTCATGAACATAGATGCAAAAATTCTCAACAAAATATTGGCAAACAGAATACAAGAGTATATCAAAAAGATCATTCACCCTGACCAAGTAGGCTTTATCCCAGAGATGCAGGGATGGTTCAACATACGCAAATCTATAAATGTAATACATTACATAAATGGGTTGAAGGACAAAAATCACATGATCATCTCATTAGATGCAGAGAAAGCATTTGACAAAATCCAACATCCCTTCATGATAAAAGTCCTACAGAGACTGGGAATAGAAGGAACATATCTCAATATAATAAAGGCTATTTATGACAAGCCTACAGCCAACATATTACTAAATGGGGAAAAACTGGAAGCTTTTCCACTAAAATCAGGAACAAGACAAGGGTGTCCACTGTCCCCACTTCTATTTAATATAGTTTTGGAAGTCTTAGCCATAGCAATAAGGCAAGAGACACACATAAAAGGGATACAAATTGGAAAGGAAGAAATCAAGTTATCATTATTTGCAGATGACATGATTCTATACATAATGGACCCTAGAGACTCTACTAGCAAGCTGTTAGAGCTGATCAAAACCTACAGCAATGTAGCAGGATACAAAATAAATACACAGAAATCAGTAGCCTTCATATATGCTAACAACAAACACACAGAGGATGAAATCAGAGAATCACTCCCATTCACAATTGCATCAAAAAAAATAAAATACCTTGGAATAAACCTAACCAAGGAAGTAAAGAATCTATACAATGAGAACTTTAAAACACTCAAGCGAGAAATTGCAGAAGACACTAGAAAGTGGAGAAACATCCCTTGTTCCTGGATTGGAAGAATCAATATCGTGAAAATGGCAATCTTACCTAAAGCAATCTACACATTTAATGCAATCCCTATCAAAATTCCAAAGGCTTTCTTCATGGAAATAGAAAAAACAATCCAAAAATTCATTTGGAATCACAAAAAAACCTCGAATATCTAAAATAATACTGAGCAACAAAAAAGAGGCTGGTGGTATCACCATACCTGATTTTAACCTATACTACAGAGCCATAGTAACAAAAACAGCATGGTACTGGCACAAAAACAGACATGTAGATCAGTGGAACAGAATAGAGGACCCAGATGTAAGCCCAAGTAGCTATAGCCACCTGATATTCGATAAAAATGCCAAAAATACTCATTGCAGAAGAGACAGCCTCTTCAGCAAATGGTGTTTTGAAAACTGGATAAATATCTGCAGAAGGATGAAAATAGATTCTTCAGACCGGAAACTTTGAAACTGCTAGAGGAAAAAGTAGGGGAAACCCTTCAACATATTGGTCTTGGCAAAGACTTTCTGAATACAACCCCAATTGCTCAGGCAATAAAACCACAGATTAACCACTGGGACCTAATGAAATTACAAAGATTTTGCACTGCAAAGGACACAGTGAAAAAAGCAAAGAGGCAACCTACAGAATGGGAAAAAATCTTCGCCAGCTATATATCTGGTAGAGGATTAATATCTAGGATATACAAAGAACTCAAAAAGTTAAATAATAAGGTATCAAACAAGCCAATCAAAAAATGGGCTATGGAGCTAAATAGAGAGTTCTCAAAGGAAGAAATACGAATGGCATATAAGCATCTAAAAAAATGTTCTACGTCACTAGTCATCAGGGAAATGCAGATTAAAACTACATTGAGATTCCATCTCACTCCTGTCAGATTGGCCACCATCATGAAAACAAATGATCATAAATGTTGGCGGGGATGTGGAAAAAAAGGAACCCTTCTTCACTGTTGGTGGGAATGCAATCTGGTCCAGCCATTGTGGAAAACAGTGTGGAGGTTCCTAAAACAGCTAGAGATTGATTTACCATATGACCCAGCTATAGCGCTCCTAGGCATATATCCAAAGGACTCATCTCATTTCCTTAGAAGTACATGCTCAACCATGTTTATTGCTGCTCAATTTATAATAGCTGGGAAATGGAACCAGCCTAGATGTCCCTCAACAGATGAGTGGATAATGAAGATGTGGTACATTTATACAATGGAGTTCTACTCAGCGGTAAAGAAAAATGAAGTTATGAAATTTGCAGAAAAATGGATGGACCTGGAAAGTATTATACTAAGTCAGGTAACCCAGGCCCAGAAAGCCAAGCGCCACATGTTCTCTCTCATATGTGGATCCTAGCTACAGATGACTGGGCTTCTGCGTGAGAATGAAAATACTTAGTAGCAGAGGCCAGTAAGTTGAAAAGGAGACATAAAGGGTGGAGAAAGGAAGGGAGGAGGATACTTAATAGGTTGATATTGTATATATGTAATTACAATGATTGTAATGGGGAGGTAATATGATGGAGAATGGAATTTCAAACGGGAAAGTGTGGGGGTGGGGAGGGAGGGAATTGCCATGGGATATATTTTATAATCATGAAAAATGTTAATAAAAATTAAAAAAAAAAGAAGTATAGCTAAAAAAAAAAAAAAAAAAGTGCATCAAAAAATTCATAGAATCAAGCCGAGTGTGGTGGTGCACGCCTTTAATCCAGCACTTGTAAGGCAAAGGTAGGTGGATCACTGTGAGTTCGAGGCCACCCTGAGACTACATAGTGAGTTCCAGGTCAGCCTGGACTACAGTGAGACCTGTCCTCGAAAAACCAAAAACAAAAACAAAAACAAAAGCAAAATAAAAATTCATAGAATCAAATGTAATGAGAACACAACATAATGAAACCTTTAGGACACAATGAAGGCAGTCCTAAGAGGAAAATTTATAGCTCTAAGTGCCTATATTAATAAATTAGAAATGTTGCAAGTAAGCAACTGAATGCTTCACCTTAAGAGAAAAAAGACAAGGCAAACCAAAAATAAGTAGATGGGAAGAAATAATAAAGACTAGAGCAGAAATTAATGAAATAGAACCCCCCCCCAAAATAAAAAGAATCAATGAAACAAAGAGTTGGTTCATTGAACGTATAAACAAGATTGATAAACCCTTAGCAAATCTGACCAAAAGAAAGACAGAAGAGACACAATTTAATAAAATTAGAGGTGAAGGGCTAAAGAGATGGCTTGGAAGTTAAGGCATATGCCTGCAAAACCTAAGGACCCAGATTTGATTCTCCAGGTCCCATGTAAGCAAGATGCGCATGGTGGTACCTGCATCTAGAGTTTGTTTGCAATGGCTGGAGGCCCTGGCATGCCCATTCTCTCTCTCTATCTCTCTATCTCTCTCTCCCTCTCTCTGTCTCAAATAAATAAATAAATAGATAAATAAATTTTAAGAAATTAGAGATGGGCTGGAGGGATGGCTTGGCAGTTAAGGTGCTAGCCTGCAAAGCCAAAGGACCTAGGTTCGATTCCCCAGGACCCACATAAGCCAGATGCACAAGGTAGTGCACGCATCCAGAGTTCATTTGTAGCACCTGGAGGTTCTGGTGTGTCTATTCTCTCTTTCTCTCAAATAAATGAATAAAGAATTTAAAAAAAAAAAAAAGAAATTAGAGATGAAAAAGACACCATTACAGAACATGTCAAAAAATCCAGAAAGTCATAAGGACATACTTTAAGAACATATGCTTCATTAAGTTTGAAAATCTGAAAGAAATGGATGATTTTCTAGATTTATATGTCCTACCAAAATTAAGTCAAGCTAAGATAAAGCATTTAAATAGACCTATAACAAACACAGACATCCAGGCAGTTATTTAAAAAATCTCCCAACTAAGGCTGGAGGGATTGCTTATCAGTTAAATCACTTGCTTGCAAAGCCAAAGAACCCAGGATCAACTCCCCATGACCCATGTAAGCCATATGCACAAGGTGGTGCATGAGTCTGGAGTTCATTTGCACTGGCTAGAGACCCTAGTGTGCCCATTCTCTTGGCTTCAGTCTTTCTTTCTCCCTCTCTCCCTCTCTTTCTCTCATAAATAAATAACAATTAAAACAAAATTTAAGGATTGGAGAGATGGCTTAACAGTTAAGGCAAATGTCTGCAAAGCCTAAGGACCCAGGTTCAATTCTCCAGGTCCCACATAAGCCAGATGCATATGGTGGCACATGTGTCTGGAGTTCATTTGCAGTGGCTAGAGGCCCTGGTGTGCCCATTCTCTCTCTCTTCTCTTTCTTTCTTTCTTATTCTCTCTCTCTCATAAATAAAAAAATTAAAGTAGGGCTGGAGAGATGGCTTAGCGGTTAAGCGCTTGCCTGTGAAGCCTAAGAACCCCGGTTCGAGGCTCGGTTCCCCAGGTCCCACGTTAGCCAGATGCACAAGGGGGTGCACGCGTCTGGAGTTCGTTTGCAGAGGCTGGAAGCCCTGGCGTGCCCATTCTCTCTCTCTCCCTCTATCTGTCTTTCTCTCTATGTCTGTCGTTCTCAAATAAATAAATAAAAAATTTAAAAAAAATAAAAATAAATAAAAATAAAAAAAATAAAAGTATATCTTTTTTTAGAGGCCCAGATATGTTCTCTCTCATATGTGGATCCTAACTACAAATGACTGGAATTCTGTGTGAGTAGGAAGAAAACTCAGTAGCATAGGCCAGTAAGCTAGAAAAGGGATATAAAAGGAATAGAAAGGGAGGGAGGGGATACTTAATAGGATGGTATTGTATATTTGTAAGTAGAAGAACAGATTAATGGGGGTGAAAAGGCCTAAGTGAGGTCAGGGAAAGAGATTGAGTAAGGAATGGTGGAGGGAGGGCTAATCAAAATCTAACAGGACATAAATAAGTCATATGGAAACCTACTTTTTTGGACAATGGAACACACAGGAGCCATAGATTGTTACTGGAATATTTTCAGTGCCAGGAATAGGATACTCTCCAGTTAGTTGTTGGCCAGGGAGGTCCCTGATGCCCCCAAAACATTACAGGCCACTTCCAAGGCCCTTGGTTTCCCACCAGGAATAGATGGTAAGATCTTATTGCTGAAGACTGTACATACTTGGGCTGCAAGGTCACTGCTGGAGCTAAGCTGAAAACCTCCTCCATGTAGACCAGCTGACAGAAAGCAGGAAAAAGCCACACTGCATTAAGTTCAATAGGAGAGACAGAAATTACCAGTGAAGATACCCAACAGTGGATACTGCAAGCCTGATATTTGCCAACCAGGTCAAATGAGCCAACAGGTGCAATAGTGACATGTTTGTTATGGAGGAAACCAACCACCCTCTAATTTGACTGGAGGCCTGCTCCATGGGAGGGAACATATCCCTGATACTGAAAACCTACAACAGGGGTAGTCATGAGCCCTAGGAGTATAATGTCTGCTGCTGTCTGGCTAAAAGTATATACAATGCTCACCAAACTAACCAGTAAGCACTTCTTTTAATGTTCATACCCATATATTAAGGCTACTCTCACTTTTGGTTAGAGAACCTTCTCTTTTCAGATGGCAGTGACCTTGGGATGACTCAGAAGGCACCATGGTGCTGAAAAGAAGTTACAGAGGAGTGTTCAGCACTGAACTATCTCAATCACACCTTCCAAGGCTCAGGGTCCATTTCAGAAGAGGTGGTGGAAACAATGTAAGAGCCAAAGGAAGGGCAGAACTCCTTACAATGTGCTCTTCCAGACACAAAATGGCCTGGATGTCTATGACCTTACACTGCCTGACACTACTACACAAGACCATCACAATAGGAAGAAATGGGGCTGGAGAGATGGCTTAGCAGTTAAGCGCTTGCCTGTGAAGCCTAAGGACCCCAGTTCGAGGCTCAGTTCCCCAGGTCCCACGTTAGCCAGATGCACAAGGGGGTGCACGCGTCTGGAGTTCGTTTGCAGAGGCTGGAAGCCCTGGTGCACCCATTCTCTCTCTCTCCCTCTATCTGTCTTCCTCTCTGTGTCTGTCGCTCTCAAATAAATAAAATAAAAATTAAAAAAAAATTTATAAAAAAATAGGAAGAAATGATCATGACATCAAAATAAAAGAGAGACTGGTTGAGAGGGGGAGGGGATATGATGGAGAGTAGAGTTTCAAAGGGGAAAGTGGGGGAGGGAGGGAATTACCATGGGATATTGTTTACAATTATGGAAGTTGCCAATAAGAAAAAGGTTTAAATAAATAAATAAATAAATTTTAAAAAATTTAATCTCCCAACTAAAAATAGTCCAGGCCCAGATGGATACACTGATGAATTTGACCAGATCTTCATGAAAGAACTAACACCAATGTTCCTCAAACTTTTCCATAAAATAGAAAAGGAAGGAATACTACTGAACTCTATCTATGAAGCCACCATCACCCTGATATCTAAACCAGACAATGACAGGACCGAAAACGAAATTTACAGACCAATCTCTCTCATGAACATAGACACAAAAATTCTCAACAAAATATTGGCAAACAGAATACAAGAATATATCAAAAAGATCATTCGCCCTAACCAAGGAGGTTTTATCCCAGAGATGCAAGGATGGTTCAAGATACACAAATCAATAAATGTAATACACTATCTAAATGGACTGAAGGCATCAAGCCAAGAGATCCCCACCAAAAATGCCTAGTCCAATAATGGAAGTTTCTAATGAAAACACAGAGGCTATACTCCAGACATAGAATCCCAAAATGAAAACATGAGACGCATATTAAACAAACTTCATGAGGCCATGAACAAATGGATGGGTGAAATGGAAGAGAGACAACAAAAAGAATTCAACAAGCCAGGAATGGTGGTGCGCACCTTAAATCCCAGCACTTGGGAGGCAGAGGTAAGAGGATCACCATGAGTTCGATGCCATGCCACCCTGAGACTACATAGCGAATTCCAGGTCAGCCTGAGCTAGAGTGAGACCCTACTTCGGGGGGGGGGGGGGAGGAATACAACAAACACGTGAAGACAATGGAAGAGAACCAACAATGACATATAGTTCCCTGCCAGACTCCACTGGCAGGGGCAGGTGGTGCTGTGGAAGGACCAGGCCTGCTGGTTCCTCCCAAGGGGTTGAGGAGGATGATGAGCATCAGACGACTCAGACCTCTCCTAGCCACCGGAGAAAAACCACACTGAGTCGGGAGTCTTGTTAAAGCAGGAACTCACAGGAACTCACTTTATTGCTATGAGCAGTTGCCAACATAATGTTGGGGACGAAGGCGGGGATTTTAGGATGGGGGCAGAGGTAAGGGCCGATAGTAAACTGTAACTATTGAAATGGTAATTTCAACTGCCATGTGGAGGTGGCAGGCCAGAAGCCATTAGGCATCTTGCTGAGTCCTAGCTGGCCAGAGACAGGTCACCAAACTTTAGCTAGGCTCAGGAAGTTCCACTAGGCCTCACGCCTGGGCCTTTCAGGGCCCAACATCTCCCCCTTTTGTTTTTGTAAGAGCATTAGTCACTGTGGCCCCTGTCTTAGGTTGTCCCCCTCTGGGGATCTTACCCGTCATTGGGTACCATGTGTTTAGCTTGCTGAGAACCCACTCCATGGCGTGTCTTAGGTTGTCTCAGTCAGTCTTAGATCTTACCCATCATCGGTCACATGGAGAGAAGAGGAGGTGGCAGTGGGTCATATGAGGAACTTAATTCCTGAGTTGCCAGCCTGTGGTAATGTATCTCAACCTGATGAAGTTTTATTGCCTCTAGCCACTGGTGAATAAATTGTGTAATTTTGTTAATTACACAAGGCCCAACAGTGAGGAGAAGGAGAAGGGGAAGGAGGGGGAGGGGTCCAGGTAGAGGGAGGAGGTAGGGTAAGAAGTCATGTAGGCCCGTCCGCAGCAGGTTGTCCTGGAGGTCCCGCTGCCTCCTCTCCAAGTCTTCCTGGAGCCTCTTAATCTTGTCCTGGACAATTCCCGATTTATTGGCGTAAAAGTGGCATTTTTCCTGTAAAAACAAACATATGCCTCCCTTTGTGGCCAGTAGTAGGCTGTTTTGTAGGACTACCTCAGACAGGGAATCTAGCTGTTGTTGGAGATAGGTCTCCCTCCAATATAATCAAAAGAGGGCATAGGGAGGGCCTCATGTCAAGGAATGATATCTACATCTGGGATTAAGGTGGCTGGGGCACAAAGGCCCATCCAATTGGTGGGCAGAAAGTCATAGGCCTTCCCGCCTCCACAAACATAAACCATTCCAGAAGGCGGGCAGCGTTGAGCACTGGGCTCAGTTGTGTTAAAAGTACAGAAGGGGGTGCACGCGTCTGGAGTTCGTTTGCAGAGGCTGGAAGCCCTGGCGCGCCCATTCTCTCTCTCTCCCTCTATCTGTCTTTCTCTCTGTGTCTGTTGCTCTCAAATAAATTAAAAATAAATAAATAAATAAATATAGTACAGAAGGACACTCGGGAGGCAGAGGTAGGAGGATTGCCATGAGTTCAAGGCCACCCTGAGACTACAGAGTTAATTCCAGGTCAGCCTGGACCAGAGTGAGACCCTACCTCGAAAAAAAAAAAAAAAAAAAAAGTACAGAAGGAAGGATGAATGTATCCCACATCTATACTGGAATTATTAGGGGAAGGCGGGGCCCAAATGCCCAGAGGAAACATTGGGAAAAGCTGGACGGGTATGGGGAAGGTGGCTGAGCAGTTTTTTAAGGTTATATGGACAATTATACTGCAATCAGCCGGAGAGGCCCAGATTGGAGGCAAAGGCAGCAATCCTCCGCAAGGGAGGGAGTTATTCAATTTAGCAGGGTAAAGGACCATTTTAGGAACAGTCCTCAGGGTTGGGACACTCCCTAGAGAAGTGATTGTCAGTGTCCCCTTGTTGGGACAAATACTTTAGGTCTCTCACTGGTACCCAAATGGGTCTTTTTTCATCTTGAGGGAAGACACATCCAAACCCTCTCCCTGCTGTGAGGAGCGGATCAGGCCCTCTCCAGGCCCCAGTCAATGGGTCCCTCCATCTTACCAAGATAGAACTGTAGGTAACAGATGAGGACCAATGTTTTTGAAAAGGGGATAGTTGTTTATCTTCTTTAGAATAATTTAAAATATTTAGGGTAAATAATGCTTTTTTTAGTTGGTCGTGTAGGGGTAAGGATTCCCCCTTTTGTTATGTAATGGAGATTTGAGAGTCTGATTATATCTTTCAACGATAGCCTGGCCCCTGGGTTGTATGGGATGCCTGTGGAATGTGAGATTTTCCAGGTCTGGAGAAAATCTACAAAGGTCTTGCTTACGAAGCAGGGGCCATTATCTGCTTTAATTTTATCAGGCAGCCTGAGAGTGCCAAAACATTGAAGCATATGACTAATAGCATGTTTAGATTTTTCCCTGGCATGTGTTGATGGCCAGTAGGCACAGGAAAAGGTCAGTGAGCCCAGTCACCACGAGAGGACGGACTTCTCCCCTGTCCCCACCAGGGTCAGTCCAAGGGGGCCATGTGGCAGTCTTCCAGGAGGTGGATTGCCCGCCAATTCCCAGTAGGGGAGGGCTGGGCACAAGCTGCCAGGAAGGGGGTCATCTATTTAAATTATCACATTTTGTCCTTGGCTCCCAATAGACTTATAACCATTATATATTATAAATTGTACTTAGTTTAATTTTAAAGGTCTCCACAGTCTTGACCAATTTACAATATTAAGATCTGTAAAATTAAACAAGTTAAACACTTTTAACATATGAAGGCACAGAGTAAACACTTTTAGTCTCAGTGCCTGTAATTTTAATTTGTTTGAGGCTTTTTAGCTTAAAATCTTAAATCTCTGCCAGGCATGGTAGCTCACAGCTTTAATCCCAGCACTTGGAAGGCAGAGGTAGGAGGATTACCAAGAGTTTTAGGCCACCCTGAGACTCCATAGGGAATTCCAGGTCAGCCTGGGCTAGAGTGAAACGCAACCTTGAAAAACAAAAACAAAAACAAAACAAATAAAAATCTTAAATCTCTCAGTCCAATATCTCTAGCTAAGCATATCAGTCTATTACAAATTTAACCTTGATTAAACTCTCTGGGCCTGGGCAGTAGGATGCAGCCAGCCCTTATTACAGTAGCCCAGTTCCAACAAAGTCCCCTGTAGTCTTTTCTTTCCCTTAGAAAGCTCATAAGCCGGGCTGGAGAGATGGCTTAGCAGTTAAGCGCTTGCCTGAGAAGCCTAAGGACCTCGGTTCAAGGCTCGGTTCCCCAGGTCCAACGTTAGCCAGATGCACAAGGGGGCGCACGCGTCTGGAGTTCATTTGCAGAGGCTGGAAGCCCTGGCGCGCCCATTCTCTCCCTCTCCCTCTGTCTTTCTCTCTGTGTCTGTCGCTCTCAAATAAATAAATAATTAATTTTAAAAAAAAGTATTAAAAAAAAAAAAAAGAAAGCTCATAAGCCAAGCCTTGAAGTTTAATGCTGTCTGTATTTAGCATTTTTAGACTCTCATCAGAATAGTCCATAAAATTTGGCTTACCACTCCAGAAGACACTTTTAGTTGTAAGCACCAAGTCTATGCCTATTTCTCCAAAACAAAGGTTCCAAAAGATTAACATCCACATGGTCAGGTTCATCTCAGTTCATTCCTCGGTAAATATGAAGACTGCCTCATAACTTATGAGGGTACGCTCACCCACACACTGATTGACCTCCTCAATGAATGCCTCTCATGGGGCACTAGTCTGCCGGGTTCCTGGAGCTGCATGTTAGGCATCAGATGCTGGGCTCTGCCAGCGGGGGCAGGAAGTGCTGAGGGAAGGACCAGGCCTGCTGGTTCCTCCCAAGGGGTTGAGGAAAAAGGGATGAATGTCAGACGACTCAGAACCTCTCCTAGCCACCAGAGAAAAACCACACTGAGTCGGGAGTCTTTTTGAAGCAGGAACTCACTTTATTGCTATGAGCAGTTGCCTATATAATGTTGGGGACAAAGGCGGGGATTTTAGGATGCGGGGGGGGGGGGGGGGGGAGGTAAGGGCCAATAGTAAACTGTGACTATTGAAATGATAATTCCAACTCCTGCACAGAAGTAGCAGGCCAGAAGCCACTAGGGGTCTTGTTGAGTCCTAGCTGGCCAGAGACAGGTTGCCAAACTTTAGCTAGGCTCAGGCAGTTCCACTAGACCTCACGCCTGGGCCTTTCAGGGCCCAACAGTTCTCAACAGATGCCTCAACAAAATTGAAGAGAATCCAAAGGATCTCAATAGAGAGAGAAATGAATTGAAGGAGAATCAACACAAACATGAACTCAGCAGTCAAGTTCAATGAGGACATGATCAATCAAATGCAGGAATGAAATCCAAGAGACAAGAGAGTCAAATTAAGAACTGAAACGGAATTCAATTAAGAGATAGAGGCTGGAGAGGTGGCTTAGCAATTAAGACCCATGCTTGCCTGCAAAGCCTAAGGACCCATCTTCAACTCTCCAGATCCCATGTGTGGTGGTTTGATTCAGGTGTCCCCCATAAACTTAGGTATTCTGAATGCTAGTCTCCCCAGCTGATAGCAATTGTAAATTAAAACTTCCTAGAGGCAGTGTATTGTTGGGGGCGGGCTTAAGGGTGTTATGGGCAATTTCCCCATACCAGTGCTTGTCACACGCTCCTGTTCATATTGTCTACCTTATGTGGGGTGGGGGGTGATGTCCACCCTTTGTTCATGCTGTCCTTTTCCCTGCCATCATGGAGCTTCCCCTGGAGCCTGTAAGCCAAATAAACCTCTTTTTTTCCCCACAAGCTGCTCTGGGTTGGATGATTTCTACCAGCAATGTGAACCAGACTGCAACAGGAAAGAGTAACGAAGAGTGGCGTTGCTGCTGGGCACCTGACTATAGCTTTGGCCTTTTGGAGCTGATTTTCAAGAGGAATGTGGAAGAGTGCCTAAGAGACGCCCTGCAGTGCTTGTAAATACAGCTTCATGGACTATTCTGGTCAGAATTCAAAGACCTGAATGCAGTAATAACCTGTGAGGTTTGCCTTATGAGAGTGAGAAAGAGCTTTGCTTGGACTGGGCTAGAGGCAAATAGTGTGAAAAGCTTGCTGTTATGCCCATGTCCTGAGAAGTTGTGCATTGTTGCTTTGCATAGAAATGAACTGGTGTGAGCAGAGGGATATGGCACAGAAAGAAAAATCTTTGGGTGAACTGCTGCCCGTTCAGCTGCAACTGAGAGATTACAACCTTTGAGATTGTGCTAGCTGACCTGCACTGGGGCAACAGGAAGAATGTGGACTCTTTTGGAGGCACCTGAGTGCTCAAGGAGTGTCCTGTTCTTCAAAGTCTGCTTTATTCCCCCTTGGATTAACAAATCGGCACCCTACCTGGTATTGTGGAGTATAAGAAATGCAGAGAAGAGAGGGTTATTGAGTTTCAACATGGTCTTGTGTTTTAGAAACAACCATGGGCAGTGTGGAGCAGGTTTGCTGGATGCCTGCATGGAGACCCCATGGAGCCATGAGGATGAACCATGGAGTACAGTGGAGACCCAGTGGAGATAGTGGGGCCATGAGATGGCTGCTAAAGAGAGTTGCCAGCCCCAGATGAAGTTTTCCAGGACTGTGCATAGCCTAGCTGGAAGGGAGGAATTGGAACTCCAGAGACTTGTTGTTGGTTAGAATTAGAGATTTGTCATTGACCAGAGTTGTTGGACTTGGAGGTACAGAGTTTGATGTTTGCCCTGTTTAAATCTTGTATTGGTTGAATATTTCTTTTCTATTCCAAATGCCATCTTTTTCAATGTGAATGTTTTTTCTGTGCCATTATGGGTTTTTTGTTGTTTTTTTTTTTGAGGTTGTTTTTGGTATAAAGGCTCAGTTAAAAGATCTTGGACTATGCAGATGTTTGAACATCATTAGGATTGATAAAAACTATGGGGACTTTTAAAGTGAGACTGAATGCATTGTATTTTACATCATGTATGGATATCAGTTTATGGGGTCTGGAGCAGAATGGGGTGGTTTGATTCATGTGTTCCCCATAAACTTAGGTATTCTGCATGCTAGTCTCCCCAGCTGATAGCAATTGGAAATTAAAGCCTCCTGGAGGTGGTGTATTGTTGAGGGCAGGCTTATGGATGTTATAGCCGGTTTCCCCATGCTAATGTTTGGCACACTCTCCTGTTCCTGTTCTCCACCTTACATGGGCCAGGGGGTGATGTCCACCCTCTGCTCATGCTGTCATTTTCCCTGCCATCATGGAGCTTGCCCTCAAGCCTGTAAGCCAAAATAAACCTGTTTTTTCCCACAAGTTGCTCTGGGTTGGGTGGTTTCTACCAGTAATGTAAACCTGACTGCAACACCATGTAAGCCAGATGCACAAAAGGTGAGGCAAATGCAAGGTTTCACATGCCCACTAGGTGGTGCAAGCACCTGGATTTCAATTTCAGTGGCTGAAGCCCTGGAGCACCAATTCTCTCTCTCTCTCTCTCTCTCTCTCTCTCTCTCTCTCTCTCTCTCTCTCATGTGTGTGTGTCTCCCTCTGTCTCTCTCACTTTCTCTAAAAAATAAATCAAAAGAGATAGAAATGCTGAAAAAAAAACACAATGGAAAACAAAAAATGAAATAACTCTTTTTAAAGCCTATGTAGAAAGCCCCAGTAACTGAATAAATCATGCCATGTAGAGATTATCATAAGTATAAGACAAGACAAAGGAAGTAGACAGGGAGTCCAAAAAGCACAACATGTTTTAAAAACGTATGAACAGAACAGGAGGGAAATATGAGACACCTTAATTTATTTAAGAGTGACAGAGATAGAAAGAGGCAGAGAGAGAGAGAGAATGGGCACATCAGGTCCTCCAGCCTTTGCAAATGGACTCTAGATGCATGCACCACCTTGTGTATCTGGTTTACGTGGGTACTGGAGAATCGAGCCTCAAACCGGGGTCTTTAGGCTTCACAGGTAAGCTCTTAAGTGCTAAGACATCTCTCCAGCCCTCTCCCCCCTCTTTTATTTGACAGAAAGAAAGAGGCAGAGAGAGAGGGGAGAGAATGGACATGCTAGAGCCTCTAGCCACTGCATATAAACTCCATATGCATGTGCCACCTTGTGCATCTGGCTTATGTGGGTCCTGGGGAATCAAACTTTCATCCTTTGGCTTTCCAGGCAAGTGCCTTAATCGCTAAGCCATCCCCTCAGCCCCATGGAACATCTTAAAAAGAACAAATATTCAGAGCATAGGCATATAAAGAGAAAATACAGACCAAAGGCATAGAGAATATCGTCAACAAAATCAGAGACACATCCAGATACAGGAGGCACACAGAACACCTAATAGACAAGATGAGAGAAGAAGCCCTCCATGTCACATTTTACTTAAAACTAAACACTGAAAAACAAAAAGAGGCTGCTAAAATCAGCAAGATAAAAACAGCTTGTAACATACAAAAATAAGCCCAGCAGAATTGCCTCTGATTTTTCAATGGAAACTCTAAATGCCAGAAGAGTTTGAAATAGAATTCTCCAAATATTAAGACCTTGGCTGTCAAGCCAAACTAATACACCTAGCAAAAGTATCCCTCATATTAGATAGTGAAAAGAAAACCATTTCACACTAAAATCTATCTCTATGAATATATGAGCATGAGGCCAATCATAGAGAGAACTCTGTAGGGAATACTCCACACAGAAGAGACAAACATCTTCAAGAGGCTACAAGAGGTTAAAAAAAAAAAAAAAAAGGAACCAAAACTAGAACGACATGAAAGCATACAAAACTCAAGAAAAGGCCAAATTCCACAAAGCCTTCAACATGACAAGGATTAAATCAAACCTCACATTTATAACAATAATGGACTCAACTTCCCAATCAAAAGACACAGACTAAAGCCGGGTGTGGTAGCACATGCCTTTAATCCCAGCACTTGGGAGGCAGAGGTAGGAAGACCACTATGAGTCCAAGGTCACCTTGAAACTACATAGTAAATTCCAGATCAGCCTGGGCTAAAGTGATACCCTACCTTGAAAAACCAAAAAAGAAAAAAAAAAAAAAAAAAAGACACAGGTTAACAGGTTGAATCAGAAAAATGAGCAACCACACTGGAACTGAGAGGGAAGCTAGCTCTCTCCTGGCAAGCCCACAGGGTGCTGGAAAGTATCACTGGAGCTGCTTGGGGACAATGGCCACCCACAGCATGAATAAGCAGGGGACCCTTGCAAGTGATGCAGTCAACCAGCCAGGCAGGAAGTACACACCTGTGCCATAGTGGCACACAGCCTTTGCAGGTAACCAACAGCCCTATGATTAGGCATGACTAGACATGAGATATAATCCCCAAATCTCCCACTCACTGAGAGAGAACTCATATCTAGTGGTGGGAAACAGTCAGAATTCCATGGCCAGGAAACTCATAGACTCCAGAGAGAAACCTATTGCTCTCTGGATAAGAAGAGTGGACATATACATCAAAAGGCCTCTCAAATAGAAGGCAGGCATGGTGGCACACACCTTCAATCCCAGCACTTGGAAGGCAGAGGTAGAGGATGGCTATGAGTTTGAGGCCACCTGAGACTACATAGTGAATTCCAGGTCAGCCTGGGCTACAGCGAGACTCTGCCTTGGAAAAAAATTAAATTAAGGGCTGGAGAGATGGCTTAGTGGTTAAGTGCTTGCCTGTGAGGCCTAAGGACCCCGGTTCGAGGCTCGATTCCCCAGGACCCACATTAGCCAGATGCACAAGGGAGCACACACGTCTGGAGTTCATTTGCAGTGGCGGGAGGCCCTGGCACGCCCATTCTCTCTCTCTTTCTCTCTATCTGCCTCTTTCTCTCTCTGTCTGTCACTCTCATACAAACAAAATAAACAAAAACATTTTTAAAAAATTAAATTAAAAAATTTTAAAGCCTCTCAAGTAAATATGCATTAAGGGGAATCCCTTAATCAAAGCTGCTTGGTTGGAGAGGCTGCTTGATTATTTACAGCTAGCAGAGAATGCTGGGGAGATTCAGGATCCATCAACACAACAAGAAGATAGCCTACCACAAGAGATGCCACCTCTACCGCATCTGCTGGAGCTCCTAAGAAACTGCAGTGGAGGCAGCGACATGAGTATTGCTCCTACTGCTAACCTGACAACTGACAACCAGCTCCAGGGAAACTGAGACAGACACTGTGGTTAATCAAAATCCATCAAAACAGAAATACAGAGAGTACAGAGAGCTCAACACTAAATTAGACTGCCAACAGGCCCAACCAAGGCCCAGAGATCATTGAAGAGGGGGCAGAAAGACTTGTAAGAGCCACACGGTAGGTAGGAATATCCTGAGGCACCCCCAGTGCACATGCACACACATGCATGCACACACAGAGAGAAAATGACTGAGGCCTGAATTACCCCACAATAAATGCCAACAACTCCACTGAGGAGGGCCCTCAGGGAAACTGCAATAGGGGAGAGAGGATATAAGAATATAAACTTTGTAAAAATAACTAACTAAATAAATAAACAAGAAAATACCATTAATCCTGTGTGACATCTAGATACCTTTGTGTTTATATCAACAGAACCTCTGTTGTTTCTGGATTTGTTTTATTCTACTGTACAGCCTTATAGAAATATCCAGATTACAGCCCCTTATGGTGAGATTCCTTAAAGTGAGGTGCTGATATGAGATAAGGAATGATGTTTCCTAGTGTCTGTTGTCTCGAATGGCATTCTGTTCTCATGCAAAATCCTGAAGTTGTTTCATACATGGAGAATAGTCAGCAGGGTTTCTCAATTTGAGACAGTGTCTCATGTAGCCCAGGGTGATCTGGTTCTAAGCTGAGGGGTCTCAAGAATAGAACCACTTTCAACCCACAAGTTGCATCATCTAAGCTATTGTTAAATAAGGCCTGAGGTAGAATCCACTTGCACAAGTGCTCTACCACTGAGCTACATCTCTAGCTTTCCAGGATAACAAAGTTGGCGTTTCAAGGCAAGTCCTATCCCCAGTCCTTAATTGACACTCTCTAATAGGGTCACTTTAACTTTGACCAAATATGGCTTAAGTCCTTTTTGATAATACCTTTCTATTGTGGGTTGGAGAAGGGTTAGTTGCTATCCAATTCTTGGGGGTTTCTATATGTTAACACCATGGTTGGCTTGACAGAATTTTTTAACACATTTTTTTGGAGAGAGAGAGAATTGACACACCAGGGCCTCAGATACCACAATTGAACACCAGACACTTGCACCGCATAGTGGGCATGTGCTATCTTGCACTTGCCTCACCTTTGTGCATCTGGCTAACATAGGATCTGGAAAATATACTGAACATGGGTCCTTAGGCATTGCAGGCAAACACCCCAACTGCTAAGCCATCTCTCCAGCTTTGATAGACTTTTTAAAGAACCTTAGAAATATTTTCTTTATTTGAGAGAAAGAGAATGAATGCACCAGGGCTTCTATCCACTACAAACCAACTCCAGATGCATGTACCACTTGTGCATCTGGCTTTATGTGGTTACTGGAGAATCAAACCTGTGTCCTTAGGCTTTGCAGGCAAGTACCTTCACCACTGAGCCATCTCCCCAACCTCTGATAGACTTTTTTGATAAACATTTTCAAAAAATTACTACAAATGCAACTTGACAACAGCGACAAAATAAAATTGACATTATACCATAAAAATAGAAGAATTAAGAAGGATTCATAGACCTAAATGTAAAAGTTCTGGAATGGAATATGAGCGTAATCACACTGATTTTGGATTAGGCCACAATTTCTTATGCATTCCTAAAATCATTGTTAACTGTGGCCCAAAATGGAAACCACCCAAATGCCCATCAACTTGAGAATGGATAAGCAAAAGGAAATAAGGTATTGAAGGAATGATACAGGCCACAATACAAGTGAAGATCAAAAACATTAACTGAAAGAAGGCAGGTAAAGACCAAGTGCTTTACAATTCAGTCTATTTCCAGTGCTCAGTAGGCAAGTCCATAGACAGAACATGATAAGTGGCTTCACAGACCAGCAGTGTGTAAGAACTGGGTAGTGGTGGGGAGTGGGTATGGTTTTCTCATGTAGAAATGGAAATGCCCTGTAGTGGTGATGATTGCACAGCTGCATCAATGACTGAGGAATCAAATGCAGGGCCTTGCGCATGTCAGACAAGCACCTGACCTCTGTGCTGTGCCCCTCAGCTCTTAAAACTCTGAAGGATTTTACAGTGAGATGTAACTAGTAGTAAGGTTTCAGCCTCATTAACATAAGATTTCCACCCATATCTTGCCTCTGTTTCTTCTACACTGCATTGTGTCCCATAGATGTGTAGAAATATTCTTAATAGCAGAATATAGATGTTTATGCACTTCTTTCTTATTCATTGGACATAATACTCTCAAATGTTAAATAAACTTACTGTATTTCTGCACCTAGAACAGAAAATATCGACACAAATATTATCATGTTCCAATCAAGTTCCATGATAGCTTTCCAGTTTCCTTCACCTACTTTTAGAAATGTCATTTCAATGAGAATTAATGGCATGATTTGACTTGAAGCAAAAGGTCAGCTAGCAAAAGTAAAGAATTGCACCATACTTCATTTTTAAAATTATTTTATTTTTGAAAGGGAGGCAGAGAGAAAGAGGCAGAGAGAGAGAATGGGTGCACCAAGGTTCTTCAGGCTCTGTGAATGAAGTCCAAACACATGTACCCCCCACCTTAACATCTCCAGCCCCATACTTCTCTTTTAACCTTTCAATTTCACATTGTTTGCATTCGCTCTTTTAAGAAAAATCAATATTAAACAAACACTCAATTTCCTGGAAGAGAAAAATAAAACTCTTGGGGTGAAAAGTCGGCTCAGTGGTTAAAGGTGCTTGCTTGCAAAGTCTGTTACTATGGGTTCAGTTCCCCACTGCCCACATAAAGCCAGACGCACAAAGTGGCACATGACATCTGGAATCCATTTGCAGTTGCAAGAGGCCCTGGAGTGCCCATTCTCTCAATCTCTCCCTCAAATAAATAAAGTATTTTTAAAATTTGTGTTTATTTTTATTTATTTGACAGCGACAGATAGAGAGACAAAGAGGCAGAAAGAGAGAGAATGGGTGCACCAAGTGCCTCCAGCCACTGCAAATGAACTCCACATGCATGTGCCACCTTGTGCATCTGGCTTATATGAGTACTGGGGAATCGAGTCTCAAACTGGGGTCCTTAAGCTTCATAAGCAAGCACTTAACCACTAAGCCATCTCTCCAGCCCCTAAAATATTTTTTAGAAAAAGGAAACTGAAGCACTTCACTTCAGAGTCTCACAAATTGTAAACTCTGTAAAGGATGTCATGTAACAGATGATTTATTCTGCTTTTAAGAGAATGTGCAGACCAATGTCCACAGTTAACTATGGGACCTTGTGAGGACAAGATTTCTTACAAGTTGAACTTTAACAGATAATTTTGCACATCAGCAAAACATTCTTGTAGGTGACTAATGGAAACAGCTCTTCACTTAATCCCCACATCACTAGGGGACCCTAGTCCTGTGACAGTAATGCAAAAGCAGAAAGAGACCTGTTAGGAAGTGGAGTCAGGATTGACCCTTTTTAGCCTGTCAGTGAAACAGAACTATTTTTTTTCTTTGCACATATGTAGGACAATCATCATTTCCTCCCATTGGAGATAGCCATTCAGGCTGTGTGGCCTTTCAGGACCTCCTAAATCAAGTCAGCAGCCTGGGAAGGTTTCAGATCCTCCAGATAGCTTTCCTTTTTATGTGCAATATCATGGCTGTCCCTCATGTTCTACTGGAGAATTCTATTTTAGCCATCTCTAGTCATCACTGCTGGATCCACCTCATTGACAATGACCCTACCTCTGACAATGACACCGGGATGTTCAGCCAAGAAGCCCTCTTGAGAATCTCCATCCTACTGGACTCAGGCCAGAGGCCAGAGAAGTGTCGCCATTTCACCCAACCACAGAAAATGCTTCTTTATACGAATGTGACCTTCTCAAACATGAGTGAGCCAGGCACTGTGTGGATGGCTGGGGGCATGAGCAAAGCTCCTTCCTTTCCACCACTGTGACTGAGGTACGGCTTCGTCTTCCTCTCATGAGTTCATGACTTGGGTGTTTGGAAGTAGCACAGTAGTGTGTATGCTTTGAATGTTTTTTTTTTCTTTTTTTTAAAGTTTTTCAAGGGTCTCACAGTAGCTGAGGATGACCTGGAATTCACTATGGAGTCTCAGGGTGGCCTCTAACTCATGGCGATCCTCCTACCTCTGCCTCCTGAGTGCTGGGATTAAAGGCATGTGCCACCACGCCCGGCTGAATCTTCATTTTTTTCAGCCAATATTGATTACTGCTCTAGCAAATGTGAGTCACATAATCACATTTTCTAGTCCAGAAACTGAAAATAAGTAGGATGTGACTCTTATGGTCCTTCATTCTTGGCATGGCCACAGCTCAGCAGGTCACTCGTGTGTTGTTTAATGTGACGCCAAGTAGGTTTAAGCAAGAAATTCACATATTTTATTAGAAATGTTATGCCATCTGAGAATTATTCAGCCTTGATTTCAAATTTAGAATATCTAAGAGTTTGATCAAAACCCCAATGATGGGGTCTAGAGAGATTGCTCAGCTAAGAGCACTTCCCGTGCAAGCATGAGGGCCTGAGACTGCCTGAGTTCAATTCCTCAGTACTCACGTAAACAGCTCGGCATGGCCACCCATGTCTATAGCTCCATCCCAGTGGGAGCAGAGACTAGAGAATCTCTGGGTCCACATCTCAAGGAAACAAGCAGGTAGGTGATGGAGGAAGAACGCCAACATTCCCTGGCTACCACACCCACACTCACACACACCCATCTCAATGACGGGCTGGGAGTCTGTCTATCTCTTTCTCTCTCTCACTCTAATAAATAAATAAAAATAAAAAACTTTAAAAAAAACAAAGAAGAGAACTTCCGGTTAAGATGGCGGCGTAGGTACCACGCCAAAGCAGCCTAGGGGGGAAAAAGACCCAAAAAACTCAGGAAAATACACACTTTTACTAAAAACTGAGGAGTATAGGAAATTGAAGTGGCAGCGGAGAAGTAGAAGTAGAAGAGTTATAGAGCATCCAGAGCCGGCACAGGCGGGAAAAGCGGCTCCGGCAGCTCGGCCAACCGCCACGGCCACGGCGCAGCAGAAAACCGCCAGACTCGGCTCGAGCCGCAGGAAAAGCCAAGTGCGGGATTTTCCCCTCACACCGCACTCTCCGCAACTCGGAAACGTGAGGGGAGAGCGGCAGTGAGCAGCGGAGGAGAAGACCGCGAGGTAGAAGAACACGTGGAGCAGTGAGAGATCCAGAGCAGCCGCGGCTCCCTCCCCTCCCCCGCCGCCTGAACCCAGCTCCAGCGAACACAGCAGCGGCCCGGGACCCGGCCACGCCAACTTGGGCTGACAGTAGGACCCAAGCAGGAGCAGAGTTCGGTAGCAACTTCAGCGGCTCCAGCACCGGTACCAGCGGCCCCAGCAGCAGCGGACCCAGGAGCGGCAGCGGCGGCAGATCCTGCAGCAGCGGCTTTGGGGGGAGCAGCAGCGGTGGACACGGCAGCGGCAGCTTCAGCAGCGGTGGTGGCTCCAGCGGTGGCAGCTATGGCAGCAGCAGCGGCTCGGTTTGCCCCATAGGAAAAGCAAGTGCCCAGCTCCAGAAATCAGAACAGCAGCCCGACGACCCAGGCAGCAACTTGACTGAGACCAAAATCACCCAAGGTAACTGGGATTGCACCAGGGAAGGGTCTCACTTGGTCACAAGCTGACTTGGATCCCTCAACAGACCAGAAATCTAAACCTGTTTGTTGATAGAGGATCTGGTCATTATAATAACTACTCTTGCATACATACTCGGGCTGTTTTTGATTGAATGTGTACAGTGTTTAGTTAAATTTTAGAATCTACCTGTATTTTATTCCACTCAGCCTGCTTGAATACTCCTATAGCAGGGAAACTCAACCCCTAAGAACATCTTTGTAGATACTCTGAGAGTCTTAAGAGCCACACCTAATACCTTAAGGTCCTACCCTGAAAATATATTACATCAAATCAATTGATACAGCTAAGAATACACAGCTAGCTAGAAAATCCAAGCATTAACTTAATCCAAGATGCAAAAATATATACATTATAACACAAGAAACACTAAAAAGCAAGACGATATAAATCCACCTAAAAGTATTAATGCATCAGAAATGTCCTCCAGTGAGAAAGAGTTAGAGGAAATGCCTGAGAAAGAGTTCAAAAGAATAATTATAAATATGTTCAAAGAGGTCAAAGAACACATAAAAACAATCAAAGAAGAAATCAAAGAGGAAATCAAAGAGGAAATCAAAGGAATCAAAGAAGAGGCAGGACACCAATTTAATGAAATAAAGAAGGCAATACAAGACATAAATAGGGAAATGGAAATAATAAAGAAAAACCAGTCAGAATTACTAGCAATGAAGAACACAGTTAATGAAATAAACTCTGTAGAAAATCTCACCAGTAGGATGGATGAGGGAGAGGACAGAATATCTAAGCTAGAAGACCAGGTGGCAGACCTAATGCAGTCCAACAAAGAGAAAGACAAACTTATAGAAAAATATGAGTGGGAATTTCAATATATTCGGGACACTATGAAAAGATCCAATATAAGAATTCAGGGCATAGGAGAAGGAGAAGAACTCCACTCCAGAGGCATAGTAGGCATCTTCAACAAAATCATAGAGGAAAATTTCCCCCAAATTGGGAAAGAGGTGCCAATACAGATACAGGAAGCCTTCAGAACCCCAGCCAGACAAAACCCAGAAAGAACCTCTCCTCGCCATATTATAATCAAACTTCCAAACACACACACCAAAGAAAAAATATTGAAAGCAGTTAGAGAGAAAAATCAAGTTACCTACAAAAGCAAGCCCATCAGGATTACAGCAGATTATTCAACACAAACTTTTAAAGCCAGAAGGGCTTGGAGTGATATATTCCAAGTTCTGAAAGATAACAACTGTCAACCAAGGTTACTTTATCCTACAAAGTTATCCATTCAAATAGATGGAGAAATAAAGACATTCCATGACAAAAGCAGGTTAAAGGAGTATTTGAAGACAAAACCAGCTCTACAGAAAATACTTGATAGGATCCTCCATGCTGAACAAAAGGAAAAGCACACATATAAGGAACCTAGAAAAAACAAGCTATACTCAAATACCAGTTAACAGAAGAGAGCACAGGTAGAACCAGAAACACACACACACAAAAAAATGGCAAACATAAATACACACCTTTCAATAATATCTCTTAATATCAACGGTCTCAATGCCCCAACGAAAAGACATAGATTTGCAGACTGGGTTAAAAAGCAGGATCCTACAATTTGTTGTCTCCAAGAAACTCACCTTTCTACAAAGGATAGACATTATCTTAGGGTGAAAGGTTGGAAGACGGTGTTTCAAGCAAATGGGCCTAGAACACAAGCAGGGGTTGCTATCCTAATATCAGACAGGGTGGACTTTAGTCCGACGTTAGTCAAGAAAGATAAGGAAGGTCACTTTATATTGATTAAGGGCACACTCCAACAGGAGGACATTACAATCCTAAACATATATGCACCTAACATGGGGGCTCCCAAATTCGTCAAACAAACACTATTAGAACTAAGGTCACAGATAACACCAAACACAGTGGTGGTGGGTGACTTTAACACCCCACTCTCATCAATTGACAGGTCATCCAGGAAAAGAATAAACAGAGAGGCATCTGGACTAAATGAGGTCATAGAAGGAATGGACCTAACAGATATATACAGGACATTTCATCCAAAGGCTGCAGAATATACATTCTTTTCAGCAGCACATGGAACATTCTCTAAAATAGACCATATATTAGGACACAAAGCAAATCTTAACAAATTCAGGAAAATTGAAATAATTCCTTGCATTCTATCTGACCACAATGGAATTAAACTACAAATCAGTAGCAAGAAAGGCTATAGAGCATACACAAAATCATGGAAACTAAACAATACACTACTAAATGATGAGTGGGTCAATGAAGAAATCAAAAAGGAAATCAAAAAATTTATAGAGTCAAATGATAATGAGAACACAACATACCAAAATCTCTGGGACACAATGAAGGCAGTTCTAAGAGGTAAATTTATAGCCTTAAGTGCCTATATTAAGAAATTAGAAAGGTCGCAAGTAAACGACCTAATGCTTCGCCTTAAAGCCTTGGAAAAAGAAGAACCAGGCAAACCAAAAATTAGTAGACGGGAAGAAATAATAAAGATTAGGGCAGAAATTAATGAAATAGAAACAAAAAGAACAATCCAAAGAATTAATGAAACAAAGAGTTGGTTCTTTGAAAGGATAAACAAGATTGATAAACCCTTAGCAAATCTGACCAAAAGAAAGAGAGAAGAGACACAAATTAATAAAATCAGAGATGAACAAGGTAACATCACAACAGATTCCAGAGAAATTCAAAAAATCATAGGGACATACTATAAAAGCATATACTCCACAAAGTATGAAAATCTGAAAGAAATGGATGATTTCCTTGATCTATATGACCTACCTAAATTAAATCAAAATGAGATTAATCACTTAAATAGACCTATAACAAACATGGAGATCCGAACAGTTATCAATAATCTCCCAACTAAAAAAAGCCCAGGCCCGGATGGATTCACTGCTGAATTTTACCAGACTTTTAAGGAAGAGCTAACACCATTGCTTCTTAAGCTTTTCCAGGAAATAGAAAAAGAAGGAATCATACCAAACTCCTTCTATGAGGCCAGCATCACCCTGACACCAAAACCAGGCAAAGATAGAACAAAAAAAGAAAATTACAGACCAATCTCCCTCATGAACATAGATGCAAAAATTCTCAACAAAATATTGGCAAACAGAATACAAGAGTATATCAAAAAGATCATTCACCCTGACCAAGTAGGCTTTATCCCAGAGATGCAGGGATGGTTCAACATACGCAAATCTATAAATGTAATACATTACATAAATGGGTTGAAGGACAAAAATCACATGATCATCTCATTAGATGCAGAGAAAGCATTTGACAAAATCCAACATCCCTTCATGATAAAAGTCCTACAGAGACTGGGAATAGAAGGAACATATCTCAATATAATAAAGGCTATTTATGACAAGCCTACAGCCAACATATTACTAAATGGGGAAAAACTGGAAGCTTTTCCACTAAAATCAGGAACAAGACAAGGGTGTCCACTGTCCCCACTTCTATTTAATATAGTTTTGGAAGTCTTAGCCATAGCAATAAGGCAAGAGACACACATAAAAGGGATACAAATTGGAAAGGAAGAAATCAAGTTATCATGATTTGCAGATGACATGATTCTATACATAAAGGACCCTCAAGACTCTACTAGCAAGCTGTTAGAGCTGATCAAAACCTATAGCAATGTAGCAGGATACAAAATAAATACACAGAAATCAGTAGCCTTCATATATGCTAACAACAAACACACAGAGGATGAAATCAGAGAATCAATCCCATTCACAATTGCATCAAAAAAAATAAAATATTTGGAATACACCTAACCAAGGAAGTAAAGAATCTATACAATGAGAACTTTAAAACACTCAAGCGAGAAATTGCAGAAGACACTAGAAAGTGGAGAAACATCCCTTATTCCTGGATTGGAAGAATCAATATCGTGAAAATGGCAATCTTACCTAAAGCAATCTACACATTTAATGCAATTCCTATCAAAATTCCAAAGGCTTTCTTCATGGAAATAGAAAAAACAATCCAAAAATTCATTTGGAATCACAAAAAACCTCGAATATCTAAAATAATACTGAGCAAAAAAAAAGAGGCTGGTGGTATCACCATACCGTAGGAAAAGCAAGTGCCCAGCTCCAGAAATCAGAACAGCAGCCCGACGACCCAGGCAGCAACTTGACTGAGACCAAAATCACCCAAGGTAACTGGGATTGCACCAGGGAAGGGTCTCACTTGGTCACAAACTGACTTGGATCCCTCAACAGACCAGAAATCTAAACCTCTTTGTTGATAGAAGATCTGGTCATTATAATAACTACTCTTGCATACATACTCGGGGCTGTTTTTGATAGAATGTGTACAGTGTTTAGTTAAATTTTAGAATCTACCTGTATTTTATTACACTCAGCCTGCTTGAATACTCCTATAGCAGGGAATCTCAACCCCTAAGAACATCTTTGTAGATACTCTGAGAGTCTTAAGAGCCACACCTAATACCTTAAGGTCCTACCCTGAAAATATATTACATCAAATCAATTGATACAGCTAAGAATACACAGCTAGCTAGAAAATCCAAGCATTAACTTAATCCAAGATGCAAAAATATATACATTATAATACAAGAAACACTAAAAAGCAAGATGATATAAATCCACCTAAAAGTATTAATGCATCAGAAATGTCCTCCAGAGAGAAAGAGTTAGAGGAAATGCCTGAGAAAGAGTTCAAAAGAATAATTATAAATATGTTCAAAGAGGTCAAAGAACACATGAAAACAATCAAGGAAGAAATCAAAGAGGAAATCAAAGGAATCAAAGAAGAGGCAGGACACCAATTTAATGAAATAAAGAAGGCAATACAAGACATAAATAGGGAAATAGAAATAATAAAGAAAAACCAGTCAGAATTACTAGCAATGAAGAACACAGTTAATGAAATAAAAAACTCTGTAGAAAATCTCACCAGTAGGATGGATGAGGGAGAGGACAGAATATCTAAGCTAGAAGACCAGGTGGCAGACCTAATGCAGTCCAACAAAGAGAAAGACAAACTTATAGAAAAGTATGAGTGGGAATTTCAAGATATTCGGGACACTATGAAAAGATCCAATATAAGAATTCAGGGCATAGTAGAAGGAGAAGAACTCCACTCCAGAGGCATAGTAGGCATCTTCAACAAAATCATAGAGGAAAATTTCCCCCAAATTGGGAAAGAGGTGCCAATACAGATACAGGAAGCCTTTAGAACCCCAGCCAGACAAAACCCAGAAAGAACCTCCCCTCGCCATATTATAATCAAACTTCCAAACACACAAACCAAAGAAAAATTATTGAAAGCAGTTACAGAGAAAAATCAAGTTACCTACAAAAGCAAGCCCATCAGGATTACAGCAGATTATTCAACACAAACTTTTAAAGCCAGAAGGGCTTGGAGTGATATATTCCAAGTTCTGAAAGATAACAACTGTCAACCAAGGTTACTTTATCCTACAAAGTTATCCATTCAAATAGATGGAGAAATAAAGACATTCCATGACAAAAGCAGGTTAAAGGAGTATTTGAAGACAAAACCAGCTCTACAGAAAATACTTGATAGAATCCTCCATGCTGAACAAAAGAAAAAGCACACATATAAGGAACCTAGAAAAAACAAGTTATACTCAAATACCAGTTAACAGAAGAGAGCACAGGTTGAACCAGTAACACACACACACACACACAAAAATGGCAAACATAAATACACACCTTTCAATAATATCTCTTAATATCAATGGTCTCAATGCCCCAACGAAAAGACATAGATTTGCAGACTGGGTTAAAAAGCAGGATCCTACAATTTGTTGTCTCCAAGAAACTCACCTTTCTACAAAGGATAGACATTATCTTAGGGTGAAAGGTTGGAAGACGGTGTTTCAAGCAAATGGGCCTAGAAAACAAGCAGGGGTTGCTATCCTTATATCAGACAGGGTAGACTTTAGTCCGACGTTAGTCAAGAAAGATAAGGAAGGTCACTTTATATTGATTAAGGGCACACTCCAACAGGAGGACATTACAATCCTAAACATATACGCACCTAACATGGGGGCTCCCAAATTCGTCAAACAAACACTATTAGAACTAAGGTCACAGATAACACCAAACACAGTGGTGGTGGGTGACTTTAACACCCCACTCTCATCAATTGACAGGTCATCCAGGGAAAGAATAAACAGAGAGGCATCTGGACTAAATGAGGTCATAGAAGAAATGGACCTAACAGATATATACAGGACATTTCATCCAAAGGCTGCAGAATATACATTCTTTTCAGCAGCACATGGAACATTCTCTAAAATAGACCATATATTAGGACATAAAGCAAATCTTAACAAATTCAGGAAAATTGAAATAATTCCTTGCATTCTATCTGACCACAATGGAATTAAACTACAAATCAGTAGCAAGAAAGGCTATAGAGCATACACAAAATCATGGAAACTAAACAATACACTACTAAATGATGAGTGGGTCAATGAAGAAATCAAAAAGGAAATCAAAAAATTTATAGAGTCAAATGATAATGAGAACACAACATACCAAAATCTCTGGGACACAATGAAGGCAGTTCTAAGAGGTAAATTTATAGCCTTAAGTGCCTATATTAAGAAATTAGAAAGGTCGCAAGTAAACGACCTAATGCTTTGCCTTAAAGCCTTGGAAAAAGAAGAACAAGGCAAACCAAAAATTAGTAGACAGGAAGAAATAATAAAGATTAGGGCAGAAATTAATGAAATAGAAACAAAAAGAACAATCCAAAGAATTAATGAAACAAAGAGTTGGTTCTTTGAAAGGATAAACAAGATTGATAAAGCCTTAGCAAATCTGACCAAAAGAAAGAGAGAAGAGACACAAATTAATAAAATCAGAGATGGACAAGGCAACATCACAACAGATTCCAGAGAAATTCAAAAAATCATAGGGACATACTACAAAAGCATATACTCCACAAAGTATGAAAATCTGAAAGAAATGGATGATTTCCTTGATCTATATGACCTACCTAAATTAAACCAAAATGAGATTAATCACTTAAATAGACCTATAACAAACATGGAGATCCGAACAGTTATCAATAATCTCCCAACTAAAAAAAGCCCAGGCCCGGATGGATTCACTGCTGAATTTTACCAGACTTTTAAGGAAGAGCTAACACCATTGCTTCTTAAGCTTTTCCAGGAAATAGAAAAAGAAGGAATTCTACCAAACTCCTTCTATGAGGCCAGCATCACCCTGATACCAAAACCAGGCAAAGATAGAACAAAAAAAGAAAATTACAGACCAATCTCCCTCATGAACATAGATGCAAAAATTCTCAACAAAATATTGGCAAACAGAATACAACAGTATATCAAAAAGATCATTCACCCTGACCAAGTAGGCTTTATCCCAGAGATGCAGGGATGGTTCAACATACACAAATCTATAAATGTAATACATTACATAAACGGATTGAAGGACAAAAATCACATGATCATATCATTAGATGCAGAGAAAGCATTTGACAAAATCCAACATCCCTTCATGATAAAAGTCCTACAGAGACTGGGAATAGAAGGAACATATCTCAATATAATAAAGGCTATTTATGACAAGCCTACAGCCAACATATTACTAAATGGGGAAAAACTGGAAGCTTTTCCACTAAAATCAGGAACAAGACAAGGGTGTCCACTGTCCCCACTACTATTTAATATAGTTTTGGAAGTCTTAGCCATAGCAATAAGGCAAGAGACACACATAAAAGGGATACAAATTGGAAAGGAAGAGATCAAGTTATCATTATTTGCAGATGACATGATTCTATACATAAAGGACCCTAGAGACTCTACTAGCAAGCTGTTAGAGCTGATCAAAACCTACAGCAATGTAGCAGGATACAAAATAAATACACAGAAATCAGTAGCCTTCATATATGCTAACAACAAACACACAGAGGATGAAATCAGAGAATCACTCCCATTCACAATTGCATCAAAAAAAATAAAATACCTTGGAATAAACCTAACCAAGGAAGTAAAGAATCTATACAATGAGAACTTTAAAACACTCAAGCGAGAAATTGCAGAAGACACTAGAAAGTGGAGAAACATCCCTTGTTCCTGGCTTGGAAGAATCAATATCGTGAAAATGGCCATCTTACCTAAAGCAATCTACACATTTAATGCAATCCCTATCAAAATTCCAAAGGCTTTCTTCATGGAAATAGAAAAAACAATCCAAAACTTCATTTGGAATCACAAAAAACCTCGAATATCTAAAATAATACTGAGCAACAAAAAAGAGGCTGGTGGTATCACCATACCTGATTTTAACCTATACTACAGAGCCATAGTAACAAAAACAGCATGGTACTGGCACAAAAACAGACATGTAGATCAGTGGAACAGAATAGAGGACCCAGATGTAAGCCCAAGTAGCTATAGCCACCTGATATTCGATAAAAATGCCAAAAATACTCACTGGAGAAGAGACAGCCTCTTCAGCAAATGGTGTTTTGAAAACTGGATAAATATCTGCAGAAGGATGAAAATAGATTCTTCTCTCTCGTCATGCACAAGAATTAAGTCCAAATGGATTAAAGACCTTAACATCAGACCGGAAACTTTGAAACTGCTAGAGGAAAAAGTAGGGGAAACCCTTCAACATATTGGTCTTGGCAAAGACTTTCTGAATACAACCCCAATTGCTCAGGCAATAAAACCACAGATTAACCACTGGGACCTAATGAAATTACAAAGATTTTGCACCGCAAAGGACACAGTGAAAAAAGCAAAGAGGCAACCTACAGAATGGGAAAAAATCTTCGCCAGCTATATATCTGATAGAGGATTAATATCTAGGATATACAAAGAACTCAAAAAGTTAAATAATAAGGAATCAAACAAGCCAATCAAAAAATGGGCTATGGAGCTAAATAGAGAGTTCTCAAAGGAAGAAATACGAATGGCATATAAGCATCTAAAAAAATGTTCTACGTCACTAGTCATCAGGGAAATGCAGATTAAAACTACATTGAGATTCCATCTCACTCCTGTCAGATTGGTCACCATCATGAAAACAAATGATCATAAATGTTGGCGGGGATGTGGAAAAAAAGGAACCCTTCTGCACTGCTGGTGGGAATGCAATCTGGTCCAGCCATTGTGGAAAACAGTGTGGAGGTTCCTAAAGCAGCTAGAGATTGATCTACCATATGACCCAGCTATAGCGCTCCTAGGCATATATCCAAAGGACTCATCTCATTTCCTTAGAAGTACATGCTCAACCATGTTTATTGCTGCTCAATTTATAATAGCTGGGAAATGGAACCAGCCTAGATGTCCCTCAACAGATGAGTGGATAATGAAGATGTGGTACATTTATACAATGGAGTTCTACTCAGCGGTAAAGAAAAATGAAGTTATGAAATTTGCAGAAAAATGGATGGACCTGGAAAGTATTATACTAAGTCAGGTAACCCAGGCCCAGAAAGCCAAGCGCTACATGTTCTCCCTCATATGGGGATCCTAGCTACAGATGACTGGGCTTCTGTGTGAGAATGAAAATACTTAGTAGCAGAGGCCAGTAAGTTGAAAAGGAGACATAAAGGGTGGAGAAAGGAAGGGAGGAGGATACTTAATAGGTTGATATTGTATATATGTAATTACAATGATTGTAACGGGGAGGTAATATGATGGAGAATGAAATTTCAAATGGGAAAGTGTGGGGGTGGGGAGGGAGGGAATTACCATGGGATATATTTTATAATCATGGAAAATGTTAATAAAAAAAATAATAAATAAAAAATAAAAAAAAACAAAGAAGAATTTAAAACAACCTGATCTACACAAAAGGCAAAAGATACGAAAAAATATTTCTCAGAAGAATTTACAAGAACAGCCAATAGGTATATAAGTAATATTCAACATTACTTAACATCACAGAAATGCAAATAAAAATATAATAAAATATGATGTAGAATGGTTATTATCATAAGAACAAAGGATAATAAATGTTAGTAAGAGTAAGGAATCCCTTACATATTGTTGATGCTAATTAAAATTAGTATAGTCACTATGGAAAATAACATGGAGCGTGCTCCCAAAGCTAAAAATAGAACTACTATAGATGCAGAACTAAAGCATATATATCCCAAGGAAATGAAATGATTATGTCAAAGAAACATTTCACTCACATGTTTATTGTGTCATGACAATAACCAAGGTATGGAATCAACCCGAACATCCATCAACACATGCAAGAATAAAGAAAGTGTGGTACATAGAGAACTTCTGGCATATAATGATTCCATTTACAATTTTTTCTTTAGCAGGGTGCCAAAGATGGGCACTCAATAGGAACTTTATTTGAATTTTGATCTTTTCTCCAGATGGTGGTATGCTCAGTGTCTTCCCTACATAATAAGGTAGCAGCTCCCTGCCACCCACGTGAGCTCAAGGGTAAACTACTGATGTTTGGTAAACTGGCTGTATTAAATGCCTTTTCTGTTGGTATATGCCTATGTAATGTGTGTACACGTGTGTAGCTTAGCGTACGCCATATGCGCCCTGTGGTGCCTGCTGAAAGGATCACATTCCAGTGGTGTCCAGAGTGGAGCAGCCAGTGTCCCATGTCATTGCTCTTTCATCTGGTCTTGTTTTGATCAGGAGTCATTTTTTGTACTGTTTTGAGATCTTATGGAGTTCTGTTCATTCTTGGGTCTCTACTCCACTGTGGGACTGGGGTGACTGCATGTGGCCATGCCCAGCAATTTTATATGGGAGACTTGAACTTGGGCAGTCTTCAGCTCCCTTTGGCCCTCATGCTTGCACAGGAAGTACACTTGATCACCATGGAGTCTCAGGGTGGCCTCGAACTCTCGGCGATCCTCCTACCTCTGCCTCCCAAATGCTGGGATTAAAGGCGTGTGCCGCCAAGCCTGGCTCCTCTAGTTTTTTAAATAATGTTTTAGTTTTTTTTTTCTATTTTTGATTCATTTATGCTTTATAGGTATTTTATTAATTCTGTGGATAGTTTGGGGCATTTATATAATATCAATCCTTTCTAATCCATGAACACAACACTTATTTCTATTTATTTGTATCTTTTTCAGTTTCTTCTATCAATGTTACATAGCTTTCATTGTAGAGATAGTAGACTTCCTTGGTTCCTAGATATTTTCTTCTGCAGCACTTATAAATGCAATTGTCTTCTTTACTACTTTTTCAGATAGTTTATACTAGTGTAAAGGAACACTACTTACTGATTTTTTATCCTATAGATTTACTGAGTTTGTTTATTACTTGTAACAGCTTGTTTAAAGGTCTTTTTAAATATTTAATTTATTTATTTGAGAAAAAGGGAGAGAATGGGTGCAACAGGACCTCCAGCCACTGAAAATGAACTCCAGACACATGTGCCACCATGTGCATCTGGCTTTCATGGGTTCTGGGGAGTCATACCTAGGTCCTTGGGCTTCTCAGGCAAGCACCTTAACTGCTAAGCAATCTCTCTAGTCCTCTAACAGCTTTTTTGTGGAATTGCTAGCATTTTCTACATATAAGCTCATGTCATTTGTGAACTGGGACATTTTAGTTTCTTTTCTCCAGTGTGAAAAATTTTTATTTATTTCTCCTTCCTGATTGTTTTGGCTCATAGATGTAGGAGATTTCAATTAATCATGATGGATAGACATGACAACATTCAAGAAGGCAAGAGTTTGTGTCGGGGGTTTCTCATATCATGATGGACCAGGAAATATGGCTAGAACCAAGGGCCAGGCCATAGCCTTCAAAGGACCACCACTAGTGACCTACTGCTGAAAGACCCTACCCCTAAAGGCTCCACAGTCTCCCTAAACATCACCACCATCTGGGGAACAAGCACTAAAACATAACCATGGGGGGTATATTTCATTCAGATGCAAACCATAATATCATCCTCAACTTTAAGTCTAGAGATCCTGTTCCAAGACATATAGCATGCCAGGAATTTCCTCGAATAGGATTGTGAAGTTTAGGAACAACAGAGTCCCAAAATAAATAGCTTCCCCCTTGACTAAACATGGGAATTATCCTTGGGCCTGTGTGGGAAAGCTAGGTCATTACCATTTACTACAGGTCTGTCTGCCCTGTTTTTTTTTCTCTGCCCCCTTGTGGAGTCCTTCCATCTCCTTCTGAGAAGGCTCTTTCTAGAAAATCAAGTTTTCTGGGAAGATTGTCCTTTCCTAGACACCTGACATCAGGACTAGAGTGGTTAGACCAACTGCCCATCCAGGAGACTCACATTTAAAAAAAAATAAAAACCTGAATCTCAAGGTGGGTTTCTCAAACTCCCTCTTTGCCTCTTTTGGCAAAAGCTATGTCCTCCTTCCTTTCCTTAACTTGTCCCTCTCTTAAAGCTCTGCCTCCCAAAACTCTAAACTGCAATAAAATCTTTCTGAACCTTATCCTCCAGTCTCTGGATTTCATATGTTGAATTCTTTTTTTTTTTTTTTTTTGGTTTTTTGAGGTAGGGTCTCACTCTGGTCCAGACTGACCTGGACTTAAATCTGTAGTCTCAGGGTGGCCTTGAACTCACTGCAATCCTCCTACCTCTGCCTCCCGAGTGCTGGGATTAAAGGCGTGTGCCACCACGCCCGGCCATATGTTGAATTCTTAAGACAACAGTCCAGAGGCCTCTGACTCTGGAAGCTTTGTATGACTGTCGAGTCTTCTGATGCTCCTAACTCCTGAATCATCGTCCACCCAAGAATTGAAATAAGGCTCCAGTGTGCTCAAGCTCACTAAGACACCTCAAAATCCCCATGTTATATCAGCAGATTGGTGTACCATATTGGTGCATTGGCAGAGAACCCCAATTCCCATGTTGGGATGACCCAAAAACTAAAATAAAAATTTTCAGCAAATACTCTCCTTCCTAAAACTGTTCCTATACCATCAGCAATTAGTAGAGATTCAAGCTCACTCTCCAAGGTCTTCAAAGTGAAGTGGTATTGGTAGAACTTTGAGCCATGATGAACATGATTCTTCACTTGGTTTCCTTCTAATTCGTGTGTCTAACCTACACGTGCTTCTCAATATTTGTAGCCCTCCACAGTCTCCTGTTTAATATGTCCTTACTGTAGATGTCCCCCGAGTTTCCCTAGCTCCTAGGCTCACATTTCTCACCACCTTTATGCTTACCATTGCTTATGCTATGACTATGTTTTCACTCTCTTGTACCCTGCAGAGCACACTGTGCCCGGCAATGCCTGTCATCTTGTGGCAACTGAACAGTTCATTGGTGCTGTGCTGAAGTCTGTGAGGTCCACCGTGAAGGAGGAGCTGGAGGCAGCACAATCCCAACCTTCTCTGTGTGACTTGTTCCGCAGTTCCAACCTGTGTAAGCGGATCTGTCACCTCTCCTTTGTGAAGCAGGCTTCCCACAGTCCCTGTTACTACAGCGGAAAGATGAATAGATGTGACGATAAGGATGAGGGGGTATTGCGCTTGGAGGTAGTCAAAGGGTTTTGAGAACAGCCGCATGGAAGTAACTGTCCAGTAAGGAGTGCTATTTGTCATGTCACTGCCAGAGACTGATGCTCAGAACTTTCAATAATACAAACTTGAGCTCTAAGTTTCCCCATTTGTCTGTTCCCATTTTAAGGGAGATAAAATTCTAACCATAAAGTGCATAAGGATATAAATCTCAATGGATAGATACAGATGTAAAGCTATAGAGTCAAATTAAGATATAAAAATATAGGAATCTGGGCTGGAGGAATAGTTTAGTGGTTAAGTGCTTGCCTGTGAAGCCCAAGGACCCTGGTTCAAGGCTCGATTCCCCAGGATCCACATTAGCCAGATGCACAAGGAAGTGCATGCATCTGGAGTTCATTTGCAGTGGCTGGAAGCCCTGGTGTGCCCATTCTCTTTCTCTCTCTCTCTCTCTCTCTCTCTCTCTCTCTCTCTCTCTCTCTGTCACTCTCAAATAAATAAATAAACAAAATAAACAAAAAAATTAAAAAATATATATATATAGAAGTCTGATCAAGAGCTGTAATATCCAGCACAAACCCTCTACCCTCTTCAAAAACTTCAACAGTAATGTGTTCCATCATCATAAAAGTCATCTATGGTGACTACAAAATTATCACATGTAAGTACATACTCTAGAAAACATATGTTTTTATATTTTAATAAATAAAACCATCTGACTGAGCCAACATTATTGTCAACTGTAGGACATAAATTCTACCAGGTATGGCCAGCCTTTTGAAACTATGGCATAATGTTGCAATCTACAGTGTTTGTGCTTAAGAACAATGCAATCAAGTCACAAAATAAAATGGCAAAAAAAATCACAGTGTTTTAAATAAGCTTACAATTTTTTTATAAGTTTACAATTTTGTGTTGGGCTGCATTGTTAGTTATCTTGGGCATTGCTTTAGACATACTTGTAATTTTATAGCATGTGTTTTTCTTTTTTCACTACAGATTTGCATTATGGATATCTGATTTGGGCATGTTTACCCACCTCCAATACCTGGGGAGTAAGGTTTTCCTATTGCAATGTCTCCTTGATGCAGTCAATATTCCAGTCAACTATGTTGTAAATTTTGCACTGAATTACATTGGCAGAAGAAAATGTCAACCACTTCTCATGTCCTTGGAGGGAATCTTGACTCTGGCTCTCATATTTGCACCTCAAGGTAAGGAAAGAGTATAGGATGAACAAAGAAAATGTCTCCCTCACTTTTCTAGGGACTTTTCCATTTCTGCATATATGAAATTAGAAAAAAATCCAGTATAAGGACTTCCTATAACCAATCTGGACATTTAGGGCACATTCTTCCATTAAGGAGCTCAGAGAAGAGCACAAAATCAGTAAAATTTTATTTAAACATATTAATGTATTTATTACATTCAAGAAGTATTTGGTAACCAATGGCATTGATTCCCAAGTTTCTGTAGATCAGCAATGGATCTTTTACTCATTGATCAATTATATTTTTCAGAAAAAGAGCATGTAGGGTCTAGGTCTTTTAATTCTATTCTAAAATATCCACAACTTGCTATCCTTTCTTCTGTCCAGCTCTGTTTTATTACTTCAGCTTCCGTGATAATTTATCTCATGAATTCTATGCATCTGCTCACGAGTCTCATATTATGACACCACAAATGCAACCCTTGTTTGAGGAGTCGATCACCTCAAGAAAAAAACTTAAAAATGTGTTGAAGTATACAACAGAATCAATAAACACTTAAGGCTGTTAGAATTAACTTTCCTATATTAAATAGACATGTGTAATGAGTAGGAAAACCCAAAGAGTCATCAGGCTTTGCTGAAACCCAGGGCTGTACTGTATTTTATAAAATTCCATGCTGGTGGGCGCTACAGCTCTTGTAATGTCAGTAATAGTAGTTTGCTACCTTACCTCAAGACACACTCCAAAGTTTAAAGCTCTCATGAGATTATTTTTACTTGAGTGGAAAACTATTTGGTGTTTCTCCTCATTGGGTTCCAACATCTGACATTTTTTCTAACAGAAATCCTTATTCTTGAGTCATGAGACATTATTGCAAACAAGCTAATCTCCACCTTGTTCACCAAAATATGTCTGACTTTTTATGACTCCCTACAGCAATATTGCATACTAATGTAATATTGTACATGGATAGAAATGTGCTGGGTGTTTGAATGAAATGAGTTTCAGTCTATAGTAATTTCCCCCATGACAGTCCTACATCCTACGTGAAGGGCCAGTGAAGACACTGATGAGAAAAAGAAAAAAAAAAGGCGTGGTGGCTCACACCTTTAATCCCAGCACTTGGGAGGCAGAGATAGGAGAATCACTGTGAGTTCAAGGCCACCCTGAGACTACATAGTGAATTCCAGATCAGCCTGGGCTACAGTGAGATCCTACCTTGCAAAAAAAAAAATTATATATTTGGCCAGGCATGGTGCACATGCCTTTAATCCCAGCACTCGGGAGGCAGAGGTAGGAGGATTGTTGTGAGTTCAAGGCCTCTCTGAGAGTACATAGTGAATTCCAGGTCAGCCTGGGCTACAGAGAGACCTTACTTCAAAAAAAAAAAAAAAAAAAAGAACAAGTGCATGGTTTTGGCAGCTTTGGGAGGAGGATTTTGTTATGCCTCTGGTTCCAGTTCTTTGGTGCATGAAAATGAACTGTTCCCCACCATCATCAGGTACAAGACCTCAAGGGTCCACTGTTAGTGTCAGAAGAGACTTCCCAGCACTTTTATTCTTGTTGGAGGAAGAAAGAAAAGACTGAATAGTTATCTAAACAACCAATTGTGATGATAGGAAAAAATATAGCCAAAGCTTACTGAAAGTTAGCCTTGTACCAGGGACATGTAAGTCCAATAATATACCACTATTATATATCTCATATAATATATGGATGGAACCAAAAGCTATACAGTGAGAAATAGTAATTTTTTTTACTTTTTATTAGTTGTTTTTAATTAGCACATAAAGTAATGGGTTTCATTATAAGGTTTCCATGCATACCTTGTTCTTGATGCTCCTCCTTTCCTGTGCCTCCATTCCCCTCCTCCCACTAGTCCTTAAAGACTCCACAGAAAACTTTTAAAACTGATAAACACTTTTAGAAAAGTGTCAGATTAACATAAAAAAAAATCTTCAGCCTTCAAAGCTGGGCATGGTGGCACTCACCTTTATCCCAGCACTCAGGAGGCAGAAGTAGGAGGATCACCATGTGTTCAAGGCCACCCTGAGACTACATAGTGAATTCCAGGTCAGCCTGGACTAGAGTTAAATACTATCTCAAAAAACAAAAAAAAAAGTTAGCTTTCATATATACCAGTAACAAAGAAGCTGAAGAACTCAGGGAAGCACTTTCACTCACAATTGACTCAAAAATAAATCTAGGAATAAACATAACCAAGAAAGTGAATGACCTCTATAATGAAAATTTAACACTCAGGAGAGAAATTGAAGACTGTGAAAGATGGAAAGATCACTAACACTCATAGATTGGCAGAAGTAAGACAGTAACAATGGTTAACTGACCAAAAGCAATTTACAGATTCAATGCCATCATTGTAAAAAGTTCAATATCATTTTTCACAAAAATAGGAACAATCTTAAAATTTATTTGAAAGCACAAAAAACTCAGATAGCCAAAGCAATCTTGAGAAAATAAAATGAATAAAATGCAACAGGAGGTATCACCAAGCCTGATCTCAAGCTATATTATAGAGCCATAGTAATACAAACATGGTACTGGCACAAAATGATAAAGATAGATCAATGGAATGGAATAGGAGATCCTAACATTGACATTGGCCCATGGAGCTATAGCTACATGATTTTAGACAAAAATACTTACTGGAAGCTAGACATGGTGGCACATGCCTTTAATCCCAGCACTTGGGAGGCAGAGGTAGGAGGATTGTTGTGAGTTCAAGGCCACCCTGAGATTATATAGTGAATTCCATGTCAGCCTGGGCTAGATCCTACCTTGAAAAAAAAAATACTCACTGGAGTATTTTGAGACCCCATAGTCTCAAGTGTTTGTGATTAAGCCTCTTACTTGATCACCAGCAGGTAGAGCCTTGCTGGAGGAGATGTGTCATTGGATACAGGTCTTAAGACTTTATAGTCCACCCCCTTGCCAGACTACATCCTACTGCTGTGACAAGATGTAATGTTCCAGTTGTCTGTTCTGCCATGATCAAATTTTCCTCAGAACTGTTAGCCAAAATAAACCCTTTCCTTCCATAAACTGCTTCTGGTCAGGTGTTTTGTCTTAGCAAAGAGAAAGCAAATGCTACAGAAAGTTGGTGCCAGGAATAGGGTTGTTACTGCAATGGACCTGACCATATGGTTTTTGGCCTTTTGGAACTGGTTTGAGGGAGTATTTTATAAATATTTGGAACTTGGGCTAAGCGCTTGCCTGTGAAGCCTAAGGACCCCGGTTTGAGGCTTGGTTCCCCAGGTCCCACGTTAGCCAGATGCACAAGGGGGCGCACGCGTCTGGAGTTCGTTTGCAGAGGCTGGAAGCCCAGGCGCGCCCATTCTCTCTCCCTCTATCTGTCTTTCTCTCTGTGTCTGTCGCTCTCAAATAAATTAAAAAAAAAAAATATTTGGAACTCTGGATGAGAGAATTCTTGCAGTGCTGTAAGCAGAACTTGATGGGCCATTCTGGTGACTGTTTCAAAGACCTAACTGCAGAGAAAACTGAGGACTGCTAAGGCTTGGCTTATGAGGTCTCAGAGGGAAAGGGGGACTTTGTTGGGATTGGGCTGAAAGCAGTCTGTGTGATATTTTAACACAGAGGCTGGCTGAATTCCATGAAGTCCATGTCCTAAGAACGTAAGCAAAGGTGAATTACAAACTTTGCAGCAGCTGAGAATCTCAGATTGCAAAAACATATTCGGTGAGCCAATAAATTTGGCAGAATTGTATTCATCATGCCTACAGTGCTTAGGCTTTTTAGATAACTTAGTTTCTTCTGATTCTTCCCTCGATATAAGATGAGGTAATTGAAAACATGCCAGTGGTAGCACCACCCATAGACTGCTGCCACCTTTGGGGTTACAACTACTCCAACAGACATTGTGGTAACCTCAGGTTTATCTATATCCATCTTCTGAGCCAGGGAGAATTAATCATGAAAATGATTTTCAAAATGAGATGAAACTTCAGAAGTTAGATGATCAAACTTTACAGCTTCTCAATGAAACTTCTAACTCTTTAATAAATAATGCTCCTAAGAAAGCAGACCAAAAAGAGACACAGATATAACTTCTGAAAGTGATTATGAAAACAAAAAAGAATGCCATAGGGCTGGAGAGATGACTTAGCAGTTTAGATGTTTTCCTGCAAACCAAAAGGACCTTGGTTTGATTCTCCAGGACCTATACAAGCCAGATGCACAAGCTGGCACATGGGTCCGGAATTTGTTTGCAGTGGCTAGAGGCCCTGGCATATACCCATTCTCCCTCTCCCTCTCTCTCTCTCTCTCTCTCTCTCTCTCTCTCTCTCTCTCTCTCTCTCTCTCTCCTTCTCTGTCTTTCTCTCTCAAATAAATAAATAAAAATAAAAAGAATGCCATAGAAAATTTCCTAGATGATCAAAAATGCCATATTATGCCAGAACTATTCAAACTATTAAGCATCACAATAAAAACAACAGTGCTAAAAGCTGGGCATGGTGGAGCATGCCTTTAATCCCAGCATTCAGAAGGCAGAGGTATATGGATTGCCGTGAGTTCGAGGCCACCCTGAGACTACATAGCGATTCCAGTTCAGCCTGGGCTAGGGCAAAACCCTACCTCGAAAAACCAAAAACAAACAAACAACAAAAAAAAACCAGTGCTTTCATAAATTGCCATCTTAAGCGAACTGTAATATATTACGAGAACTAGATGGCCACAAGAATGAGATAATTGAGGTAGACAAAAGTGGCTCAGAAAACAACACTTACTGGCCCCTTGTGGAGCAGGTAGGCCAAGAGAAAGAGATGATATGGAAAAAGCTGAACAAGCCTAACAGAAACTTATGGATTATTGATGAGCTGCACAAGCAAGCAAGAAAAAAAATGTTTATAGCCAGGCTTTACTTACCACAGATAGACTAAAAGACACTATTTTTAAGGAGAGACATTCCAAAACTCAACTTGAAATTATGGTTAACTTCAAAATAAAATTTAAAAACTAACTATTGGGCTGGAGGGATGGTTTAGTGGTTAAGGCATTTGTCTGCAAAGCCAAAGGACCCAGGTTCAATTCCCCAGGACCCACTTTAGCCAGATGCACAGGGGGCACTCACATCTGGAGTTCATTTGCAGTGGGTGGAGGCCCTGGTGTGTTTTCTCTTTCTCCCTTTCTCTCAAATAAATAAGTTAAATATTTTTAAAACTATTAAATTAATAAAAGCAAGAGACCAACAGGAAGATGACATTGGACACTTGAGAAGCCTGGAAAAGCATTAGAAAAAATGGAGAGGCAGAAAGCACAGCAGCAACAGGCACAGATGAGACTCATCCAAGAGGTGGAGCTCAAAGCTTCAGCTGCTGACAGAGAAATAAACGTGCTGCACAATTCCCTTCGCCAAGAAAAGGAACAAGTACAGCAGCTCCATGAACATCTGTCAGTGAAGGCGCAGGAACACAGGAAACAAATGGAAACTAGGGAGTTGTTTAGTGATACTCAGTTCCAGGATGCATTAGCTAAGGTAATAGCCAAAGAAGAAAAAGAATAAGCAAGAAATCAAAGAATACCAAGAAAAGATTGAAGGCCTAAACCATCAGTATTTGCATTTAGAAAATGAATCACTTTGCATCTCTTTGACTGTTGAAGCCAGAAGATTTAAAGATGGTAAGATAGTTTTGAAAATGTTGCAACTGAGTTAGCCAAGAGCAAACACACTCTAATCTGGGCTCAATGAGAAGAAAATGAATCTTCCTCTTTAATTAAAGATCTGACCTGTAAGGTAAAGAAACAAAAAGCCAAACTCCTAGAGGTTTCCAAGGTGAAACATGAAGCAACTGCAATTTTACAAAATCAAACCAACACTCTTAAAATTTTGATTGAAAATGATAAGTAGAAGAGCATTCAAGGGCTGGAGAGATGGCTTAGCGGTTAAGCGCTTGCCTGTGAAGCCTAAGGACCCCGGTTCGAGGCTCGGTTCCCCAGGTCCCACGTTAGCCAGATGCACAAGGGGGCGCACGCGTCTGGAGTTCGTTTGCAGAGGCTGGAAGCCCTGGCACGCCCATTCTCTCTCTCCCTCTATCTGTCTTTCTCTCTGTGTCTGTCGCTCTCAAATAAATAAAGAAAGAAAGAAAGAAAGAAGAGCATTCAAATAAAACTCCTCAATAGTGAAAAAAAAAAAGAAAAGAAATAAAAACAGCTTATTTCTGAGTTAGCAGCCAAAGAGTCACTGGTTTGTGGCTTATGGGCAGAAAGAAGAGTAAGAGCACATGAACTGGCACAACAGGGGTCATCTCTAGCCCAAAATCGTGGAAAATCAGAGGCCCTCCAGGAATAGATGGTAAGACCCTATTGCTGAAGACTGCACATACTTGGGCTGCAAAGCCATTGAGAAATCCTGCCTGAGCTGAGCTGGTAACCTCCTCCATGTAGACCAGCTGACAGAAAGCTGGAAGAAACCATTCTGCATGTAGTTCAATGGGAGAAAGAGATACCACCAGTGAAGATACTCAACAGTAGACACTGCAAGCCTTATAATTGGCCAGCCAGGCCAAATGAGCCAACAGGTTCAATAGTGGCACGTCTGTCATGGTGGAAACCAACTGCCCTCCAATTGGACTGGAGGTCTGCTCCATGGGGGGAAACACATCCCTGATACCAAAAACTTAAAACAGGGGTAGTCATGATCCCTAGGTGTGTAACATCTGCTTATGTCTGGAAAAATGTATATACTATGCTTATCAAACTGCCCAGTAAGCACTTCTTCTAATATTTATACCCTTATATTAATGCTACTCCCACTTTGGGTAGAAAATCTTCTCCTTTCAGATGTCAGTGACTTTGGGATGACTCAGAAGGTATCATAGTGCTGGAAAGAAGTGACTGGAGTACTGAGTAACATCTTGATCACACCTTCCAAGGCTCAGGGTCTAATGCAAAAGAGGTGGCAGAAAGAATGTAAGAGCCAAACAACGTGCTTCCTCCAGACA